>NC_092341.1:119062500-120391250 GCF_046630445.1 Rutidosis leptorrhynchoides
AGTATGAATCTTGCTGAAATACATCATCAATTAAATGGTAAAGACCTATGTATTGTAGATAGTGGTAACATACACACTATGATCAAATCTAAGAAATATTTTATTGATTTAAATCAAATGAAGGAATTATAGATACTATATCAGGTCTTGCAAACTTGATATAAGGAACAGAAAAGGAAAAAAAATTCATATTACCAAATGGTACAAATTTTCTGATAAACAATGCCTTGTTTTCTCAAAATCAAAGAGAAATTGATTGAGTTTCTCTGATATATATATCATAATGGATATGATTATCAGTAAATGATAACAGATAATGAGAAATATTTATGTAGCACTTAAAAGCGCATATGATGAAAAGCGCAGCACATATGATTAAAAGCACATATGATGAAAAGCGCATATGATGAAAAGCGCAACGCATATGATTAAAAGCGCATATGATGAAAAGCGCAGCGCATATGATTAAAAGCGTATATGATGAAAAGCGCATATGATGAAAAGCTCATATGATGAAAAGCGCAGCGCATATGATTAAAAGCGCATATGATGAAAAGTGCATATGATGAAAAGCGGAGCAAATATGATTAAAAGCGCATATGGTGAAAATGATATATGATGAAAAGCACATATGGTGATTAATGAAAAAGCACATATGGTGATTAATGAAAAGCATATATGGTGATTAATGAAAAGCACATATGGTGATTAATGAAAAGCACATTGAGAGAGAATCACCAATGTTTCTTGAAAGAATTCAAGGGGATATATATGGACCAATTCATCCATCATGTAGACCATTTTGATATTTCATGGTTCTAATAGACGCATCTAGCGGATGGTCTCATGTTTGTGTGTTATCAAACCGTAATATGGCATTTGCAAAGTTTCTTGCACAAATTATTAAATTGAGAACACATTATTCTGATTACACCATTAAAAAGGATGAGATTTGATAATGCTGGTGAGTTAACATCTCAAGCATTTAATGATTATTATATGTCTACAGGAATTGTTGTTGAACATCCAGTTGCTCATGTGTATACACAAAATTGGTTTAGCTGAATCAATAGATAAACGCTTGCAGCTAATAACTAGACAATTGGAAATGAGTACAAAACTCTCAATATTTATATGGGGACATGTAAATTTACATGATGCGACATTAATTCGCATTAAACCAAGTGAAACTCATAAATATTCTCCCCTACAACTTGATTTTGGCCGAGAGCCAAATATTTCCCACCATTAGAATATTTGATTGTGCAGTGTATGTTCTAGTTGCACAACCACAACGCACTAAAATGGGTCCTCAAAGGAGGATGAGGATATATATATTAAATATGAAACATCTTCAATTATAAGATATATCGAACCTATAACGGGTGATGTTTTTACAGCACGTTTTGCTGATTGTCCTTAATGAAACATTGTTCCCTATATTAGGGGGAGAAATGAAAAATAAAGAAAAAGATGCTTCATGATGTGAACATCAATTGAGGTATATAGAACTAGTACAAAAGAATGCGAAACGAAAGTTCAAAAAATAATGCATATGCAAGAACTTGCAAATTAATTACTTGATGCATTTACAGATACAAAAAGGAGTGACTAAATCATATATACCAGTAGTAAATGCTTCAGCTAGAACTAAAATTCTAAAAGCTAGCAATAATATCACTTATGAGTCTTTGCCACGTCTGAAACGTGGAAGACCAATTGGTTCCAAAGATAAAAAAACCTTAAAAAGGAAAATCAGCTGATAATGAGGTAAAAGAAAGTGTTCAAAAAGAACCACAAATCAATATTCCTTCTGCAGAGGATATTGATAAATGTAAATACATAAATTGCAATAAATTATGCAATAATATGGAATCGAAATGGAATGACAAATATTGATGAGAATTTTTCATATAATGACATCATGAATAAAGATGATGAGCTGGAACCAAAATCTGTCATTGAATGTCAAAATAGACATGACTATATACAAGCTGAATTAGAATTGCTCAATAAAAGAAAAGTTTTCAGATAAATCATTTTCACTTTTAAAGATGTGAAACGTATGGGACACAAATGAATTTTTACCCGAAAAGGAAATGAGAAAAATGAAGTTACATGGTAAAGCTATACTTGTAACTCAAGACTTCTCTCAAAGACAAGAAATTGATTATGAGGAAACTTATTCTCCTGTTATGGATGAAATTACTTAATCAGCCTGGCAGTTTCTAAAAAATTTAGAAATACATCTAATGGATGTTGTTACTGCTTATCTATATAGATCACTTGATAGTAATATATATATGAAGATACCTGAAGGGTTTAAGGTATCAGAAGCATCTAATGCAAAACACAAGGAAATGTATTCCATTAAATCACAAAGATTTTTATATGGGTTGATACAGTGGTATAACCGATTAAGTGATTACTTGATAAGAAAAAAGGTGTAAAAATAATCTTATTTACACATGTGTTCTTATTAAGAAAACAATGTCCGGATATGTGATTGTAAACTGTTTATGTCGATGATATTAACATCATATGTACAAATAAAGAGATCCATGAAACTATTCAACTTATAAAGAAAGAATTTGAAATGAAAGATCTCTGAAAAACCAAGTATTGCCTTGGTTTGCAGATTGAGCATATGCCTAATGGCTTACTTGTACATCAAACAAACTATACCAAAAAGATTTTAAAACATTTTTAAAGACAAAACCATTAGTTGATATATCACTCAATATTGACACTGATCCATTTTATCCCCGTGAAGATCATGAAGATCTTTACGGATCAAAAGTTCCATATCTTAGTGCAATTGGGGTTATTATGTATTTTACAAATTGTACAAGGCCTGACATTTCTTTGCAGTTAATTTGTTGACAAGGTTCAGTTCAACCCCTATAAAAAGACATTGAAATGGGATCAAACAGATATTTTGATACCCTTGAGGAACTGCTAATTTAAATTTTTTTTTATTCTAACGCTTCAAAACAAGATTTGGTTGATTATGTATATGCAGGTCATTCATCAAATCCTCATAAAGATAAATCTCAAACTCGATATGTATTCCTAAATGGAGGTACCACAAAATCATGGCGTTCTTAAAACAAACACTTGTTGCAATATCATCAAATCATGACTAATTGATTGCATTATATGAAACTACTCGAAAATGTTTTTGGTTGAGATCAATGACACAAATCATTATTGATTCTTATGGGCTAGAACGCTATAAAATGACCAACAACTATCTTCACCAACAACTATATATGAAGATAATGCAGCTTGCATAGTACAAATGAAAGAAGAGTATCAAAAGTGACAGAACAAAATATAAATGCAGAAAAGATGCTAAAGCCATAGACGGTCTTAGTGGTCATAAGTTTGATGGGAAAGAACGGTATGTAGGTAAAACTTAGAAAAAGACTGAAAGGGAATAGGAATTGAAACAACGTTGAGCTAACCATGAAGGAGGTTGTAGACAAATCACACAGGCTAAACTTGTACATAAAAGATTTAGATGATACAGTTTCAGATGAAAACCTCAGATTCTTCTCATATACTCAAGATTTCATAAAGGCCAACCAGATTGAAATGAGATACGTTCAATCAACAACTCTGCTGATCTTTATACCAAAGCACTGTCAACTGCTATTTCCAGAACACACGTTCACAATATTGGCATGAGTCAAGTTCAAAAGATGTGACGACTCAATGATGTCTACTTGAGGGGGAGTCAACTCCATGCTACACTCTTTTTCCCTTAGCTAAAGTTTTTTCCCACTGGGTTTTCTTTAGCAAGGTTTTTAACGAGGCAGTAACTTATAGTTGATCTTCAATAAAACAAAATTGATATCCAAGGGGGAGTGTTATAATAATAACAATATTATTTATATGTGGATAGTCAATTTTGTATTAATACTTAGTCAATATTGGGTAGCTTTGTTTTTGTATAAATAGCCATGTATTGCAAGCTAAAACACTTGCACCATTTCTCACACTTACAAAGTGTTTCTTTCTTTCTCTCCATTATCATCTTTGTTCTTACACTTCATTATTAGTATTCTTAATCAAGAATCAAACCACTAAAGGTAGTTATAAGCCTACTGAATTATAACATATATATATATATATATATATATATATATATATATATATATATATATATATATATATATATATTAACAATTATTGTATGTATATTATCAATTAATATTAATATAACTCTATTAGAGCGACAAAATTATCAATTTACATACTTTATTACTATTATCAATCGGAAACTCAGAACTATGGAATATCGGATTTGGTTATTTGGAAAAAAATTTAGGAGAAGGGAACGTCATGAATTAACATGAATTAAGATTGAGTGACAAGTGGTAAGGAATATAAATATTGTTTTTATTATTATTGTAATTGTAATTGTAATTGTAATTGTAATTGTAATTTAAACAAGTCGATAATACATATTCTGGTTATTTATTGTGTATACGAGTCAGATTTGCGCGTTTGGATCTATAACCCACCCCAGACCCTAATATGGTTTGATAATTATTTTAGTAATTATAACTATGACAAAGGCTTGTTTAATAATCATTGTGATTTAACTTTATAAATGATGTAAAATAAATGTATTATCATCTGTGGTTCAGATGTCACAAACAATGTGACGACCCGGAGCTTTCCAACCAAATTTAAACTTAATCTTTACATGATCTTGATACGATAAGCAAAGTCTGTAATGTTGAAGTTTCAAAAACTTTGAACTATATTCATATAATCAATTACCCTTTGACTGTGCTCGACGATTCACGAACATTGATGTGTATATAGATACGGTATAATAAATGGTAATAAATTATATGTAATTACAAGTTAAAATTTTAATTGCTACATTAACAATATTATCATTAATTTTATTAATATTACTATTAATATTAATATTTGTATCATTAATATTATTATATCAAGTATATATATACATATATAATTTGATAAGTAAAAGTTGTTAAATTATTATTGTTAATAATATTATTATCAATAAAAATTAAAAACTATTATAACTAATAATATTTTTGTACCATTATTGATATTAATATTTTTATTAAAATTAGTGTTAGATATGTTATTATTATCAATGGATAATATATAAATATGGAAATTGATATATATATAGGTATCAGAGCGGTGGTCTTTGCGAACCAGGTCTTGCATTAGTGTGTCTAACTGGTAGTTGTTTAGATGCATTAGTGGGTCTGGACTTCGACCGTGTCTGCATGTCAAAAGTTTTGCTTATCATTTCGTGTCGAAAATTACCTGCTTATCCTTCTTAGGGAATCACTTGCTTATCATTCTTAAGTCTATACACATCTTATTGCATTGATGGCATGAATAGTGTATAGACAAAATTCATATCTTAGCGTATCTATTATTGTTACCTTTGCCTGATAACTTCCGTAGATTCCTCCGTAACTTATGGGATTTTAGTATTATATGTGCATATGTAAATTATGTATTGCAGGGTACTAGTCTACATCATATAATCTATTTCTTATCGAAAATCCTTCATCTGATCGTACGAGATGAATCCTTCAACCAGTTCGAGTCCATCGGATTCCGAAATGGAATCCCATTCACGCTCCGAACGCAGTGTGACCGGAATGGATCAACCAATAAGTCATCATCTATTTTGGATGAATTGGAGATGGGTTCGTAGCCTCCTCAATCATTGGAGACAAGAAGAAGGCGATCTCTTCCATCCACCACATTGCCCTCTCGGCGAAGAACCTGAAGCACTTACTGGCGAACCTGTTTGAAACACCATTTTCTCTCTCATTTCCCGAGTATCTCGTCATGATTATATACTATCTCAGATTCTAGATCTTATTCATCCACTCATCCGAACCGACAATCACCCTGGTGTGATAGAAGAAGTTAATGAACTTTGCGCCCGAGTTGTAGCCTTGGAAAATATGGTGCAAAACGTACCAGCTTCAACAACATCACCGGCACCAACAGTACCACCAACATCAATACCAGTATCACCATCAACAGCAACATCCGCATCCCATGCCTCAACATCTCATTCTGTACCTCGAGTATAATCATCGTTCTACGTGACGTTCTACATTATTTATCTTCTTTCAACATGATGATTATGTAATCTCTAATGTTTTAATGATTATGTACTCTAATTCTAATCGAAAAGCAAATGAGTTTAATGTTATATTAACTCATTAAATCCATAATTACATATGAAGAAAATATATATGTATATATATTTTCATAAAGATTGTAATTACAAGATTCTTTTGTACAAACTGTTAATGGTGAAAATATTTTAACGGGTAGGTAATATCCGAGGAATATTTAGATTTCATACTAATAAGTTACACTGTACATTCTTTAAACTTGATTCAACGGTCATTTACTATCCTACTTACATCCACAGATATACGAATTCGTTCACCACAGAATAATCATTTTCATTCAATTTTATATTTAGATTTTGACCTATCAAAATCCAACAAGTGGCATAATGAAGAAAACATTGGACAAGTAAAATTTGTTAGAAATAAACAAATTAACTATGAGAAATGTTGTTAAGAATCCACGCTAACAAAATCCTAGCTAACTGTTCCTAGCTAACTGTTAATTCCTATTTACATTTATTTACCGCAATTTATTTATTGCAATTTTAATTCTCGCAATTTTATTTATCGTCATTTAATTTCTGTTATTTATTTTTATGCACTTTAAATATCAGGACACGTAAACAATATTTTGACATATCATATCGACGTCATCTATATATATTATTTGGAATAACCATAGACACTCTATATGCAGTAAAGATCGAGTTCTCTATACAGGGTTGAGGTTGATTCTACAATAATATATATACTTTGAGTTGTGATCGAGTCTGAGACATGTATACAATGGGTCACGATACGTATTAATTAATTCGAATATTACATATTAAAGTATATATGAATTGTTGTACTACTAATTGTGGACTACGAACTGTGGACTAATGACATTGGATAATTAAAATGAATTAAAATATTGATTATAACATATGAAACTAAACATCTCTTGAAGTTTGCCACTTGATTTCATCTTAAACCTCATTTGTATCTTGACGATTATAATCTGCGTTTAAACCTTTCATGATTCTTGAAAACACCTCAATCGAAAGGATGAACCAACTGCACTTCATCTACGGAAGGAAAGATGTATGCACATAGTTATGCACCTGAAAAATTCTCGGAACATAAGTAAACGTTTAACACGTATCTGTGCTAACTCATTTGGCGTTGTTATTACCAAAAATAACTTTGCAATTTCTTTCCAAATTAGCCAATTTTGTCACAGCTCCAGCAAATCAACATCGACCTTTCGTTCGAATAAACTCTATTATAACTTTGATATATAAGTTTGCCTTTCGTCATCGTTACCGGGGAACCGTTTATATTCCATCACGTTAGCAGTAAACTTACCAGCAACTTCATTGATTTTTGACTTTCCGAAAAATCATTATATTTATCGAAACCCTATCCGCATCTTATAACGAGAATTGCCATATCAATTATCGAGAACTAACAATCAGTATTTTGAAATCTTGTAGCGTTACTACATCAACAGTTATATGTATATATATAACATGTATCTCTTAGAATTATGATCTTTCATTCGAAAATTTTGAAAAGCACCCAGCCTACAAATCAATACATTGAACTTTGAAAAAGCTGAATGAAGCAGCAGAAACTGTAGACAACCGTAAACGACCTTAATCGTCAGAAGTTTGATGATAAAGAATGGTATGTTGGAAAAGCTCAGAAAAATTGAAACTGGAAAACGGATTGAGCTAACCACGAAGGAGACCAAAGACAAATACAAGGACCATACTCTATATTCAAAGAATCCAGGTAATTCTGGATCCGTTGAAATCTTTAGAAAATATCTTGCTCCGAAGTCATGTTAAAATCTTGCAAAAAAAATTTCTTCATCAACCTTCGAACTTGGAAATTCCAAAATATCATCATAAATATCTTCGATATTTCTGAGGATATTTTCATAAATATTCTCGTCCAAAATTATATACCTCTTCGTACTTCCTGTGTTTCATTATATTGGAAACTTCTGTAAAATCTAAGTTTAATTTATGAATGAATTCTGGAGAAATGTAAAGAAATTGATGCATGAATTAGTATAATATAATGACACTTGATCAACGTGATTATATTACAGTAATTCATGCTGAGTTTCTAAAATGAAACGTGATGATTCACAGATCATAACGTCATCATGTGCCATAATACACACTCTTACATTCTATCTAATCTCCAGACATATCAAGAACATATTTTCTTGATAGTTCTATCTTTTCTCTTGAATTCTGGTAATTTAACCAATCAAGATTGTGCCATTACAATTTCCCTCTAAGAACATTAGCCATGTTCATTCGAAATTTCATACATATGAATTCTGGATAAATATTCGCTTGACTTAAAGTCGGGAAGAGAAAACAAAAGGACGGAACTCCAAAATATAAAGGAAATGAATAGGGTGGATGTATAGTGAAATACCCGGCTGAACAATCAAAACAGATTATCGCATTTAACCAAAGATGATTCTAATTTCCTTAATTATTGAAGAATCAAATCTTATTTTGAAAATTTTCTCTAAATCCCTTGAATTCCGGAAATCCACCGTGACTACGTCACCGGTTAAGTCAAACCTGCATTTAATCATTTCACTCTTTCATGATAACTTCATTCGTACCCTTCACAAAATCAAATTATTTTATCTATGTTACTCAATGATGATAAAACTCTAATTTTCAACTCGTATGCGTCATGAAAACATACTTATTGTCAGCCATGACCATCCCAATCAAATGTCGGGACGAAATTTCTTTAACGGGTAGGTACTGTGACGACCCGGAACTTTTCGACCAAATTTAAACTTAATCTTTACATGATCTTGATACGATAAGCAAAGTCTGTAATGTTGAAGTTTCAAAAACTTTGAACTATATTCATATAATCAATTACCCTTTGACTGTGCTCGACGATTCACGAACATTGATGTGTATATAGATACGGTATAATAAATGTTAATAAATTATATGTAATTACAAGTTAAAATTTTAATTGCTACATTAACAATATTATCATTAATTTTATTAATATTACTATTAATATTAATATTAATATTTGTATCATTAAGATTATTATATCAAGTATATATATACATATAGAATTTGATAAGTAAAAGTTGTTAAATTATTATTGTTAATAATATTATTATCAATAAAAATTAAAAACTATTATAACTAATAATATTTTTGTACCATTATTGATATTAATATTTTTTTTTAAAATTAGTGTTAGATATGTTATTATTATCAATAGATAATATATAATGAAATGCCCCATCCTAATCCATCTGGACGAAGTATTCAACAGTTGGTCCTATTGCGAGGTTCTGACCTCTATATGCCATGAACGACTCCATGTAATATGAGCAAATGCACAGCGGAAGATTTCTTTCATACCTGAGAATAAACATGCTTTAAAGTGTCAACCAAAAGGTTGGTAAGTTCATAGGCTTATCATAAAACAATAAAATTCATCATTTTGATAGACCACAAGATTTAAATCCTGCATGGTACAAATGGGCCCGAATCCTATACCCACCTGTAATGTACATGCGATATCTTTTAAAAACAGTACACCTTTCTCGTGTACAAAAGCATTTTAACAAATATTGGTAACCGTACACATATCTCGTGTACAAAATATCATACACATAACCTGTGTATAAAATCATTCTCTCGATATATAACATTCATATCAATTGGTGGCAATTATCATGTCCACATAATTCAATGGTGGCAATTATCATGTCCACATAATTCAACGGTGGCAATTATCATGTCCACATAATTCAACGGTGACAATTATCCTGTCCACATAATTCAATAATAATCCGCAGAACTTCTGTCTGCATAATAATTCATTCGAGGAATGTTTTGCTTGTGTCTATCTCGTCAAACATTTATAAAAGCATTTCATGTATTCGCAGTTCAAAATATATTTCAAAAGCATTTAATAAAGCAGTTGTAAAAATAGTGCATGTATTCTCAGTCCCAAAAATGTAAAGAGTAAAAGGGAATCAAATGAACTCATAATACTGTATTTTGTAGTAAAAATACATATGATGGCATTGAACAAGTGCAAGGTTGGCCTCGGATTCATGAACCTCAAAGGAGTAACCCTAAAAAAAAAATGCCCAAGTCCGGGTTCGAACCCGCGACGTCCCGCTAACCCAATAACTCCCCTAATCATCGCTCTATCTGTGTCTTTCTAATTCAACTAGGATTTTAATCCTTTCATTTACATCATATCCATCGTAATTCTTAATCTAACATCTTAATCATCTAACCTTGTCATAATCATTACGCATCATTATCCTCATTGTCCTAATTACTACATCATAACATCATTATTTTTTTTATCATCATCCGTTCGTCTAAGTGATCATCTCATCACCATTGTTTCATCATTATGGCGAGCATCATCCTTATCGTACATAATCATTATCATATGATCATGATTCCATCACCTACTCATATTGTCTAATCATCATCATCATACTCGTCATTCATTATCATAACCATTTTTATATCATTTTCATCGAATCCGCATCATTATAATCATTTATTACCACCATGATCATTTCATTTTACCATAATCATCAACAATGTTTTCGTCTCCTTACCATCCTCATAACAATCAATAATTGTCATCATAACTATAACATAATCATAATCTCTACTTAACATATTATGATCATTATTTATTATCAACCATAATTATCCTCCTATTACTCGTTATCATTTCATCATCAGCAATTCTAAACATGATCGGTAATCACCACTTACATCATCATTCCTAAATCACATATATCCTCATATGATCATTATGAATATCATACCCGTCATCATCATATAATCTTTACGTATCATTCTTGGTCACGTACATCATTCATATAACCACCCTATGTTTTAGTCTATATATCTCTCGGCCCAACATGTAAGTCCAAATGATCTAGAACCGGCCCAATACTAATCTAATATCCCAACAGAAATAAAAGTCTCGGCCCAAATGTAATCGTGGTTATAAATTGATCGATAGATTGAATTGTGGTGGGGTTCATCTGGAATACAACACACAATGATTCAACATACTTTAATCATTCTATCATCATCATATGATTCACCTAATTACTAAAAAAAATATAGAATGTCACTTTAATTCCCAAGTGGCCCAAGTGAAATAAAAAAAATATTACGGTGCTCTTAGATTACAGAAACCTCACATAGTAGCACTCACCTATGATGAAGGTTAAAACACACGATAGTAGCAGCACTCGAGCAGTTGTAAGTGAGTTCGTAGTGGTGTTTTGCGATGATTTTAATCGAAACACAAGCTGTAATAGTGATAGAATTTCTGCAGCAGTAATCATGGATGTGGTGGTTATAGTGGTGGCTCGTTGGTGGTTTACAACAGTTGAGGTGATGATTTTGAATGATGGTGGTGTAAGTTTCGCGAAGGAATGAAAACACAATGTAACGATGGTGATGGTGGTTGATGATGTAGCGTGAGGGTACGAAATAGTATTATTTTTAATACAAAATACTACAAAATATGACACAAGTTTTATTAATTTACGGATGGGATATACCTAAACCTTGCTACAACACTATAGGCAGTGTACCTAATCGTAGAGTAGTGTAGTTTTTAGTAAGTCCGGTTCGTTCCACAGGGAGCTGGTGATACTTACTATATTTTTAACTATATTTATACAAAATATATATAATTATATAAGTAGTAATATTATTATAAAAGGGGGGTTTTACCGTTTAATGACCGGTTTGTCGATTCTATATTTTAAGCGTAAAGATAAATGACGATAATTAAAGTGCGTAAAATAATGACAATAAATAAAATGACAGTAAATAAAATTGCGAGTAATAAAATGACAGTAAATAAAGATACGATGAGAAATATAATAAAAGAATTATGCTTATTTAAACTTCCGTAATCATGATGTTTGACGTGTTGATTTTAATTTATTACCATGGGTTAATTGTCCTTTGTCCTGGTTTATTTGATACGTCTATCTGGTTTTTGTCCATAATAGTCCATCGGTCATAAAAATAAAGTGCGAGTATCCTCGTCAAATTACCCTTATACCCGAAGTCAAATATTCCAACTGATTAAGGATTTAAACTGTGACGCAGTTATCACTTCTGTCAACAATTACACCAGTTATCACTGTATGTAATCCACCCCTGTTTTAATTAGTTTATGAATATTAATTCATCCACTTGATCAGAATGAATAATCAATTACCCAACCCAATTGATTAATTAAATGATTATAACAGATTCCATATGAACATCACTAAATAGGACAACCATAATCATTATTAATTATTAGGTTAATTAATTTGAAGATAGGTTCGACAGACTCCAATGAGTTGTCACTCAATTAGACAATACCCCCCATCTATTAATAGTCAATAGTTCAATTTCCACAAGTGTTGGTCTTTTGCCCAAACCTTAATTATGGTCCAAAGTTCAATAACCCCTTCTTAATATTTTAGCCCAACATCACGATTACTTCGGCTCAAATAAGCATAATAATAACTTAGTTACGATACATTAATGTAAAAAGGTTGAACATAACTTACAATGATTAAAAATAGCGTAGCGTTACACGGACAGAATTTCGACTTACACACTCAAACGATCTCTATCATAAATCTTATTATTATCATAATTTAAAATTAAAATTAAGATTATTGTTATATCTTATTAAGTTAACATTATGATAGAGATATAGAATATAGATATTGATAATTGATATTGATAAATAAGAAAAAGATAGAAAAAGGTGTGTTTTTACATTACGATTACAAAGCCTTTTATAGGCGAATTTAGAAATTGAATTTTCACTTATGACCCCTGAACTATGCTCAATTAACAACTTTTTATTATTTAATATTATTCTTATTATGAATTATTTAAATATTATATTTTATTCTTGTGCATAGTTGACTCGTAATTTTTACACCGTTGCGTCGAGCGTTGAGAGTTGACTCTGGTCCCGGTTCCGGATTTTCGAACGTCCTTGCGTACAATTTTATATTTTGTACTTTGCGTTTTGTAACTTGTACTCTTGTCATTTTTAGACGTTCCTCATCAATAATTTGAACCTTTTTGATTGTATCTTGTACTTTTGAGCTTTTTGGACCTTTGTGTCTTCAATTCGTCGTTTTTGCCTTTTGTCTTCGCACTTATTTAAAATAAACGAATATTACTTGAAAATGGAACAATTGCAACTAAAATCTTGTCTTTCTTGGGGGATTTTGCTATGAAATATATGTTCCTTTTTAGCCTTATCAATATCCCCACACTTGAGCGTTGCTTGTCCTCAAGCAATACAGTCTTGAAATAATATAATACATCACACGAATCACTTCTTTATTCTTCACACTTTGTACATCAGTGATTTTGATAGAGCTGTATAAACAATGATAGTAACGATATGGTTAAAGGTGGGTGTGTCATCCACAGTTGCCTTGGGTTTAGGACAACGACACTTGCAATCAAATAGCCGATTTACTTTCGGTTTCCAAAGCAAAGTGCACATTTGAAAGGCGGTTTACAGTCCCACATGACTATAAAAATTTAGATCCTTTAAGGAAATTGGATCTTTATGAAAACATTTGATCTTTTGAAAATTCAAGCTAGATTTTACCCTAGACAAGTTTTCTGATTTGATCCATCATCGGTGTTGCAAAATATATTTGTGGATCAATATTTTGGCTAAAACTTTTAGGTTCATGTAATCCACTGTTATCCCGGTATCGGAAAGTACACATCCAGTTTACTTGTTCCGTATATTATCTTTCGGTAAACTACCGTCCGGTTGTAAAGGAAAGCGATGAACAAGAAACTGTTAAGGCAATGTCCCGTGACATGCAGATGATTATGGTCTTTTAACGTGTCGGATGCTAGAACTATCCTTGGTAGGAGCGATAGTAAAGATCATCCTATGATTTTTCGGTCTGGCACAAGGTCCTGTCTCCGACCATGCTATGCAACCACCGTTCTTACGGTTGACACCCGATTTGGTTCAGGTGACCTAATGAATTCCAGGTGAATTCCTAGGATTTTACGTTCAATGGTAATGAACGCATTGAAAATGGGTTTTCAGAAAACAAATCGGTTTGTATTTTTGATCAAAATATTTTCTCGTTCAAGCTCGAGTTTAGATATCATTGAATTCCATGAGTTTGAATTCTCAATCTTTAAGGTCAATCTCAAGGATTGAGTAATATCAGTCTTAAAAGCTGATTTTTAATCTTTAAGGAGATTATCCTTTCTGGGGATCTGATTCATTAGTCTTATCAAGCTAATTTGCACGGTGCCTCCCCATTGTACGAGATAAATCCTTCTCATGGTTAGGATAAATCTGACCACTTGGCGACCCTGTTTGATGCTGAGGTCCGTGGATTTCCTGCTGATTTTAGAGATGACTTTTCTAGATTTTTCGTCAACCTACAGCTGGTCTGGACGACAACTTCATGACCTAAATCAAGAAGCACGTGTCTTTTTCGGAAGACTTTACTTCCATTTAATGATGGAATTGATTCATCGTGTAGATCCATCTTTCTTTCAAATATATTACAGTAAACCGGGTAAAACTGATTAGTATCATCCAAAACAAAAGTACCTGCAATAATCTTGTACAAAGATATGTGATAGATAATTTTTAATTGAATAACTTGGTACATTCTCCCCACACTTAGTTTCTTTCTTTGCCTTTTTATTCTCCTTTATTCCATTTTAAATGAATTCAAGCATTTTAGGTTGTTTCTCAATTTATGTCCTTTCCGAGGTAACGATAATTTCGGCATTAACACCTAGTTTTATCATTCATAAATATGTATAAACATGATTTTGAATTCATTTAGTTAAAAAATTTTAAAATTTTCATAATATTTAGAAAATAAGCCAAGTATAAACCCGAGAGAATTTATAACCCTTCCCCACACTTGAGATCATGCAATGCCCTCATTTGCATGAAATCAGACTATAATTATTAATTCATGAGGGTGATTAGTGTAGAAAAGTGATTAAAAATACCCAGTTTGTAATTACAAAGCTCGTCGAATGATAGATGGCGCGCCTCATCGTTCATTCCTTCATTTATTATATCACATTTGTTGTTTTACATCTTGTCGTCAAAATCAGTACCTTTTGCTGAACTTAATGTTAGTCTTTGAAAGTGCGTTGTTTTACCCTGTTGTTTACATGATAAAATACGAACATATATACATATTTTTAAAGTTGGGTATATTACCCCACGTTCAAAAATTTATAAAATCAAATATATTTTTTTTTGGCATACTTTAAATCAATAAAATTAAAAATAATGATGAAAAAAATTTTCGCCCCGCCCTCGGGTAAAGTAATTTCGGCTCAACGGCCTAGTCTTCAACTCACGACGAATTTTAGAAATCATTTTTTTTCAACTTAATGAAATAAAGTAAATTTTTGTTTTTAAATTCACACAAAACTTAAAAAGAAAACATATTAATTTCATATAAAACCTAAAAAACAAAAAAAAATTCAGAATGGGGGGAGAAAACTAGTTCTTTAGTGTCTGCTAGCGGAAAAGACCAATCGAATTCCATTCTCGGAACTACACGAGAACAGAACAACTAACTCCAAACAGCATTTTCTTTTTAGAATATTTGAATCTCCTCACACTTAGGTAGATGTGGTGTCGAAATTGTGATTAACTTCATCGTCAATTTCTCTTGGACCATAATCAACTTGCATATCTGTGACTTTTGCTTTAAGCCAGTGACCAGCTTTTTCCGTAATATCCACAAATTCAACTAGCTTCGCCTTTTCTTTAGGCGACAGATTGGATACTAACCGGTTATATAACCTAAAGTTTCCCTTACTTTTAGCATCAATAACCCGTTTAAAAAGTTTCTTCATTGAACTGTTAATAACGGGGTTATTTAATTTCGTATCAACTATGGGGTTCTTTATTATCAAGTCATCATTAGGTGTTACTTCATTTTCCCCACACTTAGGCGTTCTATTATTGTTAAGCATTACCGTTGGAGTTGGTAAAACAACATGGTTCTTACCAATCGTTTTTGTCGGTTCAACGGTTTTGGTTTGTGGATATTTAGACTTTCGAATCATAAAGGTGATCGATTTCTCATCATTACTAAGTGTCATTCTACCCTTTCTTACATCAAATAACGCCCCGGTGGACGCTAAGAATGGTCGACCTAAAATTAGAGGAACGTTTGAGTCCTCTTCTATGTCAATGACAATGAATTCGACTAGAAAGGTTAAATTACCTACTTGAACGGGTAGGTTGTCAGCAATTCCAACTGGGTGCTTAATGGTTTGATCAAGGAGTCGAACACTCATATCCGTTGGAGTTAACTCACCTACACCTAATCTCTTATATAATGAAAGAGGCATAACACTCACACTTGAACCTAAATCTGCTAGTGCATCATACATGACACAGTCACTAAGTAGACAAGGAACAATAAATTCACCCGGATCACCTACCCTAGGTGGAGGATTTGGTGGAACTGTCTTCACCGGGTTTACTTCTACTGTTTTTGTTTCTTGCACTTTTTTATTCTTCTTCTTCTTCTTTCCAGAGGTATCACAAACTTTATTACCTATTACTTGCTCATACTCAACTCCTTTTCTTGGAAACGGGATGGGTGGTCTGTATGGTGCCACCACTGGCTTTACATACTCGGGTGGTGGTGGTGGTGTAACTTCTTCATTGTTACTTACATCTAAAACTTTCCCATCTTCTGGTATTGGTTTTTCAGAATTTGTTGATATCATGTTAACATTTTCATTCCGAGGATTTACTTCATTATTACTCGGTAGCTTTCCTTGTTCCCTTTCACTCATCAATCTAACAAGAGTACCTACTTGTTTTTCTAGATTCAAAATGGAAGCTTGTTGAGTTCTAAATGACTGCTCAAACCTCTCATTCGTTTGGGTTTGAGTTTCAATAAATTGTGTTTGAGATTCAACTAGCTTAAATACCACTTCTTCCAGATTTGACTTCTTCTCGTCGGTTTGTTGTGGTGGTTTATACAAGCCAGGTCTTTGTTGATTGAAAGTGTTGTTTTGAGTTGGTTGGTTATTCGGACCTTGTTGGTTATACGAGTTATTGTCGGGTCCTTTTGGATTGTAAAGAATGTTTTGATTTCGATTGAAGTTTGGCCTTGGCGGTTGATAATTATTCTGATAACTATTTTCCAGCCTTTGGTTCATGTAGACAACATTCTCACGTTGTTCCATCGTTTGTTCAATGTGACAGTCTTTCATTAAGTGTGGTCCACCGCATTGCTCACAACTGATTCGTATTGCGTGAATATCTTTATTCATCTTTTCCATTCGTCTTTCGAAAGCATCTATTTTTGCGGAAACGGAATCAAAGTCATGGCTAGAATCGGCTCTAGCCGCTTTAGATGAACGAAAAATATCTTTTTCTTGATGCCACTCATGAGAGTGGGAGGCTGTGTTATCAATAATTTTGTAAGCTTCAGTTGCGGTTTTCTTCATAATGGAACCACCAGCTGTTATGTCGATGTCTTTTCATGTAGCAACGTTGACACCTTGGTAGAATATTTGTACTATTTGATAAGTGTCTAAACCGTGTTGAGGACATCCTCTCAACAACTTTTCAAATCTTGTCCACGCCTCATATAGAGTTTCATTTGGCTTTTGCGCGAACGTAACAATTTCTCCTTGAAGTCTCACGGCTTTGGATGCCGGAAAGAATTGTTTAAGAAATTTTTCAACTAAAACATCCCATGTGTCAATCGCCCCTTCAGGTAACGATTCTAACCAATCTTTGGCTTCTCCCTTTAAAGTCCAGGGAAACAACATGAGATAGATCTGCTCATCTTCCACTTCTCGGATTTTGAATAGTGTACAAATTCTTTTAAACGTACGAAGGTGTTCGTTAGGATCTTCATTCGGTGCACCACTGAATTGGCATTGGTTAGTTACCATGTGTAGAATTTGTCCTTTGATTTCATAATCTGGCGCATTAACTTCTGGCTTAATAATGGCGTGACCTTGGCCCGTGCGTGTAGCTCTCATTCGGTCTTCCATACTTAGAGGTTCTAGATTTTCCATGATTGGAAGTGTTGTATCCAAATCACTAGAGGTTTCTAATTTAATGGTTTCTTCCTCAACAATCTCTGTTTGAAGGATTGGTGGTTCTGGAGGAATAATTAGTGGATCAGGGTCTCGGAATTGTCCCTGAGTATTCTCCGGATTCTCAATTGTGAGGTTTGTTTCAAAAACTGGGTTATCGGAAGTTTGAGTTTGAGTACTTGGTCGACTGGATGATGATTCTAAAGAAAAATCAATGGCGGCGATATTTGCTAAATGTCTTGATCGAGTTACAGGTGGTGAACGTACAAAAGGTGATGAACGTCTTGCTCGGTGCATTCACAGGATATCCTATTAGTTATAAAAATAGAAAAACTTATATAAGTTGTCCAATCAATAGACTTTTCTGATTTTGCCCACGTTTCGAATAGCCAAAAGATGCAGCAGAGGGGCAGGATTCGTTTGGTCTCAATATAATTGAGTACTGTTTGGCTCCAATAACCCGGTCCACGTACAAATCCAACTATTACTACGAACCAGAAAATTTTAATGTCTATCAATTTAACCACTTAAAATAAATTTTCGTAATTTTAAGAAATTTAGAGAAGAAGTAGAAAAAAATCTAAGTCCTAAAAACTAGAATGGCGAGAAATAAGAGAGAAAAAAATTGCGCGTCGAAAAGTGTCGAAAAATAAAAAGGTCGAAAAATAGGCGTCGAAAAATAAAAATAAGAAAGTAGTGCGAAATACGGCGTCGTAAAATTCTAAAGCACCTAAAACTTAGTCTAAGGAATAAGCACTTAAGGGATTTTACGGCAAAGCCTAAAAATTCTAGAAGTAAAAATAACTATGGCAAAACTAAACTTAATACTAAAAGTTGCGACTATAGTCTAAAAATCTAAAGGTAATAAAACTAAAAAAAAACATTTTTTTTTTTTAGGTTTTTTTTTTTTTTTTTTTTTAGGTTTTTTTTTTTTTCGTTTTTTTTTTTTTTTAGGTTTTTTTTTTACAAATTAATAATTTTTTTATAATTATTATTTTTTTTCAAAACTTTTTTTTTTAAGTCATTTACTATTCATGAATAGTAAATGAAAAGAAATTAATTAATTTACTATTCACATGAAAGCGATATGATAGAAATTATTAATTACAAGTTACATAATATACCCCTGAAGTATTTAATAAATACGTCTTTTTAAAATTTTACGTAATTCTAAAATATTATTATATTATTATATTCT
This sequence comes from Rutidosis leptorrhynchoides, assembly GCF_046630445.1. Lineage (NCBI taxonomy): Eukaryota > Viridiplantae > Streptophyta > Magnoliopsida > Asterales > Asteraceae > Rutidosis > Rutidosis leptorrhynchoides. The sequence continues at coordinate 119,082,003 of NC_092341.1, forward strand.
ATTTCAATATTATTATATTATTATATTCTATTTCAATATTATTATATTTTATTTCAATATTATTATAATTAAAAATATAGCGTTTTAGCGCTCCCCGGCAGCGGCGCCAAAAACTTGATGATGTAGCGTGAGGGTACGAAATAGTATTATTTTTAATACAAAATACTACAAAATATGACACAAGTTTTATTAATTTACGGATGGGATATACCTAAACCTTGCTACAACACTATAGGCAGTGTACCTAATCGTAGAGTAGTGTAGTTTTTAGTAAGTCCGGTTCGTTCCACAGGGAGCTGGTGATACTTACTATATTTTTAACTATATTTATACAAAATATATATAATTATATAAGTAGTAATATTATTATAAAAGGGGGGTTTTACCGTTTAATGACCGGTTTGTCGATTCTATATTTTAAGCGTAAAGATAAATGACGATAATTAAAGTGCGTAAAATAATGACAATAAATAAAATGACAGTAAATAAAATTGCGAGTAATAAAATGACAGTAAATAAAGATACGATGAGAAATATAATAAAAGAATTATGCTTATTTAAACTTTCGTAATCATGATGTTTGACGTGTTGATTTTAATTTATTACCATGGGTTAATTGTCCTTTGTCCTGGTTTATTTGATACGTCTATCTGGTTTTTGTCCATAATAGTCCATCGGTCATAAAAATAAAGTGCGAGTATCCTCGTCAAATTACCCTTATACCCGAAGTCAAATATTCCAACTGATTAAGGATTTAAACTGTGACGCAGTTATCACTTCTGTCAACAATTACACCAGTTATCACTGTATGTAATCCACCCCTGTTTTAATTAGTTTATGAATATTAATTCATCCACTTGATCAGAATGAATAATCAATTACCCAACCCAATTGATTAATTAAATGATTATAACAGATTCCATATGAACATCACTAAATAGGACAACCATAATCATTATTAATTATTAGGTTAATTAATTTGAAGATAGGTTCGACAGACTCCAATGAGTTGTCACTCAATTAGACAATACCCCCCATCTATTAATAGTCAATAGTTCAATTTCCACAAGTGTTGGTCTTTTGCCCAAACCTTAATTATGGTCCAAAGTTCAATAACCCCTTCTTAATATTTTAGCCCAACATCACGATTACTTCGGCTCAAATAAGCATAATAATAACTTAGTTACGATACATTAATGTAAAAAGGTTGAACATAACTTACAATGATTAAAAATAGCGTAGCGTTACACGGACAGAATTTCGACTTACACACTCAAACGATCTCTATCATAAATCTTATTATTATCATAATTTAAAATTAAAATTAAGATTATTGTTATATCTTATTAAGTTAACATTATGATAGAGATATAGAATATAGATATTGATAATTGATATTGATAAATAAGAAAAAGATAGAAAAAGGTGTGTTTTTACATTACGATTACAAAGCCTTTTATAGGCGAATTTAGAAATTGAATTTTCACTTATGACCCCTGAACTATGCTCAATTAACAACTTTTTATTATTTAATATTATTCTTATTATGAATTATTTAAATATTATATTTTATTCTTGTGCATAGTTGACTCGTAATTTTTACACCGTTGCGTCGAGCGTTGAGAGTTGACTCTGGTCCCGGTTCCGGATTTTCGAACGTCCTTGCGTACAATTTTATATTTTGTACTTTGCGTTTTGTAACTTGTACTCTTGTCATTTTTAGACGTTCCTCATCAATAATTTGAACCTTTTTGATTGTATCTTGTACTTTTGAGCTTTTTGGACCTTTGTGTCTTCAATTCGTCGTTTTTGCCTTTTGTCTTCGCACTTATTTAAAATAAACGAATATTACTTGAAAATGGAACAATTGCAACTAAAATCTTGTCTTTCTTGGGGGATTTTGCTATGAAATATATGTTCCTTTTTAGCCTTATCAGTGGTTATTCAGGATTCAATGGATTGCGTATATTGAAAAAGCTAGAAACATAAACAAAAGTCAAGGGATTGGTGAAGTGGGTTTCATGGTGATAAGGTGGTTATTGATGGTTGTTGATAGAAGTAAAATAGGAGATAAATGGGACGAGGATTATGGCTTGGGTGATGATCGTGGTTAAATGTAAACTGAAATAGAAATATAGAAACAGATGCAGTAACGATACCGGTGGTTTGTGGCTTGTTATGGTGTTGTTCGTATAGTATGGTTGTGGGGGTCGATAAAAAAAATAGGAACAAAACAAGTGTCGAATTATAGTTTTTGTGTTGTGGTTTTTAGATATTTGATCATATATTTAATAAGTGTATATATCTATCTTTTACCAATATAATATGTAAAGTATATATATATATATATATATATATATATATATATATATATATATATATATATATATATATATATATATATATATATATATATATATTTTAGAGATTAGATTGAATAAGACTTGAAACAGAAAGTAGTAGGCATAATTCTCGGTGGGTATCTTCGTTTTTGTGAGATGGTGATAGTTGATCAATTAGTTTAAAGGTGTTTGACTTGGTTCTTGAATTGCAACAGGAATAGGATCGATAGGCTAGCTTGATAAAATAAAAAGCAAACCAATGATTTTCAGTTCCTAATTCAATATCACGGATGTAATTACTATTTGTTAATCAAACACAGTTTAAAACAAAACTCGATAGAAGATCATAATAATATAGTAATAATTATTAATCACATGATTCACAATATACAACAGTTCAGCAGCCTTCCACCCACAGTTTTAATAGAGATATTATGTCGTACTCCGTTTGTAAATCAGTGGCGGATAAAAGTATTCGAAAAGAAATCTCAAATGTTTATATTAAGTTTCTTTAATTATTTCCGTCATTATGGTATCCAAATTGATCGTTAACTATTTACAATTATTAAATAAAAAAACAAATTGATTATTAGCTCCCAACCCAAAGTAAAACATGCTAAGGGTAAAACTTAACAAAAAAACTCCTAAATATGTATTTAATAGGCCTAAAAATTATATACCTCATTTCCGAATCACCGTTTATTTTAAAATCATATAAATTCATATTTAACTTGTTTAATATCCATCGAAAGATAATTGAGTGCTACTGATGATTACAAAATAATTTCAAAATTATATATACTTATTCAATATACTTTATTTATATATATAGATATGTTTTAAATAATAATTATCATAATATCATATTTTTTTATTTTATGTTACATAATTAATTTTAATAACAACAACATACAATATTTCAAATTATTATTATATATTCATATATTTAAATATACATGTATTTATTTACAATTAGTGGTTCGTGAATCGTCGAGAGTAGTCGAAGGCCAATTGAATATATGTAACAGTTCAAAATTTTTGTGACTCAATATTATAGACTTTGCTTATCGTGTCGGAACCATATAAAGATTAAACTTTAAATTTGATCGGAAATTTTCGGGTCACTACATATAAATATAGAAATTGATATATATATATATATATATATATATATATATATATATATATATATATATATATATATATATATATCAATTGATATATGATTATTAGTATTATTGTTATTAATAATATTATTGATATACATTTTATAGTAATTAACATCATTATCATTAGTAATAATATTATTATTATTACTATTATATTTGCATTTCTATTAGTTATAATATTAAGAGTATTATTATTACATTTATATTTATTAATAAGATTAGTTAAAATCTATAAATGTAAATATATAAATATAAGAAATATACAATTATGATATTTGATATATTATTATTATTATTAGTATTATTGTAATTAGTATTAATATAATTAGTATCGTTATTTTGCATTATGAATAATATTATTATCACCATTTTTTAATATCTATTATTAATATAAATATTATTAATATAATTATTATTAGTACTATTATTATTATTATTATTATTATTATTATTATTTATAATAGTAAGGGTATTATTATTTATAGTGATATTTATTAGTGAACAAGATTAATTGAAATATAAATACAAATATATACATATATTATAAAAACAGATATTCATGTATATATATAAATGCAAGTAATTCGTAAAAATAGATAAATACAGATATATACAAAACTGAATATATACGCATATATATACTGATATTACATAAACCAGTATTTTTATATATTGTATTAATAATTAATCTTACGTATTTATGCATAAAGGGATCAAATTCAGTTCTACATCACAATCAACTAACTGTATCTTATTTTTGTTTGAATCCTAAATTGTTAAACATCTTAATCCTTAGTACGATCCGTTCTCACTTTTTATATTTCTTTTAATTATTTATGTACAATCGAATAATTTGTGTCGAAGTAATTCAGCTACAAAACAAAGAATAATTGAGTCAATTAGTTGTAATTATAACAGTTAACCACTACATAATCCTCTACATAATGCAATTCGAAGAAAAACAGAAATTTATTTTGAAAACAACTGATGGTTTACTCTGTTCTTGGTCCCAATTTCAAACAGCTCGATTTTTAAATAAATTTCAAATTTTGCTAATGTGGTATTGTTAGTATTATTTTACTAAATCTTTCTGCAAATTTGCACACTTCAATTCATCTTATCGATCTAAAAAATTGAAGTCAAAGTTATTATCTTAAAAAGTCAAACGTTTTGGTTCTTCACAAAATTCGAATTAATTTCGATGTTTTAAGTGCAATTGAATACTCAGAAAGTTCCTAAGAAAGTATTAAGGTATAATTCATGTTGGAAACGTGAGTTAAAACACTCTTAAAATCAAAATCAGAGTAGGAATTCACCTTCTTCAAAACGGGCCTGTTTATTTTTTTATTTCTTTTTATTTCTTTTTATTTCCTATTAAACACAATTCAAATAATCCACATTCAATTCGTTTATGTTAGTTCATGAAACCAAAAACCCATTTCAGTCGATTATTAATATTGTTGAAGAGTCAATGATCGATCAGTGAATGTAAAAGGAAGAAGGGAAACAGAAATATATATGGGTTATATTTATAAAAAGATAAAATACAACAGATAATCAGAAACAGAGCAATGGTGAGGGGTATTAGCGGGTGAGCGAGAGGTCTCGGGTTCGAGCCCGGTCTGCAGCAATTTTCTTAGAAAAGATTTCAAAGGGTATACCTTGTTATTTTTACTTCTATTATTATTATTATTATTATTATTATTATTATTATTATTATTATTATTATTATTATTATTATTATTATTATTATTATTGTTATTATTATTACTATACTTATAGTTATTATGTTAAAATATACTTATTAACAAAATGATTATTAATACAATTTATAATATTAACATTATTATTACTAGTATTAAACTTATAAATTATTATTATTATTATTATTATTATTATTATTATTATTATTATTATTATTATTATTATTATTATTATTGTTGTTGTTGTTGTTGTTGTTGTTGTTGTTGTTGTTATTATTATTATTATCATTATGATACTAAACATATTATTAACATAAACACATAATAAAAGATGATACGATAGAAATTAGTTATAGGTATACGAATACGAGTAAAAATTATGATTTTAGTACAAATTAATGTATTACAAACCTATAGGCAGTAGCGTAGAAAGTTGACACGAAGATTATGATGATTAGGAATATAAAGCTTTTAATAATATTATTATTAGGATTATGAACACAGAAATCTTGGATATAAAGATTAGTAAGAAAATGGGAAAAATTAAAATTTCTTAATTTATGATTTAAAGGAATTGTTAAAATTATTATAACTATTGTTATCATAGTACAATTTAGTATTATTATCATTATTAATATCATTAATTCTATTAACATTATTATTATCATCACTTTTATCGATATAATTATATAATATCATTATTTTTACTAACTTTAGTATCATCAAAATTAACAAATTCATAAACAAATAATCTTTATATAAAAGATATATTTAATATACTTAACTTAACTATATTAATATTACTATATATAAAATAAAGATATAAAAATAAATAATGAAACATATAAATTATTAAAAATAACAATTATATCACTAATAATAATATATAAATTTATTCGATTACAAGAATATGTTTTAATACATATATGAATGATATAGGTTCATGAATTCAAAGCTAACCCTACACTTGTTCAATGACGTCATACGTATTTTTACTACAAAATACAGTATAGTGAGTTTCATTTGCTCCCTTTTTAAATGCTTTTGCAATATATATTTTTGGGACTGAGAATACATGCGCTGCTTTTATAACTGTTTTACGAAATAGACACAAGTAATCGAAACTACATTCTATGGTTGAATTATTAAACCGAATATGCCCCCTTTTTAGTCTGGTAATCTAAGAATTAGGGAACAGACACCCTAATTGACGCGAATCTTAAAGATAGATCTATTGTGCCCAACAAGCCCCATCCAAAGTACCGGATGCTTTAGTACTTCAAATTTATCATGTCCGGAGGGAGTCCCGGAATGATGGAGATATTTTATATGCATCCTGTTAAGGTCGGTTACCAGGTGTTCACCATATGAATGATTTTTATCTCTATGCAGTTTGCAAAATGCCTGATATGAGATGGATGTTTATGAAAAATGAAATCTTGTGGTCTATTATATTATTGGAAATGATTGATTATGATAAAATAATGAACTCACCAACATTTTGGATGACACTTGAAAGCATGTTTATTCTCAGGTATGAAAGAAATCTTCCGCTGTGCATTTGCTCATTTTAGAGATATTACTTGGAGTCATTCATGACATATTTCAAAAGACGTTGCATTCGAGTCGTTGAGTTCATCAAGATTATTATTAAGTCAATTATAGTTGGATATATTATGAAATGGTATGCATGCCGTCAACTTTCGATGTAAAGAAATTTTGTCTTTTTAAAACGAAAGCAATGTTTGTAAAATGTATCATATAGAGGTCAAGTACCTCGCGATGTAACCAAATATAATGTATTCGTCCAGATGGATTAGGACGGGTCATGAAAAACAAACACATTAAATGTTGAACGGTTTAACACTCTACAGTAAACTATTCAATTAGAAGAAAAATATACGTACCCTAATATTTCAGTTTCGCGAAATCGCGGGTTATAAACTAGTAATAATAATAATTAATTAATATTAATTAATAATTAATATTAATTAATATTATTATTAATATTAAATTTAAATTAATAACTAGTGAAATGACCCGTGAAACCACGGGTTTGTTTTAAAAATATAAATACTCAAATACTATAAGAACAAAAAAACATAAGCGTATATATAGAGTAATAACTAATAAGATGTTTTCACTGATCAGTGCGTTGTGTGTGTTTATGATTAACATGAATACTCCCTACTTCAGCATATTGAGACCATCAAACCATGTTTCACTCTTTGCGAGTATAATCAATAACATACCATCTAAAATTAAAACAGTAAGATGGATGACAACAACTCTCATCTTGAAATTATGCTACAAATAAAAACACAACATATTTAGAGTATAATTTTACCAAAAATTTAAAACATATAACAATAGTTTAGTTGACTTAGGCCAAATATCCATTCATTTCTGGAAGGAAAAATAAACTTAATACCGTAAACAAATACTAACAAAGTACTTGTGTCATTTTCAGTTTATTCAATTCATAAAGGTAAACACATTCTAACAGTACCAAACATGTTAAACATGGTCAATTCGTTTATCCAAAAAACTGGTCAAGGTTCCGCGTAGGAAGAGATATGAGCAGAGTACGCCACGACATATGTTCACCATTTAGGCCAAGTTAATGCGATCGAATGAAGAAACATTGTGTGCAAAAATTGGTGAAACAAAAATTTTGAAACTTACATTTGAACACCTGCTTGAGAGTGTTGAAAATACATGAAAATACTTATGTGAATGAACAACCTACATGTTATTGCATTTGTGTCTTCAATTAGTTAAAAGAAGCTATCTTGAACAAATCTACAAACAAATGAAAATGCTAAGTTATACCAAATATTATTATTATATAATATATTATATATTTGTATTTATATTATAATTATAATTATATGATGATTACATATAAAATGAAAGAAGTTCTTGTTAGATGAATTTTAAACGTGTGGTTCAACAGATATAGATATAGCTTATTGATACTCCTAACAAAAACAAACTAAACATGAAACTCAAGTCTCTGCAACTACTAAAAAACAATGGTTCATGACAATTAAAACTTGAAACCACAAAACTTACCTCATAGATGAATTCGATTAAAACTTGGTAATTATTTTAGTTCTCATGTAAAAATGAATGACGTACAATTTCCTTGCTTTCTACCACCATAACCTACATCAAACAGTGTGATGATTAATCTGATATAGTATAGTAAAATAATTGTAAATTAAATGATTAATGATGTCATCTAGAGTGCCTAGATTTTTTTCTTTTTTATTTTAAATTTTTTTAAACAAAGAAAATTATTTTTGTATGATGTCATCATTTTAGCAATATAATAGAATCTATAGATGTACCTAACTAATAACAGACACAAGATTATCCCGAACTCATAAAAGGGGAAAAAATAAATAAGGTGCAAGAATATTAGAGTAAAAATAGATAAATGAAAGTACCTGAAATTTACCGAATCAAAAGTACACATTTGAGAAGTCCCATTCACAATCTCGTTTATTTAAACCTTAAAAATCGCCTAATCAATTAGGCTCAGATACGTGTATATAATCAGGGAAGAATACATGATTCGCACTGGCTGCAACCTGCAAGTTTCCATGCCAAGATACGACCTCATGTTTCCTCCTTCATTGACTTAGTTCCCAAATGTCAATCGTCATAGCCTATTTGTAAAATATTCTATATCTAGCGACAAAAAGAATGGACTCAGAAATATGTATATAATTAAGCAAGAAAGTTTAGGCGAGCATGGCTGCAACTTTAAAGTTGCCTAGCCAAGATACGAACCCATTTACTCTCATAGTTCAACCCAGCTCCCACATATTCATCATCACAGCCCCTGTATTTCAAACCTTTTGTTATAGACCTCGTTGATCTTCATCGGGAGCTGGCAGCCAAGTCCGAAAACGGCACGAGACCTAGTTGACACGAAACAAAGGATATCAGCAGCACCAACGTAAGAAAATTAAACAACTATTGCAAGCTAATAAGAACTGATAGTAAATCAATATTTGTTAATCACAACACTACCAACAGCGAGAACAACTACAAAAGATACCATCACTATAAACAATAGTTAAAATAGTTATCATAATAGCATATTAAGACACCATAACAACAGCACAATCAAACAGGTGCATTTAGCAGTGGTGAAAGGCATGACAGAAATCGAAAATATTTCCATCGAGTATAAAACGCAAACCCTTGGTTAAAACCATCGATTAAAACCATCTTAGTGGTTAAAACCACCAACAACATTCAATTTTTTAGCCATCGCAAACGATGAGTTTTTTTTCCAATCGATTAAAGACCGCAAAAATTCGATCAACACCACCGTAACGGTTAAAATCATCACAGGAACAATCGATTAGAGATCGAGTGATAATAGAGATGAGAAGAAGCAGAGACGATTTAATGGAATTGAATCGAATGAGAAATCAATAGATTATTTCAAATCAATTTTCTAGGGCTTCTTTTTATTATTGGAATTGAAAGATGGGTCTAAAAAATTGAGAGCAGATTAGGAAAAAAGGAGCGTACCGAATGAGACTAATACTCCGTATAATTATAAAAATTATATTTTTTAATTGTAAATTAAATGATTAATGATGTCATCTAGGGTGCCTAGATTTTTTTCTTTTTTATTTTAATTTTTTTTAAATAAAGAAAATTATTTTTTTATGATGTCATATAATAAATAATAAAACTAAAATAAAACAGACACGATATTTGCCATCTCATTTGATATTCTCTCTTTTTCTTATTGTTGTGTTCCCTTTGTGTTCTGATGCATTAATCATCTCCTTCCTCCCCTCTTTTGATCTAAAGCACCATCTGCATCTATCAGGTAACATTCACCATCATCATCAAACTCAGCCTACTGTTTTAATTTCATTCAATTTTATATTATTATATTTTTCTGTATATAGTAATAGTATTCTTTATGCTGTATATCTGTAGTTCCCTCCAGATCCACATAATTTATCTGATCCTTATAGATTTTGTAACCAATTAGCTATGTTCGAGTATTTAGGGCAAACTATTGTTCTTTGAAATCTCATCTCATTACTGTTGAAAGTAGTTTTTCAATTCAAGTTATATTATACATACAGAGAGTAGCGCTCAAGATGAAACCTAAATTATTGTAGCATCCGTTAGAAGTGTCGTGGACCAATCATTTCAAAGAGTAGTTAATATTTTGATGTAGATTCAACATGTGTGTCTAAATTGATTGATCCAATTAGTTTTGTACGGTTTGTGTGTGTGGATCTTATTTTTGCTATTAAAGCTGTTTAATCTATCTGCCAATTGTATAGTGTTGTGTTTTATTCTTTTAGCCATTGTTTAGTCAATCGTTGATTTTTGTTTGGCTTTAATGTGTAAAAACGTGTATGCACTGTTATTGTGATTGGTTATACTTGACTGATGGTGTGTTTGTTTACCTCTTAATGGAATGGTTCAGCACTGAATGCTGAACAATTCAGAATTCAACGCATTTGTTTCTGACCTTTTAATGAAGTATGATGTTGAATGTTGAATGGTTCAACATCGAGTTGAAACAATCTCTTAACTATTAAACACCTAAATTTTTTGTGATAGAACACTTATCAAACAAGTTTATTGAATTCTTTTGTTCATGTAAAATGTTAATAAGGTAATTTTATCTCATTCATATTGTTTATTCAAAACAATTATCAAACAACTTATTTTCATTCAGATCCAAATTTATTTAGAACCTTTGAATTATTCAGATTTCAGATTTCACATTATGAATTATTTAGCGCTTCATCATTCAGTTTTATCAAACACACCCTGAAATGATGGTAAAGTATTTAAAGATGATTTCTTCTAAGTAATCTTATTTTTGATTGTGTAGGTTTGTTAGTTGAATATGGGTGTTGCACAAAACAGTAATGGCGTGGAGGATGGAACACTTGAAATTGGAATGGGTATACTTTTCATCATTAATTTGTCATTCCAATCCAACTTTATTTGATATAATTGTCAGATTTGGATCGAGTTTACCGTTATTTACCAAATGTATTATAAAGTTGGATATGGAATCTAAGATCTCCTTTTTTATAGTGACATCTTAACTATTTTATTTCTTAACTATTGCACAGAATATAGAACTGTCTCCGGAGTTGCCGGACCGTTGGTCATCCTTGATAAAGTGAAGGTAAGTTAATGTTTAGATCACAACTATTATAGTTTAGTTATTGAACAAAAATGCATTTGCAAACATAAATTCTTTTTATATGTTTGTTAACATGGTGTTGTTGCTATGTATTCCTATTTGTATTATGATAGGGACCGAAATATCAAGAAATTGTGAATATCCGTTTGGGAGATGGAACAACACGACGTGGTCAAGTATTGGAAGTTGATGGAGAGAAAGCTGTTGTTCAGGTCATTAAATACATTTTCTTTTGTACATTCATGATTGACAAAATCCATTTTATCTATGCTTCTCTAATTTTAACTAAATGCAATGGAATCGACTGTTTAATGCACTAGGGTTGTAGTTTCAATGCGCATAATAAATTATATGTTTGATAATATACACACACGCACACACATATATACGTATATATTGTGCTTTCTCTGTACATTTTGTCTAAACACACAGTTGATCTCAGTGGTGGAACTTGAACTTTTTTATCGGGGGGACGAGATCGTCAATTCATAAAATTATAAAAATGAAAAACACAAATAACCAATAATGCTGGACAGTCACTTTATTTTGGGATATTGTATCTAAATTTATTACTGGCTCAATTATATGTTTGTCTTTGTTTGTAGCATGTAGAGGGGGTGATATATAGCACAAATATATAAAAAGCCCAAAATAAGGTGAAATAGCTAGTTAGAAGTTAAAAGCCAGGTGGGGCACCCACCCCTTCCAAACTAGCCTATATTCCGCCACTGGTTGATCTACAGTTTGTTTAAGGTCTTCAAGTAGTAATTTAATTGTTAAAAAATCCACCTAATGCAATTTTTAATTTTTTTCTCTCTTAACCAGGTTTTCGAAGGAACTTCTGGAATCGACAATAAGTTCACAACTGTTCAGTTTACAGGGGAGGTGCACTAATTTCCTTTTACCCATTTGACCCCTTGTTAAGAAGTTAATGATGAAAGCATAGTTTTGTTGGGTTAATTTTACTCTCTTTTCCATGCGTGGATTTCATAATAATATTGATTTGCAGTGAAATTGAATGAATCTTTACATACTGTTATGTGCGCTTACCTTCCATTTGAAATAAATCTTTAATAGACATGTATCATGTGCACATGATGCTGCATCCACTGTTTTCTGAGGCTCCAAGAAACCTATATTTTGTGCTTTATATCAAATTTAAGTGCGAATTATGTTGTTAGATAACGTGATTGTCATTTTGCAGGTTTTAAAAACTCCCGTTTCCATGGATATGCTTGGGCGAATATTTAACGGTTCTGGAAAGCCCATCGACAATGGTCCTCCTATATTGCCAGAGGCGTACCTCGATATTTCTGGTAATCAACTTCCAGTACACTGAATACATATATGTTCTGCCAGTAATCTTTCTTTTACCATTAGCCATTTTGAAAAAAAAGTAGTGTTACATACTATTTCATTCCAATTCAATAAAGCACCATCATCCCAACCAATCTGGGTAGACTGGATGAGACCCATAATCAAGGTTGCAAAATTCGCTACTCGGTAGTAATAATCGGTCGGGACTTTGGAGGGAGTAATCGGCAACTAGGGCATTATTCGGATTTGACTTTTTATACTTTTAATTTATAAATTTCAAAATTATATGTATAAATACAGATCATAAAAATAAACATAAACTTTTAACATAATTGTCGTACATAAACATAATCGGTCAGTTGATCAAAAACTAAAGATTCTAGTTTATATTCATATTAAAATGTTGACCGACTTTGACCAACAAATCCGATTATAACCAATTAACCGAAGTTATTAAACGTATTTTGGTAAATTGGATCGGCCTGTACTTAAAAAGGAGTAATCCGTGATAAATCGGGAGTAATCGGGTTTTTTTACAACAGTCCCCATAATTAATAGTGTTAGTGTTTATATCACTTGTATATTATTGTTTCAGGAAGTTCGATCAACCCTAGTGAGAGAACGTACCCCGAGGAAATGATACAAACTGGTATATCAACAATTGATGTTATGAATTCAATCGCTAGAGGACAAAAGATTCCTCTATTTTCTGCAGCTGGTCTTCCCCACAATGAAATAGCTGCGCAGATCTGTCGTCAAGCTGGTCTCGTTAAGCGGTTGGAGAAAACTGAAAACTTGCTCGAGGTAGTTATTACATATAACATTATATAGCACAATCACTGAATCGCTTCACTGAATATATTTTATATAATAATAGGCTTTTTATTCATTCTGCATAATTTATGGTTATGTCTGTTTACCATATAACCAAGGTTGTAAAAGTCGCTGGTCGGAGACAAGTCAGTCGGGAATTTGGAGGGACAAATCGGGGATGAGTTGGGGACAACTCGGGAACGTTGACTTTTAGTATTAAATAAATTAAACATATATATATTACACATAAATATATCAAACCTAAAACGTAAATATTTCAAACATAGATACATGGCACAAAATCTAATTTTATAAATTATATTTTTTTCTACCTAATTTTGACTTTGAGGGACTTTCACCAACTCGGGCCGGATGAATCCGACTTCGATTGACCTTTTAGCGTTGACTGACTTTTAAGGCGTTTGGGCGAGTCTGGACGGGCTAGTCCCCAAACCGACCCGTCGTCCGACTTTTACAACAGTGCATATACCTTGCATAGATATTACAAATGTTATTAAATGGTTTTTCTTACAGGCTGGGGGAGAAGAAGACAATTTCGCCATTGTGTTCGCAGCTATGGGAGTGAACATGGAGACTGCACAATTTTTCAAACGTGATTTTGAGGAAAATGGATCAATGGAGAGAGTGACTCTTTTTCTCAACCTTGTAAGTTCCTCGTATTTGTTTTTAGTTTATTAATTATTATTGTACGTATATTTTTGTTTACCTTCTTATATATTATATATTCTCATTCTCATTATTATTACTTGTTAAATAGGCCAATGACCCTACAATTGAGCGTATCATCACTCCTCGTATTGCTCTGACCACAGCAGAATATTTAGCATATGAATGCGGGAAACATGTTCTTGTAATCTTGACAGATATGAGTTCCTACGCTGATGCCCTTCGTGAGGTATCCGCATATTCTCCCTTCGTTTTCATCTTTTCTGATACAGAGTCAGTGTTGCAGAACTCGGAATTACTCGGCGAGTACTCGGTTTTTGCAACAAAACTTGGTCAAACTCGGGATTACTCTAATAATCAGTCAAAATCGGTCAATAATTGATTAAGATCGGTCAAAGTCAGACTTGGTCAACATCCGCGTACTTCCCGAGTTGCCGAGTACTCCCTAAAAGGTCTTGACCGAGTACTCCGAGTAACGATTTTTGCAATCCTGATACAGACTCGTTAACAGAAGTAGTTCGTAATTTCAGGTTTCTGCTGCTAGAGAGGAAGTACCTGGTAGGCGTGGATATCCTGGTTATATGTATACCGATTTGGCTACAATATATGAGCGTGCAGGACGTATTGAAGGCCGAACGGGGTCAATCACCCAAATTCCAATTTTGACCATGCCCAATGATGGTCTGCCATTTTTCTAACTCTTTTCTTAATATCGTTTTTTCGTCATTTTAGCATTGTTTCGCTTATCGGTATTAGTGTTGCAGAACTTGGAATTACTCGACGAGTACTTGGTCAAAACTTAGTCTAACTCGGCCAAAATTTGGGAATACCCGGAAAATCGGCCAAGACTTGGAAAATCAGTCAAACTTGGTCCAATTTAGTCAAAGTCAAATTCGGTCAAACTACGTAAAAGTCAAATTCGGTCAAACTACGTAAAAGTCAAATTCGGTCAAACTCCGTAAAAGTCAATTACGGTTAAACTCCGTAAAAGTCAAATTCGGTCAACATCCGGGTACTCCCCCGAGTAGCGATTTTTGCAACCTTGATTGATATCAGTTTTCAAAACTTTATGATTTATCAGATATTACACATCCCACTCCCGATCTTACGGGCTACATTACCGAAGGGCAAATATACATAGACAGACAACTCCACAACAGACAGGTGATATTCTAATTTTATTTTTTTTTTTTGTTACTGAGATTATGAGTCATAGAACAGGCTTTAGCTTGTTAGTGAGTTTGATGATGTATCTTGACCTTTTTCTAAGATTGAAATTTACATGATTGTATAATGAATATTTACAGATTTACCCACCAATCAATGTGCTTCCGTCACTATCTCGACTGATGAAGGTAAGCCAAAAGTGGTACTCAGATTTTTTCATATGTAGTAAATTTAATAAGTGATGTTTTTCTCAAATGGTTTTATCTAATTAAAGTTGTATTCTTATAGAGTGCTATTGGTGAGGGTATGACTCGCAAAGATCATTCTGATGTGTCCAACCAGGTAAATTAAATATTGTCTCACTGCTGGTTAACGCATCAGTAAACAAACATTATACATAATAATATTAGTGGACAATGTTTGATGACCAAACTGCCCAACACAAATACCTACTTGATGATGCCAGCGTGACATCAGCTATCGTCTTTTTGTGTTTTGTTTTTTTGGATTTTTTTTTACGTCAAATTTATTAATAATCACAAAAAGTCACTCTCCTAACGAGGAGCTAGAAAAGAGAAAAAAACCGAACACATTACAATGGCTTTGTTAGCCAAGAATCCCAACGATAATTACACGAAGAACGACTACAAAACCAATTATAGGAAAATAACCTAATAAAATCAAATAAATACTCCATTGTCCTATTTGGAAACAAGACGTCGTTTCGAAATCTCCATATGTGCCATACTACGGACGCGATAATGACATAGATAATGTCCTTGGCCTTCGATGAAAGCTGCAAGTTATCGAACCATTCCATACAAGTTGACCAGGAATCGAATCCTGGAATCTGCATATCGAGCCATATCTTTACCTTACGCCAAAGAGCCTCTGCAACGGGGCATGAAAACATAACATGGTCAATGCCCTCGACCTGACGGTCACAAACCACACAATCGATTCGATCAATTTCCAAACCCCTTCTAGATAAATTAAGGCGATTAGGAAGACGATCCCGAGCTAATCTCCAAATAAAAATATTCACCTTCCGAGGTATCACCTTTGACCACCGGGTAGCAATTTCAGACACGGGTAAAACCACCTCGTCAATACGGGAACGAGTTGAGTTTACCAGAAATAGTCCGTCAATTCCAATCTTCCACTCCCACCTATCGCGAGCGTCAGACAATTGTAACTCACCGAAGTGTTCGTGTAACTGTAGCAACATAGCTTCATTTCTAGGGCCCAATTCTCGAGTCCAAGACCATCTCCACGATCCATCTATAATCATATCAGCTACACTAGCATCTTTGTCGATAGTTGAGTAATAAGCCCTACTAAATTCCGTTTTTAACGCACCATCTCCTTTCCAATTATCCGACCAAAACTTCACCGAACGTCCATTCCCAATCTTCATTCTGAGCGTGTCATTAGGAATAAAGTGGCGCTGTTTAGCCTTAATAAACCATCGTAAAATGCAAGGCCAAACACTGTTGCCTCGAATAGTGTTTACATCACTTAAACCTCCTGCCGAGCCATACATGGCTCGCATGACGGTAGCCCATGTAGCATCTGGGTTAGTGTGATATCTCCATACCCACTTAAATACAAGAGCGAGGTTAAAAGCTCGAATACTACCAACATATAGCCCACCATATTCACGTGATGCTAAAATTTGTTCCCACTTAACCCAATGAAGTTTTGTTTCAACTCCGGAACATCCCCAGAAAAATCTTTTGCTCGTAAACTTTCTAGTTTGTCGATCACCGTTTCCGGACATTTGTAAAGTGAGAAATAATAAATGCCAAGACTACCGAGTGCCGCTTTAATAAGTGTTAATCTACCACCGATTGAGAGTAAATTAGCTTTCCAAGACGATAATTTCTTCGTGTACCGAGCCACTAGATCACCCCATTTAGCCACTCTGTTCATGTTACCGCCCACCGTTAAACCCAAATACTGAAACGGTAAGGAACCTTTAATACAACCCGAATGCCTTAGCATCGAATCGAGTTCAGCTTCCGAAGTTCCCATACCAAAAACTCGCGATTTATTATGTTTATACGCAGGCTGATAAACTATAAAACGTATGTAAAATCTCGAGCAAATGATCCATATTCGCAAAACTCCACTTAGTAACAAAAATAGCGTCATCCGCAAAAAAAAGATGCGATATATTTACCGGATGATGCCGACTTCAACCCCACTAATGCGCCCAAAAATAACACTTTCTTCGATTAAAAGGTGCAACCCTTCCATGACGATAATGAAAAGAAAAGGACTCAACGGGTCACCTTGATGTAAACCTCGTTGAATGTCAAATTCCTTTGTTGGACTCCCGTTAACGAGAACGGAGGAGCGTGCCGAATGAAGACACATTTTGACCCATGATCGCCAAACAAAACCAAAACCCAATTTTGCGAGCATGAAATCCAAGAAAGACCAATTCACGGAATCGTATGCTTTTTCAAAATAAACTTTAAAAATCATCAATTTTTGTCTGCGTTTTTTGTACCACTCCATGACTTCGTTCATATCAATGGTCCATCCAATATTTGTTTTCCGGATATGAAAGCCAACTGTTTGTTACTCACAATCTTAACAATTACCTTTGAAAGTCGATTGGTTAAGATTTTCACATTGACCTTATACACAATACCAATCAAAGAGATCGGTCCATAATCTTCTTTGA
This sequence comes from Rutidosis leptorrhynchoides, assembly GCF_046630445.1. NCBI lineage: Eukaryota > Viridiplantae > Streptophyta > Magnoliopsida > Asterales > Asteraceae > Rutidosis > Rutidosis leptorrhynchoides. The sequence continues at coordinate 119,100,101 of NC_092341.1, forward strand.
TGAAAGCAGGATTCGGGACTTTCGGAATCAAAGTTATAAACGCGGATGATGACCCCCCTGACGCAACCTTTATCTCGAAAGGCATCTGTAATCGACTTGCAAAAAGCTTCTTTTAACAATAGCCAATACTTTTTAACAAATGCAAAGTTAAATCCATCCGGACCTGGAGCTTTATCGTTACCGCATTCCCAAATCGTGTCTCGAATTTCACTTTCTGAAATCATCAACTCGAGGGTACTTGATTCCTCGCTGGTTAAAACCGATGATGGGCTGAATGTAGGCGGATTCCAAATCAGACTGTCACTCGCAAATTTTGATTTATAAAAATGGTAGAACTCAGCCTTAGGACAAAAAAAAAAAAACTTTTACTTGAGTATGCATTTCAGCCTCCGCCTATATATGTCCTAATGTAAAGCTTTCAGGCATTTGACGAAGTCAGAAAGTTGTACTTGAATCATCTAATCTAATACATTTATATTACCCTTTGAGTACACAAATTGTGATCTAGCTTCACCGAACTCCCTCATTAATGCCAATTACTCCTCGGTTACTCCTTTTTAGGAACCGGCCGATATCATTTTCCATAATCCGAGTAATTAATTGGTCAACATCTGTCAGAGGGTCAAATTTAGATTTAGTTAGTCAAAGTAAATATTGGTCAACATTTAAATTTAAATTAGAATTTTAGAGTTATTGAACAAATGAAGATTATGTTTCTAGACATTTATAATAATGTTTATGTTTATGTTTATGTTTATGTTTATGCATTTCTTGTATATTTACACAATTTCGAAATTTACTACATTATAAATGTATAAAAAGTTCAATCCAATTACTCCACAACATGCCGATTACTCCCCGAGTAGCGATTCTTGCAACCTTCAAATTCGCAGAATAAGTAAGGAATTTTGTTGGTATATTTCAGCTATATGCAAATTATGCTATTGGAAAAGATGTCCAAGCTATGAAAGCAGTGGTTGGAGAAGAAGCTCTCTCATCTGAGGATTTGGTCTGAATCTCACTCACTCATATGTATTCAAATATATTGATATTATATATATTTATTTGACATTTACATATCAGTGATACTTTTTTGTTTAATATATAAAATAAATGGAACAGTTGTATTTGGAGTTTCTGGACAAGTTTGAGAGGAAGTTTGTGGCACAAGGAGCATACGACACGCGAAACATCTTTCAGTCGCTTGATTTAGCGTGGACGCTTTTGAGGATCTTCCCACGTGAACTTCTTCATCGTATACCTGCAAAAACCCTTGACGCATTCTACAGTCGTGAAGCATCCAATTAAAAAATGATGACTTGAAATCAAACCTTTTGTATCATACATAGTCTTCTTCTTCTTCATGTTGGTTTTGTAATAAGGGTTATGTTTGTATTTGAATTTGTTGAAAGCCCAACAACTGATTTTTTCGTTGAGAGACAATTATGGTATTTATTTGGTATAGAGCGACTCGCAAGATGTTAGCATGAGAATTGTGTTTTGCAGACAAGATCTATGCACATATATAGTTACGGATGAAAACGTACTTTGTATAATTTTTTTTTTTTTTTGAATGGCGATATCGAAGCTCTCATTTGTCACCCACACACGCGTTAGGAGGAAAGCTAATTCGTGACAATGTTGGCAGGTTGTTTCTTTATAGTTTCAGTTAGTTTTATTCATAGATAGATTCACAGATTATGGATCATAGAGTTACAATAAAGGGATCATAACTATCAACTAATTAAGGCACATATATAATAAATCTTTGAACAAATTTTGGTGTTCTGGAAAATAAAGTTGAAATTTCTCTTTTTTGGGTTAAGATGGAATTTTGAGTGTTTTTTTTTTTTTTTGAAAGGCAACAGAACTTTATAAAGAATTTTGAGTGTTTTGGACGAAGAGTTAACTAAAAGAGAAGGTGAAAAAAAAAAATTACAATTACTTTTATATGTTGGGTATGTGCCTGAACTTAATGACGGTTAAACGAACAATTTACATAATGGGTGTTGATAAATTTTCCACATCTACTAATTCTCACCAAAATTTTGTTCGTATAGTTTCTAGGTGAATGTGGTTTTTTAAAGGAAAGAAAAGTGTCAAATGAAGTATGTTTCAAGGATAAAAAGTTGTAATTCTAACATTAAAATTGAGAGATCCATTATTTTTATGTATTGATGAGTTGTATTATACAATGGGCACGGGTTCTATATACCCGCGACCCGCCCATCAGGTTATTTTTGTGCTCGTTGAGACCCGTTACCCGCTCGCAGGTAAAAATATTTTGCCCATGCCCGTGACCCGCAGGTAATAATATACAACTTCGTTATTTTTTTTTTTGAAAAGTTAGGAAATTATATTAATTATAAACAATATGTACGATTAACATGTGTAAAATGACGTGAAAATCAAGTTTTTTACTATATATAATATTATATTTTTAATAATTATTGCATTAGAAGTAAAATCCTTTTTAAATTGATAATTGTATGTATAAATTCACGGATAAATTAAAAAAAGTCTCATGAATTAACGGATCAGGTTTTACCAGCGACGGTTATTATGTACCCGCGACCCGCTTGCAGGTAAGATTTTATAATTTTACCCGCCCATCACGGATCGAGTACCCGCATTCCATGTTTCAACAACTCTAGAAGTATGATGAACACCCATCATTACTTCTTGTCCTTCTCCACACTCTTCATAATCCTTGAAGAGTGATTTGTTGTTTGAGAAGTTGCATTCGAATCATACCACCAATCATCAGTTGTTGTCAAACTAGCCATATGTGCTTCATGGATCATGCCAATGATCATTTCAAAAGCCATGGCAGTTATTTTTGAGGTATTATCATGTTCGACTACATTAACACTTTCATCTTTAGAACTGTGATGTTTCTTCTTTGTATATTTGCAAAAGAGTTTGATATGTCCCTTTTCACCACGTTTGTAACATATCACATAGGACTTTTTGCCTTTCTTATTTTCTTTCGAGGAAATCCGATTTTCCGTTGGGTTCTTGTCATTTCCTTTGTTGTTCTTCTTTCCTGAATCAACAAAGTTACTTTCGAAGTTGATGAACCATTTAGATTCTTTTCACGATCGTGTTTCCTCTTCGATTCGAAGATGTTTCTGAATCTGATTCAGATTGAAATATTCTGATGTGTGCATCTTTTTCTTTTTATGATTAAGCCAAGAAGGGAGTAACTTTGTGATGATGGCACTAGCCAATAACTTTTAAAGAATTTCAATATTTAGATTTTTAAACCTTGAAACTAAAATCCGAAATTCGTGAACATGATTTAATATAGAGAAATCACCAACCATGACAAATTCAAAGAATTTAAATGTGATAAACTTATCTGCTCCTTCTTTTTCAGCACTGTATTTTTCTTCATCCAGATCTCCTTTGCAGATATTAATGGTGTGTAGAGATCATACAAACAATCTGTGAGGGTGGACTGAATATACCTTCTACACAACGTTTCACGTTGAATTCTGTTGGTACTTCGATAACAATAGGAGTATTGTAGGGGTGAATACAATTCTTTTTGTTTAAACAAGTTAAATAGCAGTTAAGTGTATTTAAACAGATAATTAAATAAGAGTATTGGGTAATTTTCAACGTTATTCTTTTATTGATATAAATATCAAAGAATCGCAACTGTTCAAAGACGGAATAAATAGTTGGTTGATACAGATTACACTTAAGTTTAGCTAAAGATGATATCTTAAAGCTTTTACAAGTTTGGACTCTATTTAATAAACTCACACTACTAAATATTACAATAGTAGAAACATCTATTTATAGGAGTCCTATTATCCATGTAATTGATCTATTGTCCAATGGTACATAGGATGTCTGTACCTGTGTAGACAGTCTATCATTAGAGAGCGTGCTTTCTTTCTTTCCTCTTTGGTAGCTATTTGCAGGAACACCTCAATTCGGTTTGGCACCACTAATTAAATAAACAAATAGAATGTTGGGTTCCCTAGGCGTTGACAAGTAATAACCCATGTCTGCACATGCGTTAAACTTCTGCATTCCCACGTGATCTTGTAAGGTCACTTGTCAGCCACCGACACGTGTCATTTTCTATTCAACTTTGTCTTCGACTTCTGTTGAATAGTACGATTGATGTAGACCACACATAAAACTATTATGCTTGTAATAGAACATAATTGTCTAAGTGTTGTATGCTGCTACCAGCTAGACTGGTTCTTCTACTGGTTCACTTGATCTTCTTAATTTGTTGGGCACACATCCTGTGCTGATTGAAGAATATTGTCTACCTTGTGCTGGTAGATCAGGCAGCATACTGGAACACTCGACACAACAACAAATGTAGTCTATATATAAATAAACCTATGCTGATTGTACATAACATTTTAGTATATATAATGCTGTTTTGTCATACTTAAATCCTTAAACACTTTGGGGTCTCAACAAATTCATTGTCTTTGTTCTTCTTCAGTTAACACACCTAATATTTGATCATCCAAAACGTAATAAACTTTGAGGGCTGTTAACAAGAACTTCATTTTTTCATTCCATTAAGTAAAGTTCATCACATCCATCCTGTCAAATCTGATGGTGCCACTTCCAAACATCCCGAGTATGGTACTAGATGAATCCTTTACTAATATTTTATAAGATTGTTGAAAATTCGAATACTATCAGAATTAAACAAGAATTGAGGACGTGTTGATCACTGTCCTTAAAGAATATTAGCTCCCACTATGAAACACTGGTGGGTTTCGACTAACTTCTTTCAAGATTCAACCTCAAATGAGGAACGTTATGCAGCGCACATAAAATTCACATGAACATCATTGGATATCATTTGTGTATGTGAGAGTAATCATTCTAGTGTTGGTTTATTTTGGCTAGTAGAAGATATGTGTATCCCACATAGGTGGGAGGAAGATGTGAGGGGTGAGTGACTTGGTTATATAAGAGGGGCTAAGTCTTCATTCCAAATCGCACCAATCAATACACTTTAAGTATTTGATTATTTCTTTCTTTCTTACCCTTGTTTGAGAGTTGTATTAGTTAAATATTTTGGAGAGTGTAGTTGGCTTAAGAGAGTCGTCTATATCATTGTAACAATTTGTGATATAGTGTATTTTCTCTCTTTGGGGGCCGGTGGTTTTTCTCCTGTTTTGGAGTTTCCACGTTAAATCTTGTGTTGTGTATTGTTCTTATTTCTTTACTATTATTGTTGGGCTGGGTGGTGGGAATTAGTGAGACCGTAATTTCCCAACAACTGGTATCAGAGCGTCAGGTTTGACGGGGGTCTCGGTTATAGGAGTCGGAGTATGCTCTGTGGTTGCCACGTGAGTGGATCGTCCACATCAGAAACGAGTTCTATTGATCGTATAGGGTATCTGGTTAGACAATATTTTTTCTGATTCGTAGTAATAGTTGGATTTGTTAGTGGCCTAGTTGTGGATTTCCGATTTAAAGGGTCCTGGCTACCTGCTACATCTTTTGGCTATTCGAAACGTGAGCAAAATCAGAGAAAGTGTTGTTTATAGGATACGGATACGATGTCGAAGTTCAGTCCAATGAGGTTTGATGTTGAGAAATTTGATGGGAGGATCAATTTTGGCTTATGGCAGGTTCAAGTCAAGGATGTGTTGATTCAGTCTGGTTTACACAAGGCTTTGAAGGGTAAACCCACCCTTGTTCCCGGCAGTGATTCTAGCAAGAAGTTCGATGAAGAAGAATGGGATGATATGGATTTGAGGGCGGCAAGTGCGATTCGTTTGTGTCCTGCAAAGAACGTGCTTGCAAATGTGCACGAGTTATCAACGGCAAATGAGCTTTGGGTTAAACTAGAGCAGTTGTACCAGGGCAAGGGCATCTCAAATCGGTTGTGTCTTAAAGAACAAATTCATACTCTGCGTATGGATGGGGGTTCAAAGATTTCAGATCATCTAAGTATTCTTAATGGTATTGTTTCAGAACTTGAAGCTATTGGAGTTAAAGTGGATGATGAAGATAAAGCTTTGAGGTTGATATTATCTTTGTCATCGTCTTATGAACACATGAAACCTATTTTGATGTATGGGAAAGAAACTCCGAAGTTTGAAGACGTTACTAGCAAGCTCCTATCCGAGGAGAAAAGACTGGAAGGTAACGGGGTCTCGTCATCAGGAGATACGATAGTGTTGTGTTCGGATAGGCGAAAGAGAAACTCTAGGAAGAATCTGGTATGCTGGAGGTGCGGTAAGACTGGGCATGTAAGGGTTAATTGTCCAGGTGGAGCTAATCCGGCAAATGGCTCCAAAGACGCTAACATTGTCTCCGTTGTTACGGAGAGTGACGAATTCCTCTGAAGTCACGTCATCCTCATGGTGTGTCCGCGCCACCATGGAAAGGGATGTTTGTTAGCGGTTCCACAATTACACATGGGCATTGGTTTGGCATTTATGCAGGTTGTGTGGTGGAAACTGATGTTGTAGCTGATGGGACTTTCGGGAAAGCCAAACAGGGAAGTTGCACCATAAAGTTTCAGCTGGTTGTTCAATAACATGTGCCGAGGTGAAATGCTTGGAATGTGATATTCTAAGTGCTATACTCTTAATGGTGGAGTATGATAATTCTGTTAAGAGTTATGATTGTCTGTGATGACAATGATTGTCGGGTATTGACAATGTTTGATGAAGATGCAAATTTTATTTCTTGGGTTAGAGATAATGTCAACGGCATGAAGATGAGGATCTTGAAGTTGTCGTCGAGGAAGCATCTACGTCGGTTATCTTCGCAATGTGGAAGTATGGTTATCTTCTTCTATCCAAAAAGTGGAGATTTGTTGGTTTATTTTGGCTAGTAGAAGATATGTGTATCCCACATAGGTGGGAGGAAGATGTGAGGGGTGAGTGACTTGGTTATATAAGAGGGGCTAAGTCTTCATTCCAAATCGCACCAATCAATACACTTTAAGTATTTGATTATTTCTTTCTTTCTTACCCTTGTTTGAGAGTTGTATTAGTTAAATATTTTGGAGAGTGTAGTTGGCTTAAGAGAGTCGTCTATATCATTGTAACAATTTGTGATATAGTGTATTTTCTCTCTTTGGGGGCCGGTGGTTTTTCTCCTGTTTTGGAGTTTCCACGTTAAATCTTGTGTTGTGTATTGTTTTTATTTCTTTACTATTATTGTTGGGCTGGGTGGTGGGAATTAGTGAGACCGTAATTTCCCAACATCTAGAATTTGTTATTATTAAATGATGGAAATTAGAGAGATATTTATAGTTGTAAATACGGCAGTTATGTTCTAACCATCATGTCTCATGATGAACCAACATAACTCTATAAACAAATATGTCTGTTTAACCATAAGAATAACTGTTAATAACTGATCATCTACGTATCATGGCCATGGAAGGATAGTGATGATCAATGCCCTTTCACATACACAATCACCATGATAGGCCAGTGATAACCAATAATTTTTTTCAGTGAAAAACAATAACTTTCATTAAAACAAAGAACTTCAACAAAAATTGATGACCCTAAAAAACAAACAACCTTAGAGAACCGAACTTAAAACTAAACCTAAATAACCAAGCTCAGACCAAACGTAAAGCTCAAGAAATACCAAAAATAACAACCAAACAACCAAATAAAGAGGGTGGCCAATCGAATGTACTACGAACGATTAGCAACCATCTATATCACACCGCTACAACCGTAAGTCAAAAAAAGAACTCAAGCATCTTTGATGAATTCTCCGAACTTCTTTATCTCAGACGTCGTCTTCTTGAAACTCTCACTTTAGTCGCCTTTGGAGGGGACTCTTCGGATGAACGAGGATTGTCATCCCCATCAACACTTTCGGCCGCTAAATTCGTCATCAATACATCAAATTCGGCAAAAGATTTAACCGGCCCCGAAATACCATCAAACGTGTTCGAATCCGAAGGAAGCATAGTCGAAATAACACAAGGTTTACCGAAATTGGAAGTGACCTTCTCTATACCAACCTTACCACCAAGCGCGTGAACAATTCTTTTCACAATTTTTACCTAAGCACGAAAAAGATGGTGCAGAAACAACCGGATCGCTATCGATAAGACTATAAGAGGGACATCAGGAGCCTTATCATTTGATGATTCAAGTTCGGACGACCTGGGTGGCTCTGTCTCACAAATAACTACGGGCACATCAGGATTGCAAGCATCAATTATCGGGGTAAACAAAGCGTGTGATGACGGGTTGACAAGCCATAAATTTCAATATATTTTTCTTTTCTATATCTTTACAGATATATTCGAAGTTTAACTAATTTCGTTTAGAATGTAATTGTTGTTCCACTCGTTCTCTTGAAATAGTTTTAGGTTGCGAACTATTTAATAAATAGTTTAAAATGTGAAAACTATCTAATAATTAATGTGATTTAAATATATTTAATTAATGAAAAGTTTCATTTTGTATCTTTGAATAAAAGGTCATTGCAAAGAATATTTTGGTGGTTATTAAAAGAGCAACAACTTTATATTATGAAAAAAGGAAGGAGAGTACAAAGTTTAATGTGTTGATAGCGTAGCCTAGATGTACAACACGACATGCCATGCGTACTTCCAAACCATCATGATTGCACCTTCATATTTTATTATTAGTTCAGGACATCCTCCGTCATATATGGTGGACTCCACCTTCTTTTTTCTGACACGCACTCTAAATTTAAATATTTAAACTTGTGGGGACCCTAAATATACTAATTTCAAGGCTTTTGAGTTTCGATGCTAGAACTATGTTTGTTTCGTTTATTTTTGGATTAAAGCTACATATCAAATACGAGTATCATATAATACTTGCAATGGCGAGTTATATAACTAACTTATTTCATTATTATTTATTATAATATATAATATAACTAGGTTTTGAGCCCGTGCGTTGCACGACTACTCAAAATCCGCTTTAAATAAGTCACTTATTTTAATTTTATGACGTTTGATCTACATTTTCAAGCAATTTGTGGTTGCGTTTAAGGGGGATATGTCGACCCAATAGCTTAAGTGTGGTTAATTTGAGTTCGTACTCTACTTTCAATAAGTCATAGTTGTTAAAAAATGACACATTTCTAGTATGTTAGTATGTTTCGTTGGCAAAACGGGACTATAAAATACATATATGTTTCATATTGCGTGCAGTTGCAACAACAAAAAATTGCTCGAGTTTTATCAGATTTAAGAAAAATCGGTTGAATCTAATTATGTAATGGCATAATTTTACTAATAGGAGTAATTAGTTACTATTCTCTCAAAATTAGTATTAAAAAATGTTTTGTAGTTTTTCTTATGATTTTTCTTAGGACATGTGTGTATGAACAAATGTCTTTGGTTTTTCTGATGATCGTAGTAGTATATAGGAGTAGGGATGAAATAAGAATTAAATTGTGTAAAATTGAGTTTAGTGAATTTTTTAAATTAAATGGGTACATATGGTAGTTTTAGTATTTAAATTGGGTATATATCATATTATGTTATTTACTTGAGTAAATATGTGATTTTAAAGATTGATAAGGGTATATATAAATAATTGTGACATGTGAAAATTACACTTGACTTAATATGCGATATTTAAGGAGCTAATGACATGTAAGCTAATCAAATATCTCTTTTATATAGATAGAATAGATATACAAGTCCTTTAATATCGAGTTAGATTAGATAACAACTTAGTCATTATTAATCTAATTACTTTAATATTTTTTTTATTTTTTAAAAGCAAGTAAGTTTTTCTTATTAACAACAAACAAGAGTACAATGTTACAAATGGCTCAGTCATAAAATTAGACCCAACCATAAATCACGAAACATAGCGAAACTCGGATTTACGAAACAAAATAATAAGATGAAGGCTACTGCAGAGAGTGCGGCAAAACTTCCACGAGAGCTCCATCATGCTCGACTAATATGCATATCTTTCCGGATTTGTTAACCAATCATGTCAATCGATGTTTTTGTTTCTAATACGATGTGATATCATTCAAACGACTTCACCCGAATTTCATTTAAAGAGTCGGAGGATTTCATTTCGGCATTTAAAGATCATTTGATTGCAATTTTTCCAAAGTATTTTAGTACTTTCAGGTTATAAATGTCTATTTTTTTATTTTTATTTTTTTAGAATAAAAATACTACCTTATGAGGGCGGGGGGTTGAACATTGGTTCGTTGAAAGCAAAAAAATGGGCACTTTTGGATAAATGGTGGTGGAGGTTCCATACCGAAACCGATACTTTTTGGGTTAGGGTTATTAAAAGTATATATAGACGGGATGGGGGGTTGGATTCTTCGAGCACTTTTAGAGGTCTAATTGGTACCTCACCTTGGAGAGGCATTATCAACATTGGAAAAGATATGGCAAAATGTGGTTTAAATTTTAACAACTCTTTTGTAAGAATTATTGGTAGCGGCAGGGACAAATTTTTTGGGATGATCGATGCTTGGTGATAAACGTTTTAAAGAGAAATACCCGAGACTATATCGGCTAGATGTAGTTAAAGATGCAAAAGTAGGCGAACGAATACAAAAAGTGAATTCGGAGCTGGTAACAAGCTGGGAATGGAGTAGACAGCCTGCTGGTAGAGTTTTGGACGAATTATACCTGCTGATGAATGACCTGTCAGCTTCGGTTTTCAGCAACAAAGATGCGGACGGATGGAGTTGCTCACACTGTAGCGATGGTATGTTCCATACAAAAACTTTGGTTAATTTATTGGATGATAAGTTTCACGGCCATGTGTCTGGAGCGATGGAAACGTGTTCAAATAAGCTAGTTCCACAATCACTTGGTATCTTCGTATGGCGTGCTAAACGTAGAAGACTACCGGTGCGAGTGGAATTAGCTAACCGAGGCACACACATTCATACGGTTCGGTGCCCCATGTGCGATGAGGAGGTGGAATCAATTGACCATGCGCTAGTCTTATGCAAACATTCGTTTGAAGTATGGGAAATAATCTATAGGTGGTGGGGCTTGGACAACTTTTCTACCACAAGCGTTAATGAAATGTTTAATGATGAAGGTAATAACTTAATCGGGACGAGAGGTAAATTGATTTGACAAGCTGTTGAATGGGTATGTGGGTATTTGTTGTGGAAGAATCGAAATCAAAAGGTTTTTCAAAACTCCTTCAAATCGGGTTCTACACTTTTTAATGATATTCAAGTGAAAAGTTTTGAATGGATTTCAAAGAGATCAAAAAGGAAAACTATCGAGTGACATCAATGGTTAATTAATTCTTCTTTCTTCGGGTCTGATGGTAACGCGCGAACAGGTGATGGATAGATAAATCAAGCTTCAGGCTTCATTTAATCTAATGTTGTATAGTTAGTGTGTTTCTGTTTCATGGATGTACATATATAATAGTTTTATAGCTGTAGGTTAGTATGCAATAGTGGTAGTGTTTATGTGATGCTGTACTCTTGTGCTTTTATATATATAAATAATTTTGGCTTTTCAAAAAAAAAAAAAAAAAATATGTTGGTTGAATATGAACACTTAAAATAGATCGAGAAAAGTAATTAATTCGTAGATTTTGCATCGAAGTATGTAAATGACTTCTTTTTAGTCTAATGTAAAAAGATGTAAAAGTAGACGTACCAAGGCATTGCACACTTAGAAACGATCTTTCTAAATGTCGTGTTTGTGTTTGTACAACATAAAAATAAGCTACTATGCATTACTTTTAAAGTGGTTATAATTATATACTCAAATGTATCATACAACTAATTTATAGATGTATTTGAATGAAACTAGCTTGTAGCTAGAGTTGGAACTAGAGCTGAAAGCTGAAGCTTATTTTTTAAGCTAGAAGCTTGAGCTTATGTTCTATAAGAGTTTGGTAAAGTAGCTGGAGCTTATGTTTTATAAGTGTTTTGTAAATTAGCTAGAGCTTATGTGTGACGCCCCGTACAAAATCAATGTGTACGGATCATCAACAACATGTCCATTACACGGTTACAACACTATATGCTGTTTTAAAACAAGTTTTGCATTCATGAAAAGGTAACGTTTTTACCAACGTCAAATGTTTTACAAAAGATGATGTCTTTACCAACGTCGAATGTTTTACAAAAGATGACGTCTTTACCAACGTCAAATGTTTTACAAAGATAACGTGCTTCTACGAATAGAAAGCATTAACATAAGTACGTGACACAAAGGTCATTACAAAACCATTGTTCAAATGTAACATAAGTTGTGAATGCAAAGTAAAAGTTCCATGATTGAGACATCTCTAAACAATGCAGCGGAAGTCTAACACAGCGAGTCTGTAACAGCAAGTCTATAACACCAAGACTATAACAGCAAGTCTAACAGCGGAAGCAACAACGTCTAAGCACCTGAGAAATACATGCTTTAAAAAGTCAACACGAATGTTGGTGAGCTATAGTTTAATTGTAAACAACAATGTAATGTAGACCACGAGATTTTGTATTCAAAACAGTATCTCAAATCCGTATGATAAAGTATATGCTTATCCGTGGGCACCCGGTAACTAACTTAACAAAGTAATATAAATATCGCCCCTAAAAGTACACTTGGCGAGTGCGTATGTTCTCGAAGTATTAAACACCCGTTAAATGCTAGCGCGACTAGCCCGAGTGGGGATGTCAAACCCTATGGATCCATATTTAAGATTTGTGTCTACCGGTTCAAAAACCAATAGTTAAACGTTACCGAGCTAAGGGGAATGTTTGTGCCGTTATATCACCCACACATATATAAAGTTTAAGTACTCGTGTCTAGTATGTAAAACATAAAAAGCGCATGTATTCTTAGTCTCAAAAATAGTAAAGTAGAAAGGGAGCTATAACTCACAGTGAATGTGCGGAAAAATTGATACGACAATGTAAACAGGTAGTAAGTCGGTCCAAACAAGTAAGTTGGTCGATCCATCCTCAACCTAAGTCAATGGTTACTAAGTCAGTAAATTGTCCCCAAAGGTTTAAAAGTAAATAAATCAAGTCTTAAGTATCATCATCATCATCATCATCATCATTCGTAAAAGATAAAGTAAGTTTTCAACAAGAATAGAGATCGAAATAAAAGGCTGACTTCGATCAGTTGCTACGACCTCTATACAAACTGAAAAGATGTGTGGTCAGTGGCCAAGGCTCTGTATGCGAGTCCTAGTATCGCTATCCAATTTTTAGATCCTAACTCGATGTCGTTTGACCGTGGCGACGGTTCAAGCGTGAGTAGGTCAGAAATTTCAGCACATCGTTACAAAGGCGTAGTGATTTTCGGAAGGCTATAAATCCTAAACCGTATATCGGATTTAGGCGAGTCTTAAACGAAAAGTCATCTACTCGAACCGAAATATCTGAAAATCAACTTTCCAGAAGTCTCAGGAGTCTGATCAGACCCGAAAAATAGAAAACAAGTGCTCCGGTGGGTTTCTTGGTGTTTGATGCTCATCACGGTTCTCATCCTTGATGCGTATAAGCCTCAAGTGTACAACTCTTTGATGTTTTAGCATTATTATGACCAAGTTTTAACCATCAACACACAATTAAAAGTAAAAGCTAACTTTCTATAAGTTTTGAACATCAAAGTTCTCTCTTTATTGTATAAACACAATAAAGCTTCAACCTTTGTCCTTTTGACACAAGTTTTGATCTTTTAACAAAAATAAAGTGATCTTAATCTATAAAGCTTAGATCCATCAAAGTAATGAAGATCCAAAGCTAGAAAGCTTGAATCTTTCATGTTCTTAAAGGATTCAAATCAAAGTTTGAATCTACAAGATATAACAAGATCAAAAAGCTAAAAAACTTGATCTTATGATGATGATGATGTCGTGATTAAGAAGAGAAGAAGAAGGAGAAGAAGAAGAAGAAAATTCAAGAACTTACAATTTTAGTGTGAGAAAGACTAGAGAGAAAATTAGAGAGCAAGTGTGTGTAAAATGAGGATGAAATGAAGTGTGAAATGAAAGAATAAGACTTGTATTTATAGTGGTGGAGGGGTGGTATGGTGTCTCCAAAACCGTAGGCCAGGGGGGGGGGGACAAGGGGGATAACTTTTTACTTTTTGCATGGTGTGGTCTAAAGGTGGTGCTTGTTGTTGGGATCCCATGCAACATATGTAGTAATGGCTAACAAAAATGCTAGTATGTTGGCTCATCTAAATGGGTTTTTGTCTTACATTTTAATGGGTCATAATCCCATTAAAATTAGGCTAACTTAAAAGTCCATTAACTAGAGTAGGGTGGGCTTAAGTCCATTAAGGTAAAGAGTCCAATAAGACTAACTAGTGTGCATTAGTAAATTACTAAGCGTAATTAAGCAACCAATAAGCCAAGTAATTGTCATTAGAAAATAACAATTAGTTTCAAGTAGTCATAATATTTCAATTATGACCAAAGTTTAACGTGTACAAAGTACATAGCTTGTTTTAAACGACAAGTGACACTAACGATCGTAAAAGCATTCGAGGATCAAGTTAAGTGATTACGCACTTAACAACACGTTGTAAGATATTAACGAAAGTAATTAATCATGAATAAAGATCCCAGAGTACACACATATACGCAGATTCGTGAAAGTATAGAGCACAAAAATATAAGTCGAAAAAGTCGGGTCGTTACATTACCCACCCGTTAAAGAAAATTTAGTCCCGAAATTTTGAGAAGTGACCAACAACGGTACCGAATTTGAAGAAGAAGGAACGTATCAAAGTTCCGAGAGACTTGTGGGCTTAGAAGTGAGCGATTTACCTTAAAAGGTACTTGGGCGTATAAAAGTAAGAATAGGTATATGCCATTCATTAAGTCTCTTGACCTTAGAGATCAACAAATTGATTTCGTTTCTTGTTAACATGAGTATGTCATCTGAATATATATGCACAAAAGGAAAGATGATGTTTTTAGCCTTACAGGCATCTTCAGTAAGCTGGATGCATGAAATGCATCCTGAATGTTACCCAACTCATCTAAAACATTGAGCGCTTAAGTCGCAATACAATGCTGACAGATAGAATGGAAAACATGGTGTTCTCAACCATGCGATTTGATGTCCGGATAGTGTTTTTCATAACCCGTCCTAATCCATCTGGATGAAATCCATATCGATTATAAACGATTCACAATAGTTGATTACATCTCGAGGTACTTGACCTCTATATGATACGTTTTACAAACATTGCATTCGTTTTTAAAAGATAAACTTTCATTACATCGACAGTTGACAGACATGCATACCATTTCATAATATATCCAAATATAATTGACTTAATAATAATCTTGATGAACTCAACAACTTGAATGCAACATCTTTTGAAATATGTCATGAATGACTCCAGGTAATATCTCTAATATGAGCAAATGCACAGCGGAAGATTTCTTTCGTACCTGAGAATAAACATGCTTTAAAGTGTCAACCAAAAGGTTGCTGAGTTCATTAGTTTAACATAAATAATCATTTCTATCATTTTAATAGACCACAAGATTTCAATTTTTCCATAAATATACATCTCATATCAGGCATTTCGCAAACTGCATAGAGATAAAAATCATTCATATGAATTGAACACCTGGTAACCGACGTTAACTTAATGCAATAGAATATCCCCAAAACAGAACCTCTCGTCTGTATAATAATCTCGAAGTACTAAAGCATTCGTACCCCGAATGGGACTTGTCAAGGTCTATAGATCTATCTTTAGGATTCGCGTCAATCAGGGGCCATTTCCCTAAATTCTTAGGTTACCAGACTTGAAGGGCGATATTCGGTTTAATAATCCAACCATAGAATGTAATTTTAAGTACTTGTGTCTATTTCGTAAAACATTTATAAAAGCAGCGCATGTATTCTCAGTCCCAAAAATATATATAGCAAAAACATTTAAAAAGGGAGCAAATGAAACTCACCTAATATATTTTGTAGCAAAAATACATATAATGACATTAAACAACTGAACAATGTAGGGTTGGCCTTCGATTCACGAACCTATATCATTTGTTTATTTATATTAAAACGTATATTCGTAATCGGACAAAATTTAATTATTATTAGTGATATAGTTTTTATATTAATAACTTATATTCATTTTAAATATAAAAGCATAAATATTGTTATGTTAATTGTAATAAATATATATTTATATATAAATGTCATTTGTTTGTTTAGAACAGTATTTTAATAATACAAGAAAATATTTGAAATGATTAGAATAATGATATTACTAATAAAAGTAATAATGTTAGTAATAACTCTATTAATGATATTAATAGTATATTAATAATAATACTTGTAAAATATTAATTTTTCTTGTTAATAAATGTCATGATATTGATTTTAGTAATTACATAATAATAATACTTGTGATAATATAACTAATATTACTTATGTTAATTTTGTTCATAAAAAGATATTAATACTAATATCTATGAAAATAATAATAATTTATATTATTTTTATAATAATAATAATATTAAACATATTCGTCATAATAATACTAATATTAAAGTTTTAAAATTAATAATAATAAATATAACACTTGTAGTTATAATAAAGTTAACAATTATGATATTTACAATAATAATTACCATATTACTTATAATACTAGTATTTATGACAATAATAATACTATATTTATAATACACTCAAAATTTATATTACTACTCATGATAATCATTAATATTCAAATATTAATAACAATAGTTACAATAATAATGATGATAATAATAATAATAATAATAATAATAATAATAATAATAATAATAATAATAATAATAATAATAATAATAATAATAATAATAATAAATGATGAAGCTACCTCAAGAAATAGGTTTTCTAAGAAAAAAATGTCCTTGCCACGGATCGAACCCGCGACCTCCTGTATACCCGTCACCACCTCTTTACCATTCGGCTGTCTAATGTTTTCTGATTTATATCCTAAACTGAAACTAATTAAACCGTATGTTTCTCTTGTTCATCTTCTTCCTCCAACTTGTATAAATTCAACCAAGGATCAATTCCAACTAATAATCAGTTTATTAACTAGTTTTAGAATTTATTATTCAACAGAGAGACTTTTATTTGAGTTAAATTGGATTGAAAGAAAGAAAAAAAATAATAAAAAAAGAACGAACAGCTTTAGATTATACATATAAAATGAAACATGTTTTAATTCGTATATAGAAACGTTTTGGTTCGTTAATTTCAACAAAAATATTAAAACAGAATTGAATTTGATGATGAACATAAAGTTGACTTTTTTAGAGAAATTACCTTTGACTCGAAAATTAACAATTGATAAGGGGAATTTGATCATGAAACTTTGCAGGAAGATTATTTGAATAATTCCTAATAACTCTACAATTCTAAATTCTAACAATTGTTTTGATTTCTAGTATTGATAAAAGTGAAAGGGAAACAGAGGTGTCGAACTGGAAAAAAAAATATATACTGAATAATTGTGTTTACTTAACTAATAGTGGTGAACTGAATTGATAGTTTGTTTTCCACACACCAAGCAATTCTATTTGTTTTATAGCAAAAAGGAAATCACGGGATAAATCGATCGTACACTTTTTTTCATTTAAAAAATTAAAAGTGATAATAATAGATAACAGAATTTGGAATATGTGTTTACCCAAATTCGTTTGTGCATTAGTTTTAGGGACAAAAAATAAAACTGATTACGATATGATGGATACCTGAAACAGAATTAAACTCCAATTTGTGTGATTTTTATATAAATAATGATATTAATTATTAATTATATTTATGTTAATAATTTAAGTAAAATAAATACTGATTTTTATATATAACAGCGTATGTATATATATTATATATAGCTGCATATATCTATCTCTATATACATATATCTCTTATATATTTTTAATAGTCTTAATATTACTGATATTAGTATATATTAATTCTAATAATAATGAAGAGGGTAATAATAATAATATTAGTATAATACTATATTTTAAACTTGTAATTACTTTGTATCTATTGATATCACACTTTGTTAGATACTACCGTATTTAATAAATTATATATAGCATATATTAAATATTGAATATTTATACATTTTATATATTATGAGGTTGCATATTATTTATATCATACCTTATGTATGCAAATATAATGCTTTATCTACATAAGTACTATATGTTATTTTATAAATTTCCAACATGCATTATTTATACTTTTTATCTTACAATATATAGAATTCTATGTTTATATATATATATAACAATCTACCATATATAATTACTCATTGTTACTTCGAGTACTAAAATCATTTAATAATATTTTCAAAATACTTTATATATATAGATTCATTTTTAAATTACAATTAATTAAATTGTATTTCAGTTTACCTATTTAACTATATGTTAATTATATTTTATAATTTCAAATTAATATACCTATACTTACATTTATATATACATAATGATTAACAACAATTGTTTGTGAATCGTCGAGCTTAGTCAAAGGTCAAAGGTGTACATGAACACAGTTCAAAGTTTTTGAGACTTCAACACTACAGACTTTGCTTATCGTGTCGGAACATATAAAGAATAAGTTTAAATTTGGTCGGAAATTCCCGGGTCGTCACAGTACCTACCCGTTAAAGAAATTTCGTCCCGAAATTTGAGTGAGGTGGTCATGGCTTACAATAAAAATGTTTTCATGACCAATATGAGTTGATAATTAGAGGTTTATCATCATTGAATAATATTGATAAAATAATTTGATTATTCTAAGAATACGAGTGAAGCTATCGCAAAAGAGTGAATTGAAGAAAATAAGATTTTCCTTAACTTTTGATGTAAACAGGGTTGAATTTAGAAAATAAGGTGCGTCTTAACTTTTGACGTAGTTATGTTTGAATTTCGGAATTCAAGGGGTTTAAAGAAAATCTTCAAAATCTTAAAAGATTTGATTCTTCGGCGAGTAAGGAAATTAAGATCTCTATAATTAAATACGGTGATCTGCCTCGATTACTCTGTCTGATATTTCCATTATAAATTAAACTCTTTCGTTCCATTATTCTCACCATTCCTATACTTACTTTCTTAGTTCGTACATCCAAAAGATTGTGAAAATGCTTAATCCAGTTCTAATTCTTGATATTTTTCTAATTATCATTTCTGTCATCCTTCTTTTCAATCTTCCACCAGAAAATCTGTTTACTTTTACTATTACCTTGGGGTGATACTATTCTTAATTCTACCGTGTATCTATATTGCATTTGTATTAATATCCATGGTTTGTAACCTCCGACTTGTTATTGAGCTTTATATTTTCTCTTATATTTTAGAGCTCTTTGCCTTTTTATTCTCCTCTCGACCTCTAGTAAATCGAGTAATGGTTTAGAATTCGTAAGTACGGAGTTTCGAATGAGCTTAATGTTCTAAACAAGAATAAACATAATAGCACGATTTTATTTGTCAAATTTCCAGAATTACTGATAATAGAACTATCAAGAATATATTTTCTTGATATGTTCAGAGGTTAAGCAGAATGAAAGAGTTATGTAACATGGCACAAAATGAAGTTATGATCTGTGAATCATCACGTTCCATTAGAAACTCTGCATGACTTACTGTAATATAATCACGTTGATCAAGTGTCATTATATTATACTAATTCATGCATCAATTTCTTTACATTTCTCCATAATTCATTCATAAATAAAACTTAGATTTTTTTTTACAGAAGTTTCCAATATAATGAAACATAGGAAGCACGAAGAGGTATATAATTTCGGACGAGAATATTTATGAAAATATCCTCAGAAATATCGAAGATATTTATGATGATATTTTGGAATTTCCAAGTTCGAAGGTTGATGAAGAAAAATTTTTGCGCAAGATTTTAACATGACTTAGGAGCAAGATATTCTCTAAAGATTTCAACGGATCCAGAATTACCTGGATTGTTTGAATATAGGGTGTGGTCCTTGTATTTGTCCTTAGTTCTCCTTAGTGGTTAGCTCAATCCATTTTCCAGTCCCAACTTTTCTGAGCTTTTCGAACATACTATTCCTTATCATCAAACTTCCGATGATTAATGTCGTTTTCGGTTGTCTACGGTTTCTGCTGCTTCATTCAGCTTTTTCAACATTCAGAGTATTGATTTGTAGAATGAGTGCTTTTCAGAATTTCAGAATAAAAGATCATAATTCTTAAGAGATAAATGTTATACATTTAACTGTTGATGTAGATATGCTGTGAGTCTTCAAAGTACCGATTGCTGATTCCCAGTAATTGGTATGACAGTTCTCGTTACAAGATGCGGATGAGCATATGATAGGGTTATAATGATTTATCAGAGAGATTTAAGTCAAGAACCAACGAGGTGGCTGGTACGTCCGCTGGTAATATGGTGGAATATAAAAGGTTCCCCGGTAATAATAAAAGAGCACACGTATATATATCAAGGTGTTAATAAGACTGTTTCGAATGAAAAGTCGAAGTTGACTTGCTGGAGGTGTGACAAAATTTGCTACTTTGAAAGGAATTACCAAGTTATTTTGGGTGATAATAACACCAAATGAATTAGCACAGATACGTGTTAAACGTTTACTCAGGTTCCGAGTATTTTCAGGTGCATAACTATATGTATCAATCTTTTCTTCCGTAGATGAAGTGCGGTTGGTTCATCCTTTAAATGAGGTGTTTTCAAGAATTATGAAAGGTTCGAATGCAGATTAGAATTGTCAAGATACAAATGGCGTTTAAGATGAAATCAAGTGGCAAACTTGAAGAATCGTTTAGTTTCATATGTTATAATCAATATTTTAATTCATTTTAATTGTCCAAAGTGGGTAGTCCACAGTTAGCAGTTCACAGTTACTAATTCAATAATTCATATACAGTTTATAATATTTGAATTAATTAATACGTATCGTGACCCGTGTACATGTCTCAGACTCGATCACAACTCAAAGTATATATATTATTATAGAATCAACCTCAACCCTGTATAGCAAACTCTAACATTACAGCATATAGAGTGTCTATGGTGATTCCAAATAATATATATATTTTCTTCAGATGTAATCATGGATTTAATGATGATTATTATTAAATGATTTTAATAATCATCATTATAGAATCAACCTCAACATTGTATACGTGTCCCGATATTTAAATAATAACAAAAATTAAATGACGATAAATAAAATTGCGAGAATTAAAATTGCGATAAAATAAATTGCGATAATTAAATTACGATAAATAAATTGCGATAATTAAAATGTAATACGGAATTAACAGTTAGCTAGGAACAGTTAACTAGGAACAGTTAGCGTGGATTCTTAATAAAATTTCTCATAATTAATTTGTTTGTTTCTAACAAATTTTATTTTGTCCAATATTTTCTTCATTATGCCACTTGTTGGATTCTGATAGGTCAAAATCCAAATATGAAATTTAATGAAAATGGTTATTCTGTGGTGAACGGATTCGTATATCTGGAGATGTAAGTAGGATAGTAAATAACTATTGAATCAGATTCGAAGAATATACAGTGTAACTTATTAATGTGAAGTCTAAATATTTCTAGGGTATTACCTACCCGTTAAAATATTTTCACCATTAACAGTTTGTACAAAAGAATTTTTAATTACAATCTTTATGAAAACATATATACATATATATTTTCTTCAGATGTAATCATGGATTTAATGAGTCAATATGATATTAAACTCATTTGATTTATCGTTAGAACAAGAATATATAATCTCTAAAACGTTAGATATTACATAATCATCATGAAGACGAAGATAATTGATGCAGAACAATACGTAGAACGATGATTATACTCGAGGTACAGAATGAGATGTTGAGGCATGGTTTATTGATGGTACTGGTGATATCAGTACCGATGTTGGTGGTACTGTTGGTGCCGGTGATGTTGCTGAGGTTGGTAAACGTTGGTGCCGGTGATGTTGCTGAAGTTGGTAAATTTTGCACCATATTCTCCATATTGATTACTCGAGCGCGAAGTTCGTTAATTTCTTATATTATTCCGGGATGATTGTCGATCGGAACGAGCGGCTGAATAAGGTTTAGAATTGTGGATAGAATATAATCGTGACGAGATACTCTGGAAATGAGAGAGAAAATGGTGTTTCGGACAGGTTCGCCTGTAAGTGCTTCAGGTTCTTCGCCGAGAGGGCAATGTGGTGGATGGAAGGGATCGCCTTTTTCTTGTCTCCAATGATTGAGGAGGCTACAAACCCATCAGATGAATTGAGGATGCCTGATTGGTTGATTCATTCTGGTGACGATGCTTCCGGAGCTTAGGTGAACATCCATGTCGGAATAGCTATCGGAATCCGAGGGATTTGAACTAGTTGCGAGTTCCATCTCGTACGATAGAATAAAGGATTTTTCGATATGAAATGATTTTTGAATATTGGATGATATTCTAACTACATAGAATATCTATATATATATATATATATATATATATATATATATATATAGGTCAAAAGATTTCGTAGACTACGGAGGAATTTACGGCATATGTCAGGCAAATGTTACAGTAACAGATACGCTAAGATATGAATTAGCAGATACGCTAAGATACGAATTTTGTCTATACACTATTCATGCAATCATTGCAGTAAGATGTGTCTAGACTAAGAATGATAAGCAGGTAATTTTCCTAAGGATGATAAGCAGATGATTTCCGACACGAAATGATAAGCAAAACTTTTGACATGCAGACACGGTCGAAGTCCATACTCACTAATGCATCCTAACAACTATCAGCTAGACACACTAATGCAAGACCTGGTTCGCTAAGACCACCACTCTGATACCAACTTTCATAACCCGTCCTAATCCATCTGGATGAAATCCATATCGATTATAAACGATTCACAATGGTTGATTACATCGCGAGGTACTTGACCTCTATATGATACATTTTACAAACATTGCATTCGATTTTAAAAGACAAACTTTCATTACATCGACAGTTGACAGACATGCATACCATTTCATAATATATCCAAATATAATTGACTTAATAATAATCTTGATGAACTCAACGACTCGAATGCAACATCTTTTGAAATATGTCATGAATGACTCCAGGTAATATCTCTAATATGAGCAAATGCACAGCAGAAGATTTCTTTCGTACCTGAGAATAAACATGCTTTAAAGTGTCAACCAAAAGGTTGCTGAGTTCATTAGTTTAACATAAATAATCATTTCTATCATTTTAATAGACCACAAGATTTCAATTTTTCCATAAATATACATCTCATATCAGGCATTTCGCAAACTGCATAGAGATAAAAATCATTCATATGAATTGAACACCTGGTAACCGACGTTAACTTAATGCAATAGAATATCCCCAAAACAGAACCTCTCGTCTGTATAATAATCTCGAAGTACTAAAGCATTCGTACCCCGAATGGGACTTGTCAAGGTCTATAGATCTATCTTTAGGATTCGCGTCAATCAGGGGCCATTTCCCTAAATTCTTAGGTTACCAGACTTGAAGGGCGATATTCGGTTTAATAATCCAACCATAGAATGTAATTTTAAGTACTTGTGTCTATTTCGTAAAATATTTATAAAAGCAGCGCATGTATTCTCAGTCCCAAAAATATATATAGCAAAAGCATTTAAAAAGGGAGCAAATGAAAATCACCTAATGTATTTTGTAGCAAAAATAAATATAACGACATTAAACAACTGAACAATGTAGGGTTGGCCTTCGATTCACGAACCTATATCATTTGTTTATTTATATTAAAATGTATATTCGTAATCGGACAAAATTTAATTATTATTAGTGATATAGTTTTTATATTAATAACTTATATTCATTTTATAATATAAAAGCATAAATTTTGTTATGTTAATTGTAATAAATATATATTTATATATAAATGTCATTTGTTTGTTTAGAACAGTATTTTAATAATACAAGAAAATATTTGAAATGATTAGAATAATGATATTACTAATAAAATTAATAATGTTAGTAATAACTCTATTAATGATACTAATAGGATATTAATAATAATACTTGTAAAATATTAATTTTTCTTGTTAATAAATGTCATGATATTGATTTTAGTAATTACATAATAATAATACTTGTGATAATATAACTAATATTACTTATGTTAATTTTGTTCATAAAAAGATATTAATACTAATATCTATGAAAATAATAATAATTTATATTATTTTTATAATAATAATAATATTAAACATATTCGTCATAATAACACTAATATTAAAGTTTTAAATTTAATAATAATAAATATAACACTTGTAGTTATAATAAAGTTAACAATTATGATATTTACAATAATAATTACCATATTACTTATAATACTAGTATTTATGACAATAATAATACTATATTTATAATACACTCAAAATTTATATTAATACTCATGACAATCATTAATATTCAAATATTAATAACAATAGTTACAATAATAATAATAATAATAATAATAATAATAATAATAATAATAATAATAATAATAATAATAATAATAATAATAATAATACTAATGATAAGGCTAAAAAGGAACATATATTTCATAGCAATATCCCTCCTAAATAATAGGTTTTCATATGTAATTGTATTATATTTTCATTGTAATTGTTTAAATAAATAAGTGCGAAGACAAAAGGCGAAAACGAAGATTTGAAGACACAAACGTCCAAAAAGCTTAAATGTTCAAGATACAATTCAAAAGGTTCAATTTATTGATGAAAAACGTCTAAAAATGACAAGAGTACAAGTTACAAAACGCAAAGTACAAGATATTAAATTGTACGCAAGGACGTTCGAAAATCCGGAACCGGGACATGAGTCAACTATCAACGCCTGACGCAACGGACCAAAAATTACAAGTCAACTATGCACAAGAATATAATATAATATTTAAATAATTATATAAATTATTTATATATTATATATATTTAAAAATTATGTCGACAAGCTATGAGACAAATGATCCTGAGCTGGATTTTCAAACTCCACGACTCGCGGAGTTTGAAGGCTAAAAACTCCACGACTCGCGGAGCTGTCAGAAATCAAAACTCCTATAAAAGGTCACGAATTCTGCGAGTAAAAATAACATAATAATAATAATACTCCCTAGTATAATATAAATAAATATATATATATATATATATATATATATATATATATATATATATATATATATATATATATATATATATATATATATATATATATATATATATATATATATATATATATATATAATATAGATTAGTGTTATATTAGATTAGTTCGGGTTATGTAAAGGTTATTTTACGGGTTTTAAAGTCGGAGCTCTGTCCGTGTAACACTACGCGATAAATAATCAATGTAAGCTATGTTCTCCTTTTTAAATTAATGTCTCGTACTTAAGTTATTATTATGCTTATTTAAGACGAAGTAATCATGATGTTGGGCTAAAAATATTAAAATTGGGTAATTGGGCTTTGTACCATAATTGGGGTTTGGACAAAAGAACGACACTTGTGGAAATTAGACTATGGGCTATTAGTGGGCTTTATATTTGTTTAACTAAATGATAGTTTGTTAATTTTAATATAAAGATTTACAATTGGACGTCTCTATAAATAACCATATACACTCAATCGGACACGATGGGCGGGGTATTTATATGTACGAATAATCATTCATTTAACCGGATACGGGAATGGATTAATAGTCTATGGAATTATTAAAACAGGGGTGAAATTATGTACAAGGACACTTGGCATAATTGATAACCAAGTATTAAAACCTTGGGTTACACGCAGTCGATAACCTGGTGTAATTATTAAATAAAGTATTAAAACCTTGTTACAGTTTAAGTCCCCAATTAGTTGGAATATTTGACTTCTGGTATAAGGATAATTTGACGAGGACACTCGCACTTTAAATTTATGACCGATGGACTGTTATGGATAAAAACCAGACGGACATATTAAATAATCCAGGACAAAGGACAATTAACCCATGGGCATAAAACTAAAATCAACACGTCAAACATCATGATTACGGAAGTTTAAATAAGCATAATATATTTTATTTCATTTTTCCTCGTACTTTTATTTATTGTCATTTTAATTATTGTTATTTATTTTATATTGTTATTTAAATATCGTCATTTACTATACCCTTCGTTTAAAATATAAATCGACAAACCGGTCATTAAACGGTAAACCCCCTTTTATATATTAATATATATAATTATATATATTCTGTACAAATATAGTTGTTTAAAAATATAGTGTTAAATAAGCCCGCTCCCTGTGGAACGAACCGGACTTACTAAAAACTATACTACTCTACGATTAGGTACACTGCCTATAGTGTTGTAGCAAGGTTTAGGTATATCCCATTTGTAATTAAATAATTAAAACTTGTGTAATTTGTAACGTATTTCGTAGTAAAATATAGTACTATTTCGTACCCCCACGCTACGACATCAAGTTTTTGGCGCCGCTGCCGGGGAAGTCGGCGAAACTCTATATTTTTAATTTATTTTTGTATAAATATATATATTTTTAGAAAAACAATATAAAACTTAAGTTAAAAAAAAAAAAAAAACGTCAAATTTAAAACTGTACCAGAGTTGAATTTTGGAACCCCGCGACTCGCGGAGTTTGCAGGCTTAAAATGCCGCAACTCGCGGAGCTGCTCTGACGCGCTGACAGAAACCCTATTTTCGCTTTAATTACGGAGTAATATTATTTATTATTATTTTTAAACCCTAATTACTTTATTAATTTAATATAATTAGTTTTAATTTTTAATTAAAATGTATTTTAAATTAATACTTTTATAAAATAAAAATATAAAAATAATATTTTTATAAAAATTGTACTTTTTACAACTTTAAGATTATTTTTATATTTTGTATCTTTTTATTTGTTTTAGCGTAATATTTGTATTTTATCGCTCGTACTTAGTTTTAAGTCATAGTTTTTGCCGTAGTTATTTTTATTTCTAGATTTTTAGGCTTTGTCATAAAATCCCTTAAGAGTTTTTTCTTTAGACTAAGATTTTGGTGCTTTAGAATTTTGCGACGCCGTTTTTATATTTTAGTACCTTTTTAAGTTATTACCATTTGGGATATAGTTTTTCTTTTAAGCTTTAATATTTTTAGACGCAACTTTTAATTCTTAGTTTTTAATTCCTTTTTAAGTTTTGAAGCGCTACTTTCTTATTTTTATTTTTCGACGCCTATTATTTTTCGACACTTTTATTTTTCGATATTTTTCGACGCACTTCTTTTTCTTTCTTATTTCTCGACGCTTTAGTTTTTTTTAGGACTTAGAAATTTTCTCTATTTCTTATCTAATATCTCAAACGGAAAGAAAAATTATTTAAATGGTTAAATTAATGGACGTTGACAATTTTCTGCTTCGTAGTAATAGTTGGATTTGTTAGTGGCTGAGTTGTGAGCTTCCGATTTAAAGGGTTCTGGCTCCCTGCTGCATCTTTTGGCTATTCGAAACGTGGGCAAAAGCAGAAAAGTCTATTAATTGAACAACTTATATAAGTTTTTCTATTTTTATAACTAATAGGATAATTAGTAAATGCACCACATTGTAGCCAAAATTTGGTCATCGTAATAAAATGGAAAATTTTGAAAACAAGGCTATGGAAACTCTTTTTGATATCCAAAATCAATTAAATCAATACTCTCAAATGGGTGTTGATGACAATTCGTTCGGTCAATCTTGGATCACGAATGACGAAACAATAACTGGTTGTGAAATCTGTGGAGATTATCACTCAACATGGGAATGTTATTATTACGTTCCTATGGAAAATTACGCACCTACGGAACCTGAATGGAATGATTATGAGGAATACAATTCTAATTGGGATTATTCCCAAGAATATATCCAAACTCAACAACCAGTAGACGAGGAAAATTACGTGTCTGAAAATTTATTAGACAATATGAAAATCAAACTCGAAGAACTCGATGCTCAAAATGAAAAAATAAGAGAGTTTGTAAATCGGCAAGCTGAAACTCTATCAGATTACACACCTGTTGATCTGAGGAGTATTGTGCAAGAAAATCTCATATCATCGAATTTTGATGAATTCGAGAGCTCCGAAATCACCAACTATCCCGATGATACTTTTTATTCAGTTTTACCAATTTCACAACATATCGACACATTAGCCTCTACCAACGAAATCATCGATCCATCAATGGATGAAGAAGAAGTAAGGGTGACAAATTGGTACTCATGGGAAAACGATAACGTTGAAAATTTTACCCCCGAGACCAAAATGGTGGGACTGATTAATGAAGAAGAATTTGCTTTGATCCCGAAATTCACCATTCCACAACCTTCCAACTCAATATTCTCAATAGACAAGTCATCTACCAAAGATGAACTACAAGCTGTAATAGATATTGACACCTCAAATTTCACCCAATTGGGTAATAGAGGTGAAACCTTTAATCCTGAGAATAAAAGGAAGGAAATGTTAGGAATTGACCACCCTATAATATATATGTCGGTGTATATCGATCCATTTGACCAAGAACCAGAAAAGAGACATATCCATTTACTAAAAGCTACACTTAAAAAAGAATTAAGTAGTGACGATCGGGAGAGTCTAAACTTTAAACCCATTGATATATTATACACCACCCGAGATGTAAATAACTGGCTCACTATTCTAATTCGTGGAACTTATTCTACCGATTTCACATGTCGTCAGCTAAGTGTGGGGAAGTCTAACCCCACTTAACGTTAAATTAGGGGTTCGGGTTAGTGCATAACTCGTTAATAAAAATGCATGATTAGGGTAAAAGACGCTTTTTCAAATATTAGTAAACAGTTCAGAAAAGCAGCCGTTTTTGAAAAAAAAAAAAAGCATGTGTGGTAAAACAAGAAGGAATGAACGATGAGGCGCGCCATCTATCATTCGACAAGCTTTGTAATTACAAACTGGGTATTTTCAATCACTTTTCTACACTAATCACCCTCATGAATTTATAATTAGAGTCTGATTTCATGCAAATGAGGGCATTGCATGATCTCAAGTGTGGGGAAGGGTTATAAATTCTCTCGGGTTTATACTTGGTTTATTTGCCAAATTTTATGAAAATTTGAAAAATTTTCAAACTAAATGAATTTAAAATCATGTTTATATATATTTATGAACGGTGAAAACTAGGTGTTAATACCGAAATTATCGTTACCTCGGAAAGGACATAAATTGAGAAACACCCTAAAACGATTGAATTCATTTAAAATGGAATAAAGGAGAATAAAAAGGCAAAGAAAGAAACTAAGTGTGGGGAGAATGTGCCAAGTTATTCAATTAAAAACTATCTATCACATGTTTCCGTAAAGTTATTGCAGGTGCTTTTGTTTTGGACTAAATTAACTATTTTACCCGATGAAAGAAAAGAAAAGATGGATCTATTAAAAGGAAGTAAAGTCTTCCGAAAAATAAACGCGCTTCTTGATTTAGGTCAGGAAGTTGTCGTCCATACCAGCTGTAGGTTGACGAAAAATCTAGAAAAGTCATCACTAAAATCAGCAGGAAATCCACGGACCTCAGCATCAAACAGGGTCGCCAAGTGGTCAGACTTATCCTAACCATGAGAGGATCTGTCTCGTAAAATGGGGAGGACGCCGTGCAAATTAGCTTGATAAGACTAATGAATCAGACCCCCAGAAAGGATAATATCCTTTTAAAGATTAAAAATCAGCTTTTAAGACTGATATTACTCAATCCTTGAGATTGACTTTAAAGATTGAGAATTACAAACTCATGGAATTCAATGATATCTAAACTCGAGCTTGAACGAGAAAATATTTTGATCAAAATTAAAACCGATTTGTTTTCTGAAAACCTATTTTCAATGCGTTCATTACCATTGAACGTAAAATCCTAGGAATTCACCTAGAATTCATTAGGTCACCTGAACCAAATCGGGTGTCAACCGTAAGAACGGTGGTTGCATAGCATGGTCGAAGACAGGACCTTGTGCCAGACCGAAAAATTATAAGGGTGAGCTTTACTATTGCTCCTACAAAGGATAGTAATTGCGTCTGACACGTTATAGACCATAATCAAAAGCATGTCACGGGACATTGCCTTAACAGTTGCTTGTTCATCGCTTTCCTTTACAACCGGACGGTAGTTTGCCGAAAGGTAATATACGGGACAAGTAAACTGGACGTGTTGCTTTCCTAATACAAGGTTAGCAAGTGGGTAACACAAAACCACAAGTGTTGAGCTAAAATTTTTAAATCTGAAACCCACAAAACCCACAAAAATATTTTGCAACACCGGTGAAGGGTTATTCCGGAAAACTTGTCTAGGGTAAAAGCTAGATTGAATTTTTAAAAGATCAAATATTTTCATAAAGATCCAATTTCCTAACGGATCTAAATTTTCATAGTCATGTGGGACTGTAAACCGCCTTTCAAATGTGCACTTTGCTTTGGAAACCGAAAGTAAATCGGCTATTTGATTGCAAGTGTCGTTGACCTAAACCCGAGGCAACTGTAGATGACACACCCACCTTTAACCATGGTTCTATCGTTACTATCATTGTTTATACCACCATATCAAAATCACTGATGTACAAAGTGTGATGAATAAAAAAGTGATTCATGTATGTTTTTATTTCAAGTTCTGTATTGCTTGAGGACAAGCAACGCTCAAGTGTGGGGATGTTTGATAAGGCTAAAAAGGAACATATATTTCATAGCAATATCCCTCCTAAATAATAGGTTTTCATATGTAATTGTATTATATTTTCATTGTAATTGTTTAAATAAATAAGTGCGAAGACAAAAGGCGAAAACGAAGATTTGAAGACACAAACGTCCAAAAAGCTTAAATGTTCAAGATACAATTCAAAAGGTTCAATTTATTAATGAAAAACGTCTAAAAATGACAAGAGTACAAGTTACAAAACGCAAAGTACAAGATATTAAATTGTACGCAAGGACGTTCGAAAATCCGGAACCGGGACATTAGTCAACTATCAACGCCCGACGCAACGGACCAAAAATTACAAGTCAACTATGCACAAGAATATAATATAATATTTAAATAATTATATAAATTATTTATATATTATATATATTTAAAAATTATGTCGACAAGCTATGAGACAAATGATCCTGAGCTGGATTTTCAAACTCCACGACTCGCGGAGTTTGAAGGCTAAAAACTCCACGACTCGCGGAGCTGTCAGAAATCAAAACTCCTCTAAAAGTTCACGAATTCTGCGAGTAAAAATAATATAATAATAATAATACTCCCTAGTATAATATAAATAAATATATAATATATATATATATATATATATATATATATATATATATATATATATATATATATATATATATATATAATATAGATTAGTGTTATATTAGATTAGTTCGGGTTATGTAAAGGTTATTTTACGGGTTTTAAAGTCGGAGCTCTGTCCGTGTAACACTACGCGATAAATAATCAATGTAAGCTATGTTCTCCTTTTTAAATTAATGTCTCGTACTTAAGTTATTATTATGCTTATTTAAGACGAAGTAATCATGATGTTGGGCTAAAAATATTAAAATTGGGTAATTGGGCTTTGTACCATAATTGGGGTTTGGACAAAAGAACGACACTTGTGGAAATTAGACTATGGGCTATTAATGGGCTTTATATTTGTTTAACTAAATGATAGTTTGTTAATTTTAATATAAAGATTTACAATTGAACGTCTCTATAAATAACCATATACACTCAATCGGATACGATGGGCGGGGTATTTATATGTACGAATAATCGTTCATTTAACCGGATACGGGAATGGATTAATAGTCTATGGAATTATTAAAACAGGGGTGAAATTATGTACAAGGACACTTGGCATAATTGATAACAAAGTATTAAAACCTTGGGTTACACGCAGTCGATAACCTGGTGTAATTATTAAATAAAGTATTAAAACCTTGTTACAGTTTAAGTCCCCAATTAGTTGGAATATTTGACTTCTGGTATAAGGATAATTTGACGAGGACACTCGCACTTTAAATTTATGACCGATGGACTGTTATGGACAAAAACCAGACGGACATATTAAATAATCCAGGACAAAGGACAATTAACCCATGGGCATAAAACTAAAATCAACACGTCAAACATCATGATTACGGAAGTTTAAATAAGCATAATATATTTTATTTCATTTTCCTCGTACTTTTATTTATTGTCATTTTAATTATTGTTATTTATTTTATATTCTTATTTAAATATCGTCATTTACTATACGCTTCGTTTAAAATATAAATCGACAAACCGGTCATTAAACGGTAAACCCCCTTTTATATATTAATATATATAATTATATATATTTTGTACAAATATAGTTGTTTAAAAATATAGTGTTAAATAAGCCCGCTCCCTGTGGAACGAACCGGACTTACTAAAAACTATACTACTCTACGATTAGGTACACTGCCTATAGTGTTGTAGCAAGGTTTAGGTATATCCCATTTGTAATTAAATAATTAAAACTTGTGTAATTTGTAACGTATTTTGTAGTAAAATATAGTACTATTTCGTACCCCCACGCTACGACATCAACTAATAATAATAATAATAAATGATGAAGCTACCTCAAGAAATAGGTTTTCTAAAAAAAATGTCCTTGCCACGGATCGAACCCGAGACCTCCTGTATACCCGTCACCACCTCTTTAACATTCAGCTGTCTAATGTTTTCTGATTTATATCCTAAACTGAAACTAATTAAACCGTATGTTTCTCTTGTTCATCTTCTTCCTCCAACTTGTATAAATTCAACCAAGGATCAATTCCAACTAACAATCAGTTTATTAACTAGTTTTAGAATTTATTATTCAACAGAGAGACTTTTATTTCAGTTAAATTAGATTGAAAGAAAGAAAAAAAAAATAAAAAAAAGAACGAACAGCTTCTTGCTCGTCACTGCTGTCTTTAAAAAAAATTCGCCTTTTGATTTTAAGGAAGTTTTAGATTATACATATAAAATGAAACATGTTTTAATTCGTATATAGAAACATTTTGGTTCGTTAATTTCAACAAAAACATTAAAACAGAATTGAATTTGATGATGAACATAAAGTTGACTTTTTAGAGAAATTAACTTTGACTCGAAAATTAACAATTGATAAGGGGAATTGGGTCATGAAACTTTGCAGGAAGATTATTTGAATAATTCCTAACAACTCTATAATTCTAAATTCTAACAATTGTTCTGATTTCTAGTTTTGATAAAAGTGAAAGGGAAACAGAGGTGTCGAACTGGAAAAAAAATATACTGAATAATTGTGTTTACTTAACTAATAGTGGTGAACTGAATTGATAGTTTGTTTTCCACACACCAAGCAATTCTATTTGTTTTATATCAAAAAGGAAATCACGGGATAAATCGATCGTACACTTTTTTTCATTTAAAAAATTAAAAGTGATAATAATAGATAACAGAATTTGGAATATGTGTTTACCCAGATTCGTTTATGCATTAGTTTTAGGGACAAAAAATAAAACTGATTACGATATGATGGATACCTGAAACAGAATTAAACTCCAATTTGTGTGATTTTTATATAAATAACGATATTAATTATTAATTATATTTATGTTAATAATTTAAGTAAAATAAATACTGATTTTTATATATAACATCGTATGTATATATATTATATATAGCTGCATATATCTATCTCTATATACATATATCTCTTATATATTTTTAATAGTCTTAATATTACTGATATTAGTATATATTAATTCTAATAATAATGAAGAGGGTAATAATAATAATATTAGTATAATACTATATTTTAAACTTGTAATTACTTTGTATCTATTGATATCACACTTTGTTAGATACTACCGTATTTAATAAATTATATATAGCATATATTAAATATTGAATATTTATACATTTTATATATTATGAGGTTGCATATTATTTATATCATACCATATGTATGCAAATATAATGTTTTATCTACATAAGTACTATATGTTATTTTATAAATTTCCAACATGCATTATTTATACTTTTTATCTTACAATATATAGAACTCTATGTTTATATATATATATATATATATATATATATATATATATATATATATATATATATATATATATATATATATATATATATATATATATATATATATATATATATATATATATATATATATATATATATATATATATATATATAACAATCTACCATATATAATTACTCATTGTTACTTCGAGTACTAAAATCATTTTATAATATTTTCAAAATACTTTATATATATAGATTCATTTTTAAATTACAATTAATTAAATTGTATTTCAGTTTACCTATTTAACTATATGTTAATTATATTTTATAATTTCAAATTAATATACCTATACTTACATTTATATATACATAATTATTAACAACAATTGTTTGTAAATCGTCGAGCTTAGTCAAAGTTCAAAGGTGTACATGAATACAGTTCAAAGTTTTTGAGACTTCAACACTACAGACTTTGCTTATCGTGTCGGAACATATAAAGAATAAGTTTAAATTTGGTCGGAAATTCCCGGGTCGTCACAGTACCTACCCGTTAAAGAAATTTCGTCCCAAAATTTGAGTGAGGTGGTCATGGCTTACAATAAAAAAAATTTCATGACCAATATGAGTTGATAATTAGAGGTTTATCATCATTGAATAATATTGATAAAATAATTTGATTATTCTAAGAATACGAGTGAAGCTATCGCAAAAGAGTGAATTGAAGAAAATAAGATTTTCCTTAGCTTTTGACGTAAACAGGGTTGAATTTAGAAAATAAGGTGCGTCTTAACTTTTGACGTAGTTATGGTTGAATTCCAGAATTCAAGGGGTTTTTAAAGTATTTTATATTACATTTCCGAAAGAAAATCGCACGAAAGGTGTGATCTTTGAACTAGAGTGAATTCTTCGTACAACGAGCGAGTTGATCTAAATTTATCCTTATACTTAAGGGGATGCACGGATGAGAAGATACGTGAACCCTTGGTCATAAAGAGTGGTTTACTCCAAGTGAAAAGAATCTCAACGTACTGGATCATAGAAATGATGTTTATGAGGGTGTTGCGATTAGCCGTGAAATATTAAGAGTAGAAACCCACCTAGTGCCTTTCCTACAATAGGGTGACCACTGAGTGTACCTCAGAAAATTGATTTATCGGCCCACGTTCTTGCCATGTCTAACCTTAGAAGGAACATTTTATGAGCGCAAAGACTTCCTAACAAATTTTATAAAACTGCCATCCAAAGTGGCTCAAGAGTTTTTAACAAAGATCTTAATGGTAAGTGATGTGTAAAATCTAGTATATAATTTATCTTGGAAAATGCCGGTTTAAAGATTACTACACACTAACGGGCAGTGTACCCGATCATGCAATAGTATAAAGTTGGTAATTCCGAAATCGTTCCAAGGACAGTTTTAAACGTGAGAATTAAGATTGCAACTAATAAAATACTAAGTTAATCTATGAAAATCGAAAGTACGAGATAATTTATTTTGTGGCTATTTAACGATTAGCCAAATCAAAGATTGATTAAAAGTAAAAGACAATATTTTTGTGTTTTTAAGTTTATAAGAAATAAATGCAGACTCAACGGAAAGTAAAGATATTTGAATTCAATATATAAAAGAATGTTCGCCTAGATCTCCTATTCGCAGTGTTGGATGATTTGTTATTAAGTTCTAGTTCAGTTTATCAATACATGCAACTACAGAGTCGGTTTGCCCAGAGTTCTCTTTTAGCAAACACGTCAAACTTGGATTTATTGGCTTAGGGTTCCCTTTCACCAAAGACCTCTTTCGCTTGTGACTTAGTAATTAACTAATTATAAGATTAAGATTTAATTGGTTACGCGTTCGCTCCACACAATTCACCCCTATTTTGTTTAATCTATGTTACCCGGTTTACCCCTTGGTCCAGTAAGCACCCAATTGGTTAAGACAAATCAATTGAAAACTAGTGTACTAAATTGAAACAGGGTTCCCTTTGTTCAAACAAGATCACTAATCAACCTAGTAACAATAATCAACACCCACAAGAATGGTTCTTAATCAAAACTCATAATTATCATGCATTAATCAAATCAAACATTAAAGTATCATCCAAACACATACGAATATTCAATCTAGACAAACATTTAAGTGCTTAGCCAACCATGGCTAAAACCAAAATCACAAATAAACAATTAAGAGTATTCATAATGATGATAAGAATTAAACCTAATGAAAATTGTGTTCTTGAATGATGAACGGATCGAGACGCGTTTCCGGAATGATTGATATGTTAGAATGACCTTGGGGATCCCCAAAAATCACCCTTTTTCGTCAAAAAGCTGCTGGAATTCGTCTGGATGCAATAATGAATTATTAGGGTAAAAATTCGGGCTTTAAATAGTAAAGTTCTGAAACCAACAGAAGATGGAGCGGCGCTCCATATAGCTGAAAACTGATCCTTGGGATTCCAAAACCCCTCGAACTGAAAATCCTGCCTATTGGAGCGGCGATCCATGTTTTGGAGCGGCGCTCCAGACCCTTTTTGCTGAATCCGGACTATAAAACTCATAAAATTACTCGTTTTCGAACCAAACTCGAGTCGAACCAACCTCTTTCACTCGTCTCTATATAAAATCATTAAAACCATCAAATAACTTCAAATTTCATCTCCTTGGTCTTAGAACTCGAACTTTCACAACACTTATCGAAATAACACCAAATCGTATCCAAAAGGACCAAAATGTGCCCGATATCGCTAAGAAAAATGCGTATGAAATATGCGATATCAAAAAACCCCACACTAGAGTTTTGCTTGTCCTCAAGCAATTAAACTCGATAATGATCTTCTACCATAAAGTAACATCTTCAAAAGTATATGTAGAACCAAACGAACAATCAACAAACCATCGTCTAGCATGGGTACGATTTGGAGTAAATACCAACCATACCTCCCACTTGCATTCCCCCGAAATTAACTTCCTAATCCTCAAGCAATAAAATATGAACAAAGTAGCTAATTAAAGTCTTGAATAGCGTACCAAATAAAATGAGGCGAAGAATCTCGAACCATAATGTAAGTCTTCAAAGGAGCCGGGAATCAAGTGGGAACCGAGCACCAAAAATATAGCTATCGAACATGTGTGCCAAAAAGAACGCATGTGCTACCCTGCAATTGGTCAAGCCAATGCCTCCCACAGTACCTAACATCGTAAGATGTCGGTAAGAAAATAATGTGCTTTGGAGGATACACATTACGTCCGGATATCATCGATAATCATGAGGTAATCATCTAATCTGTTAAGTTAACCATAAAGATTGAGGTTCATCAGGCTTAAAAGCTGATATCTTACCTTTCCGGAGGTTATCCACTGGGATTCTGATCAATCATTGAGATAAGCTTTGACTACCCGTTTCCCTGCTTGACGTTGAGGCCTGGTAGATTTCTAGTCGATTTTAGCAATGACTTTTCAAGATTTTTCGTCACCCTACAATTGGTATGGACTACAACTTTTGAAACAAATCAGCAAGTGTGTCGTTCGAGACACTTGACTCCCTTTAGGATGGAATGGATACATCCTATGTGGTTAAATAAAGTGGTCGGGTGCAACATTGTCCTTGTTAGGAGAAACAATGAGGATCGCCCTGTTAAAGTTTTCGATCTAGCGCATGGCCCGGTTTCGACCACACGCTACTATCACCATTCATACGGTTGACATTCGCCTTGGTGCAAGTGACCTATGTATGAATTTTTATGTTCATGTAGGATTTCACATTCAAAGTAATGAACATATTTCGAAAGTTTAAGACTTTCACCTCTAACAGTACCTCATCGTGAAATGATGGGTAATGAAATGGTACAACTTAAAGGTATACGTACCAAGTGAAATGGTCGAAAGACTTTACTTCCTTAATGAGTGGATCTGAGTCACTCGAGAATACCAATCTATTTCAACTGACACTCGGTTTAAATCCCAAAAAACTTTGGGTGCCATAGCTTTTGGCTATGGGTTGTGTTGTCTAAGCAAACACAAGCACGTAGCTATTGTTCCTAAAAAGGACAACACTGGTGAAGCTCTAGGCTCCTCTTCCC
The DNA here is from genome assembly GCF_046630445.1 of Rutidosis leptorrhynchoides. Classification (NCBI taxonomy): domain Eukaryota; kingdom Viridiplantae; phylum Streptophyta; class Magnoliopsida; order Asterales; family Asteraceae; genus Rutidosis; species Rutidosis leptorrhynchoides. Next base: position 119,138,260 of record NC_092341.1, read on the forward strand.
ACAGTATCACACCATTCAATGATGTAATAATAAAATGATATAGTTTCGGAAGTCTGCTATACCAAGTAACCAAAAGTTTGTGATCTGGCACGTGATTCGGTCACAATCACGCTATGCAATCACCGCTCTGTCACGGTTTACACCTGTTTTGGTACATGTGACCTACTATTGAGTTCCCCGAACTCGTAGGATTTCATGTCCAAGATAATGAACATGTGGGACAATTTTGGCTTCTTTTGAAATCACGAAAAATGCCATAAAATACCAAGCCAATTTGCATAATAAAGGTTTTGGCCGAATTTTCAATTGTTTTTCTACTTTTTTATTTTATTTTTAAACTAACTTTTCTATTTTTTTTTATATTTTACCCCTAATTTTTTTCATTTTTTTTACGACCAAAACCCGTGAAACGTCAAGTCTTTTTAAATCAAAACTAATATGATGATGATTCCATTAACAACCAACCCGAGAGATTTTACATCCCCCACCCCACACTTGAGATCAAGTAATGTTTCCATCACTTGAGATCAAAATTAGATAAAAATCGAAAGGGTTATGTAAGAAAGAAAATATAAAAACTTATCGAGCTTAACCACTGATCGCGGAATGCCAGTGACAGATGGCGCTGAACTGACTGCCATCATAAGAACATCGTCCATTCCCAATCATCACATCAATATCATCAATCATGCAGTTTTGCTGAACTTAATGCCAGACTTGAAAAATCGTTTCACCAACAAACCTAAGAAAAGAAAAACAAACGAACTACATAACAGGACAAGGTGGCACCACCCGATGCCGAAACGCCTCGTCCCACAAATAAGTTTCAAAGTACGTAAACAGCAAATAAAATTATTCAAGTACAGACCAAATGAAAAAGAAATAGTTTCAAACAAATACAACATGACATGCGCAACAATCAATCATTCCTCGGCCACAAGTCTCTGAACGGGTCCCAATCCACACCATAAGTATCCTGACAAGCTCGGTATGGGTCATATGAAGGATTCGGCCTCGGGGGAGTAACTGATGTATAATCAGGAATGGTAGTCCGCGTCAGAATATACGCCTCCGGGTTCTGACGCATCTGTCGCTGAATTTGTCTCTGATGAACCTCCTACTGATTGTCGGCCCGAATCCCTCTCACATCATACTCTACCATGTCAACACGCTCACCCAAACGACCCATCTCCGTTCCGAACTATCCCAGCGCCGTGTTAATCGCACCATAACTATTCTGGTGCCAAACCCGCATATCCTCGTTATGCCTGCGCTGCTCCTCTAGCATCCTCTGATTATGCTCAACCTGAGCATCATACGCTGACTGGCTATCCCGAAACTCCAGATGAAGACCGTCTACACTGTTAACCAACGAATTCCAACTCTCTTCACCAAGTGTCCACGTACCCTGTACGTTCGCAGCACTCGAGCTACCTGCCTAATACGTGGATCGACTAACACCACGTCCACGACCACGTCTAGCCCCATCTCCTGGTTGTTGTTGTTGATGTTGTTGTTCATCATCCACCAAAACCCAACCTTGCGAACCTCTTCGGATAAACTCAGCTTTTGAGAAAAATAGAATATTAGTGGGCATAGCCTCAACCCCCAACATACTACAACTATTAGTCAGGACTGAAAACACCCTAGCAAATCTAGTCACCAAGTGCCCACCTAAAAACAAGCGTTCTATTCGTTTATCTGTACCAATCTCTTGAAACCATGCTCCTAACATAGAAGGGACGTCAATCCGCTCTCGCAATTTAATATGTTAAAGAATCCAAAGATCTCTTTGCTGAATCTTATTTGCATTTCCTCTAGCCATAAACATGTGGGCAATCATCTTAAAAATCATCCGGTCCTTCGGAAGTCGAAGCATGGACTGAACACTCCTACTAGAACTAAAAGGACCCGCATCGCCTTTCACCACCGTTGGCCAATAATCACTTTCACTAAACGGTTCCTGCCCAAACACCTTCCCCTGTATCAAGAACCACTTTAAATCGTTGTCATTTAACTCGGGATATAAATCCAACGCCCGAGCTACCCCAATCTTACTCAAACTGCGCTCCAACCCTCCTAACCTGAATGTCAAGAAATCTGCCTCAGTCGGAGAGGCTCGCGGTCTACAACTAACAGTGGAAAAGAACTCTATAGTTAATGGCTCAAAGATATCCTCATTAATTTCAAACAAATGTTCGTATGGCCTTAATTCTTCACCCGCATATGTCACCCACAAAAACCCACGCAATCTCCTAACAATATTGTTACCCAAAGCTGTGAGTTGCGTCCAATCCAAGTAATAAGTTCGTTCAAACCACTACTATCAAACTACTCATCTCATCACAAAACACAAGTTATGTCTCTTCTAGCATGGCATCATAAATAATTAAACCCAATTTAGCACAAATCAATCAAAACAACATGACCCGCCCATATGAACACAACCCTACACTAGTGCAAAAGCATATCATCAACTCAAGAACAAGAACAATTTCAAGCAAGCAACTCTTTTTTTACTTACAATTTCGGATTCTCAAACACACAAACCCTAGGTTCAAGTATAACTTCTAAAAACACAAGATTAATCATGAATTCAAAGCATACAATGATAATCTAACAAAACCCATTACTAATTAGAACACAAAACCCCAATTAAACAAACCCCACACTAATTCATCAAGTAAATCAAAGATTAAGCAAGTAAATACACACAATTAGATGAAATTAACAAGATAGAAAACAAATTCGTACCTTATTGGGTGCCATTCTTGCAAGATGTGAAGTAATTAGACAAGAAATTAAAGTTTAGAAAATTGGGGTTTTTAGATCTAAGGATTTGTAGGTGAAGAAAAGATAAAGAGAGTGAAATAGAAATACTTGTTTGGGTGTAAAAAGGATATGAATCCGTAACCCCTTTGTGTGGTTGTAAATCTTGGGTTTTTTTTTTTATTAAAAAGCAAACAGCCCCCTGCCCGACAGACAAACGGAGCGGCGCTCCACATATTGCGCGGCGCTCGGAAAGGTTGCGCGGCGCTCCAGTAGGCAGGAAATCCATGTCGAGGGGTTTTAAACATCTGGTACATCAGGTACGTACCATCTGAGCGGCGCTCAATGGTTTGGAGCGGCACTCCAGGTGCTGATAATCCAGAATTTCGCATTTTTAAGCCATTTTAACCCATTTACTCAACCTAAAATCCAACAAACAACCCAAACAAAAAGCCGAGCACGATCATATTGCACATATCATCAAACAAGTACAAAAACATACAAACTCTACAACAATGTGAAGTTTATTACCAAGTCATTCACAAGACTCGTTACCAACTTCAAGTGACGTTAGGATCGGGTTCAACGTGAACCCCGTCATCAATCTCCAACGGACCATCGAAATATTTATTCACCCGATGCCCGTTAACCTTAAAGGTAGTACCACTCGCATTTTTCAACTCAATCGCACCGTATGGGTACACCTTAACAACCTCAAATGGTCCCGTCCACCGGGACTTAAGTTTTCCAGGTAAAAGCTTCAATCTAGAGTTAAAAAAGAGCACTCGATCGCCCTCATTAAACTCCTTCAGGCCCTTTAACCTTCTATCATGCCATTGCTTGGTTTTCTCTTTATAAATCAACAAATTTTCATACGCATTAAGGCGTAATTCACCAAGCTCGTTCAATTGCCCCGCCCTTAGGCGTCCGGCTTCCTTTAAATCCAAATTGTACTTTTTAAGTGCCCACATCGCCTTATGCTCAATCTCCAACGGGAGATGGCACGCTTTTCCATAAAGCAACCGATAAGGAGTGGTACCAATTGGCGTTTTGTAGGCGATTCGAAATGCCCACAAAGCTTCATCGAGCTTATTCGCCCACTCCTTCGGATTCGACCCCACAGTTTTCTCAAGAATTCCTTTAAGAGCTCGATTGGTATTCTCAACTTGTCCGCTCGTTTGGGGATGGTATAAAGTAGAAACTTTATGGAGAACTCCATATCGCTTCAATACCTTCTCCATTTGGGCGTTACAAAAATGAGTACCCCTATCGCTAATTAAAGCTTTAGGAGTTCCAAATCGAGAGAATAAACACTGAAGGAAAGAAATCACAACTCGTGCATCGTTTGTAGCCAAAGCTTGCGCTTCGGCCCATTTAGACATGTAGTCAATGGCAACGAGTATGTAACTATAATTATGAGATTTCGGAAATGGCCCCATAAAGTCAATTTCCCAAACGTCGAATACCTCACATACTTGGATGCTTTGTTGAGGTAACTCATCCCGTTTGGTGACTTTACCGGCCCTTTGACAAGAATCGCACGATTTGCAAATCCGGTGGGCATCCTTGAAAATAGTCGACCAAAAGAAATCGGCATCATAGACTTTACGCCCCGTGATTTGGGGTCCAAAATGCCCACCGGTCGGCCCACTATGGCACTCGGTCAAAATACGCATACACTCTTCACCGGAAACACACCGGTGGATAACCCCATCGGGACAACATCGAAAAAGATAGGGGTCCTCCTAGAAATAGTACTTAAGGTCACTGAAGAATTTCTTCCTCTTTTGATGTGACCACCCTTTTTCCAAGAATCCCCCAACGAGATAATTAGCAATGTCCACGTACCATGGACGATCCACCTTGTCCATCGCCATGAGATATTAATCAGGAAAATCATCATGGATACTCGACTCGTGAAGGACTTCGAGATTTGGATTCTCGAGTCTAGACAAGTGGTCAGCCGCTAGATTTTCAGCACCCTTCTTATCCCGGATCTCGATATCGAATTCTTGCAAAAGTAAGATCCATCTAAGCAGTCGAGGTTTTGCATCCGGTTTCGAAAATAGGTACTTAAGAGCAGAATGGTCCGTAAAAACAATAGTCTTAGACAAGACTAAGTAGGACCGAAACTTTTCAAACGAAAAGATTACCGCAAGGAGCTCTTTTTCAGTGGTAGTATAATTCAATTGCGCTCCTTGCAAGGTCTTGCTTGCATAATAAATGGGTCGAAAATGTTTCTCGACCCTTTGACCCAAAACAGAGCCAACAGCAAAATCAGAAGCATCGCACATAAGCTCGAATGGAAGGGACCAATTCGGAGCAATTATGATGGGTGCGTTGATCAGTTTCTCCTTAAGAAGATCGAATGCCTTTTGGAACTCGTCGGAAAAATTCCACGGTGTGTCCTTTTCAAGGAGTTTGTTCATCGGGTTAGCAATTTTAGAAAAATCCTTAATGAACCGCGGGTAAAAACCGGCGTGCCCGAGAAAACTCCGAACACCCTTAACATCGGTGGGAGGTGAAAGGTTCTTAATAGTTGTTACCTTCGCGGGATCTACCTCAATACCGTTTTTAGAAATTTTGTGCCCGAGAACTATTCCCCCTTGAACCATGAAATGGCACTTTTCCCAATTGTGCACAAGATTAGACTTCTCACGCCTTTTCAACATCCGCTCTAAATTAAGAAGGCATGAATCGAAAGTGTCACCGAAGACCGAAAAGTCATCCATGAACACCTCCATGCAATCTTCTATCATATCATGGAATATGGCCATCATGCACCTTTGAAAAGTGGCCGGAGCATTGCAAAGGCCAAAGGGCATGCGTCGGTATGAGAAAGTGCCATACGGGCACGTGAAAGTAGTTTTCTCCTGATCCTCGGGCGAGATAGGAATTTGGAAATAGCCCGAAAAACCATCAAGAAAACAATAAAAACTGTTTTCCGCTAACCTCTCTAGCATTTGATCCATGAAAGTTAATGGGAAGTGGTCTTTGCGTGTGGCGTCGTTCAACTTCCGGTTGTCAATACAAACACGCCACCCCATGACAGTCCGAGTGGAAATTAACTCATTTTTATCATTGGTGGTAACGGTCATACCACCTTTCTTAGGTACACAGTGTACCGGGCTAATCCAAGGACTGTCAGAGATCGGGTAAATCAGATCTGCATCGAGGAGCTTAATGATCTCTTTCTTCACGACATCTTGCATGTGCGGGTTTAACCTCCTTTGACGTTGCACCACAAGTTTGGAGTTATCCTCCATTAGGATTTTGTGGGTGCAATAGGAGGGAATAATGCCCTTAATGTCGTGAATTTTCCATGCAATGGCCGGTTTATGGGCCTGCAGCATGGTTACAAGCTCAGTTTTCTGACCTGTAGTAAGAGAAGAAGAAATAATTACCGGGAGCTTAGATTCCTCCTGCAAATAAGCGTATTCCAAATGATCTGGAAGTGGCTTCAATTCTAACTCGGGAGGTTCTTCAATTGAAGACTTGCTCCGGTAATCCGAATCACGTTCGAGTTCTTTGAACTCCTCCTCAGTCGGCTCATAGCCATTTTCCATCAAGGTGGTCAAAATATCCACCTCCTCAACCTGCAACTCTTCATCAATTTCAACCAATGAACATTCTCCTGAACCCTGTAACTCTGGGAATTCCAGCAAAAACTCAGACTGGACATTCACAGTGTTAAGAAAATAACATGTATCATCAGTATAGGCAGGGTATTTTAAAGCATGGTCGATTGAGAAAGTTGCATGCAAATCATCTATCCTAAGGGTCAACTGTTGGCTATAAACATCAATGATACATCTAGCCGTATTTAAAAATGGCCGACCCAAAATCAGTGGAATCCTCTCATCCACTTCCATATCCAACACCACGAAATCGGCCGGGAAAACCAACGACCCGGTCTTAACTAGCATATTCTCTATAATTCCACGAGGGAATTTAATAGAGTGGTCAGCTAGCTGAATAGCCATACGCGTGGGTTTCAACTCCCCGAGGTCTAGCTTTAAGTAAATAGAATAGGGCATTAAATTTATGCTAGCCCCCAAATCTGCTAACGCCCTCATACAATCCAAATTACCCAGTAAACAAGGGATGGTGAAACGCCCTCATACAATTCAACCTGACTGAAGACACGTTCTCCAGCTTTTTCCTGTTAGTTAGCAAGTCCTTAAGAAACCTTGCATACTTGGGCATACCTACAATCACATCAATAAAAGGCAAATTTATGTTAACTTTTTTAATCAAGTCCATGAACTTGGACTTTTCTGCCTCCAACTTCTCCAATCTCTACTTCCTTGGGAATGGGAGCGGTGGTTGATTCTCTTTAACTACTGGTTTAGCAGCAACAGTTTCCGGTACCCTCACAACTTTCTCAATCACCTGTTCCGGCTCCTTCTCCCCTTCTGGTTCACTAACAATAACCGGCTCACTATTCGTAACTAACGGCACTCGTAAATCATACTCATTTGGCTTCCGCGGTGAATCATATGCTAAACCACTTCGGGTGGTGATAGCATTAACGTGCCCATTCTTCGGGTTATTATCTGTCTTACTCTGTAACTCCCCTGGTTTCCTCTCATTTTTCTGATTAGCAAGTTGACCAATTTGTTTCTCCAAATTCTGAATAGCTGCTTGTTGATTTCGAAACATTTGATCATTCTTCTCATTATTTTGAGTAACAGTAGTAACAAGCTGAGTTTGAGACATCACAAGCTTTTTGATCATAGCTTCAAGGTTGGACTTTTTCTCTTCGGCTTGGGGTTTCTGAAAATACTCGGGAGCTTGCTGTTGATATCCTCCACTAGAACCTGGCTGGAACCTCGAACATTGATTACTTTGAGGATTATAGGGATTGTTGAAATTCCTATTAAACTGCGCACATCCCTGAAACTGATTGTTGTTCTGTTGACTAATATAAGCGATCTCTTCTTTCTGGTTCATAGTCAAACCCGCATCACAATCTTTTCCTAAGTGTAATCCCCCACAAAATTCACAACCAATCTTAATACCATGCATGTCCTTCTCCAACTTCTCCAAGTGTCTACCAAACTTGTCTAACTTAGCATTAATAGACCCATAATCATCAAACGCACCAGTGGTTTCGGTTCTCTTAACTGACGCTGAACGAGTTGACTCATGATCTTGATGCCATTCGTGAGTGTAAGCAGCTTGCTTTTCAATAATCTCTTGAGCCTCTTCTTCGGTCTTATCCATTAAAGTTCCACCTGCTGCTTGATCTATACTCTGATGAGTTGGTATGTCACACCCCTTATAGAAAATCTGGACCTTTTGTAAATCATTCAACCCGTGTTGCAGACACGAGCGTAACATATTACAATAACGGTCCCAAGCATCAAACAATTTCTCACTGCTCTTTTGTATAAATTACAAAATATCTGCTTGAAGTCTAGCAGCTCGAGACGCAGGGAAAAACTTTGCTAAAAAATTATCCACCAAAACTTCCCAAGAGGTAATCGCTCCCTCTGGCTGCTTATCTAACCATCTCTTAGCTTCTCCCTTAAGAGTCCAGGGAAAAAGCCTTGTCTTGATTGAAGTATCGGCAACCTCATGCAGCTTGAAAAGGTTGCAAACATCATTGAAAATACGAAGATGCTCGTTAGCATCCTCACTATCCTTGCCATGAAATTGGCAGTCAGAAGAAATCAAACTCAGGATCGGCTCTGTAATTTGAAAAGGCTGAGTGATGTTCAGTTGAGTAATCGAATTGCCTTGGCCAGCTCGGGTGGCCTTCAACTTTTCTGCCATAGTCTGAGGACGATTTGGTTGATCAGCTTGGTCAGCCATATCTCCAGTCTCAAAAAGATCTAATGAAACGTAAGATTCTTCTTCCTCTCTGATTTCAGGTGGTGTATCGGGCACCACAGTCTCAGAACTACTACCCAAATTAATTATATTAGCACTCGAAGAAAAAGATGAATCCACTGTAGACTGTTGCCCTTGACTTAATGCTCTGAATAACTCTCTTTCGAGTTCGTCAAACGGATGAAGAATCAGAGAATTAGAAGAACGCGTATGTGGCATGCACAACCTGTTATCTGCGAAATCACAACTAACAACTGATTAAATGCACCGATTCAACTGATTATATTATATTCTTGTGCATAGTTGACTCATAATTTTTAGTCCGTTGCGTCGGGCGTTGATAGTTGGCTCAGGTCCCGGTTCCGGATTTTCGAACGTCCTTTCGTATAATTTAATATCTTGTAATTTGCGTTCCGCAACTTGTACTCTTGTCATTTTTAGACGTTTCTTATCAATAAATTGAACCACTTGGATTGTATCTTGTACATTTGAGCTTTTTGGACGGTTTTGTCTTCGAATCTTCGTTTTCGCCTTTTGTCTTCGCACTTATTTAATTAAACGAATATTACTTGAAAATAGAACAATTGCAACTGAAAACTTTACATATTGGAAGGATATTGCTACTAAATATATGTTCATTTGGAGCACTATCAAATATCCCCACACTTGAACGTTGCTTGTCCTCAAGCAATACAGAACTTGAAATTAAATCACACGAATCACTTCTTTATTCTTCACACTTTATACATCAGTGATTTTGATACGGCGGTATAAACAATGATAGTAACGGTGTGGTTTACAGTCCCACATGACTATTAAAAATTTAGATCCTTTAAGGATATTGGATCTTTATGAAAACATTTGATCTTTTGAAAATTCAATCTAGCTTTTACCCTAGATAAGTTTTCCGGAATAACCCTTCACCGGTGTTTGCAAAATATTTTTGTGGGTTTTGTGGGTTTCAGATTTGAAAATTTTAGCTCAACACTTGCGGTTTTGTGTTACCCACTTTCTAACCTTGTATTTAGGAAAGCAACACGTCCAGTTTACTTGTCCCGTATATTACCTTTCAACAAACTACCGTCCGGTTGTAAAGGAAAGCGATGAACAAGCAACTGTTAAGGCAATGTCTAATGACAATCATTTGATTATGGTCCAAAAACGTGTCGGATGCTATTACTATCCTTTGTAGGAGCAATAGTAAAGATCATCCTATGATTTTTCGGTCTGGCACAAGGTCCTGTCTTCGACCATGCTATGCAACCCCCGTTCTTACGGTTGACACCCGATTTGGTTCAGATGACCTAATGAATTTCAGGTGAATTCCTAGGATTTTACGTTCAATGGTCATGAACGCATTGAAAATGGGTTTTCAGAAAACAAATCGGTTTTAATTTTGATCAAAATATTTTCTCGTTCAAGCTCGATTTTAGATATCATCGAATTCTATGAGTTTGTAATTCTCAATCTTTAAGGTCAATCTCAAGGATTGAGTAATATCAGGCTTAAAAGCTGTTTTTTAATCTTTAAGGAGATTATCCTTTCTGGGGGTCTGATTCATTAGTCTTATCAAGCTAATTTGCACGGCGCCCTCCCTATTTTACAAGACAGATCCTCTCATGGTTAGGATAAGTCTGACCACATGGCGACCCTGTTTGATGCTGAGGTCCGTGGATTTCCTGCTGATTTTAGAGATGACTTTTCTAGATTTTTCGTCAACCTACAGCTGGTCTGGACGACAACTTCTTGACCTAAATCAATAAGCGCGTGTCTTTTCCGAAAGACTTTACTTTCTTTTAATGATGGAATTGATTCATCGTGTAGATCAATCTATTCTTTCGAAAGTATTACAATAAATCTGGCAAAACAGTTAATTTAGTCCAAAACAAAAGCACCTGCAATAACTTTACAGAAACATGTGATAGATAGTTTTTAATTGAATAACTTGGTACATTCTCCCCACACTTGGCTTTTTTCATGCGTCTTTTTATATCTTAATAAATAAATTCAAGTGTTTTAGTTGTTTCTCAATTTATGTCCTCTTTTTAGGGTAACAATAATTTCGGTATTAACACCTAGTTTTATCGTTCATAAATATGTATAAACATGATTTTGAATTCATTTAGTTGAAAAATTTTAAAATTTTCACAATATTTAGAAAATAAGCCAAGTATAAACTCGAGAGAATTTATAACCCTTCCCCACACTTGAGATCATGCAATGCCCTCATTTGCATGAAATCAGACTCTAATTATAAATTCATGAGGGTGATTAGTGTAGAAAAGTGATTGAAAATACCCAGTTTGTAATTACAAAGCTCGTCGAATGATAGATGGCGCGCCTCATCGTTCATTCCTTCTTGTTTTATCACACATGTTTTTCTTCAAAAACGGTTGCTTTTCTGAACTGTTATCTAATATTTGAAAATACGTCTTTACCCTAACTCATCATGCATTTTTATTAACGAGTTATGCACTAACCCGAACCCCTAATTTAACGTTAAGTGGAGTTAGACTTCCCTACACTTAGCTGACGACATTTGAAGTCGGTAGAATAAGTTCCACGAATTAAAATAGTGAGCCAGTTATTTACATCTCGGGTGGTGTATAATATATCAATGGGTTTAAAGTTTAGAATCACCCGATTGTCACTACTTAATTCTTTTTTAAGTGTAGCTTTTAGTAAATGGACATGTCTCTTTTCTGGTTCTTGGTCAAATGGATCGTTATACACCGACATACATACTATAGGGTGGACAATTCCTAACATTTCCTTCCGTTCATTCTCGGGATCAAACGTTTCACCTTTATTACCCAATTGGGTGAAATTAGAGGTGTCAATATCTATTACAGCTCGTAGTTCATCTTCGATGGATGACTCGTCTATTGAGAATATTGGGTTGGAAGGTTGTGGAATGGTGAATTTCGGGATCGAAGTAGATTCTTCTTCATTAACGGTACTTATCGGTCCCACTACTTTGGTCTCGGGGGTAAAATTTTCAACGTTATCGTTTTCCCAAGAGTACCAATTTGTCACCCTTACTTCTTCTTCATTCATTGATTGATCGATGATTTCGTCGGTAGAGGCTAATGTGTCGATATATTGTGAAATTGGTAAAGCTGAATAAAAAGTATCATCGGGATAATTGGTGATTTCGGAGCTCTCGAATTCATCAAAATTCGATGATATGAGATTTTCTTGCACACGACTCCTCAGATCAACAGGTGTGTAATCTGATAGAGTTTCAGCTTGCCGATTTACAAACTCTCTCATTTGTTCATTTTGAGCATCAAGTTCTTCGAGTTTGATTTTCATATAATCTAAAGAATTTTCAGGCACATAATTTTTCTCGTCTTCTGGTTGTTGAGTTTGGATATATTCTTGGAAATAATCCCAATTTGAATTGTATTCCTCATAATCATTCCATTCAGGTTCTATGGGTGCATAATTTTCCATAGAAACGTAATAATAACATTCCCATGTTGAGTGATAATCTCCACAGATTTCACAACCAGTTATTGTTTCGTCATTCGTGATCCAAGATTGACCGAACGAATTGTCATCAACACCCGTTTGAGAGTATTGATTAAATTGATTTCGGATGTCATAAAGAGTTTCCAAAATATTCTCGAGATTTTTCATAATGCGCTTATTACCAAATTTTAGCTACAATGTGGTGCATTTACTAATTATCCTATTAGTTATAAAACTAAAAATTATATAAGTTATCAAATTAATAGACTTTTCTGATTTTGCCCACGTTTCGAATAGCCAATAGATGCAGCAGGTAGCCAGGACCCTTTAAATCGGAAGCCCACAACTCGCCACTAACAAATCCAACTATTACTACGAACCAGAAAATTTGGATGTCTATCAATTTAACCGCTTAAAATAATTTTTCGTTTGGAATTTTAGAGAAGAAATAGAAAATCTATGTCCTAAAAACTAGCGTGTCGAGAAATAAGAAAGAAAAAGATTACGCATCGAAAAAAAGGTCGAAAAATAAAAATAAGAAAGTAGCGCGTCTAAACTTAAAAAGGCACTAAAAACTAAAAATTAAAAGTTGCGTCTAAAAATATTAAAGCTTAAAAGAAATACTATATCCCAAATGGCAATAACTTAAAAAGGAACTAAAAACTAAAAACGGTGTCGCAAAATTCTAAAGCACCTAGATCTTAGTCTAAAGAAAAAACACTTAAGGAATTTTACGGCAAAGCCTAAAAATCTAGAAATAAAAATAACTATGGCAAATACTATATTTAAAACTAAGTACGAACGATAAAAAAATACAAATTATGCTAAAACAAATAAAAAGATACAAAATATAAAAATAAACTTAAAGTTTATAAAATTATAATTTTTATAAAAATATTATTTTTATATTATTTATTTTATAAAAGTATTAATTTTGTAAATTAATAAAACTAATTAAACTAAATAAACAAATTAATTAAAACTTAAAACAAATTAATTAAATATTTAAAACCTAATTAGGGTTAATAATAATTATTATTATTAATAAAACCCTAAACTGTAATTAATGCGTACTATGTTTGACCTGTCAGAGGACCTCCGCGAGTGTGGTTAGTCCCAGTTCAAAAGCTCCACGAGTCGCGGAGGGTTTAGTTTCAGCTGAGAAAGGTTCGATTTTTATGCAGGTTCAGATTTTTTTTTTACTTTTTCTGTTTTTCTGTTTTATAAAATATAAAAAAATATAAATATAACTTAAATAAAAATTTAATTTTAAAACTAAAATAAAAATACTTATTTACTTTATAAATATTATAAACTCTTAAAAATATAAATATATTATTTTTTTTCTTTTTGTATTTTTATTATTTTTATTATTTTTAAAACTTATATTTTTATAAAAAGAACTTAATAGCGTTGCGCTTTCGGCGTTTAACTTCCCCGGCAGCGGCGCCAAAAATACTTGATGTTATGCGAGGTGTACTAGAAAATAGTATTATTTTTACAACGAAATAACTATTAAATACGATACATACACAAGATATTTATTTATTTATAGAATGGATATACCTAAACCTTGCTACAACACTTATAGGCAGTGTACCTAATCGTACAGTAGTGTAGTTTTTAGTAAGTCCAGTTCGTTCCAAAGGGAAATCTTTTAAACAAAGCTTAACGCTATATTAGTTTTATCTTATAAAAATACAAATATATATAAGTAATATTATTATTATAAAAAGGGGGTTTTTACCGTTTAATGACCGGTTTGTCGATTTTTAAAACTTTTAATCGCAGTTAAAATCTAATGTAAAATATTAAATAAATAAAAGACTTAATTTAAAGCGTAAAGTAAATAACGATAATGAAATTGCGATAAATAAAAGTGTGATAAAATAACTTGCGATATTTAAATAGTACGATAATTAAAAGTGCAATTAAATACAATGACAATAAATAAAAGTGCGATAATTAGAAGTGCAATTAAATATGAAAATAAAGGAATTATGCTTATTTAAACTTCCATAATCATGATGTTTGACGTGTTGATTTTAGTTTATTCCCATGGGTTAATTGTCCTTTGTCCTGGATTATTTAATATGTCCGTCTGGTTTTTGTCCATAACAGTCCATCAGTCATAAATATAAAGTGCGAGTGTCCTCGTCAAATTATCCTTATATCCGAAGTCAAATATTCCAACTAATTGGGGACTTAAATTGTAACAAGGTCTTAATACTTTGTTTAATAATTACACCAGGATATCGACGGCGTGTAACCCAAGGTTTTAATACTTTGTTATCAATTATGCCAAGTGTCCTTGTACATAATTTCACCCCTGTTTTAATAATTTCATAGACTATTAATCCATTCCCGTGTCCGGTTAAATGAACGATTATTGGTACATATAAATATCCCGCCCATCGTGTCCGATCGAGTGTATATGGTTATTTATAGGGACGTCCAATTGTAAATCTTTATATTAAAATTAACAAACTATCATTTAGTTAAACAAATATAAAGCCCATTAATAGCCCATAGTCTAATTTCCACAAGTGTCGTTCTTTTGTCCAAACCCCAATTATGGTACAAAGCCCAATTACCCAATTTTAATATTTTTAGCACAACATCATGATTACTTCGGTATTAAATAAGCAAAATAATAACTTAGCTACGAGACATTAAATTAAAAAGGTTGAACATAACTTACAATGATTAAAAATAGCGTAGCGTTACACGGACAGAATTTTGACTTCAAAACCCGTAAAATAACCTTAACATAACCCAAACTAACTAATACAAAACTAACCTATACTATATATATATATATATATATATATATATATATATATATATATATATATATATATATATATATATATATATATATATATATATTATATATATTATTATTACAAAGGGAGTATTATTTATTTAATTTTTTTGTGTGTGTAAAACTCGGCAGAAGCTCGTTGCATTTATAGGACATTTCTGATTTTGGCTGCTCCGCGAGTGCGGAGGTTTAAGCCTTCACAGCTCCGCGAGTGCGGAGTTCCCTGGGCCAGCTTACCAATTTTTGGCCATTTGCTTGTCGACGTTTTATTTAAATATATATAATATATAAATAATTTATATAATTATTTAAATATTATATTATATTCTTGTGCATAGTTGACTCATAATTTTTAGTCCGTTACGTTGGGCGTTGATAGTTGGCTCAGGTCCCGGTTCCGGATTTTCGAACGTCCTTTCGTATAATTTAATATGATGTACTTTGCGTTCCGCAACTTGTACTCTTGTCATTTTTAGACGTTTCTTATCAATAAATTGAACCACTTGGATTGTATCTTGTACATTTGAGGTTTTTGGACGGTTTTGTCTTCGAATCTTCGTTTTCGCCTTTTGTCTTCGCACTTATTTAATTAAACGAATATTACTTGAAAATAGAACAATTGCAACTGAAAACTTTACATATTGGAAGGATATTGCTACTAAATATATGTTCATTTGGAGCACTATCAAATATCCCCACACTTGAACGTTGCTTGTCCTCAAGCAATACAGAACTTGAAATTAAATCACACGAATCACTTCTTTATTCTTCACACTTTATACATCAGTGATTTTGATACGACGGTATAAACAATGATAGTAACGGTGTGGTTTACAGTCCCACATGACTATTAAAAATTTAGATCCTTTAAGGAAATTGGATCTTTATGAAAACATTTGATCTTTTGAAAATTCAATCTAGCTTTTACCCTAGATAAGTTTTCCGGAATAACCCTTCACCGGTGTTTGCAAAATATTTTTGTGGGTTTTGTGGGTTTCAGATTTAAAAATTTTAGCTCAACACTTGCGGTTTTGTGTTACCCACTTGCTAACCTTGTATTTAGGAAAGCAACACGTCCAGTTTACTTGTCTCGTATATTACCTTTCAACAAACTACCGTCCGGTTGTAAAGGAAAGCGATGAACAAGCAACTGTTAAGGCAATGTCTAATGACAATCATTTGATTATGGTCCAAAAACGTGTCGGATGCTATTACTATCCTTTGTAGGAGCAATAGTAAAGATCATCCTATGATTTTTCGGTCTGGCACAAGGTCCTGTCTTCGACCATGCTATGCAACCCCCGTTCTTACGGTTGACACCCGATTTGGTTTAGATGACCTAATGAATTACAGGTGAATTCCTAGAATTTTACGTTCAATGGTCATGAACGCATTGAAAATGGGTTTTCAGAAAACATATCGGTTTTAATTTTGATCAAAATATTTTCTCGTTCAAGCTCGAGTTTAGATATCATCGAATTCTATGAGTTTGTAATTCTCAATCTTTAAGGTCAATCTCAAGGATTGAGTAATATCAGGCTTAAAAGCTGATTTTTAATCTTTAAGGAGATTATCCTTTCTGGGGGTCTGATTCATTAGTCTTATCAAGCTAATTTGCACGGCGCCCTCCCCATTTTACAAGACAGATCCTCTCATGGTTAGGATAAGTCTGACCACATGGCGACCCTGTTTGATGCTGAGGTCCGTGGATTTCCTGCTGATTTTAGAGATGACTTTTCTAGATTTTTCGTCAACCTACAGCTGGTCTGGATGACAACTTCTTGACCTAAATCAAGAAGCGTGTGTCTTTTCCAGAAGACTTTACTTCCTTTTAATGATGGAATTGATTCATCGTGTAGATCCATCTATTCTTTCAAAAGTATTACAATAAATCGGGCAAAACAGTTAATTTAGTCCAAAACAAAAGCACCTGCAATAAATTTACAGAAACATGTGATAGATAGTTTTTAATTGAATAACTTGGTACATTCTCCCCACACTTGGCTTTTTTCACGCGTCTTTTATATCTTAATAAATAAATTCAAGTGTTTTAGTTGTTTCTCAATTTATGTCCTCTTTTTAGGGTAACAATAATTTCGGTATTAACACCTAGTTTTATCGTTCATAAATATGTATAAACATGATTTTGAATTCATTTAGTTGAAAAATTTTAAAATTTTCACAATATTTAGAAAATAAGCCAAGTATAAACTCGAGAGAATTTATAACCCTTCCCCACACTTGAGATCATGCAATGCCCTCATTTGCATGAAATCAGACTCTAATTATAAATTCATGAGGGTGATTAGTGTAGAAAAGTGATTGAAAATACCCAGTTTGTAATTACAAAGCTCGTCGAATGATAGATGGCGCGCCTCATCGTTCATTCCTTCTTGTTTTATCACACATGTTTTTCTTCAAAAACGGTTGCTTTTCTGAATTGTTATCTAATATTTGAAAATACGTCTTTACCCTAACTCATCATGCATTTTTATTAACGAGTTATGCACTAACCCGAACCCCTAATTTAACGTTAAGTGGAGTTAGACTTCCCTACACTTAGCTGACGACATTTGAAGTCGGTAGAATAAGTTCCACGAATTAAAATAGTGAGCCAGTTATTTACATCTCGGGTGGTGTATAATATATCAATGGGTTTAAAGTTTAGAATCACCCGATTGTCACTACTTAATTCTTTTTTAAGTGTAGCTTTTAGTAAATGGACATGTCTCTTTTCTGGTTCTTGGTCAAATGGATCGTTATACACCGACATACATACTATAGGGTGGACAATTCCTAACATTTCCTTCCGTTCATTCTCGGGATCAAAGGTTTCACCTTTATTACCCAATTGGGTGAAATTCGAGGTGTCAATATCTATTACAGCTCGTAGTTCATCTTCGATGGATGACTCGTCTATTGAGAATATTGGGTTGGAAGGTTGTGGAATGGTGAATTTCGGGATCGAAGTAGATTCTTCTTCATTAACGGTACTTATCGGTCCCACTACTTTGGTCTCGGGGGTAAAATTTTCAACGTTATCGTTTTCCCAAGAGTACCAATTTGTCACCCTTACTTCTTCTTCATTCATTGATTGATCGATGATTTCGTCGGTAGAGGCTAATGTGTCGATATGTTGTGAAATTGGTAAAGCTGAATAAAAAGTATCATCGGGATAATTGGTGATTTCGGAGCTCTCGAATTCATCAAAATTCGATGATATGAGATTTTCTTGCACACGACTCCTCAGATCAACAGGTGTGTAATCTGATAGAGTTTCAGCTTGCCGATTTACAAACTCTCTCATTTGTTCATTTTGAGCATCAAGTTCTTCGAGTTTGATTTTCATATAATCTAAAGAATTTTCAGGCACATAATTTTCCTCGTCTTCTGGTTGTTGAGTTTGGATATATTCTTGGAAATAATCCCAATTTGAATTGTATTCCTCATAATCATTCCATTCAGGTTCTATGGGTGCATAATTTTCCATAGAAACGTAATAATAACATTCCCATGTTGAGTGATAATCTCCACAGATTTCACAACCAGTTATTGTTTCGTCATTCGTGATCCAAGATTGACCGAACGAATTGTCATCAACACCCGTTTGAGAGTATTGATTAAATTGATTTCGGATGTCATAAAGAGTTTCCAAAATATTCTCGAGATTTTCCATAATGCGCTTATTACCAAATTTTAGCTACAATGTGGTGCATTTACTAATTATCCTATTAGTTATAAAACTAAAAATTATATAAGTTATCAAATTAATAGACTTTTCTGATTTTGCCCACGTTTCGAATAGCCAATAGATGCAGCAGGTAGCCAGGACCCTTTAAATCGGAAGCCCACAACTCGCCACTAACAAATCCAACTATTACTACGAACCAGAAAATTTGGATGTCTATCAATTTAACCGCTTAAAATAATTTTTCGTTTGGAATTTTAGAGAAGAAATAGAAAATCTATGTCCTAAAAACTAGCGTGTCGAGAAATAAGAAAGAAAAAGATTACGCATCGAAAAAAAGGTCGAAAAATAAAAATAAGAAAGTAGCGCGTCTAAACTTAAAAAGGCACTAAAAACTAAAAATTAAAAGTTGCGTCTAAAAATATTAAAGCTTAAAAGAAATACTATATCCCAAATGGCAATAACTTAAAAAGGAACTAAAAACTAAAAACGGTGTCGCAAAATTCTAAAGCACCTAGATCTTAGTCTAAAGAAAAAGCACTTAAGGAATTTTACGGCAAAGCCTAAAAATCTAGAAATAAAAATAACTATGGCAAATACTATATTTAAAACTAAGTACGAACGATAAAAAAATACAAATTATGCTAAAACAAATAAAAAGATACAAAATATAAAAATAAACTTAAAGTTTATAAAATTATAATTTTTATAAAAATATTATTTTTATATTATTTATTTTATAAAAGTATTAATTTTGTAAATTAATAAAACTAATTAAACTAAATAAACAAATTAATTAAAACTTAAAACAAATTAATTAAATATTTAAAACCTAATTAGGGTTAATAATAATTATTATTATTAATAAAACCCTAAACTGTAATTAATGCGTACTATGTTTGACCTGTCAGAGGACCTCCGCGAGTGCGGTTAGTCCCAGTTCAAAAGCTCCACGAGTCGCGGAGGGTTTAGTTTCAGCTGAGAAAGGTTCGATTTTTATGCAGGTTCAGATTTTTTTTTTTTTTACTTTTTCTGTTTTATAAAATATAAAAAAATAAAAATATAACTTAAATAAAAATTTAATTTTAAAACTAAAATAAAAATACTTATTTACTTTATAAATATTATAAACTCTTAAAAATATAAATATATTATTTTTTTTCTTTTTGTATTTTTATATTTTTATTATTTTTATTATTTTTAAAACTTATATTTTTATAAAAAGAACTTAACAAAAATTTTTATAAAAACTTTTTTTTCTTCTTATTTTTAGCGTTGCGCTTTCGGCGTTTAACTTCCCCTGCAGCGGCGCCAAAAATACTTGATGTTATGCGAGGTGTACTAGAAAATAGTATTATTTTTACAACGAAATAACTATTAAATACGATACAATTTTACACAAGATATTTATTTATTTATAGAATGGATATACCTAAACCTTGCTACAACACTTATAGGCAGTGTACCTAATCGTACAGTAGTGTAGTTTTTAGTAAGTCCGGTTCGTTCCACAGGGAAATCTTTTAAACAAAGCTTAACGCTATATTAGTTTTATCTTATAAAAATACAAATATATATAAGTAATATTATTATTATAAAAAGGGGGTTTTTTACCGTTTAATGACCGGTTTGTCGATTTTTAAAACTTTTAATCGCAGTTAAAATCTAATGTAAAATATTAAATAAATAAAAGACTTAATTTAAAGCGTAAAGTAAATAACGATAATGAAATTGCGATAAATAAAAGTGTGATAAAATAACTTGCGATATTTAAATAGTACGATAATTAAAAGTGCAATTAAATACAATGACAATAAATAAAAGTGCGATAATTAGAAGTGCAATTAAATATGAAAATAAAGGAATTATGCTTATTTAAACTTCCATAATCATGATGTTTGACGTGTTGATTTTAGTTTATTCCCATGGGTTAATTGTCCTTTGTCCTGGATTATTTAATATGTCCGTCTGGTTTTTGTCCATAACAGTCCATCAGTCATAAATATAAAGTGCGAGTGTCCTCATCAAATTATCCTTATATCCGAAGTCAAATATTCCAACTAATTGGGGACTTAAATTGTAACAAGGTCTTAATACTTTGTTTAATAATTACACCAGGATATCGACGGCGTGTAACCCAAGGTTTTAATACTTTGTTATCAATTATGCCAAGTGTCCTTGTACATAATTTCACCCCTGTTTTAATAATTTCATAGACTATTAATCCATTCCCGTGTCCAGTTAAATGAACGATTTTTCGTACATATAAATATCCCGCCCATCGTGTCCGATCGAGTGTATATGGTTATTTATAGGGACGTCCAATTGTAAATCTTTATATTAAAATTAACAAACTATCATTTAGTTAAACAAATATAAAGCCCATTAATAGCCCATAGTCTAATTTCCACAAGTGTCGTTCTTTTGTCCAAACCCCAATTATGGTACAAAGCCCAATTACCCAATTTTAATATTTTTAGCCCAACATCATGATTACTTCGGTATTAAATAAGCATAATAATAACTTAGCTACGAGACATTAAATTAAAAAGGTTGAACATAACTTACAATGATTAAAAATAGCGTAGCATTACACGGACAGAATTTTGACTTCAAAACCCGTAAAATAACCTTAACATAACCCAAACTAACTAATACAAAACTAACCTATACTATATATATATATATTATATATATATTATTATTACAAAGGGAGTATTATTTATTTATTTATTTTTTGTGTGTAAAACTCGGCAGAAGCTCGTTGCATTTATAGGACATTTCTGATTTTGGCTGCTCTGCGAGTGCGGAGGTTTAAGCCTTCACAGCTCCGCGAGTGCGGAGTTCCCTGGGCCAGCTCACCAATTTTTGGCTATTTGCTTGTCGACGTTTTATTTAAATATATATAATATATAAATAATTTATATAATTATTTAAATATTATATTATATTCTTGTGCATAGTTGACTCATAATTTTTAGTCCGTTGCATCGGGCGTTGATAGTTGGCTCAGGTCCCGGTTCCGGATTTTCGAACGTCCTTTCGTATAATTTAATATCTTGTACTTTGCGTTCCGCAACTTGTACTCTTGTCATTTTTAGACGTTTCTTATCAATAAATTGAACCACTTGGATTGTATCTTGTACATTTGAGCTTTTTGGACGGTTTTGTCTTCGAATCTTCGTTTTCGCCTTTTGTCTTCGCACTTATTTAATTAAACGAATATTACTTGAAAATAGAACAATTGTAACTGAAAACTTTACATATTGGAAGGATATTGCTACTAAATATATGTTCATTTGGAGCACTATCACTTCTCCAATGCCTAAGAGTGTTAGGGACCTAAGTCCAGAAGTGTCGTTAGATCGTCGAGTAGTGGTGAAGGATGAAAGAGATAAGTGACGGTCATGAAAGCGTACGGGATACGGGTCAACTTGTGGAAACTGAACAACCTTCTAATGTTCATACGTTGTTCGTGGCTAATTAGGGTGAGCTCGGGGGGTGGGGCGAGGTGCGGTTACTTCGACAAGTCCTCGCATATCTCCTCCTCCGAGGATCAATGTTAGTGGGCGTGTAATCCGAGGGGTACTCTTCCTAGATTGCGTGAAGTAATGTTTTGATCTCTGGAACGGTGGAACGGTAGTAACAGGTGGATTACATTACTAGTTCTTAGGGTTAGACGAGTGGGAAAATGGTTCAAAAAAACATCTGAACTAGGAAAGATAAATTTTCCAAGTCGGTACAGCGGATAGCAGACATGTAGCAAGAAACAGCATCAACAATAACCTGGGTAGTCTATTGCAGTACACAAAACTGTAGTACATAGTAGTGTCATGCAGTAGTATCAGGTAACCAGTAGCATGCAGTAGTAATGAAATGACCCGTCCATATTACTATAAACGTAGTACGTTATTCATTGGTCCCATAGCGAGGTAATTGACCTCTATATGATACGTTTTAGAAAATATTGTATTCGTTTCATAAAAAGCACACCATTATTATACATAATACGAGTTTTAAACAAATGGGCAATTATTTACAAAATAATCCCCATGATACATCGATTTTCAAATATTACAAAGGTGACATAACAGTCGAATATAATACATGACCAAAGTTTTATTGAATGCAACCCTCTTTTAAACAAAAGCATGAGACTCCATGCAAAGCTTTCTCAGATAATGCAACAGCGAAACACTTTCTTAAGGATCTGAGAATAAACATGCTTAAACAGTCAACACAAAGGTTGGTGAGATATATAGGTTTAAAGCTAGCATCAATATAAATATAGACCACAAGATTTCATAGTTACAAACATTTCAATAAAGATATTCTATAAGTTGTTGAGCGCTTCGGTAACCATACTTAACCATTAATGTGGCATATTCCCTTTATTATGAAATCTCCCTACACCGTACCAAGTGTAGTAAAAACGAAGTACTATGCAACCGTTTACGATACTAGAGCGACTAGCCCGGTTGGGGTTGTCAAACCCGATAGATCTATCAATAGGATCCGCGCTTACATGTTCTTACAACATGTAAATATTAGTTACCAAGCTATTAGGGAAGATATGCAAGGTGGTACAACTCAACATAGAATATATTTTAAGTACTTGTGTCCATGGCGTAAAACATAAAATGCATGTATTCTCATCCCAAAATATTTTAGAGTTTAAAAATGGGACTATATACTCACAGTAGTAAAAGTATATTAATAATAAGTTTTCAACTTATTAAAAATATGATCGTCGTCCTTGGATTCACGAACCTATAACAATAATAACGATTCAGATAATAATACGACATATAAAATAAAGCAAGTTCATAGAATACTTATATAATAATTTTTAACATTTTATGTTGGTAGTCCAAAATAGTTCGAAAAGTCCATTAATCGGTATATATATAATCTTAGAATTACCCCACGGCGTATTGTGTACGTATTGTCTTGCATCAATCCAGAGACGTATTGTATACGTATTGTCTTAGAATTAACTAAGACGTATTGTGTACGTATTGTCTTAGGATTTATCAAAACGTATTGTGCACGTATTGTCATGGAACGTACCAAGATTATTATATATTACAATCTCATAATTAACCAAGATTATAATATTTTGTTATACTAATGCTAACATGTCCAAATATATAAAGGATATAGGAAAAGTTAGCAAGGATATGGTTAATATAGTTTTTATAATATAAATTTCGTCCATACAACGTTAATTTTACCGATTTTTGTTTTACTCGCCAAATATTCATTACAACTCCTTTTAAAGTGAATCAAATTGCTATGGATTCCTTAAGAAGTAAATTTTACAAAACCAATTCGAAAAGTTCATCCTAAGTAGTAATTTTTAGAGCTTTACCCTCTTTTTGTGTTGGTGGACAGATTTGGAAAAATCCCGGCATCCACCCAATATATGATTTTTGATAAAATATTTTTACTTTGTCTAAAATCATGAAACAAATACTGGAAGTCTTATTTACATATATTAACATATTTCCAAAGTCTTAGCCTCGAACTCAAAGTCTAAGATAGGTTTTTAATTCCCAACCCAAAATAGCCCGCTTTTTACCGAATGGAGATTAAAGGATATATGTTAAGTTTCAAGGTGTTCTTCATATGTACAAGTTATAAGTTCTTATATTAACTTAATATAACATCATAATACATATAAATAAGTGTTATTAGAGTTAAGTTAGAAAGATTAAATTAGTTTTTCAAACATGTTTAGAATCAACTAAACTATGTTCTAGTTTATAAACTCTTATATAGATAGCTATAAACATATGAATTGAATAAGAGTTGAAGTAGAGTTTTTACCTCAAGTTTAGAATGTAAAGTTGCTGGAAAGAAGTAGTAGAACAAAACTTGAGAGAGTTCTTGCAAGTGTGTGTAAAAATGAGTTAGAAATGGTGCTTATTTATAGGCTTGAAAATTTAGTTTTTAGTGAAAATATCTAAGATAAGTTAAAATGTATTAAGTCATGGATGACATATTAAATTGATTATTTCATGGATGACATATTACACAAATAATTGCAGATTTCTATTGGTATATACCAATAGTAAATACTTCTAGAAGCTGTGTATAATACGGGTAAAAATACCGTATGAATGCGAGTAGAATTCTTGAGGAAATTGAACGAAAATATGAGTATAGCTATCCTTTATATGTATTGGTATATTATAAAGTGTATTCAATACTTGTAAGGATGTATTTACACTCGTAATACATTGTATGTACATACATTTTAATTTAAGTTAATTACGTCGTTTAAATAGTAACATATATATTATTCAAAAACTCTTTAAATTAGTAGTATGAAAATATATATATAATACTTTGTTAATATACTTAATGAGATATTTAATTATCATATTTTCAAGTTAAATATATGTATATATACACACACATATATATATAATTAATACAAGTTATGACGTTCGTGAATCGTAGGAATAAAAGGGTGGTCAACTGCTTATATAAAATTCTTTTCGGAGGTTCAAGACTTATTAAAATTCATTGCTTATCATGTCAAAATTATTAAATCATATAAATAGTATAATCAAGTAGTCGGAAAAATCCGGGTCATCACAGTACCTACCCGTTAAAGAAATTTCGTCCTGAAATTTGAAGTAGCACCTATTTAATGGGCGGTGTTTGTAAACAGATGTGGATACTTCTATTTCATCTGATCCTCTCTTTCCCAAGTGAACTCGGGACCTCTTCGAGCATTCCAACGAACCCTAACTATAGGTATGTTGCTTTGCTTGAGCTGTTTGACTTCACGGTCCATGATTTCAACAGGCTCTTCTATAAAATGCAGTTTCTCGTCGATTTGGATTTCTTCAAGAGGAACAGTGAGGTTTTCTTTTGCAAGGCATTTCCTTACGTTTGAGACGTGAAAGGTATTGTGTACTCCAGCAAGTTGTTGTGGTAGCTTAAGTCGATAAGCCACCGGTTCAATACGTTCGATGATCTTGAATGGTCCTACGTATCTTGGGTTCAATTTACCCCTTTTACCAAAGCGTATCACACCTTTCCAAGGTGACACCTTTAACATAACCATGTCATCAACCTGAAATTCTAATGGCTTCTTTCGAACATCAGCATAGCTCTTTTGACGACTTTGGGCGGTCTTCAATCTCTCCTTGATTTGCACAATCTTATTAGTAGTCTCCTGTATGATCTAGGGACCAGTCAGTTGTCTGTCACCTACTTCGTTCCAACAGATAGGGGATCTACACTTTCTTCCATAAAGTGCTTCGAATGGTGCAGCATTAATACTCGTATGATAACTGTTGTTATACGAGAATTCTGCCAATGGTAAATATTTATCTCATCCGTTTCTAAAATCGATCACACATGCTCTAAGCATGTCTTCAAGAGTCTGAATGGTCCTTTCACTTTGCCTATTGGTCTGAGGATGATATACAGTGCTCATATCCAGACGAGTCCCTAGAGCTTCATGTAGTGATTGCCAAAACCTTGACGTAAACCAACTGTCGCGATCGGATATAATGGAGATAGGTACTCCATGTCTTGAAACAACTTCCTTCATGTATAATCGTACCAATTTCTCCATCTTATCCATTTCCTTCATAGGTAGGAAATGTACAGATTTGGTGAGACGATCGACAATTACCCAAATGGTGTCGTAACCCCATGCAGTCTTTGGTAGCTTCGTGATGAAATCCATAGTAATACATTCCCATTTCCATTCCAGGATTTCTAGTTGTTGAAGCAGACCTGACGGTTTCTGATGTTCCGCCTTGACTTTGGAGCAAGTCAAACATTCTCCGATGTACGTTGCAATATCAGCTTTCAAATTTGGCCACCAAAAGTGTGCTTTAAGATCTTGATACATCTTTCCAGCTCCGGGATGTATCGAGTATCTTGTCTTATGTGCCTCATCCAAAACCAATTTTCTTAACCCTTTAAACTTCGGTACCCAAATTCGTCCAGCGAAGTATCGGGTTCCGTCCTCCCGTGTAACAAGCTGTTTATCTAACCCTTTAAGCATCTCATTTCCAAAGTTTTCTTCAGAAAGAGCTCCTTGTTGAGCCTCCTTAATTTGGGTAGTGAGGTTCGTACGAATATTCATATTCATTGTTCGTACTCGAATCAGCTCTCTTTCCTTCCTGCTTAAAGCATCTGCTACTACATTTGCTTTCACGGGATGATATCGAATTTCACAATCATAGTCGTTTATCAGCTCGACCCACCTACGTTGCATCATGTTCAGTTGTTTTTGGTTGAAGATATGTTGAAGGCTTTTATGATCGGTATACACAGTACATTTAACCCCGTACAAGTAGTGTCTCCAAATCTTTAATGCAAACACCACTGCTCCCAATTCTAGATCATGAGTCATATAATTTTGTTCATGAATCTTCAGTTGTCGGGATTCATATGCAATAACCTTCTTTCGTTGCATGAGGACACAACCAAAACCTTGTCGCGAAGCGTCACAATAAATTACAAAATCATCGTTCCCTTCAGGTAACGATAGAATAGGCGATGTAGTCAACTTCTTCTTCAATAATTGAAATGCGGCTTCCTGCTCAGAAGTCCATTCATACTTCTTCCCTTTGTGTGTTAATGCTGTTAATGGTTTGGATATCTAGGAAAAATCTTGAATAAACCTTCTGTAATAGCCAGCAAGACCCAAAAATTGGCGTATTTACGTTGGAGTCTTTGGGGTCTCCCACTTTCCAATGGCTTCAATCTTGGCTGGATCAACCTGAATTCCTTCACTGCTGACAATGTGACCAAGGAACTGTACTTCCTTCAGCCAAAAGGCGCACTTGGAAAACTTTGCGTATAACTGTTCTTTCTTTAACAGTTCCAGCACCAACCTTAAATGTTGTTCATGTTCTACTTCATTCTTAGAATAAATAAGAATGTCATCAATAAAGACAATAACAAACTTATCCAAATACGGACTGCATACCCGATTCATGAGGTCCATGAATACAGCTGGTGCATTTGTCAGCCCGAACGGCATGACTAAAAATTCATAATGACCGTAGCGTGTCCGAAATGCGGTTTTCGGAATATCTTCTTCTTTGACACGCAACTGATGATAACCCGATCTTAGGTCAATTTTGGAGTAAACACGTGATCCTTGCAGCTGATCAAACAAGTCATCAATTCTCGATAATGGGTACCGATTCTTGATAGTTAACTTGTTTAATTCGTGATAATCTATACACATTCGAAAGGATCCATCTTTCTTCTTGACGAATAAAATCGGAGCTCCCCATTGTGAAGTACTCGGTCGAATGAATCCACGGTCCAGTAATTCTTGTAACTGGCTTTGTAACTCTTTCATCTCAGATGGTGCAAGTCTGTATGGAGCACGAGCCACTGGTGCAACTCCTGGTACTAGATCTATTTGAAATTCTACAGATCTAAATGGAGGTAATCCCGACAACTCTTCCGGAAAGACTTCAGGAAATTCTCTTGCCACAGGCACGTCGTTGATGCTCTTCTCTTTCTCCTTCATTTCAACTTTATTAACATGTGCTAGGATAGCATATCACCCTTTCTTCAAGCACTTTTAGACTTTCAAGCAGTTAATGAGTTTTAGCTTTGAGTTACCCTTCTCTCCATAAATCGTTACTTCCGTTTTATCCTTACGGGGAATGCGAATTGCCTTCTTGGCACACACAACTTCAGCTCCTATTTTGGACATCTAGTTCATGCCGACTATTACATCAAAACTTCCTAATTCTACGGGTATCAAATCAGTTTTAAACGTTTCTCCAGCTAAATTTATTTTACAATCACGGAAAATTTTATCGGCTTTAATTAGTTTACCATTAGCTAACTCAATCATGTACTTAGCATCTAGAGGTAATGATGAACAATTCAATTTAGCGTAAAAGTCTCTACACATGTAACTTCTATCGGCACCAGTATCAAATATAATAGATGCAGATAAGTCATTAATGGTAAACGTACCCGTAACAAGCTCCGGGTCTTCACACGCCTCTCTAGTATTAATAACAAATGCTCTTCCCCGTGCAGGTCCATTATTCTTCTCTGGATTCGGGCACTGGCTCTTAATATGACCCTGTTTTCCACACTCGTAACAAGTAACAGTAGCCAAGGCAGTTCTATTTGCATAGGTGGCAGGAGTCTTGGTGCCATTTGTATTTGTAACGGGAACCCAACAATCTTCAGCAAGATGACCCCTTCGATTACATTTTTTGCACACCACATTACAAAAATCAGTGTGATGTTTGTGGCATCTGTTATATAAGGGATTATGCCCTTTGTAACCCGAGCTTGAACCACTACCCGCACCTTGCGTGGTTTCCTGTTTCTTAAGAGATTGTAGCTGGTGACCTCGATCACGGTTTCCATCCCACTTTCTTTTGTTATCCGATACCTTGGCATCGGTATTTGATGCGTTCTTATCCAGGATGATCTGATCCATTAGCTCGTTTGCCATGGTTATAGCTTCATGAATTGTCTTGGGTTTGGATGCTGTAACATTGGCCTTGATGTTCTTTGGCAGACCATCTTTGTACAATTCAATCTTTCGCTCTTTCGTTGGTACCAATTCAGGACATAACAAGGCTAATTCCATGAATCGCCTGTTATAGTTGGTAAGTTCGGTTCCGACAACTTTCAGATTTCGTAACTCGGCTTTCATTTTTCTAACCTCGTTCCTTGGACAGTATTCATTGATTAGCATATTTTTCAACTCCTCCCAAGGAGTATCATATGCTTCATCGCCCCCTACAGCTTTTACATAGTTTTTCCCCCATGTAAGTGCACCATCCTGTAATGTGCATGAAGCATACTTTGTCCTATCCCCTTCCGCACAACCACTGATTTTAAATACGGACTCGAGTTTTTCGAACCATCGGGTTAAATCGACTGGTCCTTCTATTCCGCTGAATGATGAAGGTTTGCAACCTTGAAATGCTTTAGATGTGCATCCAACACGAGGGTTGGTATTATTTTCTGATGCTCTTGCCGCTTCAACCCAAAGCATACGGTCGTTTACGCGTTGGTTGATAAGCTCCTCAATTTCTTGTTCCGTCATTCGGTTTAATCGAGCCATGTTTCTTCAATAAACATATAAGATAATTAATCACATAAAATATTATAGATGTAGTGAGTAATTAATGGTACATCATGGCATACTAATAATATGAACCAATTATTATAAAAGCATTTTCTTCTTATTAGCATTTTATAATTATTTCTAGGGTATTACCTACCCGTTAAAGTTCATACTTAATAGCTTAGTACAAAAATTAACTACTACAATATAGATAATATTCTATTATGAAAAATTTAAAGTAAAATCACATAATCATTTCACGCTTATTCATGATATAACAATACAATACCAGTATTTCACATAGGTTTATTTTACATAATACATATGTAGGATAAAATAAAGCACACTACATAATATTATACATGGCGTGAAATGTTATCATAGCGGGAGGTGATTCAAAAATGAAGGGGCCTTTTAGTTGTTGGTGAATCAATTTGTTTAGGTGGAATGTGGGATAGACGCACAGTGTATTTTGTTGTTGGTCGTGGGTTGGACGTACTTGGTATCTTGGTGGGATTATCAGGGAGATTTATATGGTAAGGGTGGTTTGGTGGTAAAAGGTATCGGTTCTCAAGCCCTACTACAATAGGAAGTTTAACATCCCTTGTTGCGTTATTCCAATCTTGTTTAGAAATTTCTTTGACTTCCTCCTCCGCCTCCGGATTGTTTTCAGGTTCTTTCACTTCTGGTTCTTCTGGAATTTGTGAATCTTCCCAAAATGCATCCCACTCTAGGTCATCATCGTCATCAATTATATAGATGATTGATACATCTTTCTTCGAGTCATCGTGGTTATCAGATAAGTCAATGATTGGTACTTTTACTGGAGATTCCTCTTCGGAGTCGCTGAATGTGATAATGAGATTGGTGCTAGAAGTAGACATCTATCACACATTAACTACCACATTAGAAATATATCACATAATATTTATATGTTATAATATTCAATTTTTGACCAAAAATAATAAGCGATGGTTTTCAAAAACAAGTTTGGTCAAAGTCCAGACTCACTAATGTATCCTAACAATACCGGTCAGACACACTAATGCAATTTCTGGTAAGCTAAGACCTCTGCCATGATGCCAACTGAAACGACCTGTCCATATTACTATAAATGCAGTACGTTATTCATGGTCCCATAGCGAGGTAATTGACCTCTATATGATACGTTTTAGAAAATATTGCATTCGTTTCATAAAAAGCACACCATTATTATACATAATACAAGTTTTAAACATATGGGCGATTATTTACAAAATAATCCCCATGAAACATCGATTTTCAAATATTACAACGGTGACATAACAGTCGAATATAATACATGACCAAAGTTTTATTGAATGAACCCTCTTTTAAACAAAAGCATGAGACTCCATGCAAAGCTTGCTCAGATAATGCGACAGCGGAAGACTTTCTTAAGGACCTGAGAATAAACATGCTTAAACAGTCAACACAAAGGTTAGTAAGATATATAGGTTTAAAGCTAGCATCGATATAAATATAGACCACAAGATTTCATAGTTACAAACATTTCAATAAAGATATTCTATAAGTTGTTGAGCGCTTCGGTGACCATACTTAACCATTAATGTGGCATATTCCCTTTATTATGAAATCTCCCTACACTGTACCAAGTGTAGTAAAACGAAGTACTATGCAACCGTTTACGATACTAGAGCGACTAGCCCGGTTGGGGTTGTCAAACCCGATAGATCTATCAATAGGATTCGCGCTTACATGTTCTTACAACATGTAAATATTAGTTACCAAGCTATTAGGAAAGATATGCAAGGTGGTACAACTCAACGTAGAATATATTTTAAGTACTTGTGTCCATGGCGTAAAACATAAAATGCATGTATTCTCATCCCAAAATATTTTAGAGTTTAAAAATGGGACTATATACTCACAGTAGTAAAAAGTATATTAATAATAAGTTTTCAACTTATTAAAAATATGATCGTCGTCCTTGGATTCACGAACCTATAACAATAATAATGATTCAGATAATAATACGATATATAAAATAAAGTAAGTTCATAGAATACTTATATAATAATTTTTAACATTTTATGTTGGTAGTCCAAAATAGTTCGAAAAGTCCATTAATCGGTATATATATATATATAATCTTAGAATTACCCCACGGCGTATTGTGTATGTATTGTCTTGCATCAATCCAGAGACGTATTGTATACATATTATCTTAGAATTAACTAAGATGTATTGTATACGTATTTTCTTAGGATTTATTAAAACGTATTGTGCACGTATTGTCATGGAACGTACCAAGATTATTATATATATACAATCTCGGAATTAACCAAGATTATAATATTTTGTTATACTAATGATAACATGTCCAAATATATATAGGATATAGGAAAATTTAGCAAGGATATGGTTAATATAGTTTTTTTAATATAAATTTCGTACATACAATGTTAATTTTAGCAGATTTTGTTTTACTCGCCAAATATTCATTACAACTCCGTTTAAAGTGAATCAAATTGCTATGGATTCCTTAAGAAGTAAATTTTACAAAACCAATTCAAAAAGTTCATCCTAAGTAGTAATTTTTAGAGCTTTACCCTCTTTTTGTGTTGGTGGACAGATTTGGAAAAATCCCGGCATCCACCCAATATATGATTTTTGATAAAATACTTTCACTTTGTCTAAAATCATGAAAAAAAATACTGGAAGTCTTATTTACATATATTAATATATTTCCAAAGTCTTAGCCTCGAACTCAAAGTCTAAGATAGGTTTTTAATTCCCAACCCAAAACAGCCCGCTTTTTACCGAATGGAGATTAAAGGATATATGTTAAGTTTCAAGGTGTTCTTCATATGTACAAGTTATAAGTTTTTATATTAACTTAATATAACATCATAATACATATAAATAAGTGTTATTAGAGTTAAGTTAGAAAGATTAAATTAGTTTTTCAAACAAGTTTAGAATCAACTAAACTATGTTCTAGTTTATAAACTCTTATATAGATAGCTATAAACATATGAATTGAACAAGAGTTGAAGTAGAGTTTTTACCTCAAGTTTAGAATGTAAAGTTGCTGGAAAGAATTAGTAGAACAAAACTTGAGAGAGTTCTTGCAAGTGTGTGTAAAAATGAGTTAGAAATGGTGCTTATTTATAGGCTTGAAAATTTGGTTTTTAGTGAAAATATCTAAGATAAGTTAAAATGTATTAAGTCATGGATGACATATTAAATTGATTAGGTCATGGATGACATATTACACAAATAATTGTAGATTTCTATTGGTATATACCAATAGTAAATACTTCTAGAAGCTGTGTATAATACGGGTAAAAATACCGTATGAATGCGAGTAGAATTCTTGAGGAAATTGAATGGAAATACGAGTATAGCTATCCTTTATATGTATTGGTATATTATAAAGTGTATTCAATACTTGTAAGGATGTATTTACACTCGTAATACATTGTATGTACATACATTTTAATTTAAGTTAATTACGTCGTTTAAATAGTAACATATATATTGTTCAAAAACTCTTTAAATTAGTAGTATGAAAATATATATATAATACTTTGTTAATATACTTAATGAGATATTTAATTATCATATTTTCAAGTTAAATATATGTATATATACACATATATATAATTAATACAAGTTATCGTTCGTGAATCGTAGGAATAAAAGGGTGGTCAACTGCTTATATAAAATTCTTTCCGGAGGTTCAAGACTTATTAAAATTCATTGCTTATCATGTCGAAATTATTAAATCATATAAATAGTATAATCAAGTAGTCAGAAAAATCCGGGTCATCACAAGTAATAAGCAGTAACATGCAGTAATATCTAACAGTAGCATGCAGCAGTTTTGCAGAAACAAGTAAACGAGTAAGTTGTAGATTAGTCCTATTAGTGATGTGACGACCCGGAAATTTCCGACCAAATTTAAACTTTATCTTTATATTATTCCGACACGATAAGTAAAGTTCGTTAGGTTGAATTTCAAAAATTTTAAACTGTGTTCATACATTCAACCTCGACCAAATTCCGGCGATTCACGAACCATTATATAAATGGATATGATTATATATATATATATATATATATATATATATATATATATATATATATATATATATATATATATATATATATATATATATATATATATATATTGTATATTATAACTTGTAAATGTTAACAAAGTATTAAATGTATAATACTTTACATGAACGTATTTGTTTCAATATGTTTATCGATAATATTAGAAGATAATATCAAATGATTGAATTACCAGATACATTGTGATATGATTACGGGTCTCTGTTGAGAGGTCCACTTTGATTTAGGAAACCTTTCCTTTTTAACGGTATTAGGAATAATTGGTAAAGTGATTTACAAGTAAGAACAAAAATGTCAATTAACGGGAACTAGACAAGGATTAGTGGAGATTCCTGTTTGATTTTCAATTCATGCTTTACAATAATTGTCTCGTGACTTTTGATAAGATAAACTATTTAACTTTTATATTATTTAATGTGAAAGTAAAATTCTGGAATATAGGTAACTTAGAAAATGAATATAGACAAGTTAAGTAAATTGAGGTTTTACATTAAAATGATTTTGTACGTTTATCTAACCTTCGGACTTTAGCTTACGCTTCACCAGCAAATGGTAATTTAAAAACTTGAAAACCTGTTATGAGTTATATACGATTTTACTTTTCTAAAACATTTTATGATATAACGATTTCCATTATTTTAACCTTTTAACAAAATGATTCCTAAATATATTTAGCTTTGAAAAACAAATTATCATATTTATTTGATTTAGTTTCAAACGTACAAAAACGTGCTCAGTTTAAAAAGAACTTATTATTAAAACATTTTATAAGATAATATGTTTATGAATATAAAATTTGAAGGATTTAATTAAAGCTTATATTATAAATTACAAGTATATATATATATATATATATATATATATATATATATATATATATATATATATATATATATATATATATATATATATATATATATATAGTGTTTCAAAAA
The DNA here is from genome assembly GCF_046630445.1 of Rutidosis leptorrhynchoides. Lineage (NCBI taxonomy): Eukaryota > Viridiplantae > Streptophyta > Magnoliopsida > Asterales > Asteraceae > Rutidosis > Rutidosis leptorrhynchoides. The sequence continues at coordinate 119,172,996 of NC_092341.1, forward strand.
CATAAACGTAATATGACATAATATTTTCTATCATTTAAACGATTATAAATGAATTTTGAAATATAATTACTTTTGAAAAACTAAAATATTATATTATTAAATAAATATTTTGATTCTATATTATATGTACAAACTTATATCTTTAAATGAAAACTTATACATATTTTACAATGCGATTAATTATAATATTAATTTTGTCAGAAAACGTATTGATTTAAAAATAATTTTGTGTTAATATATAACGAGTCGATGATTTATAGAAGCAAATGACCAAAACGCTTGAACGTTCAAGTTACATTTCAAGTGATATAGTTTATTGATAATCTAAGTCTATATTTTAACAAGAGTACGAGTCACGAAACGTAAAGTGCTAGTTTTCTAAGCGTACGAAAGGACGTTCGAGAAACCGGAACCGGGACATAAGTCGAGCGTCAACGTACAAGTCATCGGAAATAAAATTACAAATCAACTATGCACATAAATATAATATAATATATAATTAATTATATAAATTATATAAATTATATATAAAATATATTAAACGAGTGTCGGCAAGAAGAGTTAAACGATTGTGAGCTATCAAAGGAATCCATGCGATCGCATGGGATTTACCCCTTCAAGCCATGTGATCGCATGGCAGGGTGGGTGAGTTCAGGTTCTATAAATTGATCGATTCTGGTTCGGTTTGATACATACAAACTCTTTCGATCTCTCTCTATATTATTAATTATTATTATTATTATTAAGATTAATATTATTATTAATCTTATAGTTAGGAGTATTATTATTATTAGTATTATACATAAAATACTATGACGGAGTCATGAGCAAGTTATTTTAAAACGGGTTTTTGAGCGGGATAAAGCTAAGGAAATTATGGGTTATAGCTAAGGAAGTTATGGGTATGGTTCGGGGGTATAGCTCGTGAGGTCAACCTAGTGTTTATCATCTCCGTTGCGTCTACATATTTTCCTGCAATATTGAATCTCAATATTGATACGTGAGCATTCATATCTTATCTTTTATATATTAATAGTGTATCCCTGACTAGTGCTCGAGTATATATGTTTATGCATGCTTGTATGTTTATTTTTGTCGTTAAATAGTTTATGATAAATCACGAATTTAATACATATATTACTAGTATAAGGTATATGATATGCATGTCGTTGGAAAGCTGGTGAAAAATTAATAACTTTTCATTTAGAAATCGTGTGGTTTCGATGAACGGATTAAAAGATATGGTCAACTAAATTATTATTAATCCTAATATTATTATTATTATTATTATTATTGTTATTACTATCGTCGTTATGGTTATCGTTATTATTATTATTATCTAATAACTATTATTATTATCATTATCGTTATCGTTATCAATATAAGTATTATCATTAAAATTGTTATTATTATTAATACTATCGTTATTGTAGCTAAGGTTATTATTATTATTATTATTATTATTATTATTATTATTATTATTATTATTATTATTATTATTATTATTATTATCATCATTATTATTATTATTATTATTATTATTATTAAAAGTAACATTGATATTAAAACTATCATTTTTATTAAAATTATTATTTTTAATAGAAATATCATTATTATTATTATTATCATTTTTAGTATTATTATTATTATTAAAAAAAATTCATTTTGAATAGAATTATTATTTTTATATAAAATATTATTATTATTATTATTACTGTTAATATTAAAAAGTATCGTTATTATTAAAATTATCATGATTAGAATTTTCATTTTATTATAATTAATATCATCATTAGTAAATATAAATATTGTTATTATTATTAGTAGTAGAATAATAATAATTATTATTATTACAAAATAATATAATTTTTACTCATTTTTATTATAATCAATATTATTTTATCAAATAAATATGTAATACAAAGATATTTTTATCGCACATAATATAATTACATTAATAATACATACCACTATATTTTTATGATATTAAGTGAACTTTATAAATTTCATTACTTGTGATATATAAAAGCATATTTTTATCATATATAAATTTTATTATAAATTTTTATTAATAAATGACTTGTATTATTTACTCTGATAAAATCTGTTAAATATATCTAAATATATAAAACGACTATATTTGAGTTATATAATAAACATGTATAGATTTTGGAAGTCATTTTGGGTCAAATTAACTTTTGTTGACTTTTGCGTGTCGGTCTCGAGCATTAGGATTGTGATACACTATGACTTGACCTAAATTGTTAGAAAGATATTGACCAACATATAAATATATATACTTAATATAGGTTCGTGAATCCGAGACCAACCCTGCACTTGTTCAGTGCCATCATTTGCATTATTGCTACGAAATACAGTATCGTGAGTTTCATTACTCATTTTTTAAATGTTTTTGCAATATATATTTTTGAGACTGAGAATACATGCGCTGTTTTATAAATGTTTGACGAAATAGACACAAGTACTCGAAAATTATATTCTATGGTTGGATTATCGAAATCGAATATCACCCCTTTTTAGCTTGGTAGCCTAAGAATTAGGGAATAGACACCCTAATTGACGCGAATCCTAAAGATAGATCTATGGGCCTAACAAACCCCATTCTGGAAAATGGAATGCTTTAGTACTTCGATTTAAAAGGTGATTGCGATTGCCGTTATATAGCATACTTGCGAGTATGCGAGGGATATTCTATATGCATCCTTGTTAGTTCGGTTACTAGGTGTTCACCATATGAATGATTTTTATACACTTACGAGTGTATGATGTTTATGAAAAATGGAAATGAAAATCTTGTGGTCTATTAAAATTATGGAAACGATTGATTATGATAAACTAATGAACTCACCAACCTTTTGGTTGACACTTTTAAGCATGTTTATTCTCAGGTATTAAAGAAATCTTCCGCTGTGCATTTGCTCAATTTAAAGATATTACTTGGAGTCATTCATGGCATATTTCAAAAGACATTGCATTCGAGTCATACAAGTTCATAAAGATTGTTATTAAATAAATGACAGATTAAGTCATTTATAGTTTAGAGATATTGTGAAATGGCCTTCATAATTGTCAATTATCATTGTAATGAAAGTTGTCTTTTAAAAACGAATGCAATGTTTGTAAAACGTATCATATAGAGGTCAAATACTTCACAATGGAACCATATGTTATTGTATTCGTCCTTATGGATTAGGACGGGTCTTTACAAGTGAATCCTACTCGACTCGGTCAAGACACACTAATGCAACCTAATTTCCTACAACCAATGCTCGGATACCAAATGTGACGCCCCGTACAAAATCAATGTGTACGGATCATCAACAACAGGTCCATTACACGGTTACAACACTATATGTTGTTTTAAAACAAGTTTTGCATTCATGAAAAGCTAACGTTTTTACCAACGTCAAATGTTTTACAAAAGATGACGTCTTTACCAACGTCGAATGTTTTACAAAAGATGACGTCTTTACCAACGTCAAATGTTTTACAAGGATAACGTGCTTCTACGAATAGAAAGCATTAACATAAGTACGTGACACAAAGGTCATTACAAAACCATTGCTCAAATGTAACATAAGTTGTGAATGCAAAGTAAAAGTTCCATGATTGAGACATCTCTAAACTATGCAGCGGATGTCTAACACAGCGAGTCTGTAACAACAAGTCTATAACACCAAGACTATAACAGCAAGTCTAACAGCGAAAGCAACAACGTCTAAGCACATGAGAAATACATGTTTTAAAAATTCAACACGAATGTTGGTGATCTATAGTTTGATTGTAAACAACAATGTAATGTAGTCCACGAGATTTTGTATTCAAAACAGTATCTCAAATCCGTATGATAAAGTATATGCTTATCCGTGGGCACCCGGTAACTAACTTAACAAAGTAATATAAATATCATCCCCTAAAAGTATATTTGGCGAGTGCGTATGTTCTCGAAGTATTAAACACCCGTTAAATGCTAGCGCGACTAGCCCGAGTGGGGATGTCAAACCTTATGGATCCATATCTAAGATTCGCGTCTACCGGTTCAAAAATCAATAGTTAAACTTTACCGAGCTAAGGGGAATGTTTGTGCCGTTATATCACCCACACATATATAAAGTTTAAGTACTTGTGTCTAGTATCTAAAACATAAAAAGCGTATGTATTCTCAGTCCCAAAAATAGTAAAGTAGAAAGGGAGCTATAACTCACAGTGAATGTGCGGTAAAATCGATACGACAATGTAAAAGGTAGTAAGTCGGTCCAAACAAGTAAGTTGGTCGATCCAAAAGGTCCTCAACGTAAGTCAATGGTTACTAAGTCAGTAAATTGTCCCCAAAGGTTTAAAAGTAAATAAATCAAGTCTTAAGTATCATCATCATCATCATCATTCGTAAAAGATAAAGTAAGTTTTCAACAAGAATAAAGATCGAAACAAAAGGCTGACTTCGATCAGCTGCTACGAACTCTATACAAACTGAAAAGAAGCGTGGTCAATGGCTAAGGCTCCGTATGTGAGTCCTCGTACCGCTGTCCAATTTTCAGATCCTAACTCGATGTCGTTTAACCGTGACGACGGTTCAAGCGCATGTAGGTCAGAAATTTCAGCACGTCGTTACAAAGGCGTAGTGATTTTTGGAAGGCTATAAATCTTAAACTGTATATCGGATTTAGGCGAGTCTTAAACGAAAAGTCATCTACTCGAACCGAATTATCTGGAAATCACCTTTCCAGAAGTCCCAGGAGTCTGATCAGACCCGAAAAACAGAAAACAAGTGCTCTGGTGGGTTTCTTGGTGTTTGATGCTCATCACGGTTCTCATCTTTGATGCGTATAAGCCTCAAGTGTACAACTCTTTGATGTTTTAGCATCATTATGACCAAGTTTTAACCATCAACACACAACTAAAAGTAAAAGCTAACTTTCTATAAGTTTTGAACATCAAAGTTGTCTCTTTATTGTATAAACACAATAAAGCTTCAACTTTTGTCTTTTTGACACAAGTTTTGATCATTTAACAAAAATAAAGTGATCTTAAGCTATAAAGCTTAGATCCATCAAAGTAATGAAGATCCAAAGCTAAAAAGCTTGAATCTTTCATGTTCTTAAATGATTCAAATCAAAGTTTGAATCTACAAGATATAACAATATCAAAAAGCTAAAAAGCTTAATCTTATGATGATGATGATGATGTCGTGATTAAGAAGAGAAGAAGAAGAAGAAGAAGAAGAAGAAGAAGAAGAAGAAAATTCAAGAACTTACAATTTTAGTGTGACAAAGACTAGAGAGAAAATTAGAGAGCAAGTGTGTGTAAAATGAGGATGAAATGAAGTGTGAAATGAAGGAATAAGGTTTGTATTTATAGTGGTGGAGGGGTGGTTTGGTGTCTCCAAAATTGTAGGCCAGGAAGGGGGGGGGGGGGACAAGGGGGCAACTTTTAGCTTTTTGCATGGTGGTGGTCTAAAGGTGGTGCTTGTTGTTGGGATCCCATGCAACATATGTAGTAATGGCTAATAAAAATGCTAGTATGTTGGCTCATCTAAATGGGTCTTTGTCTTACATTTTAATGGGTCATAATCCCATTAAAATTGGGCTAACTTAAAAGTCCATTAGCTAGAGTAGGGTGGACTTAAGTCCATTAAGGTAAAGAGTCCAATAAGACTAACTAGTGTGCATTAGTAAATTACTAAGCGTAATTAAGCAACCAATAAGTCAAGTAATTGTCATTAGAAAATAACAATTAGTTTTAAGTAGTCATAATATTTCAATTATGACCAAAGTTTAACGTCTACAAAGTACATAGCTCGTTTTAAACGACAAGTGACACTAACGATTGTAAAAGCATTCGAGGATCAAGTTAAGTGATTACGCACTTAACAACACGTTGTAAGATATTAACGAAAGTACTTAATCATGAATAAAGATCCCAGAGCATAAACTAGCTCAGTACGCACATATACGCAGATTCGTGAAAGTATAGAGCACAAAAATATAAGTCGAAAAAGTCGGGTCGTTACATTATGTATGTAAAATGACATAAAATGATAAAAATAAATAAATGATAGATAATGATTTATGGGCTAATAATGTAATTTACATCTATCAGTTTCCTAGCTTATTTGAAGTTGTGATGTGGTCCAGCGATTGGTGACCTGCCTCATTTAGGGAAGGTCAGGAGTTCGACCTCCATTTGTTACATATTAAGTTTCCCTCGGTGATCCTAACAGCTGTAAAAAAAAAAAAAGTTTTCTGGCTTAATTTTTTCATAAACTATGTAATATTTTTCTACCAAACAAGATTGAAACTGAAGCTTATTAAAAAGTTAAGTTTAAAGTCTCATAAGCTTTTAGAAGTTTGTGTGTCTATTAATGACAATCTTAAAAGATGCAAGAATATTTTTCAAGTCCTTTTTTTCCTCAATGTCAACCACTCAAGTTAAGAAAGCCTAAAATACTATTTATGGTGTAACATGGTATTGAATGTCCACAATTTTTTCTAGGATGTTCTCAAACTTTCATAAATAAATAAATAAAAGTAATCATGTAAAAAAATTTATGATCGAAACATATGCATGTAAAGATTAAATTAAAAAAAAAAAAAGGTAGAACCATAAACTCTGACAGTCTAAGACAACACATGATATATGATACTAGATTACTATTTACTAGTCTTCTACCTTTAATATATTTACACATTAATGTTTCATCTGGAATACAAATATAAAAATGAATTAATTTTTATTTATAATTTTAAAATATAATATAAATATAACTTTTGAAATTATAGACATATATAAATAAATATAAAAAATGTAATGTCGTATCTAATAATTTACAATGTTTTTTTTAAAGCAAGAAATTTTATTAAACACACACTAAAAATACAATATGATACAAAGCAATAACAGTCAACAAGCCACAGTTGGTCAACATCACCACTAGAACGAGTTGTGGTCCTTGTGGAGATAACAATGAGGTATAAAATTGCAAACCTTAATGGTCAAAACAACACCTATATTTATATTTGCACTTTTAATGTTTCATCTACAATAGAAATATAAAAATGAATTAATTACATAAAAATATTACTCTAAAATATAAAATATATTTATAAAAATTATATATATATATATATATATATATATATATATATATATATATATATATATATATATATATATATATATATATATATATATATATGATCATAATTAAGAGGGAAGCACTTTTTAGGGGAAAGAGGAAGCAAATTATTATTTTTTATTTTTTTATTTTTTGAAAAAACTTTATTCACGAACATTATAGATTAGATGAAAATATGAACATTTAAAAAGACACTTTGTGATGAATGTCATTATTTTGGCGGAAAAACGCTCGAAGAAAAAAATAAAAACATTCAATGCAATGAATGTTTTGCTGCTGAGTTTATTTGCATCGTTTTGTTTTCATCTTGTGTGAAGTGTTTTTTCGAATTTAGCCCGATTTAGAGTTTAGGATTTAGGGTTTTGGGTTTTCAGGTTTACTCCGTAAACCCTCAACCCAAAACCCTAAACCCTAAATCCTAAACTCTAAGCCGTCCGTGTTAAAATATTCAATCTAAACCCTAATTTCTAAACCCTAAACCCTAATTTCTAAACCCAAAACCCTAATTTCTAAACCCTAATAGCTAAACCCTAATTTATAACCACCTAATTTCTAAACCCTAATTTCTAACCCCTTAAAAAAAACTCAGCAGTAAAACATTCAATGCATTGAATGTTTTAATTTTTTTCTTCGAGCGTTTTTTCGCCAAAATAATGACATTCATCACAAAGTGTCTTTTTTAAATGTTCATATTTCCATCTAATCTATAATGTTCGTGAACAAAGTTTTTTTAAAAAACGAAAAAAAATTACTTCCCCCCACTTCTCCCAAAAAAGTGCTTCCCTCTTGATTAAATATATATGTAACATCCCGCCTTTTTCCGTTTACTTTCCGTTTAACTATTTTAAAGTCCGTTATATAATTATAACACCTTCCGTTAATACGGGTTTCTAAATTATCTCGTTTAGGTAATTCACGCACCCGCAACCGAACTCGAGGGACTAGTTTCGCCAATTGATCAAAGGTGTGACTAGATGGACTAGTCAACACCCACCACCTCTTTTCATTTTCCATTTCATTTTCCTTTTTCTTTAATACTTTCACTAAATTCTCTCAAACACCAATCCAAAGATTCATCATCTAAATCAAATCGAGCAAGCACCAATCCAACCAAATTACATATTCGGAATCCTTGCATCTTCCTCTTCGAATCCATACCGATTACTTCTCATTTGAGTAATTTTCTAAAATCACTATATTTTGTGTTCTTGATGATGTTTACTTGTAAAAGTGTTAATTAGTGTCTATGGCTCAAGTCTAACATGAATATGTGGTTTATATGTTCGATCTCGTTATTTTAAGCAACTAGCATGAACTTGAATTTTGGTATGTTTGATTTGGTGATTTGGTTGCTTGAATGTTGTTAATTTTATGAGTGCATGTTTTAATTGTGTTACTAGTATCACTAGCTTCAATTTGATGTGTAGATTGTATTACACCCTGATTTTTTATTTTTTTTTTATAAATCACAGCGGAAGTTTTAATTTGCATAAATACCCTTAGTTAATTACTTCATTACAAACCACCGGTGTTACATTAAACGACTAGTTTAATATTTATAAAAGTAAAGACATCAGAGTTCGTCTTGTCAAACATATCTTCAACGCGACTCCCGTCCCTACCAGCACTAAGATCCAAAACCTGCAAAGGAGGAGGTGAGGGGGGTTAGCACAAGGCTAAGTGAATGGAATCATCTAACAGATCTAGCATACAGTACCAACTTGTACAACTACAGCAACTACAACAATCAATAACAGGCAACCGACAACTAACAACTTGCAACTATCAACTAACAACTATGCTCCAACTAGAGACTCGGCGGCTTGTACGAGCACACGACCACTAGCTGATCAGTCTAGCGTCTACCGAAAGTCCTTACTACTGAATCCCCAGTATAGTGAATCCACACGCAGGTGATGCGTCATTCAGCACTATACTCAACAAACAGTAGCTAACTGGACCCAACCACTACAAGGTTGACCTCTCTGAGCTGAACCTAACAACAATAGGTTCCAACAGGCAACTACAACTTGTGCACACAACTGTTAATGTGATGCCCCATACAAAACCATCGTGTACGAATCATCAACAACAGGATCATTACAAGGTTAAGTACTATATGCATTTTCAAAAAGAGTTTGCATTCAATAATAAAGTGATGTTTAAACCAACATCGAATGTTTTACAATCCAAAAGCATGCTTCACTAAGTAGAAGCAAATAATAAGTATATGTGACCACAATGGTCGTTACAAGTCATAGTTCAAAAGTACAAAAGTTATGAATGCAAAAGTAAACGTTCATGCAGGACATCTCTAGAGCAGCGGGTGTCTACAGCATGACTAGTACACAGCGGAAGCTAACCTCAAGCACCTTAGAAAAACATGCTTAAAAATGTCAACACAAAGGTTGGTGAGCCATAGTTTAAGTATAACAGTATGTAAGGTAGGCCACGAGATTTCAATGCTACAAAGAGCGTTTCAAAACAGTATGATAAAGTATATGTTAACCGTGGGCACTTGGTAACTAACTTAACGTTTATACCCCCTGAAAGTACACTTGGCAAGTGCGTATGTCTACGAAGTATTAAACACTCGTTAAATGCTAGCGCGACTAGCCCGAGTGGGGATGTCAAACCCTATGGATCCATATCTAAGATTCGCGTTCACCGGTTCAAAAACCAATGACTAAACGTTACCGAGCTAAAGGGAATGTTTCTGCCGTTATATAACCCACACATATATAAGTTTAAGTACTCGTGCCTAGTATGTAAAACATAAAATCCACATGTATTCTCAGTTCCCAAAATAAGTTAAAGTAAAAAGGGAATGCTATAACTCACAATGATAAAGTAGCGATAAAGTCGAGTCGGGAAAAGTGTGCAAGTAATAAAGGTCGTCCAAACGGGTCCTCAACCTAAGTCAAATAGTACTAAGTCAGTAAATCGTCCGAAAAGGTTTAAATGTATGTAAATAAGGTCTTAAGGGTCATCATCATTCATCATCAAACAAAAGGTGTAAAGTAGGTTTCGTTCATGAAAGTAGTTTAAAACAAAGGCTGACTTCGATCAGTCACCACGGCCTCTACCCTTACTGAATTAAGGTGAGAGCAGTGTCCATGGCTCCGTATATGAGTCCTTTAAGTGTGGTGAAATTTACAGAAGCAAACTCGTCTTCGTTTGACCGTGGCGACGGTCTAAGTGCGAGTAGGTCAGAAATTTCTGCACAACGTTAAAGGACATAGTGACGATCGGAGGGCCATAAATCCTAAACCGTAACTCGGATTAAGACGAGTCCTATATGAAAAGTTATCTACTCGAACAGAGCTATTTGAAAATCAAGGTTACAGCAGCCCAGGTCTACTAGTCTGTTACAGAAACAGCAGAACAGTAGGCTGTAAACAGAAACAGAAAGATAAATGGGTTCCGGTGGGTTTTGGTGCTTGATGTTCATCATGGTTCTCATCCTTGATGCATATAGCTTCAAGTGTACAACTCATTGATGTGTTTTCATCATCTTTACCATGGTTTGACCATCATAACCCAAGTGCAAGTCTAAGACATGAAGCACAACTCACTTAAGTGTTGCAAGTGTTTTGATGAACCAAAGTTTCATCAAAGTCTTAGATTAGCACATACATGAAATGTAAAAGTAATACTAACTAAGTTTTGACAATTATGACACAAGTGTGAGTCTAAGAAATGTAGATCAACTCACTTAAGAGTTGTATGAAGTTGATGAACCAAAGTTACATCAAGGTCTTAGATCTAACACTTACATGAACTTTAAAAGTAAAAACAAGTTACAAACTTGAAGTAAACTTATGAAATCAAGATTTTGAGTTGTAGAACATAGTTCTTAGTTTAATCTTGAAGATCCAAGACTCAAAAGTCTAGATCTACCATAAGTGTACCAAGTTATAATTAAAAAGTTTCATTTACATGTTCTTGAACTTTTAAAGTTAACTTTAAGTTCAAGATTAATGAGATCAAGGTTAACTAGTAACACTTGACCAATAACAACCAACAACCATGAAATTAAAGTACATAATATGAAGTAACAAACTAACTAAACAAGTTAATAGGTCATGATTGTTCATACTTTAAAGATTCAAACCAAAGTTTGATCTTCAAGAAAGTAAACTTTAAAGTTTACTAACATGAATTACAAGTATGAGTTTAACAACTATGAACTTACAAACTTTTGAAACAATAAATGAAGAACATAAGCTAGAAACTTTATGTTCTTGAGTGTTCTTGTAAATACAAGATAAATGAAGAATCAAACTAGTAAGTTTGATCTTGTAACTTGTAAGTAATAATTAATCAAAGAACAAGTGAGTAAATAATAACCAAAGATAAGTAACAACAACAAAAGAATGATGATGATATGTGTGTATGGAATTCGGTTTTTACAAGAAGAGAAGAAGAAAAAGTTGCCTCAAGTTACTTACAAGAAAGAAAGAAACCTTGAGAGAAAGGAGAGTAAAAATGAAAGCAAGTAAAAGTGTGTGAGATGAATGAGGTTTACTAGTGAACAAGTAATGTAAAAAAAAAGTTTTGAATCCCTTTGTGCACCACCCAAAGTCACGGTTTTACAGCAGAAAAAAGGGAGGGGAGAGTTGTTTTGTGGTTACTAGTATGAAGTTGTCCTTAAAGGTGGTTAATGGATGGCCATGCATGGGGATTAGATGATAACTAGATTCCATGTAACATAACCAATTTAGTTTAAATTCAAAGTAATACTTACATACATAAATGGGCTAACTAACTCCTTTAAGATGTAGGGTGGGCTCTTTAAGTCCACTAACATTAAATAAAGCCCAAGTTTCAAGTAGCAACAAGTTAATCCAATTAAAAGTCCATTAACACTACTAAAGGCCCAAGTAATTAACTAATAACCATAGTTAATTAAAATGATTAATAAAACTAATCATGAATGTAAATAATACTCTAAAAATATTATTCGTGAAGTTTTGGGTGTCACAAAGACGTTTCGGGCACTTAAAAGTCAAGTATAGTGTATCATGGCAACATGTAAATGTAATAACATACATTTGTTTAATCACACGTATTAATAATAATAATTATTAATAAATAAACGTTGGAAAATCCAGGGTCGTTACATTACCCACCTGTTAAAGAAAATTTCGTCCCGAAATTTTAAGCTGAGGTAGATGGAGGAGTCGGGAAAAGGTGAGGATACTTCCGCATCATTTGATCCTCTCGCTCCCAAGTAAACTCAGGTCCTCGTTTGGCATTCCATCGTACTCGGACGATCGGAATCTTGTTGCGTTTCTAAGTTTTGATCTCACGATCCATAATTTCAACAGGTTCTTCCACAAAATGAAGTTTGTCGTCAATTGTAAGTTCTTCCAGTGGTATGATAAGTTCCGGTGCCGCAAGGCACTTCTTCAAGTTTGACACATGGAAGGTAGGATGAACTGAGCTAAATTGTGCTGGTAAATCCAAACGGTATGCAACGGGTCCAACACGTTCCAAGATTTCAAAAGGACCAATGTATCGTGGGTTTAACTTTACACGTTTTCCAAAACGGATCACACCTTTCCAAGGTGCAACCTTTAACATTACACGATCACCAACGTTGAATTCAAAGTCTTTACGTTTAAGATCGGCATAACTCTTTTGGCGATCACAGGCAGTCTTAAGTCTAGCTTGGATCTGAGCAATCTTCTCCGTCGTTTCGTGGACTACCTCGGGTCCGGTGATTTGCTTTTCACCTATTTCGGCCCAACAAATAGGAGATCGGCACTTACGGCCATACAATGCTTCAAAAGGTGCAGCATTAATGCTAGAGTGATAACTATTGTTGTACGAGAATTCGGCGAGTGGCAAATGCCTTTCCCAGGCCTTTCCAAAATCGATAACACATGCACGCAGCATGTCCTCCAAGGTCTGAATCGTTCGTTCACTTTGCCCGTCAGTCTGAGGATGATAAGCAGTACTCATGTCAAGACGGGTTCCCATGGCTTCTTGCAAAGAACGCCAAAATCTAGAAGTAAAACAGGGATCGCGTTCGGAGATGATCGATAAAGGTACACCATGACGAGATACAACCTCCTTGATGTAAAGTTGAGCAAGTCTCTCCTTTGTATCAGTTTCCTTCATCGCTAGGAAGTGTGCAGATTTGGTAAGGCGGTCAACAATAAGCCAAATAGTATCGTATCCGCCCACCGTCTTTGGTAGCTTGGTGATGAAATCCATCATTATCCTTTCTCACTTCCATTGTAGGATTTCCGATTGTTGAAGCAACCCAGAAGGTCTCTGATGCTTGGCTTTAACCTTCGAGCAAGTCAAACACTTACCAACATAAGTCGCAACGTCCTTCTTAAGATTCGGCCACCAATATTGTTCTTTAAGGTCGTGGTACATCTTGCCCGCTCTAGGCTGAATCGAATATCTCGATTTGTGTGCTTCATCAAGTATCAGGTTTCGTAGATCTCCATAAAGAGGTACCCAAATTCTTTAAGCATAACATCGGAGTTCAGACTCCCTAACCTCGAATCGAGAGACAAGTATGTTCAAATGTTCGTGAGATATATTCTCCTCCTTGAGAGCCTCATCTTGGGCTACTCTGATCTGGCTGTTGAGGTTCGAATGGATGGTGATGTTCAGAGCCCTAACACGAAGAGGTACCGTCCTCTCCTTTCGGCTTAAAGCGTCAGCTACAACATTGGCCTTGCCAGGGTGATAACGGATTTCACAATCGTAGTCGTAGAGCATCTCGATCCATCGACGCTGCCTCATATTCAGTTGCTTCTGATCGAAGATGTGCTGGAGACTCTTGTGATCGGTGAAGATAGTGCTCTTAGTTCCATACAAATAATGTCTCCACAATTTGAGCGCAAAGACAACGGCTCCAAGTTCAAGATCGTGAGTAGTGTAGTTCCGTTCGTGAATCTTCAATTGTCGAGAAGCATAGGCAATAACCTTTGATCGTTGCATCAGTACACAACCAAAACCACTCTTTGATGCATCACAATAAACAACAAAGTCGTCACTGCCTTCGAGAAGTGATAGGATAGGTGCGGAGGTTAACTTCTTCTTCAAAGTTTGAAATGCTGATTCGTGTGCGGGTTCCCAAATGAACTTCTTGCCCTTGTGAGTTAGCGCGGTCAAAGGACGCGCAATCAGAGAAAATCCTTCGATGAATCTTCGGTAGTAACCGGCGAGACCTAGGAATTGGCGAATATGAGTTGGAGTAGTGGGGGTCTCCCACTTGCTGATAGCTTCAATCTTGGCGGGATCAACTTTGATACCCTGGTCGCTCACAACATGACCCAGAAATTGTACTTCTTTCAACCAAAATTCGCACTTGGAGAATGTAGCGTAAATTTGCTCTTGTCTTAAGAGTTCAAGCACTAATTGGAGGTGTTGCTCATGTTCTTCTTCGCTCTTAGAGTAGATGAGGATATCATCTATGAAGACGATAACAAACTTATCCAAGTACGGCTTGCAGACACGATTCATAAGGTCCATGAACACGGCAGGTGCATTTGTCAAACCGAATGGCATCACGAGAAACTCATAATGACCATAACGAGTTCTGAACGCAGTTTTTATCACGTCACTTTCCTTCATCCTCAACTGGTGATAACCGGATCGCAAATCAATCTTTGAGTAGACACTCGATCCTTGTAGTTGATCAAAAAGATTGTCAATTCGTGGAAGAGGATACCGATTCTTGATTGTTAATTTGTTGAGCTCACGGTAGTCGATACACATACGGAAGGATCCATCCTTCTTCTTTACAAACAACACAGGTGCGCCCCAAGGCGAGAAGCTTGGTTGGATAAATCCTCGATCAAATAGTTCTTGTAGTTGGCTCTGTAATTCTTGCATCTCGGAAGGTGCGAGTCTATAAGGTGCGCGGGCTACAGGTGCAGCTCCTGACATTAAATCAATCTGAAACTCTACTGCTCTCTGCGGCGGCAATCCAGGCAATTCCTCTAGGAAGACATCGGAAAATTCGTTCACAGTTCGAACGTTGTTCACGCTCTTCACCTCAGTTTCTACCGCTTTCACATGTGCTAGGACAGCAAAACGTCCCTTCTTCATAATCTTTTGTGCTTTCACGCAACTAATGAGGTTCAACTTTGAGGTACATCTCTCTCCATAGATAACCAGTGGTTCGCCATCTCCTTGTGGTATGCGAAGTGCTTTATCTCCACAGATAATATCGGCCTTTATCTTGCTCAACCAATCCATACCAACGATCACGTCAAAGCTTCCCAGTTTGATAGGTATCAAATCAATTTCGAAATCTGCACCATCTATGTTGATAATAGCTCCACGACTAATATGGTCAACTTTCTCAAGTTTTCCATTGGCGACCTCGACAAGCATACTCTCTTTTAACGGGACTAATGACCAATTAATCTTATCGCAAAAATATCTACATACATAACTTCTATCCGCACCAGTATTAAACAAGATAGAAGCTAAAAGATTGTTGATTGTGAATATACATGTTACCAAGTCGGGGTTATCGCGTGCATCCCTTGCATTAACATTAAAAGCTCTACCACGGGGTAGCCCGCCATCTTTTCGCTTGTTTGGGCACGCATTTCTGAAATGGCCCGTCTGCCCGCATTCGTAGCACTTCTTAGGTCCATTGGTATTCGGCTTCCCATTCAAAGTGGTGACCTTGTAGTCTTTTTCAATATGCCCAGCCCGTTGACACTTCTCGCAGACAACATTGCAATACCCAGTGTGGTGTTTGTAACACCTCTTTCATTGTGGTAAGGTTCCCTTGTAGTTCGGGTTAGAGTTGGTGTTGTTGTTGGGGTTGGGGTTTCCACCGTTGTTGTCCCTCTTGGCGGGGGTATGGTCATAAGTTCTCCCCCTGTTGTTGTGGTGGTTGTTGTTGTTGTGGTTGTTGTGGTTGTTGTCCCATTTCCTCTTTTCACTACTACCAGCCTCAAACTTAGCCTTCTCCGGCTCATCAACAAGAATCTGATTCATGAGGGTATGCGCCATGCGCATTGCTTCGAGAACATTCGGTGGTTTGGATGATGTGACGTTTCCTTTGATGGACTTAGGGAGTCCCCAGAAATATCTCTCCATACGCTTGAATTCCGGGGTGACCATTGTCGGACACATAAGGGCTAGTTCCAAAAATCTCCTGTTGTAACCATCAAGGTCGTTCCCAACAGCCTTTAACTGCATAAATTCGATTTCCATCTTCTGGATTTCGGTTCTCGGACAATACTCATCAATCATAGCCGCTTTGAATTCCTCCCATGGCGTAGCATACGCCTCATCGATACCTTTCGCTTAAGCTAACGTGTTCCACCACGTTAGCTTGCCGTCAGATAGCGTGCACGAAGCAAACTTGGTCTTGTTGTCCTCCGAACAGTTGCTAACTCGGAATACTGATTCAAGTTTCTCGAACCATCTGGTGAGACGAACCGGTCCCTCGGTTCCACTGAAGTTATGCGGTTTGCAGCTCTGGAATTCCTTGTAAGCACACCCATTTCGAACGGGTGGGATAATCGGTGGTGGTGGCGGTGAAGCTTGGAGATTTCTTTCTGCTAGGGCTGCGGCTACACGTTCTTGGATCATCTCTTCAATTTGAGCAGCAGTAGGTGTGGATCGACCGTTAGCCATGATGTTCTAAACAAAATTTTTGACTCAAGTCAAAATTCAGTATGCAAATAGTAATAATGCAGTATATATTAACCAACATGGAATCAAAACATCGCATGTTATTAAATAAAGCATCTAGGTACAAATACCACAGAATCATCGTACAGTAATGTAAATAGAACATCGTGCAAGAATTAAATAACGCAAAGTTCCATTAATAATAATAAGTTCCATACATCTGAGTAAGTCCGTACAATACATGAATAATACAACAGCTGCAACTAGATTACATCATGAAATCTAATACAAAATTCCTACGGTGAAGGTGGGTGTAGGATGTCTAAAACCTGAGCCAACTGCTCCTCGAGCTCAGTAACCCGAGCTCGGAGGATTCCCACCTCCCTTGTCAATTCCTCGACAGTGGGAGTTGGTGGGGCAGGCGGTGCTGTTGGTGCAGGTGGTGCCGGTGGTGCAGATGGTGCCGGTGGTGCAGGTGGCGGTGGTGCAGGTGGTGCATCCCTCACGAAACGAGGTTCAGATGTCCCAGCTCCAGAAATAGTCAGCACGTAACGAGGTGCCTTACGTATGAGTGGGTCGGCAGGGTACGGCACAAGCCGCTTACGGGCAGTAACCCTCCGACGCCGACCAAAAGCGTCAGTGAAAGCACGACCTCCATTCACCCCTGGAATAACGGTGCCATCAGGACGGTACCGCTTCTTCGGCGGGGTGGAGGGTGCCTGTATAGGTATATCAGCAGGGTCCTCGTCGTCACTGGAGTCATCTAAAGAGGTGTCGTCTGATGGAGCATCAGTGGAAGACCCGTTGTCTGAATCATGTGGTGGTGACACGGGTGGCTCAACTGGCAGTCCGAAGGCGGCCAACATCTGTCTGTGTCTGCCTAGCGGAATCGGCACTAAACGTCCGTCGGGAGTGCGTCGGCAAGGCGTGCGCATATGGTTACGAAATGGCCCTTCCCCGAACTCTGCGGGAATCTCAATCCCACCGATGCGGGGCTGTGACCCCGAGGGTCCGGGAGCAGACGGAGCTGGAATCTCCGTAGGGCCTACGTGTCCATCGGAAGCAGCCACTGGGGAAGGTGTACTACTACTGGCTCCGGAAGTAGAAGCGCCGGGATCACTAATGGGTAGCGGGACCGGTGTATCGGCAGCAGCAGCAGGTGGGGCGACGGGGTCTGAGTCTGAACTACCCAAAATGCTAGCAGGTGGTACATCCGACATCTGAACAAGGAAAAATAAATTTTCCATGTCAGTAAGTCATAAAGCAAGCACGTATTAGGCCAACAGTTTAAATCATGTATAACAATAAGTAGCATGGCAATAACAGCAACTCGTACGAAGGTAGCATGCAATCGAAAGCAAGTAATAGCATGCAGTAGTGAAATCATGTAGTAGCATACGGCATATAGCAGTAACAGTAAGCAGCAGCATGCAGTAAATTCAGCGGAAACACGTAAACTAGCAAGTTGTAGATTAGTCCTATTAGTGAATCCTACTCGGGTCGGTCTTAGACTCACTAATGCAACCTAATTCCCTACAACCAATGCTCTGATACCAAATGTGATGCCCTGTACAAAACCATCGTGTACGAATCATCAACAACAGGATCATTACAAGGTTAAGTACTATATGCATTTTCAAAAAGAGTTTGCATTCAATAATAAAGTGATGTTTAAACCAACATCGAATGTTTTACAATCCAAAAGCATGCTTCACTAAGTAGAAGCAAATAATAAGTATATGTGACCACAATGGTCGTTACAAGTCATAGTTCAAAAGTACAAAAGTTATGAATGCAAAAGTAAACGTTCATGCAGGACATCTCTAGAGCAGCGGGTGTCTACAGCATGACTAGTACACAGCGGAAGCTAACCTCAAGCACCTTAGAAAAACATGCTTAAAAATGTCAACACAAAGGTTGGTGAGCCATAGTTTAAGTATAACAGTATGTAAGGTAGGCCACGAGATTTCAGTGCTACAAAGAGCGTTTCAAAACAGTATGATAAAGTATATGTTAACCGTGGGCACTTGGTAACTGTAACATCTCGCCTTTTTCCATTTACTTTTCCGTTATACTAATTTAAACTCCGTTATATGTTTATAACATCTCCCGTTAATACGCGTTTTAAAATATTCCGTTTAGGTATTTTCCGCACCCGACTACAAACTCGAGGGACTAAAATTGACACGGGGCAAACTAGTTGACTAGGTCAACTAGTCCACCCCAATCACCACCATTCAACCATCTCCCTCTCTCTCTCTCTTTCTCTCTAGCAAGAACACACACACATTTACCAAATTCATTCAATCATCATCTAAATTCGACCTAGGAGGCTTACAACAAAATAAATTACATATTCGTGATCCTCTCTTCATCCTCTTCATTTTGGTACCAACTTCATCTCGTTTGGGTAACATTTCTAAAACTCTAGATTTCTCTAAATTCGTGTTTTTGACTTGAAATGGTGTTAGTTAGTGTCTATGGCTCATTGTGATGTCGTGTATGTAATTTGTATGCTCGATCTCGTTGTTTTAGTATAACTAGCATGAACTTGAATTTTGGTGTGTTGTTCTTGAATTTTGGATGATCATATGTTATTTGATGTTAAAAGTTCATGTTCTAATTGTGTTCCTAGTATCACTAGCTTCAATTTGATGTGTAGGTTGCTTGAGAAAACTCCATAAACTTGATTAGTGATTTTTGGTGAATTTGGGTTAGGGTTTGATAAGCTTGAAATGAATAGATGATACATTGAATGCCATGAATTATTGTTAGTAAGTAGTTAGTTGTATTGTATGCTCGATTACCTACAAAACGGCGTGTTGTATGTATGCATTAAATGCCCGAATCATAAATGTGCACTTATCAAATTCGAGTATTAAATGTGTGCATTAATCGATCATTTATTTTGGAAAGCCGATTGTTACAAATAATATTTTTGGTTGGTGAAATATATTTAGTTGTGTTCTTTGTCAAATTACCTTTCCAACGATATAAGGTGCGAGTTCTAAGAGTTAGCGGTTTGAAATTTATGCTTGAAAGAGTTTTGATTTGGGATTTGAACAATTGAGACTGACCAGGTACCAGCGCACGGCCAATGCCGCGACGCGGCCAGCTTATGTCGCGGCGCGACATAAGCCGTGGTCAGGTTCTGACCTCCATGTCCAAAATACGAAAAATGTTTGGCATACTACGGACCTCCGATTCACATGAAACTTGTTCTAACATGCTCATATATGATTAAAAACCTCAGAAAAATAGTTCGGGACCCGACCCGAACATGTTGACTTTTTCGTTGACTTTGACCCGACCAAGTTGACTTTTAATCAAACTTAACCAAATATTTGTGCAATCGTTCTAACATGTTTTTATACTTGTACCTTGCATGAAACATGACAATTTGATCCACATGCTATTATGATCGAGTCTTAACGAGCCATAGGACTAATTGAACATCTTTGACCTATCGTGTTTACCGTTATTGATACAACCTATTGTTTAGGTCAAGACTAGCATTGTTCTTTGCACACGTTTACTTGTTGAAGTACTTTACTACTCGTGCACTCAAGGTGAGATCATAGTCCCACTTTTACTCTTTTTGAACTTACATTTGGGATGAGAAAACATAAACATTTCTTTACTAAGTGAACACAAGTACAGGAAAACAAACATTCTACATACGAGTTTATAACAAAATCCTCAATTCGATTATCATTAGTTACACTTGCCGGGTGTAAGCGAGAACTTATGTTGTATGGATCCATATGGGTTTGACAAACCCTCATTCAAACGGTTCGCTACCGTTTACGAATGAAATATATTTTCGAGAAACAGTGTATGTTCTAGCACTAAGTGATGGGGTTCTATGGAAAGAATGTTAAGCATTGATAATTGGGTGCTCGTGAAACAAACTTTTGGAATGTATTACTATTATTTCATTGATGCAAATCTTGTGGTTCACTTGTACTTACTTACTTAAACCTATGATTTCACCAACGTTTTCGTTGACAGATTTCTATGTTTTTCTCAGGTCCTTGAACGATACATGATACATGCTTCCGCTCATTATTTTGATACTTGCATTGGATGTCGAGTATACTTGCATACGTGGAGCGTCTTTTTGGCTACTTTAAACTATGTCGCACGTGTTTCATATGAACTATAACTTTTGATATGTACTTGTCTTGGGAATTACTTTTGTAAACATTGAAACATCCTTTTATGAAATGAATGCGACATATTTTCGGTCAAACTTTGTTATAAATGCTTATGACCATGTAATGGGACCTAAGTAGTCGGCGCCGTCAAATGACGATTTTGTCGGGTCGCTACAGATGGTATCAGAGCGTTGGTTGTAGGAATTTAGAGTTCATTGGTGTCGACCCCGAGTCATAGGGTACATTGGTGAGTCTAGACTACAACCGGCATATAGACTTGAAGTAGGAATTACTTGACTACTTGTGCATTTATACTCGAACGCTTCTACTCATATCTACTCTTAGTTCATCTTAATCTCACGTTGTTTAATTTGATTGACACGCCACCTTGACTATATGAAATGATGTCGAATGCACATATGAATCAGGGTAATATAATTTCCGGGATTATATTACGGTGACTCATATGAACGTTCCGACATTATGACATAAAGAATTTAAGGCGAGTCGAGGAAAAACTTCTCTTTATCCTTATTCTATATCACGGTTAGTATTATTGAGAATACTAATCAATGATATTCTTGTGTCTTGAAGGAATAATGGCTCCTCGTCGTGTACGCCGCAATGAAACTTCCGAACAAGCTCTTGAACGGATGATAGCTACCGCCGTAGATGCGGCCATGGCCGGTCACTCATCCAACAACAATAATAATAACAACCACAACAACAACAACAACAACAATGGAGCCGGTAACTCAAATGAAGGATGCTCCTATAAAGCTTTCATGGGGTGCAAACCTCACACTTTTGATGGAACCGGAGGACCGGTCGTGCTCACCCGATGGTTTGAGCAAACGGAAGCCGTCTTTAGCATAAGCGGTTGTCGGGACCAAGACAAGGTCAAATACTCCACTCACACCTTCGCCGGTGTCGCTCTTACATGGTGGAATACTTATGTACAATCAGTGGGTACCGATGAAGCTCACGCCCTCTCTTGGGCCGACTTGAGGGAAAAGATGATTGTCGAATATTTCCCTCGTGAAGAAACCCGAAGGCTCGAACAAGAGCTAAGAACTTTAAAGGCGAAAGGAAATGATCTCAAGGCTTATAATCAACGATTTTCCGAACTAGCCTTGATGTGCCCAAATCTTGTGAACCCCGAAGCTTTAAGGGTTGAACTTTACATGGATGGTCTTCCAAAGAGCATCAAACACGGAGTAATTTCATCCAAACCCCCTAATCATCAAGAAGCTTTGAACATGGCCCGCAAATTGATATAGACAGTGGACGAAATCGTAGTACCGGCACCTAAATCCGAGGACAAGTCGGGTAACAACAAAAGAAAATGGGAAGCTCCCCAATCAAGCAACAACAACTTTGCCAAGAAATCTTTCACCTCCGACGGCAAGAAGGGTTATGCCGGAATTCTACCTCTTTGCAACAAATGCAACAAACATCACTTTGGCGAATGTAGTAAGCTAATTTGCCATCGGTGCCAAGGAATTGGTCATAAGGCCAACGATTGTAAAAGTGCCACTCCCGTCGCTCGAAAGTGGCCCAATGCACCAAAGACGGGCACTTGTTACGAATGTGGCCAAACGGGCCATTATAGAAATGCATGCCCGAAGAGGAAAGATAACCCCAATACGCGCGACCGAGCTTTCAACATCAACACCGAGGAAGCCCGGGATGACACTGAACTAGTCACGGGTACGTTTCTTCTCAACAATTCTTATGTCTCTTGCTTATTCAATTCGGGTGCCGATAAATGCTTTGTATCCAAGACTTTGACTCATTCTTTTAGCACTCCACCTCTTCCATTAGATACCACTTATACCATTGAAGTGGCTAACGGGAAACTATTAAGTGCCGACACATATTACCGGGGGTGTACGTTAAACATTTTGGGTAAGGAATTTGAAATTGACTTGATACCCCTGGAACTAGGAAGCTTTGATGTAAAAATCGGTATGAATTGGTTAGTCAAAACGAAATCTCACATCCTTTGTGATCTTAACGCAATCCAAATTCCTATCGAGAATGGTGAACCTTTGATCGTTTATGGCGATAAGAGTTGCACCAGACTCAACCTTGTTTCGTGCCTTAAAGTTAGAAAACTACTCCGTAAGGGTTGTTTTGCGATCCTTGCCCACGTTAAGAAAGTCGAGTCCGATGAGAAGCATATCGATGATGTGCCAATTGTTAGTGACTTTTCCGATGTATTTCCCGACGAATTGCCGGGTCTTCCACCTCATCGACCGGTTGAATTCCAAATCGATCTTATTCCGGGAGCCGCACCCGTAGCACGTGCACCGTATAGACTTGCTCCATCCGAAATGCAAGAATTGCAAAGTCAAATCCAAGAACTACTTGACTGTGGTTTTATCCAACCTAGCCATTCACCTTGGGGCGCTCCGATTTTGTTTGTTAAAAAGAAAGACGGATCCCTACGAATGTGCATTGATTATCGTGAACTAAATAAATTAACGGTTAAGAACCGATATCCTCTTCCTCGCATCGATGACCTCTTTGATCAACTACAAGGGTCTTGTATATATTCGAAAATCGATCTCCGCTCGGGTTATCATCAATTAAGGGTTAAGGGGGAAGATGTCTCCAAAACCGCTTTCCGGACTCGTTATGGTAGTTATGAATTCCTCGTCATGACATTTGGTCTCACTAACGCACCGGCGGTGTTCATGGATCTTATGAACCGCGTGTGCAAACCGTATCTCGATAAATTCGTTATTGTGTTCATCGATGATATATTGATCTATTCTAAAAATGAAGAAGAGCACGAACAACATCTCCGACTTGTGCTTGAACTCTTGAGACAAGAACGACTTTATGCCAAATTCTCCAAGTGTGAATTTTGGTTGAAGGAAGTTCAATTTCTTGGTCATGTTGTAAGTGATCAAGGTATTAAAGTCGATCCCACGAAGATCGAAGCCATTAGTAAATGGGAGACTCCTACTACTCCTACTCACATTCGTCAATTCTTGGGTCTCGCTGAGTACTATCGTAGATTCATCAAAAACTTCTCTTTGGTTGCACGTCCTCTAACCGCATTAACTCACAAGGGAAAGAAATTCATTTGGGCGACCGAGCAAGAATCCGCGTTCCAAATCTTGAAGACAAAGCTAACCACCGCTCCTATCTTGTCACTTCCCAAAGGCAATGATGATTTTGTTGTATATTGCGATGCCTCGAAACATGGTTTTGGGTGTGTATTGATGCAACGAAAGAAAGTCATTGCTTATGCCTCCCGACAACTCAAAATTCATGAACGAAACTACACGACACATGATCTCGAACTCGAAGCCGTTGTCTTTGCACTTAAAATGTGGAGACACTATCTTTATGGAACCAAGAGTACTATCTTTACCGACCACAAAAGTCTCCAACACATTTTCGATCAAAAGCAACTAAACATGAGACAACGACGGTGGATTGAAACTTTGAACGATTACGATTGCGAGCTTCGTTACCATCCCGGGAAGGCAAACGTAGTAGCCGATGCCTTAAGTCGAAAAGAAAGAGCGGTGCCTCTTCGTGTCCGAGCTTTAAACATCACCATTCACAGCAACCTCAATAGTCAAATTCGTGTGGCCCAAGATGAGGCCCTCAAGGATGAAAACCTTTCACACGAGCTCTTGAACATGCTCGTCTCTCGATTCGAAATTAGGGAGACCAGACTCCGATATTATGCTGGAAGGATTTGGGTGCCTAGTTATGGGGACCTACGAAGCCTTATTTTAGATGAAGCCCATAAGTCACGATACTCGATTCACCCCGGTGCCAATAAGATGTACCACGACCTTAAACAACTATATTGGTGGCCGAACATCAAAAGGGACGTAGCTACTTATGTTTCCAAGTGTTTGACATGTTCCAAAGTCAAGGCCGAACACCAAAGACCGTCCGGACTACTTCAACAACCCGAGATCCCGCAATGGATGTGGGAAAGAATAACGATGGATTTTATCACCAAACTACCAAAAACGACGGGCGGTTATGATACCATTTGGGTTATTGTTGACCGTCTCACCAAATCCGCACACTTCCTTGCCATGAAAGAAACGGACAAAATGGAGAAACTTGCACAACTTTACATTAAGGAGATCGTAGCCCGACACGGTGTACCTTTATCGATTATCTCCGACCGAGATGGCCGTTTCGTTTCTAGATTTTGGCGTACATTGCAAGAAGCGTTGGGAACGCGTTTAGACATGAGCACCGCATATCATCCTCAAACCGATGGACAAAGCGAATGTACAATTCAAACCTTGGAAGACATGCTACGAGCTTGCGTGGTTGATTTCGGAAAAGCTTGGGACAAGCACTTACCTCTCGCCGAGTTCTCTTATAACAATAGTTATCACGCGAGTATTAAATCCGCACCTTTTGAAGCGCTATATGGCCGCAAATGTCGTTCACCTCTTTGTTGGGCCGAGGTAGGCGACGTGCAAATCACCGAACCCGAACTCATTCACGAAACCACCGAGAAAATCGTTCAAATCCGAGATAGGCTTAGGACGGCCCGAAGTCGTCAAAAGAGCTATACCGACAAACGACGTAACGATCTTGAATTTCAAGTCGGTGACCGAGTAATGTTAAAAGTCGCACCTTGGAAGGGTGTAATCCGTTTTGGGAAACGCGGGAAGCTAAATCCGCGGTATATTGGTCCTTTCGAAATCTTGGAGCGTATTGGAACCGTTGCTTATCGTTTAGATCTTCCGCCTCAACTGAGTTCCGTTCATCCTACCTTCCATGTATCTAACTTGAAAAAGTGTCTTGCCGAACCCGATATCGTCATCCCTCTCGAGGAACTTACTATTGATGACAAACTTCATTTTGTGGAGGAACCGGTTGAAATTGTGGACACCTCCGTCAAGACATTGAAACAAAGCCGAATCCCGATTGTTTAAGTCCGTTGGAATGCCAAAAGGGGACCCGAGTTTACTTGGGAAAGACAAGATCAAATGCAAAGGAAGTATCCTCATCTATTCGTGAATTCAGAAACGCAAGATCTCGAGGAAGAAACAACGACTACTACGCCTACTTAAATTTCGGGACGAAATTTCTTTTAAGGAGTAGGTAATGTAACATCCCGCCTTTTTCCATTTACTTTTCCGTTATACTAATTTAAACTCCGTTATATGTTTATAACATCTCCCGTTAATACGCGTTTTAAAATATTCCGTTTAGGTATTTTCCGCACCCGACTACAAACTCGAGGGACTAAAATTGACACGGGGCAAACTAGTTGACTAGGTCAACTAGTCCACCCCAATCACCACCATTCAACTATCTCCCTCTCTCTCTCTTTCTCTCTAGCAAGAACACACACACATTTACCAAATTCATTCAATCATCATCTAAATTCGACCTAGGAGGCTTACAACAAAATAAATTACATATTCGTGATCCTCTCTTCATCCTCTTCATTTTGGTACCAACTTCATCTCGTTTGGGTAACATTTCTAAAACTCTAGATTTCTCTAAATTCGTGTTTTTGACTTGAAATGGTGTTAGTTAGTGTCTATGGCTCATTGTGATGTCGTGTATGTAATTTGTATGCTCGATCTCGTTGTTTTAGTATAACTAGCATGAACTTGAATTTTGGTGTGTTGTTCTTGAATTTTGGATGATCATATGTTGTTAGATGTTAAAAGTTCATGTTCTAATTGTGTTCCTAGTATCACTAGCTTCAATTTGATGTGTAGGTTGCTTGAGAAAACTCCATAAACTTGATTAGTAATTTTTGGTGAATTTGGGTTAGGGTTTGATAAGCTTGAAATGAATAGATGATACATTGAATGCCATGAATTATTGTTAGTAAGTAGTTAGTTGTATTGTATGCTCGATTACCTACAAAACGGCATGTTGTATGTATGCATTAAATGCCCGAATCATAAATGTGCACTTAACAAATTCGAGTATTAAATGTGTGCATTAATCGATCATTTATTTTGGAAAGCCGATTGTTACAAATAATGTTTTTGGTTGGTGAAATATATTTAGTTGTGTTCTTTGTCAAATTACCTTTCCAACGATATAAGGTGCGAGTTCTAAGAGTTAGCGGTTTGTAATTTATGCTTGAAAGAGTTTTGATTTGGGATTTGAACAATTGAGACTGACCAGGTACCAGCGCACGGCCAATGCCGCGGCGCGGCCAGCTTATGTCGCGGCGCGACATAAGCCGTGGTCAGGTTCTGACCTCCATGTCCAAAATACGAAAAATGTTTGGCATACTACGGACCTCCGATTCACATGAAACTTGTTCTAACATGCTCATATATGATTAAAAACCTCAGAAAAATAGTTCGGGACCCGACCCGAACATGTTGACTTTTTCGTTGACTTTGACCCGACCAAGTTGACTTTTAATCAAACTTAACCAAATATTTGTGCAATCGTTCTAACATGTTTTTATACTTGTACCTTGCATGAAACATGACAATTTGATCCACATGCTATTATGATCGAGTCTTAACGAGCCATAGGACTAATTGAACATCTTTGACCTATCGTGTTTACCGTTATTGATACAACCTATTGTTTAGGTCAAGACTAGCATTGTTCTTTGCACACGTTTACTTGTTGAAGTACTTTACTACTCGTGCACTCAAGGTGAGATCATAGTCCCACTTTTACTCTTTTTGAACTTACATTTGGGATGAGAAAACATAAACATTTCTTTACTAAGTGAACACAAGTACAGGAAAACAAACATTCTACATACGAGTTTAGAACAAAATCCTCAATTCGATTATCATTAGTTACACTTGCCGGGTGTAAGCGAGAACTTATGTTGTATGGATCCATATGGGTTTGACAAACCCTCATTCAAACGGTTCGCTACCGTTTACGAATGAAATATATTTTCGAGAAACAGTGTATGTTCTAGCACTAAGTGATGGGGTTCTATGGAAGGAATGTTAAGCATTGATAATTGGGTGCTCGTGAAACAAACTTTTGGAATGTATTACTATTATTTCATTGATGCAAATCTTGTGGTTCACTTGTACTTACTTACTTAAACCTATGATTTCACCAACGTTTTCGTTGACAGATTTCTATGTTTTTCTCAGGTCCTTGAACGATACATGATACATGCTTCCGCTCATTATTTTGATACTAGCATTGGATGTCGAGTATACTTGCATACGTGGAGCGTCTTTTTGGCTACTTTAAACTATGTCGCACGTGTTTCATATGAACTATAACTTTTGATATGTACTTGTCTTGGGAATTACTTTTGTAAACATTGAAACATCCTTTTATGAAATGAATGCGACATATTTTCGGTCAAACTTTGTTATAAATGCTTATGACCATGTAATGGGACCTAAGTAGTCGGCGCCGTCAAATGACGATTTTGTCGGGTCGCTACAGTAACTAACTTAACGTTTATACCCCCTGAAAGTACACTTGGCAAGTGCGTACGTCTACGAAGTATTAAACACTCGTTAAATGCTAGCGTGACTAGCCCGAGTGGGGATGTCAAACCCTATGGATCCATATCTAAGATTCGCGTTCACCGGTTCAAAAACCAATGACTAAACGTTACCGAGCTAAAGGGAATGTTTCTTGTAACACCCTAGGCAAATCCCACATCGCCCACAGACATGAGTGATCATGGGATTATAAGGTAATACTCACGCTTAAATGACACAACGCGTTTTGGGATCACAGGCAGAGCAGATGTGCGAGTACGTTGCAGTTAAGCGTGCTCGGACGAGAGCACTACCGGGATGGGTGACCTCCTGGGAAAGTGCTTCTCGTGTGTGGTCGCCAAGAAAAAGCCGTGCGCCTGCGGGCAAAGCGGACAATATTGTGGTCATGTTAAGCTGGGGTGTTACAGAATGGTATCAGAGCCACTCATGTTCCGTTGGGGGTGGTGGGGCAAACCTCATCGAGGACGATGAGTCCCTAAGGGGGGGTAAATGTAACACCCTAGGCAAATCCCACATCGCCCGCAGACATGAGTGATCATGGGATTATAAGGTAATACTCACGCTTAAATGACACAACGCGTTTTGGGGTCACAGGCAGAGCAGATGTGCGAGTACGTTGCAGTTAAGCGTGCTCGGGCGAGAGCACTACCGGGATGGGTGACCTCCTGGGAAAGTGCTTCTCGTGTGTGGTCGCCAAGAAAAAGCCGTGCGCCTGCGGGCAAAGCGGACAATATTGTGGTCATGTTAAGCTGGGGTGTTACATTTCTGCCGTTATATAACCTACACATATATAAGTTTAAGTACTCGTGCCTAGTATGTAAAACATAAAATCTGCATGTATTCTCAGTTCCCAAAATAAGTTAAAGTAAAAAGGGAATGCTATAACTCACAATGATAAAGTAGCGATAAAGTCGAGTCGGGAAAAGTGTGCAAGTAATGAAGGTCGTCCAAACGGGTCCTCAACCTAAGTCAAATAGTACTAAGTCAGTAAATCGTCCGAAAAGGTTTAAATGTATGTAAATAAGGTCTTAAGGGTCATCATCATTCATCATCAAACAAAAGGTGTAAAGTAGGTTTCGTTCATGAAAGTAGTTTAAAACAAAGGCTGACTTCGATCAGTCACCACGGCCTCTACCCTTACTTAATTAAGGTGAGACCAGTGTCCATGGCTCCGTATATGAGTCCTTTAAGTTTGGTGAAATTTAAAGAAGCAAACTCGTCTTCGTTTGACCATGGCGACGGTCTAAGTGCGAGTAGGTCAGAAATTTCTGCACAACGTTAAAGGACATAGTGACGATCGGAGGGCCATAAATCCTAAACCGTAACTCGGATTAAGACGAGTCCTATATGAAAAGTTATCTACTAGAACAGAGATATTTGAAAATCAAGGTTACAGCAGCCCAGGTCTACTAGTCTGTTACAGAAACAGCAGAACAGTAGGCTGTAAACAGAAACAGAAAGATAAATGGGTTCCGGTGGGTTTTGGTGCTTGATGTTCATCATGGTTCTCATCCTTGATGCATATAGCTTCAAGTGTACAACTCATTGATGTGTTTTCATCATATTTACCATGGTTTGACCATCATAACCCAAGTGCAAGTCTAAGACATGAAGCACAACTCACTTAAGTGTTGCAAGTGTTTTGATGAACCAAAGTTTCATCAAAGTCTTAGATTAGCACATACATGAAATGTAAAAGTAATACTAACTAAGTTTTGACAATTATGACACAAGTGTGAGTCTAAGAAATGTAGATCAACTCACTTAAGAGTTGTATGAAGTTGATGAACCAAAGTTACATCAAGGTCTTAGATCTAACACTTACATGAACTTTAAAAGTAAAAACAAGTTACAAACTTGAAGTAAACTTATGAAATCAAGATTTTGAGTTGTAGAACATAGTTCTTAGTTTAATCTTGAAGATCCAAGACTCAAAAGTCTAGATCTACCATAAGTGTACCAAGTTATAATTAAAAAGTTTCATTTACATGTTCTTGAACTTTTAAAGTTAACTTTAAGTTCAAGATTAATGAGATCAAGGTTAACTAGTAACACTTGACCAATAACAACCAACAACCATGAAATTAAAGTACATAATATGAAGTAACAAACTAACTAAACAAGTTAATAGGTCATGATTGTTCATACTTTAAAGATTCAAACCAAAGTTTGATCTTCAAGAAAGTAAACTTTAAAGTTTACTAACATGAATTACAAGTATGAGTTTAACAACTATGAACTTACAAACTTTTGAAACAATAAATGAAGAACATAAGCTAGAAACTTTATGTTCTTGAGTGTTCTTGTAAATACAAGATAAATGAAGAATCAAACTAGTAAGTTTGATCTTGTAACTTGTAAGTAATAATTAATCAAAGAACAAGTAAGTAAATAATAACCAAAGATAAGTAACAACAACAAAAGAATGATGATGATATGTGTGTATGGAATTCGGTTTTTACAAGAAGAGAAGAAGAAAAAGTTGCCTCAAGTTACTTACAAGAAAGAAAGAAACCTTGAGAGAAAGGAGAGTAAAAATGAAAGCAAGTAAAAGTGTGTGAGATGAATGAGGTTTACTAGTGAACAAGTAATGTAAAAAAAAAGTTTTGAATCCCTTTGTGCACCACCCAAAGTCACGGTTTTACAGCAGAAAAAGGGAGGGGAGAGTTGTTTTGTGGTTACTAGTATGAAGTTGTCCTTAAAGGTGGTTAATGGATGGCCATGCATGGGGATTAGATGATAACTAGATTCCATGTAACATAACCAATTTAGTTTAAATTCAAAGTAATACTTACATACATAAATGGGCTAACTAACTCCTTTAAGATGTAGGGTGGGCTCTTTAAGTCCACTAACATTAAATAAAGCCCAAGTTTCAAGTAGTAACAAGTTAATCCAATTAAAAGTCCATTAACACTACTAAAGGCCCAAGTAATTAACTAATAACCATAGTTAATTAAAATGATTAATAAAACTAATCATGAATGTAGATAATACTCTAAAAATATTATTCGTGAAGTTTCGGGTGTCACAAAGACGTTTCGGGCACTTAAAAGTCAAGTATAGTGTATCATGGCAACATGTAAATGTAATAACATACATTTGTTTAATCACACGTATTAATAATAATAATTATTAATAAATAAACGTTGGAAAATCCAGGGTCGTTACAGTTAAGCAACTACCACTACGAACAACTGTCCCTACAACTAGCATGGCAACTCTACAATGATCGTTATTACAACATATCTACTATGCATAGCAACTAAAACAGTATAACATAGTAGCACAACTTGCTACTCTATACTACACCCGGAGATAATCCCACTCACCGATTACCAGCAACAGAAGGCACTCAGAATTCTAATCTTACTGAGCCTTCTCTTCGTCCTTATCACCTGAGAATAGACATAACAAAGTCAGTAATCATGTCTTGATAACAACTCAACAACAAGCCAACAACACCAAAACCAACACTTAATTACTTTACAACTGATCTGTCAACCGTACGAGTAACACCATCACACGCACGTTTGAGAACACTCAACCGTGCAGGTGACAACTCACTCGTACGTTTGATCTATGACCAAACATCCTACAATGACTCTCCTGATCCATACGGTTCACTACACGAGTGACCAGTGACTTGTACGAGTCACATCTCAATCGTACGTATCATCACAATCAAAACACAAGTTCCCATCACCACTCACTCGTACGGTTCAACACACGGTTGACTACCTCAACCGTACGAGTTAAGGCTCATTCGTGCGAGTGATGAAGAACAGCAGCAACAGCTATTTATATGGGTTTCAACCTAAAAGCACAACATCAAACATCAATCCATACACTAAATCAACACCTACAACATGCAATCACTATATGATAAGTCCACATTATAATTTCAACCCATAACGACACTCAAAAGCGTGTAAAATAAGGCATACACCCTAAAACCCCTTTTTCTGACCAAAATAAAGTTTGATCCAGTTTCTTAAAAGTTTACCACTGGAAAGTATTTTTCATTACGATTCCAACGATACTTGATTCATCAAAAACGGAGCTACGGTTTGAAAGTTATGACCAAAACAAGTTTCCACAAAATCTGACCAGCTGTCACACGTGTGACTGAGACATCACACGTACGAGTAACTCCTCAACCGCGTGGTTGACCATCAAAAGTGTGGTCACACGTACGGTTGATCTGTCAAAAGTATGGGTGCTGAAAATCAGTTTCAGCACGCTGTTTTCGCGTTTTTTGACCCAAAATCATGATTTTTGCAAGTTCTAACACCAAAACCACTTCAAATACACCATATAAACTATATAGCAACTATTTCTAACATCAATTAGCACTAACAAACACATTCAAGCAAGAATCAAACCCAAAATCACACTTTTAAACTCATAAACCCAAAACTCAAATTTGACAAGATTAAAGCATGAAATCAAAGCACAAACCTGAGAATAGTGATTACTATGATGTTAGAATTCAATCTCTAAGGCCACACAATCCAATTTCAAGCATAAATCAAATAGGGTTTCAAGGGAGTAAGAGTTTAGGTACGGAGTATAATTTCTAATTTGGGGAAAATGAAACAAAAGTCTGGAAGCAGGCTTATAAATGGGTTAAAACCCATACCCCATAACACACGGGTATTTATCAGTTATCTGATATCTTTCGTACTTCGTTAGGAGGCCCTAACGGAGTCCAAATTCAACAAACGAACCTGTTCTGTGACCCTTGTCACAAACTGGTATCAACTAAACAACAAAATAATTATAAACATATAATTATTAAAATCACTAATTACACCATACCCAAGGGTAAAATGGTCATTTCAACTAGCCCCAAAATTCGGGTGTTACAGATTGTTTTAGAAAAACTTCATAACTTGATTATTGATTTTGGTGATGTTGGTTAGGGTTTGATAGAACTAAATGTGAACATTTGATGCATTGAATGCCATGCAATGTTGTTTGTAAGCGTTTAGTTGTATTGTATGCGTAATTACCTACGAAACAACGTATCACATGTGTGCATTTAATTCCCGAATCATAATTGTGCATTTATGAAATTGAATCATTAATGATGAGCATTTATTTGATCATTTAATTTGGAAACTTGATATTTGCAAATGATGTTTTTGATTGATGAAACGTGTTTAGTTGTGTTCCTTGTCAGATTACCTTTCCAACGATATAAGATACGTGTCGTAAGGGTTTACGGTTTGTGTTTTGCGTTTAAATGAAAATTGGCTTGGGACTTGGAAAATTGAAACATACCAGACATCAGATCACGTTGATTGCCGCGGCACGGCACTCTTTGGTCGCGGCGCGGCATTTGCCGTGTTTGGCTTCTGACCTACTTTGTCAAATTTCGAAAAATGTTTGCTATGCTACGCACCTCCGATTCACATGTAACTTTGTTCTAACATGCTTATATATGAATAAAAACTTCAGAAAAATAGTTCGGGACCCGACCCGAACGTGTTGACTTTTTCGTTGACTTTGACCCGACCAAAGTTGACTTTTAATCAAACTTAACCAAATACTTATGCAATCATTCTAACATGCTTTTATACTTGTACCTTGCATGAAACATGACAATTTGATTCACATGCTATTATAATCGAGTCGTAACGAGCCATAGGACTGATTGCACACTTTGACCAACCGTGTTTACCGATATTGATACAAACTATTTGTTTAGGTCAAGACTAGCGTTCGTTCTTGCACACGTTTACTTGTTGAAGTAGTTTTACATACGTGCACTTAAGGTGAGATCATAGCCCCACTTTTACTCTTTTGAACTTACATTTGGGATGAGAAAACATAAACGTTTCTTTTTACTAAGTGAACACAAGTACATGAAAACAAACATTCTACATACGAGTTTAGAACAAAATCCTCAATTCGATTATCATTAGTTACACTTGCAGGGTGTAAGCGAGAACTTATGTTGTATGGATCCATATGGGTTTGACAAACCCTCATTCAGACGGTTCGCTACCGTCTACGAATGAAATATATTTTCGAAAAACAGTGTATGTTCTAACACTATTGTGATGGGGTTCTATGGAAGGAATGTTAAGCCTTGATAATTGGGTGCTCGTGATAACAATTTTTGGAATGGATAACTATTATTTCAATGATATAAATCTTGTGGTTCATTTGTACTTACTTACTTAAACCTATGATTTCACCAACGTTTTCGTTGACAGCTTTCTATGTTTTTCTCAGGTCCTTGAACGTTTTGTGATACATGCTTCCGCTCTTTACTTTTGATACTTGCTTGGATATCGAGTATACATGCATCGTGGAGCGTCTTTTGACTTTATCTAAAATTGTGTCGCATAGGTTTCAAGTGTACTTATAACTTAGTATCATAACTTTTGGTTGAACAATTCTTGTAAACTTTGAAACACTCTTACATTTGAAATGAATGCGACATATCTTTGGTCAAACGTTATTTTAAAGACTTATGACCACGTAACGGGACCTAAGTAGACGGCGCCGTCAATGACGATTTTGTCGGGTCGCTACAATATATATATATATATATATATATATATATATATATATATATATATATATATATATATATATATATACACACACACACACACACACATTATTATTATACATATAATATACTCGTTCTATCTCAAATTAATAGTTATGTTTTAACTTTTTCATAATTTTAGCTTTAAATAACTTTTTTGTGCTATATACTACATGATAAAAGTTATACTAAATAAAAACACATGTAAAAATTAATTAATTTATAAAAATTTCATTATTTTTTTTCGAAAGGCAAGAAAATTTATGAAATAAAAGAAAACTAACAAGAAGCTAGCAAATACACGACACTAAAAACAATGCACCCTACACTAGCCCATAAACCAAGCCACCACGATATTACAAACCCAAAAATCACACAAAAAATCCAACCTAAGCTCAAATAGAAAACTAAAAAGACCAAACAACATGAGAGACACGAATGGACGACTAGACTCCGAATCCACAACTTGAAATCTCAGTTATCCATCTCCGGAATAGCCAAAATCTAAATCCACCCTACTACATGTTCGAATCTGAGGATGAATAATCATCGTCTTCGTCAGCTACATCGTTCAAGTTCATCATTAGATTAACAAGTGTAACTCGTTCACACCACTTAAGTAAATCTCGATTTTTATTACGTTTCAAATATTTTTTTCCTCGAATATAATTAAAAAAACCAGTGCCTATTTAACACTCTAGTATTCTTCATCTTCTTCTTGGAACGAAAACGAGTCAATAAGGCCGAATTTGCTTCTTTTATATCGATATTTGGACAAATATATTATGCTTTATAACACAAAAAGTTATTTAGGTTAAAGTTGAAAAAAAAAACTTTACCTATATATTTATTAAATTGAGACGGAAATAATATATAAATATAAAAAAAAGTAGTGTTGTATCTGATAATTTAGAGTGTGAGATATAAAATTAACTATTATTATTCTAATAGTAACTCCGGAGTAATAATTTACATTTACAATTTACAATGTGATACTCTGTCTTATATACTGTATAAAACTTGCAAAAGGTTGAAAAAGTCCAAAAATTGCCACTTCTTTTTATTTTCAAAACGTACACCTCACCATCTTCTTCTCCTGTTCTACAAAATCTCTGTGAAAACACATGCCAAAATCACACACTTCGATATTTCAATTATTATAATTCTAATAATTTAAAATTTATTTCTAATAATTAAATTATTTTTATCATCAATTTCTCTGCCGATTCTCACTGTAAATTACTCCCTACTTCATTTATTAATAATCTTATTCATTTCTTTAATCCCAACTCTTACACACACACACACACACTCTCTCTAAATCTAGGGTTTAACACTGTTTCACCATTTATGCAGCTACATATTGCGAGCTTATATAATGTGTAAATTTATTTATTATTACAATTATAGATCTGATTGTGATTGAGCTGAATTTACATTCACACTGTTCAATTTTAGTTCAGCTGAAGCAGTGAAAATGTTAATGATACGTGAATTAGGGTTAGGGTTTATGTTTAGGAGAGGTTAATGATAGTAACTGTGGTTAATTCAATGGGCTGCAAAGCTTCAAAAATTGATGATCTTCCATTAGTGATTCGTTGTAGAGAAAGAAAGAGATTAATTAAATCTGCTGCTGATTATCGGTACGAGTTATCATCTTCACATTTGGCTTATTTTCATTCACTTAAAGATATTGGTTATGCACTTTCTAGATTTGTTGATGAACAGCTTGTGATACCTTCACCTTCACCATCAGCATCACCTGTACTTACATTGCCATCTGAAGTAGGTAAAAGTAGTATTAATCATAATGGTAATAATGATTATCATAATCATAAGAATAATAATAATAATAATGGATCTATGTCGTCTGGTTCGATATCGATTTCACATGTTCATGATATTGAGGAATCTGGATCTGATTCCGATTTGAGCTCTACTTTAGATGATCATATTCGTTTACATAATAATAATGCTGCACATAATAATAATGATGCACATGATGATGGTGGTGGTGGAGGTCATGGTTTTGGACATAATCGACCACCGTCTAATTTGTACAATAGATCAAATGAGTACAACGAAATGGATACGAATGATCCTTATTTAATGAACAATAGAGAGGCACCAGCCTATCGAGGTATGGACCAGACTGGTTGGAGTGATCCGTTTGTGAACAACAGAGGACCTCTGCCTTTTCAACCTTCATGGGGTGAACCGTATGGAGTGAACCCTGAACCGTATGGTATAAACCCTGAACCATATGGGTTGAACCCATCTGTATTGCCATATCAACCTAGTCCTTGGGGACCAAACCAAACTAGTTGGGGCGGGGGAGACCCTTATGGGATGAACCCATCTGCATCTCAGTATCAACCTACATGGGGACCATATCAAGAAAATTTTGATTCTTACAATGGATACGGTGGTAACCCGAATTCTAATTCATATACAAATCAGTATTATGCTTCTTATATGAAAAAATCAGCCCCTGCTAGCCGAACTGTGATTCAACCAGAGGAAACAAGGGGGTTTCAAGAAACGGGTCAATGGCTCGATCCACAACATTATGATCCATATGGAGGTGCGTATAGGTATGGGTTTTCTTATAATGGGGCGGCCCCACCTCCTCCCCAAGAACCTAAGAAACCCAAAAGTCCTCCACCTCCTCCTCCACCAATGGATTCTGATTATCTTAACTTTTTTGATGCATATGATAACGAATACCGATTTGGATACGGGTATGAATCAATGGGTAGTAGTCCAGATTCGAGTGTTGTGCGAGAACGAGAGGGGATTCCCGATTTGGAAGAAGAAACAGAAACCGAGTCACATTATGAAGATCTGAAGGGTAAAACAGTCAATACAAAGAAAGACTTCAGTGAAAGAAAAGAAGACTTTGATGGCAGTTCATGGACAGAACCTTCCACTAGTACTGATGGTAGTTCTAGAAGAATGCCACCTGTCAAAAGCGAACATGGTGAAGCCAAGTCGGTCCCACTTGAAAATAATGATGGAACACGTTCGGTTAGTACTGAATTAGACAAGCATAGCTCTGAGACAATTGTTTCACAAAATATGGAGGAGGGTTATTATGAGAGTAAAAAGGGAGTAAGTTTTGATAAAGATGAAGGGTCAGGATCAATGCAAGAGATCGAATCCTCGATAATCAGTAGTTTGTCAACGTTATCTCCTCATGGTACTCGTGATCTTCACGAAGTAGTTCATGAAATCAAGGATGAATTCGAGACTGCGTTTAATAATGGAAAAGAAGTCGCTTTAATGCTTGAAGTTGGAAAGTTGCCTTACCAATCAAGGTTTGCAGTTATTAAGGGTAAAGAAAATTGTTATATAAATTATGTTCATGATTTCTAGTTATTATTGTGATTAAGTAAAACCGCATATTATCAGAAACTACTAATTAAAGAAACAAATAAAAAAAGTTTTTGTTGTTCAAAGTTATGATTCAAGCTTAGTATAACAAACAACTTATACTGTTAATTTGTTAATTTGCAGTGGTCTTATCCAAAATTCTCCCTTCTTTAACATCATCAGACCATCATCCATTACAATCTGTGAGTTCGTATTCTCGAGTTACAAAATTAGCAGGGTCCTATAATGTGGATGAAGTTGCAGATGATAGATCCATTAACCTTTCTTCTACTTTGGAGAAACTATATATGTGGGAGAAGAAATTATACAAAGAAGTAAAGGTAATACGATCACTACATCCTAAGAATTCCACTTAAAGCTTTTTTTTTTTTTTTTAATGATACATGAGGTGGTTGATCTATTTATAGGATGAAGAGAGGTTAAGGGTGATGTACGAGAAATGGTGCAATACGCTAAATGAATTGGATGCGTGTGGAGCAGAATCTAGTAAGATTGAAGCTGCACAGGCCTCTATAAAAAGGTTAAGGACTAAACTAAATGTATCGATCAAAGCTATCGATACGATATCTAGCGAGATACACAAGGTTAGGGACATGGAACTGCATCCACAAGTCAGTGAGCTAATATTCGGGTATGAACATCTTAATCCAATTTTACATATCCCTGATATCTCAAAATCATCCTTTCTTACTGTGTTTCCTTAATAATTATTATGTAAATTCATGGTTGCAAACGGCGTTTGCGGCAATTTGGTTACCAGCCCGTCAAGAAAAACATTTGATAAAAAAGGTCTGGTCAAAGTCGGTTAAAAGTTGACTTTTTGACTGGCCTTGTTCTAGTGTAAACGAAAATCACAAGCCCATTTAAAAAATTATAAAAATTAGTTGGGAAAAACACCGACTTACAGAGTATCCGTTAAAGATAAATTAATAAATAAATACATAAATACACTATAATTATAGAAAACATCATAAAAATATATATTATTTAAACTTATGTTACATCATCTTATTTGTAAATCATTTATTTTTAAAATATTTTATAAAAAATTATATTTGAAATATTTATATTGTGCTCTATACAGACTGATTAGAATGTGGCAATCAATTGTTAAATGCCACCGAAAGCAATTTGAAGCCATCATGGAGAGCAGAAGCCGAACGTTAAGGGCAAGCACGAGCCTTGAACGGGATTCAAGTTTAAGAACCACTCACGAGCTCGAAACAGGGCTCGTAAACTGGTGCCAACATTTTAATAACTGGATTAACGCTCAAAAAGCATATGTAGACTCTTTAAACGGGTGGCTTTTGCAATGCATTGATCACAAACCAGAAGTAACCATCGATGGTGAGGTTCCATATTCCCCGGGTCGAATGGGAGCTCCTCCGATTTTCGTAATTTGCAACGATTGGCAAAGGGAAATTAAAGGCGTTTCGCAAGATCGGGTCTCAAAAGCAATGAACGGGTTTGCATTTAGTTTAAGGCAACTTCTTGAAAGGCAAGACGATATTCAACGACTTATGCTGAAAAAGGAGGATCTTGCAAAGGAGTTTGCAAGAAAAAGACAAAATCTTGGGTCGGATAAACCACCCGGGTCGTTGGTTCCTTCTGAAAGTAATGTGGATCTGGATTATAAAGAAGCTATGAAGTTAGTTGGGTCAAGTAGTTTACAAGGTGGTGTGATTCCGATTTTCAAGGCTTTAGAGAAGTTTACTAATGATGCTTTAAAAGCTCATGAACAGGTAAGACTGCAATAACGGGACGTTTCTGGTGTGTGCACTAATTGTTAAAAATTATGTGAAGCTAGTTTTAATCTTCGTTACAAATTCATCGGATGGTTTTTGGCGTATTGGTATTATGTGGATCTTTAGGACCGATTTTGAGAGACTAATGATTAGTAGTGTCGTTAGGCGATAGACGGAAGGAGCAAGAAGTGCCTGTTTTGTAGAAGTTTGATCAAAAATCAAGATATGTTTAGGTGATGTAATAGCTAATTTTATCTAGTTTAGGAGTTTTTGTACATAAACATTGTTAAATTTATGTGTTCAAATAATTTCCCCTTTTATTTTTTCATTGTGGGTTTAATTAAAAGTTATGTCTAGTAACATTTATATTTATGTCGTCTTAGTTGTTTTTCTCCGGTAAAGAGTTGCCCGATGAATTTACTATAAAGAATAAAAGTATTGATACGGGCTACAAGGCATGGTGCAACCAACAACCAAGAGCACGAAAGCCGACAAAAACAATGACTCGCGACTCAACTGTTGGAAGCTTCGACGAGCCCAACACACCACTATAGAGGATCTAGACTATACTAGACTCACTACACCAACACTTCGACGTTGGTTAGCCTTTAATTTTATAAATCCTTAGTGCACAATGTACTTAGGCGACAATGTCGACCATATATCTTTAGGCGGTATAACCGACCATGTATTACTTAGGCATAATAAGAACAACAAAAGTGCACTAAGAACTTAAACACAAACTAAGGCTTGATCGGGAAACTTAACAAAAACACTTATATTAAATTACAATTACAATATTACTTACAAGCTTTCTCTTCTCTACTTTCGCTAACTCACACTCTTCTTCTCTTCTTCACAACTCACTTCTTATTTCACTCTCACAACTTCACACATGAAATCTCCTCCCATATTTATACTACTCCATGGAACATTCTAGAACCTAGATATTTCCATGGATATATAAATATCTAGATATTTCTACAACCTACAAATATCTAGATTTTTCTTTTACATTTCAATTTCTAGATTTTTCTCTCATATTCTAATATCTAGATATTTTCTTATACATATTAATATCTAGATATTTTACCCATATACATTTACTAATTCCATATTATTCTAAATTTGCATTGTATTTTAACATCAACCAATAATGGCGCCAGCCGACATTAACTTGCCAAGCTCGCTACAGGTTCCGCAGACAGTAACTTGAGCGCACTGATTGAATCAAAGAGTTCATTCATTGATCCTTCTTGCCCTTTAAATAAACGTAAATAAACGAGTGTTCCTTTTCTGCCGGATAAAGTAAACCGGAGCTGCAAGCAATAACTTGGCCACTATAAACTGAGCAATATTAGGATCAGAATGAGGAATCAAACAGTTTACTATATCTTTCCAATTATAGCCCATCATGATCTTTACCATTGATTTGCATTTCGACCAAAAAAGCGTGGAATAACTACATTCGGAAAACAAATGAGAGTGCGAGTCCGAATGTCCAATTGCAAACTGCATAAAGGACATAAGAGAATATTAGAGCCCCGATGCTTTCACCTTGTCTTTAGTTTTAAGACATTCTTCCATTAGCAGTCAAACAGGGCCGTCTCAACAATTTGAAGGCCCTAGGCGAAAATAAAAGTGAGCCTTTATACACGTTTGAATTTTTTAATACATATAAAAAGATAATACTTAGATTTATTTATTTATTTACTTAAATGTATTTAACTATTTAAAGTTACAGTATTACGACTTTAATTGACAATTCTTTATTTAATTAAACAGAATATTTTGAGAAAAGTATATAGATATTCAAAATTTTGGGCCCTTTAAATTTTTTGGGCCCTAGGCAACTGCCTATCTTGCTTATGCTCAAAGACACACATGCAGTCAAACATACATTTCTTTTTTCAAAGCATTTTTACCAATGTCGTAAAATATTACACTTGCTTTGTTGTTTAGCTCGGGGACTCGACTATTAGATAATTCATTCGTAGATCTGAATGTGCCTAAACATATGTCTAATCAGGGGAGGTCCGGAGGGAGAACAAAGTGATCGACCGCTTAGGGCTCAGGATTTTTAGGGGCCCAATTTATTTATATATACAGACATCGGAGATTTGAGAAGAGGGGAACTAGGGAAACACACTAAAGCAGCGACGGCAAAGCACAATATGCTCAAAAACAACAATCAAAGGCCTCAGAAAAAAAAGAAATCAAAGTTCACTAGTATTCTAGCAAGGCTGAAAGGGTCTTTTTATCAAATAGTTTACATTATTCGTTAGGGCACAAGGGCCTTTTTTTTCACATCGTTCTAGGCCCTCAAATTTTCGGGATCGGCTCTCTGTTTAATCTGCTTTGTGTTTGACCCCTGTTTTCAAGATTTGTTCTTTTTGAATCTTGACTATTGATTTCTCATGTGTCAAAGATATAACATATCCCAATCATTTTCTTAATGTGTCT
Source organism: Rutidosis leptorrhynchoides (assembly GCF_046630445.1). Lineage (NCBI taxonomy): Eukaryota > Viridiplantae > Streptophyta > Magnoliopsida > Asterales > Asteraceae > Rutidosis > Rutidosis leptorrhynchoides. The sequence continues at coordinate 119,215,559 of NC_092341.1, forward strand.
TATTTCGTCCTCATTATATATTATATATATGTGTGATGTATGATATAAGATTAACGTGAACAAAATAATTGCTGCACGTGCATCTTACTCGTACACATGTGCTCAAAACATTAACGCTTACAGATTTGGTAACCAAACCATTATTCAATCTCGAGTATAGTCATCATATTGTATTTTTACAGTTACTAATACTCATTACCTTATATATGAATAGTTTTGTTTGCTACTTAACTAGACTATAGACCATTATTTACCATAATGTAAACCGGTGTTTGGTATTTTTTAGTGCTACGAAATCAATGGTCTAAAACTTGTAACGGTTAGTTTTCAACGCGTTTATAACGTGAATGAGCTTGTGAATTGGGTATGTTTAAGGTGTTTACTTCACCCCAAAGACACATTGGATTACAAGTTGAAGTAAAGGTAACATTAAAGAGAAAAAAGATTAATACTAAGACCCTCTCTAACGGGAGCGTGCTCCCTCCCAACACGCCTCAATTTACCCAACACGCCTCATAACCATGGCGTGCTCCCTGGTGTGCTTCTGGCGTGTGTGCTCCAAGCACATAGAAAAAAGAAGCGTGGAAGGCATTTTTCTTTTTTTGATTGGTTAATTGTTCTTTTAGTTATTTTTATCCTTTTTTTCACCCAACTTTTAGTCAGATTTTAACATATCACCCAACACGCCACTCAACATGTCACCTCATTATTTACTAGTTTACCAGCACGCCTATCAAGCACCCCACCAGCACCTAGCAACACGCCAACACACCCTTCAGGGTTAAAGATGGTCTAACAAGAATGTGAAACTTATTACATATGTCATGAATAACACTGATAATCAAGCATATATTAGATCTAACGAGTTCGGTCTACACTTGACAACAAAAGAGGGGGATTTATGGGTCATTTGTGTTTAACTAGCCGGTCCGGTATACCGTGAATAACCCCATCGCGAAATGAAGATCTCAACAGGTTAAACGTCGACCCACCATCGTTTGATAGCCGGTACCGATGGCTCAGAGGAAGGTTTATAGGGTTAATGTTCATAGAACGTTACATGTAACCGTTTGAAGTACGGCTCGGAGTGCTATATATCCGGTAGCACGGGTAATGCGCTATTTGTTAGCGCAGATGTGTATATTCGAACATGATTAACTTACTAATAATAGTATGTTTTAAATGTGGGTGTTATATGTTACTCCCTCCTTTTATTGGGGTCTAAGTCCCTATTTATAGTCGAGATGAGTTTGTTCTTCAACAACATATATTGGGACAAAAGGTACATCGTCCTCTTCATTTGTACAATCGTACCTAAAAAGCTGTAAAAATCAAGAATGGTCCATGTATGATCTGCCAGTTGTCCGCACCATTACCTTTACAGGGATCGTGGCGACCACCGAGAGTGGTCCCTGGTACGATCTGCGAGTTGTCATTCGCCATTACCTATCGCAAGAATCGTTCCAGAGATTTTGCAGTGTCCTAGCATCTGATGTGCCTTGTGAGCTTGTTGGGTAACGCGCTATCTATTGTCTGGCCCCATATCATGTAACGGGGGTATGTGCGTATTCCTCCAACTAACTCTTTGTAATACCCCGTCAGAATCCACTAACGGAATATTAACTCCTGGTCCCACAGTTTAGCGGTCACGCCCTCTATATGAGACGTTTCCGAAAAGTATTCGCATTACTTATCAAATCAAGTCATTTATTAAAGAAAATGTAACTGGAAAACGTTTGACATAAATGACTAATGTATATGAACCCAAAACATCTTGAAACAAAATAGTTTAAATGTGAATATTTGTTCTTGAAATGAAAATGATAAATATGCCGGACGACGTCCAGTTCTAGCAGCAGACAGCGTAATAACTTCAATTAAGCGCAAGCACTACCTCTATGCACCTGAGATGAAACATGCAAAACGTCAACGAAAAACGTTGAGCGAAACTACAGGTTTAGTAAATCATTTCGTAAGTTAGGCCACAAGATTTTCTTGGAAAGCATCATAGGAAAAGTATACATTATCGTGAGCACTTGATTATAAAGCTTTAACCTTTGCGTGAGCCGAGCACACGTCTTTAGTTTACCCTATCATAGCATACATCGATCAAGTGTACGAGTAACAACAAAATAGATGCATGTCATGTTTAGGCGAGGTCTGTCAAACCTAACGGTATCGTCCCTATAAGTCGAGCTTACATAAAGTAACTAATATAATCAAGCTAATGGATTTTTGATCTGAACTCATATGTATAGTCATTTAAGTTACTTGTGCCTAATATGTAAAACATTTGTAAAAAGCATGCATCTCATCCCTGTAAAACGTAGGTAGGGACTGTAGACTCACCTTACCAAAAGCACTTGTAATTATCTTAGCAAAACGTACGAATGTCGAACAATCTCGACTGAACAATGCAACCTAAACAAGTAAATCATCTTAAGTATACACTTATAGATCAAAACATGTCAACCCATAGTGTACGCAAAGTCCTAGTGCTCAGACTGGCTCAACGAACAAGTAAAAGTCAACTAATCCAAGCAAGTTAACAAAAGTCAACCAAAGTCAACCCCAAAGTCAACTCGGTCAAAGTGGTCAACTAAAGTCAAACATCTCAGTAGGTCATACAAACATGATCAATAAGTCAAACCTAGGTCAAGTATCACTTTACAAGTTATAATTAAGCATATTGCACTTTTGCACCTTAAAGTATACCTTAGAAATTCGTACGTCGTAGAAAGATCCAACTATAGCTTATAGAACATAAATCATTAAATCATGAACAACTCCAGATCTTAACTACACTTAAAATAGATTCCAAAAAGTCTGGCCAAAGCCTCATACGATAAATAAAAGTCAGAATTCAGAAGGGGTCTAATCATAGTACATTACAGAAATTTCTGCCCGCGCATCAGTTTTTAAACATTTTTCATAAAATATAAAAAATAGATTTTGTTGAACGGCAACCTGGAATCATCTCAAAACATCTCAAAGTTTTAGTGATAAAATAATCAGAAACATTTCTTTGGCCAATTTGTATAGTTTCGCAAACCTTTACAGACTCATCAGTTTTGTTCATCAAACTGATATATCATTTAGACGAGCATATATCTCATGGAAAATCATGTTCTCGCAAGTTCGCATACAAATGAAACATGTCAAGAAACACTTAAACTAACATATTCCAGAATATCAAAGTCTCAAAAAATTCCTAATTCACTCTAGCAACTTTTATGTAACTTTGATAAACGATTCAGCTCACTTTAGAAACTAAATCTTCGTTTTGACATTACGGGAGCATTATATAACCTTTTGACGCAAATCTTAAGTCTAAATTGCATAAATTTTCACAAAGAATACAGTAGTACACTTTATTTAAGTTAAAACACAAAGCATGAAACTCAGAAAATTCGGATATCATGCAAACCCTAACGAAAACTTCGATTAAGCATATCTTGAGCATACGATAACGAAATCACGCAAAATTGGAGTCTAAAATTAATAACTTTTCGATATATTTCTAATTAAACATAAAAAATCTGATCTCGTGTCAATTAAATCAGATCATTAAAATACAAATTCGTTTTTCGTACATACAACGTTAATTACGCAACCAAACGATAAATTACATCACATAACACCATCAATTGAGCACTAGACTTGATTACACTATGTAATTGAACAAAATTCAGATTTAATAAAATTAGGGTTACTAGTTATACCTTAAAAACTCGAATTGCTAGTACGTACGCGTAGAGAACGACGATTGGAACAACGTTTATGCTTAAGTTTTCTTCTAATTTTGAGTTTTGATGGCTATTGTGGTATGGTTGGTGATCGACGACAAGGAGAGGGGAGGGGGAGAGCAATCGGCCAAAAAATAAGAATGAGGGTTTCTCAAGTGATCTTGCCTTATATATATCGGGTTAGGGCCTCAAATTAAATAATTAAAGTCCATTACTAGCAAGCATGAGTCCAAAATAAAAACACAAAGGGGCTAGGGGTGGTCGGCCGAATGGCCCTCTAAGGGGTGTCCTGGGCTCGGTTTTGCTAATTTACTCATATGCGAGTGGTCTGTTTCGTTGCCGTTAATCGTACCGGGTCTCCGGAACATTAACTAGTCGTTGAAACAAAATCACCGGATTTAATTCATTAAATAAATAATAAATTAAATTAGTTTTTCTTAAAGTTAATAATTATTAAAAATAATTATTTCGTCATTTTTCTGAGTTCCGTAAACTGAAAAGCTTTTTAGGCGATAACTTAATGCGTAACGTTTTCTAGTTATTTCACTTTCAGAAATAAGTTCATAAATTAATATAACCTATTAATTCAAGAATCTCTTTAATAAGCATGCATTTAATTCTACTAAACACACGAGTCTAAGTAACCACCGTTAAATACTTAACGGATAAGTAACGATAGTAAACGGAAAAAGTCGGGTTGTTACATTACCCACCTGTTATGAAAAATTTCGTCCCGAAATTTTAGTGCTCATCCGCCGTAGTCGTCTCCTCGGGAAACAGTTGCGGATACTTAAGTCTCATCTGATCTTCACGTTCCCACGTGAATTCTGGTCCTCTACGGGCATTCCATCTAACCTTAACGAGCGGAATTCTACTTTGCTTTAGTTGCTTAATCTCGCGATCCTTAATCTCAGCAGGTTCTTCAATGAAATTAAGCTTAGGATCAACTTGCACTTCGTCTAAAGGAATTATCAAATTTTCTTCGGATAAACATTTCTTCAAATTGGAAACATGAAATGTATCGTGAATCTCACTAAGTTCTTGCGGCAACTTCAGTCTATACGCCACTGGACCAATTCTTTCGGTAATCTCAAACGGTCCAATATACCTCGGACTTAGCTTTCCTCTTTTGCCAAAACGCACTACACCCTTCCAAGGTGATACTTTAAGCATAACTTTGTCTCCAACCTAAAATTCCAAATCTTTCCTTCTAATATCGGCATAACTCTTTTGACGATCTCGCGCTATTTTCATTCTCTCTCGTATATGTGCGATCTTCTCAGTCATTTCGTGTACAATCTCAGGAGTAGTTAACTGACTATCTCCTAACTCAGTCCAACATATAGGTGATTTGCACTTTCTGCCATACAGTGCTTCAAAAGGCGCTGCCTTTATACTTGCGTGATAACTATTGTTGTAAGAAAACTCTACTAGCGGTAGATGTCTATCCCATCCAATTCCAAAGTCAATCACACACACTCTTAACATCTCTCCTAGTGTCTGAATGGTTCTCTCGCTCTGACCATCAGTCTGTGGGTGGTACACTGTACTCATATCTAAACGAGTTCCCTTGGTATCTTGCATAGCTTGCCAGAATCTAGATGTAAACCTACTATCTCTGTCAGAAATAATGGATAGCGACACTCCATGTCGAGAAACTACTTCCTTTATGTAGATCTGTGCCAACCTCTCCATCTTTTCTGTTTCCTTAATCGGTAGAAAATGAGCGGACTTCGTAAGACGATCAACGATAACCCAAATCGTATCGTAACCTCCTACCGTTTTAGGAAACTTAGTGATAAAATCCATCGTAATATTCTCCCACTTCCATTGTGGAATCTCTGGCGGTGTCAACAATCCTGACGGTTTCTGATGCTCTGCTTTAACTTTAGCACAAGTCAAGCACTTACCAACATAGGTAGCGATATCAGCCTTCATATTAAGCCACCAATATAGTGCCTTAAGATCTTGGCACATCTTGTTGGATCCAGGGTGAATAGAATACTTTGTCTTATGTGCCTCTTCTAACACTAGTTCCCTTAATCCGCCAAACTTCGGTACCCAAATTCTGTCGATGAAATATCGAGTTCCATCGTCTCGAGTAATGAACTTCTTATCGATTCCTCGAAGCAATTCAGTAACAACGTTCTCTTCCTTCAACACCTCTAACTGTGCGTCACGTATCTGTGAAGTAAGATTTCTTCGAATAGTCAAGTTCAATGCTCTAACTCGAATAGGCTTAATTCTCCCCTTCCTACTCAAAGCATCTGCCACTACATTAGCCTTACCAGGATGATAGCTAATGTCGCAGTCGTAATCGTTCAGGAGTTTGATCCAACGTCTCTGTCTCATGTTAAGCTGTTTCTGATCGAAAATATGCTGCAAACTCCTGTGATCCGTGAAAACGGTAAACTTAGTACCATACAGATAGTGTCTCCATATCTTCAACGCAAAGACTACAACACCAAGTTCTAAATCGTGAGTCGTGTAATTCAACTCATGTATCTTCAATTGTCGTGATCCATAAGCAATCACTTTTGTACGTTGCATCAACACGCAACCAAAACCCTGTCATGAAGCGTCACAGTAAACTATGAAATCCTCGGTTCCTTCGGGTAAAGACAAAATCGGTGCGGTCGTTAACTTCTCTTTTAACAACTGAAATGCAGCTTCATGCAACTCTGTCCATTGCCACAATATTGTCCGCTTTGCCCGCAGGCGCACGGCTTTTTCTTGACAACCACACACGAGAAGCACTTTCCAAGGAGGTCTCCCATCCTGGTAGTGTTCTTGCCCGAGTATGCTTAACCACAACGTACTCGCACACATGCTCTGCCTGTGGTCCCAAAATGTGTTGTGTCATTTAAGCGTGAGTATTACCTTATAATCCCATGATCACTCATGTCCATTCATACTTCTTACCCTTGTGAGTCAATGCTGTTAACGGTCGGGCAATAGTAGAAAATCCCTCAATGAATCTTCTATAGTAACCGGCGAGACCTAAGAATTGTCGTATCTGCATTGGCGACTTAGGAGTCTCCCATTTCTTAACCGTCTCTATCTTCGCAGGATCAACTTGGATGCCATTGACACCTACGATATGACCCAAAAATTGAACTTCTTTCAGCCAAAAGTCACACTTCGATAATTTCGCGTACAACTGCTCCTTCCTGAGCATCTCTAGTAACAAATGGAGATGTTGTTCATGTTCCTTCTCACTCTTAGAATATACCAGAATATCATCAATGAACACAATAACAACTTGTCTAGATATGGCTTACACACACGGTTCATGAGATCCATGAAACAGCTAGTGCGTTCGTCAATCCAAACGGCATTACAGTAAACTCATGATGACCATAGCATGTTCTAAACGCTGTCTTCGGTATATCTATCTCTTTCACTCTCATCTGATGATAACCTGATCTCAGATCGATCTTAGAGTAACACGCTGATCCTTGCAATTGATCAAACAAATCATCAATTCTCAGCAACGGATATCTATTCTTGATAGTTAACTTATTCAACTCCCTGTAATCAATACAGAGTCTCATAGATCCATCCTTCTTCTTCAAAAACAGTACTGGAGCTCTATCTCTGAAGTGCTTAGCCATGTAGCACGCCTTCTTGCACCTGTCACAAAACAGAGCATTGCGAACCTGATGTTCTTCACTATGGGAAGCTCTTCGACGCAGAATAGCATAACATGCTAGTTCCAATAATAAACAAGGCTATAATCAAATATACTAGCAACGAGTAGTGATGCATAGTAGATAATATTAAATCATAACGATTCTAGTAGGAATAATAATAAGTAGTAGTGATACATAGCGCTTAGTAGTATCAATAATAAGAACAATGTACACTAGTAACATTAACACTAACTAGCAATAACAGTGGCAACACTAAGCATGATAAATTAGTAGGAAATCCAACACTTAACGTAATAAAATTCTCATTCATAAATCATGCATAACCAAGAAAATAACACATCCTTCATGTCATAAGTAAAACCACAAAAGTAATGACCAAATCTAGTAATGTATGTGCGAGTATCAAATAATAAGCAAATAATAATCAAATAATTTCTAATAGCGTGGAACGAGTCCAAACGAGCGATCTCTATTTCCGCTTTTCGAGCTCCTTCAGCAAGTACTCGACCATTTTCTCCAAATTCTCAACTCGTAACGTGAGGTCATTGGCATTGTTGTCATTAGCAGTAGCAGTGGAGGTACTAGGTTTAGAAGTAGATGTAGAAGCATCATAGGGATGAAAACGACGACACATCTCAAGTGACTAGTTATCATAGCGAAAACTCTTGTAAAATAGGTTTCTAGCTCGAGCGGGTCCTTTCGGTATCCTACGGTGGCCTCTCGGTCCGTAGGGGTTAACATAGTCGGGATTAACAAAAGGTGACTGGGGCGAATCAGCTACGTCAGGTTCGGATTCGGATTCGGGTTCCGAGTCTTCCTCGGGATCCTCTTCCGGTTCTTTTCCCTTGGGTTCATCCTCGTGCTCGGTTTTCATCTCGGGTTCCGACTCGGTATCATCTACAAACTCAAGTATCGTATTTCCTTGCGCTTACACAGTTTCCTCGGATTCCATGTCAGAGTCGGTAAGAATGATAGGATTGGAAGAAGTCATCTAGCACTCAAAGAAAACATAAAGTTAGTTCATCTAGTAATCATGTCATCATAGGAATCATGTAGCATAGCAATTAATCTAACTAGGTTTCATACAACTTAACAAGTCTAAGGTTACAGTCTAGACTCATTAGACGTCCTAACGTTCGACTCTCTAATGCAGCCTAGTCCTAGGTAACCGATCTGCTCTGATACCAAATGTAATACCCCGTCAGAATCTACTAACGGAATATTAACTCCTGGTCCCATAGTTTAGCGGTCACGCCCTCTATATGAGACGTTTCCGAAAAGTATTCGCATTAATTATCAAATCAAGTCATTTATTAAAGAAAATGTAACTGAAAAACGTTTGACACAAATGACTAATGTATATGAACCCAAAACATCTTGAAACAAAATAGTTTAAATGCGAATATTTGTTCTTGAAATGAAAATGATAAATATGCTGGACGCCGTCCAGTTCTAGCAGCAGACAGCATAATAACTTCAATTAAGCGGAAGCACTACCTCTATGTACCTGAGATGAAACATGCAAAATGTCAATGAAAAATGTTGAGCGAAACTACAGGTTTAGTAAATCATTTCGTAAGTTAGACCACAAGATTTTCTTGGAAAGTATCATAGGAAAAGTATACATTATCATGAGCACTTGATTATAAATCTTTAACCTTTGCGTGAGCCAAGCACACGTATTTAGTTTACCCTATCATAGCATACACCGATCAAGTGTACGAGTAACAACAAAATAGACGCCTGTCATGTTTATGCGAGGTCTGTCAAGCCTAACGGTATCGTCCCTATAAGTCGAGCTTACATAAAGTAACTAATATAATCAAGCTAAGATATTTTTTATCTGAATTCATATGTATAGTCATTTAAGTTACTTGTGCCTAATATGTAAAACATTTGTAAAAAGCGTGCATCTCATCTCTGTAAAACGTAGGTAGGGACTGTAGACTCATCTTAGCAAAAGCACTTGTAATTATCTTAGCAAAACGTACGATTGTCGAACAATCTCGACTGAACAACGCAAACTAAACAAGTAAATCATCTTAAGTAAACACTTATAGGTCAAAAAATGTCAACCCATAGTGTACGCAAAGTCCTAGTGCTCAGACTGACTCAACGAACAAGTAAAAGTCAACTAATCCAAGCAAGTCAACAAAAGTTAACCAAAGTCAACTTGGTCAAAGTGGTCAACTAAAGTCAAACATATCAGTAGGTCATACAAACATGATCAATAAGTCAAACCTAGGTCAAGTATCACTTTACAAGTCATAATTAAGCATATTGCACTTTTGCACCTTAAAGTATACGTTAGAAATTCGTACGTCGTAGAAAGATCCAAATCATTAAATCATGAACAACTCCAGATCTTAAATACACTTAAAATATATTTCAAAAAATCTGGCCAAAGCCTCATACGATAAATAAAAGTCAGAAGTCAGATTGGGTCTAATCATAGTACATTACAGAAATTTCTGTCCGCGCGTCAGTTTTTAAATATTTTTCATAAAATATAGAAAATAGATTTTGACGAACGGCCAATTGGAGTCATCTCAAAACATCTCAAAGTTTTAGTGATAAAATAATCAAAAACATTTCTTTATCCAATTTGTACAATTTCGCAAACCTTTACAGACTTATCAGTTTTGTTCATCAAACGGACATATCATTTATACGAGTATATATCTCATGGCAAATCACGTTATCGCAAGTTCGCATACAAATGAAACATGTCAAGGAATACTTAAACTAACATATTCCATAATATCAAAGTCTCAAACAATTCCTAGTTCACTCTAGAAATTTTTATGTAACTTTGAAAAATGATTCAGCTCACTTTAAAAACCAAATCTTCGTTTTGACATTACGGGAGCATTACATAACCTTTTGACGCAAATCTTAAGTCTAAATTGCATAAATTTTCACAAAGAATATAGTAGTACATTTTATTTAAGCTAAAACACAAAGCATGCAACTCAGAAAATTCGGATATCATGCAAACCCTAACGAAAACTTCGATTAAACATATTTTGAGCATACGATAACGAAATCACGGAAAATCGGAGTCTAAAATTAATTAATTTTCGATATCTTTATAATTAAACATATTATAAAATCAGATATCATGTCAATTAAATCATATCATTAAAATACAAATTCGTTTTTCGTACATACAACGTTAATTACGCAACCAAACAATAAATTACATCACATAACACCATCAATTGAGCACTAGACTTGATTACACTATGTAATTGAACAAAATTCAGATTTAATAAAATTAGGGTTACTAGTTATACCTTAAAAACACGAATTGCTAGTACGTACGCGTAGAGAATGACGATTGGAACAACGTTTATGCTTAAGCTTTCTTCTAATTTTGAGTTTTGATGGCTATGGTGGTATGGTTGGTGATCGACGACAAGGAGAGGGGAGGGAGAGAGCAATCGGCCAAAAAAAATAAGAATGAGGGTTTCTCAAGCGATCTTGCCTTATATATGTCGGGGTAGGCCTCAAATTAAATAATTAAAGTCCATTACTAGCAAGCATGAGTCCAAAATAAAAACACAAAGGGGCTAGGGGTGGTCGGCCGAATGGCCCTCTAAGGGGTGTCCTGGGCTCGGTTTTGCTAATTTACTCATATGCGCGTGGTCCGTTTCGTTGCCGTTAATCGTACCGGGTCTCCCGAACATTAACTAGTCATTGAAACAAAATCACCGGATTTAATTCATTAAATAAATAATAAATTAAATTAGTTTTTCTTAAAGTTAATAATTATTAAAAATAATTATTTCGTCGTTTTTCTGAGTTCCGTAAACTGAAAAGCTTTCTAGGCGATAACTTAATCGTAACATTTTCTTGTTATTTCACATTCCGAAATAAGTTCATAAATTAATATAACCTATTAATTCAAGAATCTCTTTAATAAGCATGCATTTAATTCTACTAAACACACGAGTCTAAGTAACCACCGTTAAATACTTAACGGACAAGTAACGATAGTAAACGAAAAAAGTCGGGTTGTTACACTCTTACATACTTGTTCTTTCGCATTTCAACATAGGGATGAGCCAGCTAGATCCTGACAATGCCTGTCGTCTTAGCACCTTTCAAATGTGGTGCAAGGCGCACGATTTTATACCTACATTGAATCTTTTCAAGAATATCTTTAGTTATGAGCGCCTCAACCTTGGTTAGTTTGCTTTTCAGGCCCAAAGTTCCGCAGACCACAGTGTTGGAAGGAGAACTACTTTTTTGTTGATAAGACGTTTATTCCGTCTAATTTTGCCAACATAGGTTCATGGCACTACGGTTTCAATGATCAGTTGAATCATGCTCCACCTTTGAGCTCTCATGAGCGTATTATGTTTGACAAGTGCGTAGGGCTAACACTACCTCTTCGTATGTATGATAATATTCCGTTATACGCCGGTGGGGCATCTAAGTTTTGGATTTACGAGAATTATCATCCGTGTTTTAGTCGCAACCTTCAAGGTACGTATCTCGGTGTTTTACTTTATTGCGCTGAATTCAATGCGCTAAACTTGTCATTGGTTTTGTGAAGAAATATTTTTTTTTTGGTAAAAGGGGATCACCCGGTGAATATTATAAAATAATAAAAAGGTTACACAAATGAAGATTAGTGATTAACAGAACAGGCTCTGTAATCCAAGAACAGACCAAAACTATCAAACATTGTAAACGCAAGACTCAACCAAGCAAGGTTTGCATGAACCAGAAAACAATCCATAAGAAGCAAACACGCATAACTCAAACTAGCATCCATCTCTTCCTCAGATTGGTAACATGAACCGAGTCCTTAAATTTCAAGGACATTAATTTGAGCCTGATAGTAGCAAAAATAGCCTGGAAGAGCTGATCATTTGATCTTTGCGAACCCTTGAAGATGCGCTCATTCCTCTCCTGCCAAATATAATAAATAGTAGCCGCAAATAGAAGCCGAGCAACCACTACCCTGCATGTTTTGCGCTTAGCTATAGGAATTAGAAGCCGAATGGTACCCTTCCAATCATCACTGTACACTTGAAATTGAATCAAAGCCTTGATCTTTCTCCATATTGTAGCAGTGTATGAGCATTAAAAAAAAGATGGTCTTGAGAATCCTGTTGCAATTTACAAAACACGCATAACGGCTGTTGATTTAGATTTGGGCCAACATCCCAGTGGCGTAATTTATCTTGTGTTTTTAACTTGTCTTTAACAACATGCCATAACATAAAAGAATGTCTAGGGATATTAGGAGTGCCCCACACTAGCGTATACCATTCCACCCTTGGGGATCGAGACCAAATAGTATACCAGACACCCTTCACCGTAAAATCTTGAAGATTACCATTCTCTGTTCTCCATAGAATCCCATCATCCGTGTTACCATCAGGTGGCCTTGCAAAGGGTACTTGGTTTTCCATGAGTCATGCCATAACCATCCATTACAATTATAGAGATCATATACCATAGTTGAGTTAGTATAACCTGCCCTCCGACGATCTCTAGCACATATAACATTTGCTAGCGGCCCATAGTCACACCATGAGTCAAACCAAGCATTCGTTGATCGTCCGTTACCTATACAATGAATAATGTGAGGTCTGATTTGGTCACGAATACATAATGATTTCTTCCATCCTCAGCTCGCATCATATGACGGTTGCACTTCCCATAAGTGGAAGCTTCGTAGTTGCTCCCTCCCCCCTTTTCTTTTGCCCCGCCATGCCACTAGATCCAGTAAATGAAGCCTATAAGAGTGAACCCATTTGACCCATAATGATTGCTTTTGGGTAAGTAAACACCAAGCATGATAGGTCATAAGCACTACATTTCAAGGCTTAAGGCTTTTAATTCCTAATCCACCTTCTTGTTTAGGCATACAAACTTCCAACCATTTAACCTTTGCTTTCCCTTTTTTCATCTCGCCTTGGCACCATAAAAAACCACGTATAAGCTTCTCAAGTTCGTGAATAATCTTATCCGGAAGAATAAAGACGGATGACCAGTACACTTGCAATGAAGTGAGGACCGATGTAATTAGTTGGAGTCGTCCGACAAAAGATAGAGATTTGTTCATCTAATTATTAATTTTTAGCCTCACTCGATCAATCAAAACCTTACAATCTTTATGCATTAAGCGCGATGACACCAGTGGGACTCTGAGATAACGAACATGTAATTTTCCTTCATCAAATGGGAGAACACTAAGAATTTCAGCCTTCACATTCGGTTTTACATTTCAAAAAAAACACGGTGCTCTTTTGTATACTAGGGACAAGGCCCGAGCAGCTAGTGAACTCTTGCAGCCCATCTGAAATGACTTGAACTGATTGTTTACTAGTAAATGAGAACAGGAAAAGATCATCCGCAAAACATATATTTATAATATCCAGCTCTTCACACCTGGATGAAATTTAAAGTGATCCGATTCACGAATATTTCTCTTAAGGATTAGAGTTAAGGCCTCCATGATCAACGTAAATAAATAAGGAGATATAGGATCTCCTTGCCTCAAGCCTCTTTTTCCTTTAAAATAACCGTGTAATTCACCATTGATATTAATCGAATACGATGTAGTCGTAACACATCTCATAATCCATTTGATCATAGCCTTATGAAAACCAAAGAGATGAAGGATCGATTCTAAAAATTTCCAATCCACATTATCGTACGCCTTCTGAATATCAATTTTGAAAGCACATCGAGGTTTCCCATGATCAGAATGATAATTGCGCATGATATCCTGAGTTAATAAAATGTTGTCTGAAATGCGCCTCCCTTGGATGAAAGTTGATTGATTATCGCTCACAACCACATCCAACACCTTTTTAATTCTGGCCGTGATAATTTTGCTAATGCACTTGTAAAGCACATTGCAACAAGATATAGGCCTGAAATCAGTGACACTGGCTGGCGTTTCAACCTTAGGGATGCGAGAAATAATGGTATGATTTAACTCTCTAAGCAACTGGCCATTAGAGAAAAATTCTCGAACCGCCTCAATTATGTCCTGGCCCACAATATCCCGTGCTTTTTAAAAAAACGCAGCCGTATACCCATCCGGACCCGGCGATTTACTATCGTCAATGTCAAACATCGCATCCTTAATTTCAGTGTCCGTAATCTGTCGTATCATGTCACGAGCAAGATCAGCATCTATGCGTTTATTAAATGTATTATCTGGATCTGAGATATCAACACATGGAGAGCTTGATCCCAAAAAGTTTTCATAGTGACTTACAAATGTTGCAGCCACTTTATTACCTTCAACCATAGTGCCTGAATGATCCATAATCGCATTAATTTTACTTCTGTTCGCACGCCCTTTTACCACCTTATGGAAGTAACCAATGTTATTATCACCTTCTTTTAGCCATTGGACTTTGGATTTTTGCTTAAACAATTTCTCTTCATCTAAAATTGCCTCATTAAACTCTTTAAGAATACTCCTTTCTTTTTCACGATGTGATATCGAATGAGGATCAGAATCCAATAGCTTTTGAGCTTCATCTAATTGTGAACGCCATTTAACAACTTGAGCATGTATATTCCTTTTCTCCCACATGATTTTGCGAAGAGGCTTCTTCATCATGCGAAGCTTTTTTACAACTACAAACATCTTATGACCCACAACCGGTTTCTTACACCCCTCAATGACACATTCTCGAAAACTTGGCTTTTCACCACCATAGTTACTGAATTTGAAATGCTTATGCTTCACCACTCGACAAGAAGGCAATTTCAAGATAGCCGGGCTATGATCCGATATTCTATAAGGTTGGAATATCGCATATGCATTCGAGAACATAGTTAGAAAACCATCATTTATCATAACTATGTCTATTTTCTTTAACACTCCATACAAAGCTTTGGGGCGCTGGTTCCATGTAAATTGTAATCCCGACTGATTAACATCCATCACTTCGATACTATCAACTCATTCCCTAAAATCTATCATGGCAGGAGTGATACGCGAACTGCCTGCAGAAGTTTCCTCCACATTCAGAGCGACATTAAAGTCGCCCATGATCACCCAAGGGTGATTACCAACAAAGATATGATGCACCTCAAGGTTACGCCACAACACACGTCTGTTCATATAATAGTTTGCTGCATAAACAATTGACACAAATATATCTTTATTTTGGTTAATAATTCTAACTTGACAATGCATAATCTGCTCTTCAACGGATAGGATCATGACATCGAAAATTCATGGATCCCATCCCACAATTATTCTGGTACCCCGATCACATTTTCTTGAGTTTGAAGCCCATATCCAGCTAGGAAAAACATAACCACAAATACGATGAAGCTTGATAACTTGAACATGCGACTCAAGGATAGCACAAAAACATAAGTTATTTTCAACTACAACTTCTCGAACCTCATTCTGTCTAGTGGTTAGGTTCAAACCCCTAATGTTCCAAGTAGCCAAACTAATCATTGGATACAACTACACTGGGAGTGCTTGCCCCCTCAGAGATTATTTTGGCCTCTCCCCCAATGTCATCTTCAATTTCAATATCCATTTCTTCATCAATGAGGCCTTTCTGAATATTACTTGTTTCTCCATGTAGTGTATTAAGAGCATCAAATGTGACGACCCGAAAATTTCTGACCAAATTTAAACTTAATCTTTATATAATTCCGAGACGATAAGCAAAGTCTGTAATGTTAAGTCTCAAAAATTTTGGAATTATATTTATGTAATTAATTACCCTTTAACTGTGCTCGATGATTCACGAACAATTGTTTGTAAATAAATATGTATATATATAAATATAAGTTTATATTATAATTTGAAATTATAAAATATAATATTAACATTGGAAATAAATATGTAAAATGAGATACAAAATAAGTAAGTACAATTTAAAATGAATCTATATATAAATACATATGATTTCTATGCATAATTATTATTATGTGTATATTGTAATATATAGAAATATTAGAAATAATAAATAATCAATAAAATTTATTATATTAATAAGGTTATTATTACTTTCATTAAAAATAAGTGTTATTATTAATCTCAGTATTATGAATATTACTATTATTACATATAAAAGTTAATACATGTAATTTAGGATATTAATGTGTTATTATTGTTTAAAAAAGCATTATTATTATTATAGTAATTATTATTAATAGAAAATAATACAACACTAATAGTATTATTGTTATCAATATTATAAGAATGATGAAGATAATTAAGATTAAAATTTATTTATGATCTAAATGAATTCTTATATTTTTATTATCATTTTCATAATATTATTACTAGTATTTAGTTATTTTAAAGAATTATTATTATTATTATTATTATTATTATTATTATTATTAATATAATTATTATTAATATTATTAGTACAATTACTATTAATATTTATTAAATTGAATTACAAAGAATCAAAATCAGTTGCAGGTATCTATCAACACTGTAATTGAATTTTGTTTCTGTCTCCAATTTGTTACTAGTCATTCTCAATCATAATTCAAGACAGAAATCTTGTGCTATATATTGTCTCTTGCATCCAGTGAATGAATCAAACTGAGAAAATCACTAAATAAGCTCGACACTCTGTACATTCATCTTTTTAACCATATTTTGATTTCGAATGAATTTTCAAAATGTAATAATACAGTCTTGTTAGGAATCGTCTATCAAAACTATCTGTAAGTTTTCAATCCTCAATTCTTTCTATTAATCTCTAATTTGAGAGTCAAAGTTTTGGGTTTTAAAAGTCAACTAAGTGTTCTTGAATCAAATTCGAGTTTGTCTTGATATTTCCAGTTAATTTGATGATCCATAAAGATTATAGGAATGATTTGCAACACAATTCATGTTGTAATCATAACCTATAACATTCTTAATCTCAAAACTAAATTTTGAGCTCATGTGTTCTTGACAGTGAGATACACAAACTTGAATTCGAAACAAATTTCAAAAACTAAAAATGCAGAGTTATTAGGAATCATTTACTTAAACTTTCTGTAAAATCTCAAGTTCCAATTCTTAATGACGAATTCGAATTTGCGAGTCAAAGTTATTTTGTCAAAAGTCAACTAATTTGTTCATCGAGAAATTAGAGCTTGTTTTGATATTTTATGTTCAATTGACGATTCCAATAGTTTTTAGGAATGATTTGAAACATATTTCATGTTGTAAAGATTGTTCAAAACGAACTCAAAATTGAAAACAAATTTTTTTTAAGGAAGCTACTAGCTTCAGCAGTAGGTTGTTTTTCAGTTTTTTTTGAATTTTCTTAATTACAAGAACACTTTTATTTTTTGTTTCATGTTTGTTTAAAAGTCCTAAAACCATTTTGATGATTGACTATTAAGAATGAAGTTGTATGATCGTTTGGATTTGGGTGAAGAAGATGAAGTGGGTTGAAACATGTATTAGATAAATACTTTGGGTTGTATTATAAATAAGATAAACAAGACAGAGGGAATGGTTAAGGGTGTTTGCGGGTGAACGAGAGGTCTCGGGTTCGAGCCCTGTTCGGGACATGTTTTTTTAGAAAAGCTTTGGAAGGTAGATTTCATTACCAAAATTATTATTATTGTTATTGTTACTAAAATTATAATTTTTATCATTATTATTATTACTAATATGTGTATTATTACTATTATTATGATTAGGATTATTATTATTATCAAAATAACACAAACTGTTATTATTATTATTCATATTAGTATTAGTATCATTATGTACTTATTAGTATTATTAGAATCATTATTAACATATGTATTATCATTATTATCATTATCATTTTTATTATTAGTATTATCATTATTAATAAAGTTATTATTAGTAGGACTATTATTAGTAAAATCATTAATATCAAAACTATCATTTTTAATAAATAGATATTTGGTACATAAAACCTACTTATTATATATACTACAACTATATTAATAATCTATATAACTATATACAAGACATATTAACATTTCTTATATAAATACCGACATACAAAAAATTCGATATTTTTAATATAATACTAAATATATATATATATGGATATATTAATATAACAAAATGTATAGATTCTAATCATTTTAAATATATATAAAATAAATATATATAACATATACTTTCAAATATAATATAAGTATATATTTTTAAATGAAATTTAATATAAATTATATAAACTACAAACACATAAATAATATATAATTAATAAAGGAAATTATGTGATTTCCATTATATGTTTTAATAGATATACAATTGATATAGGTTAGTGAATCCGAGGCCAACCCTGCATTGTTCAATTTCGTCATATGTATTTTTACTACAAAATACAGTATTGTGAGTTTCATTTGCCTTTTTACCCTTTATATTTTTTGGGCTGAGAATACATGCGCAATTTTTATAAATGTTTTACGAAATAGACACAAGTAATTGAAACTACATTATATGGGTGAATGATCGAAGCCGAATATGCCCCTTTTTACTTGGTAACTTAAGAATTAGTAAACCAGACTACTAATTCACGCGAATCCTAAAGATAGATCTATTGGACCTAACGAACCCCATCCAAAGTACCGGATGCTTTAGTACTTCGATGTTGTTTTATCATGTCCGAAGGATTTTTCGAAATGATAGGGGATATTCTTATATCCATCTTGTTAATGTCGGTTACCAGGTGTTCAATCCATATGAATGATATTTTTGTCTCTATGCATGGGACGTATATTTATGAGAAATGGAAATATGAAATCTTGTAGTCTATTAAAATTATGAAATGATTATTTTTGATAAACTAATGAACTCACCAACCTTTTGGTTGATACTTGATGTGACGCCCCGTACAAAACCATCGTGTACAATTCGTCAACAACAGGATCTTCACACGGTCAAACACTATATGCTGTTTGAAAACCAGTTTGCATTCATAAAAAGATAGCGTTTTACAAAAGATAACGTGCATCCTACGAATAGGAGCATAAACATAAGTATTTGACCCTAAGGTCATTACAAAGCCATTGTTTGAAATTAACATAAACTACGAATGCAAAAGAAAAGTTTCATGAATGAGACATCTCTAGTAATGCAGCGGATAACTAATACAGCAGGTCCTTAACAGCAAGACAGCAAATCTAACAGCGGAAGCAAGAAACCTCTAGGCACCTGAGAAATACACGCTTAAAAGTCAACACGAATGTTGGTGAGCTATAGTTTAAGTTGTAATAGTAACGTAAGGTAGGCCACGAGATATCAGTGTAACAAAACAGTATGAAAAGTATATGTATAACCGTGGGCACCCGGTAACTAGACTTAACGTTTATAACCCCCTGAAAGTACACTTGGCGAGTGCGTATGTTCATGAAGTATTAAACACCCGTTAAATGCTAGCGCGACTAGCCTGAGTGGGGATGTCAAACCCTATGAATCCATATCTAAGATTCGCGTTCACCGGTTCAAAGACCAATGACTAAACGTTACCGTGCTAAAGGGAATATTTATGCCGTTGTATAACCCACACACATATAAAGTTTAAGTACTCGTGCCTAACATGTAAAACGTAAAAAGCGCATGTATTCTCAGTCCCAAAAATAGTAAAAGTGGTAAAAAGGGATGCTATAACTCACAGTGATAAAAGCGGTAAAGTCGGTAATGAAAGTACGCAAGTAGTAAGTCGGTCCGAAAGGTCGTCAACCTAAATCAAAGGTTACTAGGTCAGTAGGTTGTCCTTATAAGTTCTAATAGTGCATAAAATAAGTTTAAGTGTCATCATCATCATCATCATTCATCATCATAAAAACTAAGTAAGTTTGACAAGAATAGAGATCGAAACAAAAGGCTGAATTCGGTCAGCTGCTGCGACCTCTACGTGAATCGAAAAGATGCATAGTCAGTGGCTATGGCTCCGTATATGAGTCCCCTAACCGATGACCAATTTTCAGAACCTAACTCGTCTTCGTTTGACCGTGGCGACGGTTTAAGTGCGAGTAGGTCAGAAATTTCAGCACAACATTAATAGGGTGTAGTGACACTCGGAGGGCCATAAATCCTAAACCGTAACTCGGATTAAGACGAGGCCTAAACGGAAAATTATCTACTCGAACCGAACTAACTGGAAATCTACTTTTCAGTAGCCCAGGTGGCCTGATCAGATACGAAAATCAGTGGACAAGTGTTCCGGTGGGGTTCTTGATGCTTGATGCTCATCACGGTTCTCATCATTGATGCTTGTAGCTTCAAGTGTACAACTCGTTGATGGTTTAGAATCAATTTTGACAAAAATTCTACCATCAATACACAATATGTTAAGATCAAGTGATAACACAACTCATTTAAGAGTCTTAGATGGATGATGAACCAATGTTACATCATATCCTTAGTCTTAACACAATTACAAGTCCAATTTACAAACAAAGTTACAAACTTTACATCAGTCAAACAAGTATGAACATGATCTAAGTCAAATGAAGTGATGGAACCCTAAGCTAGAGAGCTTGGATCTCTTTCACACAATTTATAAGGTCACAAAGCTAGAAAGCTTGAACCTTTAGTGTTCTTGAAGATCTTGAAGCATAAAGCTTGGATCTTTAAGTTTCATGAAGACCATAAACACAAGTTTTGATCTTTATAACAAAACAACAAGATCATAAGCTAGAAAACTTAGATCCAACAACAAGATATGAAGATTCAAGCTAGAAAGCTTGCATCTTGGTTGTTCTTGAAGATCTTGAAGCATAAAGCTTGGATCTTTAAGATATATGAAGATAACAAACAAAAGTTTGAATCTTTTTAACAAAACAACATGATTAAAGCTAAAATAATCTAGATCTACAAAGTTGGTGAAGATTCAAAGCTAGAAAGCTTGAATCTGCCATGTTCTTGAAGGATTCATGCTTGAATCAACAAGATGTAATCAAGATCAAAGCTAAAAAGCTTGATCTTTAAGAATGATGATGATACACGAATTAGAAAGGGAAAGAAGAAGAAAAAGATCAAAAACTTACAAGTGAGAAATGCTAGAAAGGAAGTAAGAGAGTATGTGTGTGTGAAATTTAAATGAGAGCATGTGTAAAATGAGAGTAATATGGCTAGTATTTATAGGCAAAATTTGACATGGATTGATGAGGTGGAAGCCCTAGTGGCCGTGATTTTCAAAGGGGGAGGGGGGAGACACCATTTTGCTTTTTGATTAGTGGTTGTCTAAAGTATGTACTTATGCTAGGATCCCATGTAACATTATGGATAATCCTTATCCAAATGCTAGTATGAATCATCTAATTAAATGGGCATTTATTTTATTTATTATGGGTCACTAATAAATAATACTTGGGCTAATTAATTGGGCCACTAGCTAGTGTAGGGTGGGCTAAGGTCCAATAAGGTAGAAAGTCCAACAAGACTAACTATTGTGATCTAGTAAATAATTAATTAAAATTAAGCATCCAAAAACCCAGGTAATTATTATTATAAAATAATAATTAATATTTCGCAGTCATAATATTCCGATTACGACAAAAGTTAAACGTACGCGCAGTTCGCGGTTTAATCGAAACGTTAAGCGACACCAACGGTCATAAATCATCCGGTGATCAAGTTAAGTATCCTAGGTACTCTAAGGCACGTTTTAACATATAAATGAAAGTAAACCATGTATATAAAAGTTCCAGAGTATAAAGTAGCACAGTGCGCACAAATACGCAGTTTCGTTAAAACACAAGGCACAAAAGCAAGTCGAAAAAGTCGGGTCGTTACATTACCCACCTGTTAATGAAAATTTCGTCCCGAAATTTAAGGAGTGACTAAAAATGGTACCGTATTTAAATAAGAAGTAGCGTATCAAAGTTCCGAAAGATTCGTAGGCTCAAAAGTGAGCTATTTACCTTGAAAGGTACTCGGGCATACAAAAGTAAGAATATGTATATGCTATTAATTAAGTCTCTTGTCCTAAGAGATCAACATACTGATTTCGTTTCTTGCTATCATGAATATGTCATCCGAATATATACCCACAAAAGGAAATATGATGTTTTTAGCCTTATAGGCATCTTCAGTAAGCTGGATGCGTAAAATGCATCATGAATGTTACCAAACTCATCTAAAACATTGAACGCTTATGTCGCAATACGAAGCTGACTGACAGAGTGGGAAACATGGTGATCCCAACATACTGCGTGTGAACTTATCCTTGGATGGAATGAAAGCACAGTTCCATAATGTAACCTTATCCTTTCAGTTACATGTTGAGGTTAGGGTTAACATCTTATAGTTGCAACCAACGAAGGAAGGAATGTGTAGAGTAACCACATCTGTGTTATAGAAGTTTTAAGCAGTCCCTTCCAAGAGGATAACAAGATTCATAGATTCCTAAAGTATTCCACATTACATTTCCGAAAGAAATTCGCACGAAAGGTGTGATCTTTGAACCAGGGTGAACTCTTCGAGCGGTTTGTTCTGAATTTATCTTATACTTAAGGGGATGCGCGGATGAGAAGATACGTGAACTCTTGATCATAAAGAATGGTTTACTCCAAGTGAAAAGAATCTCCAAAAATGATTCCTTGTATCTCAATATACAGATTCATAGAGATGATGTTTACGAGGGTGTTGCGATTAGCGTGAAATATCGAGAGTAGAAACCCGCCTAGTGTCTTTCCTACGATGGGGTGACCACTGAGTGTTCCCTCAGAAAACTGACTTATCGGCCCGCGTTTTTTTTTTTTTGCCAAGTCTAACCTTAAAAGGAACATTCTATGAGCGCAAAGACTTTCCAACAAATTTTATAAAACTGCCATCCAAAGTGGCTCAAGAGTTTTTAACAAATATCTTAATAGTAAGTTTTATCCCTAACGGGGGCGAGAAAAAGTGTGGTCCATACATGGTGTAGTCTGATATGAAATCCTTTAATAAAATCAACCAAGGAAGTTTCTAAAAAACCTTTAAACGTTTGATGTGACAACATAAACGGAACGAAGTTCCTAGTAAATTTAGAAGTATGTACAACGTGTACCATTTTGCACAAAACTATTTGACTTAAGTTAAACAACTCAATAAAGAAGCAATTTTTTTTAAATAATTTGGAGGTATATCTTGGTATGTACTAACCAAAATAAGTAAGGGTAAATTTATTCATATATGATTTTATAAATTGCATAAGTGACAGAAAAGTTTTTAGTGCTTTCATTTGTCCATGGATCTCGTGAGGACTGCACAAGTAAGCAACGTGTAAAGATTTTGATAAACATAGTTTTTCATATTTCAGAGGTTACGAGTTGAAAAAGATTGAGTGAAAAATCTTTGAAGCATCGGGTGACATGTTACTAAGTAATGAAAACTAATGAATTAAATGTAGTTTTGATAATTATCAAGACATAAGTCTTTGGACCCAAAAATGTTCACGTGCGAAGCCATTGCTAAAAAGTGAGGTATGAAGGATAGAGCATGAGAATGAGAGGTTAATCGCTTCTTGACTTTGCAAAATGCCAACCAGGTTATGACTAACATTAAAGTCGGAATACTGATGGTGTTAGTATTATTAAATGAGAATCCCCTAGAATAAGTCAGGACTTAGAGTTATGTAAGAAAGAGCATCGCTCCGACAGGTGTGACAAATAAGATCCCTGGAGTAACG
The DNA here is from genome assembly GCF_046630445.1 of Rutidosis leptorrhynchoides. Taxonomy (NCBI): domain Eukaryota; kingdom Viridiplantae; phylum Streptophyta; class Magnoliopsida; order Asterales; family Asteraceae; genus Rutidosis; species Rutidosis leptorrhynchoides. The sequence continues at coordinate 119,239,571 of NC_092341.1, forward strand.
CAATAATTTTGAAGGGTTTAAGTGTTAGTGGATGCCCGAAGGCTCTGCATGACGTGGTAGTAAGTGCCTTCATCACATACACACACATGAATCTCTTGGTTTCAACGGTTGTAAAGTCTTCATGAAGACTTGGATACGAATAAGCAACGAAAAATTTTACATAGTAAGCAACGAAAATTTTATAGAAATTGTTTAAGGTGACAATATAAGAAAAGAAACGAAGTTCTTAGTAAACTAGGGTTTTGTACAACACGTACCATTCAAAGTAGAATATCTTTTGAATAAAAGATTTGATTTGTAAAAGTGAAAGTAAAATTTCATATGTATTTGTCAAAAATAAGTAATCATTTGCTTTATTTTATATAGCATATACGATTTCAAAAATTTGTACGAATGGCAAATAAAATGAATTTACTTTTATAAAGTTTTGAGAGGATCGTACAGTAACACTTTGGAAAACAAAATTTTTATATTTCGGAGGTTACAAGTTGGAAAAAGATTGATGAGGATTGAGTAAAAGATTTTGAAAATTTCGGGTGACATTTGAGCATCAATGTCACGAGGTTATGAAAACTATTGAATTTAAATGTGGATGATGACTGATAGTAGGGCATAAGTATTTTGACTAAAAATGCTTAAGTGTGAAGTTGTTGCTTATAAGTGAGTTACGAATAAGGGAGTATGAGGATAGGAATTAACTACCCATTGATTTTGAAAATTTTGAACTGGTATGACTAATATTAACGTAAGAAGGGTGATGGTGTGATTATCATCAAACAAGAAATCTCTCGGAATAAGTAGGATTTAGAGTCACGTAAGAATGAGTGTCAAATAAGATTCTTGGGTAGTCCTTAATATAGAATTTGAATCGCTAGAGTGACGGGATACAATTTCCTTTATGTATCATTGTGCAAGTCTGTCAATTGTATCGGGTTCTTCCATGGCTAGAAAGTGAGCAGATTTGGTGAGGCCGTCAACGATGATCCAGATAGTGTCGTAACTGCCTATTGTTTTCAGTTGCTTCGGGATGAAATCCATCGTCATCCCTTCCCATTTCCATTGTGGGATCTCGAGTCGTTGAAGTAACCCAGATGGCTTTTGGCTCACCATTCTTGTGAGGTATACGAATAATTTTCTTACTATAAATATCTTTCGCTTTCATCCTTGAAAGCCAGTCCGTTCCAACTATTTCATCAAAGCTTCCTATCTTGATGAGCATTAGGTTAATCCTAAAGTCCATTCCAACTTTTATATCAAGCTTCCGGACTTGATGAGTATTAGGTTAATCTTACCGTAAAAAATTCTATCAATTTTCTCAAATAACATCTGTTTGTGCGCAGGTAACTAATCCTTTCCAACTACCACCATAAAACTTCCGAGTTTTGTTGGCATAAGGTCATCTCCAAATGACCCACCTATTAATTTTAAGGTACTACCTTAAATTACTCATCTATCTCTGCCAGCTTACCATTTGCTTGTCCTATAGAATACTTAACTCTCATGGTTGTTAATGGCTTATTAGTCATCACACTAAGGTTCTTAGATATAAGGTTTCTATCGCTCTAGTATTAAACAACTTCGAGACAATAAAACGTTGTGACGAAACATACCCTAACTAAAATCAGGATCCACGCGAGTCTCCATAGCTGAGATAACGATTGCTCTATCGCAAGTAAGTCCAAAGTTTTTCCTATTTGAGAACTCTTTCCTTGAATGTCCAGGGTGTCTATATAACAAATTTTCGGGTTATCAATTCTGCAATCAAGGCCCTCCTTGTACAGTATCTAGGCTACGTGGTTATTCTTTCCCTACCTCTAACAGACCAGAATGCGTATGCTCAAGTGATCCCTACCAAAATTTTCCTTCGAATCACTTCATATTCCTTATATAGTAACATTGGGACTTCTGCATGATTCACTTTAATATAATTACGCTGGCTTGGCGTCATTATATTGTACTAAATCGTATGTTCATTCCAATATCACTCCATATGGTCAATGTAACGTGATCACTTCCAGTTCTACTCAATTTTATCTAACGGTTCTTTTATCTATGCCATCTCAAAACAAAATCTACGTAATTAATCTCATGATTATCTCGGTGTGGGTGCGTAGGCTCCGCAGGTCACGCATCAATGCCTAAATGTCCCGAAATTTCTCCAAAATGTTCGGGTTTAGGTAATGTCGTTAGGTTCCTTTCTAGAAATTCAATCTGGTGTCTCGCATCGAGTTGTACGTGTAGCAAGTAGTAATACGATATGTTTTGAGGCGACTCCCAAGTCTTCGGGTATGGCCGAGCATCAGTAGAAGGCATTATGACCTTGTGAAAGGAGATGTCCTCCCGACTTCTCCAATTCCTAAGAGAGTTGGGGACCTAAGTCCAGAAGTGTCGTTAGATCGTCGAGTAGTAGTGTAGAATGAAAGAGATAAGTGACGGTCATGAAAGCGTACAGAATACGGGTCAACTTGCGAAAACTGAATAACCTTCTAATGTTCATACGTCGTATGTGGCTAATTAGGGTGAGCTCGGGGTGCGGTTACTCCGACAAATCCTCCAATATCTCCTCCTCTCAGGGTCAACTTTAGTGGGCGTGTAATCCGAGGGTTACTCCTCCTAGATTGCGTGAAGAATTGTTTCGATCTCCAGAACGGTGGGACGATAGTAACAGGTGGATTACAATACGAATCCTTAGGGTTAGACGTGTGGGAAAAGGGTTCAGAAAAACATCTGAACTAGGAAAGGAAAGTTTTCCAAGTCGGTACAGCGAATAGCAGGCATGAAGCAAGCACGTAATCAGGCACTACAGCAACCTAGATTGTCTACAGCAGTATATAGCATGGCAATATTAACAGTACTAAACAGAAGTAACATGTAATCGAAAGTAGATAGTAGTATGCAGTAGCGAGGATAAGCAATAGCATATAGTGAGTTCACATAGCAGTAAGAGTAAGCAGTAGCATGCAGCAGATCATACAGCAGTAGAAGTAAGCAGTGGCATGCAGTAGTAGTAAGCAGTAACATGCAGTAATATAACATAGTAGCATGCAGCGGTCCGCAGAAACAGGTAAACAAGCAAGTTGTAGATTAGTCCTATTAGCGAATCCTACTCGACTGGTCTAGACTCACTAATGCAACCTAATTCCCTACAACCAATGATCTGATACCAAATGTGACGCCCCGTACAAAACCATCGTGTACGATTCGTCAACAACAGGATCTTCACACGGTCAAACACTATATGCTGTTTGAAAACCAGTTTGCATTCATAAAAAGATAGCATTTTACAAAAGATAACGTGCATCCTACGAATAGGAGCATAAACATAAGTATTTGACCCTAAGGTCATTACAAAGCCATTGTTTGAAATTAACATAAACTACGAATGCAAAAGAAAAGTTTCATGAATGAGACATCTCTAGTAATACAGTGGATAACTAATACAGCAGGTCCTTAACAGCAAGACAGCAAATCTAACAGCGGAAGCAAGAAACCTCTAGGCACCTGAGAAATAAACGCTTAAAAGTCAACACGAATGTTGGTGAGCTATAGTTTAAGTTGTAATAGTAACGTAAGGTATGCCACGAGATATCAGTGTAACAAAACAGTATGAAAAGTATATGTATAACCGTGGGCACCCGGTAACTAGACTTAACGTTTATAACCCCCTGAAAGTACACTTGGCGAGTGCGTATGTTCATGAAGTATTAAACACCCGTTAAATGCTAGCGCGACTAGCCCGAGTGGGGATGTCAAACCCTATGGATCCATATCTAAGATTCGCGTTCACCGGTTCAAAGACCAATGACTAAACGTTACCGTGCTAAAGGGAATATTTATGCCGTTGTATAACCCACACACTTATAAAGTTTAAGTACTCGTGCCTAACATGTAAAACGTAAAAAGCGCATGTATTCTCAGTCCCAAAAATAGTAAAAGTGGTAAAAAGGGATGCTATAACTCACAGTGATAAAAGCGGTAAAGTTGGTAATGAAAGTACGCAAGTAGTAAGTCGGTCCGAAAGGTCGTCAACCTAAATCAAAGGTTACTAGGTCAGTAGGTTGTCCTTATAAGTTCTAATAGTGCATAAAATAAGTTTAAGTGTCATCATCATCATCATCATTCATCATCATAAAAACTAAGTAAGTTTGACAAGAATAGAGATCGAAACAATAGGCTGAATTCGGTCAGCTGCTGCGACCTCTACATGAATCGAAAAGATGCATAGTCAGTGGCTATGGCTCCGTATATGAGTCCCCTAACCGCTGACCAATTTTCAGAACCTAACTCGTCTTCGTTTGACCGTGGCGACGGTTTAAGTGCGAGTAGGTCAGAAATTTCAGCACAACGTTAATAGGGTGTAGTGACACTCGGAGGGCCATAAATCCTAAACCGTAACTCGGATTAAGACGAGGCCTAAACGGAAAATCATCTACTCGAACCGAAATAACTGGAAATCTACTTTTAAGTAGCCCAGGTGGCCTGATCAGATACGAAAATCAGTGGACAAGTGTTCCGGTAGGGTTCTTGATGCTTGATGCTCATCACGGTTCTCATCCTTGATGCTTGTAGCTTCAAGTGTACAACTCGTTGATGGTTTAGCATCAATTTTGACCAAGATTCTACCATCAATACACAATATGTTAAGACCAAGTGATAACACAACTCATTTAAGAGTCTTAGATGGATGATGAACCAATGTTACATCATATCCTTAGTCTTAACACAATTACAAGTTCAATTTACACACAAAGTTACAAACTTTACATCAATCAAACAAGTATGAACATGATCTAAGTCAAATGAAGTGATGGAACCCTAAGCTAGAGAGCTTGGATCTCTTTCACACAATTTATAAGGTCACAAAGCTAGAAAGCTTGAACCTTTAGTGTTCTTGAAGATCTTGAAACATAAAGCTTGGATCTTTAAGTTTCATGAAGACCATAAACACAAGTTTTGATCTTTATAACAAAACAACAAGATCATAAGCTAGAAAACTTAGATCCAACAACATGATATGAAGATTCAAGCTAGAAAGCTTGCATCTTGGTTGTTCTTGAAGATCTTGAAGCATAAAGCTTGGATCTTTAAGATATATGAAGATAACAAACAAAAATTTGAATCTTTTTAACAAAACAACATGATTAAAGCTAAAATAATCTAGATCTACAAAGTTGGTGAAGATTCAAAGCTAGAAAGCTTGAATCTTCCATGTTCTTGAAGGATTCATGCTTGAATCAACAAGATGTAATCAAGATCAAAGCTAAAAAGCTTGATCTTTAAGAATGATGATGATACACGAATTAGAAAGGGAAAGAAGAAGAAAAAGATCAAAAACTTACAAGTGAGAAATGCTAGAAAGGAAGTAAGAGAGTATGTGTGTGTGAAATTCAAATGAAAGCATGTGTAAAATGAGAGGAATATGGCTAGTATTTATAGGCAAAATTTGACATGGATTGATGAGGTGGAAGCCCTAGTGGCCGTGATTTTCAAAGGGGGAGGGGGGAGACACCATTTTGCTTTTTGATTAGTGGTTGTCTAAAGTATGTACTTATGCTAGGATCCCATGTAACATTATGGATAATCCTTATCTAAATGCTAGTATGACTCATCTAATTAAATGGGCATTTATTTTATTTATTATGGGTCACTAATAAATAATACTTGGGCTAATTAATTGGGCCACTAGCTAGTGTAGGGTGGGCTAAGGTCCAATAAGGTAGAAAGTCCAACAAGACTAACTATTGTGATCTAGTAAATAATTAATTAAAATTAAGCATCCAAAAACCCAGGTAATTATTATTATAAAATAATAATTAATATTTCGCAGTCATAATATTCCGATTACGACAAAAGTTAAACGTACGCGCAGTTCGCGGTTTAATCGAAACGTTAAGCGACACCAACGGTCATAAAGCATCCGGTGATCAAGTTAAGTATCCTAGGTACTCTAAGGCACGTTTTAACATATAAATGAAAGTAAACCATGTATATAAAATTTCCCGAGTATAAAGTAGCACAGTGCGCACAAATACGCAGTTTCGTTAAAACACAAGGCACAAAAGCAAGTCGAAAAAGTCGGGTCGTTATGTGATGACCCGGGAATTTCCGACCAAATTTAAACTTGATATTTATATGATTCCGACACGATAAGCGAAGTCTGTAATGTTGAGTCACCAAAACTTTTAACTATTTCATACATTCATGTAACTTCGATCATTGCTGACGATTCACGAACCATTAATTATAAATAAATACATATGTGTATATAAATGTAAGTATATATAAAAATATTGGAATTAAATGTAAGTAAAAATATAGAATAATTAAGTTACTATTAAAATAAATAATATATACATATAAATTCTAAACATGAGTAATACTAGATATATTAAATTATAAATAGTAAGGATTTAATAAGTTACTGTATAATAGATATTATATAATTAGTAAACATGATACAATAAATAAATTGTAAAGGTAATTATAAGGTAAAAAAAAAAAAATTATTAATATCGTTATTATTACTTTCTTGGTGATTAAAGATAAATGCTAATATTAAACATTGTTATTAGTAAGGAGTATAAGTTTAATTATTATTAAGATTATTAAGAGTATTATTATTAACTTGATTACTAGTTATCATTTAAAATTGTTAAACCCATTATTCTTACTATTATTAATATGATATTAAAACTATCTTTATTATTAATATTACTAGTTTTGTTATTAAAATTAATATTTATGTTAAATATTAATGTTTGTATCATTTATAATCTTATGTTTCCTTAAAATGTAAATTAAATATAAATTGATATATAAAGTTTTCAGGTAAACTGATATATAGATATAAATATGAGGATATATACACAAACATATAGATGAACCTAAATACCGTATATATATATATATATATATGTATAAATACAAGAAAATACGTAATTCACTTTTCCATCACTTTCCAACTTTATGTAAATTTGTTTCCTGTCTAGTATCCTGTTGCAAAACGAGACCAATTATAGAAGATTACAAAATCTGGTTAATGTCACAATCCTCTTTAATTTTTTTTTTATTATTTCTGTACGTGAAAGAATAATCTTGTCGACAAAAAGGGGATTATAAAACAAATGACTACACAATGATATTCTGAAAATCATTCAATCTCTTATCTCTATTTACAATTACATTACTTATAGCTGAGATATTTCGGATCAATAATCAAAGAAACAGAAAGAAACGTTGCTGCTCTGTTCGCGTATAATTTTTTTTTAAAAGTTCTAATTCGAATAAATCTTCAAAATGTAGAAATGTAGTTATGTTAGAAATCTATTACTATATCTTCCTGCAAAGTTTGAAGTCTCAAATCGTATTATTTATCGAGAATTTTGAAGTCAAAGTTTGGGTTTTTAAAAGTCAACAATTTTGTTTATAGAGAAATTTGAAGTTGTTTTGATGTTTAAGGGTCAATTGATAGTTCAAAAAGTTTATAGGAGTAATCTTCAATCTATTTCATGTAGGAAATTTCTTTTAAAACATTCACAAATTCATATTCAAGTTTGGAGTTTATTTTTTTTATTTATTTCGTAACAGCCACTGCTGCTGTTGGATTTATTTTTATTTTTTTGTTTTCAATTCATCAAAACGATTATAGCTGAGTCTATTTTAATTCGTAAATCCAATAATTAACTCATTAGGATGATCATCTTAATCTCTGGTCGACTAGCTTATGTTGGAGAAGAAGAAGATATAGGAAAACAATCAGATATAGGTTAAATATATTTTTTACGGGGTATAAAACAGAAAGACAGTCACAGAGCAATGGTGTAGGGTGTTTGCGGGTTTCAAGAGGTCACGGGTTCAATCCCTGCTGAGTGCAATTTTTTTAAGAGGTAGTTTAATTATCATTTATTAGTTTTATTATTAATACTATAATTATTATTGTTATTGTTATTATTGTTATTATTAATTATTAATTATGATTACAAAGTATTAACACTTATGATTATAATAATTATTATTATCACTAAAAGTATTATTAATATTATTCTTATCATTAAATTATCATTTTAGGACTACTAATATTATTATAAATGTGATTAGGGTTATTATTATTGTTACTATAAAAATGATACAAACTATTATTATTTTCACTAATATTAGTATTAATATCGTTTTTGTAATTAGTAGTATTACTATTATTTTCATTATTAAACAAAAGTATCATTATTAACAATATCATTATTATTATTATTAGTAACATAAGTAGCATAAATATTATCATTATGATTATAAACATAATTATTAGTATTATTATTATGATTAAACTTATTATCATTATTATCATTCTTATAAAAATTAATATTTTGTTATCACTAAAACTATCTATATTTTCATAAAAAGATACTTTCATATAAAAACACATTACGTTATACTTTTATTACTAAAAAGATATTAACTAAGCTATATCAATTAATATATAAATATTAATTATTATGAATATATACATAAATTAAACATACATAATATATAAATTAAAGGTATAATAAGTAAATTTGTTCAGTTATGATCATAGGTTTTAATAAATATATGAATAATATAGGTTCGTGAATCTGAGGCCAATCCTACACTTGTTCAATGATGTTATATGTATTTTTACTACAAAATACATTAGGTGAGTTCATTTGATTCCCTTTTACTCTTTCCATTTTTGGGACTGAGAATACATGCGCTACTTTTACAACTGCTTTACTAAATGCTTTTGAAATATATTTTGAACTGCGAATACATGAACTGCTTTTATAAATGTTTGACGAGATAGACACAAGCAAAACATTCCTCGAATGAATTATTATGCAGACAGAAGTTCTGCGGATTATTGTTGAATTATGTGGACATGATAATTGCCACCCTTGAATTATGTGGACATGATAATTGCCACCATTGAATTATGTGGACATGATAATTGCCACCAATTGATATGAATGTTATGTATCGAGAGAATGATTTTTATACACAGGTTATGTGTATGTTATTTTTGTGCACAAGATATGTGTACGATTACTAAGATTTATGAAAAATGGTTTCGTACACGAGAAAGGTGTACTGTATTTAAAATATATCGCATGTACATTACAGGTGGGTATAGGATTCGGGCCCATTTGTACCATGCAGGATTTAAATCTTGTGGTCTATCAAAATGATGAATTTTATTGTTTTATGATAAACCTATGAACTCACCAACCTTTTGGTTGACACTTGAAAGCATGTTTATTCTCAGGTATACAAGAAACATTCCGCTGTGCATTTGCTCATTTTAAAGACAGTACTTGGAGTCGATCATCGCTCTGGAATCAAAGGTTGATGACTTCGTCCGGGTGGATTAGGACGGGTCTTCACACGTTACACTTGAAAGCATGTTTATTCTCAGGTATTAAAGAAATCTTCCGTTGTGCATTAGCTCATTTTAAGGATATTACTTGGAGTCATTCATGACATATTTCGAAAGACGTTGCATTCGAGTCGTTGAGTTCAGTAAAGATTATGATTAAGTAAATGACAGATTAGATCATTTATAGATGGATATTATAAAATGGTATGCATGCCTGTCAACTTTCGATGTAATGAAAGTTTGTCTTTTAAAACGAATGCAATGTTTGTAAAATGTATCATATAGAGGTCAAATACCTCGCGATGTAATCATATGTTATTGTATTCGTTCTTATAGATTAGGACGGGTCGTCTCATCAAAAGGGTTAGAAATATGTACATTTGAACCCATATCATGTCAGAAATATTGTTTGCTGAGTTTTTGAATCCCCGTCATTAGCGCATATAGCCTTTGACTACGTAGCGTCAAGAAAGCATCCTCCCGCCACTGGCTCTCACAACACGTGCTCTGGGTTTGGGGTATCCCGCAAGTGGAAAGCTTCTGGTCAACCTCCTGTGTATATGAGAGGCATGAAGCTAACGCCTATGAGTTACAAGATATGTATGCGCCTTTTGGTGAGCAGAGCATGCATGTACCACCCAGATCATCAAAACACATTAAGAGGGGTATGTTTTTGTTTTCGCGTTATCGTTATTTTCTTGTTGGGAGTTCTTACCTTGTTCCGTTTTGCAGCTGGTTACAATGGTCTGGTCGCCATGGGGCGTTGGAGAAGCGCGCCTACAACCCATTCAAGTCGATAGTGACTCTTCTAGCAAAGAGGCGCATGGAGGTCACCCGGATCTTTCTAACGAATGTAGCAAATGTTTCCTTTTGCAATTTGTGGATTGAAGAAGTTATAACAAAAACCCGCTGCCTTATTTCTTTGACCGAAAATCATTAAACGACATTTTGCTACACAATGATAAAGAGTTAAATGGCAAAGATAGCTCTATGTTATTAGTAATAACTAGTTTTTTAACCCTCGCATCGCGTCGGGGTTCGGTTTCCAATGTATTTCATTGCGTTTATTTTGCAAAACTATTTCGTGGCTAACGATGATGTCGTTGACGCGCAACTCGAGTCGAACTAAAAAGTATAACCCGTCAAAGATTAGATGTTATCTTAAATTAACAATATATGTGTATTTCCGCGTTTCGCTATGGAGTTGTTGACTTTTTAAAATTTAACGCAATTAACTCGTTAGCTTATATTAACACTCCGTATGATTTAAGAATAGAATATTTACCGAGTAATATCAAAAAAATTACTAAATAATTTTTTTTTAAAAATAATAAGACCCATATGTATATGTTGTTAATATATAGATGAAAATAGTTACGGAGCCCGTGAGGAAGAAATCAACGTGTATGAAAGGTGGACTCAAATATTTAGCGTTTTTTAAAAAGCGTCTGTTTTGCATATAGTTAGTGACATTGTGTTCGTAAAGTTTTTTCGAGCTTAACGATGTTGTCGGAAAAATTTAACTCATCGCGGGCGAGAAGATATGACCCGTTGAATATTTGAGTGAAGTTTATTTAAGATTTTTTATGAAAATGTTGATTTGACACTTTACCCTCTGTTTGGGGGTCGATTTTAATTTTTGAACAAAGTGTGGGGGCCTTTTTTGAAAAAAAAGAAAAAAAATGTGAAAGGACGAAAATGCCATCGGTATTATTCATAACTTTTGTCTAATACTACCTAGATGATGAGAAACTCATTGTGTTAACTATGGTTGTAACTATTTAATTGATAACGTTGCCAATGTTTTGGCTACTCGGGGAATCTATTACTTTTACTTAGATGTACAAGAGCTAGCTTATCACGTAACCGTTTTCAATCATTTCCCTAGCCAATAGTTGTAGAATCCATTATACACAAAGCACTCTGTAACTAATTAATAAGACTAACAAACAGAAACTTGGCATATATTTCATTGAACTTTTGATACACATAATACACAGAAACAACAAAGTTTTTCATGTTGATACTATCAAAGAGGGTGGATATTTTACTAAGATATATGCGATCTAACTGAATTATCTCAGTGATCTTTTCTAACATTAGTCTTTGACAAGCTAAACTAATAGCTATTGCATCAAACTCATTGAATGTTTCATTTACCTGTATTGCTTAAAGCCATTGAGAAGAGGATTATGTTGTGCACCCAGGTTTAAACTATATTGGATAATTTAATAAACTTGTATTATTACTGTACAAAATCTGAAGAGAATATGTGTATGTATCTGCTCAATAACAACTGCATCCATGAACTTTTGAGCGTAACTCACATTTTTAGACAAAAACAAACTACTATTCACTTTCATATAATGGGTGTCTTTGCACAAGAGCTTATGGAGCTTATAATAGCTTATGGGAGTTTGAGCTTATGATTTTAATAAGCTCCAAGTAATAAGTTTTGTTTGATAGACATAAAAAGTAGAGCTTATGAAAATCATAAGCTCTAGAAAAATAAGCTACTTCTAGTAGCTTGTGAAAAAAAAGTAGAGCTTATGAATTGAAAAATAAATTCCAGCTAGTTTACCAAACACTTTTAAAAAATAATAAGCTCCAGCTACCAGCTTTAAAAATAAGCTACAGCTCCAGCTCTAACCCATAAGCTCCAGGTACAAGCTCGAGCTCCAGCTAATTTCGTCCAAACACACTCAATGGGTGTGTTTAGATGAAACTAGCTTGTAGTTGGAGCTGGAGGCTGTAGCTGGGGCTGGAGCTTGGAACTATTTTTATTGAGCTAGAAGCTGGAGCTTAGGTTTTATAAGTGTTTGGTAACGTAGTAGCTTGGAGGTTATGTATGTAAAATCACATAAAAAGACAAAAAATAAATGATAAATAATAAATAATGTAATTTTACTTTCACAAGCTTCCTAGCTTATTTTCATAAGCTAATAACTGCCTTATTATTCCAAAACTTATTTTTTTCATAAGCTCTGAGTATTTTTCTACCAACAAAGCTAGAAACTGGAGCTTATGAAAAAAAAAAAAGCTTGAGCTTTCATAAGCTCCTAGAAGCTTGTATGTCAAAGACAATGACATACTATTATCCCCCTTTCAAATATAAAATAACTATAACTCACCAATCTCATATATCGAAATAAAATGAAAACCAGCACAACATTATAATAGCAATAGATACCAACCCCTTGAGAGCTAATCAACATTCACGTAAAGAATGAGCCGAAGTATACGGAGAAAAGCTCGCAGCTGACTCATTATGTCGCAAAGGGTGCGGCTGCTGATTAGACGACCACATGTAACTCGATGAAGCGTTACTTGGACTATGATCATACGAGGACGACAGGTGTCTAGGATTTCGAGGTGATAAAGAAGGGTAACCCAACGAGTTCGACGAAATCAAATGAGATCTATGTGAAGATGATGTCATGTTTCTAATGTCTAACGCGCTTCTTGATGGAATGATATTATAAGGTGATTGGTTGCTTTGAAGAGAGTGTAGATTGTGAGGTGTACTAGAGACGGAATGAATGTTAGAATTTGTACGTGACATTTGGCCGATTTATATTGCTCTTGGTGATCAATATACAGATGATAACACAGTTGATGAAGCCATGAAACCTGGGTTCGATGAGAGTAAAGGTGTTTGTTCGGATGCGGGTGGTTCACCATTGGCGGTCCTCGTTGTTAGCCTAGTGATTGTTAGTCCATGTATTATATTAGTTGGGCTCAGTCCATTTATTATTATTAGGGTTTTAGCCTAGTGATTTGTCTCTTCATGCATGACCCTCGAAGGCAACATTTCCACGCTCTCAAACGGATCATTCGCTATGTTCGGGGGACTACTGAACTTGGCATGCAGCTCTACGCGTCTTCCCCCACCACCTTGGTAGCTTATTCTGATGCAGATTGGGCAGGTTGCCCCACCACCAGACGCTCCACCTCTGGTTATTGTGTTTTTCTCGGCAATAATCTCCTCTCATGGTCTTCCAAGCGGCAACTAACGCCCTTCCGCTCCAGTGCCGAAGCGGAATATCGTGGTGTTGCCAATGCTGTTGCCGAAAGGATACGTAATCTACTACGCGAGCTTCACTGTCCGCTCACCTCTGCCACATTGGTTTACAGTGATAGTCAGCTCATTTTATCTCTCCACTAATCCAGTTCAACACCGGCGAACCAAACACATAGAGATTGATATACATTTTGTTCGCGACTTAGTTGCTCAGGGACAGGTTCGGATCATGCATGTTCCGTCCAGATATTAGTTTGCAGATATTTTTACCAAAGGTCTACCATATGCTTTGTTCGACGAATTTCGATCCAGTTTGAGTGTCTGAAACACTCCCGCTCAAACTGCGGGGGGATGTTAGCCTAGTGATTGTTAGCCCATGTATTACATTAGTTGGGCTCAACCCATTTATTGTTAGAGTTTTAGCGTATATATATGATCCTTATGTATTATGTTCGATCATCATCATAAAAAAAAAAAGAAGAAGAAAAAAAAACTCTCTTTTGTAGCGTTGAAGATGACAGTTATCGTCGACAAAAGTTCTATGCCCAAGTCCTGCTCAATCCTTAGACAAAGCAAGTCACGGCGTAAAAGAAAAAAAGATGATACGGAAAAGAAATACGCAGTCAAGCAATATGCAACCACATCCGTGAATATCTGTTTATTTGGCGCATCAAACAAGAGAAGAAGAAAAAAAAAGAAGTTACTTTTATTTGTTTAAGTTGTATTTAGCGTTTTCTTCCAGTCCGAGCTTTCGCGATTTCGTCGCTCGGACTGCGGGGGAGTGTTAGACGGATTATGTTACGCTCAAGTCCGTTTGTGGGCTTGGGTCCATTGGGGTTTAGTTAGTCATTAGGGTTAATATCAACTCTATAAATACCGATTCCATAATCAATAATAATGCACGGGTTTCAAAATCTTACACTTGCATCGCGTTTGCAGACGGGGCAAAATGTACCCAGGAAGTTAGCGAAGGATCCATACAAATTGGAGAGATTGGCCCTTGAGTCTGAAGAGAAGGAAGCAGAGCAAATACAAGAAGGTGTTTATGTTAGAAGAAAGAAGGGACAAGCATGAATGTACAACTTGAGTCTGTAATAATTCTTAACATAAAAGATCTAAGTTACTTTTGTTTCTTAATGTTTGTATAGAGTTATGACATCATTGGATATGAGGAGATTGTTGGAAAAATTATTATATATAATCTAATGAGTGAAAAGTATTTTTGCTAAGCGTAAGTATTGTTCAGTTTGAGTCTGAGTATCATGGACTCTGGTTTGCAGTGAAGAACATAGACTCTGACATAAACTAGAGAGTACAGATGTTGACAAGATCAAGATCAATTTCAAAGACTTGCTCAATATTCGTGAAGACTTAAGAAGATAAAAATGAAGAGATCTCATTTAATCGAATATCTCTGCATTTCTTTTTTTTTTAGAACGACATTTTAATAAAAAAACTAGCAAGACGCTAGAAAGATTACAAAGAGTTCAAAGGAAATTGAAGCCAAACATTCCAATCAATCTTAGCTACCTTAGCTCTAGAAAATAACCAATCAAAAGAAGAAACCACAATATGATCTAAAATGTGACTTTTCTTGAACAATCCGGAGTTGAAGACAACATCGTTTCTAAACCTCCAAATCGACCAAAGAGCTGCTAAACAAATGCAATGAAGAATAAGAGAGGATTTCGGGTTTGGCGAGGCCGAGGCTAGCCAATTCCTAAGCTCCAAACCATTATACCATCTAGGCATCAAAATACCCGTCCACGAAGTAATAAAGTTCCAAACTTGAACCGCCGTCGGACAAGTAAAGAAAATATGAGCCGAGTCCTCCAAAACATACCCACAATCGGAGCAAGAAAAATTTGTGCAGTTAACGTTGCGATCTTTAAGATTCTTTTTGTCTGGGAGACGGTTAAGTAACAAACGCCAATAGAAAATGAGATATCTCTGCATTTCTGATAGAAGATTTAAAGAGATACGATTTTAACTTGTTTCATGCGAATATCACTGCATTCGTATAATTTGTTACAAGGAAACTAGATCATTAGACTTTTGGAGGATTATATTTCCCAAAATCCCATTGTTACTCTTGATTATTGCTCTCTGTAATTGTGCATGCATTACTTATAATGAATTGATGTGAATTGAATTCCAAACCTGATATTGTTAAATCATTACGATTAATCGTTAATATCGTGTTTAATTGAATACTAACGTTCTAGGTCATTTAATTGGAACCAAAAAACTTGGCATTAAGATGCTTGCACTTGCAAAGAGTTTCTGAATTCTGATCAAGCTAGGACTCACTGTGGATTAAAGTGTGCAGATTGAATCACAAATATTTGTTTGAAACAATGTTAACGAGGCAACCCAGCCTATGCTTCAGCCTTCAAGAGTGTCTGTCTTGACCCAAATCCACTTTGACCTGATATCCAACCTGCCCATTTTGCCCCCTTCTTTGGATGAAACTTGCAAATTTGAACAACTCGAGTATCTCAGTTAATACACTTCTATTATTACTGTACAAAAACTGGAGAGTGTGTATGTATCTAATCAATAACAATGGCTACCATGAGCTTTTGAGCATAACTCACATTTTTAGACATGCTAATATCCTACTTTCAAACATATAATAATAGTAATAACTATATATAACTCACCAATCACAAATATCCAAATAAAAATGAAAACCAGCAGCATTATAGTAACAAACCAAATCAAAGGTAAACCAACCCTTTATAGATCATCATAATCATCAACATTCAGGAAGAGAATGAGCCGAAGTATACGGAGAAAAACTAGCAGCTGAGTCATTATGGCACAAAGGGTGCGGCTGCTGACTAGACGACCACATGTAACTCGATGAAGCGTTACCTGGACTATAATAATACGAGGACGACAGGTGTCTAGGATTTCGAGGTGATAAAGAAGGGTAACCCAAAGAGTTCGACGAAATCAAATGAGATCTATGTGAAGATGATGTCATGTTTCTAATGTCTAACGTACTTCGTGATGGAGTAATATTATAAGGCGATTGATGGCTTTGAAGATTGTAAGGTGTACTAGAGATGTAATGAACGTTAGAATTTGTACGCGATGTTTGGCCGATTTGTATTGCTCTTGATGATGATGCATATGATGATGAATATACAGATGATAACATGGTTGATGAAGCCATCGAACCCGGGTTCGATGAGAGTAAAGGTGTTCGCTCGGATGCGGGTGGTTCACCGTTTGTGGTCTTTGCATCGCGTTTGCAGACGGGACAAAATGTTCTCCAGGCAGTTAGCCAAGCGTCCACACAGATTGTGTGAAATTCTGACAAAATTCAATCATAAACAAAAAAATGTAATAAATTGTCACGTTAAATAGAAATTCTCATGCATTAAACATATAATATTAGGGATAGTAAGACGGCAGGTAAAGAAGCAGGTCAAAACGAGTTCTAGATGTAACGAATCATTTCAATATGTGAACTGATATGTAGACCACCAAAATTATACGTACACCACTAATACTGCTTTAGATGGTTGTACAGTACAACATTATAATGCATATTTAGAGGGTACGGATAATTTTGGTGGTGTTTAAATCATCATCCTTTTAAAATGGATTGAAATGGGTCTAGTTGGGTTGACCTACAAACCCTTTTCATATTTTAAGAAGAATGTAAAAACAATTCTTGATTAGGATCACATAAACAATATTTTTCGATAAAATAGTTTAACAGCTGCCATGGTTTAAATTGAACCTTATGGTATAAAGTATAAACTCATCTAAAGTGCTCGAAGTGTCTACAATATCTTAATATGCCTTACAATCTATTCAATAATCTAATCACTATTCGGATATAGTTTTTATAAGCATATCTCATATATATTCATTATATATATATATATATATATATATATATATATATATATATATATATACTGTACAAAGATGTGTTGGCACACCAACCAAACATCTTTGTACATATTAGGTAACTAAAAACAACACGAAAGGAAAACTTACTATGGCGACATGGTAGAATTCTAAGCTTATCACCGACATTATAATCTTCAAGACAAATCGCACACGTAGCCGAAGTACAATTATCTTCTAAAACGGTGGTGAACACAAGGCTCGGCATGGCTTTAACTAACCGACTACTCATCCCATTAAATTCCCGAACACGAGAACCATGTGGACGATCTCGTCTTGTACGATGTCTACGTACAAAGAAACATGTCGCCAAAACCGCTGACATGGCAAGCAATGAAATGAACGATATGGCCATAATTGACCATGCTGAGTTTTCGTAACTCTGAAGAATCCACAATTCCATTGTAGTTATACCCGCGTATTTACTAAGCTTTAAGCCCGATGATTTTGAAACGAATACAGCGTGTATATGTATACCTGCTGAATTTCCTGCCACTGCGATTTTAACAAGCATAGATTAGATATTTGAATGTTAACTAAATATAGACATTATATCTTAGTATAGATATGATAATGTTCACTAAATAATAATATATACATTATACACACGGGTCAATTAATTATGTATATAATATAATATAATCTCTGACGGAGCTTCAATAGATAACTAAAAACCTAAAAAAGTTAGAATCTTGAAAGGTTAAAAGTCTCTGAATGTGTTTCATGCAAACTTAAATTTCATCATGATGTCTAAAACACCAGATTTAAAAGCTTTGGACATAAAATGTTTCGTGTCAACCCAATTCGGCACATTTACTAACAATTTTGACTTTGACCAATTTTGATCAACTTTTGACCGAGTAATCGCGAGTTTGAATAATCCGAGTACTTGGACTGAGTATTCGGGAAATCTTTTTTGCCGAGTACTCCCACCTTCTGCAACACCACCAATTACACACCTATATTTCACAGACACACGCGCGCACACGCACAGACACACACACACTATTCCCTTGTCTCAATTTTATTAACGTGAATATGGTAAAGTGATACATTCTTATGAAAAGAAGATAATATCTTATTCATTATCAAGAATTCAAGTTTAGATAAAATTCATCAATTTCATAACAGGCAGAATTAATTAGGGGTAAAAGGGCAAAAGAATGTAAGAGAAGGATATTCTATTCACGTTACGCAAATTAAACAGCAATATCGAATTTGCGAAATAGGTCAAAAGTAATCCAAGCTATTCTCTCTATCAAGAAATTAACATTTAATAATGTATAAAGTTTATTATGCAAATTTAGGATTGCATTCACATATTTCTTACAGTTAAGTTCAGAGCCAAAGTTTAGATATTGTGTAGACCATTTTAGGAAAACAATAAGCCATCAAAATATTGATACGAGTAAAGAACCATACTTGCAACCAGATCAGTATCATCATTGTTATAAACAATGGCTGCTTTATATCCTGCAGTTTGTGCTGTTCGAACTTTATCCTCAAAACTACATCCTCCTCCTCTAACTATTAACACAAAAGGTGAATTTACACTTTTTTCGATCGTATTATTTTTCAGCGGCCCACAAGCATCAACTGGCTCAGCTAGAAACAATGTTCCACATTCACCTGACCCTTTCACAGGTGGAGCTGCATACATATACATATATATGTCAACAAATTTTAAGACCAGTAAATATCATTATATATCCATTCCATAAAAACCCTACATTAATTATCTTTTTTTCACAAACACTAAAGAGGATAATATCAAATCAAATAATCCAATAAAAAGCTGGATCAGCTAAAATGAGCTAACTAATTTGCATATAATTCCAAATACAATACAATTTTATAAGCAGTAAGCAAAAAGAAAATAAAAGCTTACCAAAATTGGCTTCAATATCATCAAAGGATAAAGTTATATTATTTCCCATTAGAACAACAGTAGCAATAACCCCATGAGTCATCATCATCAAAGAAAGAAAGCAACAGAACACCCAATGATTCAATAACAGCATCTTATCCGGATCCGGAAACCCTAATAAAACAGCCGACCCAATTAAAAGGATCCAATATTTAAAACTAGGGTTTTAAAATGGGATGGAAACATCAACTTCCATCCTCAATTACACTAGCCAAACATGTTAATAAAAATTAGGGCTTTTTGGGGAGAGATAATTGGGTATTTGTAGTTTTGTGGAGCGATAAAAAGCGTTTAATATCAGATATATGGAATAGAATCTGTGGGTGGAAATTGGGTTTGATAGTTTTGAGGTGAGATTGATGAAAAACAGTGAGCCGAGTGGTGTTGGTGATGTGAATTATCATGGGAATGATTATCTCAATAATTTAATTTAATTTAATTTAATTTAATAAAAATAGAATAGATAGAAATAGATATAAAACTAAAAAATAGAAAATAGAAAAATAGAAATAGAAAATATGGTATATATATATATATATATATATATATATATATATATATATATATATATATATATATATATAGTGAAAGGATCCCTAGAGATTTAGGGTATGTAGAGAACCCATAGAACTCGTGTAGATTCAGTAAATCTGCTGCAGATTGACAAATTTTTTTTTTTTTTTTTGCAGTTTTTTTTTCTGTGCAGATTTTTTTTTTTTTTTTGCAGATTGACGGTTTTTCCAGTTTTTAAAAAAAAAAAAAAAAAGTCAATCTGCACAGAAAAAAAGTGAATCTGCAAAAAAAAAAAAACTGCAAAAAAGGTCAATCTGCACAAAAAAAGTCAGTCTGCACAGAAAAAAGTCGATTTGCAAAAAAAAAAACGGAAAAAAAAACGCAGATTGACTCAATCTGCACGCAGATTGACTCAATCTGCATAAAAAAACAAAAAAAAAAGTCGATCTGTAAAAAAAAAATTAAAAAAACTGGAAAAAACGTCAATCTGCACGCAGATTGACTCAATCTGTAAAAAAAAAAAATCTGCACAGAAAAAAAAATATGCAAAAAAAAAAAAAAAAAAAATTTGTCAATCTGCAGCAGATTTACTGAATCTACACGAGTTCCATGGGTTCTCTACTACCTTTGATTCTCCATGGATCTCACCATATATATATATATATATATATATATATATATATATATATATATATATATATATATATATATATATATATATATATACTACTCGTATGTATTGTGTAGGACAAATTTAGAAAAAAAATAAAATACAAATTATTTTTTTGGTGAATGTGGCATATGTTATTTTTTTTTTTGTGAATGTGGCATATGCCATAGGAAAGGCATAATTTATTTGAACTTTGAATATGTTTTGTCGTGGACGTTGTCATTATCGTGTTTGAGTTCAATTGCATATTACGTAGTAATTGATTAGGGATATCATAGGGCTGGATATTGGATTTAGGTTATGCTAGAAGATGAGGGTGTTACGTGTGATTTACGTGTTGACATTCAAATTTTTTTGTTTAATAAAATTAGTCTATTTTTGAGTATAGCTCAATGTATTTGGTTTGTATTTGTTTTAAATAGGTAGTCAAATGTATCTTAAATCAAGTAGATTGTCGGATGTACTCGGGTTTTTATCCAATGTAATTTTCTAGATCATCTGTTTCAAATTTTTTTTTTTTTTTTTTTTGAACGGCTAGGAATAGCTTTATTGGTAAAATAAAAATGGACCTAGCAAGGAACTAGGACCAAAACAAACAAGAAACATAAAACAAATTACATGGGCTTAATAAGCCAATCATTCCATCCAATATAAACCTTGCCTCTAAAGCGACACCAAGAGTACGAACATTCATGAATGAAAGCGAAAAGGTCGGACTTCTTTAACTCTTGATTAGCAAAAACCACACCATTCCTATGTCTCCAAAGAGCCCAAATTGTAGAGATAATGATAGCATACAAACGTTTTTTTTTTATTCCATGAAGCATTCCAATTCAAAAACCAAGTCTTGAACATATCCTATGAGACGAAGTGTGGAATATTTATATCCAGCCGTAATCTGATACGACACCAAAGGTGCTGAGCCACGGTACATGAAAAGAAAATATGGTCCATCGATTCAATGTTATGACCACAAGGAGGACAACCGATGGATTCAATTTCCAACCCACGCCTTGAAAGATTCAGTCTCGTAGGAAGTCTATCAAGATACACTCTCCGAGCAAAAATGTTTAGCTTTTTAGGCAACACTTTCGACCACTTGAATGTTGATTGTAGCGATGGAAGCAATTTAGTATCGATATATTCACGTATTTTTTTAACACAAAAGTTATCACCACCATTCAAATGCCATTTATATCTATCTGGAACAGTAGACACATTAGCTTGAGATATATCTTGAATTAACCCTTGCAAATATGATTCGTTTCTTCCGGTTAAAGACTCACGACGCCATTGCCAAGTCAAATTTCCATTTGTCAAACGATAAGAAACAGTACATAGTTGATTCTGTTCCAAATGATAAAGACGAGCATATTTAGTTTCAAAACACTCACTACCAATCCATGTATCTTTCCAAAACTTTATAGTTCTACCATCACCAAGATTCCATCTTATAGGATTAAAGGGATAAGGTGAGAAACTTGTGCCTTCCGATAGGTATCAACCATATTAGCCCATATACCCTTAGGATGAATATTGCCATTAACAATACCACCATCGAGACCATAGCTAAAACGTTACCTTCCTAAAAAAAAGTGGATCTCAATCTCTCTAGAGATTTTAAAACGGTTTCGGGACATTTAAATATATACAAATAATAAATGCCCAAACTACCAAGAACCGACCTTATGAGAGTGTACCTTCCTCCAATCGAAAGAAGATTAACTTTCCAATTAGATAATTTCTTTTTAAACTTTTCGATTAACTTGGACCAATTCTTGATGAGATTCATATTTGTTCCCAAAGGTAATCCAAGATATGAGAAAGGAAGATATCCAATAGACAGACCCGTTCGACCTGCCATAACATTCTGTTCATCGAAGGACACCCCTGTTCTATAAAAATTGGATTTGTTGACATTAATTTTCAAACCCGACATCGTATGAAAAATCTGAAATACACGCATAATATTAGACATTTCTTCATAATCCCATTCAGAATTAACAATAACATCGTCCGCATATAATGAATGTGAGATCTTCATTCTTGGAACGCCAACCGAAGCATCTTTAATAAAATTAAGATTTTCTGCCATCTTTAATTCTAGGTGCAATCCTTCCATGATAATTAAAAACAAAAAAGGGCTAAGCGGATCTCCTTGACGTAGACCACTCTTGATTTCGAATTCTTTAGTGGGACTACCATTCACCAAAATGGATGTATTGGCCGAATTTAAACACATTTTGATCCATTTTGTCCATGTGATACCAAACCCAAGAACACCAAGCATATGATCTAGATAATTTCAATTCACCGAATCATATGCTTACTCAAAATCAACCTTTAACATCATAAGTTTTTGATTCTTAAACTTGTACCAATTCATTATTTCACTTAAAATTAAAGGTCCGTCCAATATTTGCCTTCCCGAAATAAAAGCTGACTGCTCTTTGCAAATGACTTTATCAATGACTTTAGCCATACGGTTTGCCAACAATTTAGCCACGATCTTATAAAAAAAACCCCAATCAATGATATCAGA
Organism: Rutidosis leptorrhynchoides; assembly: GCF_046630445.1. Classification (NCBI taxonomy): domain Eukaryota; kingdom Viridiplantae; phylum Streptophyta; class Magnoliopsida; order Asterales; family Asteraceae; genus Rutidosis; species Rutidosis leptorrhynchoides. The sequence goes on from NC_092341.1 coordinate 119,262,556, forward strand.
CGATAATCGAAAATAATAGTAGGGTTTGAAACCTTGGGGATAAGAGTAATGAAGGCTGATGATGCTCCTCTTGGAATTAACCCTGAATCGAAAGCTTTCATAACCTCAGATACAATAGATGCCTTAAGTTCATTCCAAAATGCCTTAATGAAAAGAAATGTGAAACCGTCCGGGCCCGGAGCCTTAGAGCTCCCACACGACCAAACAGCATCTCTTATTTCTTTTTCGGTAATTTGACTTTCGAGCCAACTACAATCTTCATGGTTTAGCGATGACTCGGGTAAATAATTACGGAACTGTAGTGTAGATTGTCTCGCAACAAGTTTGTTTTTGTAAAAATCGAAGAAAGCCATTTTTATACGATTAGGATCATTCACCTATTCTCCGTCAATCATTAAACCTTTTAAAGATTGATTATTTCTTTTTTGATTAATCAAGCTATGGAAAAACTTGGTATTTTCGTCACCGTCCAAATCCCATTTAACTCGTGCTTTCTGATAAGTATCCATATCATCATTCTTTTGCATCAATGATAGTTCTTGCATAAGATTAACCCGTTCAATACTTTCTTCATGGGATAATAATACATCATCCACAATCGCGTCCAAAACTACCAACCGAGCAATAACAACATTCTTACGAGATCCCATGTTGGATTTTTTTAACTTTAATCCAAGATTTGATGTGTTCTTTATGAAATGCCCCGTTCATATCGATTATAAACGATTCACAATAGTTGATTTCATTGCGAGGTATTTAACCTCTAAATGATACATTTTACAAACATTACATTCGCTTTTGAAAGACAAACTTTCATTACATCGAAAGTTGACAGCATGCATACCATTTCATAATATATCCAACTATAAATGACTTAATAATATTCTTGATGTACTCAACGACTCGAATGCAACGTATTTTGAAATATGCTATGAATGACTCCAAGTAATATCTCTAAAATAAGCAAATGCACAGCGGAAGATTTCTTTCATACCTGAGAATAAACATGTTTTCAAGTGTCAACCAAAAGGTTGGTGAGTTCTGATATGCGTAGAGGTGTGTATGAAATAGATTATATTTTACTACGAAATACGGCGAAATATGATACAAGTTTTATTTATTTATATAGATGGATATACCTAAACCTTGCTACAACACTTATAGGCACTGTACCTAATCGTAGAGTAGTGTAGTTTTTAGTAAGTCTGGTTCGTTCCACAGGGAGCTAGCTGAGTTTAACGCTATATTTTTAACAACTATATTTATATAAAATATATATAATTATATATAGTAATATTATTATAAAAGGGGGTTTTTTACCGTTTAATGACCGGTTTGTCGATTTTAAATAAAGCGTAAAGATAAATGACGATAATATAAATGACAGAATTTAAATTGCAGTAAAGTAAATTGTAGTAATTAAAATGACAGTAAATAAAGGTACGATGAAATATGAAATAAAATTATTATGCTTATTTAAACTTCCGTAATCATGATGTTTGACGTTTTGATTTTAATTAATTATTGCCCGGGTTAATTGTCCTTTGTCCTGGTTTATTTGATACCTATATGGTTTTTGTCCATAATAGTCCATCGGTCATAATTAAAAAATGCTCGTCAAATTAACCTTATTCCCGAAGTCAAATATTCCAACTAATTAGAGATTCGAACTGTAACAAGGTTTTAATACTTTGTTAATAATTACACCAGGTTATCGACTGCGTGTAATCCAAGGTTTTAATACTTTGTTAACAATTACACCAATTATCCTTGTATGTAATCCACCCCTGTTTTAATGAGATATGAATATTAATTTACCCACTTGATCAGAATGAATAATCAATTACCCAACCCGAATAATTAATTAAATGATCGTAAAAGATATCGTATAAACGTCACTAAATAGGACATACATAATCATTAGATTAACTAATTTGAAGATAGGTTCGACAGGTTCCAATGAGTTGTCATTCAATTAGACAATACCCCCTACCTATTAATAGTCAATAGTCCAATGTTCACAAGTATCGGTCTTTTGTCCAAACCTTAATTATGGTACAAAATCTAATAACCCCATCTTAATATTTTAATCCAACATCACGATTACTTCGGCTCAAATAAGCATAATAATAACTTAGTTACGAGACATTAATTTAAAAAGGAAGAACATAGCTTACAGTGGTGATTAATTGCGTAGCGTTACCCGGACAGAGTTCTGACTTTAAAACCCGTAAAACATTTCTTACAATAACCCAACTAAACCATAATTTATTATTAATCTTAAATTAAAATTAAAATTATAATATAAATATATTACATAGAGAAGAGAGATTGATTTTTGTGTACCTAACTCGTCCGAAAAACTGACTTTTAATAGAATGTGGTCTGCTGCAGTAACTCATGCGGTCGCATGAGATTTTAGTGCAAATCTCATGCACTCGCATGGGCTCATGCACTCGCATGAGTTTTATGCCTATTTCCCATGCGATCGCATGGCCGTCAGATCCAGCTCACATATTTTTTGTTTGCTAGTTTGTCGACGTTATTTAATATAATATATAATATATAAATAATTTATATAATTATTTAAATATTATATTATATTCTTGTGCATAGTTGACTTGTAATTTTAGCTCCGTTGCGTCGCGTGTTGATAGTTGGCTCAGGTCCCGGTTCCGGTTTTTTGAACGTCCTTTCGTATAATTTAATATCTTGTACTTTGCGTTTTGCGGCTCGTACTCTTATAATTTTGAGACGTTTCTCATCAATAAATTGAACCACTTGAATTATATCTTGTACATTTGAGCTTTTTGGTCATTTGCGTCTTCAAATCGTCATTTTCTTCTTTGGTCTTCGCACTTATTTATTTAAACGAATATTATATAAAAATAGAACAATTGAAACTAAAAGCTTTACATATTGGAAGGATATTGATACTAAATATATGTTCCTTTTTAGCATTATCAAATATCCCCACACTTGAACGTTGCTTGTCCTCAAGCAATACAGAATTTGAAATTAAATCACACTTCACTCGAATCACTTTTTTATTTTCACACTTTATACATCAGTGATTTTGATACGGCGGTATGAACAATGATAGTAACGATGTGGTTTACAGTCCCACATGACTATCAAAAATTTAGATCCTTTAAGGAAATTGGATCTTTATGAAAACATTTGATCTTTTGAAAATTTCAATCTAGATTTTACCCTAGATAAGTTTTTCGGAATAACCCTTCACCGGTGTTTGCAAATTGTTTTTGTGGGTTTGGTGGATTTCAGATTTGAAAATTTTAGCTCAAAACTTATGGTTTTGTGTCACCCACTTGCTAACCTTGTATTGGGAAAGCACACGTCCAGTATACTTGCTCCGTATATTACCTTTCGGTAAACTACCGTCCGGTTGTAAAGGAAAGTGTTGAACAAGCAACTGTTAAGGCAATATCTAATGACATGCAGATGTTCATGGTCTAAAACGTGTCGGATGCAATTACTATCCTTTGTAGGAGCAATAGTAAAGATCACCCTATAATTTTTCGGTCTGGCACAAGGTCCTGTCTTCGACATGCTATGCAACCACCGTTCTTACGATTGACACCCAATTTGGTTCAGGTGACCTAATGAATTTCGGTGAATTCTTAGGATTTTACGTTCAATGGTAATGAACGCATTGAAAATAGGTTTTCAGAAAACAAATCGGTTTTAATTTTGATCAAAATATTTTCTCGTTCAAGCTCGAGTTTAGATATCATTGAATTCCATGAGTTTGTAATTCTCAATCTTTAAAGTCAATCTCAAGGATTGAGTAATATCAGTCTTAAAAGCTGATTTTTAATCTTTAAGGAGATTATCCTTTCTGGGGGTCTGATTCATTAGTCTTATCAAACTAATTTGAACGGCGCCCTCCCCATTTTACGAGACAGATCCTCTCATGGTTAGGATAAGTCTGACCACTTGGCGACCCTGTTTGATGCTGAGGTCCGTAGATTTCCTGCTGATTTTAGAGATGACTTTTCTAGATTTTTCGTCAACCTACAGCTGGTCTGGACGACAACTTCTTGACCTAAATCAAGAAGCGCGTGTCTTTTTTGGAAGACTTTACTTCCTTTTAATGATGGAATTGATTCATCGTGCAGATCCATCTTTCTTTCAAATATATTACAGTAAATTGGGGAAAACTGATTATTATCGTCCAAAACAAAAGTACCTGCAATAATCTTGTACAAATATGTGATATATGCTTTGAAGAACTTGGTAAATTCTTCCCACACTTAGCTTTTATTTATTTCTTTCTTTGCCTTTTTATTCTCCTCTATTTCATTTTAAATGAATTTTAACGTTTTGGGTTGTTTCTCCATTTATGTTCTCTCCAAGGTAACAATAATTTCGGCATTATAACCTAGTTTTATCGTTCATAAATATGTATAAACATGATTTTGAATTCATTTAGTTGAAATTTTTTTAAATTTTCACAAAATTTGGCAATTAAACTAAGTGTAAACCCGAGAGAATTTATAACCCTTCTCCACACTTGAGATCTTGCAATGCCCTCATTTGCAAGAAATCAGACTTATAATTATAAATTCATGAGGGTGATTAGTATAGAAAAGTGATTAAAAATACCCAGTTTGTAATTACTAAGCTCGTCGAATGATAGATGGCGCGCCTCATCGTTCATTCCTTTTGTTGTAATTTCACATATGTTTTGCGTCTTATCGTCAAAATTAGTAGCTTTTGCTGAACTTTAATGTCAGTCTTTGAAAATGCGCTGTTTTACCCTGTTTTGTACATAAGATAAACTACAAACATATATAATATATATATATATATATATATATATATATATATATATATATATATATATATATATATATATATATATATATATATATATATATATATATATATATATATTTTACAAAAACCTTTATTTATTAAAACAATTTAAATGAATAATGTTTTTTAAAATTTTATTTCCTTTTACTTTAGGTAGTTTCGATATGTTTACCTAGTCCGTCCCTCGACAAAATTTAAAATTTGTCATTTTTAAAGCAATTGTTTTAAAAGCAAAGATTTTTGGGTTTTTTAATTTTTTTTTTAAAATCACACAAAACTTAAATTTAAAAATGCATATTAATTTTATACAAAACCTACAAAACAAAATAAAATTCAGAATGGGGGGAAGAAAACTAGTTCTTTAGTGTCTGCTAGTGGAAAAGACCAATCGGATTCCATTCTCGGAACTACACGAGAACAGAACAACTAACCCTAGACAGCATTATTTCTTAGAACATTTGAATCTCCCCACACTTAGGTAGCTGTGGTGTCGAATTTGTGATTAACTTCATTGTCAATTTCTCTTGGACCATAATCAACTTGCATATCTGTGACTTTTGCTTTAAGCCATTGGTCGGATTCATGTGTAATATCCACAAATTCAATTAGTTTCGCCTTTTCTTTAGGCGAAAGATTGGATACTAACCGGTTACATAACTTAAAGTTCCCCTTGGTTCTAGCATCGCGAATCCGTTTAATAAGTTTCTTCATTGAACTGTTAATAACGGGATCATTTAATTTCGTATCAACAACAGGGTTCTTTGTTATTAAGTCATCATTAGGCGTTACTTCATCTTCCCCACACTTAGGCATTTTATTACTGTTAAGCACTACCGTTGGAGTTGGTAAAACAAGATGGTTCTTACCAATCGTTTTTGTTGGTTCAGCGGTTTTGGTTGGTGGAGATTTAGACTTTCGACTCACAAAGGTGATCGATTTTTCATCATTACTAAGTGTCATTCTACCTTTTCTTACATCAAATAACGCCCTGGTGGATGCTAAGAATGGTCGACCTAAAATTAGAGGAATGTTTGAGTCCTCTTCTATGTCAATGACAATAAATTCGACTAAAAAGGTTAAATTACCCACTTGAACGGGTAGGTTGTCAGCAATTCCAACTGGGTGCCTAATGGTTTGATCAAAGAGTCGGACACTCATCTCTGTTGGACTTAACTCACCTACTCCTAATCTCTTATATAATGAAAGAGGCATAACACTCACACTCGCACCTAAATCAGCTAGTGCATCATACATGACACAATCACTAAGTAGACAAGGAACAATAAATTCACTCGGATCACCCAACCTGAGTGGAGGTTTTGGTGGAACTGTCTTTACCGGGTTTATCTTTACGGTTTTTGTTTCTTGTACTTTCTTATTCTTCTTCTTCTTTCCAGAGGTATCACAAACTTTATTACCTATTACTTGCTCATACTCAACTCCTTTTCTTGGAAACGGGATGGGTGGTCTGTATGGTGCCACCACTGGCTTTACATACTCAGGTGGTGGTGGTGTTGTAACTTCTTCATTGTTACTCACATCAAAAACCTTCCCATCTACTGGTGTTGGTTTTTCAGAATTTGTTGAAACCATATTAACATTCTCATTCAGAGGATTTACTTCAGAATCACTCGGTAACTTTCCTTGTTCCCTCTCACTCATCATGCTAGCAAGAGTACCTACGTGTTTTTCTAGATTCAAAATGGAAGCTTGTTGAGTTCTTAATGACTGATCAAACCTCTCATTTGTTTGGGTTTGAGATGAAATAAATTGTGTTTGAGATTCCATTAACTTTGTCATCATTTCTTCCAGATTTGGCTTTTTCTCTTCGGTTTGTCGTAGTGGTTTATACAAGCTAGGTTTTTGTTGATTGAAAGTGTTGTTTTGAGTTGGTTGGTTATTCGGACCTTGTTGGTTATACGAGTTATTGTTGGGTCCATTTGGATTGTAAAGAATGTTTTGATTTCGATTGAAGTTTGGCCTTGGTGGTTGATAATTATTTTGATAATTATTTTCCGGTCTTTGGTTCATGTAGGAAACATTCTCTCGTTGTTCCATTGTTTGCTCAATGTGACAATCTTTCGTTAAGTGTGGTCCACCGCATTGCTGTCAACTGATTCATATTGTGTGAATATCTTTAGTCATCTTTTCCATTCGTCTCTCGAAAGCATCTATTTTTGCGGAAACGGAATCAAAGTCATGGCTAGAATTGGCTCTAGCCGCTTTAGATGAACGAAAGATATCTTTTTCTTGGTGCCACTCATGTGAGTGGGAGGCTGTGTTATCAATAATTTTGTGAGCTTCAGTTGCGGTTTTCTTCATAATGGAACCACCAGTTGCTATGTCGATGTCTTTTCGTGTAGTAATGTCGCATCCTTGGTAGAATATTTGTACTATTTGATAAGTGTCTAAACCGTGTTGCGGACATCCTCTTAACAACTTTCCAAATCTTGTCCATGCCTCATATAGAGTTTCATTTGGCTTTTGTGTGAACGTAACAATTTCTCCCTGAAGTCTCACGGCTTTAGATGCCGGAAAGAATTGTTTAAGAAATTTTTCAACTAAAACATCCCATGTATCAATCGCCCCTTCAGGTAACGATTCTAACCAATCTTTGGCTTCTCCCTTTAAAGTCCAGGGAAATAACATGAGATAGATCTATTCATCCTCAAATTCTCTGATTTTGAATAGAGTACAAATCCTATTAAAGGTTCGAAGATGTTCGTTTGGATCTTCTTTTGGCGTACCACTATATTGGCATTGATTAGTTACCATGTGTAGGATTTGTCCTTTGATTTCATAATCTGGTGCATTAATATCTGGCTTAATAATGGCGTGACCTTGGCCCGTACGTGTGGCTCTCATTCGGTCTTCCATACTTAGAGGTTCAGTTACTTCCATAATTGAATTTGTTGAATACGAATCACTAGAGAATTCTGATTTAACAGTTTGTGGTTCAGGAGGAATGATTAGTGGTTCAGGATCTTGGAATTGTCCTTGAATATCCTCCGGGTTCTCGGTAGTGAAGTCGGGTTCAAAAAATGGATTATCGGAAATTTGAGTTGGAGTACTTGGTCGACTAGATAACGATTCTAAAGAAAAATCAACGACGACAATATTGGCTAGATGTCTTGATCGAGTTACATGTGGTGAACGTATGAAAGGTGGTGAACGTTTTGCTCGGTGCATTCACAGAATATCCTATTAGTTATAAAAGATAAAAATTATATAAGTTATCAAATTAATAGACTTTTCTGATTTTGCCCACGTTTCGAATAGCCAATAGATGCAGCAGGTAGCCAGGACCATTTAAATCGGAAGCCCACAACTCGCCACTAACAAATCCAACTATTACTACGAACCAGAAAATTTTGAATGTCTATCAATTTAACTACTTAAAATAATTTTTCGTGGATATTTAAAGAAATTTTAGAGAAGAAATAGAAAATTCTATGTCCTAAAAACTAGAGCGGCGAAAAATAAGAAAGAAAAAAAAATGCGTTGAAAAACGTCGAAAAATAAAAGGTCGAAAAATAATAAAAAGAATGTAGCGCGTCGAAACTTAAAAGTCTAGAAACTAAAAATTAAAAGTTACGTCTAAAGGTATTAAAGCTTAAAAAAATACTATATCCAAAATGACAATAACTTAAAAAGGTACTAAAATATAAAAACGGCGTCGCAAAATTCTAAAGCACCTAAATCTTAGTCTAAAGAAAAAGCACTTAAGGGATTTTACGGCAAATCCTAAAAATCTAGAAAGAAAAATAACTACGGCAAAAACTATGACTTAAAACTAAATACGAACGAAAAATACAAATATTACGCTAAAACAAATAAAAAGATACAAAATATAAAAATAAACTTAAAGTTGTAAAAAGTACAATTTTTTATAAAAATATTATTTTTATATTATTTATTTTATAAAACTATTTATTTTATATATTTATAAAAACTAATTAAACTAAATAATACAAATTAAATAAATAAAACTAAACTAATTAATTAATAAACCCTAATTAGATTTTTAATTAATAATATTAATTATAATTATTAACCCTAATCTGGTCGGCTGAGGTTACAGACCTGTCAACTCAAGCCATGCGATCACATGGCTTCGAGGTTATATTTCCATGCGGTCGTATGGAGTAGAGTTTCTGGCCAGGTGTTGGGCTGCTACAGTTCTCGGGCCAAGGCTTTATATATATATATATATATATATATATATTTTTTCTGTTTTTAAAATTCGGTTTTATAATTATTTAAATTATTTATATAAAATAAATAAAAACTTAAATTTTAAAAACTAAAATAGAAATAAAAATACTTTATAATTTATGTATTTTAAACAACTCTTAGAAATATATACTTTAATTTTCTTTTTATATTTTTGTATTTTTAATAATTAAAAAGTATTTTTACAAAAGAAAACTAAATTTTTTTTTTAATATAGATAGCGTTTCGCTTCCGGCGTTTAAGCAGTCCCCGGCAGCGGCGCCAAAAACTTGATGTGCGTAGAGGTGTGTACGAAATAGATTATATTTTACTACGAAATACGGCAAAATATGATACAAGTTTTATTTATTTATATAGATGGATATACCTAAACCTTGCTACAACACTTATAGGCAGTGTACCTAATCGTAGAGTAGTGTAGTTTTTAGTAAGTCCGGTTCGTTCCATAGGGAGCTAGCTGAGTTTAACGCTATATTTTTAACAACTATATTTATATAAAAAATATATAATTATATATAGTAATATTATTATAAAAGGGGGTTTTTTACCGTTTAATGACCGGTTTGTCAGTTTTAAATAAAGCGTAAAGATAAATGACAATAATATTGCAGTAAAGTAAATTGCAGTAATTAAAATGACAGTAAATAAAGGTACGATGAAATATGAAATAAAATTATTATGCTTATTTAAACTTCCGTAATCATGATTTTGACGTTTTGATTTTAATTAATTGTTGTCCGGGTTAATTGTCCTTTGTCCTGGTTTATTTGATACCTATCTGGTTTTTGTCCATAATAGTCCATCGGTCATAATTATAAAATGCTCGTCAAATTAACCTTATTCCCGAAGTCAAATATTCCAACTAATTAGGGATTCGAACTGTAACAAGGTTTTAATACTTTGTTAATAATTACACTAAGTTATCGACTGCGCGTAATCCAAGGTTTTAATACTTTGTTAACAATTACACCAATTATCCTTGTATGTAATCCACCCCTGTTTTAATGAGATATGAATATTAATTTACCCACTTGATCAGAATGAATAATCAATTACCCAACCCGAATAATTAATTAAATGATCGTAAAAGATGTCGTATAAACATTACTAAATAGGACATACATAATCATTAGATTAACTAATTTGAAGATAGGTTCGACAGGTTCCAATGAGTTGTCATTCGATTAGACAATACCCTCTACCTATTAATAGTCAATAGTCCAATGTTCACAAGTGTCGGTCCTTTGTCCAAACCTTAATTATGGTACAAAATCTAATAACCCCATCTTAATATTTTAATCCAACATCACGATTACTTCGGCTCAAATAAGCATAATAATAACTTAGTTATGAGACATTAATTTAAAAAGGAAGAACATAGCTTACAGTGGTGATTAATTGCGTAGCGTTACCCGGACAGAGTTTCGACTGTAAAACTCGTAAAACATTTCTTACAATAATCCAACTAAACCATAATTTATTATTAATCTTAAATTAAAATTAAAATTATAATATAAATATATTACATAGAGAAGAGAGATTGATTTTTGTGTACCTAACTCGTCCGAAAAACTGACTTTTTATAGAATGTGGCCTGCTTCAGTAACTCATGCGGTCGCATGAGATTTTAGTGAAAATCTCATGCACTCGCATGGGCTCATGCACTCGCATGGGCTCATGCACTCGCATGAGTTTTATGCCTATTTCCCATGTGATCGCATGGCTGTCAGATCCAGCTCACATATTTTTTGTTTGCTAGTTTGTCGACGTTATTTAATATAATATATAATATATAAATAATTTATATAATTATTTAAATATTATATTATATTCTTGTGCATAGTTGACTTGTAATTTTAGCTCCGTTGCGTCGCGCGTTGATAGTTGGCTCAGGTCCCGGTTCCGGTTTTTCGAACGTCCTTTCGTATAATTTAATATCTTGTACTTTACGTTTTGCGGCTCGTACTCTTGTAATTTTGAGACGTTTCTCATCAATAAATTGAACCACTTGAATTATATCTTGTACATTTGAGCTTTTTGGTCATTTGCATCTTCAAATCGCCATTTTCTTCTTTTGTCTTCGCACTTATTTATTTAAACAAATATTACATAAAAATAGAACAATTGCAACTAAAAGCTTTACATATTGGAAGGATATTGATACTAAATATATGTTCCTTTTTAGCATTATCAAGTTCATTAGTTTATCATAATCATTCATTTTTATCATTTTAATATACCACAAGATTTCATATTTTTATTTGTACACGTAACCCGGGTACAAAATAGTACGCGTAACCCGCGAATTAAAAATCATTCATATGGTGAACGCTTGATAACCGACTTAACTTTAATGCATAGAATATCCCCAAACAGAACCTCTCGTCTATATAATAATAATAATCTCGAAGTACTAAAGCATCCGTACCCCGGATGGGACTTGTCGAGGTCCATAGATCTATCTTTAGGATTCACGTCAATTAGGGGCCATACCCGTTTCCTAATTATTAGGTTACCAAGCTAAAAAGGGGTGATATTCAATATTCATAATCCAGCCATAGAATGTAGTTTTTGATCACTTGTGTCTATTTCGTAAAACATTAGTAAAATCAGCGCATGTATTCTCAGTCCCAAAAATATATATAAAAAGGGAGTAATGAAACTCACAATCCAATATTTTGTAGTAAAAATATTCATACGACGATACTGAACAAAGCATGGTTGGCCTCGGATTCACTAACCTATATCAATTTTATATATATTAAAACATACAATCGTAATCAAACAAGTGTATACATATTATTTTATGTATTAAGATTAATATTCTTATATATATAATTTTATTAATACTTTACCTTATGATACTTATTTGATATTTATTTAATGTTATTAGTTAAAACGAAATTTTATGTCGTATTAGTATACTTATTTATAGTATATATATATATATATATATATATATATATATATATATATATATATATATATATATATATATATATATATATATCTTTTGTTTTGTAAAATTATCAATTGTAGTAATACTAGTTTAAGGATAATAATAATACTGATAATAGTAATTTTAACAAAAAAGGTAATTTTATTAATAATGAAAAGTAAAAATAATAGTTTTAGCTAAAAATAGTATTTTCAATATTAATGGTGAGTTTAATAATAATTATCGTTTTAATAGAAAATTTAATAATACTAAATTAATGTTAAAGGGTACTCGTAATATACTAATATTAATGATAATGATACATAATGATATTAATGAAAATAATAACTATACATATGATAATAATGCTAATATTAATGATAATACTTATAAATTGAATTTTTTTTTCATAATAATAATAATAATAATAATAATAATGATGATAATAATAATAATAATAATAATAATAATAATAATAATAATAATAATAATAATAAATGATAATTTTTATAATAATACCTATATTAGAAATAATAATAATAATAATAATAGTATAAAAATAATAATAATGATAATAATAAGAATTATACCCTCTTATATCGTTTTTCACTATCATCATCCTTTCGATTATCATACCATCATCATCCGATAATCATCATCATCATCATCATCATCATCATCATCATCATTATCATCATCATCATTATATCGTAACTAATTACCATAATTATCATTTTCATTCTCATCACCGTATCATTTCATGTATTAGCTATTATATCCCGTATCATTTATCATTTTCATATCATTGTCATATTCATATCATCACAAGCATCATCATAGTCGACAACAACATTCAATGTCATCGTTTTCAACCAACCTGATGGATTTCGGCCCGCTCATAACGGGATCATGGCAGCCCACATTTATAATCTATAAGTTAGCTCACGGTCCAATAACTTACACATGAACACGGCCCAAGTTAGCAACTAGCCCAACATAGAAATTCAGTTTAAGTATAGCCCACTTAACATTAATCATGGGTTACGGTTTAAAGATATTCATCAGGATTAGTAGCAATACTTTCGGTGGTGTGAGTGGGATTTAGATTCCAAGGAAAAATGTCCCCATTGACCCCTCCATTCTCCTTTTTATCCGATAAAAATCACTATCAATCATTTCATCATTGTTGTTATAATATTAACGGCATCAGAAATATTGAAGCATATAGCAGTGATTAATAGAAAGGGAGTGCTAGGTGGTGTTTTGTGGTGTTGGTAACAGGAACAGAAAGACAGAAAACGATCAGCTGTAGTAATGGGTTTGTAGGGTGCGTTCGAACTGAAATAGTAACAAAAGAATGCTGCAACAGTGAAACGTTTGCAACAGTAGCTGTACTATCACCTTGATGGTGGTTGTAGGGTTCAAAGGTGATTTTGGGTTCACGATCTAGGAGAAGGGAGAGAGAGAGAGAGAGAGAGAGAGAGAGAGATGACGAAGTGGTGGTATTTGTGGCGTCCTCAACTGAAACCGAATCAAGTTTATAGATGATGGTGTGGTGGTTTAGTGCAAGTGAGTTTCACGAGGGAGAAGACAAGAGAAGAGATGGTGTTTCAATGGTTGTGGTCATGGTGGTACGATGATACATGGTGGTGTTCCGGTTGTAGTAGAAATGAGAGGGAAAGCATAAACCGTAGCATATATACATCGAGCTAGTGATGATTGTTGTGGTTTTTGACTTGGCTCGAATAGAAAAATGAAACTAGCTATGATGATGGTGGTGTACTACGGTGGTGTTCGTTGATGATCGTTGTTGAGGTGGTGAGGGTGGTGGTTAAATGAAGAAAGAAATGGGTTTTGTGAGTTAGCTTTGTTCTTGGATTGAAACAGAAACGAAAAATTTGTAGACGGGTGTTTGATTGTTTTAGTTATATTCAAGTATATATCTATGTATATATTTATAGACTAGTGGATAGATTAGTGCATGTGATGGCAATAAAAAAAATAGTACTACATCTAATAATTCAATCAATGATCGATAAATATAATAATATAATAATAATTATAAAATTAAAACGTGTGATTAAGTTAGCCGTCGTCTACTATTTCATTCACAGATTGAAATTCGTGCTCCGCTGATAGATCAGTGGCGGATAAAAGTCCTCGGAAAAATTCCATATTTTTAAATTAACTTCCTTTATTTATTTTGGTCATTATGGTGTAAAATTTGGTCATTAATTTATTAAATAAAAATTACATCAACTGTCGCTCTCAATTCTGGGTAAAATATATAAAGTGCTAAAACTTAATAAATAGTTCCTAAATACATTTTTAATAAGCCTAAAACTTATAGAACTAATTTTCGTATCGCCGTTTATTTTAAAATTACATAAGTTTGAATTTAACTTGCTTAATATCAATCGGAACATCAAACGAGTATTACAATCAATCGAATGATAAACGAGTGCTACAATCGTTTACTAAATAAATTCGAAACCATATAAATATACATTCAATATACCTTACATATATATATATATATATATATATATATATATATATATATATATATATATATAGATTTATTTTAATATCATATATTATTTTATTTACATACTTAATTAACTCATATAATATTTTAATTTATAATAATTAATATATATATATATATATATATATATATATATATATATATATTTATTTATTTATTTATTTATTTATTTATTTATTTACACATAATGGTTCGTGAATCGTCGGGAATAGTCGAAGGTCAAAAGATTTCATGAAACAGTTCAAAAATTTTGAGACTCGGTTTAATAGACTTTTCTTATCGTGTCGAAACTATATAAAGGTTAAGTTTAAATTTGGTCAAAAATTTCCGGGTCGTCACAGTACCTACCCGTTAAAGAAATTTCGTCCCGAAATTTGATTAGGATGGTCATAACTGACAATAAGTATGTTTTCATGACGCATATAAGCTGAAAATTAGAGCTTTATCATCATTGACTAATATAGATAAAAACCATTTGATTTTGTGAAGAGTACGAATGAAGTTATCACAAAAGAGTGAAATGAGTAAATGCAAGTTCGTCTTAACCAGTGACGTAGTCATGGTTGCTTTCCGGAATTCAAGGAATTTTAAAGAAAATCTTCGAAATCTAAAAGATTTGATTCTTCCGTGAATAAGGAAATTAAGATCTCTATAATTAAATACGGTGATCTGCCTCGATTACTCTGTCTGATATTTCCATTATAAATTAAACTCTTCCGTTTCATTATTCTCACCATTCCTATACTTTCTTTCTTAGTTCATATATTCAAAAGATTGTGAAAATGCTTAATCCCGTTCTAATCCTTGATATTTTCCTAATTATCATTTCTGTCATCCTTCTTTTCAATCTTCCACCAGAAAAATCTGTTTACTTTTACTATTACCTTGGAGTGATACTATTCTTAATTCTATCGTGTCTTTATATTGCTATTCGTATTAATATCCACGGTTTGTGACCTCCGCGTCGTTGTTGGGCTTTATATTCTCTCTTACATTTTGGAGCTCTTTGCCTTTTTATTCTCCTCTCGACCTCTAGTAAAGCGAGTAATGGTCCAGAATTCGTAAGTATGGAGTTTCAAATGAACTTAATTTTCTAAACAAAAAAGAACATAATATCACGATTTGATTTGTCAAATTACCAGTATTACTGAGAATAGAACTGTCAAGAATATATTTTCTTGATATGTTCAAAAGTTAAGTAGAATGAAAGAGTTATGTAACATGGCACTTGATGACGTTATAATATGCGAATCATCACGTCCCATTAGAAACTCAGCATGAGTTACTGTAATATAATCACGTTGATCAAGTGTCATTATATTATACTAACTCATGCATCAGTTCCCAACACTACTTCAAAAACATTCATATTTCAAACTCGAATTTTTCAGAATTTAGAAACAAAAACAGTTTCCTTTCTGATGTAACACTGATATCGCGAAGAGATAAGTGATTTTAGATAAGAATAGTTATAAAAATATCTTCAGAAATATGGGGGATATTTATAATGAAAGATATGATGATATCTTAGAATTTTAGAATCAAATTGTGATGAAGAAATTCATTCACAATGATATAGAGCGATTAAGGAGCAAGATATTCGCTAAAGATTTCATTAGAAACAGAATCATCAGGATTCTTTTAGTCCTTGTGATTTGTTCAAAGACTCCCTCATAGTTTCGCATAATCCGCTTTTCAGTACTAAATTTTCTATTGAGCGTTTCCAACACTCCATTCTTTATCATCATACTTTTGACTGTTAAAGTCATCAACAGTTTTCGCTGCTTTATTAGCTTTCTCAAAATTTAAAGAACTGATTCGTAGACTCGGTGCTTTTCAGAATTTCAGAATGGAAGGTCATAATTCTAAGAGATAAAGGTTATATGTATACATATAACTATTGACGTAGACATGCTGCGAGATTTCAAAATACCGATTGCTAATTCTCGGTAATTGGTATGGCAATTCTTGTTACAAGATGCGGATGAGTATATGATAGGGTTTTAATGAACAAATATAATGGTTTTTCGGAGAGACTTAATGAGTAATGAAGTTGCTGGTAAGTTTACTGCTAATGTGGTGGGATATAATCGGTTCTTCGGTAATGATGACGAAGGGTCAAACGTATGTATCAAAGTTATAATAAGACTTATTTGAATGAAAGATCGATGTTGATTTGTTGGAGCTGTGACAAAATTGGCTAATTTGAAAAGGAATTGCAAAGTTATTTTCGGTAATAATAACGCCAAGGGAGCTAGCACAGATACGTGTTAAACGTTTACTCAGGATCCGAGTGTTTTCAGGTGCATAACTATATGCATCAATCTTTTCTTCCGTAGATGAAGTGCGGTTGGTTCATCCTCTCGATTGAGGTGTTTTCAAGAATCATGAAAGGTTTGAACGCAGATTATAATCGTCAAAATACAAATGAGGTTTAAGGTGAAATTAAGTGGCAAACTTGAAGAATTGTTTAGTTTCATATGTTATAATCAATATTTTAATTTATTTTAATTGTCCAATGTTGGTAGTCCACAGTTAGTAGTCCACAGTTAACAATTCAATAATTCATATATAATATTCGAATTAATTAATACGTATCGTAACCCATTGTATACATGTCTCAAACTCGATCACAACTCAAGGTATATATATTATTTTAGCATCAACCTCAACCCTGTATAGCTAACTCAAGCATTACTGCATATAGAGTGTCTATGGTTATATATATATATATATATATATATATATATATATATATATATATATATATATATATATATATATATATATATATATATATATATATATATATATATATATATGCGTCGATATGATATGTCAAAACATTGTATATATGTGTCCGATTTATACGACGATATTTAAAATGCTTAAAATAAATAACAAAAATTAAATTACGATAAATAAAATTGCGAGAATTAAAATTGCGATAAATAAATTGCGATAAATAAATGTAATAAGGAATTAACAGTTAGCTAGGATTTCATTAGCGTGGATTCTTAACAAAATTTCTCATTGTTAATTTGTTTGTTTCTAACAAATTTTATTTTGTCAAATGTTTTCTTCATTATGCCACTTGTTGGATTCTGATAGGTCAAAATCCAAATATGAAATTGAATAAAAATAGTTATTCTGCGGTGAACGGATTCGTATATCTGTGGATGTAAGTAGGATAGTAAATGACTGTTGAATCAGATTGAAAGAATGTACAGTGTAACTTATTAATGTGAAATCTAAATATTCATCGGGTATTACCTACCCGTTAAAATATTTTCACCATTAACGGTTTGTACAAAAGAATTTTAATTACAATCTTTATGAAAACATATATACATATATATTTTCTTCAGACGTAATCATGGATTTAATGAGTCAATGTGATATTAAACTCATCAGATTTACGATTAGAACTATGATACATAATCTCTAAAACATTAGAGTCTACATAATCGTCATGTAGAACGAAGATAATCGATGTAGAACGATACGTAGAACGATGATTATACTTGAGGTACAGAATGAGATGTTGAGGCATGGATTGTTGATGGTACTGGTGCTGTTACTGATGGTACTATTGGTGTCGGTGATGTTGCTGAAGCTGGTAAATTTTACACCATATTCTCCAAATTGATTACTCGAGCGCGAAGTTTGTTGACTTCTTCTATTATTCCGGGATGATTGTCGGTCGGAATGAGTGAATGAATAAGGTTTAGAATTTTAGATAGAATATAATCGTGGTGAGGTATTCAGGAAATGAAGGTGAAAATGGTATTTCGGACTGGTTCACCGGTAAGTGCTTCAGGCTCTTTGTCAAGAGGTGAATTTGGTTGATGGAAAGGATCACCTTCTTTTTGTCTCTAATGATTAAGTAGGCTATGAACCCATCAGTTGAATTGGTTAATTCATTCTGGTGACACTGCTTTCGGAGCTTAGGTGAAACTCCATATCGGAATAGCTGTCAGAATCCGAGGAATTTGAACTGGTTGAGGGATTCATCTCGTACGATCAGATGAAGGATTTTCGATAAGAAATAGATTATAGGATGTAGATTAGTACCCTGCAATACCAAATTTACATATGCATATATAATACTAAAATCCCATAAGTTACGGAGGAATCTACGGAAGCTGTCAGGCAAAGGTAACAATAACAGATTGATGTTTGAGCAGAGGGGTATAAAATACTATTAATTTTTAGCAGGAAATACTATTAAATACGATACAATTTTACACAAGATATTTATTTATTTATAGAATGGATATACTTAAACCTTGCTACAACACTTATAGGCAGTGTACCTAATCGTACAGTAGTGTAGTTTTTAGTAAGTCCGGTTCGTTCCACAGGGAAAATCTTTAAACAAAGCTTAACGCTATATTAGTTTACTTTTATAAAAATACAAATATATATATATATATATATAAGTAATATTATTATTATAAAGGGGGGTTTTTACCGTTTAATGACCGGTTTGTCGATTTTAAAACTTTAGTCGCAGTTAAAATCAAATGTAAAATAATAAATAAATACAAGACTTAATTTAAAGCGTAAAGTAAATAACGATAATGAAATTGCGAATAATAAAAGTGCGATAAACTTGCGATAATTAAAACGTACGATAATTAAAAGTGCAATTAAATACAATAACAATAAAAATGCGATAATTAGAAGTGCAATTAAATATAAAATAAAGGAAATAAAATATGAAATAAAAGAATTATGCTTATTTAAACTTCCGTAATCATGATGTTTGACGTGTTGATTTTAGTTTTATGCCCATGGGTTAATTGTCCTTTGTCCTGGATTATTTAATATGTCCGTCTGGTTTTTGTCCATAACAGTCCATCAGTCATAAATATAAAGTGCGAGTGTCCTCGTCAAATTATTCTTATACCCGAAGTTAAATATTCCAACTAATTGGGGACTTAAACTGTAACAAGATTTTAATACTTTGTTTAATAATTATACCAGGATGTCGACTGAGTGTAACCCAAGGTTTTAATATTTTGTTATCAATTATACCAAGTATCCTTGTACATAATTTCACCCCTGTTTTAATAATTCTAGTGGCTATTAATCCATTCCCGTGTCCGGTTAAATGAACGATTATTCGTACATATAAATACCCTGCCCATCATGTCTGATCGAGTGTATATGGTAATTTATAGGGACGCCCAATTGTAAATCTTTATATTAACATTAACAAACTATCATTTAGTTAAACAAATATAAAGCCCATTAATAGCCCATAGTCTAATTTCCACAAGTGTCGTTCTTTTGTCCAAACCCCAATTATGGTAGAAAGCCCAATTACCCAATTTTAGTAATTAGCCCAACATCATGATTACTTCGGATTAAATAAGCATAATAATAACTTAGCTACGAGACATTAAATTAAAAAGGTTGAACATAACTTACAATGATTAAAAATAGCGTAGCGTTACACGGACAGAATTTCGATTTACACCCTTACAACATTCGCTAACATACCCTTATTATTAGGATTAAAATTAAAATTAAAATTAAAATTAAAATATAAATATAAATATATACGTTTAGATAGATGGATGGATATATATGTTATGTTTTTGCGATCAGAATTCGTTTGCTTTTATAGGGAGTTTCAGTTTTTGGGGCTCCGCGACTTGCGGCCTTTTCTGCCTTCAAACTCCGCGAGTCGCGGAGTTTGAAATTCCAGCTCACCAACTTTGGAGTCTTTCGTGCCGACGGATTTTTATTATTTATATAATATATAAATAAGTATAAGAATTATTTAAATATTATATTATATTTATGTGCATAGTTGACTTGTAATTTTTAGTCCGTTGCGTCGAGCGTTGAGAGTTGACTCTGGTCCCGGTTCCGGATTTTCGAACGTCCTTGCGTACAATTTAATATCTTGTACTTTGCGTTTTGAATCTTGTACTCTTGTAATTTCGAGACGTTTCTTATCAATAATTGGAACCTCTTTGATTGTATTTTGTACTTTTGAGCTTTTTGGTCGTTTGCATCTTCAATTCGTCGAATCTGTCTTTTGTCTTCACCTTTTATTATTTAAACGAATATCACTTTTAAATAGAACAATTGCAACTAAAAGCTTGTCTTTCTTAAGGAATAATGCTATGAAATATATGTTCGTTTTTAGCATTATCAAATATTCCCACACTTGAGCGTTGCTTGTCCTCAAGCAATATCGTCTTGAAATACTAGAATCACTTCTTTATTCTTCACACTTTGTACATCAGTGATTTCTATACGGCGGTATAAACAATGGTAGTAATGATATGGTTGTGACAACCCGGAAATTTCCAACCAAATTTAAACTTTAATCTTTATATATTTCCGACACGATAAGCAATATTTGTTAAGTTAAATTTCAAGAATTTTAAACTATGTTCATACATTCATTCAACCTCGACCAAGTTCCAACGATTCACGAACCATTAAACGAATATGATTATATATGTATATGTGTATATATATTATAACTTGAAACGTAAACAAAATATTAGATTAAATACTTTATATGATTGTATCTGTTTCAAAATGTTTATCAATGGAATTAGAAGATAAGATCAAATGATTGAATTATCAGATATATTGAATTATGATTACAAGTCTCTGTTGAAAGGCCCACGTTGATTTGAGAAATCTTTTTATTTTAACAATATTCGAAAAATGGTAAAGTGATTTATAAATATGAACAAATTGTCAATCATTGAGAACTAGACAAAGGATAGTGGAAGATTGAATCTCATAAAGACTCGATTGATCTATTTAGTTTCAAACGTACAAAAACGTTTTCAGTTTAAAAAGAACTTTATTATTAAAACGTATATAACTTTTATAAATATCTAGAACCACTTTTGACAACTCATTACTTAACTAGTATGATAAAGATAACGATATTTATATTTTATTTTATTAAATATATATAAAGATTTAAATTAATATTATATATATTTATACGCGTATTATACATACATAGTTTTATACTTTTACTATACTTAAACTTTTCCTTTACTTTATTTTTACTTTACTTTAACTTTAATAATTCATACTTTAATAATTCACTTTAATAATTCATACTTTAATAATTCACTTTAATAATTCATACTTTAATAATTCACTTTAATAATTCATACTTTAATAATTCACTTTAATAATTCAAAAATCTATTATAAATAGAATTCAATAGGTTTCATTATTTCATAGAAACTTGAAAATAATTTTCTCTAAACTCTCTCAATCGATTTACATATATATATTTACTCCGTATTATCTCAAGATATTATTAGTATACATAAAATATTACGACGGAGTGCTGTCCGAGTGATTTCGAAGTTGTTTTTTCGAGTGGGATAGGATTAAGGAAATTATGGGTTATAGCTATGGAGGTGATTGAGTATGGTTCATGGGTATGCTCGTGAGGTCAATATAGTGTTTATCATCTCCGTTGCGTTTACGTACCTTTCCTGCAATATTGAATCTCAATATTGATATGTGAGTACTCATAATTTAATTTTTACATACTAATAGTGTATCCCTGACTAGTGCTCGAGTATATAGGATTATGCATGCTTGTACTTTTGATATTGCCATTAGATAGGTTATGTTGATTCCTGAATTAGTTACATATACGATTGAGATAAGGTATAAGATATGCAAGTCGTTGGAAAGCTAGCGAAAAATAGTTGAATTTTGGTTTAAGAATCACTTGAATCCAAGTAACGGTTAGAAAGTTATGAAATAAACAAATTGCATAATTAATTTCGTAATTAAAATTGCTGATGATAATTAGTGAACTAATTTTCTGGGTTATAAAAAGTGATTATTTGGATTCTACTCGTCGAGTAGATGAATTTTTATATAAAGCACGTCTCGTTTCGTTGAACGGTTGCCAAGTTATGGACAAAAGAAGTTTTGCAAATTTTGATAAAATGTCGAAACGGAAACTGAAATTCTCGCTGATCTGCGTTGTTTCATATATAAAAAAAAATACCACTGAATTCTTTGATGTAAGGTCTAACAAACGACTCTAGCCGTTTGTCAATTCGAGTCTCGACGATTTTTCTAAAAATCATCAAAGTTGACGGTTTGGTCACATTTTAAAATTCTAAAAAGAGCTGAAACTTTTTTATTTAAAAATGTCAGTTTTGTATCAGTTGTCATGGTCGGACTGATATGTGTTTACTCTTGCCAAAAATCATATTATATCTTTGTGGTAACGAGAATTTGCAGGCTTTGACCGTTTGTCAATACGAGTTTTGAGGAATTTTCTAAAAATCTCCAAAGTAGGCTACTCGGTCACTTTTGTAAATTTATTAAAGCTGAAAAATTAACTTTGAAACGCCGAAAACGCGTTGGCAACTACGAGTTGTCTAGGTTTAGTTTACTTCTGTAATATTTATGCTTAATCTTTTTGGTAATGTGTAACTTTTATCTTTGGCCGTTTATCAATCGGAGTTCCGATAATTTTTCTAAAAATAGCTGAAGTGGCCCGTTTAGTCATGTTTGACCGAAAATCATTTTTGTATAAGTTATTATATATTTGCATGCGACCTCATTTTTACTTTGACTTTTGACTTTGAACTTTGACTTTTCCTGTTAACTTTTCAGTTAACTTTTTGTGTTGATTTTCTAAAAAAAAAAAAAAAAAAAAACCTAAAATACTATTTTATGATTATGAAACCATTTGAGTTACGTTATTTCACACGTCACCTTTTACTAGAATCTTAATTGAGCATGAGTAATATAACATGTTACTATACTGTAGAGTCAGACTCGAGCTATAGGATAGGATTACACTATGACCTGACCTAAATTGCTATACAAATATTGACCAACATATAAATATATATAATTAATATAGGTTCGTGAATCCGAGGCCAACCTTGCACTTGTTCAATGACGTTATATGTATTTTTACTACGAAATACAGTATGGTGAGTTTCATTTGCTCCCTTTTTACTCATTACATTTTTGGGCTGAGAATACATGCAAATGCTTTATTAACTGTTTTATAATATTTATATGCGTGAGTTTCATTTGCTTTTTTACCCTTTATATTTTTGGGACTGAGAATACATGCGCTTTTATAAATGTTTGACGAAATAGACACAAGTAATTGAAACTACATTCTATGGTTGAATTATCGAAATCGAATATGCCCCTTTTTATTAAAGTCTGGTAATCTAAGAATTAGGGAACATACACCCTAATTGACGCGAATCCTAAAGATAGATCTATTGGGCCTAACAAACCCCATCCAAAGTACCGGATGCTTTAGTACTTTGAAATTTATATCATGTCCGAAGGAGGATCCCGGAATGATAGGGGATATTCTTATATGCATATTGTTAATGTCGGTTACCAGGTGTTCACCATATGAATGATTATTTTTGTCTCTATGCATGGGACGTATATTTATGAGAACTGGAAATGAAATTCTTGTGGTCTATTAAAATGATGAAAATAAATGATTACGATAAACTAATGAACTCACCAACCTTTTGGTTGACACTTTAAAGCATGTTTATTCTCAGGTGTTAAAGAAATCTTCCGCTGTGCATTTGCTCATTTTAAAGATATTACTTGGAGTCTTTCATAGCATATTTCGAAGAACGTTGCATTCGAGTCATTGAGTTCATCAAAGATTATTATTAAATCAATTTATAGTTGGATAGTGGATATTATGAAATGGTATGCATGCCTGTCAATTTTCGATGTAAAGAAAGATTGTCTTTTAAAAATGAATGCAATGCTTGTAAAATGTATAATATAGAGGTCAAATACCTCGCAATGTAATCAACTATTGTGAATCATTTATAATGTATATGAACGGGTCCTTTCAGTTGGTATTAGAGCGGTGGTCTTAGCGAACCAGGTCTGCATTAGTGTGTCTAACAGATAAGTCGATAGGATGCATTAGTGAGTCTGGACTTCGACCGTGTCTGCATGTCAATAGTTTTGCTTATCATTTTGTGTCAAAAATTAACTACTTATCATCCTCAGGAAATTACCTGCTTATCATTTTTAGTCTAAGACACGTCTTGCTGCATTGATTGCATGAATAGTGTATAGACAAAAATTCATATCTTAGCGTATCTGCTAAATCATATCTTATCGTATCTATTACTGTAAACGTTGCCTGATATATCCCGTAAATTCCTCCGTAATTTACGAAATCTTTTGTTCTATACATATGGATATTCTATGTAATTAGAATACCATCCGATAACCGAAAATCATTTCATATCGAAAAAAAAATCCTTATTCAATCGTACGAAATGGAATTCATCATTAATTCAAGTTCCTCGGATTTCGAAATGGAATCCCACTCCAGCTCCGAAAGCAGTTTGACCGGAATAGATCAACCAATCAGTCATCACCTATTCTGGATGAATTGGGGATGGGTTCGTAGCCTCCTCAATCATTGGAGACAAGAAGAAGGTGATCCCTTCCATCCACCACATTGCCCTCTTGACGAAGAACCCGAAGCACTTACCGGCGAACCTGTCCGAAACACCATTTTCTCGCTCATTTCCAGAGTATCTCGTCACGATTATATATTACATCAAATTTTAGATTTTATTTATCCACTCGTCCGAACCGACAATCACCCCGGTGTAATAGAAGAAGTCAACGAGCTTCGCGCTCGGGTAGTGGCTTTGGAGAATATGGTGCAGAGATTACAAACACCAGCAGCAGCATCAGCAGCATAACCAGTAACACCATCATCAACGCCAATAGTACCATTACCACCCCAACCACAACCACGTCGTAAACCTCAACTTTACACTCTGTCCCACGAGCACCAATGTCATACGCCCTGTAGATACAAAGGAATACCAACAACAATAACCGACGAAGTATTAATTCATAACTTCATTGGAGAAACATTCCGCACAGATTATGTAATCTCTAAAGTCTTAGAGATTATCTAATCTAGCCCTAACCATAAATCAGTTAAGGGAACCAAAATGATAGAAGGAAGAGTAGAAACCCTGACAAAAATGGGGTGTGATTAACAAGCTAAACTTGTTTTACCAACAGCATCAACAGTACCGTCAGCGTCACCAGCATCATCAGTACAGTCAACATCAGAATCAACAACACCTATAACATCACAAACTCCATCAGCTCAAGAATCACAATGGACATCATTACGAATCAATAACCCGTATATTGTATCAACGAGTTATGAAGAATTAACTCATTCCCTTTGAAGAAATTATATGTATATTTTATATATTTTGAAATAAAAATAAATCTTTCCGTGCTAAGCTATTGTGTATGAATCTTAACTACTCGGTTAATTCATATTACAAATATGCAATAATGTACGTCCTTCGGCCGCAACTTAACCAGCGTTCACTACAATCTCTGTCGCAATTCAACAAATTCCAATTCATAATAAATCAAGTATATATTTGATTTTACACTTTCATCATCGATGTACCCGAAACTTTTCAGATAACATCATTCGTACTTTGCGAAATTCACAAGAAATCCACGAACCGAACATCATACATCAACAAATAACGAAGTATTAATTCATAATTTCAATGTCATTAAAGAAATACTGCGTAAAAGTTATGTACTTTTTAAAGCCTTTAGGGATTACTCAATTCTAGTTTCAACCGTAAATCAAATGAGTTTAATTTAATATTAACTCATTAAATCTATGTTACATCTGAAGAAAATATACATATATATATTTTCATAAAGACTGTAATAAAATTCTTTTGTACAAAATATTAATTGTGAATTTTTTTTTAACGGGTAGGTAATACCCGAGAGATATATAAATTCACAATTAATATATTACATTCTTCGAATCTGATTCAGCAAATCATCCATTATACTCCCTACTTTCACAACAATATACATTCTTTTATAGAAATCAAAACAACCATACTCATTCAAAATTTAATTACATATTCTGATTTTGAAATCTCAAAATTCAACTTGAGATATGACCAAAATCATCACTCTTAGATCCTTACATCTTTCACAAGCTATATTTTGACTTCAAAACTGTGTTAGAACATCAAATATATGTTAACGATTACAATCTGTGTTCAAACCCTTCGAAAATTTCTGAAGACACTTCGAATGATGAGCAATCGAGATGATGATCCAACCACATGTTACCCACAGTTATGTACCCGAAAAACTCTTGAAACCAAAGTAAAAGTTTAAACAACGTATCCGCGTCAGATTCTTTAGCATTTATTAGCAAAAATAACTTTGCGACTCCTATTCAAAGTAGCCAGTTTTGTCACAGCTCCAGCAAGTCAACTTCGAATTTTCAGTCAGACTAACCTTATTATAACCTTGAGATATACACCATCGTTACCAGGGAACCTTTTACATTCCACCACATTATTAACAGATGTATCAACAACTTCATTACCCTTTGAATATAGCCTCTCCAAAAAGTCATTATAATTATTCATTGAAACCCCATCATTTACTCATTCGCATCTTGTAATGAGAATTTCCATACGAATCATTGGGAATTAGCAATCAGTATTTTGAAATCTTGCAGCATGTCTACGCCAACAGTTATATGTGTATATATAACGTCTATCTTCTGAACTTAATTTGAATGTGAAGATTCTGAAAAACACTTCGAACTACGAATTGGTTCTCCGAAAATGGAAAAATACTGATGAAGCAGCAAAAAAACTATAAACGACCTTAACAGTAAAAGTTTGATGATAATGAATAGGTGTGCTGGCAAAGCGCAGAAAAAGAGAAGTCTTGGAACTGGAAAACGGATTGAGCAAAGTAGGAAGGAGGCTGTGGACAAATTACAAAGACTGAACCTGACTTCAAAGAATCCAAATAATTCAGTATCTGCTAAAGTCATTAACGAATACCTTGCTCCTGACTCTAAACCCCTGCGGACAATATTCTTCATCATCCTCTGATATTAGAAATTCTAAAATATCATCATATCTTTCATTATAAATATCCTCCATATTTCTGAAGATATTTTCTTAATTTTTCTTATTTGAAATCATTTACCTCTTCGCGCTATCTGTATTACATCATAAAAGAAACTATTTTAGTTTCTAAATTCTGAAACATTCAAGTTTAAAATAGGAATATTTTGAAGTATTGTTGGGAACTGAAGCATGAATTAGTATAATATAATGACACTTGATCAATGTGATTATATTACAGTAAGTCATGCTGAGTTTCTAAATGGAACGTGATGATTCACAGATCATAACATCATCATGTGCCATGTTATACGACTCTTGTATTCTATTTAACCTCTAAAATATCAAGAAAATATTTCTTGATGATTCGGCCTTTTCCAAGGTATTTTAGTAATTTGACAAGTCAAGATCGTGCCATCACAATTTCCTTCCTAGAACATTAACAATGTTCATTTCGAAATTCATATCTGTGAATTCTGGACTATTACAAGCGGTGCTTAATCGCAAGAAGAAGAAACGAAAGGACAAAACTCCGAAATAGAAATTGGGGTATAAATTGCAGCAAATAAAAGAGAGCATTAACTATGAATGATAATGATTATAGAAGACAAAAGCAGAGACTTTGAAATATAAGGGAACATATAAAGCCCAACGACAAACCAGAAATTATAAACCATATATATCGATGCATATAGCAATATAAAGACACTGGAGAACTAGGAACACTATAAACCCAAGAGTATAGTAGAAGTAAATAGATTCTTCCGGCGGTAGATGAAAAAAAGAAGAATACCGATATGAAAGTTAGAAGTATATCGAGAATCAGAACTGGATGGAGCATATTGATGAATACTTTAAAATATGAGTTGAGGGGGAAAGAATAGAAGGTGATGAAACATGACTAGGAACTTAGAAATCAACAGATTTAACTCACACAATGGCAGAATAAGTGAATCAACCCCTCTAGTGAATAGGTTAAGTTTTTTTTTGATTAATTTAATCAAACCACAACTAAATCAAGTGTGATTAGATCAACACCTAGAGCTATTATTCACCACCTGGATGATTTGGACTGAGAGAGAATCGAAGGAGCTCACTAGATCTGAGTGTGTGTAACAAATGAGAGGCTTAACCTAAAATGAAGAACATAAGACTTTATATACCCCTGCTGTTGACACACCCATACGATTCATTCATCACACGTACGAGTTGGCTTCATCAACCGTACGGGTGATCACTCACTCGTGTCTTATCATTTAGGTTGTAATTGTGACTTAGCTCAGCATCAACCATGCGTATGAGCCTGTCAGCCGTACTAGTGAGGCTTCACTCGTACGTCTGACTAAGTCTAACATAGTCAAACATCTAAATCTCGTTCCTGCAGTTCCTGTAATGACATACAAACACGGATAGGATAATAACGAGCAATCATGGTGGCCTGTAAACTGTTGTACCTGCAATAGACGTGGGTAGATGTCTAGGGACTTGCATAAAATGCATCAACAGATGGTGTGAGTTGTAAGGAAACGAAGGAGGTGAATTTATAAGAAAATCTCTGACAGAACAATTAAAATGGACGATCGCATTTAAAGCGGATCCTAATTCCCTTGATTACCGGAGAGTCAAATCTTATTAAGAAGATTTTCTTCAAATCCCTTAAAATCTGGGAATCAATCATATCTACGTCAAATGATAAGATGAATCTACACTTACTCATTTCACTCTTCTATGTTACCTTCATTCGTACTCTTCATATAAATGGATTGTTTATCCAAAGTATTCGCTGATGATAAAACTCTAATTTTCAGCCCGTATGCATCATGAAAACATACTTATTATCATTCACGACCTTTCCACTCAAATTTCGGGACGAAATTTCTTTAACGGGTAGGTACTGTGACAACCCAGAAATTTCCAACCAAATTTAAACTTTAATCTTTATATATTTCCGACACGATAAGCAATATTTGTTAAGTTAAATTTCAAGAATTTTAAACTATGTTCATACATTCATTCAACCTCGACCAAGTTCCAACGATTCACGAACCATTAAACGAATATGATTATATATGTATATGTGTATATATATTATAACTTGAAACGTAAACAAAATATTAGATTAAATACTTTATATGATTGTATCTGTTTCAAAATGTTTATCAATGGAATTAGAAGATAAGATCAAATGATTGAATTATCAGATATATTGAATTATGATTACAAGTCTCTGTTGAAAGGCCCACGTTGATTTGAGAAATCTTTTAATTTTAACAATATTCGAAAAATGGTAAAGTGATTTATAAATATGAACAAATTGTCAATCATTGAGAACTAGACAAAGGATAGTGGAAGATTGAATCTCATAAAGACTCAATTGATCTATTTAGTTTCAAACGTACAAAAACGTTTTCAGTTTAAAAAGAACTTTATTATTAAAACGTATATAACTTTTATAAATATCTAGAACCACTTTTGACAACTCATTACTTAACTAGTATGATAAAGATAACGATATTTATATTTTATTTTATTAAATATATATAACGATTTAAATTAATATTATATATATTTATACACGTATTATACGTACATAGTTTTATACTTTTACTATACTTAAACTTTTCCTTTACTTTATTTTTACTTTACTTTAACTTTAATAATTCATACTTTAATAATTCACTTTAATAATTCATACTTTAATAATTCACTTTAATAATTCATACTTTAATAATTCACTTTAATAATTCATACTTTAATAATTCACTTTAATAATTCAAAAATCTATTATAAATAGAATTCAATAGGTTTCATTATTTCATAGAAACTTGAAAATAGTTTTCTCTAAACTCTCTCAATCGATTTACATATATATATTTACTCCGTATTATCTCAAGATATTATTAGTATACATAAAATATTACGACGGAGTGCTGTCCGAGTGATTTCGAAGTTGTTTTTTCGAGTGGGATAGAATTAAGGAAATTATGGGTTATAGCTATGGAGGTGATTGAGTATGGTTCATGGGTATGCTCGTGAGGTCAATATAGTGTTTATCATCTCCGTTGCGTTTACGTACCTTTCCTGCAATATTGAATCTCAATATTGATATGTGAGTACTCATAATTTAATTTTTACATACTAATAGTGTATCCCTGACTAGTGCTCGAGTATATAGGATTATGCATGCTTGTACTTTTGATACTGCCATTAGATAGGTTATGTTGATTCCTGAATTAGTTACATATACGATTGAGATAAGGTATAAGATATGCATGTCGTTGGAAAGCTAGCGAAAAATAGTTGAATTTTGGTTTAAGAATCACTTGAATCCAAGTAACGGTTAGAAAGTTATGAAATAAACAAATTGCATAATTAATTTCGTAATTAAAATTGCTGATGATAATTAGTGAACTAATTTTCTGGGTTATAAAAAGTGGTTATTTGGATTCTACTCGTCGAGTAGATGAATTTTCATATAAAGCACGTCTCGTTTCGTTGAACGGTTGTCAAGTTATGGACAAAAGAAGTTTTGCAAATTTTGATGAAATGTCGAAACGGAAACTGAAATTCTCGCTGATCTGCGTTGTTTCATATATAAAAAAAAATACCACTGAATTCTTTGCTGTAAGGTCTAACAAACGACTCTAGCCGTTTGTCAATTCGAGTCTCGACGATTTTTCTAAAAATCATCAAAGTTGACGGTTTGGTCACATTTTAAAATTCTAAAAAGAGCTGAAACTTTTTTATTTAAAAATGTCAGTTTTGTATCAGTTGTCATGGTCGGCCTGGTATGTGTTTACTCTTGCCAAAAATCATGTTATATCTTTGTGGTAACAAGAATTTGCAGGCTTTGACCGTTTGTCAATACGAGTTTTGAGGAATTTTCTAAAAATCTCCAAAGTAGGCTACTCGGTCACTTTTGTAAATTTATTAAAGCTGAAAAATTAACTTTGAAACGCCGAAAACGCGTTGGCAACTACGAGTTGTCTAGGTTTAGTTTACTTCTGTAATATTTATGCTTAATCTTTTTGGTAATGTGTAACTTTTATCTTTGGCCGTTTATCAATCGGAGTTCCGATAATTTTTCTAAAAATAGCTGAAGTGGCCCGTTTAGTCATGTTTGACCGAAAATCATTTTTGTATAAGTTATTATATATTTGCATGCGACCTCATTTTTACTTTGACTTTTGACTTTAACCTTTGACTTTTGACTTTGAACTTTGACTTTTCCTGTTAACTTTTCAGTTAACTTTTTGTGTTGATTTTCTCAAAAAAAAAAAAAAAAAAAAAAAACCTAAAATACTATTTTATGATTATGAAACCATTTGAGTTACGTTGTTTCACACGTCACCTTTTACTAGAATCTTAATTGAGCATGAGTAATATAACATGTTACTATACTGTAGAGTCAGACTCGAGCTATAGGATAGGATTACACTATGACCTGACCTAAATTGCTATACAAATATTGACCAACATATAAATATATATAATTAATATAGGTTCGTGAATCCGAGGCCAACCTTGCACTTGTTCAATGACGTTATATGTATTTTTACTACGAAATACAGTATGGTGAGTTTCATTTGCTCCCTTTTTACTCATTACATTTTTGGGCTGAGAATACATGCAAATACTTTATTAACTGTTTTATAATATTTATATGCGTGAGTTTCATTTGCCTTTTTACCCTTTATATTTTTGGGACTGAGAATACATGCGCTTTTATAAATGTTTGACGAAATAGACACAAGTAATTGAAACTACATTCTATGGTTGAATTATCGAAATCGAATATGCCCCTTTTTATTAAAGTCTGGTAATCTAAGAATTAGGGAACATACACCCTAATTGACGCGAATCCTAAAGATAGATCTATTGGGCCTAACAAACCCCATCCAAAGTACCGGATGCTTTAGTACTTCGAAATTTATATCATGTCCGAAGGAGGATCCCGGAATGATAGGGGATATTCTTATATGCATATTGTTAATGTCGGTTACCAGGTGTTCACCATATGAATGATTATTTTTGTCTCTATGCATGGGACGTATATTTATGAGAACTGGAAATGAAATTCTTGTGGTCTATTAAAATGATGAAAATAAATGATTATGATAAACTAATGAACTCACCAACCTTTTGGTTGACACTTTAAAGCATGTTTATTCTCAGGTGTTAAAGAAATCTTCCGCTGTGCATTTGCTCATTTTAAAGATATTACTTGGAGTCTTTCATAGCATATTTCGAAGAACGTTGCATTCGAGTCATTGAGTTCATCAAAGATTATTATTAAATCAATTTATAGTTGGATAGTGGATATTATGAAATGGTATGCATGCCTGTCAATTTTCGATGTAAAGAAAGATTGTCTTTTAAAAACGAATGCAATGTTTGTAAAATGTATAATATAGAGGTCAAATACCTCGCAATGTAATCAACTATTGTGAATCGTTTATAATGTATATGAACGGGTCCTTTCAATGGTTTACAGTCCCACATGACTATAAAAATTTAGATCCATTAAGGAAATTGGATCTTTATGAAAACATTTGTTCTTTTGAAAATTAAATCTAGTTTTTATCCTAGATAAGTTTTCCGGAATAACCCTTCACCGGTGTTTGCAAAATATTTTTGTGGGTTTGGTGGGTTTCAGATTTGAAAATTTTAGCTCAAAACTTATGGTTTTGTGTCACCCACTTGCTAACCTTGTATTAGGAAAGCAACACGTCCAGTTTACTTGTCCCGTATATTACCTTTCGGTAAACTACCGTCCGGTTGTAAAGGAAAGCGTTGAACAAGCAACTGTTAAGGCAATGTCCCCTGACATGCTTTTAATTATGGTCTATAACGTGTCGGACGCAATTACTATCCTTGGTAGGAGCAATAGTAAAGCTCACTCTTATGATTTTTTTGGTCTGGCACAAAGTCCTGTCTTTGACCATGCTATGCAACCACCGTTCTTACGGTTGACACCCGATTTGGTTCAGATGACCTAATGAATTCCCTGTGAATTCCTAGGATTTTACGTTCAATGGTAATGAACGCATTGAAAATGGATTTTCAGAAAACAAATCGGTTTATAATTTGATCAAAATATTTTCTCGTTCAAGCTCGAGTTTAGATATCATCGAATTCCATGAGTTTGAATTCTCAATCTTTAAGGTCAATCTCTAGGATTGAGTAATATCAGGCTTAAAAGCTGATTTTTAATCTTTTAAGGAGATTATCCTTTCTGGGGATCTGATTCATTAGTCTTATCTAGCTAATTTGCATGGTGCCCCCCAATTGTACGAGATAAATCCTTCTCATGGTTAGGATAAATCTGACCACTTGGCGACCCTGTTTAATGCTGAGGTCCGTGGATTTCCTGCTTATTTTAGTGATGACTTTTCTAGGTTTTTCGTCAACCTACAGCTGGTCTGGACTGTAACATCCCGCGTTTTTTCGTTAAATTTATTTTTAACACCGTCTTTTTTTTAAATAATACCTTTCGTTATTTAAAAATCGTATTTTCCGTTGACTAACGTTCTTAATATTCCTGTTATTTAATTATAACATCTCTCGGTTACTCTAGCGTTTTTAAAATAATTCGTTTGGTTAATTCCCGCACCCGCTTTGAAATTTGAGGAACCGAAGTTGTCAAGTGGGCAAACTAGTTGACTAGGTCAACTAGTCAACCCACCATTCTCATCCATTCATTTCCATCCATCCTCACCTCCTTTTTCTCTCTAGCTTAAGAACTCCATTTCTCCCAACTTCACTAAATCATCATCTAAATTCGATCTAGGAGGCTTACAACAAAACAAATTACATATTTGAAATCCCCTCTTCATCCTCTTCGATTTGGTACAAATTTCATAGCTTGGGTAAGGTTTCTAAAAACACTAGATTTCTCTAAATTCGTTTTATATACTTGAAATGGTGTTAGTTAGTGTCTATGGCTCGTGTCTAGCATGAATATATGAGTTACTTGCTCGATTTGTTGTCTTGAGTAACTAGTTTGAACATTTGAAATGGGTGTACTTAATCTTTAATTTTGGATGATTAAATGTTGTTTAAATGTTAAAGTTCATGTATTAAATGTGTTACTAGCATCATTAGCTTCATTTTGATGTGTAGGTTGATTTAGAAAAGCTTCATTTACAAAATTGTTGAATTCATGATTTTGGTTTGGGTTTGATGAACTTTAAAACGGGATTTTGATGCATTGAATTCTTGTTAATGTTGTTAGTAAGTGTTTAATTGTATTGTATGTTTCATTACCTTCAAAACGATGTATCGTATGTGTAAATTGGATTCCCGAGTCAAGAAATGCGTTTTGTGAACTTGAAACTTTGATTTTGAACGTTTAATGATCATTTGATGAGGTTTTCATTGTTGTTAGTGATGGATTTGATTCATGAAATGTGTTTAGTTGTATTCCTCTTTAAATTACCTTTCCAACGATATAAGATACGTGTTTTGAATGTTAACGAGTCAAAAGTTATGATCGTTTGAAGTTGAAATCGTATAAGTGAAAACTGCCCCAGAATTTGCTGATACAGCTGCAGATGCGGCACATCTGCCTCAGATGCGGCGCATCTGAGGCAGACTGGCCAAAAACGTCAATTTTCGCTTAATTCTAAGTATGCTACGCACCCCCGATCAACATGAAACTTGGACAACATGCTTATACATGACTTCTAAGCCCAGAAAAATAGTTCGGGACCCGACCCGACCCCGTTGACTTTTTCGTTGACTTTGACCAAGTTTGACTTTTAGTCAAACTTAACAAAACACTTATGCAATCGTTCTAACCTTATTTTATACTTGATTCTTGCATGAGACTTGACAACGTGATTCACATGCTATATAATCGAGTCGTAACGAGCCATAGGACTAATTGAACACATTTCGCCCGACCTTGTGTCGTAACCGGTCAATTGATATAACTTACTTGTTTAGGTCAAGGCTAAGCAACTTTCATGCACACGTTTACTTTGTGAAGTACATTTATACTCGTGCACTCGAGGTGAGATCATAGTCCCACCTTTTCAACAACTTTTTATGCTTTTAAATTGTGGGCGGAGAAACATATACTTTGTTACATTTTGTACTACTTACTTTTATACTTTGAACACAAGTACGATGAAACAAACATTCCACAGCGAGTTAGAACAAAAATCCTCAATTCGATTATCATTAGTTACACTTGCAGGGTGTAAGTGAGAACTTATATTGTGTGGCCATACGGGTTTGACAAACCCTCATTAAGGACGGTTCGCTACCGTCTACGGATGAAATATATTTTCGAGAAACAGTGTATGTTCTAACACTATTGTGATGGGGTTCTATGGAAGGAAACGTTAAGTCTTGATAATTGGGTGCTCGCGAACAAACTTTTGGAATGCAAACGATTTAGATAATCAATGTTATGGAAATACAAAATCTTGTGGTTCAAAAACAACGTTTACAAACACCTATGATTTCACCAACGTTTTTCGTTGACAGTTTTCTATATGTTTCTCAGGTTCATACTTGGCTATTTGATATATGCTTCAGCATTCACTCATACTTGCTTGGGGTCAAGCATACATGCATACACTCTGATTATTTGCTTGGAGTCAAGATACATACATACATATGCTAGTGATAGTACCTTTGGATTCAAACATATTGTTTACATACTTACGCTATTTATAGCAACTGTGATTTTCAACTAATTATGTCGCAAGTTATTTCATTTTTACATTACTACTTTTGTAAACTTAAACTTGTTGTCGATCCGTTTGGTAAACTAA
The DNA here is from genome assembly GCF_046630445.1 of Rutidosis leptorrhynchoides. Taxonomy (NCBI): domain Eukaryota; kingdom Viridiplantae; phylum Streptophyta; class Magnoliopsida; order Asterales; family Asteraceae; genus Rutidosis; species Rutidosis leptorrhynchoides. The sequence continues at coordinate 119,298,868 of NC_092341.1, forward strand.
ACTTTGCAAATCTTGTACTTTCAAATGAATGCGACATAATTTTGGTCAAACGAGTCTCATATAGGGACTACGACCACGTAACGGGACCTAAGTTAGCGGCACCGTCAATGACGATTTTGTCGGGTCGCTACAGATGGTATCAGAGCATTGGCTGTAGGGAACTAGGATGTGCATTAGTGTGTCTGACAGAGTCGTTAGGACGCATTAGTGAATCTAGACTACAACCAGATAGTTAATCATTGCATTCTGACATACATTTGCTATAGACAGCACTTACTTGACTACTTGTGCATTATACTTGAATCATTCTTTGGTAAACTTTTTAATGGTACCAAGTTTTCATCATACGAACTCGTATTCTGCAACTTTCTGGTAACATGCGTAAATTCATGATTCATACGCGTATGGATGACGACGACTTCATTAGTCACACTTGTTCGGGAACTCTGTCTCCCGGATTGTTATTCGCCACCGTTTCAACTTACTATCGGTTTCCCACCAGTGTTTCTTATTATCTACTATTAGGGCTGTTCTTTATTATCAGAGAGCACTAGGTTCTAATACAACTACTACTTTACTAGTATTTTTAATGGTAACCAAGTGTATAAAGTAAAAATTTTTAAAAATCCGAAAGAATTTAACCCCTTCCCACACTTAAGATCTTGCAATGCCCTCATTTGCAAGAAATCAGTAACAATTTAAATTATTGAGGGTGATTTGTGTGAAAATGATTAAATTTTACCAAAGTTTCCAAATATATTGGCGTTTGTTTGCTGAATGATAAATGGTGCACATCATTTGTTCATTCCGTCTTGTTGTTATTTCACATATATTTTGCATCTTGTCGTCAAAATTAGTTGCTTTTGCTGAACTTAATGCCAGTCTTTGAAAATGCGTTGTTTTACCCTGTTGTGTACATAAGATAAACTGCAAACATATATACATATTTTTGAAGTTTGGTATATTACCCCACATTCAAAAATTATTAAAATCTAAGAATAAAAGTTAGAAAATTATAACAACTATTACAATATTAACATAAGTATTAAACATATCAACATTACAAATTACAAAATAAATAAAACTAAGTAGACTAGGGATGATACTGATACCAGTAGGGGTTCCATGCATAACCATAGGTGCTATAAAATGCTTCGGCTGGGTTATACGTAGGATACGGTGGTTGAATCTCTATAGACCAGGAGGGAATATGGGCTTTGGAGTAGGAATATAGTTTCTACCTATATGTTGGCAATAAGCTATGATTTGGTTTTGATGAACTTGCCAATCTTCAAATGCTCTTTGTCTAGCATTTTCGTACTCCTGTGAAGCTATAAACCTTTGCATTTCTTGCATTTCATTTCCCCCTCCTACATTACCTTGCTGTTGGTTTCTCTCAACCTGTGGATGTCTACCATGGTATTGTACTGCGGCGTTATTTCGCCTCTTCAAAACTTTCGCACCAAGGTATACATTTAAACCTATTGTATCGCGGGGTTCTGGTTCTTCAACTAGTAATCCCCCCCGACTTATATTCACACCGAGATATTCAGCAATCAAAGTAATAAATATACCACCTCCTATTATGCTATGCGGTCTCATCCCCCTAACCATAGCTGATAAATAATAACCCACACAATAAGGTATACTTACAACGCTTTGTGGGTCTCGAATACACATATGGTAAAACAAATCCTGTTCATTTACCTTTTCCTTGTTCTTACCTCTTTGTGTAATCGAATTAGCTAAAAACCTATGAATTACTCTTAATTCAGCTCTATCTATATCCAAATAAGAGTAATTTCCCCCTTTGAATCGGTGATGGCTTGTCATTTGACTCCATACACCATGTGTATCAAAATTTTCATCTATCTTTCTACCATTTAGTATCAACCCTCTACAATCGGCAGATACTAACTCCTCAGGCGTATATATACGTAAAGCCTGAGCCATGTCTAGTAAAGACATGTGGCGCATCGAACCTCCTAACAAAAATCTAATAAAAGATCGATCGGTTAAACTAGCTACCCGATCATTTAATTCTATACTACATAACAATTCTTCACACCATACTTTATATACAGGTCTACGCATGGTGAATAAACGTACCCAGTCGTTAAAAGTAGAATTACCATACCTCTGTGCAAGTAATTCCCTAATTGGCCCGGCCAATTCTACAGCTTCTAATGGTCCCCATTCTATGATCCTAGGTACCTCAACAACTTTAGAATGAAGAGTATGCAAACCCCTTTGGTATTTTGGATAATCTATCCAAAGTCTGTCAAATCTCAGGTTCAGGTGCAAATCTTCCAAGTGCATATCAGAAAATGTCATGACTGGATGAGGTATATCTTGTTTGTAGTAGTTATCCACCTCCTGTTGTTCCGCATTCTCAGCAGGAGCATTGCGAGCTTGGGATGAAGATTCACCCCTTTCAGTCTGCAAAACACATCAAACACAATTTTTGTGCATCCAAATATGCATTAGTGTCAGCAAAATCATCAATCAAAATAATTACAATCACATGATCAATTTATATCAAACTTAAGCTCATTTTCATATTTTCATCAAATCTACACTTTTTCAAATAAGCATATACGAAAATGTTCGCCAAGTTCATAAGCATTCAACTTAAATAACATGTCAAAATAATCATTACTAGCAATTAAACAAGTTTCAAATGGCATTATCTCTCAAAAATCAAGTTCATGAATTTTAGACTTGAAAAAGTCCACTTTGATTCTCAAAATCATGTTTAGGCTCAAAGTTTGGATCATTTAACTACCTAAACATGTTACACTACTTAATTTAGCAACAATTCATGACAAAAATCGGCCATAACCTGTTTATATCAAAAATCCCCAAATTTGCTCAAGAACACAAACCCTAGATTACTCAAAATTTGAAGTTTAAGGCTTCTAATCATGTTAAATAGCATCAATCTAGGTTATACAAGCATAATACATAAACAATTTAAGCATAATTACACTAAAAAGCATCAAAATCGAATTGGGGAAAAAAATTGCTCAAGAACACTAATTTTTGGATTAAATGGTATTTAGGTGTAGAAATTTACCGTTTTTCTTGAGTAATTCCTTGATAGCATCCTTCACAACATGATTTTAGTAAAAGATTTGATGATTAACGGTTAAAAATTGTGATTTTGGGGGTGTTTTCTTGGGTTTTTGCGCAGTATTTTCGGGTTTTATTTGTGTTGTGGTATGCAAATGAACTGCTCTTTACGTTTTATTTTTTTCTGGGTTTTGGTCCCTCCGCGAGTCGCGGTGTTTGAACCTTCAAACTCCGCGAGTCGTGGAGTTTGTATTTTTTTTTCTTCTTCATATCTTATACTAATTAAAACAATTAAGTAATTAATTTTAAAATTTTGTTTCCCTTGTTATTTAGGACGAGGTCGTTTCGGATCGATGTCCTAGTCCGTCCCTCGACAAAATTTTAAAATTTGTCTTTTTCAAGCGATTGTTTTAAAAGCTTAGATTTTTTTTTTAGTTTTTTTTAATGTGTTTGGCATACTTTAATTCAATAAGATTAAAATAATGATAATAAAAGTTCTCGTCCCTCCCTCGGGTAAAGCAATTTCGGTTCAACGACCTAGTCTTCAACTTACGACGAAGTTTAAAAATCATATTTTTAACTTAATGAGATAAAGTAAATTTTTGTTTTTAAATTCACACCAAACTTAAAATAAAAATACATAAAATTCAAAATTAATATTAAAAATTCACACCAAACTTAAAATTTAAAATGCATAAAAATAAAATTCATATTTTAAAAATTAAAAATTCACACCAAACTTAATTTAAAAATTCATATTATAAATTCACACCAAACTTATATTAATTTTTCAAATATTTACAATTTTAAATATATTGTTTTTACAAAGTTTACAATATTAATTTAAGATTTATATATTAATTTTAAAAACATGGTAAAAATAAAATTAAAAATCTTTTTGGCTTTTTATCCCACTTTAATCAATCAAATATTATCAAAAATATGCGCCCCTCTTTTCGGTAAAGTAATTTCGGTTCCAAGACCTAATTTAACTCATGACGAATTTTTGAAATATTTTGGGTTGATTGATTGATTAAAGATATTTATACCTTAAGAATAAACGTTAAATTTCGCAGTGATGTAATAAATTTTTGAATGATATCAATAATTTCGGTCGCCAAACCTAATTTTATTCAATACCAATTTAATACTTTATAGCGAACAAATTAGCATTTATTATCAAAAGGTTAAAAATAAAAATAAAAATAAAAAATAAAAACTGTACAGACATACCTGTGAAATAGATTTCTTAGTTATATGATCTATCCCATTCATAAGATAGTCGGTTTAATTGGTTTTCCATGGCTACATAGGCGTAACCTCGAGCATTCAGTGTTTTTTCTTCTAAACATATGAACGGTCCGTCTCTGCATAAAGTAACAAATTCGATGTTTGAATAGGTTTGATTATTTGAACATTTACCTCCATGTGACCATTTTCCGCATTTGTGACATCTTTCTAGGTGTCGTGCTCTTCTTTTCGCTGCAGATTTTGATTTTCCTTTACCAAATTGTAACTTATTATCTTCGCATCTGGATTCTTTTCTTACTCCGTCCAATCTTTCTCTGATTACTGATACTATTTCACTCGAAAGTGTGTCATTATTACGTTTAGTGATCAAAGCGTGTAGCATTAGACCATGGTTTAGTTCACAGGCAGTCTTCATTTTGTAAAAACCTAAAAAAAAAAAAAAAATTCAGAATGGGGGGAGAAGACTAGTTCTTTAGGGTCTGCTAGGGAAAGACCGTTCGGGTTCCATTTTCGAGAACTACACGAAAACAGACAATCTAACTCTAACAGAAATACATAAACCCCCCATACTTAGTTAGTTGTGGTATCGAAATTGTGATTAACTTCATTGTCTTCTTCCATCGGACCATGCATGTAATGTTTAACTCTGTGACCATTAACTTTAAATTCAATCCCATTTGAATTTATTAATTCTATCGTTCCGTATGGGAAAACTCTTTTGACTATGAATGGTCCAGACCATCTTGATTTCAATTTTCCAGGAAATAGCTTGAATCGTGAATTGAAAAGAAGAACTCTGTCTCCTTCTTTAAATTCTTTTGAACTTCTGATTCTTTTATCATGCCATTTCTTCGTTCTTTCTTTATAGATTAACGAATTTTCGTATGCTTCATGTCTTAATTCTTCTAATTCATTTAGTTGACTTAATCGTAGACGTCCGGCTTCATGTAAATCAAGATTACATGTCTTCAAAGCCCAAAATACTTTGTGTTCAATTTCTACTGGAAGATGACATGCTTTTCCATAAACAAGTCTAAAAGGTGTGGTTCCAATTGGAGTTTTGTAGGCTGTTCTAAAAGCCCAGAGTGCATCCTCCAATTTAATGGACCATTCCTTCGGATTTGATCCTACGATTTTCTCTAGAATACGTTTTAAAGCTCGGTTGGTATTTTCAACTTGTCCACTTGTTTGTGGATGATATGCGGTGGAGATTTTATGAGTTACTCCATATCTTTTAAGAACTTTCTCAAGTTGATTATTACAGAAATGAGTACCCCGATCACTTATTAAAGCTTTTGGTGTTCCAAACCTTGCAAAAAGACGTTTTAAAAAGTTGACTACAACTCGTGCGTCGTTAGTTGGGAGAGCTTGTGCTTCCGCCCATTTAGATACATAATCAATGGCTACGAGTATATATAGATTATTATGAGATTTTGGAAATGGACCCATAAAGTCAATACCTCAAATGTCAAATACTTCACATACTTGTATGACATTTTGTGGCATTTCATCACGTTGACTTATTTTTCTGGCCCTTTGACAAGCATCACAGGATTTGCAAAGAAGGTGTGAGTCTTTGTAAATTGTAGGCCAATAGAATCCAACATCATAAACTTTTCTTGCTGTTAGTTGAGGCCCATAATGCCCTCTTGTTGGTCCTGTGTGACAATGGTTTAATATTTTACTGGCTTCATCTCCGAATACACATCGGCGTATTATTCCATCGGGACAACTTTTAAACAGATGTGGATCTTCCCAAAAATAGTGTTTTATATCACTGAAGAATTTCTTTCGTTTTTGGTACGATAATCATTTTTCAAGGAATCCACAAACTAAGTAGTTTGCATAGTCTGCAAACCATGGAATTTCTTTATAATCTATCTTCAATAGATATTCATCAGGAAAGTTGTCTTGTATGGCCGATTCATTTAGAACTTCTAATTCGGGATTTTCAAGACGAGAAAGATGATCAGCGGCGAGATTTTCTGCTCCTCTTTTATCTCGGATTTCAATATCAAACTCTTGTAAGAGTAAGATCCAACGGATTAATCTTGGTTTAGAATCTTGTTTTGAAAATAGCTATCTAAGAGCAGAATGGTCGGTATAGACCACCGTTTTTGCTAGAACGAGATATGATCGAAATTTGTCAAAAGCAAAGACAATAGCAAGGAGTTCTTTTTCAGTAGTTGTATAGTTCGTTTGTGCTCCTTGTAACGTCTTACTAGCATAATATATAGGTTGAAATCGTTTTTCAATCCTTTGTCCTAAAACGGCTCCCATTGCAAAATCACTTGCATCGCACATTAGTTCAAATGGTAGATTCCAATTTGGTGTTATCATGATCGGCGCATTAGTGAGTTTCTCTTTAAGAATATTAAAAGATTTGATACACTCATCTGAAAAGATGAATGGAGCATCCTTTTCTAGGAGTTTATTCATAGGAGTGGCAATTTTAGAAAAATCTTTTATGAAACGTCGGTAAAAACCGGCATGCCCTAGAAAACTCCTAACTCCTCTAACATTGGTGGGATGTGGAAGTTTAGCAATTACATCTACTTTAGCTCTATCTACTTCAATTTCTTCTTTTGAAATTTTATGTCCAAGAACGATGCCTTCTTTAACCATAAAATGGCATTTCTCCCAATTAAGAACTAGATTTGATTGTTCGCATCTAATAAGCATTCGTTCCAGATTAACTAGACATGATTCAAATGTATCACCGAAGACTGAAAAGTCATCCATGAAAACTTCCATGCATTCTTCTATCATGTCGTGAAAAATCGCCATCATACACCTTTGAAAGGTTGCAGGGGCGTTACAAAGTCCAAATGGCATGCGTTTGTAAGCAAAAGTACCATAAGGGCACGTGAATGTGGTTTTCTCTTGGTCCTCGGGTGCTATTGGAATTTGAAAATATCCGGAAAATCCATCTAGAAAACAATAGTAACTATTTCCGGCTAATCTTTCCAACATTTGATCAATGAAAGGTAAGGGAAAGTGATATTTTCTGGTGGCGTCATTTAATTTTCTATAATCAATACACACACGCCACCCTGTTACAGTTCTAGTAGGAATAAGCTCATTTTTCTCATTTGTAATGACAGTCATGCCACCCTTCTTAGGCACGCATTGAACTGGGCTTACCCACGGACTATCAGAAATTGGATAAATTAGACCTGCATCTAGCAGTTTAATAATCTCTTTCTTAACTACATCTTGCATATTAGGATTTAGTCTTCGTTGGCGTTGCACATACGTTTTATGACCTTCTTCCATAAGGATTTTATGTGTGCAATACGAAGGACTTATTCCTTTAATATCATGAATCTTCCATGCAATGGCTGGTTTATGAGCTTTCAACACAGAAATGAGTTGTGATTTCTCATTTTCAGTAAGAGAAGACGATATTATTACAGGTAATTCAGATTCACCATGTAAATAAGCGTATTCCAAATGGTTTGGAAGTGGCTTTAACTCTAATTTCGGTGGTTCTTCTATCGATGATTTATATCGATATCTGTCTTCTTCTTTTAGCATTTGAATTTCTTCTGTTGTTGGTTCATATCCATTAGCTATAAGTGTAGCTAACATTTTAGCTTCATCAATTGGTTCATTACCTTCTCCTAAAGAACATTCTCATGTTCCTTGTAATTCTGAAAATTCTTCTAATAATTCTGCATGTGCATCTATATTTTGAATATAATAACATGTATCATCTGCAGATTGTGGTTGTTGCATTGCTCTATCAACTGAAAAGGTAACACTCTCGTCCTCTATACTTAGGGTCAATTTCTTACCGAACACGTCTATCATTGCTTTAGCCGTGTTTAAGAATGGTCTTCCTAATATGAGAGGAACTTGAAAATCTTCTTCCATGTTCAGAACAACAAAATCTACTGGAAATACTAAAGTACCAACTTTAACTAGCATATTCTCCATTATCCCTCTAGGATATTTTATTGATCTATCGGCTAGTTGTATGCTTATTCTTGTTGGTTTCAATTCTCCAAGGTCTAGTTTAGCGTATAGTGAATACGGCATTAAATTTATACTAGCACCTAAGTCTGCCAATGCTTCTATTGAACTAAGACTACCCAGAAAACATGGAATTGTGAAACTTCCTGGATCAGATAATTTTTCTGGTATCTTATTCAACAGCACTGCTGAACAATTAGCGTTCATAGTAACAGCCGAGAGTTCTTCCATTTTCTTTCTATTTGAGATTAGATCTTTCAAGAATTTAGCATATCTAGGCATTCCTGAAATCACATCAATGAAAGGAAGATTTACATTTATCTGTTTAAACATATCCAAGAATTTGGATTGCTCGGCTTCAAGTTTCTCTTTCTTCATTTTACTCGGGTAAGGAAGTGGTGGTTGGTATGGTTTAACATAAGGTTTAGCCTTAACTGTGTTATCTTCATTAACCTTCTCAACTACCGGTTCTTTTTCTTTATCTTGATCAGGTTGTGGTTCTTGTGGAGTAGGAATAGCTTCATCAGAAGTTACAAGTATTTCAGGTGGTTTAAGTGTTATACCACTTCTTGTGGTAATGGCTTTAGCTGTTTCATTCCGGGGGTTAGCATTTGTATCACTAGGTAGACTTCCCGGTTTTCTTTCACCTATTAACCTTGCTAGGTTACTTACTTCTTGTTCCAGATTTTGAATAGAAGCTTGTTGATTTCTAAATGCTTGAGCATTTTGTTCATTAGTTTGTTTCTGAGATGTGAAAAACTGCGTTTGAGTTTCAACTAGCTTCGTCATCATATCTTCTAAATTTGGCTTTTTATCATCGGTTTGTTGTGGTGGTTTGTTTTGAAAATTAGGTCTTTGCTGGTTGTAAGTATTATTGGATACTTGTTGATTGCTAGGACCTTGTTGGTTGTTGTATGGAATATTTCGGTTATAATTCTGGTTTTGATTGTAAATCGGTCTTGGCGGTTGATAATTATTCTGATAATTATTTCCAGGCCTTTGGTTTATGTATGAAATATTCTCTCTTTGTTAAATTGTTAATTCAATACTGAGACAATCTTTTGTCAAATGTGGTCCTCCACACTGCTCACAACTAATTCGTATTGAGTGAATATCTTTAGTCATCTTTTCCATTCGTCTCTCAACATCATCTATCTTTGCGGAAATGGAATCTAAGTCATGGCTAGAATCGGCTCTAGCTGCTTTAGATGATCTAACGATATCTTTTTCTTGGTGCCACTCATGTGAGTGGGAAGCAGTGTTATCAATAATTTTGTAAGCATCAGTATCAGTTTTCTTCATAATAGAACCACCAGCTGCTATATCTATGTCTTTCCTTGTAGTGATGTCGCATCCTTGGTAGAATATTTGTACTATTTGACAGATATCTAAACCATGTTGCGGACATCCTCTTAATAACTTTCCAAATCTTGTCCACGCCTCATATAGAGTTTCATTTGGCTTTTGTGTAAACGTAACAATTTCTGCTTGAAGTCTTACGGCTTTAGATGCCGGGAAGAATTGTTTAAGAAAATTTTCAACTAAAACATCCCATGTATCAATCGCCCCTTCAGGTAACGATTCCAACCAATCTTTGGCTTCTCCCTTTAAAGTCCAGGGAAATAACATGAGATATATCTATTCATCCTCCACTTCTCGGATTTTAAATAGTGTGCAGATCCTATTAAAGGTACGTAGATGTTCATTTGGATCTTCCTTCGGCGCACCACTAAATTGGCATTGATTAGTCACCATGTGTAGAATTTGTCCTTTGATTTCATAATCTGGCGCATTAATGTCTGGATGAGTAATTGCGTGACCTTGGCCAGTGCGTTTAGCTCTCATTCGGTCTTCCATACTTAATGGTTCTGTTACTTCCATAATTGAATTTGTTGAATCGGAATCACTATAGGATTCGGATTTAATGGTTCGTTCCTCAACAATCTCTGTTTGAATGATTGGTGGTTCCGGAGGAAAGTTTAGTGGTTCAGGATCTACGAATCGTCCCTGAATATTCTCCGGATTATCAATTGTGAGGTCGGGTTCAAAAAATGGATTATCGAAAATTTGAACTGGAGTACTTGGTCGACTGGATGACGATTCTAAAGAAAAATCAACGGCAGTAATATTTGCTAAATGTCTTGATCTAGTTACAGGTGGTGAACGTACAAAAGGTGGTGAACGTCTTGCTCGTCGCATTCACTGAATATCCTATTAGTTTTTAAAAGGAAAGAAAAATTATAATAAGTTATCCAATCAATAGACTTTTCTAATTTTGCCCACGTTTCGAATAGCCAAAAGATGCAGCAGAGGGGCAGGATTCGTTTGGTCTCAATATAATTGAGGACTGTTTGGCTCCAATAACCCGGTCCACGTACAAATCCAACTATTACTACGAACCAGAAAATTTTGATGTCTATCAATTTAAACACTTAAAATAAATTTTCGTAATTTTAAGAAATTTAGATAAGAAGTAGAAAAAAAATTCTAAGTCCTAAAAACTAGAATGACGAGAAATAAGAAAGAAAAAGAGCGCGTCGGAAAAAGGTCGAAAAAGAAAAATGGTTGAAAAATAAAAGGTGACGGAAAAATAAAAGAAACTTATAAAACTTAAAAACACTTTACTAACCTAACCTTATTACTACCACTAACTTAAAATTGTAATCGCAAATTGAAATTACTAATTGGAATGATAATTGATACATAGGTAAAAGTCGTCTAAAAATATTAAAGCTTACAGGAAAAACTAAATCCCAAATGGAAATAACTTAAAAAGAAACTAAAACTTAAAAAGGCGTCGCAAAATTCTAAAGTACCTAAATCTTAGTCTAAAGAAAAAGCACTTAAGGAATTCTACGGCAAAGCCTAAAAATCTAGAAATAAAAATAATTATGGCAAAAACTATGAATTAAAACTAAATATGAGCGAAAAATACAAATATTACGCTAAAACAATTAAAAAGGGACAAAATATAAAAATATACAAAAAGTTGTAAAAAGTTACAAATTTTTATAAAAATATTATTTTTAGATTATTTATTTATTAAAACTATTAATTTTATATTTTATTTAAACTAATTTAACTAAATAAAACAAATAAATAAAAACTAAACTAAACAATATAATATAAATAAACTAATTTGGGTTTAAAATTAATTAAAATTAATAAAACCCGTAATTAATGCGAATTAGGGTTCCTGTGTACCCGTGTCAGGTCTTCTCCAAGAGTCGCGGTATTCGATGCTTCAAACTCCGCGAGTCGCGGGGTTTCAAAATTCAACTCAGGTACAGTTTTGAAATTCGACGCGTTTTTCTTTTTTATTTTTTTATTTTATATTTTCTGTTTTATATTTTCTGTTTTAAAATCTAAAATATTTATATAATAAAAACTTATATTTTAAAAACTAGAATAAAAATAGAACTACTTTATAATTTTAAAAATATCTTAAAAATAGATTTATATATATATATATATATTTTTTTCGGTTTTTTTATATGTTTTAAATAAAAACAAAATACTTAAATAAAACTTATATAAAAATAAAGAAACTTTATAAAACTTAAATATTTAACAAAATCTTAAAAATACTTATATTTTTGTTTTTCTTTTTATATTTTCGAATATTTAAAAACGTATTTTTATAAAAATGAATTTTAATAAAAGTAAACTAAAAATTTTTTTTTTTTTTAATTAGCGTTGCGCTTCCGGCTTTTAAGCTAGATTGTTCCCCGGCAGCGGCGCCAAAAATAACTTGATGTTTGAGCAGAGGGGTATAAAATACTATTAATTTTTAGCAGGAAATACTATTAAATACGATACAATTTTACACAAGATATTTATTTATTTATAGAATGGATATACTTAAACCTTGCTACAACACTTATAGGCAGTGTACCTAATCGTACAGTAGTGTAGTTTTTAGTAAGTCCGGTTCGTTCCACAGGGAAAATCTTTAAACAAAGCTTAATGCTATATTAGTTTACTTTTATAAAAATACAAATATATATATAAGTAATATTATTATTATAAAGGGGGGTTTTTACCGTTTAATGACCGGTTTGTCGATTTTAAAACTTTAGTCGCAGTTAAAATCAAATGTAAAATAATAAATAAATACAAGACTTAATTTAAAGCGTAAAGTAAATAACGATAATGAAATTGCGAATAATAAAAGTGCGATAAACTTGCGACAATTAAAAAGTACGATAATTAAAAGTGCAATTAAATACAATAACAATAAAAATGCGATAATTAGAAGTGCAATTAAATATAAAATAAAGGAAATAAAATATGAAATAAAAGAATTATGCTTATTTAAACTTCCGTAATCATGATGTTTGACGTGTTGATTTTAGTTTTATGCCCATGGTTTAATTGTCCTTTGTCCTGGATTATTTAATATGTCCGTCTGGTTTTTGTCCATAACAGTCCATCAGTCATAAATATAAAGTGCGAGTGTCCTCGTCAAATTATTCTTATACCCGAAGTTAAATATTCCAACTAATTGGGGACTTAAACTGTAACAATATTTTAATACTTTGTTTAATAATTACACCAGGATGTCGACTGAGTGTAACCCAAGGTTTTAATATTTTGTTATCAATTATACCAAGTGTCCTTGTACATAATTTCACCCATGTTTTAATAATTCTAGTGGCTATTAATCCATTCCCGTATCCGGTTAAATGAACGATTATTCATACATATAAATACCCTGCCCATCGTGTCCGATCGAGTGTATATGGTAATTTATAGGGACGCCCAATTGTAAATCTTTATATTAACATTAACAAACTATCATTTAGTTAAACAAATATAAAGCCCATTAATAGCCCATAGTCTAATTTCCACAAGTGTCGTTCTTTTGTCCAAACCCCAATTATGGTACAAAGCCCAATTACCCAATTTTAGTAATTAGCCCAACATCATGATTACTTCGGATTAAATAAGCATAATAATAACTTAGCTACGAGACATTAAATTAAAAAGGTTGAACATAACTTACAATGATTAAAAATAGCATAGCGTTACACGGACAGAATTTCGACTTACACCCTTACAACATTCGCTAACATACCTTTATTATTAGGATTAAAATTAAAATTAAAATTAAAATATAAATATAAATATAAATATATACGTTTAGATAGATGGATGGATATATATGTTATGTTTCTGCGATCAGAATTCGTTTGCTTTTATAGGGAGTTTCAGTTTTTGGGGCTCCGCGACTTGCGGCCTTTTCTGCCTTCAAACTCCGCGAGTCGCGGAGTTTGAAATTCCAGCTCACCAACTTTGGAGTCTTTCTTGCCGACGGATTTTTATTATTTATATAATATATAAATAATTATAAGAATTATTTAAATATTATATTATATTTATGTGCATAGTTGACTTGTAATTTTTAGTCCGCTGCGTCGAGCGTTGAGAGTTGACTCTGGTCCCGGTTCCGAATTTTCGAACGTCCTTGCGTACAATTTAATATCTTGTACTTTGCGTTTTGAATCTTGTACTCTTGTAATTTCGAGACGTTTCTTATCAATAATTGGAACCTCTTTGATTGTATTTTGTACTTTTGAGCTTTTTAGTCGTTTGCGTCTTCAATTCGTCGAATTTGTCTTTTGTCTTCACCTTTTATTATTTAAACGAATATCACTTTTAAATAGAACAATTGCAACTAAAAGCTTGTCTTTCTTGAGGAATAATGCTATGAAATATATGTTCGTTTTTAGCATTATCACAGATACGCTAAGATATGAATTTATCTATACACTGTCTATGCAATAGAGGCAGTAAGACGTGTCTAGACTTTAAGGATAATAAGAAAATAATTTTCAACACTAAATGATAAGCAAAACTTTTGACATGCAGACACGGTCGAAGTCCAGACCCACTAATGCAAGACCTGGTTCGCTAAGACCACCGCTCTGATACCAACTGAAATGCCCCGTTCATATCGATTATAAACGATTCACAATAGTTGATTTCATTGCGAGGTATTTAACCTCTAAATGATACATTTTACAAACATTACATTCGCTTTTGAAAGACAAACTTTCATTACATCGAAAGTTGACAGCATGCATACCATTTCATAATATATCCAACTATAAATGACTTAATAATATTCTTGATGTACTCAATGACTCGAATGCAACGTCTTTTGAAATATGCTATGAATGACTCCAAGTAATATCTCTAAAATGAGCAAATGCATAACGAAAGATTTCTTTCATACCTGAGAATAAACATGCTTTCAAGTGTCAACCAAAAAGTTGGTGAGTTCATTAGTTTATCATAATCATTCATTTTTATCATTTTAATAGACCACAAGATTCATATTTTTATTTGTACACGTAACCCAGGTACAAAATAATACGCGTAACCCTCGAATTAAAAATCAATCATATGGTGAACGCTTGATAACTGACTTAACTTTAATGCATAGAATATCCCCAAACAGAACCTCTCGTCTGTATAATAATAATAATCTCGAAGTACTAAAGCATCCGTACCCTGGATGGGACTTGACGAGGTCCACAGATCTATCTTTTGGATTCGCGTCAATTAGGGGCCATACCCGTTTCCTAATTATTAGGTTACCAAGCTAAAAAGGGGTGATATTCATTATTCATAATCCAGCCATAGAATGTAGTTTTTGATCACTTGTGTCTATTTCGTAAAACATTAGTAAAATCAGTGCATGTATTCTCAGTCCCAAAAATATATATAAAAAAGGGATTAATGAAACTCACAATCCAATATTTTGTAGTAAAAATATTCATACGACGATACTGAACAAAGCATGGTTGGCCTCGAATTCACTAACCTATATCAATTTTATATATATTAAAACATACAATCGTAATCAAACAAGTGTATACATATTATTTTATGTATTAAGATTAATATTCTTATATATATAATTTTATTAATACTTTACATTATGATACTTATTTGATATTTATTTAATGTTATTAGTTAAAACGAAATTTTATGTCGTATTAGTATACTTATTTATAGTGTATATATATATATATATATATATATATATATATATATATATGTATATATGTATATATATATATATATATATATATATATATATATATATATATATATATATATATATATATATATATATATATATATATATATATATATATATATATATATATATATATATATATATATATATATATATATATATATATATATATATATATATATCTTTTGTTTTGTAAAATTATCAATTGTAGTAATACTAGTTTAAGGATAATAATAATACTGATAATAGTAATTTTAACAAAAAAGGTAATTTTATTAATAATGAAAAGTAAAAATAATAGTTTTAGCAAAAAATAGTATTTTCAATATTAATGGTAAGTTTAATAATAATTATCGTTTTAATAGAAAATTTAATAATACTAAATTAATGTTAAAGGGTACTCCTAATATACTAATATTAATGATAATGATACATAATGATATTAATGAAAATAATAACTATACATATGATAATAATGCTAATATTAATGATAATACTAATAAATTGAATTTTTTTTCATAATAATAATAATAATAATAATAATAATAATAATGATAATAATAATAATAATAATAATAATAATAATAATAATAATAATAATAATAATAATAAATGATAATTTTTATAATAATAATACCTATATTAGAAATAATAATAATAATAATAATAATAATAGTATAAAAATAATAATAATAATAATAATAATGATAATAATAAGAATTATACCCTCTTATATCATTTTTCATTATCATCATCATCATCATCACATCATCATCATCACATCATCATCATCATCATCATATCGTAACTAATTACCATAATTATCATTTTCATTCTCATCACCGTATCATTTCATGTATTAGCTATTATATCCCGTATCATTTATCATTTTCATATCATTGTCATATTCGTATTATCACAAGCATCATCATAGTCGACAACAACATTCAATGTCATCGTTTTCAACCAACCTGATGGATTTCGGCCCACTCATAACGGGATCATGGCAGCCCATATTTATAATCTATAAGTTAGCTCACGGTCCAATAACTTACACATGAACACGACCCAAGTTAGCAACTAGCCCAACAAAGAAATTCAGTTTAAGTATAGCCCATTTAACATTAATCATGGGTTATGGTTTAAAGATATTCATCAGGATTAGCAGCAATACTTTCGGTGGTGTGAGTGGGATTTAGATTCCAAGGAAAAATGTCCCCATCGACCCCTCCATTCTCCTTTTTATCCGATAAAAATCACTATCAAACATTTCATCATTGTTGTTATAATATTAACGGCATCAGAAATATTGAAAGATATAGCAGTGATTAATAGAAAGGGGGTGCTAGGTGATGTTTTGTGGTGTTAGTAACAGGAAAAGAAAAATAGAAAATGATCAGCTGCAGTAATGGGTTTGTAGGGTGCGTTCGAACTGAAATAGTAAAAAAAGAATGGCTGCAACAGTGAAACATTTGCAACAGTAGCTGTACTATCACCTTGATGGTGGTTGTAGGGTTCAAAGGTAATTTTGGGTTCACGATCTAGGAGAAGGGAGAGAGAGAGAGAGAGATGACGAAGTGGTGGTA
Organism: Rutidosis leptorrhynchoides; assembly: GCF_046630445.1. NCBI lineage: Eukaryota > Viridiplantae > Streptophyta > Magnoliopsida > Asterales > Asteraceae > Rutidosis > Rutidosis leptorrhynchoides. The sequence goes on from NC_092341.1 coordinate 119,315,800, forward strand.
TTTGTGGCGTCCTCCACTGAAACCTAATCAAGTTTATAGATGATGGTGTGGTGGTTTAGTGCAAATGAGTTTCACGAGGGAGAAGACAAGAAAGGAGATGGTGTTTCAATGGTTGTGGCCATGGTGGTACGATGATACATGGTGGTGTTCTGGTTGTAGTAGAAATGAGAGGGAAAGCATAAACTGTAGCATATATACATCGAGCTAGTGATGATTGTTGTGGTTTTTGACTTAGCTCGAATAGAAAAATGAAACTAGCTATGATGATGGTGGTGTACTACGGTGGTGTTCGTTGATGATGGTTGTTGAGGTGGTGAGGGTGGTGGTTAAATGAAGAAAGAAATGGGTTTTGTGAGTTGGCTTTGTTCTTGGATTGAAACAGAAACGAAAAATTTGTAGACGGGTGTTTGATTGTTTTAGTTATAATTAAGTATATATCTATGTATATATTTATAGACTAGTGGATAGATTAGTGCATGTGATGGCAATAAAAAAAATAGTACTACATCTAATAATTCAATCAATGATCGATAAATATAATAATATAATAATAATTATAAAATTAAAACATGTGATTAAGTTAGCCGTCGTCTACTATTTCATTCACGGATTGAAATTCGTGCTCCGCTGATAGATCAGTGGCGGATAAAAGTCCTAGGAAAAATTCCATATTTTTAAATTAACTTCCTTTATTTATTTTGGTCATTATGGTGTAAAATTTGGTCATTAATTTATTAAATAAAAATTACATCAACTGTCTCTCTCAATTCTGGATAAAATATATAAAGTGCTAAAACTTAACAAATAGTTCCTAAATACATTTTTAATAAGCCTAAAATTTATAGAACTAATTTTCGTATCGCCGTTTATTTTAAAATTACATAAGTTTGAATTTAACTTGCTTAATATCAATCGGAACATCAAACGAGTATTACAATCAATCGAATGACAAACAAGTGCTACAATCGTTTACTAAATAAATTCGAAACCATATAAATATACATTCAATATACCTTACATATATATATAGATTTATTTTAATATCATATATTATTTTATTTACATACTTAATTAACTCATATAATATTTTAATTTATAATAATTAATATATATATATATATATATATATATATATATATATATATATATATATATATATATATATATATATATATATTTATATATATTTATATATTTATTTACACATAATGGTTCGTGAATCGTCGGGAATAGTCGAAGGTCAAAAGATTTCATGAAACAGTTCAAAAATTTTGAGACTCGGTTTAATAGACTTTGCTTATCGTGTTGAAACTATATAAAGATTAAGTTTAAATTTGGTCAGAAATTTCCGGGTCGTCACACTTTAGTCATCTTTAACCTCTCTTGAAAAGAAAGCACCTGAGTATTTTGATCAGTAGAAGAAAACACTGATTTTACAACATCAACTAAATCTGTATGAGCCAACCAAGAATGATAGAATTTAAATGGAGTTGGGCCAAAATCCAATTTCGTACTGTGCAATAAAATAGGAGTATGATCAAACCATTTTCTATTTAATGCCACAAGAGTTAAATCTGGAAACACTTGAAATGCATTATGCGATAACAACACCCGGTCAATACGACTCATCTTAGTTGCACTTTTATTCATCCAAATAAATTTCCTTCCACACAAAGGGATCTCATGAAGGCTGTTAGATATGATAAATTCATTGAAAACTGAAGCCTCGGTGGAATTGAAATAGGAGCCATGTCGATCATGCACATCTCGGACACAATTGAAATTGCCAAGCAAAACAAATAAATCGTCGTTTTGATCCATAAAATCAGATAAAGAATTTCAAAGCTCAAGCTTATCACTTGAACTTTGAGGACCATAAACATTTATCATAAAAAATGTCTCATTAGATTGAACCCATTTTTCTTTGACAATAACATAATTACGTTCATGCCAAATACCTTCACTTCGAAAACAATTCGGATCCCATATAGATATCAGACTTCCCGACATTCCATTAGACAAACTATAAGCAAATTCAAAAGTAGAATTTTCCCTTAAAGATCTTAATTTACGAACCTCAATATGATCCATCTTGGATTCCTAAATACAAAGAAAATGAACATTGTTGAAATGACACATCTCTTTGATCCAAGTTCGTTTTCTTCTTTTATTGCAACCTCGAATATTAATGGATAAAGCACGCATTAATTCACTAATTTTATTCCCACCGTGTTAATGAGTTCCGAAAAGGAGCAAATACATTGCTCTCGATCATAACCGAATTTAACACCAAGATCGACCATCTTGTTAAGTTCTTCTTCCTTTGATAGACCCTTGTTAACTTCTTCATACGAAGATGAATGCTTCGCATGATAGGTGGAACATCTACTGCTATTTTTCGGTTGATTAGACACATACTTTTCAAAACCAGGTGGTTCGCTATAATCCGGAATATTATCATCATTAGTTGTAACAGACTAAAACCGGGGTTAGATGTAAGATTACTTAATTGCCCTGAGGTTTGTATTTGTGTTTAAAATATGCTTTTATTTTAATAATATGTTTATTATTAATTGATTATGTAGTTAAGACCAGTTTGTGACAAGGGTCACAGAACAGGTTCGTTTGTTTAATTTGGACTTCGTTAGGGCCTCCTAACGAGGTACGAAAGATTTTAGATAATTGGTAAATACCCGTGTGTAATGGGGTATGGGTTTATAGCCCATTTAGAGGGTAAAATCTGCTTTATTCTTCTCATTTCTAGAGAATTCTCAAAACTAGTACGCACCTAAAACTCTTTCACCTTGAAACCCTAATCTAATCTAAGCTTGAAATTTAATCAAGAGGCTTTAAGGATTGATTCATATCATCTTTGTGATCATTAATCCAGGTTTGTGTGCTTGAATTCGTTCTTTAAATCTTAGAAATTGGGTTTGGGGTGCAAAGTGGGTTTTTGATGAATATAAGCTTGAATCTTTATGTTTTGTGTTTATTATGCTTAATTGATATTAGAAATAGTTGTTATATAGTTTATATGATGTTTTTGAAGTTGTTTTGGTGTTAGAACTTGCGAAAATCGAGTTTTTGGGCCAAAAACGCGAAAATCAGCGTGCAGGAGCTGTTCTTCAGCTCCCACACGAGTGACATGTCACTTGTACGAGTGACCACACTTTTGAGGGTCAACCACACATGTGAGGGCTCACTCGCATGAGTGAGGCCTCAGCCACACGTGTGACACCTGGTTAGATTTGTGGAAACTTATTTTGGTCATAACTTTCAAACCGTAACTCCATTTTTGATGAATCAAGTATCGTTGGAATCGTAATGAAAAATCCTATCCAATGGTAAACTTTTTAGAAGCTATATAAAAATTTATTTGGGTCAGAAATAGAGGTATTAGCGTGTGTGTCTAGTGAGCATGCGTTAATATGTTATTATGGGTTGAATTCTTGATATAGGCTTATGAATGAAAGAATATATGATGAATATAGGTTGGAATATGTCATTAAATATTGCTATTGATATTCCTTGCCATTCACATGAGTGAGCCTTCACTCGCACGAGTGATTCTTCACTCGCACGAGTGAGCTTTCACTCGTACGGTTGAGGCGGTCAACCATATGGATCTACTATTGTTTATTGGGTATTTAACAAAGGACCAAGCGTATGAGTGAGGAGTCAACCGCACGGTTGAGAATCCTCAAACGTGCGAGTGAGTGTCACTCGTACGGTTGACTGGTCAGGTAGATAAGTGTTCAAGTGCTTGTTTATGGATGTTATTGTCTTGTTGTCGGTTTGTTATCGAGACATTATTACTGACTGCATTTTGTCCATTCTCAGGTGGAAAAGATAAGGAGGAAGCTCAGTAGTCAGAATCTGAGCTGTTGCTGGTAATTGGTGAGTGGGTCTATCTCTGGATAGAGTATTAAGTAGCTGAAACGCTACTTGTTCAGACTCTTTATTACTATGTTTATGTTTTGTACGATTACCATGCATAGTTAGATATTGCCATGCTAGTTAGGACGATTGCATGACTATTTATCTGTGATCTTATGTGCGCACTGTTTGTTTGACACCAACCGAGGCAGCAAGTTTGGGAACCCTCCGAGGCAGCAAGGTAGGGTTGATGTAAGGTCGACAGTGGTAGCCTGGTCGGGTCATGAGTTACTGATTGTTCAGTATAGCATAGAAGGACGCATGTGTTACGTCTGGACGGTTATGTAGTGGAATCAGTAAAGCGGACTATCGGTAGACTGTAGCTTGATCAACTAAGTCGTGTGCTCGTACAAGCCGCCGATCCTCATATTGTCATTTATGGTTATATGCTAGTTCAGGACGTTAGCATAATTGTGATCCCTTGCATGTTCAGTTACTTATGCTTGGTCTGTTAAATAGTATCCATTCACTTAGCTGTGTGCTAATTCCCCCACATTTTCCACCCTTGCAGGTTTAGGTACTGCTGGTTAGGATGGGTGTTACAGATGGGCTGAAGACATGTTTGACTATTAGCCGAACTCTGATGTTGTTAGATTTTGTAATGTTTTACATAACACCGTTGTTTTGCAAAGCTGTATTGAATATTAACTAAGGGTATTTAGGTAAACTCAGTCTTCCGCTGTGATTTAAAAAAAAAATCAGGGTGTTACAATTTGGTATCAGAGCATAGGTTTGACAACAAGTACATGCGTGTACCTTGTTATCAAACCTTGAGTGTAGTCAAACATGTCGGTGGGTGGAGTTAAGTGAATGCAGGATAGTATATGCGTTAGTTGTGATTGAACTAACATATTATCTACTAAGTTTTTGTGTGAAGTGATGTGATAAGACATGTATGAAGATCGATCAAATCCTGCGGATGCCCCGTTGACCCTCAGCATTGTCAGAGATCCGTTGATAACATCAAGATTGATTTTGATTAGCCAGGAGTGTTGCATTAAAGTATCAAGTTGATAAAGATGTATATGAGTTGCAGTGATCAAGGAAGTTACGAGATACAAAAGAAAAAGATAAATGAGATGGAACAATGACAATCAAAAATTGATTCTGGCTACCATTGCTACGGTGATTGTAATCAATAGTGGAGTGGGTCCGGGGTGCAGGTGGGATTGATGTGTTGATAGATAAGAAGATGTCTTCTTTCTTATGAAGGTGCATTCTCATTACATTATTGTAATTAGTAGTGTAATATTGGATTGTATACATGTAGTTATGTGTGCTTGTAATCTGTTGTAATTAGTGGGGATCATGGTAATGTAATTGTTATTTTTATAACAGAAATAGTCGATGGTTTGACGGCTCCAGTTACATTAGATATGTCTGGTGCTACCATCAACATTATTGGGATCTTGTTCCCTTTGACGTGGTTCCATGCCTTTTGTGATTGACATGTTCACTGAGGCTTATCAGATGTGATTGCATTAGATATGCTTGCCATGATTAGTGATAACTGTTGGTTTCATATTGAGTATGAAACTCTATGTGATATTTTTGTGTAAGGTTGATATGAGTTATATTTCCTTTTGATAGACAGGACACACATAGTGGCCTGTAGAGTCTAGAATTGGGGATAGAGTATTTGTTATGGACGAATAACTTGAACATGGTGTTATGGTGTCATGTTTTATGTGATTCCATGTTATGTAAGTCGGAACTGAAATGCGATATGTGATAAGTGCCATGTTTTGTAGTTATGCATGGGATCTAATTTAAGTGACATGTTGCCATGCTTTTAGTAAATTGTCCATTAGTCTAAACCTGACATATTGTTATGATAGGGCTTATATGAGGTGTTGTTCCGTTACAGTTGACGAGCAGGATGTACGTAGTGACTCCTAGGGACTGATTAGGGTAGTAGTCCCCTTAATTGTTGACCAGTGATTGGGATTCTATTTAGTGACTTTATGAGGTGATTAGTCTATATACTTAATAGACCATGACTGAATCACTGAGTGTGACTAGTTTAGTGATATCGTAGTATGATTGGACTTATTGTGTAGGACCCGTAGGGTTGTCCAAAGGATCTGTCTTCCTTTCGTAGCCTGATATGACCTTTCATGTGGTTCTTAGAATAAATGTGGGCGATTTTCTTGAATTGGTCTCTTGGGAAAATAGAGACGAACTTTGACCTGACTGAGGACCGAGTTTTGGGTGAGTGTTGACCTTGAGTCTCGGGCGTGAGTTAGACTAAGATTGGGATTTATGAGTAGTGTTCTGTGGGTTATCTTTAGATAACAGGGGAAACCTTTGATTTAAATGGGGGTTGGTATTGGGTAAATGCTAAGACCCGAAGATAATGTCGAGTGTTCGACCCCGTTTGGAATTGTGATCAGTATGTAAATAAGATGGAATGATTTGACATGATAAATTCTTATGTTATGGGAGTCGTATAACAGCTTCAATTGATGATTGAAATCTTTTGGGAAATTAACTTGTAGTAACTGGTTAATTGTTGCATTAAGGAACCTTAAAAATCGGTAAATCTAGGTTCAACGATCATGGAATTATTTATGTGAGCATGTGTCTGCGAATAATAATTGAACCTATTTTGAGATAGTATATGTTTATGGGTTGATTGTGTTTTGAACTGAGAGTTCTTACAAATTGTCATATGTTGCCAGAGTGACCGATTCATTATTGAAGTTAACCAAAGAAAGATTTGACCTTAGGTGGAACTTGACACAGAGATTGACTCTTCCAATACTATATAGCTAAAAGTGATTTAAGATTGAGTTCTTGGGAACTGTTGAAGGTTATCAGAACTGGTTATTATACTGTTGAGTTAGAAAGCGATGTTAGATATTTAATCTTCAGGATAATTCATAGTTCAGAATACCTGGGGTTGTAAGAAGCACTAGATTGGGATTTTCAGTATGAACCCAGAACGGTGTGATAGTGGATGAGGTGTCGACAAACAGTAAGTGTTATAATTGTGTGTTAAAGTATAGGTTTGTCAACCTTGTGTTCTTAGGAATTGTTTATTGTTAATGGATTGTAACTAATAGTGACTCATGAACGTAGTAATGGATAGACTGATGAACATGATTAGGATCTTGCTCCGAGATATTTGAAATGAAAGTATAATTTGAGACAATGTATTGCGTCTGGCCAACGAAAATACATTGTAGTGAATCATATAGTAGTTTTGAAAGTCGGAGAAGATATAGTAGGTGATGGATATGATGTTGATTGACAGTGTTGTATGTTGTGACCAGGTGGGATTGGATATATTAATTGGAAAACATTGTTTCAATGGGTTGAAAATTTTAAGTTACATTGAGATCAATATTATCTTCTGGAGGAAAACTTGACAGGAAGTTAACCTTTCAGACATGGTAACGATCGTTGTGTTGGATCTAGATGTTGAATTATTATTGGTTAATAAGGGTTAATTTACGAGATGTGATGAGAGTATTGTGTTCGTAATAATTAGTACTATTGACGATATGATTAGAGACATATGCTAGTCAATGGAATATTTAGTAGATAAAGAAATTGTTGCAGGAAATATGATAAAATTCTCAAATACCGGGTTGAGAATGGGTATTTGGTTATAGATTTGGGTAATTTCAATGAAATTAGTACTGTTATTGTGAGGAAATTAGTGTTGATATTGTGTTTTCATGTGAGAAGATGGCAACAAATTGATGACATGGAATGACAGAATTGGAAAATTTTATGGAGTCATCTTATGGGTAATCTCGAGAACCTGACTGAAAGGTTTGGTTAGATGGTTTATAGGTGGATTACCAATGGTAGCTACGAGAATTGGTATGCAATGTCAGTTTTGACGTGGACTTTTCATAAAACACCATAGAAACCAGATTGTTGTTATAAATTGATGGGCTAAATAATGGACAACTACCTATGATTCTAGAATTTAGTAGGTAGATAGAAACTAGATATGACTCACTTTGTGAAAATTTATTAGATTTATGACGGGTCGATGTATTGTTTATGAGTTTTCTCCTGTTGAAATGGTGCTAATCGTAATTGAAGTAGAATTGATGGATCGTTATCCTTTTAACTTAAACACTCGGGTAGAAAATGACTTGCGTAGTTTTTGGTATACGTCTGATTATTGGTATATGGTTACTTCGGAAAAGGACGAGTGTGATACTGTAGGCAATCGTGTGATAGATTGTCTGACTGTTATGTTGGGTAAATGGAAATAGTGGACCAACTTGTGTCAGAATTGACCATTTGATGGTAATCGTAATTGAAAATTTGGTGTTTGACTAGGTGACAGTAAGAGTTCAATTTGATAAAGTTGGATGTTGAGTTGCCAATTGAGAAGACTTGTTGAGTAATGAACCTACTTAGGTAGTGCATGTAGCAGTAATATGTGTTTTGATTTGGTTCTCGATGTGACCATTGATGAGGATGGTTGTTGCCTTTGAACCTTGTGACTATGAATGACCAGATTCTGAGGACAGAATCTCTTTAAGGAGGGTGGATTTGTAACAGACTGAAACCGGGGTTAGATGTAAGATTACTTAATTGCCCTGAGGTTTATATTTGTGTTTAAAATATGCTTTTATTTTAATAATATGTTTATTATTAATTGATTATGTAGTTAAGACCAGTTTGTGACAAGGGTCACAGAACAGGTTCGTTTGTTTAATTTGGACTTCGTTAGGGCCTCCTAACGAGGTACGAAAGATTTTAGATAACTGGTAAATACCCGTGTGTAATGGGGTATGGGTTTATAGCCCATTTAGAGGGTAAAATCTGCTTTATTCTTCTTATTTCTAGAGAATTCTAAAAACTAGTACGCACCTAAAACTCTTTCACCTTGAAACCCTAATCTAATCTAAGCTTGAAATTGAATCAAGAGGCTTTAAGGATTGATTCATATCATCTTTGTGATCATTAATCCAGGTTTGTGTGCTTGAATTCGTTGTTTAAATCTTAGAAATTGGGTATGGGGTGCAAAGTGGGTTTTTGATGAATATAAGCTTGAATCTTCATGTTTTGTATTTATTATGCTTAATTAATGTTAGAAATAGTTGTTATATAGTTTATATGATTTTTTCGAAGTTGTTTTGGTGTTAGAACTTGCGAAAATCGAGTTTTTGGGCCAAAAACGCGAAAATTAGCGTGCATGAGCTGTTCTTCAGCTCCCACACGAGTGACAGGTTACTCGTACAAGTGACCACACTTTTGAGGGTCAACCACGCGTGTGAGGGCTCACTGGCACGAGTGAGGCCTCAGCCACACGTGTGACACCTGGTTAAATTAATCAAGTATCGTTGGAATTGTAATGAAAAATCCTATCCAATGGTAAACTTTTTAGAAACTATATCAAAATTTATTTGGGTCAGAAATAGAGGTATTAGCGTGTGTGTCTAGTGAGCATGCGTTAATATGTTATTATGGGTTGAATTCTTGATATAGGCTTATGAATGAAAGAATATATGATGAATATAGGTTGGAATATGTCATTACATGTTGCTATTGATATTACTTGCCACTCGCATGAGTGAGCCTTCACTCGCACGAGTGATTCTTCACTCGTACGAGTGAGCTTTCACTCGTACGGTTGAGGCGATCAACCATATGGATCTACTGTTGTTTATTGGGTATTTAACCAAGGACCAAGCGTACGAGTGAGGAGTCAACTGCACGGTTGAGAATCCTCAAACGTGCGGGTGAGTGTCACTCGTACGGTTGACTGGTCAGGTAGATAAGTGTTCAAGTGCTTGTTTATGGATGTTATTGTCTTGTTGTCGGTTTGTTATCGAGACATTATTACTGACTGCATTTTGTCCATTCTCAGGTGGAAAAGATAAGGAGGAAGCTCAGTAGTCAGAATCTGAGCTGTTGCTGGTAATTGGTGAGTGGGTCTATCTCCGGATAGAGTATTAATAGCTGCAATGCTACTTGTTCAGACTCTTTATTACTATGTTTATGTTCTGTACGATTACAATGCATAGTTAGATATTGCCATGCTAGTTAGGACGATTGCATGACTATTTATCTGTGATCTTATGTGCGCACTGTTTGTTTGACACCAACCGAGGCAGCAAGGTTGGGAACCCTCCGAGGCAGCAAGGTAGGGTTGATGTGAGGTCGACAGTGGTAGCCTGGTCGGGTCATGATTTATTGATTGTTCAGTATAGCATAGAAGGACGCATGTGTTGCGTCTGGACGGTTATGTAGTGGAATCAGTAAAGCGGACTATCGGTAGACTGTAGCTTGATCAACTAAGTCATGTGCTCGTACAAGCCGCCGATCCTCATATTGTCATTTATGGTTATATGCTAGTTCAGGACGTTAGCATAATTGTGATCCCTTGCATGTTCAGTTACTTATGCTTGGTCTGTTAAATAGTATCCATTCACTTAGCTGTGTGCTAATTCCCCCACATTTTCCACCCTTGCAGGTTTAGGTACTGCTGATTAGGATGGGTGTTACGGACGGGCTGAAGACATGTTTGACTATTAGCTGAACTCTGATGTTGTCAGATTTTGAAATGTTTTACGTAACACCGTTGTTTTGCAAAGCTGTATTGAATATTAACTAAGGGTATTTAGGTAAATTCAGTCTTCCGCTGTGATTTAAAAAAAAATCAGGGTGTTACATTAGTAAATGAATCACAACACTCTGGTGCAAATTGGCCCGCACCATCTTTATATTTAGTATCCACCTTTTCAGTCTGGACATGATCTTCATCATAAAACATATCATGATCTTTATTAGGAATATCTTCCATGTCTTCAAAATTAGAGTCTACAAATTCTGAGGAATCGATCTCTGATGAATCACTATTGTGTTCCTGCAAAATTGGTTTCCAAGAACCAATCTCTCTTACGAAGGCATCATACTCAATCTTTTTGATTTCAACTTTAACGGTCTCAGCAATGAACCTTTTGTCACTTGTTGCTATACATAATCGACCAATACCCAATGCAGGAGATGATTCGTTTTCATAAAAAAATGAATTTACCAAGGGTAGAAGCAACTTTTTTGTACGCAGAATAATTCGATGAACAAAATGGTAATCTCGAAATCTCAACCCACGTTAATCTTTCATCCACTGTAAAATCCTTCGAAATAGACTTGAAAACAGTATTCGACGACTTAAGAGTATTATTCTGTTTAAAAGCCTCACACGATTGAGCAGAATTGAAAACAAACCATAACCATTGTCCTCCCACATATGAGATCTTAAAATCATGGAATCCTTCTGTTGGAAATATGTTCTCGGGTTGGTTACAGTTCGACCGTGGTTTGACCGTGGTACATATATTTCAAAGATATGCCAATGACATTAAATAATAAAAGTCCAATTATTCTATTCGGTCACACACAAAGGCCAATCGTAAAATTGTTTGATATACCTTCTAATCGGAAATTAATTTATTAATCATTAGTTAATGGTTTAATAAATTAAGTAAGTTTTTTTTTATGTGTATACATATACTTACAAATCTAAATATGTAGAGATTTGATTAGATTTTGCAAATCATATTTTATATAAGATATAAGATTTGATTTGATTTATAAAATATGATTTGATTTTGTAAATCTTATTTTATATAAAGATTTGATTTTGCAAATCTTTATTTATTACATTGTACTAGATGTATTAATTGTATCAATTATGTAATATATAATACCAAGTCTTGGTATTGGAAAAGTTATGAAAAAGATACAAAAACACACATACAAAAATGCTATTTTTCTATCTTATTTTCAAGTAACCAAAAATACTTGAAATCTATAATTGAGTTCGGTTTTTGGTGGAAATAACGAAGAAGAAAATATCCGTTAAGTAGAAGGTATAGATCGAAGCAAGGTTGGAACTTTGGGTGTCAACCGTTTAGAGGAACTCTTCTTTGGGTTTTCAAATTCGATCTTCAAAAGGCTACAAAGGTTGTATTCTAATCTTCTCTTATTCGGTTTCGTTAATTTGTTTTGTTTGCCAAAGTTTTTTTACAATGATTCGTAGAAGAGTATGATTTTGTAAAATTTTAAAAATGCTTCCGCTCGCTTTGAATTTGTATCATACTCCAACAGTGGTATCCGAGCCATCTTGTACAAGTTTTAGCAAACTAATGTACTCTATGATAATCGGTTTTGATGAGTGTGTTGTGCATGATTCTTGGAGATGATTATGCATAACAAACATGCACAACTATTATCATGATTTGTGTATTTATGTTTCCTAAATAACATTTGAATCTTGGGTTTTGGCAAAATGTTAAATGATTAATCTCATTTTTTAAAGTTTTTTTTCAGCTTGAACAGTCTGTCTTTGATGGACTGTTTCGAGGCTTTAAACTCAATATTTTCGTATGAAGCCAATTGCATTTGAAAGCTAACTGAAAGAACTTAAATTTGAAAAAAAAATTCATCGAAAACGGATTAGAAATGAGTGAGATATGACCATTCAAAGTTGATGTATGAATCTGTCCAAAATCCGAAAATTTTAATAGTAGCTTTGTTGTTGACTATTAAAGATTCAATGTTTAGGAAAATAAAGTACATAAATTATATTCATGTTTTACATGAAATGAGAAAATTAAAATTGTTAATTTTAGACTTTATGCCTTGTTAAAAAGTGAATAAATCTCCAACATATGTTGATTCACTTAATATGTTTATTTGGATGGTTTTGGCATGAAAATCATACTTACAAATATGAAGTGGGTTTACATACATACATAAGTTATGTAAACAAGGATTGATTATTTTGTGTGCCATTAAGTGTTTAAATCAATTCTTATCGAAACATGTTTCACGAAAATGGATATTTGGCACTCCATTTGTTATGTATGTGATTGTTGTATGAAATCGGTAGTATTTGCCTCAATAAGACCCTTGTGTGGATGTCTGGTTGTATGATTTAATTTATTATTTATTCGGAATAAATGTAATAATTTATTAAACGGATTGCATGTCGTGTTTATTATTTATTCGGGATAAATGTAATAATTTATTAAACGACTTGCATGTCGTCTTTCTATTTATATTGTATTTGTAATAGTATAGAAAATAGAATAGTTATTTTGTAAGATAATGCAACCAAGATTGGAATCAAGAAGACGATGTTCACAAGGCGGTCCATCCGAGCACATAATGGAGATGGCGGTTTTAGTGGGAGCCAATTCTCACACAAGGTTATGTCCCTAGTTGACCATGTTTTTCCGTGTGTTGGCTCACCAGAAAAACGCATAGAACTCGAGGCATACTACTGATAATTGCATGTCTTGATTATTATTGTGTTCTTATTTGTCTATGCCATGCTAGCTAGAAAATTAGTATAGAAACAAAATACAATAATCACTTAAAATGGTTTGATTAAAATTAGTTTAACAAACGCAACACGCAATACATAATTAGCAAATGTTTTAAAATGGAATAAACTACTTTTGCTAAAAGAAAACAAAACCCCATTTTTAATGTAAACTTTACGCTACCCATGAGTAGTACACACATCTGAACCTTCTACCTGTTAGAGTTCGCGATACCCGAGAGTCTTGGGCCAGACTTTAGTTGGGTGTTGGGAAGGGTGAGGTGAATTTCGCGATACCCGAGAGTCTTGGGGAGGATTTCACGTGTATCTATCACGGACGGTTTATAATCTGAAATCGTAGTTCGCGGCAAACCCGCCACGAGGAAGGATTAGCGTAGAAGGGATTAAAGATGCCAAGTGAAATAATTGATTATCACTGAATCCTGCAGAACCTAAGAATTTCATAATGGATGAAATTGGTAATATAGTTACCTACCTAAATAGCTTATAATTGGCGATCCGCGGTAAACCCGTCGTTACCATAAGTGAAATATGGATCTTAACCTTGTTAATTATAATTGTTTAAATATTGAACACACTTGGGTAATTATCTTAACAAGGATTAAACATATCAAACTAACTAATACAACTTACTTTAAAAATATGATAGATGTCTGCAACAAACACAAATCCTACTCCGTCATCAATCACTAATTTCTGCCTTAAAGGGCTCCTCGAAAAGGACAAGCTTACGGGCTTGAACTACATGGACTGGCTTCGCAACCTAAGAATTGCTCTTAGGATGGAAGGAAAGATCAGGGCAATTGAGGAACCCTTACCGGCAGAACCCAGATCGAGAGCTACTCAAGCGGCTAGGGACGAGTTTGAAAAAATGTCGTTCCGAATCTAATGAGGTAGCATGCTTGATGTTGGCGACCATGTCTCCGGAGCTCCAAAAGGGCATGGAGAGCTTAGGGTCGTATGACACGCTTAACCAACTCAAAGACATGTTCCAACAACAAGCAAAGCGAGAAAGGTTTGACACCATGAAAGCTCTCGTATCTTGTAAAATGGAAACGGGAAGTAGCGTTAGTGTCCATGTACTACAAATGAAAGGGTACATAGACTGACTGGAGTGCCTTGGTTTTTCCATAAGTCAGGAGCTTGCAACAGATTTTATCCTGAACTCGCTGACTAGTGCATATGAAGGATTCATTATGAACTATAATATGAACAATATGGAGAAAACAATCATGGAGCTCCATGGCATGTTGAAAACCGCTGAGGCTAACATGGCCAAAGCTAAACTCGTAACTACTGTTCTAGCCATTCGTGAAGGTGGGATCAAGAAGAAGAAAAACAAAACAAAGGGCAAGAACAAGGGCAAGGTTAAGGTTGGCACGTCCAACTTCAAACCTAAACCTAAGGGCATTGCTAACTCTTCTACTTCAAAGATCCCGCAAACCAAGTCTCCTGAAGAAGCAATATGCTTTCATTGTGGGGAGAAAGGACATTGGAGGTGCAATTGTACCAAGTACTTGAAGGAACTTAATGAACTACGGGCTAAGGGAGTCGCCGTACCTTTAGGTTTGTTCATGATTGAACTAAACAATACTACTATTTCTAATTCCTGGGTATTGGACTCAGGATGTGGCACTCACATTTGTACAAATGAGCAGGGACTCACAAGAAGTAGGAAGCTGGAGACCGGAGAGCTCAATCTAATCATGTGGAATAAGAACGTTGCCTCTGTTAACATGATTGGAGAATACAAGCTTTCTTTTGATTCTTGTCTATGTATTGTTTTATCTAATGTTTGCTACAGTCCTGAAATGGCAAGAAACATTATATCTTTTAATGCTTTATTTAATGATGGTTTTGATTTTAGTTTTGATAATGGATCAATACTTGTTCACAAAAATGGGATGTTTTATTTCAAGGCTAGTCCTTGTAAAGGCATCTTAGAAACCACAGCAAAGCTAAATGATAGTTCAATCTACAATGTTGATTCATCTAAAGACTTTTTAGATAAAACATATCTATGGCATTGTCGTTTAGGCCATATAAACAAGAAATGCATAGCAAAACTTCAGTCAGATGGAATTTTAGAATCATTTGATGTTACATCATATGACGAATGTGAATCTTGCTTGTTAGGAAAAATGACAAAAGCACCTTTCACAGGAAATTGTGAAAGGGGTAATGATCTGTTGGAGTTGGTACACACTGATGTGTGTGGTCCATTCAGATCGCCTACTAGACACCAGGAATGATATTTCATTACATTTACCGATGACTTCAGTAGATATGGTTATGTTTATTTAATTAAACAAAAGTCTGAAACTTTGGGAGTGTTCAAGGCATACCAAAATGAAGTAGAAAATCAACTGAACAAAAGAATTAAGATTCTCCGATCTGATAGAGGTGGTGAATATCTTAATGATGAATTTCTTGATCATCTACGGGGTTGTGGGATAATCTCACAATTAGCTCCTCCTAGAACACCACAACATAATGATGTGGCTGAAAGGAGGAATCGAACATTACTTGATATGGTTCGATCCATGATGAGCCACACAAAGCTTCCAATAAGTTTTTGGGGCTATGCCCTACAAACTGCCGCAAGGATCCTTAACCTCATCCCAACCAAGAAAGTTTCTAAAACACCTTATGAGATATGGCATGGTAAAACTGTGTCTCTCTCATATCTAAGAATCTGGGGTTGTGAGGCTTACATTCGTCGTAAGCTCAAGATAAACTTGAACCCAGATCCGAAAAGTGTTTATTTGTTGGTTACCCGACTGATTCTTTTGGATATTTGTTTTACAACCCTACTGAGAACAAAGTCTTTGTGTCCATAAGGGGACTCTTCCTTGAAAAGAATCTCATATCAAAAGGAACCAGTAGGAGCAAAATTGACCTTGAAGAAATTCAAGAATCAACCGACATGGAAACTGATATTGGAACCGATTCTCCTCAAGAGGTCGATGAGCCTGCAGTTGAAAGAGAAACTGACCTACAGCCACCACCCATACGTAGATCTGATAGAGTGCGTCGAACACCAAAGAAATATAATTTACACATATTTGAGGGTGACGACGAAAATATAGATTCTGATGTACCTATTACCTATCAGGAAGCAATGACAGGCACCGAGTCTGTTAAATGGAAGGAGGCTATGGACAATGAGATCCAATCCATGCATGATAATCAAGTCTGGACCTTGATTAATCATATACCAGGTACTAAAACCATTGGGTGTAAGTGGGTCTTCAAGAAGAAGACCGATATGGATGGAAATGTACACACATTCAAAGCCAGACTGGTGGCTAAGGGTTACACGCAACAATATGGTGTAGACTATGATGAAACTTTTTCACCAGTAGCTATGTTGAAATCCATTAGAATACTTCTTGCCATAGCTGCATTTTATGACTATGAGATATGGCAAATGGATGTAAAAACAACTTTCCTTAATGGTAAGCTAACAGAGGATGTGTTTATGACACAACCTGAGGGTTATGTACATCCTAAGTATCCTAATAGTGTGTGTAAGCTTCAAAAGTCCATTTATGGACTTAAACAAGCTTCTCGTAGCTGGAATCTTTGCTTTAATGAGAAAATCAAAGAATTTGGTTTTATTAGAGGCGAAGATGAGCCATGTGTCTATGTTAGGTCTAGTGGGAGTGTTGTAGTCTTCCTTGTTCTATATGTCGATGACATATTACTCATGGGAAACGATATCCCGACATTGAAAGATGTCAAAGCTCGGCTAGGGAAATGTTTCTCCATGAAAGACATAGGAGATGCATCATATATTTTGGGAACAAAGATCTATCGAGATAGGTCAAGGAGATTAATTGGGCTAAACCAAAGTGCATATATAGATAAGATACCGAAGAAATTCGGTATGCATAACTCCAAGAAAGGGTGCGTTCCTATGAACCCTGGAATGATATTGAGCAAGTCTCAATGTCCTAATTCTGACTTGGAGTCAGCTACCATGAGTCAGACTCCATATGCTTCAGCTATAGGATCGATCATGTATGCGATGATATGCACTAGGCCTGTTGTGTCGTATGCACTAAGCATGACTAGTCATTATCAGGCCAATCCTGGTGAAGCTCATTGGATAGCAGTCAAGAACATTTTAAAGTATCTTAGGAGGACTAAAGAGATGTTCTTGGTCTATGGTGGGAATGACGAGCTGAGCATCAAAGGATACTCTGATGCTAGTTTTCAATCAGATAGAGATGATTGCTCTTCACAATCAGGATTTATATTTATGTTGAACGGTGGAGCCGCCACATGGAGAAGTGGCAAGCAAAGTACTATTGCTGAATCTACGACAGAAGCCGAGTATATAGCGGTAAATGAAGCTGCTAAAGAGGCCATGTGGATAAAGAAATTCATCGGAGATCTGGGCGTGGTTCCTACAATCCATGATCCTGTTGAGATTTTCTGCGACAATGTGAGTGCGGTTGTCTTGGCTCAAGAACCGAGGTCACAAAAGTGCACACGGCACATACTCAGAAAGTACCATTACATCCGTCAACTTGTTACCAGAAAATGACATATTATTAAGTAGAGTAGACACGACTAAGAAATTGGCCGATCCTTTCACCAAGCCTTTGCCACAGACTAAGCATGATGCTCATAGCATGTCTATTGGCATTCGTGTCATTGATGATAAAGTTTGATTGTATTTTTATGTTAAGTTTGAAACTTTAAACATTGGGTAATAATATATATATTGCAATTGATCTGATGATTAATATATTGAGATTATATTATACGCACGATTCGATCATTTCATTGTATATTGCCATGTTTCATTTTGCATGTTTTAACTTCCAATGAATATCATTTCATAAACTTCCACAGTTGTTCATTCTCTAAGGAAGAGAGAATTGAATTAAGGCTGCTATGAAGTGTAGTAATATAGGCTTATATGAAACTACATTCATGAGGAACTTGATAGTTGATTCAAGGTTCTGAAATGACCACACTTAGACATTACTTCATGGTTTTAAGTCAAAAGGTAAGCTCTAAGATGGCAACATCATTTATCCTAGAGTGGATATGTATGAGAAATCCTGACACAAACTATGTTATACTTTGACCTGTTTCTAACACAGTGCGTAAATGCCGGTCATAAGGAAGCAGATTAGGTATATCATGGAATGTGGTGGATGTCTATACAGTTGAAGCAATTTGTTCCTTCTTCTTTAAATGAGTTTAAGCGATATCTCTGGGCCCCTCGTTGATTTGCGCTGAATTAAATGCATGGCCATGCTACGACTGAATTAATGCAATTGCAGTCTATTTGATCACCACAAATCTCCATCGGGAAACATAATCTTGAACGATGATGATTGACACTTAACCATGTCACATGTTCATATAGATATCTTGAACAAAAGGATGATTGATATAAATCAAAATATAGGAGTGTAACGTAGCAGACTAGTTGTTACACATGGTGTGTCTTTTAAGACAGACCAATATTATTAATGTCAGTGCAAGTGGAAGTCTGTTGGAAATATATTCTCGGGTTGGCTACAGTTCGACCGTGGTTTGACAGTGGTACATATATTCCGAAGATATTCCCATGACATTAAATAATAAAAGTCCATTTATCCTATTCGGTCACACACAAAGGCCAATCGTAAAATTTTTTTATATACCTTCTAATCTGAAATTAATTTATTAATCATTAGTTAATGGTTTAATAAATTAAGTAAGTTTTTTTTATGTGTATACATATACTTACAAATCTAAATATGTAGAGATTTGATTAGATTTTGCAAATCATATTTTATATAAGATATAAGATTTGATTTGATTTATAAAATATGATTTGATTTTGTAAATCTTATTTTATATAAAGATTTGATTTTGCAAATCTTTCCAAATCTTTATTTATTACATTTGTACTAGATGTATTAATTGTATCAATTATGTAATATATAATACCAAGTCTTGGTATTGGAAAAGTTATGAAAAAGATACAAAAACACACATACAAAAATGCTATTTTTCTTTCTTATTTTCAAGTAACCAAAAATACTTGGAATCTATAATTGGGTTCGGTTTTTGGTGGAAATAATGAAGAAGAAAATATCCGTTAAGTAGAAGGTATAGATCGAAGCAAGGTTGGAACTTTGGGTGTCTACCGTTTAGAGGAACTCTTCTTTGGGTTTTCAAATTCGATCTTCAAAAGGCTACAAAGGTTGTATTCTAATCTTCTCTTGTTCGGTTTCGTTAATTTGTTTTGTTTGCCAAAGTGTTGTACAATGATCCGTGGAAGAGTATGATTTTGTAAAGTTTTAAAAATGATTCCGCTCGCTTTGAATTTGTATCATACTCCAACACCTTCTTCCGTACAAATCTTGTGAATCGAAGAAATAGTATCAGCATCCTTCGTTTTAACAAGCAAGTTTTGATTTGCATCAGGAGATTGCATAATATCATGATCCTCTAAAATCACCTTATTTATAGGATTCACCGGAGGACTAAAGTCTGGAACAACATCACCCCTTGCCACCGAAGCATAAGAATGGTCTTTAACATTGACCGAATTGGTTTTGAATTTCCAAACGAACGAAGCATCTGACCCATCTTTTTTGTATACAGGAGTAGTGAAGACTTTTGATTTTTCCTTCTGGTTGTCATTGTTGAACCGTGACACCGAAAAAAATAGATTGTAATTCTCAATCCATATGGTAGAAAGTTTTCTTGTAAGATAGATTGGATCACTTACATCTCTGAATCTTACAAACCCAAAACGATGCCCATTTTTTGCACATTTGAATGCAATATATGAGACAACAACTCTTCCATAAGAAGCACAAATCTTCAAGAGGTCATTAGAATTGAAATTTTCAGGCAAGTGATCGACATAGAAAGAAGTTGTTGTACCAGAATGGGCATATTGCGAGTGATTTGGTATTGTAAACTTAGGAATTGGAGGTTGTCTTTTATGCACATGAATCCATCCATCATCATCGGCACGAGAATGACGTCTTCTAGCCATCGTGATCACCGGAAATGGTTAAAATTTGAACAATTAGCGGTTATTGTCTAGAGAGAAAAGTTAATAGCGGTTATTGGTACCTATTTCATTTTAAATTTAACAAATATAAAATTTAGAATGTTCTTTTATTTTGGTGTTGTTTATATTTGTATATGAGTCAAGTTGTTCATGAACTACTTGAGCTTAGTTCGATATTCGAGTCACAGTTAAAAGCAATATTTTTCCTCTCAAATTTTTCGTGACCTCACAATTAGTGTTCTGCTCTTATAGAATACTGTAATTATTAATTAGATTAAACTCTTACGTTAATATTAATATTTAAATAAAAATTCTTACCATAAATAATTTAATCAAAATTCTTTGTAAATAATTAAAGTAAAAATTCTCACTATAAATAATTAAATAAATAAAATAACTTTCAAGCTAATTATCAACGTAAAAATTTTCCCGCCATTTACTTAATCAAATAATCAAAAGCACTCCGTGCTTTTTTTGAATTCTCATAAACGCTCCGATCCAGTTTGCTTTCCGCCCACACACTTTACGCCAATGGTCGGCCACCGGAATTTTTTCGCTTCCTCTTTTCGTCTCCTTACCATCTATCTCTATTCCTTCTTCTCCCTCTATCTAGTGTTGGAGGTTTTATTGAATCTTTCGTATAGGGTAAAATAATCGATAGCCGGATAAATCACTAAATCGTGGTATCACTTTTCGAAAGTAATTATTCGACACTTATTGCCTGGGTTACACGAATATCACTTTGGGATAAGACAGAGATTAGTTCTTGTTATTGGCAGTAAACAAGAACTCTTTTGCATAAGAGTATTAAGGTGTTTGTGTGTTTATTCTCATGAATAATAGTCCATATTTATAGGCACCCAAAAACAAGTATTATTCCACGATGGAGATGTTTCACCTACTCCACGATAGAGATGTTTCACTAACTCTACGATGGAGATGTTTCCCTAACTCTACGATGGAGATGTTTCACTAACTCCACGATGGAGATGTTTCACTAACTCCACGATGGAGATGCTTCACTAACTCCACGATGGAGATGTTTCACCTACTCCACGATGGAGATGTTTCACCAACTTTTTAACAGCAAAAGTGGGTGCAGGAATAATACTTCCGTGATCACTCAAATTTGTGATGATGAAAAACCACTTTCGGGTCCGGGTAATCTATCACTTAATGGGCGTACACTCCGTATCGCCTAACCCATTTACAAGTGTAGATTAAATCCCTCAATTACACTAAATTTTCAACAATCCTCCCTAATTTAGTGCAATTCGTTTCATGAGAATTAAACAAATTAAAACAAAAACTCATGCATAAATGAAAATATCTTGAAGATTGAATTTTCACCTTAGTACATTACACATTCCAAATATTCGAGAATCGGGGTGTTCTAAGATTTGAACCCTTCAACCCATTTGAATAACTGAAAATAATATACACATAAGTTTTCAAATACTCTAAAGCTATCCTGACACTTTACAAGCCATGTGTCAATATCCTTTCATGAATGTATATAAAGCAAAAGTCCAAGCTTTGTTAAAGCGGCAAAACTTCACATTCACATAGGCACTTCATTTCAGTCATGCACCTGCTCATGCACTTTTTCAAATGAACTATTAAGAAGCTAGACTTCAACCTCACCTTCAGTAGGTCCGAGTACATACCTTACCTTGGGATGATATAAAATTTATATACTCCAAATTTCTAAGTATAAGCCTTCCACATTGAATTCAGCTTCTGATTTTCATCATAAGGGAATTGGGTATCTTATAATTAGAAATTTATGTGGACTTTAAACCTATCCCCATAGCAGACTTGTAAACCAAGTCTCTTGCCAATCCCTTCGTCAAGTGATCAGCTAAATTCTGTTGTGACCTCACGAACACTATAGAAATCACCCCATTCATGATAAGTTTACGAATCATGCTATGTCTGACACCTAAGTGTCTAGACTTTCCATTGTACATATGGCTATAAGCCTTTCCCAATGTCGTAGCACTATCACAATGAATAGACATGGGTGCTATAGGTTTAGGCCATAATGGTATCTCATGGATCAAGTTTCTAAGCCATTCTGCTTCTTTACCAGCAGCAGTTAAAGCAACAAACTCAGATTCCATGGTTGAGTTGGTAATACATGTCTGCTTCTTAGAAGCCCATGAAATATCACCTCCCCCAAGCAAGAACACCCAACCACTCGTTGAAGCAACAAACTCAGATTCCATCGTTGAGTTGGTAATACATGTCTGCTTCTTAGAAGCCCATGAAATAGCACCTCCCCCAAGCAAGAACACCCAACCACTCGTTGAAGAATGATCTTCAATAATGGTTATCCAACTCGCATCAGAATATCCTTCTACTACCGAAGGAAACCCATTGTAAGATAAACTATAGTCCATAGTTTTCTTCAAGTACTTCAGTGCCCGCCTAATTGCTTGCCAGTGATGAGTACTAGGATTACTAGTATATCTACTCAGTTTTCCCACTGCAAAAGCAATATCCGGCCTTGTACAAGTCATGGTGTACATCAAACAGCCAATCACCTGAGAATACTCAAGTTGTGATACAGCTTCACCTTGATTAGGCATAAATTTCTCACTTGGATCCACAGGGGTACTCACAGGAGTACATTCAAAGCAATTGAACTTTTTCAACACCTTCTCAATATAATGAGATTGACAAATCGAAATTCCTTTGCTTTCACGTTTGATCCTAATGCCAAGGATAACGTCAGCCTCCCCTATATCTTTCATGGAGAATTTTGATGACAAAAATTCTTTTGTTAAATCAACCTGACTTTGGTCAGTCCCAAAGATTAACATGTCATCAACATATAGACAAATTACAACTCCTTTACCAGAATCATCAAATTTACTATATACACATTTATCTGCTTGGTTTAATTTAAAACCACTAGATAAAACCAGTTCATCAAACTTCTGATGCCATTGCTTAGGTGCTTGTTTCAAACCATATAAGGACTTCACAAGTTTGCACACCTTGTCTTCATTTCCTGGCATGACAAAGCCCTGAGGTTGGTTCATATAAACCTCCTCATCCAAATCACCATTCAAGAATGCTGTCTTCACATCCATCTGGTGAATAACCAGATTGTGAATTGTAGTCAAAGCAATCAGAAGTCTAATGGTAGTGATACGTGCCACAGGATCATAAGTATCAAAATAGTCAATTCCAGACTTTTGTCTAAAGCCTTGAATGACTAACCTTGCCTTGAACTTTTCAATAGTTCCATCCACCTTCATCTTCTTTTTGAAGATCCATTTGCAACCCAAAGGTTTGCAACTAGGAGGTAGATCAGCTAACACTCAAGTGTTATTGCCCATGATGGAATCCATCTCATCATTAATTGCCTATTTCCAGAATGCAACATCCTGAAACCTCATTGCTTCATCATATGTTTTGGGATCATCATCAACATTGAAACAATACAAATATTGGGTAGAAACATCATCCCTGGAACCTTCAACTAAGTATAGTTGAAAATCTGGTCCAAATGATTTAGGTTTCCTTTCTCTTTTGCTTTTCCGAAGCTCAAGTGACTGATCAACAGCCTTTTCAGAGACTTCATCATTACAATCCTTGTTAATTCCATTGTTACTTGGAATCATATTCTTTGGTCTATGTATAGATGAAAATCGATTTTCATCAAAGATTGCATCCCTTGAATCAATCACAGAATTGATTGAGACAAACTCATTAGGCACTATTACATAGAACCTATATGCCTTGGAATGTTCAACATATCCAACAAATATGCAATATATACCTCTTTCACCTAAACTTTGAAATGTCCCGTTCATATTGATTATAAACGTTCCATATTAATTGATTTCGTTGCGAGGTTTTGACCTCTATATGAGACATTTTTCAAAGACTGCATTCTGACACCACATCTTGTCCATATATTAGCATGCAACAGCAGATGCTCTTAATAATCACCTGAGAATAAACATGCTTTAAACGTCAACAAAAATGTTGGTGAGTTATAGGTTTAACCTATATATTTATCAAATCGTAATAATAGACCACAAGATTTCATCTTTCAATAACATGCAATTTGCATAAAAATCATTCGTATGGTTGAACATCTGTTAACCGACATTAACAAATGCATCTAGAATATCCCCATATATAAATATCAAAGTACTAAAACAGTTCAAATTCTCTGACTGGGGCTTGTCAATGGCCCATAGATCTATCTTTAGGATTCACGTCAATTGGTGGCAATTATAATAAACACCAATTCTTAGGTTACCAAGTTCAACAAGGGCGATATCCGGTATAACGATTCAACATAGAATGTAGGTTCAATACTTGTGTCTATTTTGTAAATCATTTTCAAAACTACATGTATTCTCATCCCAAAATATTAGATTTTAAAAGTGGGACTATAACTCACTTTCACAGATTTTTACTTCGTCGGGAAGTTAGACTTGGCCACTGGTCGATTCACGAACCTATAACAAATATGTACATATATATCAAAGTATGTTCAAAATATATTTACAACATTTTTAATACATTTTAATGTTTTAAGTTTATTAAGTCAGCTGTCCTCGTTAGTAACCTACAACTAGTTGTCCACAGTTAGATGTACAGAAATAAAGTAATATATATTATCTCGAATCAATCCACGACCTCGTGTATACAAGCCTCAGGCTAGATCACAACTCAAAGTATATATAATATTTTGGAATCAACCTCAACCCTGTATAGCTAACTCCAACATTACTGCATATAGAGTGTCTATGGTATATATATATATATAGATGGGTCGATATGATATGTCAAAACATTGTATTCGTGTCTATGGTATCCCAAGATTAAATAATACATTAGAATACATGTATAATACAATATGAGTTATCTAGGATATGATAATATAGATTTGTTACCAATTTTCACGTAGCTACAACAAGAAAAATTATCCAATCTTGTTTTACACATAACTTCTTCGTTTTAAATCCGTTTTGAGTGATTCAAGTTGCTATGATTTTATATTGAACTTAAGTTTATGAATCTACACAGAAAAAGTATAAGTTTATAGTCAAAAATACAGATTACACGTCATTTTTGTAAAGGTAATCATTTCAGTCGAAAGAATGACGTCTAAATGACCATTTTGGAAAACATACTTCCACTTTGAGTTTAACCATGTTTTTTGGATATAGTTTCATGTTCATAAGAAAAATCATTTTCCCAGAAGAATAAATTTTAAATCAAAGTTTATCATAGTTTTTAATTAACTAACCCAAAACAGCCAGCGGTGTTACTACGACGGCGTATATCCGGTTTTACGGTGTTTTTCGTGTTTTCAGGTTTTAAATCATTAAGTTAGCATATCATATAGATATATAACATGTATTTAGTTGATTTTAAAAGTCAAGTTAGAAGGATTAACTTTTGTTTGCGAACAAGTTTAGAATTAACTAAACTACGTTCTAGTGATTAGAAGTTTAAACCTTCGAATAAGGTAGCTTTATATATATGAATCGAATGATGTTATGAACATCATTACTATCTCAGGTTTTGTGGATAAACCTACTGGAAATGTGAAAAATAGATCTAGCTTCAAAGGATCCTTGGATGGCTTGAAAGTTCTTGAAGTAGAATCATGACATGAAAACAAGTTCAAGTAAGATTTCTACTCGAAATAAGATTGTTAAAGTTATAGAAATTGAATCAAAGTTTGAATATGAGTATTACCTTATATTAGAAAGATATATTACTGTAAATAAGAAAGATTTCTTGAGGTTGGATGATCACTCAAAGTGGATTTGCAAGATTGGAAGTAAGCTAGCAAACTTGGAAGTGTTGTTGGTGTGTTCTTGAGTAGTTGTTTTATAACTTGGTTTATGTATGGATTTATGAACTAGATTGAGCTAGATTTTGTTGAAGATGATGAAGAACACTTAGAACAAAGTAAGAACACTTGAGAGAGTTAAGTTTGATGCATAAAAATTGAAAAGTGAAAGTGTTTGTGAGTGAGTTAGAAAACGTGAAAGTAGGTTGTCATATGGTCTCCATTAGTTTGTTGTTTTGTTAGATATTTCATGCTAGATGTTAAATGATGGTTCTCACATGGTTAGGTGACTCACATAGGCTGCTAAGAGCAGATCATTGGAGTGTATATACCAATAGTAAATACATTTAGAAGCTGTGTATTGTACGAGTACAAATACGAGTAGAATTGTTGATGAAAATGAATGAGGATGTAATTGTAAGCATTTTTGTTAAGTAGAAGTACTTTGATAAGTGTCTTGAAGTCTTTCAAAAGTGTATGAATACATATTAAAACACTACATGTATATACATTTTAACTGAGTCGTTAAGTCATCGTTAGTCGTTACATGTAAGTGTTGTTTTGAAACCTTTAAGTTAACGATCTTGTTAAATGTTGTTAACCCATTGTTTATTATATCTAATGAGATATTAAATTATTACATTATCATGATATCATGATGTATTAATATATCTTAATATGATATATATACATTAAATGTCGTTACAACGATAATCGTTACATATATGCCTTGTTTCGAAAACCTTAAGTTAGTAGTCTTGTTTTTACATATGTAGTTAATTGTTAATGTCATACCCCCAAATAGGGCCGGGGAAATATGACTTCACAATATCACAACACAAGTATGTATAAAGTGAGAATGACTCTATATGAGACGTTTTAATTAAAAACCAATGTATTAACGCAGCGGAAAGTATTAAGTCATTACAATTGAATCCTTAATAAAAGTAAATGTAAATTAAATTGTTTTAATGCAATGATATAAATGATAAAATGCGGACTCCAAAAGCAGCAAAGTCCAAATAGCAAATAATCTTTAGAAATCTTCACCTGAGACAAACATACTTAAAAAGTGTCAACCAAAAATGGTTGAGTGAACAACATAGGTTTAATAGTTATAACAAGTTTTTAGACCACAAGATTTAATTATGAAGTTTAATCAGTTCGGTAGTAGTGCTGATGTATATGATATCGATACTAACCGTAAGTTACCCTAAACACATCACGTTCGTGTCGTGCATCATTATTATGTATCCATTGACCATCGGTAATCCGGATAGAGACGTCACTCTCAATAGCTCTATTCACAATAACTAAGCTTGCCTTTATACGTAGCAATTAACGATATCATGGTAGGGATTTAGCATGAATCAAAGCATGTTAGCAACAGTTTGAACTAATCAAAATAAAGTTTGAGTACTCGTGTCTAAGCGTAAAACAGTTTAAAAAGCAAGCATGTGTCTCACCCCAAAAGTTCAAAATAAGTATATAAAGCAAGTTAAAAAGAGGGGCTATGAAGTTCACCTTAATAGCAGATAGATATTCCACGCAAGTTATATGATCGGAGTGTTGAACACGGAGATCTCAACCTAGAGATGTTATGTTCGATTAGTTAATGTCTAATAGACATAAAGTTTGTTTATTAATATAGTAACTATATTAACAGTGACCGTTTTCGAGAAAAGTTATATTTACATAAGTAATAATATACTTAGTGTACTTAAATGTTACTATATAATTAAGTGTGTAAGTTATAATAGTATTTGTATTTAATAAATCAGCTATTATATACTTGTTCATTATATGTTACATAGATAATATACACCTATGTGATACATACATATATATATATTCTTTATTCATTATTATACATGTATGTGTTCATAACTATATGATATATATATATATATATATATATATATATATATATATATATATATATATATATATATATATATATATATATATATATATATATATATATATATACACACACTTATTACTTTTTATTACTATATTTATTAACTTAACATAACTTACATAATACACATTCATACATACACACACAAGTACATATACATACATATATACACATACATATACACGTATGTATATACTTGCATATATACACACACATACACCTACAATATATACATGTACATACATACGTATGCATGTATGCATTCACATACACCATGATCATAAATACTTTACTAATCCGTAATCAATACCTTTTATCATAAACCTAACCTAATCACCTTTATTAACTCTAACCCTTATTATCCATATGTATTATTTAAACTTATAACCCTAATCTTTATTACATAAACAATTCCGTTTCATAATCTATATCATAATCATTATTATTTACTAATACACTTTCATATCTTACAACTAAACCCATTAACCATAATACTTTTAGTTTGAAAATCTTATTCTTATTACTAATACTCCTAATCTTTCTTTATGTCTTTTAACTTATCAAATCATTATCATACTTTTAATCTTAATCATAATCATTCTTTTAACTTAATCTTATTAGTCACATTCAAAAAAACTAGTTCATTATTTTATTTATGATCATCATCATAGTTCAACATCCCTAAACTTATTAATCATATTCATTATCATATTTTAGTTCATATATACATGTTCAATTTAAATAACACAATTCTTATAGTTAACTCCAAGAACAAAACCAATCTAAATCATCATATTATATTAAAAGTAATAGATTAATAGTAGGATTATCACTAGGGTTTGAGGACTACCTTATAGGAGATTAGGATTAAGAATAAGAGGATGGATATAAACTGAAACAGAAGAAGGATTAGAGCAGCAAACCACGACCCAACAGAGGGCTTCTTGGACTGATTTGGACCCGCAAATAAGCTGGTAAGCAGGCAACAAAACACAGCAACAATGGAATCAATTTGGGTCTATCTGATCACGCAGAAAGCAGAAGAAACAAACAGCAATAATTCGACCCAATCCAAAGGTTTCTTGGGCCTGTTTTAAACACGCAGAAGTAGCAGCTCAACAGCAAGAACGAGTAGCAACTAAGGACCAGTCTTGGGTCTGTATTGGGCTCTCAAATAAGCACGATCATAGCAGGTTTTTGAGCTGTTTATGTGGCGAAAACCACAGCTGAATAACAGCAGGATAGAGTGGCGAATGGGCTGTTAGGATGGTGATGTTTGGCGACTGCAGTCTGGGAGTTTTGGAGGGTTTAAGTGTCGACAAACAGCAGGTTGGATGGTGGTGATTCTAGTCGACTGCAGCAGGTGTTTTTAAGGGTTTGTTTAGTCGACAGATTGGAGAGCTGGAGGGAAAAACAGTCGACTAAATTAGCAGCAGATTTGGGATTTATTTGTGGTGAATAACTTGATATACATGATGCCTTTTATAGTTGCAAATTTGTTTCTTAATTGCACTAGTTTACTTAGAGATCAAGCACTCATTAGATTAGGATACAAGCATTTGAGTTTGGCTAGGATTGGTTGAACTAAAAAGATCAAGTTTAATTCTTTTTTTTTTTTACATCTAGCCGAATTATTATACATGTATTATATATTTATATATATATTTTTTAAAGTTATTATTATTATTATTATTATTATTATTATTATGATTATTATTATTATTATTATTATTATTATTATTATTATTAAGTTACATTTATTTAAATACCTTTTATTTATTCAATTCACTTATTAGTCCATGTCTTTTTGTTACATTTTAACTTAGTTCTAATTAGCTTATTAGTTTTTAATAGTTATATTATGTCACATTTAAATATTAATAGATATAGTTTATATAATTAATTTAGTATTAGGGTTAGGGTTTAATATTTATTATTAAATGGTATTAGGGTTTAGTATTTAATAGGTAGGGTTTGGTTTTGGGTTTTATATAATATTAGGGTTTTAATAATAAATACGATCATTTAACGAAAGCATAAATTTTTAGTTCGTTTGTCGAAATGGATAACAACCCTAATGATGATGGACAAAATATGACATTGAAACCCTAAGGACAACTTGTTAAATTCAGGAGGGAAAAGTGAGGGTTGTTATAGTACCTCCCCGTTAATTTAAACTTCATCCCGAAGTTTCAGGAAGACTTCTCGAATGCATCAGCGGGTGAGAATAGATGTGAATATTTCCATTTCATCTGGTCTTCATGTTCCCAGGTATACTCGGGGCCTCTTCGTGAATTCCAACGGATCTTAACAACATGAATAGAGCTTTGTTTCAAACGTTTATCCTCATGATCCAGAACTTCTCTAGGTTTTTCGATGAAGTGAAATAAATGCGAAGATCATTCAAGGGAATAACGAGTATGTCGTCAACAAGACACTTTTTAAGATTTGAAATGTGTAATGTATGAACTTTATTTAACAGGAAGTGTTGACTAAAAATTATCATTCGGTCAACATTTTGTTAAAGCAAAGTCTACACTTAATTACAGTGGGGACCTACTTGAATGAGAGTTGATGTTGTATGAAATATCGGCTAAAAGAGACTGGGTGATTAGAATATCTTGTCTTATAGACTTCCTCCATGTCTAGTTCTTGAAAAATTTCTGATTAATGGTGATTTTTATAAGATCGACATGTATTCCTTCACTATTAACTACATGTCCAAGGAATTGTACGATTCGTAGCCAAAGTATTTGGCTTACGGTTGTTCTTTCTTTAAGAGCTCTAGAATCAATTGCAGATGTTGCTCATGATCTTTCTCGCTCTTGGAATAGATTAAGATTTCATCAATGAAAACGGTTACGAATTTATCAAGATAAGGTTTGCATACACGGTTCATAAGATCCATGAATACAGCAGGAGTATTGGTTAAACCAAAAGACATGACAAGAAACTCATAATGTCTATAACGAGTTAGGAAAGTAGTCTTAGAAGCATCAGTTTCTTCGACTCTAAATTGATGATAACCCGACCTAAGGCCAATCTTCAAATAGATACTTGATCTTTGCAGTTGGTCAAACAGGTCATCAATAAGCATGAATGGATAACGATTTTTTTTATAGTTAGCTTGTTAAGTTCTCGGTGATTAATACACATTCTCAACGTGCCACCTTTCTTCTTAATGGAAAGAACGGGTGCTCCTCGTGGAGGCAGGCTAAGACGAATGGAACCTTTCTCCAAAAGTTCTTGGAGTAGGTTAGATAATTTCTTCCTTTCGGATGGAGCTAAGAGGTATGGTACCTATGCAATAGGTACATCACCGGGCATGGATAATTGATAAGTGAAGGATATTTTGATATCTAGGGTTAATATTTTTAGTTGACAATATAGTGATAAGGAGTAGGTAATGGTACACAATGGTCCTAAGGTTGATCAAATCTTATTCCCATCATGATCCATTAGGATTTCTGTATGACTTATCATAATATAATTACGTTGATCAAGTGTCATTGATGTGTGCGAGGGGTACTAGGAAATAGTTTTATTTTTGCAACGAAATACTATTAAATATGATACAATTTTACACAATATATTTATTTATTTATAGAATGGATATACCTAAACCTTGCTACAACACTTATAGGCAGTGTACCTAATCGTACAGTAGTGTAGTTTTTAGTAAGTCCGGTTCGTTCCACAGGGAATCTTTTAAACAAGCTTAACGCTATATTAGTTTTAAATTTATAAAAATACAAATATATATAAGTAATATTATTATTATAAAAAGGGGGTTTTTACCGTTTAATGACCGGTTTGTCGATTTTTAAAACTTTAGTCGCAGTTAAAACCTAATGTAAAATATTAAAAATAAATACAACTTAATTTTAAACGTAAAGTAAATAACGATAATGAAATTGCGATAAATAAAAGTGCGATAAAATAAAATTGCGATAATTAAAAAGTACGATAATTAAAAGTGCAATTAAATACAATGACAATAAATAAAAGTGCAATAATTAGAAGTGCAATTAAATATAAAAATAAAGGAATTATGCTTATTTAAACTTCCATAATCATGATGTTTGACGTGTTGATTTTAGTTTTATGCCCATGGGTTAATTGTCCTTTGTCCTGGATTATTTAATATGTCCGTCTGGTTTTTGTCCATAACAGTCCATCAGTCATAAATATAAAGTGCGAGTGTTCTCGTCAAATTATCCTTATATCCGAAGTCAAATATTCCAACTAATTGGGGACTTAAACTGTAACAAGGTCGTAATACTTTGTTTAATAATTACACCAGGATATCGACTGCGTGTAATCTAAAGTTTTAATACTTTGTTAACAATTACGCCAAGTGTCCTTGTACATAATTTCACCCCTGTTTTAATAATTCTATAGACTATTAATCCATTCCCGTATCCGGTTAAATGAACGATTATTCGTACATATAAATACCCCGCCCATCGTGTCCGATTGAGTGTATATGGTTATTTATGGGTATGTCCAATTGTAAATCTTTATATTAAAATTAACAAACTATCATTTAGTTAAACAAATATAAAGCCCATTAATAGCCCATAGTCTAATTTCCACAAGTGTCGTTCTTTTGTCCAAACCCCAATTATGGTACAAAGCCCAATTACCCAATTTTAATATTTTTAGTCAAACATCACGATTACTTCGGCATTAAATAAGCATAATAATAAGTTAGCTACGAGACATTAATGAAAATAACATAAACATAACTTACAGTGGGTGTTATTAGCGTAGTGGTACACGGACAGAGTTTCGACTTACAAAACCTTAAAACA
Organism: Rutidosis leptorrhynchoides; assembly: GCF_046630445.1. Lineage (NCBI taxonomy): Eukaryota > Viridiplantae > Streptophyta > Magnoliopsida > Asterales > Asteraceae > Rutidosis > Rutidosis leptorrhynchoides. The sequence goes on from NC_092341.1 coordinate 119,348,653, forward strand.
TTCGACTAATCGATCCTTATTATTATCACTAACTTAAAATTAAAATTACAAATTGAGATTACGATTTGGAGTGATACTTGATACATAAAAATGGGGAAAGAAAAATATATATAAAAAATGAAAGGTCTCTCAAAACCGTCGAATTGCATGGGCTTTTATAGAATTCTATGCTCCGCGAGTGCGGTTGATTTTACTCTTCAGAGCTCCGCGAGTGCGGAGCCCACAATTTCAGCTCACCAAACCAGGATCCTAAGCTGCCGACGGTTTTTATTATAAATATAATATAAATATATAATTAATTATATATTATATTAGATTTATATACATAATTAATTTATAATTTCCGATCCGTTGCGTCGTACATTGAACGCTGGTTCATGTCTCGGTTCCGGATTTTCGAACGTCCTTGCGTACAATTTAATATTTTGTATTTTGTGTTTCGTGTCTTGTACTTTTGTAGTTTTGAGACGTTTCTCATCAATAATTGGAACCACTTTGATTGTATTTTGTACTTTTGAGCTTTTTGGTCGTTTGCGTCTTCAATTCGTCGAATCTGTCTTTTGTCTTCACCTTTTATTATTTAAACGAATATCACTTGTAAATAGAACAATTGCAACTAAAAACTTGTCTTTCTTGAGGAATAATGCTATGAATTATGTGTTCATTTTTAGCATTATCAGTCATTACATTATTCTAAATCATACTTTTATCACTCCATAAGGCTACTACTATGTCATCTAGTCAATATGCATCTTCATCGAGGTGAATGATTCAATGGAAAATGAAAGAAAAGATAATAACATCATTCATTAAAAGAAAATAACTAGAGTATTACAGAAACTTAACGAAATCTTCCAAACTATAGAAGTACTATACGGTAACACAAAGAATACTATGAAAATGTAAATGACTCTTGTAGTTGTCAAAAACTCTTCATTGTGCCTCTTCCCCTTCTTCCTCATTAACCCGAGCTTCCTCGGCAGTCATCACAAACGCTCGGCCTTTAGCATTTCCCATGTTATCCTTTTTCTTTGGACACTGGTTGCGATAATGCCCTTTTTCTCCAGAGTCATAGCATGTAGGAATGACTGCGTTGGCTTTTGTTACAGGTGTATTGGTCGAAGGAACTGCAACCCTACAAGTCTTGGCTATATGACCAATCTTCTTACACTTATTGCACTCAGCCTTGCACCACCCAGAATGGTGTTTCTCACAACGATTACAATAAGGTTGGTTCCCTAATAACCTCCTCTTAAATTTTCAGCAACCTTCTTATTCGAACCATGGTTTAATTCCTGAGTAGGCTCAATCTTCCTTTTGCCTTCACTAGTCTTAGCCCCGGCTTATTTATTAGCCGCGACCTTTCTCCTCTTAGCCATTATCAAGTTTTGAGCCATAAGTATCACCGCATCTAAGGTTTCTTTACTAGCAGCAATAACATTTCCTTGAATCTCGTCAGGAAGACCTTCTATGTATCGCTCAATCTTCTTTTGTTTAGTGGGCACCATGTCCAGGCACAATGAAACCAACTCTATAAACCTGTTGGTATAAGCTTCTATATTGGTACCATTGACCTTCAATTCTCAAAACTCAACCTCTAGCTTTTGAATTTGGTTCCTTGGGCAAAACTTATCCGTTATCATTCTTTTCACAACAGCCCATGGAATAGCATTAGCAGCATCTAGCCCTACAGTTTGGGCATAATCGTTCCACCAAGTTAAAGCAAGACCACTTAATGTATGGGTGGCATACTTCACTCAGTCGACCTCCGCGCAGTTACAGATGCGAAAGATTGATTCAAGTTTTTCGAACCAACGAGTCAATTCGACTGCTTCCTCATTCCTATTGAAGGATGGAGGCTTACAGTTCATAAACTCCTTATAGGTGCATGATGTAGGTGGGTTTCCTTGGTTGTTGATGATGTAGCGTGAGGGTACGAAATAGTATTATTTTTAATACAAAATACTACAAAATATGACACAAGTTTTATTAATTTACGGATGGGATACACCTAAACCTTGCTACAACACTATAGGCAGTGTACCTAATCGTAGAGTAGTGTAGTTTTTAGTAAGTCCGGTTTGTTCCACAAGGAGCTAGTGATTACGTACTATATTTTTATAAAACTATATTTATATAAATATATATATATATATATAAGTAGTAATATTATTATAAAAGGGGGGTTTTTACCGTTTAATGACCGGTTTTTCGATTTTATATTTTTAAGCGTAAAGATAAATGACAATAATTAAAGTGCGTAAAATAAATAAATGACGATAAATAAAATAACAATAAATAAAATTGCGATAGAATATGAAATAAAAGGATTATGCTTATTTAAACTTCCGTAATCATGATGTTTGACGTTTTGATTTTAATTAATTGTTACTCGGGTTAATTGTCCTTTGTCATGGTTTATTTGATACCTATCCGGTTTTTATCCATAATAGTCCATCGGTCATAAATATAAAGTGCGAGTGTCCTTGTCAAATTACCCTCATACCCGAAGTCAAATATTCCAACTAATTAAGGATTTAAACTGTGACGCAGTTATCACTTCTGTCAACAATTACACCAGTTATCACTGTATGTAATCTACCCCTGTTTTGATTAGATATGAATATTAATTTACCCACTTGATCAGTTTGAATAATCAATTACCCAACCCGAATAATTAATTAAATGATTATAATAGATTCCATATGAACGTCACTAAATAGGACAACCATAATCATTATTAATTATTAGGATAATTAATTTGAAGATAGGTTCGACAGACTCCAATGAGTTGTCACTCAATTAGACAATACCCCCATCTATTAATAGTCAATAGTCCAATTTCCACAAGTGTCGGTCTTTTGCCCAAACCTTAATTATGGTACAAAGCCCAATTACCCAATTTTAGTAATTAGCCCAACATCATGATTACTTCGTTTTAAATAAGCATAATAATAACTTAGCTACGAGACATTAATTTAAAAAGGAAGAACATAACTTACAGTGATTATTAATCGCGTAGCGTTACACGGACAGAGTTCCTACTTTAAAACCCGTAAAACATTTCTTACAATAACCCAATTATTATTAATCTTAAATTAAACTTAATATTATAAATATAAATATAAATTACATAAGAAAGAAAGAAGATTGGAAAAAGGTGTATCTAAATCATCGATTTAGATGGCCTTTTATAGGCAAATGATAAATTGAAATTTTCACTTATGACCCCTGAACTATGCTCAATTAACAACTTTTTATTATTTAATATTATTCTTATTATGAATGATTTAAATATTATATTATATTCTTGTGCATAGTTGACTTGTACTTTCAGCTCCGTTGCGTCGAGCGTTGAAAGTTGGTTCATGCCTCGGTTCCGGATTTTCGAACGCTCTTTCGTACTATTTTATATCGTGTACTTTGTGTTTTGTAACTCGTACTCTTGTCATTTTTAGACGTTCTTCATCAATAATTTGAACCTTTTTGATTGTATCTTGTACTTTTGAGCTTTTTGGACCTTTGCGTCTTCAAATCTTCGTTTTCGCCTTTTGTCTTCGCACTTATTTAAAATAAACGAATATTACTCGAAAATGGAACAATTGCAACTAAAATCTTGTCTTTCTTGGGGGATTTTGCTATGAAATATATGTTCCTTTTTAGCCTTACTAATATCCCCACACTTGAGCGTTGCTTGTCCTCAAGCAATACAGTCTTGAAATAATATAATACGTCACACAAATCACTTCTTTATTCTTCACACTTTGTACATCAGTGATTTTGATAGAGCGGTATAAACAATGATATTAACAATAGAACCATGGTTAAAGGTGGGTGTGTCATCCACAGTTGCCTTGGGTTTAGGTCAACGACACTTGTAATCAAATAGCCGATTTACTTTCGGTTTCCAAAGCAAAGTGCACATTTGAAAGGCGGTTTACAGTCCCACATGACTATAAAAATTTAGATCCTTTAGGAAATAGGATCTTTATGAAAACATTTGATCTTTTGAAAATTCAATCTAGCTTTTACCCTAGATAAGTTTTCTGATTTGATCCACCATTGGTGTTGCAAAATATATTTGTGGATCAATATTTTGGCTAAAAACATTTAGGTTCGTGTAATCCACTGCTATCCCGGTATCGGAAAGCACACATCCAGTTTACTTGTTCCGTATATTACCTTTCGGTAAACTACCGTCCGGTTGTAAAGAAAAGCGATGAACAAGAAACTGTTAAGGCAATGTCTAATGACATGCATTTGTTCATGGTCTAATTACGTGTCGGATGCTAGTACTATCCTTGGTAGGAGCAATAGTAAAGATCATCCTATGATTTTTCGGTCTGGCACAAGGTCCTGTCTCCGACCATGCTATGCAACCACCGTTCTTACGGTTGACACCCGATTTGGTTCAGGTGACCTAATGAATTCCAGGTGAATTCCTAGGATTTTACGTTCAATGGTAATGAACGCATTGAAAATGGATATTCAGAAAACAAATCGGTTTGCAATTTTGATCAAAATATTTTCTCGTTCAAGCTCGAGTTTAGATATCATTGAATTCCATGAGTTTGAATTCTCAATCTTTAAGGTCAATCTCTAGGATTGAGTAATATCAGTCTTAAAAGCTGATTTTTAATCTTTAAGGAGATTATCCTTTCTGGGGATCTGATTCATTAGTCTTATTAAGCTAATTTTCACGGTGCCTCCCCATTGTACGAGATAAATCCTTCTCATGGTTAGGATAAATCTGACCACCTGGCGACCCTGTTTGATGCTGAGGTCCGTGGATTTCCTGCTGATTTTAGAGATGACTTTTCTAGATTTTTCGTCAACCTACAGCTGGTCTGGACGACAACTTCTTGACCTAAATCAAGAAGCGCGTGTCTTTTTCGGAAGACTTTACTTCCTTTTAATGATGGAATTGATTCATCGTGTAGATCCATCTCTTCTTTCAAAAGTATTACAATAAATCGGGTAAAACTGATTAGTGTCATCCAAAACAAAAGTACCTGCAATAATCTTGTACAAAGATATGTGATAGATAGTTTTTAATTGAATAACTTGGTACATTCTCCTCACACTTAGTTTCTTTCTTTGCCTTTTTATTCTCCTTTATTCCATTTTAAATGAATTCAAGCATTTTAGGTTGTTTCTCAATTTATGTCCTTTCCGATGTAACGATAATTTCGGTATTATCACCTAGTTTTCACCGTTCATAAATATGTATAAACATGATTTTGACTTCATTTAATTGAAATTTTTTCAAATTTTCACAAAATTTGGCAAATAAACCAAGTATAAACCTGAGAGAATTTATAACCCTTCCCCACACTTAAGATCATGCAATGCCCTCATTTGCATGAAATCAGACTATAATTTAAATTCATGAGGGTGATTAGCGTAGAAAAGTGATTAAAAATACCGAGTTTGTAATTACAAAGCTCGTCGAATGATAGATGGCGCCTCATCGTTCATTCCTTCATTTGTTATATCATATTTGTTGTTTTGCGTCTTGTCGTCAAAATTAGTACCTTTTGCTGAACTTTAATGACAGTCTTTGAAAGTGCGTTGTTTTACCCTGTTTTGTACATAAGATAAAATACAAACATATATATATATATATATATATATATATATTTTTGAAGTTTGGTTTATAACCCCACTTTTCAAAAATTTATAAAGTATAATATTTTTGGCATACTTTAAATCAATAAAATTAAAAATAATGATAACAAAATTTGTCGCCCCGCCCTCGGGTAAAGTAATTTCGGCTTAATGACCTAGTCTTCAACTCACGACGAATTTTAGAAATCATTTTTTTCAACTTAATGAATTAAAGTAAATTTTGTTTTTAAAATTCACACAAAACTTAAATTAAAAAAAACATATTAATTTTATATAAAACCTACAAAACAAAAATTCAGAATGGAGGGAGAAAACTAGTTCTTTAGTGTCTGCTAGTGGAAAAGACCAATCGGATTCCATTCTCGGAACTACACGAGAACAGAACAACTAACTCTCGACAACATTTTCCTTTTAGAACATTTGAATCTCCCCACACTTAGGTAGCTGTGGTGTCGAAATTGTGATTAGCTTCATCGTCAATTTCTCTTGGTCCATAATCAACTTGCATATCTGTGACTTTTTCTTTAAGCCATTGGTCGGATTCATGTGTTATATCCACAATTTCAACTAGCTTTGCCTTTTCATTAGGCGACAGATTGGATACTAATCGGTTACATAACTTAAAGTTCCCCTTGGTTCTAGCATCGCGAATCCGTTTAATAAGTTTCTTCATTGAACTATTAATAACGGGATCATTTAATTTCGTATCAACAACGGGGTTCTTTGTTATCATGTCATCATTAGGTGTTACTTCATTTTCCCCACACTTAGGCGTTTCATTATTGTTAAGCACTACCGTTGGAGTTGGTAAAACCACATGGTTCTTACCAATTGTTTTTACTGGTTCAACGGTTTTGGCTGGTGGAGATTTAGACTTTCGAATCATAAAGGTGATCGATTTGTCACCACTTTTAAGTGTCATTCTTCCATTTCCTACATCAAATAACGCCCCGGTGGACGCAAAGAATGGTCGACCTAAAATTAGAGGAATGTTTGGGTCCTCTTCTATGTCAATGACAATGAATTCGACTAGAAAGGTTAAATTACCTACTTGAATGGGTAGGTTGTCAGCAATTCCAACTGGGTGCTTAATGGTTTGATCAAAGAGTCGAACACTCATATCCGTTGGACTTAACTTACCTACACCTAATCTCTTATATAAGGAAAGAGGCATAACACTTACACTTGCACCTAAATCTGCTAGTGCATCATACATGACACAATCACTAAGTAGACAAGGAACAATAAATTCACCCGGATCACCTACCCTAGGTGGAGGTTTTGGTGGAACTGTCTTCACCGAGTTTATATTTACGGCTTTTATTTCTTGCACTTTCTTATTCTTTTTCTTCTTATTCTTTCCAGAGGTATCACAATCTTTATTACCTATCACTTGCTCATACTCAACTCCTTTTCTTGGAAACGGGATGGGTGGTTTGTATGGTGCCACCATTGGCTTTACATACTCGGGTGGTGGTGGTGTAACTTCTTCATTGTTACTCACATCTAAAACCTTCCCAACTTCTGGAGCTGGTTTTTCAGAATTTGTTGACACCATGTTAACATTCTCATTCCGAGGATTTACTTCAGTATTACTCGGTAGCTTTCCTTGTTCCCTCTCACTCATCATGCTAGCAAGAGTACCTACGTGTTTTTCTAGATTCAAAATGGAAGCTTGTTGAGTTCTTAATGACTGATCAAACCTCTCATTCGTTTGGGTTTGAGATGTAACAAATTATGTTTGAGATTCCACTAGCTTGAATACCACGTCTTCCATATTTGACTTTTTCTCTTCGGTTTGTTGTTCTGGTTTATATAAGCCAGGTCTTTGTTGATTGAAAGTGTTGTTTTGAGTTGGTTGGTTATTCGAACCTTGTTGGTTATACCAGTTATTTTCGGGTCCTTTTGGATTGTAAAGAATGTTTTGATTTCGATTTAAGTTTAGCCTTGGCGGTTGATAATTATTTTGATAATTATTTCCCGGCCTTTGGTTCATATAGGAAACATTCTCTCGTTGTTCCATCGTTGGTTCAATGTGACAATCTTTCAATAAGTGTGGTCCACCGCATTGCTCACAACTGATTCGTATTGCGTGAATATCTTTATTCATCTTTTCCATTCGTCTTTCGAAAGCATCTATTTTTGCGGAAACAGAATCAAAGTCATGGCTAGAATCGACTCTAGCCGCTTTAGATGAACGATATATATCTTTCTCTTGGTGCCACTCATGAGAGTGGGAGGCTGTGTTATCAATAATTTTGTAAGCTTCAGTTGCGGTTTTCTTCATAATAGAACCACCAGCTGTTATGTCGATGTCTTTTCGTGTAGCAACGTTGACACCTTGGTAGAATATTTGTACTATTTGATAAGTGTCTAAACCGTGTTGAGGACATCCTCTCAACAACTTTCCAAATCTTGTCCACGCCTCATATAGAGTTTCATTTGACTTTTGTGTGAACGTAACAATTTCTCCTTGAAGTCTCACGGCTTTAGATGCCGGAAAGAATCTTTTAAGAAATTTCTCAACTAAAACATCCCATGTGTCAATCGCCCCTTCAGGTAACGATTCTAACCAATCTTTGGCTTCTCCCTTTAAAGTCCAGGGAAACAACATGAGATAGATCTGTTCATCCTCAACTTCTCGGATTTTGAATAGTGTACAGATCCTATTAAACGTATGAAGATGTTCGTTTGGATCTTCCTTCGGCGCACCACTATATTGGCACTGATTAGTTACCATGTGTAGGATTTGTCCTTTGATTTCATAATCTGGCGCATTAATGTCTGGCTTAATAATGGCGTGACCTTGGCCCTTGCGTGTGGCTCTCATTCGGTCTTCCATACTTAGAGGTTCCAGATTTTCCATAATTGAATTTTTTGAATACGAATCACTAGAAGATTCTGATTTAATGGTTTGTGGTTCAGGAGGAATGATTAGTGGTTCTGGATCTTGGAATTGTCCCTGAATATTCTCCGGATTCTCAATTGTGAGGTCGGGTTCAAAAGATGGATTATCGAAAATTTGAGTTGGAGTTCTTGGTCGACTAGATGATGATTCTAAAGAAAAATCAACGGCGACAATATTGGCTAGATGTCTTGATCGAGTTATAGGTGGTGAACGTATGAAAGGTGGTGAACGTTTTACTCGGTGCATTCACTGAATATCCTATTAGTTTTTAAAAGGAAAGAAAAATTATATAAGTTATCCAATTAATAGACTTTTCTGATTTTGCCCACGTTTCGAATAGCCAAAAGATGCAGCAGAGGGGCAGGATTCGTTTGGTCTCAATATAATTGAGTACTGTTTGGCTCCAATAACCCGGTCCACGTACAAATCCAACTATTACTACGAACCAGAAAATTTTGATGTCTATCAATTTAACCACTTAAAATAAATTTTCGTAATTTTAAGAAATTTAGATAAGAAGTAGAATAAAAATCTTATCCTAAAACTAGAATAGCGAGAAATAAGAAAGAAAAAAAAAACGCGTCGAAAAAGGTCGAAAAATAAAAGGTCGAAAAATAGGTGTCGAAAAATAAAAATAAGAAAGTAGCGCGAAAAACGGCGTCGCAAAATTCTAAAGCACATAAATCTTAGTCTAAGGAATAAGCACTTAAGGGATTTTACGGCAAACCTAAAAATTCTAGAAATAAAAATAACTATGGCAAAACTAAATTTAATACTAAAAATTGTAACTAGAGTCTAAAAATCTAAAGGTAATAAAAAAAAAAACTTTTTTTTTTAAGTTTTTTTTTATATTTCGTTTTTTAAGGTTTTAAAATTTTTTTTTTTTTAAAATTTTTTTTTATATATTTTTTTTTTTAAATTTTTTTTTTTAAAATTTTTTTTTCTTAAAAAAAAATGATTTTTTTACAATTTTTTTTAAAACGAATTTTTTTTAAAAAAAACAATTTTTTTTTCTTTAAAAAAAACGATTTTTTTACACAAAATTTTTTTTAAAGGAATTAATAAATTTTTTATTATTATTATTTTTTTTTCAAATTTTTTTTTAACTCATTTACTATTAATGAATAGTAAATGAAAAGAAATTAATTAATTTACTATTTACATGAAAGCGATATGATAGAAATTATTAATTGCAAGTTACATAATATACCCCTGCAATATTTAATAAATACGACTTTTTAAAACTTTTACGATTCAAAATAGTAAAGGAAAGAAATTAATTAATTTACTATTCACATGAAAGCGACATTGTAGAAATTATTAATTATAATTTACATAATATACCCCTGAAATATTTAATAAATACGACTTTTTAAAACTTTTAAAACTTTTACGTATCAAATTTGATTCTAAAATATTATTATATTATTATATTTTATTTCAATATTATTATATTGTTATATTTATTAAATTATTATATTTAAATTAATATATCTTTAATCAATCAAAAACTAAAAAAAAAAAAAACTTAAATACCCCGTGAAAACACAAAAAGTGTCCCCGAAATTACTTTTTTTTATAACTATATTTTTACATATATAAATTAAAAATATAGCGTTTTAGCGCTCCCCGGCAGCGGCGCCAAAAACTTGATGATGTAGCGTGAGGGTACGAAATAGTATTATTTTTAATACAAAATACTACAAAATATGACACAAGTTTTATTAATTTACGGATGGGATATACCTAAACCTTGCTACAACATTATAGGCAGTGTACCTAATCGTAGAGTAGTGTAGTTTTTAGTAAGTCCGGTTCGTTTCACAGGGAGCTAGTGATTACGTACTATATTTTTATAAAACTATATTATATATATATATATATATATATATATATATATATATATATATATATATATATATATATATATATATATATATATATATATATATATATATATATATATATATAAGTAGTAATATTATTATAAAAGGGGGGTTTTTACCATTTAATGACCGGTTTGTCGATTTTATATTTTTAAGCGTAAAGATAAATGACAATAATTAAAGTGCGTAAAATAAATAAATGACGATAAATAAAATAACAATAAATAAAATTGCGATAGAATATGAAATAAAAGGATTATGCCTTTTTAAACTTCCGTAATCATGATGTTTGACGTTTTGATTTTAATTAATTGTTACTCGGGTTAATTGTCCTTTGTCATGGTTTATTTGATACCTATCTGGTTTTTATCCATAATAGTCCATCGGTCATAAATATAAAGTGCGAGTGTCCTCGTCAAATTACCCTCATACCCGAAGTCAAATATTCCAACTAATTAAGGATTTAAACTGTGACGCAGTTATCACTTCTGTCAACAATTACACCAGTTATCACTGTATGTAATCTACCCCTGTTTTGATTAGATATGAATATTAATTTACCCACTTGATCAGTTTGAATAATCAATTACCCAACCCGAATAATTAATTAAATGATTATAATAGATTCCATATGAACGTCACTAAATAGGACAACCATAATCATTATTAATTATTAGGATAATTAATTTGAAGATAGGTTCGACAGACTCCAATGAGTTGTCACTCAATTAGACAATACCCCCCATCTATTAATAGTCAATAGTCCAATTTCCACAAGTGTCGGTCTTTTGCCCAAACCTTAATTATGGTACAAAGCCCAATTACCCAATTTTAGTAATTAGCCCAACATCATGATTACTTCGTTTTAAATAAGCATAATAATAACTTAGCTACGAGACATTAATTTAAAAAGGAAGAACATAACTTACAGTGATTATTAATCGCGTAGCGTTACACGGACAGAGTTCCTACTTTAAAACCCGTAAAACATTTCTTACAATAACCCAATTATTATTAATCTTAAATTAAACTTAATATTATAAATATAAATATAAATTACATAAGAAAGAAAGAAGATTGGAAAAAGGTGTATCTAAATCATCGATTTAGATGGCCTTTTATAGGCAAATGATAAATTGAAATTTTCACTTATGACCCCTGAACTATGCTCAATTAACAACTTTTTATTATTTAATATTATTCTTATTATGAATTATTTAAATATTATATTATATTCTTGTGCATAGTTGACTTGTACTTTCAGCTCCGTTGCGTCGAGCGTTGAAAGTTGGTTCATGCCTCGGTTCCGGATTTTCGAACGCTCTTTCGTACTATTTTATATCGTGGACTTTGTGTTTTGTAACTCGTACTCTTGTCATTTTTAGACGTTCTTTATCAATAATTTGAACCTTTTTGATTGTATCTTGTACTTTTGAGCTTTTTGGACCTTTGCGTCTTCAAATCTTCGTTTTCGCCTTTTGTCTTCGCACTTATTTAAAATAAACGAATATTACTCGAAAATGGAACAATTGCAACTAAAATCTTGTCTTTCTTGGGGGATTTTGCTATGAAATATATGTTCCTTTTTAGCCTTATCAGTTGTTTCCTTGAATATTGTTGCCTTGGGCGGCAGCAAGCAGTTGTTGAAATTGTGCGTGAGTCAAAGTGACATTTGGAAGAGCGTTAGCACCACGAGTTGCCATTGATCTTAAATACACAAAAATAGTATTAGTTGAAGAGTTTATGGTACACTAGGTAGCGACACCAATGGATAAGAAAAGGTAGTATGGGTTAGTTAGTGATAATGATGGTGAAACAAGTGAGTAATTGGGTGTGCGGATAGATCCTTTAGTGTCGGATCCTTCGGTGTCCAAAACGGTGACTGGGTGATGACTAGACGTCCTAGAGAAGGAGTACTAACTAGATTCTAAGTCACGGTATGACGGTAGGGATATAAGGGGGCATAGTAAGGCAATCATAGATATGAGGATTACACTTCAAACTAAGGCAGGAAAGGTTATAGTCCTATAGATTGCTAAGACACCCTAACTAACACATAAGGCACACATAATATGCAATCCTGGTTCTCTATAACAAACCTGGCTCTGATACCACTCTGTCATACCCCCAAATAGGGCCGGGGAAATATGACTTCACAATATCACAACACAAGTATGTATAAAGCGAGAACGACTCTATATGAGACGTTTTAATTAAAAACCAATGTATTAACGCAGTGGAAAGTATTAAGTCATTACAATTGAATCCTTAATAAAAGTAAATGTAAACTAAATTGTTTTAATGCAATGATATAAATGATAAAATGCGGACTCCAAAAGCAGCAAAGTCCAAATAGTAAATAATCTTTAGCAATCTTCACCTGAGACAAAACATGCTTAAAAAGTGTCAACCAAAAATTGTTGAGTGAACAACATAGGTTTAATAGTTATAATAAGTTTTTAGACCACAAGATTTAATTATGAAGTTTAATCAGTTCGGTAGTAGTGCTGGTGTATATGATATCGATACTAAAAGTAAGTTACCCTAAACACATCACATTCGTGTCGTGCATTATTATTATGTATCCATTGACCATCGGTCATCCGGATAGAGACGTCACTCTCAATAGCGCTATTCACAATAACTAAGCTTGCCTTTAAACGTAGCAATTAACGATATCATGGTAGGGATTTAGCATGAATCAAAGCATGTTAGCAACAGTTTGAACTAATCAAAATAAAGTTTGAGTACTCATGTCTAAGCATAAAATAGTTTAAAAAGCAAGCATGTGTCTCACCCCAAAAGTTCAAAATAAGTATATAATGCAAGTTAAAAAGTGGGGCTATGAAGTTCACCTTAATAGCAGATAGATATTCCACGCAAGTTATATGATCGGAGTGTTGAACACGGAGATCTCAACCTAGAGATGTTATGTTCGATTAGTTAATGTCTAATAGACATAAAGTTTGTTTATTAATATAGTAACTATATTAACAGTGACCGTTTTCAAGAAAAGTTATATTTACATAAGTAATAATATACTTAGTGTACTTAAATATTACTATATAATTAAGTGTGTAAGTTATAATAGTATTTGTATTTAATAAATCAACTATTATATACTTGTTCATTATATGTTACATAGATAATATACACCTATGTGATACATACATATATATATATTCTTTATTCATTATTATACATGTATGTGTTCATAACTATATGATATATATATATATATATATATATATATATATATATATATATATATATATATATATATATATATATATATATATATATTAGGTGTAGGTATTACATATACATAAGTGTAAGATGATACATATATATATATATATATATATATATATATATATATATATATATATATATATATATATATATATATATAGACTTATTACTTTTTATTACTATATTTATTAACTTAACATAACTTACATAATACACATTCATACATACACACACACGTACATATACACACATATATACACATACATATACACGTATGTATATACTTGCATATATACACACACATACACCTACAATATATACATGTACATACGTACGTATGCATGCATGCATACACATACACCATGATCATAAATACTTTACTAATCCGTAATCATTACCTTTTATCATAAACCTAACCTAATCACCTTTATTAACTCTAACCCTTATTATCCATATGTATTATTTAAACTTATAACCCTAATCTTTATTACATAAACAATTCCTTTTCATAATCTATATCATAATCATTATTATTTACTAATACACTTTCATATCTTACAACTAAACCCATTAACCATAATACTTTTAGTTTGAAAATCTTAATCTTATTACTAATACTCCTAATCTTTTTTTATGTCTTTTAACTTTATCAAATCATTATCATACTTTTAATCTTAATCATAATCATTCTTTTAACTTAATCTTATTAGTCACATTCAAAAAAACTAGTTCATTATTTTATTTATGATCATCATCATAGTTCAACATCCCTAAACTTATTAATCATGTATTATATATTTATGTATATTTTTTAAAGTTACTATTATTATTATTATTATTATTAAGTTACATTTATTTAAATACCTTTTATTTATTCAATTCACTTATTAGTCCATGTCTTTTTGTTACATTTTAACTTAGTTCTAATTAGCTTATTAGTTTTTTAATAGTTATATTATGTCACATTTAAATATTAATAGATATAGTTTATATAATTAATTTAGTATTAGGGTTAGGGTTTAATATTTATTATTAAATGGTATTAGGGTTTAGTATTTAATAGGTAGGGTTTGGTTTTGGGTTTTTATACAATATTAGGGTTTTAATAATAAATACGATCATTTAATGAAAGCATAAATTTTTAGTTCGTTTGTCGAAATGGATAACAACCCTAATGATGATGCACAGAATATGACATTGAAACCCTAAGGACAACTTGGTAAATTCAGGAGGGAAAAGTGAGGGTTGTTATAGTTAATATACTTAATGATATGTTTACTTATCATAATATCATGTTAACTATATATATATATATATATCCATATATATGACATCATATAGTTTTTACAAGTTTTAACGTTCGTGAATCACCAGTCTATATGAAACCTATTTCAATTAATCAAGTCTTAACAAGTTTGATTGCTTAACATGTTGGAAAACATTTAATCAAGTAAATATCAATTTCATTTAATATATATATATATAAGCATGGAAAAGTTCGGGTCACTACAAAACCTACCCGTTAAATAAATTTCGTCCCGAAATTTTTAAGCAGTTGGAGGTGTTGACGTATCTTCTGGAAATAACTGCGGGTACTTCTTCTTCATCTGATCGTCTCGTTCCCAGATGAACTCGGGTCCTCTACGAGCATTCCATCAAACCTTAACAATTAGTATCTTGTTTTGCTTAAGTCTTTTAACCTCACGATCCATTTTTTCGACGGATTATTCGATGAATTGAAGTTTTTCGTTGATTTGGATTTCGTCTAACGAAATAGTGAGATCTTCTTTAGCAAAACATTTCTTCAAATTTGAGACGTGGAAAGTGTTATGTACAGCCACGAGTTGTTGAGGTAATTCAAGTCGGTAAGCAACTGGTCCGACACGATCAATAATCTTGAATGGTCCAATATACCTTGGATTTAATTTCCCCCGATTACCAAATTGAATAACGCCTTTCCAAGGTGCAACTTTAAGCATGACCATCTCTCCAATTTGAAATTCTATATCTTTTCTTTTAATGTCATCGTAGCTCTTTTGTTGATTTTGGGCGCTTTTCAACCGTTGTTGATTTTGGATGATCTTCTCGGTAGTTTTTTGTATTATCTCCGGACCCGTATTCTGTCTATCCCCCACTTCACTCCAACAAATCAGAGACCTGCACTTTCTACCATAAAGTGCTTCAAACGGTGCCATCTCAATGCTTGAATGGTAGCTGTTGTTGTAGGAAAATTCTGCTAACAGAAGGTATCGATCCCAACCGTTTCTGAAATCAATAACACATGCTCGTAGCATGTCTTCAAGCATTTTTATCGTCCTTTTGCTCTGCCCATCAGTTTGTAGATGACAGGCAGTACTCATGTCTAGACGAGTTCCTAATGCTTGTTGTAATGTCTGCCAGAATCTTGAAATAAATCTGTCATCCCTATCAGAGATAATAGATATTGGTATTCCATGTCTGAAGATGACTTCCTTCAAATACAATCGTGCTAACTTCTCCATCTTGGCATCTTCTCTTATTGGCAGGAAGTGTGCCGATTTAGTGAGACGATCAACTATTACCCAAATATTATCAAAACACTTGCAGTCCTTGGGAATTTAGTGATGAAGTCCATGGTAATGTTTTCCCATTTCCATTCCGGGTTTTCAGGTTGTTGAAGTAGACCTGATGGTTTCTGATGCTCCGCTTTGACCTTAGAACACGTCAAACATTCTCCTACGTATTTAGCAACATCGGCTTTCATACCCAGCCACCAAAAATGTTTCTTTAGATCCTTATACATCTTCCCCGTTCCAGGATGTATTGAGTATCTGGTTTTATGAGCTTCTCTAAGTACCATTTCTCTCATATCTCCAAATTTTGGTACCCAAATTCTTCCAGCCCTATACCGGGTTCCGTCTTCCCGAATATTAAGATGCTTCTCCGATCCTTTGGGTATTTCATCCTTTAAATTTCCCTCTTTTAAAACTCCTTGTTGCGCCTCCTTTATTTGAGTAGTAAGGTTATTGTGAATCATTATATTCATAGCTTTTACTCCAATGGGTTCTCTGTCCTTTCTACTCAAAGCATCAGCTACTACATTCGCCTTCCCCGGGTGGTAACGAATCTCAAAGTCGTAATCATTCAACAATTCAATCTACCTACGCTGCCTCATGTTCAGTTGTTTCTGATTAAATATATGTTGAAGACTTTTGTGTTCGGTATATATAATACTTTTGACCCCATATAAGTAGTGCCTCCAAGTCTTTAATGCAAAAACAACCGCGCCTAATTCCAAATCATGTGTCGTATAATTCTGCTCGTGAATCTTCAATTGTCTAGACACATAAGCAATTATCTTCGTTCGTTGCATTAATACACAACCGAGACCTTGCTTTGAGGCGTCACAATATATCACAAAATCATCATTCCCTTTAGGTAATGACAATATAGGTGCCGTGGTTAACTTTTTCTTCAACAATTGAAACACTTTCTCTTGTTCATCTTTCCATTCAAGTTTCTTCCCTTTATACGTTAATGCAGTCCTGGATGAATCTCCTGTAATAACCAGCCAGCCCTAAAAATTGGCGTATGTGCTTCTGAGTTTTCGGGGTTTCCCACTTTTCAACGGTCTCAATCTTTGTTGGATCCACCTGAATACCTTCTTTGTTCACTATGTGACCGAGGAATTGAACTTCTTCCAACCAAAGTGCACACTTTGAAAACTTAGCGTATAGTTTTTCTTTTCTCATCAACTCTAGCACTTTTCTCAAATGTTCTTCGTGCTCTTGATCATTCTTCGAGTAAATAAGTATGTCATCGATGAAAACAATGACAAACTTGTCAAGATATGGCCCACACACTCGGTTCATGAGGTCCATGAACACAGCTAGTGCGTTAGTCAACCCAAACGGCATAACCATAAACTCGTAATGACCGTAACGCGTCCTAAAAGCAGTCTTTGGAATATCATCCTCCTTCACCCGCATTTGATGATACCCAGAACGTAAATCAATCTTCGAATAAACCAATGAGCCTTGTAGTTGATCAAATAAGTCGTCGATTCTCGGTAGTGGGTAGCGGTTCTTGATGGTAAGTTTGTTCAACTCTCGGTAGTCGATACACAACCTAAATGCACCATCCTTCTTCTTGACAAACAAAACAGGAGCTCCCCACGGTTATGTACTTGGTCGAATAAAACCACGCTCTAAAAGTTCCTGTAACTGACTTTGTAATTCTTTCATTTCGCTGGGTGCGAGTCTGTATGGAGCACGAGCTATTGGTGCAGCTCCTGGTACAAGGTTTATTTGAAATTCAACGGATCGATGTGGGGGTAATCCCGGTAATTCTTTTTGAAATACATCGGGAAATTCTTTTGCGACGGGAACATTACTGATGTTCTTTTCTTCAGGTTTAACTTCTTCGATGTGTGCTAGAATGATGTAACAACCTTTTCTTATTAGTTTTTGCACCTTCATACTACTAATAAGATTCAATTTCACATTATTCTTTTCTTCGTACACCATTAAAGGTTTTCCTTTTTCACGCATAATGCGAATCGCATTTTTGTAACAAACGACTTCTGCTCTCACCTTTTTCAACCAGTCCATGCCAATTATTACATCAAAACTCCCTAACTCGACTGGTATTAAATCAATTTTAAATGTTTCGTCAACAACTTTAATTTCTCTATCCCGACATACTTTATCTGCTGTAATTAGTTTACCGTTTGCTAATTCGAGTAAAAATTTACTATCCAAAGGCGTCAATGGGAAACTTAATTTAGCACAAAAATCTCTACTCATATAGCTTCTATCCACACCCGAATCAAATAAAACATAAGCAGATTTATCGTCAATAAGAAACGTACCCGTAACAAGCTCTGGGTCTTCCTGCGCTTCTGCCGAATTAATGTTGAAGACTCGTCCACGGCCTTGCCCATTATTATTCCCTTGATTAGGGCATGCTTTGCTGAAATGGCCCGACTTTCCGCATCCATAAGAAATAATGGAATTATTTGTTCTGTTATTTTTATATGCCTTTGGTCCATAGACATCACACTTCGTTACACTATGTCTGGTTCTATTACACTTGGTACATACTACTACACAGAACTTATCTGGATGAAACCCTCCACACCTTAGACATTGATTGTTTTGATTGTTGTTGCCATTGTTGTTATTGATTTGATGTTGTTGGGATTGTTATTGTTGTTGGAACGGTTGTTGCAGTTGTTGTTGTTGTTGTTGTTGGGATGTTTGTTGTACTTATTGTTAAGATTGCGGTTATTATTGCGATTGTTGGGATAGTTGTTGCGATTGTGGTTGTAATTGTTATTGTTGTTGTACTAGTGATTCTTGTCACCGTTTTCCTCCCACTTCCTCTTGAGTTGTTTCGTGTTGGCTTCTTTGGCCGCCTGCTCTTTAATTCTTCCCTCAATCTGATTTATGAGTTTATGAGCCATTCGACTTGCCTTTTGTATGGAAGCGGGCTTTTGTGAACTCACTTCTTCTTGGATCCTTACTGGTAACCCCTTTATAAATGCGTCGATCTTCTCTTCTTCATCTTCGAATGTTCCTGGACACAATAGGCACAACTCTGTGAATCGTCGTTCATATGTGGTAATGTCGAACCCTTGTGTTCGTAACTCTCTAAGCTCTACCTTGAGCTTATTGACTTCATTTCTAGGACGGTATTGCTTGTTCATCAATTGCTTGAATGCCGACCACGGTAGTATATAAGCAGCATTTTGTCCTACCTGTTCAAGATAGGTGTTCCACCACGTTAACACAGTACCTGTGAAGGTATGCGTAGCGTACTTAACTTTGTCCTCTTCAGTACACTTACTTATGGAAAACACCGATTCGACCTTCTCGGTCCACCGTTTCAATCCAATTGGTCCTTCGGTTCCATCAAATTCCAAAGGTTTGTAGGCAGTGAATTCTTTGTAGGAGCATCCTACACGATTTCTTGTGAAATTAGTTCCACTGCTAGATCTAGAGTTATTGTGATTATTTTGCATTGCAGCCTACACTGCGGCTATGTTCGCAGTAAGGAAAACACGGAAGTCTTCCTCGCTCATGTTCAAATTCTGACGAGTCGCTTGTGCCATTTCCTTCAAAAATAGCTAAAAGAATTGCGTTAATCATATAGAATTTAAGAGTAGTCAATAGTATTTCGTAGCATTATATGAACTTATTTATAAAAGTTTTTTTCTTCATATTAGCATTTTATAGTTTTAATTCGGGTAGTGCCTACCCGTTAAGTTCATACTTACTAGCTACTATACAACTCAACTACTACGCTTCTATATGAAAAACTTATTACAATAATATTTCGCGTTCAAACTTTATACAAAATATTACAAACTTACAATACCGCTATAATACATATAAGATGAAATATAGCACATAATAACTTTGCTACCCGGCAGCTATAAAGGTAGTTCTAGTTAATACGCAAGTTGTTCAGTAAAAGAAATAAAGACACGTAATTCATAAGTCCAGAAACAAGTCATGCATTCTGGTTTTATTAAGACGACTTCCCATCATTGGTCTTGTGAAAAGTAACCGTTATGACCATTGGCTAGGCAGCATGTTGTAATGTCGTCAAAAAGGCGAGGGTTTCGTAATGCCCAACAGCCTCGTAGCAATCTAAAAACCTTGTTTCTTACCCCTACTACTGAGTCCGTCACTTGTGATAATGTTTTATTTAAAAGTTGCAACCCAATGTTCTTTCTCTCAATTTGATGAGAAACGAACATTATTAACCCGTAAGCATAACATGCTCCTTTATGTTGCATGTTAGAAGCTCTTTCTAAAGAACGGAGTCCTATGTTGGGATATGTTGAGTCAAAATAGGTTCTTAACCCGTAGCGTAAAATTGCATCTGGGTTTCCCGCACTAAATGCCTTAAAGAAAACTTGGTGTAACTTAAAATCTCCCCAATGTGATATACCCCATCTTTCAAAGAAAAGCCTTTTATATACTAAGGCATGCCTGGAATGTCTTTCAAACGTTTGACAAACTAATTTTGCTGTAACTAATTGTGCTGATGAATTCTGCCCGACTCTAGACAAGATTTCATCAATCATATCTCCTGGTAGGTCTTCTAAAATTTTTGGTTGTCTATCCTTAACGTCCATTTTTGTGTTTTTATACTGTAAAATAGACAAGGATTAGATTCGAAAAAAAATAATTAACAAACAATACAATCAATTTTTACATAGAACATAAAAGTACAAGCACACTACAATACATATAATACACAACATGATTACAACCCTCTAATCTGAATCACTGGTTTCTTCTTCTTCGGACTTGGTTCGTTTTCCTAATTTTCTAGGGATATATGGTGCTCCTCTAATACGAGTCATCGTTTTCCACAATGGTTTAGAAAAACCTGGTGGTTTAGAGGTTCCCGGGTTATTGTTACAATTTGAGAGATACGGATGTTGCCGATACATATAAAGTTCATCGGGGTTGGAATCAGGTTTCTCTATTTTTACACCTTTTCCCTTATTATTTTCTTTTGCTATATTAAATTGGGTCGAGGTAATTTCTATAACATCATCGGAATCCTCATCGGGATCCGATTCATCGAAAAATTGGTAATCTTCCCAATATTTTGCTTCCTCGGCGGAAACACCATTGACCATTTTTAACTTTGGTCCGTTGGTTGAGGATTTTCTTTTATTTAAACGATTTACTGTAGGTATCAATATTTCTTCCTCCGGAACCTCTTCTTCTTCAGGTTCTTCCTCTTCCGGTTCATCCTCTTCCGGTTCCTCCTCTTCCGGTTCCTCTTCTTCCGGTTCCTCCTCTTCCGGTTCCTCCTCTTCCGGTTCTTCTTCGAGAATTTGTGAATCTTCCCAAATTATATTCGACTCTTCATTATTAATAGGTGAGTCAATGGGATTTGTACTAGTGGTAGACATCTATCACACAATATCAAGCACATTAAGAGGTTAATATATCACATAATATTTACATGTTAATAATATATAATTTCCAACAAAAGTGTTAAACAATCGTTATTAAAGAAAACACGGTCGAAGTCCAGACTCACTAATGTATCCTAACAAACTCGATAAGACACACTAATGCAAATTTCTGGTTTTCTAAGACCAACGCTCGGATACCAACTGAAATGTCCCGTTCATATTGATTATAAATGTTCCATATTAATTGATTTCGTTGCGAGGTTTTGACCTCTATATGAGACGTTTTTTAAAGACTGCATTCGTTTTTAAAACAAACCATAACCTTTATTTTATCGACAAGGTTAAAAAGTCACCACCTAGATTATCCAGAAATGATAATCTAAAATATCACACTTACACACTACCAATACATATTGGTTTACAATTTTAAAATGTTACAACAAAGTAAATCTCGAACGCAGTTTTAAACAATATTATACAAGCATGCTGACACCACATCTTGTCCATATATTAGCATGCAACAGCGGAAGCTCTTAATAATCACTTGAGAATAAACATGCTTTAAACGTCAACAAAAATGTTGGTGAGTTATAGGTTTAACCTATATATTTATCAAATCGTAATAATAGACCATAAGATTTCATCTTTCAATAACATGCAATATGCATAAAAATCATTCGTATGGTTGAACACCTGGTAACCGACATTAACAAATGCATCTAGAATATCTCCATATATAAATATCGAAGTACTAAAGCAGTTCAAATTCTCTGACTGGGGCTTGTCAATGGCCCATAGATCTATCTTTAGGATTCGCGTCAATTGGTGGCAATTACAATAAACACCAATTCTTAGGTTACCAAGTTCAACAAGGGCGATATCTGGTATAATGATTCAACATAGAATGTAGTTTCAATACTTGTGTCTATTTTGTAAATCATTTTCAAAACTGCATGTATTCTCATCCCAAAATATTAGATTTTAAAAGTGGGACTATAACTCACTTTCATAGATTTTTACTTCGTCGGGAAGTAAGACTTGGCCACTGGTCGATTAACGAACCTATAACAAATATGTACATATATATATATCAAAGTATGTTCAAAATATATTTACAACATTTTTAATACGTTTTAATGTTTTAAGTTTATTAAGTCAGCTGTCCTCGTTAGTAACCTACAATGTAACACCCTAATATTTGTGGTACAAAAGTGTAAATAGAGTACATAAAGCGTGGGAATAAATGTGGATTTTAAACGGAAGTCAGAGGCTGTTCAGGCCTCAGTGCGCGCAGCGCACACATATGGGTGCGCGTGGCGCACTTCCACTGTAGCCGGATTCTGCCTTTTCTAATTAGATATTTTGTAAGGGCTTTGTGGTAATTTCACTTGTGGAACGAGTTAAGGTCACAAGATCAGTAGTTGGGGTGTCATAACTCCATTTTCAACCACCTTCATCTTTCTAATTCAATTTTAGTAAGAGAAACCCATTTGAGTGAGAGAAAGCTCAAGTAAAGGAAGAAGGAGCTAGTTTCGGGTCTTAGCTCGAGTCATAAAGTTTTCCATCTCCTCACTAGCTACGTTTTAGTTGTCGTGGTAAGTTCTAATCTTGATTTCCTTAATTTGATTTGTTTAAGGGTTAGGGCTTGGGTTAGTGATGAACATAAAACCCATTATTAGTGATTTTGGGGGTTGTGGGTAAGATTGAGTCATGAGGACTCAAGAACAACCAACCTATGGTTTTAAAGTAATAAATGGTGTTAATGAGTCTAAAATGGTTAGTTAATCACTAGCTTACTTGTGTTGCTAGTAAAAAGTGTTTTTAGGGTTCATGGTTGACTTGAAATGGGTCAAATGGGTAGGTTTGACCTAGCATTATAAATTGTGTATGAAAACACCCTAGTTATGTGTTGATAGAGGTCTTAGAACCTTAATCACTAGCTTTTAGTGATTAGTTGGGAGTCTTGACCTTTAATGAGTGATTCTAGTGCAAATGGGTCATAAATGCACTAGTGAGGCTAGTTGGTGGAAAGTCCAACTTATTATGTGAATTAATTGAGAATTAATTGTGTTAGGTGACTCGCTTTGAAGTTACAAGTTGTTATTGGAAATCTCGCCAAGTCGACAAGGTGAGTGGAATGATTATACATGTGTGTATATAATGTATCTATTTGTAGGGCGGGAAAGGGGCCGGGTATATGTTGTCTATACCACAAAGAGTTAGTGATATATTTAGTTGTACACTAACGATGGATATTTCGTTGTCCAAATCGCCCAAGAGTTAGTGATATATTTCGTTGTACACTAACGATTGCTTGAACGGATATTTTGTTGTCCGTGTCGCCTAGGGGGTTAGTGATATATTTCGTTGTACACTAACGGTTGTTATGAACACCGATGGGAAATTCGAAGTACCATTACCATGTATTATTGGTTAACCATAATTAAGCGTTGTAGTGTAGCATATCATATTATTCGGGTTATATATATGCTATTATTGTGCTAGCTTGCGATCTTGAAGGGTTTAGAGTTATGCTTGTGATGGTATGCTATGTAAATTGCTAGCGTGTATGAGGTATTTGTGTAAGTGTTGTAGTGACCCGAACTTTTCCATGTTTATATATATTAAATGAAATTGTTATTTACATGATTAAGTGTTTCCAACATGTTAAGCAATCAAACTTGTACAGACTTGATTAATTGAAATAGGTTTCATATAGACAATTGACCACCCAAGTTGACCGGTGATTCACGAACGTTAAAACTTGTAAAAACTGTATGATGACATATATATGGTTATATATATAGTTAACATGATATTATGATAAGTAAACATATCATTAAATATATTAACAATGAACTACATATGTAAAAACAAGACTACTAACTTAATGATTTTGAAACGAGACATATATGTAACGATTATCGTTGTAACGACATTTAATATATATATATATCATATTAAGAGATATTCATACATCATAATATCATGATAATATAATAATTTAAAATCTCTTTTGATATTATAAATATTGGGTTAATAACATTTAACAAGATCGTTAACCTAAAGGTTTCAAAACAACACTTACATGTAACGACTAACGATGACTTAACGACTCAGTTAAAATGTATATACATGTAGTGTTTTAATATGTATTCATACACTTTTGAAAGAATTCAAGACACTTATTAAAATACTTCTACTTAACAAAAATGCTTACAATTACATCCTCGTTCAGTTTCATCAACAATTCTACTCGTATGCACCCGTATTCGTACTCGTACAATACACAGCTTTTAGATGTATGTACTATTGGTATATACACTCCAATGATCAGCTCTTAGCAGCCCATGTGAGTCACCTAACACATGTGGGAACCATCATTTGGCAACTAGCATGAAATATCTCATAAAATTACAAAAATATGAGTAATCATTCATGACTTATTTACATGAAAACAAAATTACATATCCTTTATATCTAATCCACACACCAACGACCAAAAACACCTACAAACACTTTCATTCTTCAATTTTCTTCATCTAATTGATCTCTCTCAAGTTCTATCTTCAAGTTCTAAGTGTTCTTCATAAATTCCAAAAGTTCTAGTTTCATAAAATCAAGAATACTTCCAAGATTGCAAGTTTACTTCCAAGTTTTCTAAATCCATTCCAAGTAATCATCCAAGATCAAGAAAACTTTGTTATTTACAGTAGGTTATCTTTCTAATACAAGGTAATAATCATATTCAAACTCTAATTCAATTTCTATAACTATAACAATCTTATTTCGAGTGGAAATCTTACTTGAAATTGTTTTCGTGTCATGATTCTGCTTCAAGAACTTTCAAGCCATCCAAGGATCCTTTGAAGCTAGATCTATTTTTCTCATTTCCAGTAGGTTTATCCAAGGAACTTGAGGTAGTAATGATGTTCATAACATCATTCGATTCATATATATAAAGCTATCTTATTCGAAGGTTTAAACTTGTAATCACTAGAACATAGTTTAGTTAATTCTAAACTTGTTCGCAAATAAAAGTTAATCCTTCTAACTTGACTTTTAAAATCAACTAAACACATGTTCTATATCTATATGATATGCTAACTTAATGATTTAAAACCTGGAAACACGAAAAACACCGTAAAACCGGATTTACGCCGTCATAGTAACACCGCGGGCTGTTTTGGGTTAGTTAATTAAAAAACTATGATAAACTTTGATTTAAAAGTTGTTATTCTGGGAAAATGATTTTTATTATGAACATGAAACTATATCTAAAAATTATGGTTAAACTCAAAGTGGAAGTATGTTTTCTAAAATGGTCATCTAGACGTCGTTCTTTCGACTGAAATGACTACCTTTACAAAAACGAAGTGTAAATTATTTTTCCGACTATAAACCTATACTTTTTCTGTTTAGATTCATAAAATAGAGTTCAATATGAAACCAGAGCAATTTGATTCACTCAAAACGGATTTAAAATGAAGAAGTTATGGGTAAAACAAGATTGGATAATTTTTCTCATTTTAGCTACGTGAAAATTGGTAACAAATCTATTCCAACCATAACTTAATCAACTTGTATTGTATATTATGTAATCTTGAGATACCATAGACACGTATACAATGTTTCGACCTATCATGTCGACACATCTATATATATTTCGGAACAACCATAGACACTCTATATGTGAATGTTGGAGTTAGCTATACAGGGTTGAGGTTGATTCCAAAATATATATAGTTTTAGTTGTGATCAATACTGAGATACGTATACACTGGGTCGTGGATTGATTCAAGATAATATTTATCGATTTATTTTTGTACATCTAACTGTGGACAACTAGTTGTAGGTTACTAACGAGGACAGCTGACTTAATAAACTTAAAACATCAAAATATATTAAAAGTGTTGTAAATATATTTTGAACATACTTTGATATATATGTATATATTGTTATAGGTTTGTGAATCAACCAGTGGCCAAGTCTTACTTCCTGACGAAGAAAAAATCTGTGAAAGTGAGTTATAGTCCCACTTTTAAAATCTAATATTTTTGGGATGAGAATACATGCAGGTTTTATAAATGATTTACAAAATAGACAGAAGTACGTGAAACTACATTCTATGGTTGAATTATCGAAATCAAATATGCCCCTTTTTATTAAGTCTGGTAATTTAAGAATTAGGGAACAGACACCCTAATTGACGTGAATCCTAAAGATAGATCTATTGGGCCTAACAAACCCCATCCAAAGTACCGGATGCTTTAGTACTTTGAAATTTATATCATATCCGAAGGGTGTCCCGGAATGATGGGGATATTCTTATATATGCATCTTGTTAATGTCGGTTACCAGGTGTTCACCATATGAATGATTTTTATCTCTATGTATGGGATGTGTATTGAAATATGAAATCTTGTGGTCTATTGTTACGATTTGATATATATAGGTTAAACCTATAACTCACCAACATTTTTGTTGACGTTTAAAGCATGTTTATTCTCAGGTGAATACTAAGAGCTTCCGCTGTTGCATACTAAAATAAGGACAAGATTTGGAGTCCAGGTTTGTATGATATTGTGTAAAAACTACATTCAAGAAACTGATTTCGATGTAACATATTTGTATTGTAAACCATTATGTAATGGTCGTGTGTAAACAGGATATTTTAGATTATCATTATTTGATAATCTACGTAAAGCTTTTTAAACCTTTATTTATGAAATAAAGGTTATGGTTTGTTTTAAAAATGAATGCAGTCTTTGAAAAACGTCTCATATAGAGGTCAAAACCTCGCAACGAAATCAATTAATATGGAACGTTTTTAATCAATAAGAACGGACATTTCAGTTGGTATCCGAGCGTTGGTCTTAGAGAACCAGAAAATTTGCATTAGTGTGTCTTATCGAGTTTGTTAGGATGCATTAGTGAGTCTGGACTTCGACCGTGTTTTCTTTAAAAATAATTGCTTAACATTTTTGTTGGAAACTATATATTATTAACATGTATATATTATGTGACATATTAATCTCTTAACATATTTTATATTGTGTGATAGATGTCTACCTCTAGCACAAATCCCATTGACTCACCTAATAATAACGAAGAGTCGAATATATATTGGACTGATTCACAAGTTCCCGAAGAAGAACCGGAAGAAGAATCAGAACCGGAAGAAGAATCAGAACCGGAAGAGGAGGAACCGGAGGAGGAAATAGAACTGGTGGGGGAAATAATAAAATGGTTAAGTAAAAGAAAATCCTCAACCAACCGCCCAAGGTTAATTATGGTCAATGGTGTTTCCGCCAAGGAAGCAAAATATTGGGAGGATTACCAATTCTCCGATGAATCGGATTCCGACGAGAATTCCGATGATGTTATAGAAATTACCCCAACTGAATTTAAAAAGGCAAAAGAAAATAATAAAGGAAAGGGCATAAAAATAGAGAAATCTAATTCCAACCCCGGTGAACTTTATATGTATCGTCAACCCCCGAAGCCCTTAAGTTGTAACAATGACCCGGGAACCTCTAAACTACCAGGTTTTTCTAGACCAATGTGGAAAATGACGGCTCGTATTAGGGGAACATCATATATCCCTAAAAACTTAGCAAAAAGAACCAAGTTCGAAAAAGAAGAAACGAGTGAGTCGGAATAAGATAGTTGTATTTGTGCGGTGTAATATATGTAATATAGTGTGCTTATGCTTTACGATATATGTAAAAATTGCTTGTATTAATAAGTATTTTTTATGAATCTAACTCTTGTCTATTTTACAGTATAAAAACACAAAATGGATAGACAACCCAATATTTTAGAAGACTTACCCGGAGATATGATTGATGAAATCTTGTCTAGAGTCGGTCAGAATTCCTCGGCGCAACTATTTATGGCAAAATCAGTTTGTAAGACATTCGAAGAACGTTCCAAGAATGCCTTGGTTTATAAAAGGCTTTCGTTTGAAAGATGGGGGATATCACATTGGGAAACCCATAAGTTACGATGTGTTTACTTTGACGCATATATTGCGGGAAACCCAAATGCTATTTTATGCAACGGGTTAAGAAATTATTTTGACTCAATGTATCCGAATATAGGACTTCATGATTTAGAAAAAGCGGCTAACATGCAACATAAAGAAGCGTGTTATGCTTATGGGTTAGTAATGTTCGCTTCTCACCAAATGAGAAAAAGAACATCGGGCTACAACTATTAAACAAAACGTTCCCACAAGTGACGGAGTCGGTAATTGGGGTAAGAAATGAGGTTTTTAGGTTATTACGAGACTGTTGGTCATTACGTAACCTTCGCCCTTTTGACAACGTTACAACACGTTGTAATACTATCAGTCATAACGGTTACGTTCCGCAAGACCAAGGATGGGAAGTGGTATTAGTAAAACCAGAATGCATGACTTGTTTCTGGACGTATGAATTACGTGTCTTTGTTGCCTTTGCTGAACGCCTTATTTATTAACTAGAATTATCTTCGCAACTACTTTGTATCAAAGTTTTATGTGCTATATTTCATGCTATATGTAAAATAGCGGGATTGTAAGTTTGCAAGTTATTGTATAAAGGTTTGAATATGATATTTTTTTTTTGTTGTGATTAGTTTTTCATATAGAATTGTAGTAGTTGAAATGGTATGTTAGCTACTAAGTATGAACTTAACGGGTAGGTACTACCCGAATTAAAGAGTATAAAACGCTAATATGAAGAAAGAGCTTTTATAAATAAGTTCATATTACGCTACGAAATACTATTGACTACTCTTGATATTCTATATGATTAACTCGTTTCATTTGACTATTTTGAAGGAAATGGCACCGACTACTCGACACACCTTGAATATGAGTGAAGAGGAATTTCGTGCCTTTCTTGCTTCAAACATAGCCGCAGTACAGGCTGCGCTACATACCAACAATAACCTTGGATCTAGCAGTACAGGAAATCGTGTAGGATGCACCTACAAAGAATTCACTGCCTACAAACCTTTGGAATTTGATGGAACCGAAGGACCGATCGGATTGAAACGGTGGACCGAGAAGGTCGAATCGGTGTTTTCCATAAGTAAGTGTACTGAAGAGGACAAAGTGAAGTACGCTACGCATACCTTCACAGGTTCTGCGTTAACATGGTGGAATACCTATCTAGAGCAAGTGGGACAAGATGATGCTTACGCACTACCGTAGTCAGCATTCAAGCACTTGATGAACCAGAAGTACCGTCCCAGAAATGAGGTCAATAAGCTCAAGACAGAACTTAGAGGGTTACGAACCCAAGGATTTGATATTACCATGTACGAAAGACGATTCACAGAATTGTGCTTATCGTGTCCGGGAGCGTTCGAAGATGAGGAAGAGAAGAACGACGCGTTTGTGAAAGGATTACCGGAAAGAATCCAAGAAGATATAAGTTCACACGAGCCCGCCTCCATACAACAGGCATGTAGAATGGCTCACAAACTAGTGAACCAGATTGAAGAAAGAATTAAAGAACAGACTGCTGAAGAGGCCAATGTGAAGCAAGTCAAAAGAAAGTGGGAGGAAAACGGTGATAAGAATCACCAATACAACAACAACAGCAATTACAACAATAATCGCAACAACTATCCCAACAATCACAACAACAATCGCAACTACAACAAACGGCCCAACAACAACAACAACAACAACAACAACAACAACAACAACAACAACAACAACAACAACAACAACAACAACAACAACAACAACAACAACAACAACAACAACAACAACAACAACAACATCAACTACAATAATCATCCCAACAACAATATAACCGCAACAACAACAACAACAACAACAACAACAACAACAACAACAACAGCAACTACAATAATCATCCCAACAACAATAATAACCGCAACAACAACAACAATCAGAAGCAGCTATGCCAAAGGTGTGAAAAGTATCACTCGGGGTTCTGCACCAAATTTTGCAACAAGTGTAAAAGAAATGGTCATAGAACGGCGAACTGTGAGGTCTACAGACCAGGGGTTAACAGAACGAAAGGAACAAATGGTGTCAGAACGAGTAATGGCGGAGCAAGTAGTGTCGGAGCAAGTTATGCCAATGTAGTATGTTATAAATGTGGAAAACCAGGCCACATTATTAGAAATTGCCCGAACCAGGAGAACACGAATGGACAAGTCCGCGGAAGAGTTTTCAATATTAATGCGGCAGAGGCACAGGAAGACCCGGAGCTTGTTACGGGTACGTTTCTTATTGACAATAAATCTGCTTACGTTTTATTTGATTCGGGTGCGGATAGAAGCTATATGAGTAGAGATTTTTGTGCTAAATTAAGTTGCCCATTGACGCCATTGGATAGTAAATTTTTACTCGAATTAGCAAATGGTAAATTAATTTCAGCAGATAATATATGTCGGAATCGAGAAATTAAACTGGTTAGCGAAACATTTAAGATTGACTTGATACCAGTAGAGTTAGGGAGTTTTGATGTGATAATCGGTATGGACTGGTTAAAAGAAGTAAAAGCAGAGATCGTTTGTTACAAAAATGCAATTCGCATTATACGAGAAAAAGAAAAACCCTTAATGGTGTACGGAGAAAAGGGCAACACGAAGCTACATCTTATTAGTAATTTGAAGGCACAAAAACTAATAAGAAAAGGTTGCTATGCTGTTCTAGCACACGTTGAGAAAGTACAAACTGAAGAAAAGAGCATCAATGATGTTCCCGTCGCAAAAGAATTTCCCGATGTATTTCCGAAAGAATTACCGGGATTACCCCCACATCGATCCGTTGAATTTCAAATAGATCTTGTACCAGGAGCTGCACCAATAGCACGTGCTCCTTACAGACTCGCACCCAGCGAGATGAAAGAACTGCAAAGTCAATTACAAGAACTTTTAGAACGTGGTTTCATTTGACCAAGCACATCACCGTGGGGAGCTCCTGTTTTGTTTGTCAAGAAGAAAGATGGTACATTCAGGTTGTGTATCGACTACCGAGAGTTGAACAAACTTACCATCAAGAACCGCTACCCACTACCGAGAATCGACGACTTATTTGATCAACTACAAGGCTCGTCTGTTTATTCAAAGATTGACTTACGTTCCGGTATCATCAAATGCGGGTGAAAGAAGATGATATTCCAAAGACTGCTTTTAGGACGCGTTTTGGTCATTACGAGTTTATGGTTATGCTGTTTGGATTGACTAACGCACCAGCTGTGTTCATGGACCTTATGAACTGAGTGTGTGGACCATACCTTGACAAGTTTGTCATTGTTTTCATTGATGACATACTTATTTACTCAAAGAATGACCAAGAACACGGTGAACATTTGAGAAAGGTGTTAGAAGTATTGAGGAAGGAAGAATTGTACGCTAAATTTTCAAAGTGTGCATTTTGGTTGGAAGAAGTTCAATTCCTCGGTCACATAGTGAACAAAGAAGGTATTAAGGTGGATCCGGCAAAGATAGAAACTGTTGAAAAGTGGGAAACCCCGAAAACTTCGAAACACATACGCCAGTTTTTAGGACTAGCTGGTTACTACAGAAGGTTCATCCAAGACTTTTCTAGAATAGCAAAACCTTGACTGCATTAACGCATAAAGGGAAGAAATTTGAATGGAATGATGAACAAGAGAAAGCGTTTCAGTTATTGAAGAAAAAGCTAACTACGGCACCTATATTGTCATTGCCTGAAGGGAATGATGATTTTGTGATTTATTGTGACGCATCAAAGCAAGGTCTCGGTTGTGTATTAATGCAACGAACGAAGGTGATTGCTTATGCATCTAGACAATTGAAGATTCACGAACAAAATTATACGACGCATGATTTGGAATTAGGCGCGGTTGTTTTTTCATTAAAGACTTGGAGGCACTACTTATATGGGATCAAAAGTATTATATATACCGACCACAAAAGTCTTCAACACATATTTAATCAGAAACAACTGAATATGAGGCAGCGTAGGTGGATTGAATTGTTGAAAGATTACGACTTTGAGATTCATTACCACCCAGGGAAGGCAAATGTGATAGCCGACGCCTTGAGCAGGAAGGACAGAGAACCCATTCGTGTAAAATCTATGAATATAATGATTCACAATAACCTTACCACTCAAATAAAGGAGGCGCAACAAGG
The DNA here is from genome assembly GCF_046630445.1 of Rutidosis leptorrhynchoides. Classification (NCBI taxonomy): domain Eukaryota; kingdom Viridiplantae; phylum Streptophyta; class Magnoliopsida; order Asterales; family Asteraceae; genus Rutidosis; species Rutidosis leptorrhynchoides. The sequence continues at coordinate 119,381,396 of NC_092341.1, forward strand.
AGTTTTAAAAGAGGGAAATTTAAAGGATGAAATACCCAAAGGATCGGAGAAGCATCTTAATATTCGGGAAGACGGAACCCGGTATAGGGCTGAAAGGATTTGGGTACCAAAATTTGGAGATATGAGAGAAATGGTACTTAGAGAAGGTCATAAAACTAGATACTCAATACATCCTGAAACGGGGAGGATGTACAAGGATCTTAAGAAACATTTTTGGTGGCCAGGTATGAAAGCCGATATTGCTAAATATGTAGGAGAATGTTTGACGTGTTCTAAGGTCAAAGCTGAACATCAGAAACCATCAGGTCTACTACAACAACCTGAAATCCCGGAATGGAAATGGGAAAACATTACCATGGATTTCATCACTAAATTGCCAAGGACTGCAAGTGGTTTTGATACTATTTGGGTAAGAGTTGATCATCTCACCAAATCAGCACACTTTCTGCCAATAAGAGAAGATGACAAGATGGAGAAGTTAGCATGACTGTATTTGAAGGAAGTCGTCTCCAGACATGGAATACCAATCTCTATTATCTCTGATAGGGATGGCAGATTTATTTCAAGATTCTGGCAGACATTACAGCAAGCATTAGGAACTCGTCTAGACATGAGTACTTCCTATCATCCACAAACTGATGGGCAGAGCGAAAGGACGATACAAATGCTTGAAGTCATGCTACGAGCATGTGTTATTGATTTCGGAAACAGTTGGGATCGACATCTACCGTTAGCAGAATTTTCCTACAACAATAGCTACCATTCAAGCATTGAGATGGCGTCGTTTGAAGCACTTTATGGTAGAAAGTGCAGGTCTCTGATTTGTTGGAGTGAAGTGGGGGATACACAGATTACGGGTCTAGAGATAATACAAGAAACTACCGAGAAGATCATCCAAATTCAACAACGGTTGAAAACCGCCCAAAGTCGACAAAAGAGCTACGCTGACATTAAAAGAAAAGATATAGAATTTGAATTGGAGAGATGGTCATGCTTAAAGTTGCACCTTAGAAAGGCGTTGTTCGATTTGGTAAACGAGGAAAATTAAATCCAAGGTATATTGGACCATTCAAGATTATTGATCGTGTCGGACCAGTAGCTTACCGACTTGAGTTACCTCAACAACTCGCGGCTGTACATAACACTTTCCACGTCTCGAATTTGAAGAAATGTTTTGCTAAAGAAGATCTCACTATTCCGTTAGATGAAATCCAAATCAACGAAAAACTTCAATTTATCGAAGAACCCGTCGAAATAATGGATCGTGAGGTTAAAAGACTTAAGCAAAACAAGATACCAATTGTTAAGGTTCGATGGAATGCTCGTAGAGGACCCGAGTTCACCTGGGAACGAGAAGATCAGATAAAGAAGAAATACCCGCACTTATTTCCAGAAGATACGTCAACACCTCCAACTGCTTAAAATTTCGGGACGAAATTTATTTAACGGGTAGGTACTGTAGTGACCCGAACTTTTCCATGTTTATATATATTAAATGAAATTGTTATTTACATGATTAAGTGTTTCCAACATGTTAAGCAATCAAACTTGTGAAGACTTGATTAATTGAAATAGGTTTCATATAGACAATTGACCACCCAAGTTGACCGGTGATTCACGAACGTTAAAACTTGTAAAAACTGTATGATGACATATATATGGTTATATATATAGTTAACATGATATTATGATAAGTAAACATATCATTAAGTATATTAACAATGAACTACATATGTAAAAACAAGACTACTAACTTAATGATTTTGAAACGAGACATATATGTAACGATTATCGTTGTAACGACATTTAATGTATATATATCATATTAAGAGATATTCATACATGATAATATCATGATAATATAATAATTTAAAATCTCATTTGATATTATAAACATTGGGTTAACAACATTTAACAAGATCGTTAACCTAAAGGTTTCAAAACAACACTTACATGTAACGACTAACGATGACTTAACGACTCAGTTAAAATGTATATACATGTAGTGTTTTAATATGTTTTAATATGTAACGACTAACGATGACTTAACGACTCAGTTAAATTATTTTTCCGACTATAAACCTATACTTTTTCTGTTTATATTCATAAAATTGAGTTCAATATGAAACCATAGCAATTTGATTCACTCAAAACGGATTTAAAATGAAGAAGTTATCTGTAAAACAAGATTGGATAATTTTTCTCATTTTAGCTACGTGAAAATTGGTAACAAATCTATTCCAACCATAACTTAATCAACTTGTATTGTATATTATGTAATCTTGAGATACCATAGACACGTATACAATATTTCAACCTATCATGTCGACACATCTATATATATTTCGGAACAACCATAGACACTCTATATGTGAATGTTGGAGTTAGCTATACAGGGTTGAGGTTGATTCCAAAATATATATAGTTTGAGTTGTGATCAATACTGAGATACGTATACACTGGGTCGTGGATTGATTCAAGATAATATTTATCGATTTATTTCTGTACATCTAACTGTGAACAACTAGTTGTAAGTTACTAACGAGGACAGCTGACTTAATAAACTTAAAACATCAAAATATATTAAAAGTGTTGTAAATATATTTTGAACATACTTTGATATATATGTATATATTGTTATAGGTTTTTGAATCAACCAGTGGCCAAGTCTTACTTCCCGACGAAGTAAAAATCTGTGAAAGTGAGTTATAGTCCCACTTTTAAAATCTAATATTTTTGGGATGAGAATACATGCAGGTTTTATAAATGATTTACAAAATAGACAGAAGTACGTGAAACTACATTCTATGGTTGAATTATCGAAATCGAATATGCCCCTTTTTATTAAGTCTGGTAATTTAAGAATTAGGGAACAGACACCCTAATTGACGCGAATCCTAAAGATAGATCTATTGGGCCTAACAAACCTCATCCAAAGTACCGGATGCTTTAGTACTTCAAAATTTATATCATATCCGAAGGGTGTCCCGGAATGATGGGGATATTCTTACATATGCATCTTGTTAATGTCGGTTACCAGGTGTTCCCCATATGAATGATTTTTATCTCTATATATGGGATGTGTATTGAAATATGAAATCTTGTGGTCTATTGTTACGATTTGATATATATAGGTTAAACCTATAACTCACCAACATTTTTGTTGACGTTTAAAGCATGTTTATTCTCAGGTGAATAATAAGAGCTTCCGCTGTTGCATACTAAAATAAGGACAAGATTTGGAGTCCATGTTTGTATGATATTGTGTAAAAACTGCTTTCAAGAAACTGATTTTGATGTAACATATTTGTATTGTAAACCATTATGTAATGGTCGTGTGTAAACAGGATATTTTAGATTATCATTATTTGATCATCTACGTAAAGCTTTTTAAACCTTTATTTATGAAATAAAGGTTATGGTTTGTTTTAAAAATGAATGCAGTCTTTGAAAAACGTCTCATATAGAGGTCAAAACCTCGCAACGAAATCAATTAATATGGAACGTTTTTAATCAATAAGAAAGGGACATTTCAAGTGTATACAAGTAGGTATATTATATATGTATGTGTATAATTATTGCATTCACTAAACGTTAGCTTACCCTCTCGTTGTTTACCTTTTTAGGATTCGACTTGGATAAGGGCAAAGGAATTCGCACGGATTAGTGGCTTTTCGGGGGTTATAGCTTTTTGGAAGTTCGACCAAGATTTGGGTAGTTTAACCCCAAACACCATGCTCTAGTGATGTTTGGCAATTAAACTTTTTGTGGTCGAAACTCGTATTTCGTACTTAATGGTATTTTGGGCATATGTAGGCCTCGCTATGTAAAACTCGTTTTATCATTGATTCGTGCTAGTTTTACTTATACTAATATGATGTGAAAAGCATTTCGTCTAAAAATGTTGGGAAGTGTTAGATCTTTTTACGAAAATGGAACAAGTTGGACAGCGGCCGGCCAGGCCCTGTGCGCGCCGCGCACAGGTAGGGATGCGCGCCGCGCACCCTGCCTGGGAAGGCCTGCTTCGAAATTTTTTTTTTATTTTGCAGTTTTGGTTGGTTAATGTCATACCCCGTCCTAATCCATTTGGACGAAGCCACCAACATCTGGTCCCATTGCGATGATCGACTCCAAGTAATGTCTTTAAAATGAGCAAATGCACAGCGGAAGATTTCTTTCATACCTGAAAATAAACATGCTTTCAAGTGTTAACCAAAAGGTTGGTGAGTTCATACGTTAATCATAAAACAAAAAAATTCATCATTTTGATAGACCACAAGATTTAAATCCTGCATGGTACAAATGGGCCCGAATCCTATACCCACCTGTAATGTACATGCAATATCTTTTAAATACAGTACACCTTTCTCATGTACGAAATCATTTTTCATAAATCTTAGTAACTGTACACATATCTCGTGCACAAAAATAACATACACATAACCTGTGTATAAAAATCATTCTCTCGATACATAACATTCACTTTTCATTGCTTTCATAGCTTGGATTGGTAACCGACTTTAACATATAATGCGCATAATAATATCCCCAAAATAGAACATCTCGTCTGTATAATAATCATATAAACTTCGAAGTACTAAACACCACGCCCACTAGCCCTTCCGTCTAGTGAACATTCTGGGTGGGGTTGTTAAACCCGGTAACTACCTTTAGGATTCGCGTCAATTAGGCGTGCACTAATTCTCAAAATTAGTGATGTTCCCTAATTCTTAGGTTACCAAGCAATAATAATCAGGGGAAAAATATTCATATCAATTGTGGCAATTATCACGTCCACATAATTCAATGGTGGCAATTATCACGTCCACATAATTCATTCGAGGAATGTTTTGCTTGTGTCTATCTCGTCAAACATTTATAAAAGCATTTCATGTATTCGCAGTTCAAAATGTATTACAAAAGCATTTAATAAAGCAGTTGTAAAAGTAGCGCATATATTCTCAGTCCCAAAAATGTAAAGAGTAAAAGGGAATTAAATGAACTCACGCATATAAATATTGCAAAACAGTTATTAAAACATTGCATGTATTCTCAGCCAAAAAATGTAATGAGTAAAAGGGAGCAAATGAACTCACCATGCTGTATTTTATAGTAAAAATACTTATGAAGACATTGAACAATTGTAGGGTTGGTCTCTGATAGTTAAAGCTAAGGGGTATAAAATACTATTAAATTTTTACAGGGAAATACTATTAAATACGATACAATTTTACACAAGATATTTATTTATTTATAGAATGGATATACTTAAACCTTGCTACAACACTTATAGGCAGTGTACCTAATCGTACAGTAGTGTAGTTTTTAGTAAGTCCGGTTCGGTCCACAGGGAAAATCTTTTTCACAAAGCTTAACGCTATATTAGTTTTATTTTATAAAAATACAAATATATATATATATAAGTAATATTATTATTATAAAGGGGAGTTTTTACCGTTTAATGACCGGTTTGTCGATTTTAAAACTTTAGTCGCAGTTAAAACCAAATGTAAAATATTAAATAAATAAAAGACTTAATTTAAAGCGTAAAGTAAATAACGATAATGAAATTGTGATAAATAAAAGTGCGATAAAATAAACTTGCGATAATTAAAAATACGATAATTAAAAGTGCAATTAAATATAATAACAATAAATAAAAGTGCGATAATTAGAAGTGCAATTAAATATAAAATAAAGGAAATTAAATATGAAATAAAAGAATTATGCTTATTTACACTTCCGTAATCATGATGTTTGACGTGTTGATTTTAGTTTTATGCCCATGGGTTAATTGTCCTTTGTCCAGGATTATTTAATATGTCCGTCTAGTTTTTGTCCAAAACAGTCCATCAGTCATAAATATAAAGTGCGAGTGTCCTCGTCAAAGTATCCTTATACCCGAAGTTAAATATTCCAACTAATTGGGGACTTAAACTGTAACAAGGTTTTAATACTTTGTTTAATAATTACACCAGGATGTCGACTGCGTGTAACCCAAGGTTTTAATACTTTGTTATCAATTATGCCAAGTGTCCTTGTATATAATTTCACCCCTCTTTTAATAATTCTAGTGGCTATTAATCCATTCCCTTGTCCGGTTAAATAAACGATTATTCTTACATATATATACCCCGCCCATCGTGTCCGATCGAGTGTATATGGTTATTTATAGGGACGTTCAATTGTAAATCTTTATATTAAAATTAACAAACTATCATTTAGTTAAACAAATATAAAGCCCATTAATAGCCCATAGTCTAATTTCCACAAGTGTCGTTCTTTTGTCCAACCCCCAATTATGGTACAAAGCCCAATTACCCAATTTTAATATTTTTAGCCCAACATCATGATTACTTCGGATTAAATAAGTATAATAATAACTTAGCTACGAGACATTAAATTAAAAAGGTTGAACATAACTTACAATGATTAAAAATAGCGTAGCGTTACCCGGACAGAATTTCGACTTACACCCTTACAACATTCGCTAACACACCCTTATTATTAGGATTTAAAATTAAAATTAAAATTAAAATATAAATTATATATACATATACTACGTTTGAGTGAAGAAGAAAAAGATGTGTTTTGTGTTACACCAAAGCTCGATTTTTATAGGCCTGTGATCTGGAAAAGATGCTCATGCGATCGCATGAGCTTTACCCTTCAAGGCCATGCGATCGCATGGCCAGCTGGGGAGACTCAAAAGTCTTTGTTTTTTTATGCCGACGGTTTTTAAATATAATATAATATATATATTAATTTTAAGAATTAATTATATATTATATTATATTCATGTGCATAGTTGACTTGAAATTTTTAGTCCGTTGCGTCGAGCGTTGAGAGTTGACTCTGGTCTCGGTTCCGGATTTTCGAACGTCCTTGCGAATAATTTAATATCTTGTACTTTGCGTTTTGAATCTTGTACTCTTGTAATTTTGAGACGTTTCTTATCAATAATTGGAACCTTATTGATTGTATTTTGTACTTTTGAGCTTTTTGGTCATTTGCGTCTTCAATTCGTCGAATCTGTCTTTTGTCTTCACCTTTTATTATTTAAACTAATATCACTTGTAAATAGAACAATTGCAACTAAAAGCTTGTCTTTCTTGAGGAATAATGCTATGAAATATATGTTCGTTTTTAGCATTATCAAATATTCCCACACTTGAGCGTTGCTTGTCCTCAAGCAATATCGTCTTGAAATACTAGAATCACTTCTTTATTCTTCACACTTTGTACATCAGTGATTTCAATACGGCGGTATAAACAATGGTAGTAACGATGTGGTTTACAGTCTCACATGACTTATGAAAATTTAGATCCTTTAGGAAATTGGATCTTTATGAAAACATTTGATTTTTTTTTTTTTTGAAAATTAAATCTAGCTTTTACCCTAGATAAGTTTTTCGGAATAACCCTTCACCAGTGTTTGCAAAATATTTTTGTGAGTTTGGTGGGTTTCGGATTTGAAAATTTTAGCTTAAAACTTGTGGTTTTGTGTCACCCACTTGCTAACCTTGTATTAGGAAAGCAACACGTCCAGTATACTTGCTCCGTATATTACCTTTTGGTAAACTACCGTCCGGTTGTAAAGGAAAGCGTTGAACAAGCAACTGTTAAGGCAATGTCCCTTGACATGCTTTTAATTATGGTCTATAACGTGTCGGACGCAATTATTATCCTTGGTAGGAGCAATAGTAAAGCTCACCCTTATGATTTTTCGGTCTGGCACAAGGTCATGTCTTTGACCATGCTATGCAACCACCGTTCTTACGGTTGACACCCGATTTGGTTCAGATGACCTAATGAATTCCAGGTGAATTCCTAGGATTTTACGTTCAATGGTAATGAACGCATTGAAAATGGGTTTTCAGAAAACAAATTGGTTTGTAATTTGATCAAAATATTTTTCCCGTTCAAGCTCGAGTTTAGATATCATTGAATTCCATGAGTTTGAATTCTCAATCTTTAAGGTCAATCTGAAGGATTGAGTAATATCAGGCTTATAAGCTGATTTTTAATCTTTAAGGAGATTATTCTTTCTGGGGATCTGATTTATTAGTCTTATCAAGCTAATTTGCACGGTGCCCCCCCATTGTACGAGACAGATCCTCTCATGGTTAGGATAAGTCTGACCACTTGGTGACCCTGTTTGATGCTGAGGTCCATGGATTTCCTGCTAATTTTAGTGATTACTTTTCTAGGTTTTTCGTCAACCTACAGCTGGTCTGGACGACAACTTCATGACCTAAATCAAGAAGCGTGTGTCTTTTTCAGAAGACTTTACTTCCTTTTAATGATGGAATTGATTCATCGTGTAGATCCATCTTTTCTTTTCTTTCATCGGGTAAAACAGTTAATTATCGTCCAAAACAAAAGTATTTTCAATTATTTGTACAAAAATATGTGATATATATTTTGAATAACTCGGTGAAAATTTCCCACACTTGGCCATTATTTTCCTTTTTATTGTCCTCTATTCCATTTTAAATGAATTCTAACATTTTGGTTTGTTTCTCAATTTATGTCCTTTACTAGGTAACAATAATTTCGGTGTTAACACCTAGTTTTATCGTTCATAAATATGTATAAACATGATTTTGAGTTCATTTAATTGAAAATTTTGAAAAATTTTACTAGAATTGGGTAGTCAGTATATAAGACTAGGGCTGTTCTTTATTATCAGAGAGCACTAGATTCTAATACAACTACTACTTTACTAGTATTTCTAATGGTAACCAAGTGTATAAAGTAAAAATTTTAAAATCCGAAAGAATTTAACCCCTTCCCACATTTAAGATCTTGCAATGCCCTCATTTGCAAGAAATCAGTAACAATTTAAATTATTGAGGGTGATTAGCGTAGAAAAATGATTAAATTTTACCAAAGTTTCCAAACATATTGGCGTTTGTTTGCTGAATGATAAATGGTGCATATCATTTGTTCATTCCGTCTGTTGTTACATCACATTTATTTGTCATCTTGTCGTCAAAATTAGTAGCTTTTGCTGAACTTAATGCCAGTCTTTGAAAATGCGCTGTTTTACCCTGTTTTGTATAATTTACAATATACATACATACAAATATAAACATGCATGGCAATTTGAAATGGGACCTAATATCCCACTTTCAAATCCTAAATGTGAAATATTAGTACACAATAATAATAAAAATGATAAAGATTACCTAAGTATATTCAATAACATAAGTTTAAACATGAATAAGTAAAAAGATAAAAACATAAAAATCATATAAATAACCAAATGGAACCAAATCAGTCTGGATAGGGGTTCCAGTTCATCTCATCAGGTGGGTTCCATTGTTGGTTATAGGTGTTCTGATAGGCTTGGTTATAGTCGTACCGGTTAAAGGGTGGTCGGATATCGGGGCTGTGTGGCGGAAAATGAGCAGGTCGAGTAGGCACGTAATTATTTGGTACCTGATATGATAGCTGGCTCATGATTTGGTGCTGATGAACTACCCAGCTATCGCATTGGCGTCGCCTATAATCTTCGTATACTCGCTCGAAGTTCCACTGCTCGTACATACTATGTCTGGCCGCGTTCGTCATTGCTTCCTCATCTATACGAACGTGGACGTCAAGAATAGCATTTCGAAAGACATTCCTAATGTCTTCCGCCTCCTCCATTTCCTCGTCTGAGCCTCTCTCTACTTGAGGATGAGATCCCTCATAGGGTACTGCCTGGTTACGTCTACTTTTCAATACCTTAGCACCCACATAAACTTTCAATCCTAAGGGCTCAACCTGTTCTCTACAAAGCTGTAATGGACCCCTTTAGTTCCTATCAACACCTAAATACTCTCCAATGAGAGTAACAAAAATACCTCCTCCTATTATACTCCTGTCCTGCATTCCCTCTACCATTTTAGATAAATAAAAAGCAACACAGTAAGGGATATTGACAAAGCTTCTAGGATCCCGAATACACTTTAGGTAGAATAAATCATGTAAGGTAATTTTTTATTTATTATGACCTCTCTGTGTAATCGAGTTAGCCAAAAATCTATGAATAATACGAAGCTCGGCTCTGTCATTATGTGTATAGGAGTGTCCTCATGCTCGTGTAAAAACATCAAAATGTGACATACGCCTCCAAATGACGTCAGCGTCAAAGTTACTATCTACCCTTTCACCATAATGAATCAAATTTGTACAATCGGGTAATAGCAACTCACCAGGAGTAGATATCTGTAAGGCCCTGGCCATGTCCAGCATGGACATTCTGTACATCCTACCGCCAAGGATAAACCTAAGAAATTTTCTATCATCTATTCTAACTATATATGTATCAAGTGATACAGTACTCATCAACTCAACACACCATTCCTTATATACAGGTCTACGAATGGTGAAAAGACGTTCCCAATCTGTAAAAGAAGAACTGCCATACCTTTGTACCAAAAGCTGTCTAACACGGTCAGCTAGATGGACCGTTTCCAAAGGGGCCCAATCGATTACCCTTGGCACCTCTACATTTTTTGTTACCAATTTGAATTTGTTCCTTTGATATGTCTCGTAATCTCTCCATCTCCTATCAAATCTCAGATTAGGATGCAGAGTGTGCTCAGGAATCGTTGGGAATTCTACTGGCGGCCTCATTGGGAATACTATGAATTCATCAACAAACTGTACCGGATCATAATAAGGTATGTGCTGATCAGGCTGTTGTTGTGGTTCTTGTTGTGGTTCTTGTTCGTGTTGCATTTCTGGTTCTGGTTCTGGTTCTGGTGCTGGTGCTGGTCGTCTAGATGATGATGCTCCTGAACCTCTCGTATCGGCTTTCTGCAAAACACATTAAACACAAAATTTGTGCATCCAAATATGCATTAGTGTTAGCAAAATAACAACTTAAAACAATCACTATAACATGTTAAATCAAAATTAAACTTATACACATTTTCACAATTTTTCACAATTCTACACTTTTCAAATAAGCACATATAAAAATGTATACAAAATTCATAAGCATTTAACTCAAATAACATGTCAAAATAGTCATTACTAATAATTAAACAAGTCTCAAATGGCAAATATATCAAATAATCAAGTTCATGAATTTTGGACTTAAAAAGTCCACTTTAATCTCTAAAAATCATGTTTAGGATCAATGTTTGGATCATTTAACTATCTAAACATGTTACACTACTCAATTTAGTAATAATTCATGACAAAAATCGGACATAACCTGTTTATATCAAAAAGTCCCAAATTGCTCAAGAACACAAACCCTAGATTTCTAAAAATTTTGAAGTTTTTGGCTTAAAATCATGTTAAATAGCATCAAACTAGGTTATACATGCATAAAATACTAACAATTTAACACTAATTACACTAGAAATTAACAAAATTGCATTAGGTAAAAAATTGGTAATTATCACAAAAACTAGGAATTTATAGAGTTTAGGGGTGTAATTTTTACCATTTTGCTGAAGAATGAGAATCTAGGCATGATTAGAGCAAGAAAAATGACGAATTACGGTGGAAAATTGCGAATTTTAGAGGTGATTTTGGGGTTGGTTCGTATATGTGTGTGTGTGTGTGTGTTTTTTTTTTGCAGAATAGCGAGCAGTTCTTTTTATCAAACTGGCCTGGAATCCAGCCTCATGCGATCGCATGAGGTTGAAGAGTAAACCCCATGCGATCGCATGGGGTTCCGGGTACACTACTTTCAGTTTTTTTTTTTTTTTTTTTTTATAAAACCTTATTCTTAATAAAACATAAAATTAATAAAATTTTAAAAATTTGATTCTTTTTAGGATGAGGGCGTTTCGGATCGATGTCCTAGTCTGTCCCTCGACAAAATTTTTAAAATTTGTCAAATCAAAGCGCGGTTTTAAAAGTAAAGATTTTTGGATTTTTTAATGTTTTTGGCATACTTTAATTGAATAAGATTAAAAATAATGATAATAAAAGTTCTCGTCCCTCCCTCGGGTAAAGCAATTTCGGTTCAACGACCTAGTCTTCAACTCACGACGAATTTTAAAAAACATATTTTTAACTTAGCGAAATAAAGTAAATTTTTGTTTTTAAATTCACACCAAACTTTAAAATGCATAAAATTAAAAATTCACACCAAACTTAATTAAAAATTTATATTATAAATTCACACCAAACTTATATTATATTTTTGTTTTTATACATACAAACTTATATTAAAAAGATTAATTTTTCAAATATTTACAATTTTAAATATATTAATTTTAAAAAGATTACAATATTATTTTAATTTTTATATATTAATTTTAAAACATGGTAAAAATAAAATTAAAAATCTTTTTTTGGCTTTTATCCCACTTTAATCAATCAAATATTATCAAAAATATACGCCCCTCTTTTCGGTAAAGTAATTTCGGTTCCATGACCTAATTTAACTCATGACGAATTTTTGAAATATTTTGGGTTGATTGATTAAAGATATTTATACCTTAAGAATAAACGTTAAATTTCGCAGTGATGTAATAAATTTTTGAATGATATCAATAATTTCGGTCGCCAAACCTAATTTTATTTAATACCAATTTAATACTTTATAGCGAACAAATTAGCGTTTATTATCAAAAGGTTAAAAATAAAAATAAAAAAATAAAAACTGTACAGACTTACCTGTAAGATAGTATTCTTAGTTATATGATCTATCCCATTCATAAGATAGTCGGTTTAATTGGTTTTCCATAGCTACATAGGCGTAACCTCGAGCATTCAGTGTTTTTTCTTCTAAACATATGAACGGTCCGTCTCTACATAAAGTAATAAATTCGGTGTTTGAATAGGTTTGATTATTTGAACATTTACCTCCATGTGACCATTTTCCGCATTTGTGACATCTTTCAAGGTGTCGTACTCTTCTTTTCGCTGCGAATTTTGATTTTCCTTTACCAAATTGTAACTTATTATCTTCGCATCTGGATTCTTTTCTTACTCCGTCCAATCTTTCTCTGATTACTGATACTAGTTCACTCGGAAGTGTGTCATTATTACTTTTAGTGATCAAAGCGTGTAGCATTAGACCATGGTTTAGTTCACAGGCAGTCTTCATTTCGTAAAAACCTAAATAGAAATAAAAATTCAGAATGGGGGGAGAAGACTAGTTCTTTAGGGTCTGCTAGGGAAAGACCATTCGGGTTCCATTTTCGAGAAATACACGAAAACAGACAATCTAACTCTAACAGAAATACATATTATCCTTTAAAGACTTGATTCTCCCCACACTTAGTTAGCTGTGGTATCGAAATTGTGATTAACTTCGTTGTCGACTTCCATCGGACTATCTATGTAATGTTTAACTCTGTGACCATTAACCTTAAATTCAATCCCATTTGAATTTATTAATTCTATCGTTTCGTATGGAAAAACTCTTTTGACTATGAATGGTCCAGACCATTTTGATTTCAATTTTCCAGGAAATAGCTTGAATCGTGAATTGAAAAGAACTCTGTCTCCTTCTTTGAATTCTTTTGAACTTCTGATTCTTTTATCATGCCATTTCTTCGTTCTTTCTTTATAGATTAATGAATTTTCGTATGCTTCATGTCTTAATTCTTCTAATTCGTTTAATTGACTTAATCGTAGACGTCCGGCTTCATGTAAATCAAGATTACATGTCTTCAAAGCCCAAAATGCTTTGTGTTCAATTTCTACTGGAAGATGACATGCTTTTCCGTAGACGAGTTTAAAAGGTGTGGTTCCAATTGGAGTTTTGTAGGCTGTTTTAAAAGCCCAGAGTGCATCCTCCAATTTAATAGACCATTCCTTCGGATTTGATCCTACGGTTTTTTCTAGAATACGTTTTAAAGCTCGGTTGGTATTTTCAACTTGTCCACTTGTTTGTGGATGATATGCGGTGGAGATTTTATGAGTTACTCCATATCTTTTGAGAACTTTCTCAAGTTGATTATTACAGAAATGAGTACCCCGATCACTTATTAAAGCCTTCGGTGTTTCAAACCTTGCAAAAAGACGTTTTAAAAAGTTGACTACAACTCGTGCATCGTTAGTTGGGAGAGCTTGTGCTTCCGCCCATTTAGATACATAATCAATGGCTACGAGAATGTAGAGATTATTATGAGATTTTGGAAATGGACCCATAAAGTCAATACCCCAAATGTCAAATACTTCGCATACTTGAATGACATTTTGTGGCATTTCATCATGTTGACTTATTTTTCCGGCCCTTTGACAAGCATCACAGGATTTGAAAAGAAGGTGTGCGTCTTTGTGAATTGTAGGCCAATAGAATCCAGCATCATAAACTTTTCTTGCTGTTAGTTGAGGCCCATAGTGCCCTCCTGTTGGTCTTGTGTGACAATGGTTTAAAATTTTCCTAGCTTCATCTCCAAATACACATCGGCGTATTATTCCATCGGGACAACTTTTAAACAAATGTGGATCTTCCCAGAAATAGTGTTTTATATCACTGAAGAATTTCTTTCGTTTTTGGTACGATAATCCTTTTTCAAGGAATCCACATACTAAGTAGTTTGCATAGTCTGCAAACCATGGAATTTCATTATAATCTATTTTCAATAGATATTCATCAGGAAAGTTGTCTTGTATGGCCGATTCATTTAGAACTTCTAATTCGGGATTTTCAAGACGAGAAAGATGATCAGCGGCGAGATTTTATGCTCCTCTTTTATCTCGGATTTCAATATCGAACTCTTGTAAGAGTAAGATCCAACGGATTAATCTTGGTTTGGCATCTTGTTTCGAAAATAGGTATCTAAGAGCAGAATGGTCGGTATAGACCACCGTTTTTGCTAGAACGAGATATGAACGAAATTTGTCAAAAGCAAAGACAATAGCAAGGAGTTCTTTTTCAGTAGTTGTGTAATTTGTTTGTGCTCCTTGTAACGTCTTACTAGCATAATATATAGTTTGAAATCTTTTTTCAATCCTTTGTCCTAAAACGGCTCCCATTGCAAAATCACTTGCATCGCACATTAGTTCAAATGGTAGATTCCAATTTGGTGTTATCATGATCGGTGCATTAGCGAGTTTCTCTTTAAGAATATTAAAAGATTTGATGCATTCATCTGAAAAGATGAATGGAGCATCCTTTTCTAGGAGTTTATTCATAGGAGTGGCAATTTTAGAAAAATCTTTTATGAAACGTCGGTAAAAACCGGCATGCCCTAGAAAACTCCTAACTCCTCTAACATTGGTGAGATGTAGAAGTTTAGCAATTACATCTACTTTAGCTCTATCCACTTCAATTCCTTCTTTTGAAATTTTATGTCTAAGAACGATGCCTTCTTTAACCATGAAATGGCATTTCTCCCAATTAAGTACTAGATTTGATTGTTCGCATCTAATAAGCATTCGTTCAAGATTAACTAGACATGATTCAAATGTATCACCGAAGACTGAAAAGTCATCCATGAAAACTTCCATGCATTCTTCTATCATGTCGTGAAAAATTGCCATCATGCACCTTTGAAAGGTTGCAGGGGCGTTGCAAAGTCCAAATGGCATGCGTTTGTAAGCAAAAGTACCATAAGGGCACGTGAACGTGGTTTTCTCTTGATCTTCGGGTGCTATTGGAATTTGAAAATATCTGAAAAATCCATCAAGAAAATAATAGTAACTGTTTCCGGCTAATCTTTCCAACATTTGATCAATAAAAGGTAAGGGAAAGTGATCTTTTCTGGTGGCGTCATTTAATTTTCAATAATCAATACATACACGCCATCCTGTTACAGTCCTAGTAGAAATAAGCTCATTTTTTTCATTTGTAATGACAGTCATGCCACCCTTTTTAGGCACGCATTGAACTGGGCTTACCCATGGACTATCAGAGATTGGATAAATTAAACCTGCATCTAGCAGTTTAATAATTTCTTTTTTAACTACATCTTACATATTCGGATTTAGTCTTCGTTGGCGTTGCATATACGTTTTATGACCTTCTTCCATAAGGATTTTATGTGTGCTATACGAAGGACTTATTCCTTTAATATCATGAATTTTTCATGCAATGGCTGGTTTATGAGCTTTCAACACAGAAATGAGTTGTGATTTTTTATTTTCAGTAAGAGAAGACGATATTATTACAGGTAATTCAGATTCACCATGTAAATAAGCGTATTCCAAATGATTTGGAAGTGGCTTTAATTCTAATGTCGGAGGTTCTTCTATCGATGATTTATATCGATATCTGTCTTCTTCTTTTAGCATTTGAATTTCTTCTGTTGTTGGTTCATATCCATTAGCTATTAGTGTAGCTAACATTTCAGCTTCATCAATTGGTTCATTACCTTCTCCTAAAGAACATTCTCCTGTTCCTTGTAATTCTGAAAATTCTTCTAACAATTCTGCATGTGAATCTATAGTTTGAATATAATAACATGTATCATCTGCAGATTGCGGTTGTTGCATTGTTCTATCAACTGAAAAGGTAACACTCTCGTCCTCTATACTTAGGGTCAATTTCTTACCGAACACGTCTATCATTGCTTTAGCCGTGTTTAAGAATGGTCTTCCTAATATGAGAGGAACTTGAGAATCTTCTTCCATGTCCAGAACAACAAAATCTACTGGAAATACTAAAGTACTAACTTTAACTAGAATGTTCTCCATTATCCCTCTAGGATATTTTATTGATCAATCAGCTAGTTGTATACTTATTCTGGTTGGTTTCAATTCTCCAAGGTGTGAAGACCCGTCCTAATCCATCCGGACGAAGTCCATATCGATTATAAACGATTCACAACAGTTGATTACATCGCGAGGTACTTGACCTCTATATGATACATTTTACAAACATTGCATTCGTTTTTGAAAAGACAAACTTTCATTACATCGAAAGTTGACAGGCATGCATACCATTTCATAATATATCCAACTATAATTGACTTGATAATAATCTTGATGAACTCGACGACTCGAATGCAACGTCTTTTGAAATATGCCATGAATGACTCCAAGTAATATCTATAAAATGAGCAAATACACAGCGGAAGATTTCTTTCGTACCTGAGAATAAACATGCTTTAAAGTGTCAACCAAAAGGTTGGTGAGTTCATTAGTTTAACTTAAACAATCGTTTCCATCATTTTAATAGACCACAAGATTTCAGATTTCCATTTCTCATAAACATACGTCCCATGCATAGAGACAAAAATATCATTCATATGGATTGAACACCTGGTAACCGACATTAACAATATGCATATATAAGAATATCCCCATCATTCCGGGATCCTCCTTCGGACATGATATAAATTTCGAAGTACTAAAACATCCGGTACTTTGGATGGGGCTTGTTGGGCCCGATAGATCTATCTTTAGGATTCGCGTCAATTAGGGTGTCTGTTCCCTAATTCTTAGATTACCAGACTTAATAAAAAGGGGCATATTCGACTTCGATAATCCAACCATAGAATGTAGTTTCACGTACTTGTGTCAATTTCATAAAACAGTTATAAAAGTTGCGCATGTATTCTCAGCCCAAAAATATAAAGGGTAAAAAGGCAAATGAAACTCACGATACTGTATTTTGTAGTAAAAATACATATGACGTCATTGAACAATGCAGGGTTGGCCTCGGATTTACGAACCTATATCAATTGTGTATATATTAATACGTATAATGTAAGTTACAAAATTTCATTTATTAATATGTATTATTTATATATTATAGTTTTGTAGAATTTATTCTAACCTTTATTTTAAAACGTATACTTATATTATATTTTAAGTTATATTTATATATATATATATATATATATATATATATATATATATATATATATATATATATATATATATATATATATATATATATATATATATATATATATCTATTTTATGTATATATATCTATAATGATTTACTTTATATAAATAATGACATTAATATATTTATATACATATATTTGTGGTTAGTATTGTATTTATGAAATTTTATTAGTTTGTTATGTGAATTATTAATACAATCCTAGTATATACCATAAGTATATATATAGTGTACAAAAGATTTATTTGTTAAAATAATAATTTAGATAATAATGATTTACTAATAATAATAATAATTTTATTAATAATGATAATACTAATAGTAAAAAAAATGAAAATGATAACTGTTAATGATACTAATAATAATAACTCTAAAATAATATTAATACTAATACCATACTTATGTTAATAATAAGGGTTCTAATATTTATAAAATGATAAATGATAATCATAATAATACTAGTAAATATTAATGATGATACTGATAAATATGATATTATTAATTGTAAATGTACTGATGATACTATTATTTATAAACCGGTACAAATTCTAATATTGATGATAATAATATATTATTATTTCCTTCATAATAATAATAATGATAATCATAATCATAATCCTAATGATGATAAAATACTAAAATGATAAGTTTATTACTAATAATAATATTATTAATACCTATCATAATAATAATAGTAATGTCTATAATACTTTCAAATATGATAACAAGTATGATACTAATAATAACAATAATAATAACAATCAAAACAATCACAATAATAATAATAATACTAATAATAATTAATATATAATAACAATAATAAAATTAGAAAAGAAAACTACCTCACATGAAAAGAGTTTCAAAAAAAAAGAAAAAGAAACTACCGTCCTCTGGACTCGATCTCGTGACCACATGCTCACACGCAAACACTCTCGACCATCCCACCAATTCTGATTCTCTGTACTAATATCGAATTTAAATTTTATATATAAACTGTTTTTCTTCTATTCCTCTTCTTCTCCACAAGTCTCATGGATTCAACAAAACATCAATAACCAAAAAAAAAAAAAAAAAATCGGGGTTCCCTTTAAAGCTTCAAAACATTACAGAAAAAATAATAATTTGGGTTCTAAAATAAAAAAAATAAAAATACTAAAGGCCTACTGCAGCGTCGGTTCTTGGAACAAAACAAAAAAAATTGATTTCGTAATAGATAACATTATAGATAATGTTTATAACACGAAATAGTTTTCTAAACATGTATAAAAACTACTGGAATCGTCAATTTGATCAGAAACATATACACGAACGCGAATTTGTCTCAAGAACAATTGTTGACTTTTTTTAAACTAAACTTTGACTTCAAAATTCAAGATCGATATAAAGATTTGAGAGTTGAGATTTTGCAGATAGATTCAAAGAAAGATTTCTAACCTTTCTGCATTTTTAGATTTTGAAACTTTATTCGAAATTGAATTAAGAGAAAAAAAAAATTGGAGCGTGCAGAGAAGAAGAAAAAAAAATATCGCTGTGCTCTTTAATCCCATTGGATTTCCTTTTTATTTGATTTGCAATTATACATAATCATGTTGTAATAATAGAGATCGGTTGATAAAAAATGGAGAAAATGTCAACACAGGTTCACGAGTTGGGAGCAGGAAAGAAACAAAAAAAAATAATAATAATAGAGATAAAGGATACAAAGGTCACGCGTATAATATAGATCCCTACTGTTTTTTTTTATTTAATAATAATAATATATAATAACAATACTATTAATATCTAATAATATTAATAAAATTAATAATAATGATAAATATAATATTAATGATAATAATAATTGTAAAAATGATAATAATAATATAATAATAATAATAATAATACCATACTAATTATGATAATATTAATATTTTATCGATAATAATAATATTAGTAATAATAATCTAATTTATACATCCAATTTCATCTTTATATGATATAAAGTGATATTATGAATACAAATATTGATATTTGACGATACAAATAACATTACTACAACAACTATATTTGTATTTAAATTTAATTTATTAATATCATCTATTATTATGTAATATTTAATAATTATGTAATATGTATTGTAACATATACTGAATATTATATATTTATGCATTTTAATATAAATATATTATAATATTTATTTACATACTAATTATATTATACTTATGTATGTAATTATGAAAAATATAAATTTTTTATATATGTAAGTATTATATATATTTATTAAAATAGTACATTATTTCATCATAGATATATTATAAATTTCTACATATACATAATATAATAATTATGTATAAAATCATATATATATAGTTATATTTATGTATATATGTATACTACCATATATATAAAATCATGTTTTAAATGTTGAGTAGATGATTAATTATGTATATTAAACAATTAACTACAAAGTATAACATTGTACATTTAATATTTTGATAACGTTGGTAAAATATGTTTGAATCATTTATATACAATATACTATATATATTCAAAATGAAAATCTTTAGTTATTAAATGTTATCTTTTATAATAACAAAATTACTTAATAGTTCATTAATACTAATATAATTAGTTTTATATATAATTATTTATATTTACATTCTTAGTTACAATTAAAGGTTCGTGAATCGTCGGAAATAGTTAAAGGTCAAATGTTATCATGAAATAGTTCAAACATAATGAGACTCGGTTTAATAGACTTTGCTTATCGAGTCGAATCATATAAGATTATGTTTAAATTTGGTCGAAAATTCCCGGGTCATCACAGTACCTACCCGTTAAAGAAATTTCGTCCCGAAATTTGAGTGAGGTCGTCATAGCTAACAATAAATATGTTTTCCTGACGAATATGAGTTGATAACTTGAGTTTTATCATCATTGAGTAATATGGATAAAAATAATTCGATTATTCGAAGAGTGCGAATGAAGCTATTCACAAAAGGATGAAATGAGAAACAAAGATTTGTTTTTAACTTTTGACGTAGTCAGGTTTGAATTTAGAAAATAAGGCGCGTCTTAACTTTTGACATTGCCTTGGTTGAATTCCGGAATTTAAGGGATTTAAAGAAAATCTTGAAGATCTATAAAATCTGATTCTTCGGGATTTATGGAAATTAAGATCTCTTTAATTAAATACAGTGATCTGCCCCGATTACTACGTCTGATATTTCCAGTATAAATTAAGCTCTTCCTTTCCATTATTCTCACCATTCTTATACTTTCTTTCTTAGTTCATACATCCAAAAGATTCTGAAAATGATTAATCCAGTTCTGATCCTTGTCCTCATCCTTACTATCGCAACAATCATTCTCCTTTTCCAACTTCCACCAGAGGAATCTGCTTTCTTCTACTTCGCCCTCGGGATTATAATGTTTTTAATTCTCCCGTGTCTTTATGTTGCGATAAACATTGATATACACGGTTTGTAATTTATGTGTTGTTATCGGACTTTATATTCTCCCTTATATTTCAAAGCTCTATGCTTTTGTTTTCTCTTCCCGACTTCAAGTCAAGCGAATAATGGTCCAGAATTTATAGATATAGAGTTTCGAATGATTATAATGTTCTAAGCATGAAGGAACGTGATAGCACGATTTGATTTTCAAATTTATCAACATCACGGAAGATAGAACCATCAAGAATACATTTTCTTGATTTGTTACGGAGTTAAGTAGGATGAAAGAGTTATGTAACATGGCACATGATGACATTATGATCTGTGAATCATCACGTTTCATTTAGAAACTCAGCATGACTTACTGTAATATAATCACGTTGATCAAGTGTCATTATATTATACTAACTCATGCATCAGTTCCATCATTACTACAATAACATTCATATTTTAAGCTTGAAAATTTACAGAATATAGAAACTATAGTTTCTATATGATGTAATACAGATAGCACGAAAAGATTAATGATTTCAGATAAGAATAGTTATAAAAATATCTCCAGAAATATGGAGGATATTTATAATGAAAGGTACGATAATATCTCAGAATATCTAAGATCAGAGGATGATAGAAACTATTGTCTGCAAGGGTTTAGAGTAAGGAGCAAGTTATTCACTATAGACTTTAGCAGACATTGAATTATTTGGATTCTTTGAAGTCAAACTTATTCTTTGTGATTTATCCACGGCTTTCTTCATAGTTTCGCATAATCTGCTTTTCGGTACTATATTTTCTATTGAATGTTTCCAATATATTGATACACAGGAAGCACGAAGAGGTATATAATTTCGGACGAGAATATTTATGAAAATATCCTCAGAAATATCAAAGATATTGATGATGATATTTTGGAATTTCTAAGTTCGACGGTTGATGGAGAAAGATTTTCCGCAAGATTTTAACATGACTTCGGAGCAAGATATTCTCTAAAGATTTCAACAGATCCAGAATTACCTGAATCCTTTGAATATAGGATTTGGTCCTTGTATTTGTCCTTGGTCTCCTTCATGGGTAACTCAATATGTTTTTCAATACCCAATTTTCTATCGAGCGTTCCTAACACTCCTTTCTTTATCATCAAACTTTTGTCCGTTTAGACCATCTACCATTTTTCTGTTTCCTCTGCATTTAATGCTATGATATCTGAATCATCGGTTATTAATCCGAGGTGGTTTCAGGAGAATTGTGTTTTTAGATGATTAAACGCTGATGGTAATATGATGGAATATGAAAGGTTACCTGGTAACAATAAAAGAGCACGCGTATATATAAACGTTATAATAAGGTTGTTTCGTACGAAAAGTCGAAGTTGACTTGTTGGAGCTGTGACAAAATTGGCTAATTTTGAAAAGGGATCGCAAAGTTGTTTTTGTTAATAAATGCCAAAGGATCTGACGCGGCTATGTGTTGAACTTTTACTCAATTGCCGAGAGTTTCTCAGGTGCATAACTATATGCATAAATCTTTCCTTCCGTAGATGAAGTGCGGTTGATTCATCCTATCGATTGAGGTGTTTTCAAGAATCATGAAAGGTTTGAACGCAGAATGTAATCGTGAAGATACAAATGAGGTTTAAGACGAAATCAAGTGGCAAACTTGAAGAATTGTTTAGTTTCATATGTTATATTCAATATTTTAATTCATTTTAATTGTCCAATATTATTAGTCCACAGTCGATAGTCCACAGTTGACAGTGCAATCATTCATATATAGTTTAATATATAATATTTGAATTAATTAATACGTATCGTGACCCGTGTACATGTCTCAGACTCGATCACAACTCAAAGTATATATATTATTATAGAATCAACCTCAACCCTGTATAGAGAACTCGATCATTACTGCATATAGAGTGTCTATGGTGATTCCAAATAATATATATAGATGTGTCGATATGATATGTCAAAACCTTGTATACGTGTCCCGATATTTAAAGTGCGTAAAATAAATAACAGAAATTAAATGACGATAAATAAAGTGCGTAAAGTAAATAACAGAAATTAAATGACAATAAATAAAATTGCGAGAATATAAATTGCGATAAATAAATTGCGATAAATAAAATGTAATACGGAATTAACAGTTAGCTAGGAACAGTTAGCTAGGATTTTGTTAGCGTGGTTTCTTAATAAAATTTAATATTGTTAATTAGTCTGTTTCTAATCAATTTTTATTGTGTCCATTATTTCTTCATTATGCCACTTGTTGGATTCTGATAGGTCAAAATTCAAATATGAAATTGAATTTGAATGAAAATAGTTATTCTTTGGTGAATGGATAAGTATCCCGGTGGTTGTAAATAGGATAGTGAATAACTGTTGAATCAGATTCGAAGAATATACAGTGTAACTTATTAATGTGAAATTTAAATATTCCTCGGGTATTACCTACCCGTTAAAATATTTTTATTATTAACAGTTTGTACAAAAGAATTTTTAATTACAATCTTTATGAAAACATATATACATATATATTTTCTTCAAATGTAATCATGAATTTAATGAGTTAACATGATATTAAACTCATTTAGTTTTCAGTTGGAACTAGAATAAATAATCTCTAAAACATTAGAGATTACATAATCACCATGTCGAACGAAGATAACTGATGTAGAATGTCATGTTGAATGATGATTATACTCGAGGTATAGATTGAGATGTTGAGGCATGTGATATTGAAATTTGGGTTGTTGGTGGTACTGTTGGTGCCGGTGATTTGGATGAAGCTGGTACGTTTTGCACCATATTTTCCAAGACTACAACTTATGCGCGAAGTTCGTTAACTTCTTCTATTACACCGGGATGATTGTCGGTTCGGACGAGCGGATGAATGAGGTTTAGAATCTGAGATAGTATATGATCGTGATGAGATACTTTGGAAATGAGAGAGAAAATGGTGTCTCGAACAGGTTCGCCGGTAAACGTTTTAGGTTCATTGTCAAGAGGTGAATTTGGTTAGTGGAAATGATCGCCTTCTTCGCGTTTCCATTGATTAAGTCGACTACGAACCCATCTCCAATTCATTCAGAATAGATGATGGCTAATTGATCGATTCATTCCGGTTACTCTGCTTTCGGAGCTCGAGTGGAAATCCATATCGAAATAGCTGTCGGAATAACTATCGAAATAGCTATCGAAATCTGATGAACTCGAACTGGTTGAGGGATTCATCTCGTACGATCAGATGAAGGATTTTCGATAAGAAATAGATTATAGGATGTAGATTAGTACCCTGCAATACATAATTTACATATGCATATATAATACTAAAATCCCATAAGCTACGGAGGAATCTACGGAAGCTGTCAGGCAAAGGTAACAATAACAGATACGCTAAGATATGAATTTAACTATACACTGTCTATGCAATAAAGGCGGTAAGACGTGTCTTAGACTTTAAGGATGATAAGCAAATAATTTTTCGATACTAAATGATAAGCAAAACTTTTGACATGCAAACACGGTCGAAGTCCAGACTCATTAATGCATTCTAACGACTATCAGTTAGACTCACTAATGCAAAACCTGGTTCGCTAAGACCACCGCTCTGATACCAACTGTGAAGACCCGTCCTAATCCATCCGGACGAAGTCCATATCGATTATAAACGATTCACAACAGTTGATTACATCGCGAGGTACTTGACCTCTATATGATACATTTTACAAACATTGCATTCGTTTTTGAAAAGACAAACTTTCATTACATCGAAAGTTGACAGGCATGCATACCATTTCATAATATATCCAACTATAATTGACTTGATAATAATCTTGATGAACTCGACGACTCGAATGCAACGTCTTTTGAAATATGCCATGAATGACTCCAAGTAATATCTATAAAATGAGCAAATACACAGCGGAAGATTTCTTTCGTACCTGAGAATAAACATGCTTTAAAGTGTCAACCAAAAGGTTGGTGAGTTCATTAGTTTAACTTAAACAATCGTTTCCATCATTTTAATAGACCACAAGATTTCAGATTTCCATTTCTCATAAACATACGTCCCATGCATAGAGACAAAAATATCATTCATATGGATTGAACACCTGGTAACCGACATTAACAATATGCATATATAAGAATATCCCCATCATTCCGGGATCCTCCTTCGGACATGATATAAATTTCGAAGTACTAAAACATCCGGTACTTTGGATGGGGCTTGTTGGGCCCGATAGATCTATCTTTAGGATTCGCGTCAATTAGGGTGTCTGTTCCCTAATTCTTAGATTACCAGACTTAATAAAAAGGGGCATATTCGACTTCGATAATCCAACCATAGAATGTAGTTTCACGTACTTGTGTCAATTTCGTAAAACAGTTATAAAAGTTGCGCATGTATTCTCAGCCCAAAAATATAAAGGGTAAAAAGGCAAATGAAACTCACGATACTGTATTTTGTAGTAAAAATACATATGACGTCATTGAACAATGCAGGGTTGGCCTCGGATTTACGAACCTATATCAATTGTGTATATATTAATACGTATAATGTAAGTTACAAAATTTCATTTATTAATATGTATTATTTATATATTATAGTTTTGTAGAATTTATTCTAACCTTTATTTTAAAACGTATACTTATATTATATTTTAAGTTATATTTTATATATATATATATATATATATATATATATATATATATATATATATATATATATATATATATATATATATATATATATATATATATATATATATATATATATATATATATATATCTATTTTATGTATATATATCTATAATGATTTACGTTTATATAAATAATGACATTAATATATTTATATACATATATTTGTGGTTAGTATTGTATTTATGAAATTTTATTAGTTTGTTATGTGAATTATTAATACAATCCTAGTATATACCATAAGTATATATATAGTGTACAAAAGATTTATTTGTTAAAATAATAATTTAGATAATAATGATTTACTAATAATAATAATAATTTTATTAATAATGATAATACTAATAGTAAAAAAAATGAAAATGATAACTGTTAATGATACTAATAATAATAACTCTAAAATAATATTAATACTAATACCATACTTATGTTAATAATAAGGGTTCTAATATTTATAAAATGATAAATGATAATCATAATAATACTAGTAAATATTAATGATGATACTGATAAATATGATATTATTAATTGTAAATGTACTGATGATACTATTATTTATAAACCGGTACAAATTCTAATATTGATGATAATAATATATTATTATTTCCTTCATAATAATAATAATGATAATCATAATCATAATCCTAATGATGATAAAATACTAAAATGATAAGTTTATTACTAATAATAATATTATTAATACCTATCATAATAATAATAGTAATGTCTATAATACTTTCAAATATGATAACAAGTATGATACTAATAATAACAATAATAATAACAATCAAAACAATCACAATAATAATAATAATACTAATAATAATTAATATATAATAACAATAATAAAATTAGAAAAGAAAACTACCTCACATGAAAAGAGTTTCAAAAAAAAAGAAAAAGAAACTACCGTCCTCTGGACTCGATCTCGTGACCACATGCTCACACGCAAACACTCTCGACCATCCCACCAATTCTGATTCTCTGTACTAATATCGAATTTAAATTTTATATATAAACTGTTTTTCTTCTATTCCTCTTCTTCTCCACAAGTCTCATGGATTCAACAAAACATCAATAACCAAAAAAAAAAAAAAAAAATCGGGGTTCCCTTTAAAGCTTCAAAACATTACAGAAAAAATAATAATTTGGGTTCTAAAATAAAAAAAATGAAAATACTAAAGGCCTACTGCAGCGTCGGTTCTTGGAACAAAACAAAAAAAATTGATTTCGTAATAGATAACATTATAGATAATGTTTATAACACGAAATAGTTTTCTAAACATGTATAAAAACTACTGGAATCGTCAATTTGATCAGAAACATATACACGAACGCGAATTTGTCTCAAGAACAATTGTTGACTTTTTTTAAACTAAACTTTGACTTCAAAATTCAAGATCGATATAAAGATTTGAGAGTTGAGATTTTGCAGATAGATTCAAAGAAAGATTTCTAACCTTTCTGCATTTTTAGATTTTGAAACTTTATTCGAAATTGAATTAAGAGAAAAAAAAAATTGGAGCGTGCAGAGAAGAAGAAAAAAAAATATCGCTGTGCTCTTTAATCCCATTGGATTTCCTTTTTATTTGATTTGCAATTATACATAATCATGTTGTAATAATAGAGATCGGTTGATAAAAAATGGAGAAAATGTCAACACAGGTTCACGAGTTGGGAGCAGGAAAGAAACAAAAAAAAATAATAATAATAGAGATAAAGGATACAAAGGTCACGCGTATAATATAGATCCCTACTGTTTTTTTTTTATTTAATAATAATAATATATAATAACAATACTATTAATATCTAATAATATTAATAAAATTAATAATAATGATAAATATAATATTAATGATAATAATAATTGTAAAAATGATAATAATAATATAATAATAATAATAATAATACCATACTAATTATGATAATATTAATATTTTATCGATAATAATAATATTAGTAATAATAATCTAATTTATACATCCAATTTCATCTTTATATGATATAAAGTGATATTATGAATACAAATATTGATATTTGACGATACAAATAACATTACTACAACAACTATATTTGTATTTAAATTTAATTTATTAATATCATCTATTATTATGTAATATTTAATAATTATGTAATATGTATTGTAACATATACTGAATATTATATATTTATGCATTTTAATATAAATATATTATAATATTTATTTACATACTAATTATATTATACTTATGTATGTAATTATGAAAAATATAAATTTTTTATATATGTAAGTATTATATATATTTATTAAAATAGTACATTATTTCATCATAGATATATTATAAATTTCTACATATACATAATATAATAATTATGTATAAAATCATATATATATAGTTATATTTATGTATATATGTATACTACCATATATATAAAATCATGTTTTAAATGTTGAGTAGATGATTAATTATGTATATTAAACAATTAACTACAAAGTATAACATTGTACATTTAATATTTTGATAACGTTGGTAAAATATGTTTGAATCATTTATATACAATATACTATATATATTCAAAATGAAAATCTTTAGTTATTAAATGTTATCTTTTATAATAACAAAATTACTTAATAGTTCATTAATACTAATATAATTAGTTTTATATATAATTATTTATATTTACATTCTTAGTTACAATTAAAGGTTCGTGAATCGTCGGAAATAGTTAAAGGTCAAATGTTATCATGAAATAGTTCAAACATAATGAGACTCGGTTTAATAGACTTTGCTTATCGAGTCGAATCATATAAGATTATGTTTAAATTTGGTCGAAAATTCCCGGGTCATCACACAAGGTCTAGTTTAGTGTATAGTGAATACGGCATTAAATTTATACTAGCACCTAAATCTGCCAATGCTTCTATTGAACTAAGACTACCCAGAAAACATGGAATTGTGAAACTTCCTGGATCAGATAGTTTTTCTGGTATCTTATTTAACAGCACTGCTGAACAATTAGCATTCATAGTAACGGACGAGAGTTCTTCCATTTTATTTCTATTTGAGATTAGATCTTTCAAGAATTTAGCATATCTAGGCATTCCTGAAATCACATCAATGAAAGGAAGATTTACATTTATCTGTTTAAACATATCCAAGAATTTGGATTGCTCAGCTTCAAGTTTCTCTTTTTTCATTTTACTCGGGTAAGGAAGTGGTGGTTTGTATGGTTTAACATAAGGTTTAGCCTTAAATGTGTTATGGTCTATAACCTTTTCAACTACCGGTTCTTTTTTCTTATCTTGATCAGGTTGTGGTTCTTGTGGAGTAGGAATAGCTTCATCAGAAGTTACAGGTATTTCAGGTGGTTTAAGTGTTGTACCACTTCTTGTGGTAATGGCTTTAGCTGTTTCATTTCGGGGGTTTGCATTTGTATCACTAGGTAAACTTCTCGGTTTTCTTTCACCTATTAACCTTGCTAGGTTACTTACTTCTTGTTCCAAGTTTTGAATAGAAGCTTGTTGATTTCTAAATACTTGAGCATTTTGTTCATTAGTTTGTTTTTGAGATGTGAAAAACTGCGTTTGAGTTTCAACTAGCTTTGTCATCATATCTTCTAAATTCGGCTTTTTATCATCGGTTTGTGGTGGTTTGTTTTGAAAATTAGGTCTTTGCTGGTTGTAAGTATTGTTGGATACTTGTTGATTGTTAGGACCTTGTTGGTTGTTGTATGGAATATTTCGGTTATAATTCTGGTTTTGATTGTAAATCGGTCTTGGCGGTTGATAATTATTCTGATAATTATTTCCAGGCCTTTGGTTTATGTATGAAACATTCTCTCTTTGTTCCATTGTTAATTCAATACTGAGAAAATCTTTTGTCAAATGTGGTCCTCCACACTGCTCATAACTAATTCGTATTGAGTGGATATCTTTAGTCATCTTTTCCATTCGTCTCTCGACAGCATCTATCTTTGCAGAAATGGAATCTAAGTCATGGCTAGAATCGGCTCTAGCTGCTTTAGATGATCTAACGATATCTTTTTCTTGGTGCCACTCATGTGAGTGGGAAGCAGTGTTATCAATAATTTTGTAAGCATCAGTTTCGGTTTTCTTCATAATAGAACCAACAGCTGCT
Organism: Rutidosis leptorrhynchoides; assembly: GCF_046630445.1. Classification (NCBI taxonomy): domain Eukaryota; kingdom Viridiplantae; phylum Streptophyta; class Magnoliopsida; order Asterales; family Asteraceae; genus Rutidosis; species Rutidosis leptorrhynchoides. Next base: position 119,411,409 of record NC_092341.1, read on the forward strand.
ATATCGATGCCTTTTCTTGTAGTGATGTCGCATCCTTGGTAGAATATTTGTACTATTTGATAAGTGTCTAAACCATGTTGCGAACATCCTCTCAATAACTTTCCAAATCTTGTCCACGCCTCATATAAAGTTTCATTTGACTTTTGTGTGAACGTAACAATTTCTCCTTGAAGTCTTACGGCTTTAGATGCCGGAAAGAATTGTTTAAGAAAATTTTCAACTAAGACATCCCATGTATCAATCGCACCTTCAGGTAACGATTCTAACCAATCTTTGGCTTCTCTTTTTAAAGTCCAGGGAAATAACATGAGATATATCTGTTCATCCTCCACTTCTCGGATTTTAAATAGAGTACAGATCCTATTAAAAGTTCAAAGATGTTCGTTTGGATCTTCCTTCGGCGCACCACTAAATTGGCATTGATTAGTCACCATGTGTAGAATTTGTCCTTTAATTTCATAATCTGGCGCATTAATGTCTGGATGAGTAATTGCGTGACCTTGGCCAGTGCGTTTAGCTCTCATTCGGTCTTCCATACTTAAAGGTTCCAGATTTTCCATAATTAAATTTGTTGAATCTGAATCACTAGAGGATTCTGATTTAATGGTTCGTTCCTCAACAATCTCTGTTTGAATGATTGGTGGTTCCGGAGGAAAAATTAATGGTTCAGGATCTACGAATTGTCCCTGAATATTCTCCGGATTCTCAATTGTGAGGTCGGGTTCAAAAAATGGATTATCGGAAATTTGAATTGGAGTATTTGGTCGACTGGATGACGATTCTAAAGAAAAATCAACGGTGGTAATATTTGCTAGATGTCTTGATCTAGTTACAGGTGGTGAACGTACAAAAGGTGGTGAACGTCTTGCTCGGTGCATTCACTGAATATCCTATTAGTTTTTTAAAAGGAAAGAAAAATTATATAAGTTATCCAATTAATAGACTTTTCTGATTTTGCCCACATTTCGAATAGCCAAAAGATGCAGCCGAGGGGCAGGATTCGTTTGGTCTCAATATAATTGAGGACTGTTTGGCTCCAATAACCCGGTCCACGTACAAATCCAACTATTACTACGAACCAGAAAATTTTGATGTCTATCAATTTAACCACTTAAAATAAATTTTCGTAATTTTAAGAAGTATAGATAAGAAGTAGAAAAAAAATCTATGTCCTAAAAACTAGAATGACGAGAAATAAGAAAGAAAAAGAGCGCGTCGAAAAAGGTCAAAAAATAAAAGGTGTCGAAAAATAAGAAAGAAAAAGAGTGACTTATAAAACTTAAAAACACTCGACTAACCCAACCTTATTACTATTACTAACTTAAAATTATAATCGCAAATTGAGATTACTAATTGGAGTGATAATTGATACATAGGTAAAAGGTGTCTAAAAATATTAAAGCTTACAAGTAAAACTATATCCCAAATGGCAATATCTTAAAAAGGAACTAAAACTTAAAAAGGCGTCGCAAAATTCTTAAAGCACCTAAATCTTAGTCTAAAGAAAAAGCACTTAAGGGATTTTACGGCAAAGCCTAAAAAATCTAGAAATAAAAATAACTATGGCAAAAACTATGAATTAAAACTAAATACGAGCGAAAAATACAAATATTACGCTAAAAACAATTAAAAAAATAAAATATAAAAATATACTAAAAGTTGTAAAAAGTACAATTTTTATAAAAATATTATTTTTATATTATTTATTTTATAAAACTATTAATTTTAAAATTTAATTAAACTAATTAAACTAAATATATAAATTAAATCTAAAAACTAATAACTAATTAAATAATAAAACCTAATTAGGGTTTATTAAATAATAATAATAATACCCGTAATTAATGCAGTTAGAGTTTCCTGTTGGCGTGTCAGACACTCTCATGCGATCGCATGAGTTTATGCCTTCGGGCTCATGCGATCGTATGAGCCAGGATTTTGGGCCAGGTTACGGGCTGCTACAGTAGCAGGCCGAATGTTTTTTTTTTTTTTTTTTATTTTGCTGTGTTTATTTTTCTGTTTTAAATATTTATATAATATATTTTTATAAATTAAATAAAACTTATATTTTTATAAAATAAATATAAAGAAACTTTTATAGAACTTAAATATTTAACAAACTCTTTAAAATATTTATATTTTTGTTTTTCTTTTTATATTTTCGAATATATTAAAACGTATGTTTACAAAAACGTATTTTAATAAAAGTAAACTAAAAATAAAAATCTTTTTTTTATTTAGCGTTGCGCTTCTGGCTTTTAAGCTAGATTGTCCCCGGCAGCGGCGCCAAAAATTACTTGATAGTTAAAGCTAAGGGGTATAAAATACTATTAAATTTTTACAGGGAAATACTATTAAATTCGATACAATTTTACACAAGATATTTATTTATTTATAGAATGGATATACTTAAATCTTGCTACAACACTTATAGGCAGTGTACCTAATCGTACAGTAGTGTAGTTTTTAGTAAGTCCGGTTCGGTCCACAGGGAAAATCTTTTTCACAAAGTTTAACGCTATATTAGTTTTATTTTATAAAAATACAAATATATATATATATATATATATATATATATATATATATATATATATATATATATATATATATATATATATATATATATATATATATATATATAAGTAATATTATTATTATAAAGGGGGGTTTTTACTGTTTAATGACCGGTTTGTCGATTTTAAAACTTTAGTCGCAGTTAAAATCAAATGTAAAATATTAAATAAATAAAAGACTTAATTTAAAGCGTAAAGTAAATAACGATAATGAAATTGCGATAAATAAAAGTGCGATAAAATAAACTTGCGATAATTAAAAATACGATAATTAAAAGTGCAATTAAATATAATAACAATAAATAAAAGTGCGATAATTAGAAGTGCAATTAAATATAAAATAAAGGAAATTAAATATGAAATAAAAGAATTATGCTTATTTAAACTTCCCTAATCATGATGTTTGACGTGTTGATTTTAGTTTTATGCCCATGGGTTAATTGTCCTTTGTCCTGGATTATTTAATATGTCCGTCTGGTTTTTGTCCAAAACAGTCCATCAGTCATAAATATAAAGTGCGAGTGTCCTCGTCAAAGTATCCTTATACCCGAAGTTAAATATTCTAACTAATTGGGGACTTAAACTGTAACAAGGTTTTAATACTTTGTTTAATAATTACACCAGGATGTCGACTGCGTGTAACCCAAGGTTTTAATACTTTGTTATCAATTATGCCAAGTGTCCTTGTACATAATTTTACCCCTGTTTTAATAATTCTAGTGGCTATTAATCCATTCCCGTGTCCGGTTAAATGAACGATTATTCGTACATATAAATACCCCGCCCATCGTGTCCGATCGAGTGTATAAGGTTATTTATAGGGATGTTCAATTGTAAATCTTTATATTAAAATTAACAAACTATCATTTAGTTAAACAAATATAAAGCCCATTAATAGCCCATAGTCTAATTTCCACAAGTGTCGTTCTTTTGTCCAAACCCCAAATATGGTACAAAGCCCAATTACCCAATTTTAATATTTTTAGCCCAACATCAGGATTACTTCGGATTAAATAAGCATAATAATAACTTAGCTACGAGACATTAAATTAAAAAGGTTGAACATAACTTACAATGATTAAAAATAGCGTAGCGTTACCCAGACAGAATTTCAACTTACACCCTTACAACATTCGCTAACATACCCTTATTATTAGGATTTAAAATTAAAATTAAAATTAAAATTAAAATTAAAATATAAATATAAATATTACGTATAGATATATTGAGGAGAAGAAAAAGATGTGTTTTGTGTTACACCAAAGCTCGATTTTAATAGGCCTGTGATCTGGAAAAGATGCTCATGCGATCACATGAGCTTTACCCTTCAAGGCCATGCGATCGCATGGCCAGCTGGGGAGACTCAAAAGTCTTTGTTTTTTTATGCCGACGGTTTTTAAATATAATATAATATATATATTAATTTTAAGAATTAATTATATATTATATTATATACATGTGCAAAGTTGACTTGAAATTTTTAGTCCATTGCGTCGAGCGTTGAGAGTTGACTCTGATCCCGGTTCCGGATTTTCGAACGTCCTTGCGAATAATTTAATATCTTATACTTTGCGTTTTGAATCTTGTACTCTTGTAATTTTGAGACGTTTCTTATCAATAATTGGAACCTTATTGATTGTATTTTGTACTTTTGAGCTTTTTGGACGTTTGCGTCTTCAATTCGTCGAATCTGTCTTTTGTCTTCACTTTTTATTATTTAAACGAATATCACTTGTAAATAGAACAATTGCAACTAAAAGCTTGTCTTTCTTGAGGAATAATGCTATGAAATATATGTTCATTTTTAGCATTATCAGTCTCGGATTCACGAACCTATATCAAGTATATATATTAACACATATGATCGTAATCGAACAAATTTATATATATTATTATTATTAATATACTTTTATATTATATAGATAAATTCATATTTACCTATATACTTCATATATCTAATACTTATCGTATTAAATTTTAATATAGTAATTACTTATTAAAATATTATTTAATATAATACGTAGTATTGATATTGATGTAGTTACATTTTATGCCATAGATATATTTTTATATAAAAATCTTTATTTGATATATTAATAATACTAATAAAATGATACTTATAATAATAATAATGACAATGGTACTATTAATAATAATAATAAAAATAATAATAATAATAATAATAATAATAATAATAATAATAATAATAATAATAATAAAATGATAATTTTAATAAAAATGATTCTTTTAATAAAAATAGTATTTTTAATAAAAAAATGATAGGGTTAATAATAATGATAATGAAAATAATAGTTTTGATAATAATACTTAATACTTAATAATAATAATAATGATCTTACTACTAATGATAATATTATATGTATTTATAATATTAACCTAATATTATTCATACTTATAATATTCATAATCATTAAATATAACAATAATTACTTTTATCTTAATATTTCATCATTTATATATATCTTTATATCATAGTTATAACCATAACAATAATAATATCAATAATAATAATAATAATAATAATAATAATAATAATAATAATAATAATAATAATAATAATAATAATAATAATAATAATAATAATAATAAAATAACTACCTCAAAACAAAAATGGCTTAAAAAATAATGCCCGAACCCGGGCTCGAACCCGCGACCTCCCGCTCACCCGCAACACCCCTTATCCATTACACCGCGTATGTTTTTCTATTATAAGTCAATTTCCATATATATTTAAAACGATAACCTGACAGTTCTACTTCTTCATCACATCTTAATCATTATCATACCGATATCAACAAACATCCATCATCATCATGCACCATACATCAAAATTATTTAATCGTCAATACTTCAGTCGATTCTTGACCCAACAGAAGATGATAGTTTTCGGCCCAACTGAATCAATATCATAACAGCCCAAAAAGATTAAAACGGCCCAAGTACAAAAAGGATTCTAGTCCAATTGCTAACCTAAACTCGGCCCAATCTTAACTAGTTAGAAGCCTAACTATTTAGCCCAATAACCGTAGCAGCTAAATAATATTCCGTAATCAAATTTCTTTAAGTTGGTATCATCATTCGGTATTGTATTAGTCATCATCCCTCACTTTATTATTGCTTTTATCACTAAACATGTTTATTATTAACGAACCAAGGTCCCCACATATCATCATGGCCTTCCATTAAAAATACTTTTCAAAACAGAAAAGCAATCGATAATTGTTATAGTGGATCACATAATTTAACAGTGGGCCAATTTGTACAAGGTTCAAACTGAAATATAGTGTATGAGTATACATGACTGCAAATTTAATTTCCTTACCAATAAGGAACTCATTCTGTTCTCAAAAAAAAACACACGAGTTGCTTATGGGTGCAATTTGTTTTTACTGAAAATGGCTATCAAGACGAAAGGACAGTAATAGGTATACAATCAGCAACTTAAGCTGCTATTCGATCAATAAACTAAAGCAGTAGGATAGTATCAGGTGGTTTAGATGAGATGGTGAAGGTGGTGGTTTGGTATTTTACAGCTGCAATAGCAAAACATCCCAGCAGTCACGATAGTTTATATAGGTTCGAGGGTGGTGGTGGGAGATAGAAAATGGTGGTGAGGTGGTGAACTGTAGGTGGGTTGGTTTAGGTTGGTGATTGATCAAATAGAAATAGAAGCGGACTGATGGGAGTAACAGTTACCAGGTAATTGGTGGTTGTGTACAATACCGAAATAACACAGTAGGTTGTGGGTTTGTGATGGGAGCAATAGAAGTTCGTCAATCATGTCTTCGGTTTGTTGTAAGTTGATTACGAACAAACATAAATGAATAAAGAAATGAATGTTTATGGATATATATATTACACATGATAGTTTGGAGTAGAGATAGAAGCCGATAATAGTGATTCATGTTTGGTGGTTCTAGATAGTGGTGGCCGGTGGAAAAAGAAGAAAGGTTGTGGTGTTGGATTCGTTGAACAAAATGCAGAATATAAAATGAAGTGGCCTTGTGTTTTCTTGGGGTTGTCTTGACAAGAAAACATAAAATGGTGAGGAAATATGTATGCATTTCGGTACATAGGTATATGTATGTATAAGTAATATATAGAGATGTGTAGTGCAGGTATGATTGTGTTGGTCAATTAAGAGATGTTGTGGTTTAGGAAAATGAAGAAGATAGAAACGGGATTAGAAAGTATAAGATGGTGGTAGTGTCATAGAGAGAAAGAGGGTTTAATTGTTTTTGAGAGTTGTCTGGGTTATGGATGTAATGCATATGTATATTATATAATAGAGTGATTGAGAATCTCACATTCTAAACAAACAAACATGTACAAACACAGTAACCCAATGAGTACCAATTAAGTACAGTAACCCTTACATGTACAAACACAGTAACCCAATGAGTACCAATTAAGTACAGTAACCCTTATAAAATTTGCGAATTCAGTTAGTGGAGAATATAAATATAATATAATATTATTAATAATAATAAACGTGTATCTAATTAGATATCTTACCGACAGTTTCCACGGGCTAATGTATCGTACTCCGTTGTTAAAATCAGTGGCGAATAAAAGTGTTCAGACAAATCTCATATTTTTAAATTAACTATATTTATTTATTTTGGTCATTATGGTATAAAATTCGGTCATTAATTATTAAATAAAAATTACATTAATTATTCACTCCCAACCCCAAGTAAAATATAAAAAGTTTTAAAATTTAACAACTAGCTCCTAAGTACATTTTTAATAAGACTAAAATTTATAGAACTCAGTTTCGAATTACCGTTTATTTTAAAATTATATAACTTTGAATTTAACTTACTTAATATCAATCGAGATATCAAACGAGTATTACAGTAATTAAATATTTATTTTTTTAATATACTTTATTTATATATAGAGATATATTTTAAATAATAATTATTATAATATCCTATTTTTATTTTATTTATTTTTTTACTAACAACAACATATAATACTTCAAATTATATTTTGAATTATTATTTATATATACATACACACATATCTATTTACAATTAATTGTTCGTGAATCGTCGAGCACAGTCAAAAGGTAATTGATTATATGAACAGTTTAAACTTTTTAAGACTCTACCTAACAGACTTTACTTATCGTGTCGAAATTATATAAGAATTTAAGTTTAAATTTGGTCGGAAATTTCCGGGTCATCACAGTACCTACCCGTTAAAGAAATTTCGTCCCAAAATTTGAGTGAGGTCGTCATGATTAATGATAAGAATGTTTTCATGACGAATATGAGTTGAAAAATAGAGTTTCATCATTATTTATTAATATAGATAAAACGACTCGATTATGTGAAATGTACGAGTGAAGCTGTCACAAAAGAGTGAAATAAGGAATTTAAAATTCGTCTTACTTTTGACGTAGTCAGGTTTGAATTCCAGAATTCAAGAAATTTAAAGAAAATCTTCTAATCGGAAGGAAAACGTAATAGCACGATTTATTAGTAAACTGTTGGAATTACGGAAAAACAGAAATGTCAAGGAAATATTTCCGTGATATGCTTGGAGATTAAGTAGAATGAAAGAGTTATGTAACATGGTTCATGATGAGGGTATGATATGTGAACCATCATCACGTTCCATTAGAAATTCAGCATGACTTACTGTAATATAATCACGTTGGCGTAGCGTCATTATATTATACTAACTCATGTTTCAACTCCCAACGCTTCTCCAGAATTCATTCATAATTCATACTTAAATTTTTACAGAATATTGGAAACTAAAACAGTTTCCAATATGATGTAGTACAGATAGCGCGAAGAGATATATAATTTCGAACAAGAATATTTATGAAGATATCTTCAGAAATATCGAGGATATTTATGATAATATTTTGGAATTTCTAAGTTCTAAGGTCGATGAAGAAAAATTTTCCGCAATATTTTAACATGGGTACGGAGCAAGATATTCTCTAAACATTTCATCAGATTCAGAATTACCTGGATTCTTTGAATATAGGGTTTGGTCCTTGTATCTGTCCTTGGTCTCCTTCATGGTTAGCTCAATCTGTTTTTCAGTACTAAATTTTCTATCGAGCGTTCCTAACACTCCATTCTTTATCATCATACTTTTGGCCATTTAGACCATCTACAATATTTCTGTATCCTCTGCATTTAATGCTACGATATCTGAATCATCGGTTTTCAATCCGAGGTGATTCCAAGAGAATTGTGTTTTTAGATGATTAAACGCTGATTTCTGGTAATTGGTATGGCAATTATCCTTACAAGGTGCAGATGAGTTCATGATGAGACTTCAATAGATAAATATAGTGATTTGTTGGAGAGATTTAAGCCAAGGAGCAACGAGGTTGCTGGTTCGTCTGTGGGTGATGTGGTGGAATATAAAAGGTTCTCCGATAACAATAAAAGAGCACACATATATATCAAGGTTATAATAAGGTTGTTTCGAACGAAAAATCGAAGTTGACTTGTTGGAGCTATGACAAAATTGGCTAATTTGAAAAGAGATTGCAAAGTTATCTTCGGTAATAACAATGCCAAGGAATTATAAATTCATTTTAAACTTCTACTTAGGTTCCAAGAGTTTTCCATGTGCATAACTATACGCATCAATCTTTTCTTTTTGTAGATGAAGTGTGGTTGGTTCATCCTCTCAATTTAGGTGTTTTCAAGAATCATGAAAGGTTTGAACGTAGATTGTAATCGTCAAGATACAAACGAGGTTTAAGATGAAATCAAGTGGCAAACTTGAAGAAATGTTTAGTTTCATATGTTATAATCAATATTTTAATTTATTTTAATTCATTTTAATTATCCAATGTCATTAGTCCACAGTCGATAATCCACAGTTAACAGTCTAATAATTCATATATAATTTAATATATAATATTCGAATTAATTAATGCGTATCGTGACCCGTGTACATGTCTCATACTCGATCACAACTCAAACTATATATATTGTTGTAGAATCAACCTCAACCCTGTATAGCTAACTCCAGCATTACTGCATATAGAGTGTCTATGGTTATTCCAAATAATATATATAGATGCGTCGATATGATATGTCAAAACCTTGTATACGTGTCCCGATATTTAAAGTGCGTAAAATAAATAACAGAAATTAAATGACGATAAATAAAATTGCGAGAATTAAAATTGTGATAAATAAAATGCGATAAATAAATTGCGATAAATAAATTGAGATAAATAAAAGCTAATACGGAATTAACAGTTAGCTAGGAACAGTTAGCTAGGAACAGTTAGCGTGGATTCTTATCAAAATTTCTCATAGTTAATTTGTTTGTTTCTAACAAATTTTATTTTGTCCAATGTATTCTTCATTATGCCACTTGTTGGATTCTGATAGGACAAAATCCAAATATGAAATTGAATGAAAATGGTTATTCTGCGGTGAACGGATACGTGTATCTGTGAATGTAAGTAGGATAGTAAATGACTGTTGAATTATATTCGAAGAATGTACAGTGTAACTTATTAATGTGAAATTTAAATATTCCTCGGGTATTACCTACCCGTTAAAATATTTTCACCATTAACAGTTTGTACAAAAGAATTTTTAATTACAATCTTTATGAAAACATATATACATATATATTTTCTTCAGATGTAATCATGAATTTAATGAGTTAATATGATATTAATCTCATTTGATTTTTCGTTAGAACTAGAATGAATAATCCCTAAAACTTTAGAGATTACATAATCGCCGTGAGGAACGAAGACAATTGATGTAGAAGATAACCGATGAAGATTATGCTCGAGTTATAGATTGCGATGTTGAGGCGGATGATACAGATATTGTTGTTGGTGGTACTGTTGGTGCCGGTGATGTTGTTAAAGCTGGTACGTTTTGCACCATATTTTTCAAGGCTACAACTCGGGCGCGAAGCTCGTTGACTTATTATTCCGAGATGATTGTCGGTAGGAACGAGCGAATGAATAAGGTTTAGAATTTGAGATAGTATATAATCGTGACGAGCTATTCAGAAAATGAGAGAAAAAAATGGTGTCTCGATCAGGTTCGCCGGTAAGTGCTTCAGGTTCATTGCCAAGAGGGCAATGTGGTGGATGAAAGGGATTGCCTTCTTCTTGTCTCCAATGATTATGTAGGCTACGAACCTATCCCCAATTCATCTAGAACTAATGATGGCTAATTGGTTGATTTATTCCGGTTACACTGTCTTCGGAGCTCGAGTCGAAATCCATGTCGGAATGGTTGTCGGAATTTAAGGAATTTGAACTGGTTGTGAGTTCCGTCTAGTACAGTTAGGTAAAGGCTTTTCGATATGAAATGATCTTCGAATATCGGATGATATTCTAATTATATAGAATACCTAAATATAGTACAGAAGATCCCTTAGATTACGGAGGGAATCGAGGAAACGTGTCAGACAAGGTTTAATGTGATGGGATATGAATTTGTCTGTACACCATCTATGCAATAATTGTAATAAGACGTGTCGAGACTGAAAATGATAGGTAGATATTTTTTGACAAAGAATGATAAGCAAAACTTTTAACATGCAGACCAGGTTCAAGTCCAGACTTATTATTGTATCCTAACAACTACTAGGTCGAAGTCCAGACTCATTAATGCATCTTAATATCTATCAGTTAGACACACTAATGCAAGACCTGGTTCGCTAAGACCACCGCTCTAATACCACATGTCATACCCCGTCCTAATCCATTTGGACGAAGTCACCAACATCTGGTCCCATTGCGATGATCGACTCCAAGTAATGTCTTTAAAATGAGCAAATGCACAGCGAAAAATTTCTTTCATACCTGAGAATAAACATGCTTTCAAGTGTCAACCAAAAGGTTGGTGAGTTCAGAGGTTTATCATAAAACAAAAAAATTCATCATTTTGATAGACCACAAGATTTAAATCCTTCATGGTATAAATGGGCCCGAATTCTATACCCACCTGTAATGTACATGCGATATCTTTTAAATACAGTACACATTTCTCGTGTACGAAATAATTTTTCATAAAACTTAGTAACCGTACACATATCTCGTGCACAAAAATAACATACACATAACCTGTGTATAAAAATCATTCTCTCGATACATAACATTCACTTTTCATTGCTTTCATAGCTTGGTTTGGTAACCGACCTTAACATATAATGCGCATAATAATATCCCCAAAACAGAACATCTCGTCTGTATAATAATCATATAAACTTCAAAGTACTAAACACCACACCCACTAGCCCTTCCATCTAGTGAACATTCTGGGTGGGGGTGTTAAACCCGGTAGCTACCTTTAGGATTCGCGTCAATTAGGCGTGCACTAATTCCAAAATTAGTGATGTTCTCTAATTCTTAGGTTACCAAGCAATAATAATCAGGGGGAAAATATTCATATCAATTGTGGCAATTATCACGTCCACATAATTCAATGGTGGCAATTATCACGTCCATATAATTCATTCGAGGAATGTTTTGCTTGTGTCTATCTCGTCAAACATTTATAAAAGCATTTCAATTATTCGCAGTTCAAAATGTATTTCAAAAGCATTTAATAAAGCAGTTGTAAAAGTAGCGCATGTATTCTCAGTCCCAAAAATGTAAAGAGTAAAAGGCAATCAAATGAACTCACGCATATAAATATTGCAAAACAGTTATTAAAACATTGCATGTATTCTCAGCCCAAAAATGTAATGAGTAAAAGGGAGTAAATGAACTCACCATACTGTATTTTATAGTAAAAATACATATGAAGACATTGAACAATTGTAGGGTTGGTCTCGGATTCACGAACCTATATCAAGTATATATATTAACACATATGATCGTAATCGAACAAATTTATATATATTATTATTATTAATATACTTTTATATTATATAGATAAATTCATATTTACCTATATACTTTATATATCTAATACTTATCGTATTAAATTTTAATATAGTAATTACTTATTAAAATATTATTTAATATAATACGTAGTATTGATATTGATGTAGTTACGTTTTATGCCATAGATATATTTTTATATAAAAATCTTTATTTGATATATTAATAATACTAATAAAATGATACTTATAATAATAATAATGACAATGGTACTATTAATAATAATAATAATTTTAATAAAATGATAATTTTAATAAAAATGATTCTTTTAATAACAATAGCATTTTTAATAAAAAAAAATGATAGGGTTAATAATAATGATAATGAAAATAATAGTTTTGATAATAATACTTAATACTTAATAATAATAATGATCTTACTACTAATGATAATATTATATGTATTTATAATCTTAACCTAATATTATTCATACTTATAATATTCATATTCATTAAATATAACAATAATTACTTTTATCTTAATATTTCATCATTTATATATCTCTTTATATCATAATTATAACCACAACAATAATAATATCAATAATAATAATAATAATAATAATAATAATAATAATAATAATAATAATAATAATAATAATAATAATAATAATAATAATAATAATAATAAAATAACTACCTCAAATTGAAAATGGCTTAAAAAAATAATGCCCGAACCCGGGCTCGAACCCGCAACCTCCCGCTCATCCGCAACACCCCTTATTCATTACACCGCGTATGTTTTTCTGTTATAAGTCGATTTCCATATATATTTAAAACGATAACCTAACAGTTCTACTTCTTCATCACATCTTAATCATTATCATACCGATATCAACAAACATCCATCATCATCATGCACCATACATCAAAATTATTTAATCGTCAATACTTCAGTCGATTCTTGACCCAACAGAAGATGATAATTTTCAGCCCAACTGAATCAATATCATAACAGCCCAAAAAGATTAAAACGGCCCAAGTACAAAAAGGATTCTAGTCCAATTGCTAACCTAAACTTGGCCCAATCTTAACTAGTTATAAGCCCAACTATTTAGCCCAATAACCGTAGAAGCTAAATAATATTCCGTAATCAAATTTCTTTAAGTTGGTATCATCATTCGGTATTGTATTAGTCATCATCCCTCACTTTATTATTGCTTTTATCACTAAACTTGTTTATTATTAACGAACCAAGGTCCCCACATATCATCATTGCCTTCCATTAAAAATACTTTTCAAAACAGAAAAGCAATCGATAATTGTTATAGTGGATCACATAATTTAACGGTGGGCCAATTTGTACAAGGTTCAAACTGAAATATAGTGTATGAGTTTACATGACTGCAAATTTAATCTCCTTACCAATAAGGAACTCATTCTGTTCTCAAAAAAAAACACACGAGTTGCTTATGGGTGCAATTCGTTTTTACTGAAAATGGCTATCAAGATGAAAGGACAGTAATAGGTACACAATCAGCAACTTAAGCTGCTATTCGATCAATAAACTGAAGCAGTAGAAAACTATGTTTCAGTTTTCTCACGAAGGGTTAAACAAATATTCGAAGAGTCGGTTTCGTAACAAATTGTCGATATGATTCAAGAACGAATGACCAATGTCGTCAAAGAAGAAGTTGAAAGGAGGTTTCTTAGACCTCAAAATGGGGGCGAGTTGGAGTTTAGCTATAAGAACTTTTTGGCGACTAAGCCTCCTCACTTTCACGGGGATCCGGACCCCATGAAAAGTGCGGCTTGGATCTCCGATGTTGAAGGTTGTTTTCGCACGACCAAGTGCCCATCCGAGAAGAAGACAAGGCTTGCTACTAGCTTGTTGAGGGGCCATGCTAAAGATTGGCTCGATGGTAAAATTGATATGGTGGGTGATGCGGCTTTTGTGGGGTTGTCTTGGGCGGAGTTCAAGAATGAGTTTTTCCTTGAATATTGTACGCAAGCGGATCTTTCCAAATTGCGCAACGAGTTAAGGAACATGCATCAAGGGTCTTTGGACCTAAACACTCTCAAAACCAACTTTCTCGCCAAGGCGCGTTTTTGCCCCGAGTATGTGGGGAATGATCAATTGTTAATGGAAGACTTTCATGCGACCCTTAGAGATGATTTGAAGGATAAAATTAGTATTAGTCATGTTGAGACTTTTGCTAAGCTTTTGGCGGTGGCAAAGGGGCTTGAATTTCAATCTCCGAGTCCGGTTAGTTATGCGCCAAGTAAAAGAAAGTTTGAGGCTTCTAGTTATTCGAACAAGAAGAGTATGGGAGTATCCGAAAGTGTTAGTAGTGTAAAGAAAGGTACTTCTAATGTCCACGTGACCACGTGCTACAATTGTGGGCAAAAAGGTCACTACTCTCGTGATTGCCCGAAACTGCGTACTAATGTGATCACATGTTTTAATTGTCAACAAGAAGGGCACCGAAAGTCGGAGTTCCCCGATCTCCAAAATGATCAAGTTAAGAGGATAGAGAAGGCGGTGGGGTCAGCAAGGGGGCGTAATTATTTGATGACCAATGATGAAGCTAAGCAATCCAATGAAGTCATCTCAGGTACTTTCATGGTTAACTCTAATCCGGCGAGGATTCTATTTGATAGCGGTGCAAGTTTGTCGTTGTATCTCCAAAATTTGTGCCTAAACTTAATAAACCGTTAGCTAAGTTAAGTCGTTCGGTAGAAGTCGAAATAGCAGATGGCAAGACGGTGCTAGTGGTTGATGTGTGTAAAAATTGTAATGTTGTGTTTGGTGCCGAAAACTTTAAAATTGATCTCATCCCGATGACTTTGGGTGATTTTGATATCGTGGTTGGTATAGATTGACTCGATCATAATAGAGCCGATAGTGCATGCCATGAAAAATCTATTCGTGTGAAGACCCCAAGTGGGGGAGAGTTAATTATTCATGGCGATAAGCGTAGAAGACTTGTGCCGATATGCACTTTTGCACGGGTACGTCGTTTCCTTGTTAGTGGTGGCATGGCTTTTCTTGCCCATGTTGTTGATACTCGTGATGAGCCACCACCCATTCGCGAGATTCCGGTGGTTAATGAATTCGAAGACGTTTTTCTGGATGAGTTACCGGGTGTTACGGCGGAAAGACAAGTTGAATTTCGCATTGAGTTGGTTCCGAGAGCTACTCCCATTGCTAAAACTCCTTATCGTTTAGCGCCAACGGAAATGCAAGAATTGTTAAATCAAACCCAAGAGTTACTTGAGAAGGATTTTATTCGACCGAGTGCTTCGCCATGGGGTGCTTCGGTCTTGTTCATGAAGAAGAAAGATGGTAGTATGCGTATGTGCATTGATTATCCGGAGTTAAAAAAAGTGACGATCAAGAATCGTTATCCATTGCCTAGTATTGACGATTTGTTTGACCAACTCCAAGGTGCGACATATTTCTCAAAAATTGACCTACGTTCTGGCTATCATCAAATGCGGGTCCGTGAGGAAGATATTGAGAAAACGGCCTTTCGAACGCGTTACGAGCATTTTGAGTTTGTAGTTATGCCTTTTGGTCTTACAAATGCACCAGCGGCATTCATAGATGTTATGAACCGAGTGTGCCAACCTATGTTGGACAAGTCGGTAATTGTGCTCATCGACGACATACTTGTCTATTCGAGGAGTATGAAGGAACATGAACATCATTTGCGTAGTGTGTTGAAAACGTTGCGAAAGGAGAAGTTGTATGCTAAGTTCTCGAAATGTGAATTTTGGCTAAGGGAAGTTCAATTCCTTGGCCATATTGTGAACAAGGATGGTATTCAAGTAGATCCGAGGAAGATAGAGACGGTGAAGAGTTGGGGACAACCGACTACGCCTACGGAAATCCGAAGTTTTCTCGGATTGGCCAGTTATTATCGTCGGTTTATTCAAGACTTTTCTAAGATTGCTTCTCCATTGACGAAATTGACAAGGAAGAACGCGAGATTTAATTGGAAAAACGAGCAATAAATTGCTTTTCAATTATTAAAAGAGAAATTGGGTCAAGCTCCGGTCTTGGTGTTGCCGGAAGGTGTAGATGATATGACGGTTTATTGTGATGCTTCTTTAAATGGGCTCGGGTGTGTTCTAATGCAACGAGGTAAAGTCATCGCTTACGCCTCACGCCAATTAAAGGAACATGAAAAGAATTACCCGACACACGATCTTGAACTAGCGGCGGTGGTCCATGCTTTGAAAATTTGGCGCCATTACTTGTATGGTGTCAAGTGTACGATTTATTCAGATCACAAGAGTTTAAAACATCTTTTTGATCAACGAGATTTGAATTATCATCAACGTAGATGGATGGATGTGGTGAAGGATTATGATTGTGAGATACTTTACCACCCGGGCAAGGCGAATGTAGTTGCGGATGCGTTAAGTCGAAAGAGACAACATCCGACGATACGTTTCGGATTGTTGCGCATGACAATTATTTATGACTTTCTCGAAAAGCTAGGTGAGATTCAAATTGAAGCCTTTGTCCATAATAAACGTGAAGAGCGGATCGTGGGGCAAACGGAGTTTATTACGTTGGGCCCTAAAGGTTTGTTGTCCTTTCAAGGAAGAGTGTGGATACCGAGGATGGGGGAATTCCGAAAGGTGCTTCTTGACGAAGCACACAAGTCTAAGTATTCCATTCATCCAGGTGCGACGAAAATGTACCTTGATTTGAGGAAAGATTATTGGTGGCCGGGCATGAAACGCGACGTTGTTAAGTATGTTGAGCAATGCGCCACGTGTTTGCAAGTTAAAGCCGAACACCAAAAGCCGTATGGTAAGTTGCAACCGCTAGAAATTCCGATGTGGAAGTGGGAGCATATTACCATGGATTTTATTACCAAGTTGCCGAAAACGGCAAGAACCCAATTTGATACTATTTGGGTGATTGTTGATATATTGATGAAAAGTGCATTGTTTATTCCTATTAAAGAAGCAATTACGTCAGAGGCACTTGCGAAGATGTTCATTAAAGAAGTGATATTGAGACATGGCGTTCCCGTGTTTGTTGTTTCGGATCGGGACACGCGTTTTATTTCTCCATTTTGGAAAAAGTTTCATGAAGATATGGGAACAAGAGTGAATATGAGTACGACGTATCATCCTCAAACAGACGATCAAACCGAACGTACGAATCAAACATTGGAGGATATGTTACGAGTGTGTATTATTGATTTCGGTGGTAGTTGGGATGAACACTTGCCTTTTGTGGAATTCTCGTACAATAATAGTTTTCACTCTAGTATCGGAATGCCACCATATGAGATGTTATATGGTAGAAGGTGTTGAACCCCGATTTGTTGGGGCGAAGTGGGTCAAAGGGAAGTCGGGAGCACCGACTTGGTATTGGAGACGAATAGTAAAATCGAAATGATTCGGGCTCATTTAAAAGCGGCGTAAGATAAACAAAAGTCTTATGTTGATAAATGTAGGCGACCGATCGAGTTTCAAGAGGGTGACATGGTGATGCTCAAGGTTTCGCCGTGGAAGGGTATTATTCGGTTTCGAAAAAGGGAAAAGTTAGCTCCTCGGTTTATTGGGCCATTTAAGATTTTAGCTCGTATTGGCGAAGTTGCGTATCATTTGGAATTACCCTAAGAGCTTGAGGGGATCCATAATACATTTCATGTTTCCCATCTCCGTAAGTATCTTGCGGATGATTCGTCATGGATGCCATTGGATGAGATTGAGCTAAACAACAAGCTAGAGTATGTTAAAGAGCCGATTGCTATACTTGATAAAAAGGTGAAAATGTTTCGCAACAAAGAGGTGAGGACCTTTAAGGTCCAATGGCGTCGTAGTAAAGGTTCCGAGTTTACATGGGAACCCGAAGAATTTGTGTTGGTATATATTTTTGCTTGTCATGCGGCTTGGATCGCGAGGACACGCTCCGGTTCAAGTGGAGGAGAGTTGTAACACCCTAATATTTGTGGTATAAAAGTGTAAATAGAGTACATAAAGCGTGGGAATAAATGTGGATTTTAAACAGAAGCCAGAGGCTGTTCAGGCCTCAGTGCGCGCAGCGCACACATATGGGTGCGCGTGGCGCACTCCCACTGTAGCCGGATTCTGCCTTTTCTAATTAGATATTTTGGAAGGGCTTTGTGGTAATTTCACTTGTGGAACGAGTTAAGGTCACAAGATCAGTAGTTGGGGTGTCATAACTCCATTTTCAACCACCTTCATCTTTCTAATTCAATTTTAGTAAGAGAAACCCATTTGAGTGAGAGAAAGCTCAAGTAAAGGAAGAAGAAGCTAGTTTCGGGTCTTAGCTCGAGTCATAAAGTTGTTCATCTCCTCACTAGCTACGTTTTGGTTGTGGTGGTAAGTTCTAATCTTGATTTCCTTAATTTTATTTGTTTAAGGGTTAGGGCTTAGGTTAGTGATGAACATAAAACCCATTATTGGTGATTTTGGGGGTTGTGGGTAAGATTGAGTCATGAGGACTCAAGAACAACCAACCTAGGGTTTTAAAGTAATAAATGGTATTAATGAGTCTAAAATGGTTAGTTAATCACTAGCTTACTTGTGTTGCTAGTAAAAAGTGTTTTTAGGGTTCATGGTTGACTTGAAATGGGTCAAATGGGTAGGTTTGACCTAGCGATATAAATTGTGTATGAAAACACCCTAGTTATGTGTTGATAGAGGTCTTAGAACCTTAATCACTAGCTTTTAGTGATTAGTTGGGAGTCTTGACCTTTAATGAGTGATTCTAGTGCAAATGGGTCATAAATGCACTAGTGAGGCTAGTTGGTGGAAAGTCCAACTTATTATGTGAATTAATTGAGAATTAATTGTGTTAGGTGACTTGCTTTGAAGTTACAAGTTGTTATTGGAAATCTCGCCAAGTCGACAAGGTGAGTGGAATGATTATACATGTGTGTATATAATGTATCTATTTGTAGGGCAGGAAAGGGGCCGGGTGTAGCGACCCGACCAAATCATGTTTGACGGCGCCGACTACTTAGGTCCCGTTACGTGGTCATAAGTCTTTAACGTGACGTTTGACCAAAATATATCGCATTCATTTCATAAGTAAAAGGATGTTTCAAGTTTACAAAAGTAGTTCAATGACTAGTTACATTTCAATGTTTAACGTACAAATGAAACCTATGCGACACAATTTAAAAGTAGCCAAAAGACGCTCCAACTATGCACGTATACTCGACATCCAAGCAAGTATCAAAAAGTAAGTGGAAGCATGTATCCTTAAGCATTCAAGGACCTGAGAAAACATATAGAAAACTGTCAACGAAAATGTTGGTGAAATCATAGGTGTTTTAGTAAACGTAGTATTTGAACCACAAGATTTAATATAAGATGATTATCAAAATCATTTGCATTCCGAAGTTGTTATTTGTTTCGCGGGCACCCAATTATCAAACTTAACTGTTTTGTACCCTGTTACGTAGTGTTAGAACATACACTATACTCGAAAATATATTTCATCCGCTAACGGTAGCGAACCGTCCGAATGAGGCTCGTCAAGCCCATGTGATCACATAATATAAGTTCTCGTTTACACCCTGCAAGTGTAACTAATGATAATTGAATTGAGGATTTTTGTTCAAACCCGTACGTGGAATGTTCGTTTTCATACTTGTGTTCAAAGTGTAAAAGTATGATACGTATATGTTTCTCATCCCATAGTTTAAAGCATAAAAGTTGTTTGAAAGATGGGACTATGATCTCACCTTGTGTGCACGAGTAATAAGTACTTCAACAAGTAACGTGTGTAAAAAACAATGCTAGTCTTGACCTAAACAAATAGGTCGTATCAATAATGGTAAACACGATAGGTCAAAGATGTTCAATTAGTCATATGGCTCGTTACGACTCGATTATGTAGCATGTGAATCAAATTGTCAAGTTTCATGCAAGATACAAGTATAGAAACAAGTTAGAAAGATTGCATAATCATTTGGTTAAGTTTGACAAAAAGTCAAACTTTAGTCGGTCAAAGTCAACGAAAAAGTCAACACGTTCGGGTCGGGTCCCGAACTATTTTTCTGTGCTAGTTATTCATATATAAGCATATTAGAACAAGTTTCATGTGAATCGGAGGTCCCTAGTATAGCAAACATTTTTTCTCTAAATGATAAGTTGGTCAGCCCACTTTGGCGCGCCGCGCGGGGATATGGCGCGCCGCGCCATTACCTGTGCAGAAATTCTGGCAGTTTTCAAGTTTAATGCACGAACCTAACTTCAAACAATCACCATTTATGACCCTCAAACAACCAAACTATGTATCTTATATCATCGAAAAGGTAATTTGACAAGGAAAACAACTAAACACATTTCATCAATCACATTTACCTTTACAACAACCAAAATCACATTCAAAGCTCTTCATTTAATGCATTCAAGTTCATAAATGCCATTCGATGATTCGGCAACCAATTTACATGTATGATATGCCGTTTCGAAGGTAATCAAGCATACAATACAACCTAACACTTACAAATAACATTTCATGTTATTCAAAGCATCAAAAGTCCATTTCAAGTTCATCAAACCCTAACCCAATTTCACCAAAATTACTAATCAAGTTCATGAAGTTTTTCTAAAGCAACCTACACATCAAATTGAAGTTAGTGATACTAGGAACACATTTAATACTTGCACTTTATCATAATAACAACATTTAAGCAACCAAATCATCAATCAAACACACTAAACTTTCAAGTTCATGCTAGTTACTAAAAATAACAAGATCGAACATATAAATCATATATTCATGTTAGACTTGAGCCATAGACACTAATTAATAACTTTATAAGTTAAAAACATCAAGAACACAAAATCTAATGATTTTAGAAAGTTACCCAAATTAGATGTAATCGGTATGGAATCGAAGAGGAAGTTGCAAGGATTTCAAATATGTAATTTGTTTGGATTGAAGCTTGCTAGATTTGAAATGGATGATGATTCTTTGTGATGAAGTTTGAGAGAAATTGTGAAAGTAGTAAAAGAAAATGGAAATGAAAATGAAAAAGAAAGGGAGGTGGGGTTGACTAGTCAAAAGCTAGTCACATCTTTGCTCCCTTGGCGAAACTAGTCCCTCGAGTTCGGTTGCGGGTGCGTGAATTACCTAAACGAGATATTTTAAATACGCGTATTAATGAAGGATGTTATAATCATATAACGGACTTTAAATAAATAAACGGAAAAGTAAACGAAAAAAGGCGGGATGTTACATTACCTACTCCATAAAAGAAATTTCGTCCCGAAATTTAAGTAGGCGTAGTAGTCGTTGTTTCTTCCTCAGGATCTTGCGTTTCCGGAACCGGGAACAAGTGAGGGTATTTCTTTTGCATTTGATCTTGCCTTTCCCAAGTAAACTCGGGTCCTCTTTTGGCATTCCAACGAACCTTGACAATCGGGATTCGGCTTTGTTTCAACGTCTTGACGGAGGTGTCCACAATTTGAACCGGTTCCTCCACAAAATGAAGTTTGTCATCAATAGTAAGCTCCTCGAGAGGGATGACGATATCGGGTTCAGCAAGACACTTTTTCAAGTTAGATACATGGAAGGTAGGATGAACGGAGCTCAATTGAGGTGGAAGATCTAAACGATAAGCAACGGTTCTAATGCGCTCCAAGATTTCGAAAGGACCAATATACCGTGGATTTAGCTTCCCGCGTTTCCCAAAACGGTTTACACCTTTCCAAGGTGTGACTTTTAACATTACTCGGTCACCGACTTGAAATTCGAGGTCATTGCGTCATTTTTCGGTATAGCTCTTTTGACGACTTCGGGCTGTCCTAAGCCTATCTCGGATTTGAACGATTTTCTCGGTTGTTTCATGAATGAGTTCGGGTCTGGTGATTTGTGTGTCGCCTCGGCCTAACAAAGAGGTGAACGACATTTTCGGGCATATAAAGCTTCGAATGGTGCGGCGTTAATACTCGCGTGATAACTATTATTGTAGGAGAATTCGGCGAGAGGCAAGTGCTTATCCCAAGCTTTTCCAAAGTCGACAATGCAAGATCGTAGCATGTCTTCCAAGGTTTGAATTGTGCGTTCGCTTTGTCCTTCGGTTTGTGGATGGTATGTGGTGCTCATGTCTAAACGTGTTCCAATGCTTCTTGTAAAGTACGCCAAAATCTAGAAACAAAACGGCCATCTCGGTTGGAGATAATCGATAAGGGTACACCGTGTCGGGCTACGATTTCTTTAATGTAAAGTTGTGCGAGTTTCTCCATGTTGTCGGTTTCCTTCATGGCTAGGAAATGCGCGGATTTGGTGACGGTCAACAATAACCCAAATAGTATCATATCCGCCAACCATCTTTGGTAGTTTGGTGATAAAATCCATCGTTATGCTTTCCCACTTCCATTGCAGGATTTCGGGTTGTTGAAGTAGTCCGGACGGCCTTTGATGTTCAGCTTTGACTTTGGAGCAAGTTAGGCACTTTCCAACATAAGTAGCAACGTCCTTTTTAATGTTCGGCCACCAATATCATTCTTTAAGGTCATGGTACATCTTATTGGCACCGGGGTGAATCGAGTATCGTGACTTATGGGCTTCGTCTAAAATAAGGCTTCGCAAGTCCCCATAACTAGGCACCCAAATTCTTCCGGAAATATCGGAGTCCGGTTTCTTTAACTTCGAATCGAGAGGTGAGGACGTTCAATTGTTCGAGAGAGATGTTTTCATCCTTGAGAGCCTCGTCTTGGGCTACACGAATTTGACTATTAAGGTTGGTGTGGATGGTGATGTTTAAAGCTCGAACATGAAGAGGCACAACTCTTTCTTTTCGACTCAAGGCATCGGCTACTACGTTTGCCTTCCCGGGATGGTAACGAAGCTCACAATCATAATCGTTTAAAGTTTCAATCCACCGTTGTTGTCTCATGTTTAGTTACTTTTGATCAAAGATGTGTTGGAGGCTCTTGTGATCGGTGAAGATAGTACTCTTGGTTCCATAAAGATAGTGTCTCCACATTTTAAGTGCGAAGACAATGGCTCCAAGTTCGAGATCATGTGTCGTGTAGTTTCGTTCATGAATTTTGAGTTGTTGAGAGGCATAAGCAATGACTTTCTTTCGTTGCATCAATACACACCCAAAACCATGTTTCGAGGCATTGCAGTATATAACAAAATCGTCATTGTCTTCAGGAAGTAACAAGATAGGAGCGGTGGTTAGCTTTGTTTTCAAGATTTGAAATGCGGATTCTTGTTCGGTCGCCCAAATGAATTTCTTTCCCTTGTGAGTTAACGCGGTTAGAGGACAAGCAACCAAAGAGAAATCCTTGATGAATCTAAGATAGTATCCGGCGAGACCCAAAAATTGACGAATGTGAGTAGGAGTAGTAGGAGTCTCCCATGTACTAATGGCTTCGATTTTCATTGGATCGACTTTAATACCTTGATCACTTACAACATGACCAAGAAATTGAACTTTCTTCAACCAAAATTCACACTTGGAGAATTTGACATATAGTCGTTCTTGTCTCAAGAGTTCGAGCACAAGTCGGAGATGTTGCTCGTGCTCTTCTTTGCTTTTAGAATAGACCAAGATGTCATCGATGAACACAATAACGAATTTATCGAGATATGGTTTACACACGCGGTTCATAAGATCCATGAACACCACCGGTGCGTTAGTGAGACCAAATGGCATAACAAGAAATTCATAACTACCATAATGAGTTCGGAAAGGTGTTTTGGAGACATCTTCCCCCTTAACCCTTAATTGATGATAACCCGAGCGGAGATCGATTTTCGAATATACACAAGACCCTTGTAGTTGATCAAAGAGGTCATCGATGTGAGGAAGAGGATATCGGTTCTTAACCGTCAATTTATTTAGTTTACGATAATCAATGCACATTCGTAGGGATCCGTCTTTCTTTTTAACAAACAAAATCGGAGCGCCCCATGGTGAATGGCTAGGTTGGATAAAACCACGGTCAAGTAGTTCTTGGATTTAACTTTGCAATTCTTGCATTTCGGATGGAGCAAGTCTATATGGTGCACGTTCTACGGGTGCGGCTCCCGGAATAAGATCGATTTGGAATTCAACCGGTCGATGAGGTGGAAGACCCGGCAATTCGTCGGGAAATACATCGGAATAGTCACTAACAATTGGCACATCATCGATGTGCTTCTCATCGGACTCAACTTTCTTAACGTGAGCAAGGATCACAAAACAACCCTTACGGAGTAGTTTTCTAACTTTAATGCACGAAACGAGGTTGAGTCCGGTGCAACTCTTATCGCCATAAACAATCAAGAGTTCACCATTCTCGATAGGAATTCGGATTGCGTTAAGATCACAAAGGATGTGAGATTTCGTTTTGGCTAGCCAATTCATACCGATTATTACATCGAAGCTTCCTAGTTCCATGGGTATCAAGTCAATTTCAAACTCATTACCCAAAATGTTTAACGTACACCCCCGGTGATATGTGTCGGCACTCAATAGTTTCCCGTTGGCCACTTCAATGGTATAAGTGGTATCTAGTGGAAGTGGTGGAGTGTTAAAAGAATGAGTCAAAGTCTTGGATACAAAACTCTTATCGGCACCCGAATCGAATAAACAAGTAGCATAAGTGTTGTTGAGGAGAAACGTACCCGTGACTAATTCATTGTCATCTCGGGCTTCCTCGGTGTTGATGTTGAAAGCTCGGCCGCGTGTGTTGGGGTTGACTTTCTTCTTCGGACATGCATTTCTAAAATGACCCGTTTGGCCACATTCATAACAAGTACCCGATTTTGATACATTGGGCACCTTTTGAGCGATGGGGGCGGCACTTCTACAATCATTGGCCACATGACCACCTCTTTGGCACCAGTGGCAAAATAGATTGCTACATTCACCATAGTGGTGTTTGTGGCATTTGTTGCAAAAGGGTTTATTTCCACCATAACTTTTCTTGGCGTAGGAGGTGAAAGGCTTTTTGATGAAGTTGTTGTTGTAGTTATTGCTTGATTGGGGGGCTTCCCATTTTCTTTTGTTGCCGCCCAATTTATCCTCGGCCTTAGGTGCCGGAACTACAATTTCATCAACCGTTTCGATCAATTGGCGGGCCATGTTTAAGGCTTGTTGTAGGTTAGCGGGTTTGGATGACATCACTCCTTGTTTGATGCTCTTTGGAAGACCATCCATATAGAGTTCAACCCTTTGATATTCGGGGTTCACGAGGTTGGGACTCATCAAGGATAGTTCGGCGAATCATTGATTGTAGGCCTTGATATTGTTTCTGACCGCCTTTAAAGTTCTTAGCTCTTGTTCGAGCTTTCGGGTTTCTTCACGAGGGAAAAATTCGATGATCATCCTTTCCCTTAAATCGGCCTAAGAGAGGGCGTGAGCTTCATCGGTATCCACCGATTGTACATACGTGTTCCACCACGTGAGGGCGATACCGGCAAAGGTGTGGGTAGAATACTTGACCTTGTCTTGGTCCCGACAACCGCTTATACTAAAAACGGCCTCCGTTTGTTCGAACCATCGAGTGAGAGTAACCGGTCCCCTGGTCCCATCAAAAGTATGAGGTTTGCACCCCATGAAAGCTTTATAGGAGCACCTTTCGCTTGAGTTACCGGCCCCTTGGTTGTTGTTGTGGTTGTTGTTGTGGTTGTTGTTATTGTTGTTGTTGGAGGAGTGACCGGCCATGGCCGCATCCACGGCGGTGGCTATCATTCATTGTAGAGCTTGTTCGGGAGTCTCATGGCGTGGCACACGACGAGGAGGTATTGTTCCTTCAAAACACAAGAATACCGTTGATTAGTATTTTCAATAATACTAATCATGATATGGAATAAGGATAGAGAAAAATTTTCCTTGACTCGCCTTAAATTCTTTATGCCATAATGTCGGAACGTTCATATGAGTCACCGTAATATAATCCCGGAAATTATATTACCCTAATTCATATGTGCATTTGACATTATTTCACTAAGTCAAGGTGGCGTGTCAATTAAATTAAACAACGTGAGATTAAGATGAAATAAGAGTAGATATGAGTAGAAACGTTCGAGTATAAATGCACAAGTAGTCAAGTAATTCCTACTTCAAGTCTATATGCCGGTTGTAGTCTAGACTCACTAATGTACCCTATGACTCGGGGTTGACACCAATGAACTCTAAATCCCTACAACCAACGCTCTGATACCATCTATAGCGACCCGACCAAATCATGTTTGACGGCGCTGACTACTTAGGTCTCGTTACGTGGTCATAAGTCTTTAACGTGACGTTTGACCAAAATATGTCGCATTCATTTCATAAGTTAAAGGATGTTTCAAGTTTAAAAAAGTAGTTCAATGACTAGTTACATTTCAATGTTTAACGTACAAATGAAACCTATGCGACACAATTTAAAAGTAGTCAAAAGACGCTCCAACTATGCACGTATACTCGACATCCAAGCAAGTATCAAAAAGTAAGCGGAAGCATGTATCCTTAAGCATTCAAGGACCTGAGAAAACATATAGAAAACAGTCAACGAAAATGTTGGTGAAATCATAGGTGTTCTAGTAAACGTAGTATTTGAACCACAAGATTTAATATAAGATGATTATCAAAATCATTTGCATTCCGAAGTTGTTATTTGTTTCACGGGAACCCAATTATCAAACTTAACTGTTTTGTACCCTATTACGTAGTGTTAGAACATACACTATA
Source organism: Rutidosis leptorrhynchoides (assembly GCF_046630445.1). NCBI lineage: Eukaryota > Viridiplantae > Streptophyta > Magnoliopsida > Asterales > Asteraceae > Rutidosis > Rutidosis leptorrhynchoides. Next base: position 119,438,527 of record NC_092341.1, read on the forward strand.
CTCGAAAATATATTTCATCCGCTAACGGTAGCGAACCGTCCGAATGAGGCTCGTCAAGCCCATGTGATCACATAATATAAGTTCTCGTTTACACCCTGCAAGTGTAACTAATGATAATTGAATTGAGGATTTTTGTTCAAACCCGTACGTGGAATGTTCGTTTTCGTACTTGTGTTTAAAGTGTAAAAGTATGATACGTATATGTTTCTCATCCCATAGTTTAAAGCATAAAAGTTGTTTGAAAGATGGGACTATAATCTCACCTTGTGTGCACGAGTAATAAGTACTTCAACAAGTAATGTGTGCAAAAAACAATGCTAGTCTTGACCTAAACAAATAGGTCATATCAATAACGGTAAACACGATAGGTCAAAGATGTTCAATTAGTCCTATGGCTCGTTACGACTCGATTATGTAGCATGTGAATCAAATTGTCAAGTTTCATGCAAGATACAAGTATAGAAACAAGTTAGAAAGATTGCATAATCATTTGGTTAAGTTTGACAAAAAGTCAAACTTTGGTCGGTCAAAGTCAACGAAAAAGTCAACACGTTCGGGTCGGGTCCCGAACTATTTTTCTGTGCTAGTTATTCATATATAAGCATATTAGAACAAGTTTCATGTGAATCGGAGGTCCCTAGCATAGCAAACATTTTTCCTCTAAATGACAAGTTGGTCAGCCCACTTTGGCGCGCCGCGCGGGGATATGGCGCGCCGCGCCATTACCTGTACAGAAATTCTGGCAGTTTTCAAGTTTAATGCACGAACCTAACTTCAAACAATCATCATTTATGACCCGCAAACAACCAAAACATGTATCTTATATCATCGAAAAGGTAATTTGACAAGGAAAACAACTAAACACATTTCATCAATCACATTTACCTTTACAACAACCAAAATCACATTCAAAGCTCTTCATTTAATGCATTTAAGTTCATAAATGCCATTCGATGATTCGGCAACCAATTTACATGAATGATATGCCGTTTCAAAGGTATTCAAGCATACAATACAACCTAACACTTACAAATAACATTTCATGTCATTCAAAGCATCAAAAGTCCATTTCAAGTTCATCAAACCCTAACCCAATTTCACTAAAATTACTAATCAAGTTCATGAAGTTTTTCTAAAGCAACCTACACATCAAATTGAAGTTAGTGATACTAGGGAACACATTTAATACTTGCACTTTATCATAACAACAACATTTAAGCAACCAAATCATCAATCAAACACACCAAACTTTCAAGTTCATGCTAGTTACTAAAAATAACAAGATCGAACATATAAATCATATATTCATGTTTGACTTGAGTCATAGACACTAATTAACAACTTTATAAGTTAAAAACATCAAGAACACAAAATCTAGTGATTTTAGAAAGTTACCCAAATTAGATGTAATCGGTATGGAATCGAAGAGGAAGTTGCAAGGATTTCAAATATGTAATTTGTTTGGATTGAAGCTTGCTAGATTTGAAATGGATGATGATTCTTTGTGTTGAAGTTTGAGAGAAATTGTGAAAGTAGTAAAATAAAATGGAAATGAAAATGAAAAAGAAAGGGAGGTGGGGGTTGACTAGTCAAAAGCTAGTCACATCTTTGCTCCCTTGGCGAAACTAGTCCCTCGAGTTCGGTTGCGGGTGCGTGAATTACCTAAACGAGATATTTTAAATACGCATATTAACGAAGGATGTTATAATCATATAACGGACTTTAAATAAATAAACGGAAAAGTAAACGAAAAAAGGCGGGATGTTACACCGGGTATATGTTGTCTATACCACCAAGAGTTAGTGATATATTTCGTTGTACACTAACGATGGATATTTCGTTGTCCAAATCGCCCAAGAGTTAGTGATATATTTCGTTGTACACTAACGATTGCTTGAACGGATATTTCATTGTCCGTGTCGCCTAGGAGGTTAGTGATATATTTCGTTGTACACTAACGGTTGTTATGAACACCGATGGAAAATTCAAAGTACCATTCCCATGTATTATTGGTTAACCATAATTACGCGTTGTAGTGTAGCATATCATATTATTCGGGTTATATATATGCTATTGTTGTGCTAGCTTGCGATCTTGAAGGGTTTAGAGTCATACTTGCGATGGTATGCTATGTAAATTGCTAGCGTGTATGAGGTATTTGTGTAAGTGTATGCAAGTAGGTATATTATATATGTATGTGTATAATTATTGCATTCACTAAGCGTTAGCTTACCCTCTCGTTGTTTACCTTTTTAGGATTCGGCTTGGATAAGGGCAAAGGTATTCGCACGGATTAGTGGCTTTTCGGGGGTTATAGCTTTTTGGAAGTTCAACCAAGATTTGGGTAGTTTAACCCCAAACACCATGCTCTAGTGACGTTTGGCAATTAAACTTTTTGTGGTCGAAACTCGTATTTCGTACTTAATGGTATTTTGGACATATGTGGGCTCCGCGATGTAAAACTCGTTTTATCATTGATTCGTGCTAGTTTTACTTATACTAAAATGATGTGAAAAGCATTTTGTCTAAAAATGTTGGGAAGTGTTAGATCTTTTTACGAAAATGGAACAAGTTAGACAGCGGGCTGCCAGGCCGGATGCGCACCGCGCACCCTGCCTGGGCAGGCCTGCTTCGAAATTTTTTTTTATTTTGCAGTTTTGATTGGTTAACGGGTTGGGTCATTACATACAACTAGTTGTCCACAGTTAGATGTACAGAAATAAAGTAATATATATTATCTCGAATCAATCCACGACCTTGTGTATACAAGCCTCAAGCTAGATCACAACTGATAATGCTAAAAATGAACATATATTTCATAGCATTATTTCTCAAGAAAGACAAGCTTTTAGTTGCAATTGTTCTATTTACAAGTGATATTCATTTAAATAATAAAAGGTGAAGACAAAAGACAGATTCGACGAATTGAAGACGCAAACGACCAAAAAGCTCAAAAGTACAAAAGACAATCAAAAAGGTTGCAATTATTGATAAGAAACGTCTCGAAATTACAAGAGTACAAGATTCAAAACGCAAAGTACAAGATATTAAATTGTACTCAAGGACGTTCGAAAATCCAGAACCGGGACCAGAGTCAACTCTTAACGCTCGACGCAACGGACTAAAAATTACAAGTTAACTATGTATATAAATATAATATAATATATAATTAATTATATTAATTATATATATATTATATTTATAAATAAAAACTGTCGGCAGAGAAAGACTCCAAAGGGACTGAGCTGTAAATTCATTCTCCGCGACTCGCGGAGTTTGAAGAGGATTTCACCGCGAGTCGCGGAGCCCCCAGTTTTGAAACTCCCTATAAAGCAAACCGAATTCTGATCATTTTCATCAATCTTTTTCTTCTTCTTCTCATACGTAAAATATATATATATATTTATAATTTATATTTTAATTTTAATTATAATTCTAATAATAAGGGTATGTTAGCGAATATTGTAAGGGTGTAAGTCGAAATTCTGTCCGTGTAACGCTATGCTATTTTTAATCATTGTAAGTTATGTTCAACCTTTTTACATTAATGTCTCGTAGCTAAGTTATTATTATGCTTATTTAAAACGAAGTAATCATGATGTTGGGCTAATTACTAAAATTGGGTAATTGGACTTTGTACCATAATTGGGATTTGGACAAAAGAACGACACTTGTGGAAATTAGACTATGAGCTATTAATGGGCTTTATATTTGTTTAACTAAATGATAGTTTGTTAATGTTAATATAAAGATTTACAATTGGGCGTCCCTATAAATTACCATATACACTCGATCGGACACGATGGGCGGGGTATTTATATGTACGAATAATCGTTCATTTAACCGGACACGGGAATGGATTAATAGCCACTAGAATAATTAAAACAGGGGTGAAATTACATTCAAGGGTAATTGGTGTAATTGCTAACAAAGTAGTAAAACCTTGGTTTACACGCAGTTGATAACCTGGTGTATTCATTAAACAAAGTATTAAAACCTTGTTATGAAATGTCCCGTTCTTATTGATTAAAAACGTTCCATATTAATTGATTTCGTTGCGAGGTTTTGACCTCTATATGAGACGTTTTTCAAAGACTGCATTCATTTTTAAACAAACCATAACCTTTATTTCATCAATAAAGGTTTAAAAAGCTTTACGTAGATTATCAAATAATGATAATCTAAAATATCCTGTTTACACACGACCATTACATAATGGTTTACAATACAAATATGTTACAACAAAATAAGTTTCTTGAATGCAGTTTTTACACAATATCACACAAGCATGGACTCCAAATCTTGTCCTTATTTAAGTATGCGACAGCGGAAGCTCTTAATAATCACCTGAGAATAAACATGCTTAAAACGTCAACAAAAATGTTGGTGAGTTATAGGTTTAACCTATATATATCAAATCGTAACAATAGACCACAAGATTTCATATTTCAATACACATCCCATACATAGAGATAAAAATCATTCATATGGTGAACACCTGGTAACCGACAATAACAAGATGCATATATAAGAATATCCCCATCATTCCGGGACACCCTTCGGATATGATATAAATTTCGAAGTACTAAAGCATCCGGTACTTTGGATGGGGTTTGTTAGGCCCAATAGATCTATCTTTAGGATTCGCGTCAATTAGGGTGTCTGTTCCCTAATTCTTAGATTACCAGACTTAATAAAAAGGGGCATATTCGATTTCGATAATTCAACCATAGAATGTAGTTTCACTTACTTGTGTCTATTTTGTAAATCATTTATAAAACCTGCATGTATTCTCATCCCAAAAATATTAGATTTTAAAAGTGGGACTATAACTCACTTTCACAGATTTTTACTTCGTCGGGAAGTAAGACTTGGCCACTGGTTGATTCACGAACCTATAACAATATATACATATATATCAAAGTATGTTCAAAATATATTTACAACACTTTTGATATATTTTGATGTTTTAAGTTTATTAAGTCAGCTGTCCTCGTTAGTAACCTACAACTAGTTGTCCACAGTTAGATGTACAGAAATAAATCGATAAATATTATCTTGAATCAATCCACGACCCAGTGTATACGTATCTCAGTATTGATCACAACTCAAACTATATATATTTTGGAATCAACCTCAACCCTGTATAGCTAACTCCAACATTCACATATAGAGTGTCTATGGTTGTTCCGAAATATATATAGATGTGTCGACATGATAGGTCGAAACATTGTATACGTGTCTATGGTATCTCAAGATTACATAATATATAATACAAGTTGATTAAGTTATGGTTGGAATAGATTTGTTACCAATTTTCACGTAGCTAAAATGAGAAAAATTATCCAATCTTATTTTACCCATAACTTCTTCATTTTAAATCCGTTTTGAGTGAATCAAAATGCTATGGTTTCATATTGAACTCTATTTTATGAATCTAAACAAAAAAAGTATAGGTTTCTAGCCGGAAAAATAAGTTACAAGTCGTTTTTGTAAAGGTAGTCATTTCAGTCGAAAGAACGACGTCTAGATGACCATTTTAGAAAACATACTTCCACTTTGAGTTTAACCATAATTTTTGGATATAGTTTCATGTTCATAATAAAAATCATTTTCTCAGAATAACAACTTTTAAATCAAAGTTTATCATAGTTTTTAATTAACTAACCCAAAACAGCCCGCGGTGTTACTACGACGGCGTAAATCCGGTTTTACGGTGTTTTTCGTGTTTCCAGGTTTTAAATCATTAAGTTAGCATATCATATAGATATAGAACATGTGTTTAGTTGATTTTAAAAGTCAAGTTAGAAGGATTAACTTTTGTTTGCGAACAAGTTTAGAATTAACTAAACTATGTTCTAGTGATTACAAGTTTAAACCTTCGAATAAGATAGCTTTATATGTATGAATCGAATGATGTTATGAACATCATTACTACCTTAAGTTCCTTGGATGAACCTACTGGAAAAGAGAAAAATGGACCTAGCTTCAATGGATCCTTGGATGGCTCAAAGTTCTTGAAGCAAAATCATGACACGAAAACAAGTTCAAGTAAGATCATCACTTGAAATAAGATTGTTATAGTTATAGAAATTGAACCAAAGTTTGAATATGATTATTACCTTGTATTAGAATGATAACCTACTGTAAGAAACAAAGATTTCTTGAGGTTGGATGATCACCTTACAAGATTGGAAGTGAGCTAGCAAACTTGAAAGTATTCTTGATTTTATGAAACTAGAACTTTTGGAATTTATGAAGAACACTTAGAACTTGAAGATAGAACTTGAGAGAGTTCAATTAGATGAAGAAAATTGAAGAATGAAAGTGTTTGTAGGTGTTTTTGGTCGTTGGTGTATGGATTAGATATAAAGGATATGTAATTTTGTTTTCATGTAAATAAGTCATGAATGATTGATTACTCATATTTTTGTAATCTTATGAGATATTTCATGCTAGTTGCCAAATGATGGTTCCCACATGTGTTAGGTGACTCACATGGGCTGCTAAGAGCTGATCATTGGAGTGTATATACCAATAGTACATACATCTAAAAGCTTTGTATTGTACGAGTACGAATACGGGTGCATACGAGTAGAATTGTTGATGAAACTGAACGAGAATGTAATTGTAAGCATTTTTGTTAAGTAGAAGTATTTTGATAAGTGTATTGAAGTCTTTCAAAAGTGTATAAATACATATTAAAACACTACATGTATATACATTTTAACTGAGTCGTTAAGTCATCGTTAGTCGTTACATGTAAATGTTGTTTTGAAACCTTTAGGTTAACGATCTTGTTAAATGTTGTTAACCCAATGTTTATAATATCAAAAGAGATTTTAAATTATTATATTATCATGATATTATGATGTACGAATATCTCTTAATATGATATATATACATTAAATGTCGTTACAACGATAAACGTTACATATATGTCTCGTTTCAAAATCATTAAGTTAGTAGTCTTGTTTTTACATATGTAGTTCATTGTTAATATAATTAATGATATGTTTACTTATCATAATATCATGTTAACTATATATATAACCATATATATGTCATCATATAGTTTTTTTTTTTACAAGTTTTAACGTTCGTGAATCACCGGTCAACTTGGGTGGTCAATTGTCTATATGAAACCTATTTCAATTAATCAAGTCTTAACAAGTTTGATTGCTTAACATGTTGGAAACATTTAATCATGTAAACATCAATCTCAATTAATATATATAAACATGGAAAAGTTCGGGTCACTACAGTACCTACCCGTTAAATAAATTTCGTCCCGAAATTTTAAGCTGTTGAAGGCGTTGACGAATCTTCTGGAAATAGATGCGGGTATTTCTTCTTCATCTGATCTTCACGCTCCCAGGTGAACTCGGGTCCTCTACGAGCATTCCATCGAACCTTAACAATTGGTATCTTGTTTTGCTTAAGTCTTTTAACCTCACGATCCATTATTTCGACGGGTTCTTCGATGAATTGGAGTTTTTCGTTGATTTGGATTTCATCTAACGGAATAGTGAAATCTTCTTTAGCAAAACATTTCTTCAAATTCGATACGTGGAAAGTGTTATGTACAGCCGCGAGTTGTTGAGGTAACTCAAGTCGGTATGCTACTGGTCCGACACGATCAATAATCTTGAATGGTCCAATATACCTTGGATTTAATTTCCCTCGTTTACCAAATCGAACAACGCCTTTCCAAGGTGAAACTTTAAGCATGACCATCTCTCCAATTTCAAATTCTATATCTTTTCTTTTAATGTCAGCGTAGCTCTTTTGTCGACTTTGGGCGGTTTTCAACCGTTGTTGAATTTGGATGATCTTCTCGGTAGTTTCTTGTATAATCTCCGGACCCGTAATCTGTCTATCCCCCACCTCACTCCAACAAATCGGAGACCTGCACTTTCTACCATAAAGTGCTTCAAACGGCGCCATCTCAATGCTTGAATGGTAGCTGTTGTTGTAGGAAAATTCTGCTAACGGTAGATGTCGATCCCAACTGTTTCCGAAATCAATAACACATGCTCGTAGCATGTCTTCAAGCGTTTGTATCGTCCTTTCGCTCTGCCCATCAGTTTGTGGATGATAGGCAGTACTCATGTCTAGACGAGTTCCTAATGCTTGCTGTAATGTCTGCCAGAATCTTGAAATAAATCTGCCATCCCTATCAGAGATAATAGAGATTGGTATTCCATGTCTGGAGACGACTTCCTTCAAATACAGTCGTGCTAACTTCTCCATCTTGTCATCTTCTCTTATTGGTAGGAAGTGTGCTGATTTGGTGAGACGATCAACTATTACCCAAATAGTATCAAAACCACTTGCAGTCCTTGGCAATTTAGTGATGAAATCCATGGTAATGTTTTCCCATTTCCATTCCGGGATTTCGGGTTGTTGAAGTAGACCTGATGGTTTCTGATGCTCAGCTTTGACCTTAGAACACGTCAAACATTCTCCTACGTATTTAGCAACATCGGCTTTCATACCCGGCCACCAAAAATGTTTCTTGAGATCCTTGTACATCTTCCCCGTTCCAGGATGTATTGAGTATCTGGTTTTATGAGCTTCTCTAAGTACCATTTCTCTCATATCTCCAAATTTTGGTACCCAAATCCTTTCAGCCCTATACCGGGTTCCGTCTTCCCGAATATTAAGATGCTTCTCCGATCCTTTGGGTATTTCATCCTTTAAATTTCCCTCTTTTAAAACTCCTTGTTGCGCCTCCTTTATTTGAGTAGTAATGTTATTATGAATCATTATATTCATAGATTTTACTCGAATGGGTTCTCTATCCTTCCTGCTCAAGGCATCGGCTACCACATTTGCCTTCCCCGGGTGGTAACGAATCTCAAAATCGTAATCATTCAATAATTCAATCCACCTACGCTGCCTCATATTTAGTTGTTTCTGATTAAATATATGTTGAAGACTTTTGTGGTCGGTATATATAATACTTTTGACCCCATATAAGTAGTGCCTCCAAGTCTTTAATGCAAAAACAACCGCGCCTAATTCCAAATCATGCGTCGTATAATTTTGTTCGTGAATCTTCAATTGTCTAGACGCATAAGCAATCACCTTCGTTCGTTGCATTAATACACAACCGAGACCTTGCTTTGATGCGTCACAATAAATCACAAAATCATCATTCCCTTCAGGCAATGACAATATAGGTGCCGTAGTTAGCTTTTTCTTCAATAACTGAAACGCTTTCTCTTGTTCATCATTCCATTCAAATTTCTTCCCTTTATGCGTTAATGCAGTCAAGGGTTTTGCTATTCTGGAAAAGTCTTGGATGAACCTTCTGTAGTAACCAGCTAGTCCTAAAAACTGGCGTATGTGTTTCGGAGTTTTCGGGGTTTCCCACTTTTCAACAGTTTCTATCTTTGCCGGATCCACCTTAATACCTTCTTTGTTCACTATGTGACCGAGGAATTGAACTTCTTCCAACCAAAATGCACACTTTGAAAACTTAGCGTACAATTCTTCCTTCCTCAATACTTCTAACACCTTTCTCAAATGTTCACCGTGTTCTTGGTCATTCTTTGAGTAAATAAGTATGTCATCAATGAAAACAATGACAAACTTGTCAAGGTATGGTCCACACACTCGGTTCATAAGGTCCATGAACACAGCTGGTGCATTAGTTAAACCAAACGGCATGACCATAAACTCGTAATGACCGTAACGTGTTCTGAAAGCAGTCTTTGGAATATCATCTTCTTTCACCCGCATTTGATGATACCCGGAACGTAAGTCAATCTTTGAATAAACAGACGAGCCTTGTAGTTGATCAAATAAGTCGTCGATTCTCGGTAGTGGGTAGCGGTTCTTGATGGTAAGTTTGTTCAACTCTCGGTAGTCGATACACAACCTGAATGTACCATCTTTCTTCTTGACAAACAAAACAGGAGCTCCCCACGGTGATGTGCTTGGTCGAATGAAACCACGCTCTAAAAGTTCTTGTAATTGGCTTTGCAGTTCTTTCATCTCGCTGGGTGCGAGTCTGTAAGGAGCACGAGCTATTGGTGCAGCTCCTGGTACAAGATCTATTTGAAATTCAACGGATCGATGTGGGGGTAATCCCGGTAATTCTTTCGGAAATACATCGGGAAATTCTTTTGCAATGGGAACATCATTGATGCTCTTTTCTTCAGTTTGTACTTTCTCGACGTGTGCTAGAACAGCATAGCAACCTTTTCTTATTAGTTTTTGTGCCTTCAAATTACTAATAAGATGTAGCTTCGTGTTGCCCTTTTCTCCGTACACCATTAAGGGTTTTCCTTTTTCTCGTATAATGCGAATTGCATTTTTGTAACAAACGATCTCTGCTTTCACTTCTTTCAACCAGTCCATACCGATTATCACATCAAAACTCCCTAACTCTACTGGTATCAAATCAATCTTAAATGTTTCGCTAACCAGTTTAATTTCTCGATTCCGACATATATTATCTGCTGAAATTAATTTACCATTTGCTAATTCGAGTAAAAATTTACTATCCAAAGGCGTCAATGGACAACTTAATTTAGCACAAAAATCTCTACTCATATAGCTTCTATCCGCACCCGAATCAAATAAAACGTAAGCAGATTTATTGTCAATAAGAAACGTACCCGTAACAAGCTCCGGGTCTTCCTGTGCCTCTACCGCATTAATATTGAAAACTCTTCCACGGCCTTGTCCATTCGTGTTCTCCTGGTTCGGGCAATTTCTAATAATGTGGCCTGGTTTTCCACATTTATAACAAACTACATTGGCATAACTTGCTCCGACACTACTTGCTCCGCCATTACTCGTTCCGACACCATTTGTTCCTTTCGTTCTATTAACCCCTGGTCCGTAGACCTCACACTTCGCCGCGCTATGACCATTTCTTTTACACTTGTTGCAAAATTTGGTGCAGAACCCCGAGTGATTCTTTTCACACCTTTGGCATAGTTGCTTCTGATTGTTGTTGTTGTTGCGGTTATTATTGTTGTTGGGATGATTGTTGTAGTTGTTGTTGTTGTTGTTGTTGTTGTTGTTGGGCCGTTTGTTGTAGTTGCGATTGATGTTGCGATTGTTGGGATAATTGTTGCGATTATTGTTGTAATTGCTGTTGTTGTTGTATTGGTGATTCTTATCACCGTTTTCCTCCCACTTTCTTTTGACTTGCTTCACATTGGCCTCTTCAGCAGTCTGTTCTTTAATTCTTTCTTCAATCTGGTTCACTAGTTTGTGAGCCATTCTACATGCCTGTTGTATGGAGGCGGGCTCGTGTGAACTTATATCTTCTTGGATTCTTTCCGGTAATCCTTTCACAAACGCGTCGATCTTCTCTTCCTCATCTTCGAATGCTCCCGAACACAATAGGCACAATTCTGTGAATCGTCTTTCGTACGTGGTAATATCAAATCCTTGGGTTCGTAACCCTCTAAGTTCTGTCTTGAGCTTATTGACCTCGGTTCTGGGACGGTACTTCTCGTTCATCAAGTGCTTGAATGCTGACCACGGTAGTGCGTACGCATCATCTTGTCCCACTTGCTCTAGATAGGTATTCCACCATGTTAACGCAGAACCTGTGAAGGTATGCGTAGCGTACTTCACTTTGTCCTCTTCAGTACACTTACTTATGGCAAACACCGATTCAACCTTCTCGGTCCACCGTTTCAATCCGATCGGTCCTTCGGTTCCATCAAATTCCAAAGGTTTGCAGGCAGTGAATTCTTTGTAGGTGCATCCTACACGATTTCCTGTACTGCTAGATCCAAGGTTATTGTTGGTATGTAGCGCAGCCTGTATTGCGGCTATGTTTGAAGCTAGAAAAGTACGGAATTCCTCTTCATTCATATTCACGGTGTGTCGAGTAGTCGGTGCCATTTCCTTCAAAATAGTTAAATGGAACAAGTTAATCATACAGAATATTAAGAGTAGTTAATAGTATTTCGTAGCATAATATGAACTCATTTATAAAAGCTTTTTCTTCATATTAGCGTTTTATAAGTTTAAATTCGGGTAGTACCTACCCGTTAAGTTCATACTTAGTAGCTAATATACAATTCAACTACTACAATTCTATATGAAAAACTGATTATAATAATATTTCGCGTTCAAACTTTTATACAATATTTTACAAACTTACAATACCGCTTATTTTACATAAAGCATGAAATATAGCACACAATAACTTTGATACAAGATAGTTGTGAAGACAATTCTAGCTAGTACACAAGTCGTTCAGCAAAGGCAATAAAGACACGTAATTCATACGTCCAGAAACAAGTCATGCATTCTGGTTTTACTAGGACTACTTCCCATCCTTGGTCTTGTGCAACATAACCGTTATGGCCATTGATAAGACAGCGTGTTGTAACGTCATCAAAGGGACGAGGGTTACGTAATGTCCAACAGTCCCGTAATAATCTAAAAACCTCATTTCTTACCCCAATTACCGACTCCGTCACTTGTGGAAACATTTTGTTTAATAGTTGTAGCCCGATGTTCTTGTTCTCACTTTGGTGAGAAGCGAACATTACTAATCCGTAAGCATAACATGCTTCTTTATGTTGCATGTTAGCCGCTTTTTCTAAATCACGAAGTCCAATATTCGGATATATTGAGTCAAAATAATTTCTTAACCCGTTGCGTAAAATAGCATTTGGGTTCCCCGCAATATATGCGTCAAAGTAAACACATCGTAACTTATGGGTTTCCCAATGTGATATCCCCCATCTTTCAAACGAAAGTCTCTTATAAACCAAGACATTCTTGGAACGTTCTTCGAATGTCTTACAAACTGATCTCGCCTTAAATAGTTGTGCCGAAGAATTCTGGCCGACTCTAGACAAGATTTCATCAATCATGTCTCCGGGTAGGTCTCTTAAAATATTGGGTTGTCTATCCATTTTGTGTTTTTAAACTGTAAAATAGACAAGAGTTAGATTCATAAAAAAAATACTTATTAATACAAGCAATTTTTACATATATCATAAAGCATAAGAACACTATATTCCATATATTACACCACACGAATACAACTATCTTATTCCGACTCGCTCGTTTCTTCTTCTTCGGTTTTGGTTCGTTTTGCCAAGTTTCTAGGGATATATGATGTTCCCCTAATACGAGCCGTCGTTGTCCACATTGGTTTAGAAAAACCTGGTGGTTTAGAGGTTCCCGGGTCATTGTTACAACTTAAGGACTTCGGGGGTTGACGATACATATAAAGTTCATCGGGGTTGGAATTAGATTTCTCTATTTTTATGCCCTTTCCCTTATTATTTTCTTTTGCCTTTTTAAATTCAGTTGGGGTAATTTCTATAACATCATCGGAATTCTCGTCGGAATCCGATTCATCGGAGAATTGGTAATCCTCCCAATATTTTGCTTCCTTGGCGGAAACACCATTGACCATAATTAACTTTGGTCGGTTGGTTGAGGATTTTCTTTTACTTAACCGTTTTATTATTTCTCCCACCGGTTCTATTTCTTCATCCGGTTCCGATTCTTCTTCCGGTTCCGATTCTTCTTCCGGTTCCGACTCTTCTTCCGGTTCCTCTTCGGGAACTTGTGAATCAGTCCACAAATCATTCCAATTTACATTTGACTCTTCATTATTATTAGGTGAGTCAATGGGACTTGTTCTAGAGGTAGACATCTATCACATAATATCAAACACGTTAAGAGATTAATATATCACATAATATTCATATGTTAAAAATATATAGTTTCCAACAAAAATGTTAAGCAATCATTTTTAAAGAAAACACGGTCGAAGTCCAGACTCACTAATGCATCCTAACAAACTCGATAAGACACACTAATGCAAATTTTCTGGTTCTCTAAGACCAACGCTCGGATACCAACTGAAATGTCCCGTTCTTATTGATTAAAAACGTTCCATATTAATTGATTTCGTTGCGAGGTTTTGACCTCTATATGAGACGTTTTTCAAAGACTGCATTCATTTTTAAACAAACCATAACCTTTATTTCATCAATAAAGGTTTAAAAAGCTTTACGTAGATTATCAAATAATGATAATCTAAAATATCCTGTTTACACACGACCATTACATAATGGTTTACAATACAAATATGTTACAACAAAATAAGTTTATTGAATGCAGTTTTTACACAATATCACACAAGCATGGACTCCAAATCTTGTCCTTATTTAAGTATGCGACAGCGGAAGCTCTTAATAATCACCTGAGAATAAACATGCTTAAAACGTCAACAAAAATGTTGGTGAGTTATAGGTTTAACCTATATATATCAAATCGTAACAATAGACCACAAGATTTCATATTTCAATACACATCCCATACATAGAGATAAAAATCATTCATATGGTGAACACCTGGTAACCGACAATAACAAGATGCATATATAAGAATATCCCCATCATTCCGGGACACCCTTCGGATATGATATAAATTTCGAAGTACTAAAGCATCCGGTACTTTGGATGGGGTTTGTTAGGCCCAATAGATCTATCTTTAGGATTCGCGTCAATTAGGGTGTCTGTTCCCTAATTCTTAGATTACCAGACTTAATAAAAAGGGGCATATTCGATTTCGATAATTCAACCATAGAATGTAGTTTCACTTACTTGTGTCTATTTTGTAAATCATTTATAAAACCTGCATGTATTCTCATCCCAAAAATATTAGATTTTAAAAGTGGGACTATAACTCACTTTCACAGATTTTTACTTCGTTGGGAAGTAAGACTTGGCCACTGGTTGATTCACGAACCTATAACAATATATACATATATATCAAAGTATGTTCAAAATATATTTACAACACTTTTGATATATTTTGATGTTTTAAGTTTATTAAGTCAGCTGTCCTCGTTAGTAACCTACAACTAGTTGTCCACAGTTAGATGTACAGAAATAAATCGATAAATATTATCTTGAATCAATCCACGACCCAGTGTATACGTATCTCAGTATTGATCACAACTCAAACTATATATATTTTGGAATCAACCTCAACCCTGTATAGCTAACTCCAACATTCACATATAGAGTGTCTATGGTTGTTCCGAAATATATATAGATGTGTCGACATGATAGGTCGAAACATTGTATACGTGTCTATGGTATCTCAAGATTACATAATATATAATACAAGTTGATTAAGTTATGGTTGGAATAGATTTGTTACCAATTTTCACGTAGCTAAAATGAGAAAAATTATCCAATCTTATTTTACCCATAACTTCTTCATTTTAAATCCGTTTTGAGTGAATCAAAATGCTATGGTTTCATATTGAACTCTATTTTATGAATCTAAACAAAAAAAGTATAGGTTTCTAGTCAAAAAAATAAGTTACAAGTCGTTTTTGTAAAGGTAGTCATTTCAGTCGAAAGAACGACGTCTAGATGACCATTTTAGAAAACATACTTCCACTTTGAGTTTAACCATAATTTTTGGATATAGTTTCATGTTCATAATAAAAATCATTTTCTCAGAATAACAACTTTTAAATCAAAGTTTATCATAGTTTTTAATTAACTAACCCAAAACAGCCCGCGGTGTTACTACGACGGCGTAAATCTGGTTTTACGGTGTTTTTCGTGTTTCCAGGTTTTAAATCATTAAGTTAGCATATCATATAGATATAGAACATGTGTTTAGTTGATTTTAAAAGTCAAGTTAGAAGGATTAACTTTTGTTTGCGAACAAGTTTAGAATTAACTAAACTATGTTCTAGTGATTACAAGTTTAAACCTTCGAATAAGATAGCTTTATATGTATGAATCGAATGATGTTATGAACATCATTACTACCTTAAGTTCCTTGGATGAACCTACTGGAAAAGAGAAAAATGGACCTAGCTTCAATGGATCCTTGGATGGCTCAAAGTTCTTGAAGCAAAATCATGACACGAAAACAAGTTCAAGTAAGATCATCACTTGAAATAAGATTGTTATAGTTATAGAAATTGAACCAAAGTTTGAATATGATTATTACCTTGTATTAGAATGATAACCTACTGTAAGAAACAAAGATTTCTTGAGGTTGGATGATCACCTTACAAGATTGGAAGTGAGCTAGCAAACTTGAAAGTATTCTTGATTTTATGAAACTAGAACTTTTGGAATTTATGAAGAACACTTAGAACTTGAAGATAGAACTTGAGAGAGTTCAATTAGATGAAGAAAATTGAAGAATGAAAGTGTTTGTAGGTGTTTTTGGTCGTTGGTGTATGGATTAGATATAAAGGATATGTAATTTTGTTTTCATGTAAATAAGTCATGAATGATTACTCATATTTTTGTAATCTTATGAGATATTTCATGCTAGTTGCCAAATGATGGTTCCCACATGTGTTAGGTGACTCACATGGGCTGCTAAGAGCTGATCATTGGAGTGTATATACCAATAGTACATACATCTAAAAGCTTTGTATTGTACGAGTACGAATACGGGTGCATACGAGTAGAATTGTTGATGAAACTGAACGAGAATGTAATTGTAAGCATTTTTGTTAAGTAGAAGTATTTTGATAAGTGTATTGAAGTCTTTCAAAAGTGTATAAATACATATTAAAACACTACATGTATATACATTTTAACTGAGTCGTTAAGTCATCGTTAGTCGTTACATGTAAATGTTGTTTTGAAACCTTTAGGTTAACGATCTTGTTAAATGTTGTTAACCCAATGTTTATAATATCAAAAGAGATTTTAAATTATTATATTATCATGATATTATGATGTACGAATATCTCTTAATATGATATATATACATTAAATGTCGTTACAACGATAAACGTTACATATATGTCTCGTTTCAAAATCATTAAGTTAGTAGTCTTGTTTTTACATATGTAGTTCATTGTTAATATAATTAATGATATGTTTACTTATCATAATATCATGTTAACTATATATATAACCATATATATGTCATCATATAGTTTTTTTTTTTACAAGTTTTAACGTTCGTGAATCACCGGTCAACTTGGGTGGTCAATTGTCTATATGAAACCTATTTCAATTAATCAAGTCTTAACAAGTTTGATTGCTTAACATGTTGGAAACATTTAATCATGTAAACATCAATCTCAATTAATATATATAAACATGGAAAAGTTCGGGTCACTACATGTTACAATTTGAATCCCCAATTAGTTGGAATATTTAACTTCGGGTATAAGAATAATTTGATGAGGACACTCGCACTTTATATTTATGACTGATGGACTGTTATGGAAAAAAACCAGACGGACATATTAAATAATCCAGGACAAAGGACAATTAACCCATGGGCATAAAACTAAAATCAACACGTCAAACATCATGATTACGGAAGTTTAAATAAGCATAATTCTTTTATTTCATATTTAATTTCCTTTATTTTATATTTAATTGCACTTCTAATTATCGCATTTTTATTGTTATTGTATTTAATTGCACTTTTAATTATCGTACTTTTTAGTTATCGCAAGTTTATTTTATCGCACTTTTATTATTCGCAATTTCATTATCGTTATTTACTTTATGCTTAAAATTAAGTCTTGTATTTATTTATTATTTTACATTTGGTTTTAACTGCGACTAAAGTTTTAAAATCGACAAACCGGTCATTAAACGGTAAAAATCCCCCTTTATAATAATAATATTACTTATATATATATTTGTATTTTTATAAAAGTAAACTAATATAGCGTTGAGCTTTGTTTAAAAAAGATTCCCTGTGGAACGAACCGGACTTACTAAAAACTACACTACTGTACGATTAGGTACACTGCCTATAAGTGTTGTAGCAAGGTTTAAGTATATCCATTCTCTAAATAAATAAATATCTTGTGTAAAATTGTATCGTATTTAATAGTGTTTCGTTGTAAACTTCAATAGTATTTTATACCCCTTAGCTTTGACATCAAAATTTTCTGGTTCGTAGTAATAGTTGGATTTGTACGTGGACCGGGTTATTGGAGCCAAACAGTCCTCAATTATATTGAGACCAAACGAATCCTGCCCCTCTGCTGCATCTTTTGGCTATTCGAAACGTGGGCAAAATCAGAAAAGTCTATTAATTGGATAACTTATTATAATTTTTCTTTCCTTTTTAAAACTAATAGGATATTCAGTGAATGCACCGAGCAAGACGCTCACCACCTTTTGTACGTTCACCACCTGTAACTAGATCAAGACATTTAGCAAATATAACTGCCGTTGATTTTTCTTTAGAATCATCATCCAGTCGACCAAGTACTTCAGTTCAAATTTCCGATAATCCATTTTTTGAACCCAACCTCACAATTGAGAATCCAGAGAATATTCAGGAACGGTTCGTAGATCCTGAACCACTAAATTTTTCTCCGGAACCACCAATCATTCAAACAGAGATTGTTAAGGAACGAACCATTAAATCAGAATCCTCTAGTGATTCCAATTCAACAAATTCAATTATGGAGAATATGGAACCTTTAAGTATGGAAGACCGAATGAGAGCTAAACGCACTGGCCAAGGTCACGCAATTACTCATCCAGACATTAATGCGCCAGATTATGAAATCAAAGGACAAATTCTACACATGGTGACTAATCAATGCCAATTTAGTGGTGCGCCGAAGGAAGATCCAAATGAACATCTACGTACCTTTAATAGGATATGCACACTATTTAAAATCCGAGAAGTGGAGGATGAACAGATATATCTCATGTTATTTCCCTGGACTTTAAAGGGAGAAGCCAAAGATTGGTTGGAATCATTTCCTGAAGGGGCGATTGATACATGGGACGTTTTAGTTGACAAATTTCTTAAACAATTCTTTCCTGCATCTAAAGCCGTAAGACTTCAAGCAGAAATTGTTACGTTCACACAGAAGCCAAATGAAACTCTATATGAGGCGTGGACTAGATATGGAAAGTTGTTAAGAGGATGTCCGCAACATGGTTTAGACACCTGTCAAATAGTACAAATATTCTACCAAGGATGCGACATCACTACAAGGAAAGACATAGATATAGCAGCTGGTGGTTCTATTATGAAGAAAACCGAAACTGATGCTTACAAAATTATTGATAACACTGCTTCCCACTCACATGAGTGGCACCAAGAAAAAGACATCGTTAGATCATCTAAAGCAGCTAGAGCCGATTCTTGCCATGACTTAGATTCCATTTCCGCAAAGATAGATGCTGTGGAGAGACGAATGGAAAAGATGACTAAAGATATTCACTCAATACGAATTAGTTGTGAGCAGTGTGGAGGACCACATTTGACAAAAGATTGTCTCAGTATTGAATTAACAATGGAACAAAGAGAGAATATTTCATACATAAACCAAAGGCCTGGAAATAATTATCAGAATAATTATCAACCGCCAAGACCGATTTACAATCAAAACCAGAATTATAACCGAAATATTCCATACAACAACCAACAAGGTCCTACCAATCAACAAGTATCTAATAACAATTACAATCAGCAAAGACCTAATTTTCAAAACAAACCACCACAACAAACCGATGATAAAAAGCCGAATTTAGAAGATATGATGACGAAGCTAGTTGAAACTCAAACGCAATTTTTCACATCTCAGAAACAAACCAATGAACAAAATGCTCAAGCATTTAGAAATCAACAAGCTTCTATTCAAAATCTGGAACAAGAAGTAAGTAACCTAGCAAGGTTAATAGGTGAAAGAAAACCGGGAAGTCTACCTAGTGATACAAATGCTAACCCCCGGAATGAAACAGCTAAAGCCATTACCACAAGAAGTGGTACAACACTTAAACCACCTGAAATACCTGTAACTTCTGATGAAGCCATTCCTACTCCACAAGAACCACAACCTGATCAAGATAAGGAAAAAGAACCGGTAGTTGAGAAGGTTAATGAAGATAACACAGTTAAGGATAAACCTTATGTTAAACCATATCAACCACCACTTCCTTACCCGAGTAAAATGAAGAAAGAGAAACTTGAAGCCGAGCAATCCAAATTTTTGAATATGTTTAAACAGATAAATGTAAGTCTTCCTTTCATTGATGTGATTTCAGGAATGCCTAGATATGCTAAATTCTTGAAAGATATAATCTCAAATAGAAAGAAAATAGAAGAACTCTCGGCTGTTACTATGAATGCTAATTGTTCAGCAGTGCTGTTAAATAAGATACCAGAAAAACTATCTGATCCAGGAAGTTTCACAATTCCATGTTTTCTGGGTAGTCTTAGTTCAATAGAAGCATTGGCAGACTTAGGTGCTAGTATAAATCTAATGCCGTATTCACTATACGCTAAACTAGACCTTGGAGAATTGAAACCAACCAGAATAAGCATACAACTAGCCGATAGATCAATAAAATATCCAAGAGGGATAATGGAGAACATGCTAGTTAAAGTTGGTACTTTAGTATTTCCAGTAGATTTTGTTGTTTTGGACATGGAAGAAGATTCTCAAGTTCCTCTCATATTAGGAAGACCATTCTTAAACACGGCTAAAGCAATGATAGACGTGTTCGGTAAGAAACTGACCCTAAGTATAGAGGATGAGAGTGTTACCTTTTCAGTTGATAGAGCAATGCAACAACCACAATCTGCAGATGATACATGTTATTATATTCAAACTATAGATGCGCATACAGAATTATTAGAAGAATTTCCAGAATTACAAGGAACAGGAGAATGTTCTTTAGGAGAAGGTAATGAACCAATTGATGAAGCTGAAATGTTAGCTACACTTATAGCTAATGGATATGAACCAACAACAGAAGAAATTCAAATGCTAAAAGAAGAAGACAGATATCGATATAAATCATCGATAGAAGAACCTCCGAAATTAGAGTTAAAGCCACTTCCAAACCATTTGGAATACGCTTATTTACATGGTGAATCTAAATTACCTGTAATAATATCGTCTTCTCTTACTGAAAATGAGAAATCACAACTCATTTCTGTGTTGAAAGCTCATAAACCAGCCATTGCATGGAAGATTCATGATATTAAAGGAATAAGTCCTTCGTATTGCACACATAAAATCCTTATGGAAGAAGGTCATAAAACGTATGTGCAACGCCAACGAAGACTAAATCCTAATATGCAAGATGTAGTTAAGAAGGAGATTATTAAACTGCTAGATGCAGGTTTGATATATCCAATTTCTGATAGTCCATGGGTAAGCCCAGTTCAATGCGTACCTAAGAAGGGTGGCATGACTGTCATTACAAATGAAAAAAATGAGCTTATTCCTACTAGGACTGTAACAGGATGGCGTGTATGTATTGATTATAGAAAATTAAATGACGCCACCAGAAAAGATCACTTTCCCTTACCTTTCATAGATCAAATGTTGGAAAGATTAGCCGGAAATAGTTACTATTGTTTTCTAGATGGATTTTCTGGATATTTTCAAATTCCAATAGCACCCGAGGACCAAGAGAAAACCACATTCACGTGCCCTTATGGTACTTTTGCTTACAAACGCATGCCATTTGGACTTTGTAACGCCCCTGCAACCTTTCAAAGGTGTATGATGGCAATTTTTCATGACATGATAGAAGAATGCATGGAAGTTTTCATGGATGACTTTTCAGTCTTCGGTGATACATTTGAATCATGTCTAGTTAATCTGGAACGAATGCTTCTTAGATGCGAACAATCAAATCTAGTACTTAATTGGGAGAAATGTCATTTCATGGTTAAAGAAGGCATCGTTCTTGGACATAAAATTTCAAAAGAAGGAATTGAAGTGGATAGAGCTAAAGTAGATGTAATTGCTAAACTTCCACATCCCACCAATGTTAGAGGAGTTAGGAGTTTTCTAGGGCATGCCGGTTTTTACCGACGTTTCATAAAAGATTTTTCTAAAATTGCCACTCCTATGAATAAACTCCTAGAAAAGGATGCGCCATTCATCTTTTCAGATGAGTGTATCAAATCTTTTAATATTCTTAAAGAGAAACTCACTAATGCGCCGATCATGATAACACCAAATTGGAATCTACCATTTGAACTAATGTGCGATGCAAGTGATTTTGCAATGGGAGCCGTTTTAGGACAAAGGATTGAAAAACGATTTCAACCTATATATTATGCTAGTAAGACGTTACAAGGAGCACAAACGAACTATACAACTACTGAAAAAGAACTCCTTGCTATTGTCTTTGCTTTTGACAAATTTCGATCATATCTCGTTCTAGCAAAAACGGTGGTCTATACCGACCATTCTACTCTTAGATACCTATTTTCAAAACAAGATGCTAAACCAAGATTAATCCGTTGGATCTTACTCTTACAAGAGTTTGATATTGAAATCCGAGATAAAAGAGGAGCAGAAAATCTCGCCGCTGATCATCTTTCTCGTCTTGAAAATCCCGAATTAGAAGTTCTGAATGAATCGGTCATACAAGACAACTTTCCTGATGAATATCTATTGAAGATAGATTATAAAGAAATCCCATGGTTTGCAGATTATGCAAACTACTTAGTTTGTGGATTCCTTGAAAAAGGATTATCGTACCAAAGACGAAAGAAATTCTTCAGTGATATAAAACACTATTTCTGGGAAGATCCACATCTGTTTAAAAGTTGTCCCGATGGAATAATACGCCGATGTGTATTTGGAGATGAAGCTAGTAAAATTTTAAACCATTGTCACACAGGACCAACAGGAGGGCATTATGGGCCTCAACTAACAGCAAGAAAAGTTTATGAAGCTGGATTCTATTGGCCTACAATTTACAAAGACGCACACCTTCTTTGCAAATCCTGTGATGCATGTCAAAGGGCCGGAAAAATAAATCAACGTGATGAAATGCCACAAAATGTTATCCAAGTATGTGAAGTATTTGACATTTGGGGTATTGACTTTATGGGTCCATTTCCAAAATCTCATAATAATCTATATATACTCGTAGCCATTGATTATGTATCTAAATGGGCGGAAGCACAAGCTCTCCCAACTAACGATGCACGAGTTGTAGTCAACTTTTTAAAACGTTTTTTTGCAAGGTTTGGAACACCGAAAGCTTTAATAAGTGATCGGGGTACTCATTTCTGTAATAATCAACTTGAGAAAGTTCTTAAAAGATATGGAGTAACTCATAAAATCTCCACCGCATATCATCCACAAACAAGTGGACAAGTTGAAAATACCAACCGGGCCTTAAAACGTATTCTAGAGAAAACCGTAGGATCAAATCCGAAGGAATGGTCCATTAAATTGGAGGATGCACTCTGGGCTTTTAGAACAGCCTACAAAACTCCAATTGGAACCACACCTTTTAGACTTGTTTATGGAAAAGCATGTCATCTTCCAGTAGAAATTGAACACAAAGCATTTTGGGCTTTGAAGACATGTAATCTTGATTTACATGAAGCCGGACGTCTACGATTAAGTCAACTAAATGAATTGGAAGAATTAAGACATGAAGCATACGAAAATTCTTTAATCTATAAAGAAAGAACGAAGAAATGGCATGATAAAAGAATCAGAAGTTCAAAAGAATTTAAAGAAGGAGACAGAGTTCTTCTTTTCAATTCACGATTCAAGCTATTTCCTGGAAAATTGAAATCAAGATGGTCTGGACCATTCATAGTCAAAAGAGTTTTCCCATACGGAATGATAGAATTGAAAAATTCAAATGGGATTGAATTTAAAGTTAATGGTCACAGAGTTAAACATTACATACATGGTCCGATGGAAGTCGACAACGAAGTTAATCACAATTTTGACACCACGGCTAACTAAGTGTGGGGAGAATCAAGTCTTTAAAGGATAATATGTATTTCTGTTAGAGTTAGATTGTCTGTTTTCGTGTAGTTCTCGAAAATGGAACCCGAATGGTCTTTCCCTAGCAGACCCTAAAGAACTAGTCTTCTCCCCCCATTCTGAATTTTTATTTTTTTTAGGTTTTTACAAAATGAAGACTGCCTGTGAACTAAACCATGGTCTAATGCTACACGCTTTGATCACTAAACGTAATAATGACATACTCCCGAGTGAATTAGTATCAGTAATCAGAGAAAGAATGGACGGAGTTAGAAAAGAATCTAGATGCGAAGATAATAAGTTACAATTTGGTAAAGGAAAATCAAAATCCGCAGCAAAAAGAAGAGCACGACACCTAGAAAGATGTCACAAATGCGGAAAATGGTCACATGGAGGTAAATGTTCAAATAATCAAACCTATTCAAATACCGAATTTGTTACTTTATGCAGAGACGGACCGTTCATATGTTTAGAAGAAAAGACACTGAATGCTCGAGGTTACGCCTATGTAGCCATGGAAAACTAATTAAACCGACTATCTTATGAATGGGATAGATCATATAACTAAGAAATCTATTTCACAGGTATGTCTGTACAGTTTTTATTTTTATTTTTAACCTTTTGATAATAAACGCTAATTTGTTCGCTAAAAAGTATTAAATTGGTATTGAATAAAATTAGGTTTGGCGATCGAAATTATTGATATCATTCAAAAATTTATTACATCACTGCGAAATTTAACGTTTATTCTTAAGGTATAAATATCTTTAATCAATCAACCCAAAATATTTCAAAAATTCGTCATGAGTTAAATTAGGTCTTGGAACCGAAATTACTTTACCGAAAAGAGGGGCGCATATTTTTGATAATATTTGATTGATTAAAGTGGGATAAAAAGCCAAAAAGATTTTAAATTTTATTTTTACCATGTTTTTAAAATTAATATTTAAATCTTAAATTAATATTGTAAACTTTGTAAAAACAATATATTTAAAATTGTAAATATTTAAAAAAATTAATATAAGTTTGATATGAATTTATGAATTTTTAAATTAAGATTGGTGTGAACTTTTAATTTTTAAAATATGAATTTTTAATTTTATGCATTTCAAATTTTAAGTTTGGTGTGAATTTTTAATATTAATTTTGAATTTCATATTTAAGTTGTGTGAATTTAAAAATAAAAATTTACTTTATCTCATTAAGTTAAAAATATGATTTTTAAAATTCATCGTAAGTTGAAGACTAGGTCTTTGAACCGAAATTGCTTTACCCGAGGGAGGGACGAGAACTTTTATTATCATTATTTTTAATCTTATTGAATTAAAGTATGCCAAAAACATTAAAAAAAAAACCCCAAAAATTTTAGCTTTTAAAACAATCGCTACAAAAAGACAAATTTTAAAATTTTGTCGAAGGACGGACTAGGACATCAATCCGAAACGACCTCGTCCTAAATAACAAAGGAAACAAAATTTTAAAATTAATTACTTAATTGTTTTAATAAGTTAAAGATTATAAAAAAAATAAAAAATAAAAATACCAAACTCCGCGACTCGCGGAGTTTGGAGGGTTAATCCCCGCGACTCGCGGGAGGACCGGATTACAGAAAAAAAAATAAGAGCTGAACCAGCTCATTCCACACAAAACCCACAGAAAAACTGCGAACATACTGCCGAAAATACACCCAAAAACACCCCCAAAATCACAATTTTTAACCGTTAATCACCAAATTTTTTACTAAAATCATGTTGAGAAGGATGCTATCTAGGAATTACTCAAGAAAAACGGAAAATTTCTACACCTAAACACCATTTAATCCGAAATTTGTGTTCTTGAGCAATTTTTTTTCCCAATTTGATTTTGATGCTTTTTAGTGTAATTATGCTTAAATTGTTTATGTATTATGCTTGTATAACCTAGATTGATGCTGTTTAACATGATTAGAAGCCTTAAACTTCAAATTTTGAGTAATCTAGGCTTTGTGTTCTTGAGCAAATTTGGGGCTTTTTGATATAAACAGGTTATGGCCGATTTTTGTCATGAATTGTTGCTAAATTGAGTAGTGTAACATGTATAGGTAGTTAAATGATCCAAACTTTGAGCCTAAACATGATTTTGAGAATTAAAGTGGACTTTTTCAAGTCTAAAATTCATGAACTTGATTTTTGAAAGATAATGCCATTTGAGACTTGTTTAATTGCTAGTAATGATTATTTTGACATGTTATTTGAGTTGAATGCTTATGAACTTGGCGAACATTTTCGTATATGCTTATTTGAAAAAGTGTAGATTTGATGAAAATATGAAAATAAGCTTAAGTTTGATATAAATTGATAATGTCATTGTAATTATTTTGATTGATGATTTTGCTGACACTAATGCATATTTGTATGCACAAAATTTGTGTTTGATGTGTTTTGCAGAATGAAAGGGGTGAATCTTCATCCCAAGCCCGCAATGCTCCTGCTGAGAATTTGGAACAACAGGAGGTGGATAACTACTATAAGCAGGATATACCTCATCCAGTCATGACCTTTTCTGATATGCACTTGGAAGAGTTGCACCCGAACCTGAGATTTGACAGACTTTGGATAGATTATCCAAAATATCAAAGGGGTTTGCATACGCTTCATTCTAAGGTTGTTGAGGTACCGAGGGTCATAGAATGGGGACCCTTAGAAGCTGTAGAATTGGCCGGGCCAATTAGGGAATTACTTGTACAGAGGTATGGTAATTCTTCTTTTAACGACTGGGTACGTTTATTCACCATACGTAGACCTGTATATAAAGTATGGTGTGAAGAATTGTTATGTAGTACAGAGTTGAATGATCGGGTAGCTAGTTTAACCGATCGTTCTTTTATTAGATTTTTGTTAGGCGGTTCGATGCGCCACATGTCTTTACTGGACATGGCTCAGGCTTTACGTATATATACGCCTGAGGAGTTAGCGTCTGCCGATTGTAGAGGATTGATACTAAACGGTAGAAAGATAGATGAAAATTTTGATACACACGGTGTGTGGAGTCAAATGACAAGCCATCACCGTTTCAAAGGGGGAAATTACTCTTATTTGGATATAGATAGAGCCGAATTAAGAGTGATACATAGGTTTTTAGCTAATTCGATTACACAAAGGGGTAAGAACAAGGAAAAAGTAAATGAACAGGATTTGTTTTACCATATGTGTATTCGAGACCCACAAAGCGCTGTAAGTATACCGTATTGTGTGGGTTATTATTTATCAGCTATGGTTCGGGGGATGCGACCGCATAGCATAATAGGAGGTGGTATTTTTATTACTTTGATTGGTGAATATCTCGGTGTGGATATAAGTCGGGGGGGATTATTAGTAGAAGAACCAGAACCCCGCGATACTATAGGTTTAAATGTATACCATGGTGCGAAAGTTTTGAAGAGGCGAAATAACGCCGCAGTACGATACCATGGTAGACATCCACAGGTGGAGAGAAACCAACATCAAGGTAATGTATGAGGGGGGAATGAGATGCAAGAAATGCAAAGGTTTATAGCTTCTCAGGAATACGAAAATGCTAGACAGAGAGCATTTGAAGATTGGCAAGTTCATCAGAACCAAATCATAGCTCATTGCCAACATATAGGTAGAAACTATATTCCTACACCGAAACCCATCTTCCCTCCCTGGTCTATAGAGATGCAGCCACCGTATCCTACGTATGACCCTGCCGAAGCATTCTATAGCACCTATGGTTATGCCTGGAACCCCTATTGGTACCAGTATCATCCCTAGTATACTTATTATTTTTTTTATTTTGTAATTTGTAATGATTGATACGTTTAATACTTTTGTTAATATTGTAATCATTTTTATAATTGTCTAACTTTTATTCTTAGATTTTAATAATTTTTGAATGTGGGGTAATATACCAAACTTCAAAAATATGTATATATATTTGCAGTTTATCTTATGTACACAACAGGGTAAAACAACGCATTTTCAAAGACTGGCATTAAGTTCAGCAAAAGCAACTAATTTTGACGACAAGATGCAAAATATATGTGAAATAACAACAAGACGGAATGAACAAATGATGTGCACCATTTATCATTCAGCAAACAAATGCCAATATATTTGGAAACTTTGGTAAAAATTTAATCATTTTCACACAAATCACCCTCAATAATTTAGATTGTTACTGATTTCTTGCAAATGAGGGCATTGCAAGATCTTAAGTGTGGGAAGGGGTTAAATTCTTTCGGATTTTAAAAATTTTTACTTTATACACTTGGTTACCATTAAAAATACTAGTAAAGCAGTAGTTGTATTAGAATCTAGTGCTCTCTGATAATAAAGAACAGCCCTAGTCTTATATACTGACTACCCAATTCTAGTAAAATTTTTCAAAATTTTCAATTAAATGAATTCAAAATCATGTTTATACATATTTATGAACGATAAAACTAGGTTTTAACACCGAAATTATTGTTACCTCGGAAAGGACATAAATTGAGAAACAAACTAAAATGTTAAAATTCATTTAAAATGGAATAGAGGACGATAAAAAGGAAAATAAAAGCCAAGTGTGGGAAAATTTACCAAGTTATCTTAAACATATGTCACATATATCTGTAACAAATAACTGAAAATACTTTTGCTTTGGACTAAACTAAACTGTTTTACCCGATGAAAGAAAAGAAGAGATGGATCTACACGATGAATCAATTCCATCATTAAAAGGAAGTAAAGTCTTCCGAAAAAGACACGCGCTTCTTGATTTAGGTCAAGAAGTTGTCGTCCAGACCAGCTGTAGGTTGACGAAAAATCTAGAAAAGTCATCACTAAAATCGGTTGGAAATCCACGGACCTCAGCATAAAACAGGGTCGCCAAGTGGTCAGATTTATCCTAACCATGAGAAGGATTTATCTCGTACAATGGGGGGGCACAATGCAAATTAGCTGGATAAGACTAATGAATCAGATCCCCAGAAAGGATAATCTCCTTAAAGATTAAAAATCAGCTTTTAAGACTGATATTACTCAATCCTAGAGATTGACCTTAAAGATTGAGAATTCAAACTCATGGAATTCAATGATATCTAAACTCGAGCTTGAACGAGAAAATATTTTGATCAAAATTATAAACCGATTTGTTTTCTGAAAACCCTATTTTCAATGCGTTCATTACCATTGAACGTAAAATCCTAGGAATTCACCTGGAATTCATTAGGTCACCTGAACTAAATCGGGTGTCAACCGTAAGAACGGTGGTTGCATAGTGGTCAAAGACAGGACCTTGTGCCATACCGAAAAATTATAAGGGTGAGCTTTACTATTGCTCCTACCAAGGATAGTAATTGCGTCCGACACGTTATAGACCATAATTAAAAGCATGTCAGGGGACATTGCCTTAACAGTTGCTTGTTCAACGCTTTCCTTTCAACCGGACGGTAGTTTACCGAAAGGTAATATACGGGACAAGTAAACTGGACGTGTTGCTTTCCAAATACAAGGTTAGCAAGTGGGTGACACAAAACCGCAAGTTTTGAGCTAAAATTTTCAAATCTGAAACCCACCAAACCCACAAAAATATTTTGCAAACACCGGTAAAGGGTTATCCCGGAAAACTTATCTAGGGTAAAAACTAGATTTAATTTTCAAAAGATCAAATGTTTTCATAAAGATCCAATTTCCTTAATGGATCTAAATTTTTATAGTCATGTGGGACTGTAAACCATATCGTTACTACCATTGTTTATACCGCCGTATAGAAATCACTGATGTACAAAGTGTGAAGAATAAAGAAGTGATTCTAGTATTTCAAGACGATATTGCTTGAGGACAAGCAACGCTCAAGTGTGGGAATATTTGATAATGCTAAAAACGAACATATATTTCATAGCATTATTTCTCAAGAAATACAAGCTTTTAGTTGCAATTGTTCTATTTACAAGTGATATTCGTTTAAATAATAAAAGGTGAAGACAAAAGACAGATTCGACGAATTGAAGACGCAAACGACCAAAAAGCTCAAAAGTACAAAAGACAATCAAAAAGGTTTCAATTATTGATAAGAAACGTCTCGAAATTACAAGAGTACAAGATTCAAAACGCAAAGTACAAGATATTAAATTGTACGCAAGGACGTTCGAAAATCCGGAACCGGGACCAGAGTCAACTCTTAACGCTCGACGCAACGGACTAAAGATTACAAGTTAACTATGTATATAAATATAATATAATATATAATTAATTATATTAATTATATATATATTATATTTATAAATAAAAACC
Source organism: Rutidosis leptorrhynchoides (assembly GCF_046630445.1). Lineage (NCBI taxonomy): Eukaryota > Viridiplantae > Streptophyta > Magnoliopsida > Asterales > Asteraceae > Rutidosis > Rutidosis leptorrhynchoides. The sequence goes on from NC_092341.1 coordinate 119,468,533, forward strand.
GTCGGCAGAGAAAGACTCCAAAGGGACTGAGCTGTAAATTCGTTCTCCGCGACTCGCGGAGTTTGAAGAGGATTTCACCGCGAGTCGCGGAGCCCCCAGTTTTGAAACTCCCTATAAAGCAAACCGAATTCTGATCATTTTCATCAATCTTTTTCTTCTTCTTCTCATACATAAAATATATATATATATTTATAATTTATATTTTAATTTTAATTATAATTCTAATAATAAGGGTATGTTAGCGAATATTGTAAGGGTGTAAGTCGAAATTCTGTCCGTGTAACGCTACGCTATTTTTAATCATTGTAAGTTATGTTCAACCTTTTTACATTAATGTCTCGTAGCTAAGTTATTATTATGCTTATTTAAAACGAAGTAATCATGATGTTGGGCTAATTACTAAAATTGGGTAATTGGACTTTGTACCATAATTGGGGTTTTGACAAAAGAACGACACTTGTGGAAATTAGACTATGAGCTATTAATGGACTTTATATTTGTTTAACTAAATGATAGTTTGTTAATGTTAATATAAAGATTTACAATTGGGCGTCCCTATAAATTACCATATACACTCGATCGGACACGATGGGCGGGGTATTTATATGTACGAATAATCGTTCATTTAACCGAACACGGGAATGGATTAATAGCCACTAGAATAATTAAAACAGGGGTGAAATTACATTCAAGGGTAATTGGTGTAATTGCTAACAAAGTAGTAAAACCTTGGTTTACACGCAGTTGATAACCTGGTGTATTCATTAAACAAAGTATTAAAACCTTGTTACAATTCGAATCCCCAATTAGTTGGAATATTTAACTTCGGGTATAAGAATAATTTGATGAGGACACTCGCACTTTATATTTATGACTGATGGACTGTTATGGACAAAAACCAGACGGACATATTAAATAATCCAGGACAAAGGACAATTAACCCATGGGCATAAAACTAAAATCAACACGTCAAACATCATGATTACGGAAGTTTAAATAAGCATAATTCTTTTATTTCATATTTAATTTCCTTTATTTTATATTTAATTGCACTTCTAATTATCGCATTTTTATTGTTATTGTATTTAATTGCACTTTTAATTATCGTACTTTTTAATTATCGCAAGTTTATTTTATCGCACTTTTATTATTCGCAATTTCATTATCGTTATTTACTTTACGCTTAAAATTAAGTCTTGTATTTATTTATTATTTTACATTTGGTTTTAACTGCGACTAAAGTTTTAAAATCGACAAACCGGTCATTAAACGGTAAAAACCCCCTTTATAATAATAATATTACTTATATATATATTTGTATTTTTATAAAAGTAAACTAATATAGCGTTGAGCTTTGTTTAAAAAAGATTCCCTGTGGAACGAACCGGACTTACTAAAAACTATACTACTGTACGATTAGGTACACTGCCTATAAGTGTTGTAGCAAGGTTTAAGTATATCCATTCTCTAAATAAATAAATATCTTGTGTAAAATTGTATCGTATTTAATAGTGTTTCGTTGTAAACTTCAATAGTATTTTATACCCCTTAGCTTTGACATCAACAACTCAAAGTATATATAATATTTTGGAATCAACCTCAACCCTGTATAGCTAATTCCAACATTACCGCATATAGAGTGTCTATGGTTGTTCCGAAATATATATATATAGATGGGTCGATATGATATGTCAAAACATTGTATTCGTGTCTATGGTATCCCAAGATTACATAATATATTAGAATACATGTATAATACAATATGAGTTAGCTAGGATATGATTAATATAGATTTGTTACCAATTTTCACGTAGCTACAAGCCTACAACATGAAAAATTATCCAATCTTGTTTTACCCATAACTTCTTCGTTTTAAATCCGTTTTGAGTGATTCAAGTTGCTATGGTTTCATATTGAATTTAAGTTTATGAATCTACACAGAAAAAGTATAAGTTTATAGTCGAAAATACATATTACAAGTCGTTTTTGTAAAGGTAGTCATTTCAGTCGAAAGAACGACGTCTAGATGACCATTTTGGAAAACATACTTTCACTTTGAGTTTAACCATGATTTTTGGATATAGTTTTATGTTCATAAGAAAAATCATTTTCCCAGAATAATAACTTTTAAATCAAAGTTTATCATAGTTTTTAATTAACTAACCCAAAACAGCCCGCTGTGTTACTACGACGACGTATATCCGGTTTTACGGTGTTTTTCGTGTTTTCAGGTTTTAAATCATTAAGTTAGCATATCATATAGATATAGAACATGTGTTTAGTTGATTTTAAAAGTCAAGTTAGAAGGATTAACTTTTGTTTGCGAACAAGTTTAGAATTAACTAAACTATGTTCTAGTGATTACAAGTTTAAACCTTCGAATAAGGTAGCTTTATATATATGAATTGAATGATGTTATGAATATCATTACTACCTCAGGTTTTATAGATAAACCTACTGGAAATGAAAAAAATAGATCTAGCTTCAAAGGATCCTTGGCTTGAAAGTTCTTGAAGTAGAATCATGACACGAAAACAAGTTTAAGTAAGATTTCCACTCGAAATAAGATTGTTAAAGTTATAGAAATTGAATCAAAGTTTGAATATGAGTATTACCTTATATTAGAAAGATATCTTACTGTAAATAAGAAAGATTTCTTGAGGTTGGATGATCACTCAAAGTGGATTTGCAAGATTGGAAGTAAGCTAGCAAACTTGAAAGTGTTGTTGGTGTGTTCTTGAGTAGTTGTTTTATAACTTGGTTTATGTATAGATTTATGGACTAGATTGAGCTAGATTTTGTTGAAGATGATGAAGAACACTTAGAACAAAGGAAGAACACTTGAGAGAGTAAAGTTTGATGCATAAAAATTGAAAAGTGAATGTGTTTGTGAGTGAGTTAGAAAACGTGAAAGTAGGTTGTCATATAGTCTCCATTAGTTTGTTGTTTTGTTAGATATTTCATGCTAGATGTTAAATGATGGTTCTCACATGGTTAGGTGAATCACATGGGCTGCTAAGAGCTGATCATTGGAGTGTATATACCAATAGTAAATACATTTAGAAGCTGTGTATTGTACGAGTACAAATACGAGTGCATACGAGTAGAATTGTTGATGAAAATGAATGAGGATGTAATTGTAAGCATTTTTGTTAAGTAGAAGTACTTTGATAAGTGTCTTGAAGTCTTTCAAAAGTGTATGAATACATATTAAAACACTACATGTATATACATTTTAACTGCGTCGTTAAGTCATCGTTAGTCGTTACATGTAAGTGTTGTTTTGAAACCTTTAAGTTAACGATCTTGTTAAATGTTGTTAACCCATTGTTTATTATATCTAATGAGATGTTAAATTATTAAATTATCATGATATCATGATGTATTAATATATCTTAATATGATATATATATATACATTAAATATCGTTACAACGATAATCTTTACATATATGCCTTGTTTCGAAAACCTTAAGTTAGTAGTCTTGTTTTTACATATGTAGTTCATTATTAATATACTTAATGATATGTTTACTTATCATAATATCATGTTAAATATATATATATATACATATATATGACATCATATAGTTTTTACAAGTTTTAACGTTCGTGAATCACCGGTCAACTTGGGTGGTCAATTGTCTATATGAAACCTATTTCAATTAATCAAGTCATAACAAGTTTGATTGCTTAACATGTTGGAAAACACTTAATCATGTAAATATCAATTTCATTTAATATATATAAACATGGAAAAGTTTGGGTCACTACAAACTTTTCTTCTTGAGATCATGCAGTCTTACGACCGCCCTACAACCGCATACCCGAAGATAATTCAAGTTAGGTTTCCTTTTATTCCAAAGTTCATAAGGTGTAATCCTGTTTCTTTTGTTATGAACTCTATTAAGCAAATAATAAGCTGTTAACATAGCTTCCCCCCAAAATCCTTCACTTAAAACCGAATAGGATAACATGGAATTAACCATTTCCTTGAGGACCCTATTCTTCCTTTCAGATATACCATTTTGTTGTGGAGTATAAGGAGCTGTGGTCTCATGGATAATACCAACTGATTGAAAATACGATTGGTCAATGTATTCACCTCCCCTATCCGTTCTAAGTCTTTTAATCAAAGCCTTTTGTTGTAATTCTACTTCAGTTTTAAATATTTTAAATTTATCTAATGCATCATCCTTAGTATGTAACAAATAAACATAGCAAAACCTAGAAGCATCATCAATAAAAGTCACAAAATATTTCTTGTTCCCTAAAGTAGTAGTAGCATGCAAATCACATAAATCACTATGTATTAATTCCAAAATTTCAGTATCACGATGTACATTTTGAAATGGTTTCTTAGTGATCTTTGTTAACATACACATTTTACACTTTTCATTGTTCATGCTAAAGGCCGGTATTAATCCATATTTAGACATATCTTGCATTCTTTTAAAGTGTACATTTTCATGACCCATTCTAATTCATTTAGACGAAGTCCATATCGATTACAAACGACTCACAATAGTTGATTACTAATAATAAAAGTACCAATATTAATAATAACAATAATAGTTTGTATTGTTTTCTAATAACTATAATACTAATATTTATGCAAATATTAATCTCCAATATTAATTTTAATACTCTATCATTATGAAACTTAATAATAATAATAATAATAACAATAATAATAGAAATAATAATAATGATAATAATATCAATAAAATAATAATTGTATTAATAATATTAATAAATAGTAGTGATCCTAACAAAATTGATCATTTTAATAAGTTTACTAATAATAATCATAATAAAATGATAACAATAATATTATTAATGATACTACTTATTATAATAATATAACAACTTACATATATCAAATTTTCATATACATATATACATATTTTATATTAAACATAATATTATTAATAATTATAAAATATTTACTAACAATAATGAAAGTTATGATCATAATATTAATATAACATTTATACTTTAATCTGAAATTACATATAATATTTTATATAATAAATAATAACTTGTATTGAATATTTATTATTTAAAAAAATATATTTTATATATAGACTTTTAATAGCAACACTATTATATTATATTATTTTACATATTCAATTTTACTGATTAATTGACATTTTATTATTTCACTTTATATATGTATACACATTTATTTATAAACAATTTGTTCGTGAATCGTCGGGAGTAGTCAAAGGTTTAAGTGTATTTATGAAACAGTTCAAACTTTTTGAGACTCAACCTTACAGACTTTGATTATCGTGTCGAAATTAAATAAAGATTAAGTTTAAATTTGGTCGAAAATTCCTGGGTCATCACATACATGTCCTAGTCTAGCATGCCAAAGTGTAGAATTATTTATGCTAGAAGTAGATATAAAAGCAAAATTAACATTCAAGTGATTAATGTTAAGTCTAAACATTCTATTGCATAAATAACCAAAACCAACAAACATACCATATTTTGACAAAACAAACTTATCAGATTCAATCACTTGTTTATAACCACAACAATTTAACACACTACTGGAAACCAAATTTTTCCTTATTTGTGGTACATGCAAAACATCAAACAAACAAACAGTTTTTCCAGAACTAAAACACAAATCCACACTTTCACGTCCATGAACAGAGGCTGTTGACTCATTTCCCATATGAAGAATTGATCCATCAGTCACGGACTCGTAAGTTTTGAACCAAAATCTATCCTTGCATACGTGGGTGGTAGCTCCCGAGTCAACCCACCACGCGACATCATCATCCTGCACAAAATAAGCCTCAAATATATATGAAACATAATAATTCTTATTTGAATTATTAAATATATTCTGACCTTTTGAGTTGTGGTTGTTTAAACCATTTCCCGAACCACTTGTGCTAGATCATTTGGCATTATTATTACCAAAAATAACCTTACAATCCCTTTTCATGTGTCCAGTTTTACCACACTTCCAACAAGTCAATTTAGACTTCTTATTCGGATTAGCCTTGTTATAACCTTGATGTTTACGTTTGCCCTTTTTGTCATTATTACCAGTGATCTTTTTATGTTCCACCATATTGACAACAGACGTACCAGCAACTTTGTTGCTCTTTAGCGTGTCATTATCCTGCAACCTGAGGGATTCCTCAATACGCAGATGACTACCTAACTCAACAAGAGTTAACTCCTCCTTCTTATGTTTCAAAGAATGTTTAAATTCTTTCCAAGATGGAGATAGTTTATCAATTATGCTTGAGACTTTAATAGACTCATCCATATTCATTTTATGTTGTGTGAATTGACCAAGTATACAAATGAGCTCATTGTATTGTTCCAAGACCGGTCTAGAATCGACCATCTTGTAATTATTAAAATTACTCACAAGGAACTTTTTACTAGAAGCATCCTCAGACATATACTTGGTTTCTAAACAGTCCCATAGTTCTTTAGCAGATTCAACATTTTGGTAAATATCAAAAAGGGAATCAGCCATACCATTGAGGATTAAACCTCTAGCGATGTAGTCATCGTTCTCCCACTTGCACCTTTTCCGAATTTGTTCAACAGTGGCATCATCACCATGATCTTCAGGAATTGGTGTGCTAAGTACGTACACCACACTCATGCTGCTCAGAAAGAAGTGCATCTTCTTTTGCCATCTCCTAAAATCAATTCCCTCAAACTTATCAAGTTTGGAGAAATTCACCGTCATGTGTTTCATCGTAGCCGCCATCGATTATAACAAATAATTACTTTCGATTGTTGGAGGTTTTATTGAATCTTTCGTGTAGGGTAAAATAATCGGTAGCCGAATAAATCACTGAATCATGGTATCACTTTCCGAAAGTAATTATTCGACCCTTATTGCCTAGGTTACACGAATATCACTTTGGGATAAGACAGAGATTAGTTCTTGTTATTGGCAGTAAACAAGAACTCTTTTGCATAAGTGTATTAAGGTGTTTGTGTGTTTATGCTCATGAATAATAGTCCATATTTATAGGCACCCAAAAACAAGTATTATTCCACGATGGAGATGTTTCACCTACTCCACGGTAGAGATGTTTCACTAACTCCACGATGGAGATGTTTCGCTAACTCCACGATGGAGATGCTTAGCTAACTCCACGATGGAGATGTTTCACTAACTCCACGATGGAGATGTTTCACTAACTCCACGATGGAGATGCTTCACCTACTCCACGATGGAGATGTTTCACCAACTTTTTAACAGCAAAAGTGGGTGCAGGAATAATACTTTCGTAATCACTCAAATTTGTGATGATGAAAATCCACTTTCGGGTCCGGGTAATCTATCACTTAATGGGTGTACACTCCGTACCTCCTAACCCATTTACAAGTGTAGATTAAATCTCTCAGTTACACTAAATTTCCAACATCTAGAGCTTAGAGTTCCCTATTTTCGTCTCACATTCTGTTACCAATTCATAGGTGACGAGATTAGTGGTCTTCAACTTATCTCTATGAGCTAGATGGTTAATCGATTATGGTGGCATGGTTTCGTGCTTGTTCATTGGTAGAGGTATTTGTTTTTGATGTTCCATCAATCGAACGAGTTCCCGCCCCTTATCACCCCGTCGTCGAGCCATAGGTGGCGAGCACGGAGATCTGTAGCTCGTTTTGTTATGTTGTAGGGGTTTGGTGGCCGTTTATCGATTATGTGTCGGGTTTTTTCTTTTTTGTTCTAATTGCTTTCGCCAAGTTCGTTTGCACACTCTTCCGTCATTTTACGTTTCTTCTTGTTGAAATGGTTGGTTGTTGGCTAGAGGTCGTCGGCTTTTGCCTAAGCTATCATGGCCAGTCTTTTTTTCTCGGCTTCAGTAGTCGTCGGTACTGGTATGTTTAGTCGGTGCTTTTGCCCATTCCTGACATAATATCATGTACAATCCAGACTTGTGATTTTTACTTTTTTTTTTAATGTGGGACCCAAGAATTGGTTTTGTTAGTTCATTTTGTAACTTAGTCCACGAAATATGAAATGTAAAAATGAATGTAATATTTGAACTAATCAGATGGGGTGGATTAGTGACTTGGATGAGTAAATGGAGAGGTTATTTGATTTTCAAGTGTTAAACTTAGTAGAGTTTGGTTGGTTGTTCTGAACCCTTCACTCTTGCTTTGGCTTTTTTTTGTATTTTGTCTCATTTCGCCATCATTTCTTATCGTTGGTCCATCTCCGATCCATCATTCGAAGTCTACTCCCATGTTAGATCTCCTTCAAACTTCTTATTACTACTAGGTGGTGGTTTATTGCGGTTTCAAGGTGTTTGTCACTGGTTTACGTATTGTTGTTACTTCTAGCGACGGTATTCTTATTTTTTGGCTAGAATTCGGTATGGGTCTTCTTTGTGGTGGTCACAGGTGTTTTAGTAGCTTTCGACATAGATTGGGTAATTCCTTATTCGAAGTTGGTTAAAATTTGTGGTGGAACGGTTGTGAGTTTCAACCGTCTTTCGGTTGAGTTTGGACTTTTGAGTTGGTTGGGACGTCGTTTTTGGAAGTGTTGAAGATCCTGGTTCTACGTAAGTGATTCTTCACGTGTTTATTTGTGCAATTTATATTTTTTTTCGTTTGGTTCGTGTATTAGTGTGATGGTTTGTTATATTTGCTTGGAATAGCGTCTAGCTTACTTGTGGTACTAGAGATCACATGATATTTTAGTTAGACTTGGTTATTTCTCATTTTGTATTTTGTAACGTTAGATATTTAGATCTATTTTAATTATATTATATATTATATATTATATATTATATTATATATTATATATTATATTATATATTAATACTAATACTTATATACTAAAAGAGGTGGTCGGTTTCTAGTTTCAGTTATACCGAATTGTCGTTTTAAGTTTGCGTTCACATTATAACCGGTCCCTCAACTTCGACTATATTTACACAACGACCCTCAAGTTTACACTTTTTCAGGGGTAAAAGTGTAAATATATAATTTTATTAATTAAAAGAAACTAATTCCACCCGAATTTATAACGGGCCCTATCTTCTAGCTCGGTGCTAGTTAAATTTTTCCGAGACCACCGTTCAACTCGAAAAAAAACTCACGAACCCAACGGGACTAACTATACGCGAAACGGACACTTCTCAAAAAACGCTAAACACAACGGCAGCCCGTATCTTTCTGCTCGCCGCGTGGTAAATTTTTTCGACATGAGCGTCATACACGAAATAATTTTATGAACAAAACGATAAAAAATACGTTTGAAACGGACACTTTTTAAAAAACGCTAAAAACATCGACAGCCCGTATCATCATGCTCGCCGCAAATTATATTTTTTCGCCCGCACTGTCAGACTCGAAATAATTTTATCAACAAAACGAAACTAATACGTTCGAACCGGACAGATTTTAAAAAACAGTAAAGACAACACCAACAACAGCGCTCAAAACATGGACCGTTTTCCCTTCTGTAAATACATAAAGATACGTTAAATATGAATACGCAGGCCGAAAGTCCCCGCCGCATCGCGCGTGCCGGGCCCTATTGTGACGACCCGGAAATTTCCGATCAAATTTAAACCTAACCTTTATATGTTTCCGACACGATAAGCAGAATTTGTAATGTTGAATCTCAAAAAGTTTGGAACTACATTCATGTAATCAATTACCCTTTGACCGTGTTCGACGATTCACGAACAATTATGTGTATATAGATATGTATATATAATATATAATATTAACTGAAAACATTAACAATGTATTTGATGTTATGCGAGGTGTATAAAAAATAGTTATTAATTTTAGCAGAAAACACTATTAAATATGATACAATTTTACACAAGATATTTATTTATTTATAGAATGGATATACTTAAACCTTGCTACAACACTTATAGGCAGTGTACCTAATCGTACAGTAGTGTAGTTTTTAGTAAGTCCGGTTCGTTCCACAGGGAAATCTTTAAACAAAGCGTAACGCTATATTAGTTTACTTTTATAAAAATACAAACATATATATAAGTAATATTATTATTATAAAGGGGGGTTTTTACCGTTTAATGACCGGTTTGTCGATTTTAAGACTTTAGTCGCAGTTAAAACCTATTGTAAAATATAAAATAAATACAAGACTTAAATTAAAGCGTAAAGTAAATAACGATAATGAAATTGCGAATAATAAAAGTGCGATAAAATAAAATTGCGATAATTAAAAAGTACGATAATTAAAAGTGCGATTAAATAACAATAAATAAAAGTGCGATAATTAGAAGTGCAATTAAATATAAAATAAAGGAAATTAAATATGAAATAAAAGAATTATGCTTATTTAAACTTCCGTAATCATGATGTTTGACGTGTTGATTTTAGTTTTATGCCCCATGGGTTAATTGTCCTTTGTCCTGGATTATTTAATATGTCCGTCTGGTTTTTGTCCATAACAGTCCATCAGTCATAAATATAAAGTGCGAGTGTCCTCATCAAATTATTCTTATACCCGAAGTTAAATATTCCAACTAATTGGGGATTTGAATTGTAACAAGGTTTTAATACTTTGTTTAATGAATACACCAGGTTATCGACTGCGTGTAATCCAAGGTTTTACTACTTTATTAACAATTACACCAATTACCCTTGAATGTAATTTCACCCATGTTTTAATTATTCTAGTGGCTATTAATCCATTCCCGTGTCCGGTTAAATGAACGATTATTCGTACATATAAATACCCCGCCCATCGTGTCCGATTGAGTGTATATGGTAATTTATAGGGACGCCCAATTGTAAATCTTTATATTAACATTAACAAACTATCATTTAGTTAAACAAATATAAAGCCCATTAATAGCCCATAGTCTAATTTCCACAAGTGTCGTTCTTTTGTCCAAACTCCAATTATGGTACAAAGCCCAATTACCCAATTTTAGTAATTAGCCCAACATCATGATTACTTCGTTTTAAATAAGCATAATAATAACTTAGCTACGAGACATTAATGTAAAAAGGTTGAACATAACTTACAATGATTAAAAATAGCGTAGCGTTACACGGACAGAATTTCGACTTACACCCTTACAACATTTGCTAACATACCCTTATTATTAGAATTAAAATTAAAATTAAAATATAAATTATATATATATATATATATATATATATATCGTTTACGTATATATGAGAGAAGAGAGAAATAGATTATGAAAAATGATCAGAATTCGGTTTGCTTTATAGGCAGAGTCGATTTTTGGGGCTCCGCGACTCGCGGTAAAATCCTCTTCAAACTCCGCGAGTCGCGGAGAATGAATTTACAGCTCAGTCCTTGGAATCTTTCTCTGCCGACGATTTTTTATTTATAAATATAATATATATATAATTAATATAATTAATTATATATTATATTATATTTATATACATAGTTAACTTGTAATTTTTAGTCCGTTGCGTCGAGCGTTGATAGTTGACTCATGTCCAGGTTCCGGATTTTCGAACGTCCTTGCGTACAATTTTATATTTTGTACTTTGCGTTTTGAATCTTGTACTCTTGTAATTTCGAGACATTTCTTATCAATAATTGGAACCTTTTTGATTGTCTTTTGTACTTTTGAGCTTTTTGGTCGTTTGCGTCTTCAATTCGTCGAATCTGTCTTTTGTCTTCACCTTTTATTATTTAAACGAATATCACTTGTAAATAGAACAATTGCAACTAAAAGCTTGTCTTTCTTGAGGAATAATGCTATGAAATATATGTTCGTTTTTAGCATTATCAAATATTCCCACACTTGAGCGTTGCTTGTCCTCAAGCAATATCGTCTTGAAATACTAGAATCACTTCTTTATTCTTCACACTTTGTACATCAGTGATTTCTATACGGCGGTATAAACAATGGTAGTAACGATATGGTTTACAGTCCCACATGACTATAAAAATTTAGATCCATTAAGGAAATTGGATCTTTATGAAAACATTTGATCTTTTGAAATCTAGTTTTTACCCTAGATAAGTTTTCCGGGATAACCCTTTACCGGTGTTTGCAAAATATTTTTGTGGGTTTGGTGGGGTTCAGAATTGAAAATTTTAGCTCAAAACTTGCTGTTTTGTGTCACCCACTTGCTAACCTTGTATTTGGAAAGCAACACGTCCAGTTTACTTGTTCCGTATATTACCTTTCGGCAAACTACCATCCGGTTGTAAAGGAAAGCGTTGAACAAGCAACTGTTAAGGCAATGTCCCGTGACATGCTTTTGATTATGGTCCATAACGTGTCGAACGCAATTACTATCCTTGGTAGGAGCAATAGTAAAGCTCACCCTTATAATTTTTCGGTCTGGCACAAGGTCCTGTCTTTGACCACTATGCAACCACCGTTCTTACGGTTGACACCCGATTTAGTTCAGGTGACCTAATGAATTCCAGGTGAATTCCTAGGATTTTACGTTCAATGGTAATGAACGCATTGAAAATAGGGTTTTCAGAAAACAAATCGGTTTGTAATTTTGATCAAAATATTTTCTCGTTTAAGCTCGAGTTTAGATATCATCGAATTCCACGAGTTTGTAATTCTCAATCTTTAAGGTCAATCTCTAGGATTGAGTAATATCAGTCTTAAAAGCTGATTTTTAATCTTTAAGGAGATTATCCTTTCTGGGGATCTGATTCATTAGTCTTATCAAGCTAATTTGCACGGTGCCCCCCCATTGTACGAGATAAATCCTTCTCATGGTTAGGATAAATCTGACCACATGGCGACCCTGTTTAATGCTGAGGTCCGTGGATTTCCTGCTGATTTTAGTGATGACTTTTCTAGATTTTTCGTCAACCTACAGCTGGTCTGGACGACAACTTCATGACCTAAATCAAGAAGCGCGTGTCTTTTTCGGAAGACTTTACTTCCTTTTAGTGATGGAATTGATTCATCGTGTAGATCCATCTCTTCTTTTCTTTCATCGGGTAAAACAGTTTAGTTTAGTCCAAAGTAAAAGTATTTTCAGTTATTTGTTACAGATATATGTGACATATGTTTAAGATAACTTGGTAAATTTTCCCACACTTGGCTTTTATTTTTCTTTTTATCGTCCTCTATTCCATTTTAAATGAATTTTAACATTTTAGTTTGTTTCTCAATTTATGTCCTTTCCGAGGTAACAATAATTTCGGTGTTAAAACCTAGTTTTATCGTTCATAAATATGTATAAACCTGATTTTGAATTCATTTAATTGAAAAATTTTACTAGAATTGGGTAGTCAGTATATAAGACTAGGGCTGTTCTTTTTTATCAGAGAGCACTAGATTCTAATACAACTACTGCTTTACTAGTATTTTTAATGGTAACCAAGTGTATAAAGTAAAAATTTTTAAAATCCGAAAGAATTTAACCCATTCCCACACTTAAGATCTTGCAATGCCCTCATTTGCAAGAAATTAGTAACAATTTAAATTATTGAGGGTGATTTGTGTGAAAATGATTAAATTTTTACCAAAGTTTCCAAATATATTGGCGTTTGTTTGCTGAATGATAAATGGTGCACATCATTTGTTCATTCCGTCTTGTTGTTATTTCACATATATTTTGCATCTTGTCGTCAAAATTAGTTGCTTTTGCTGAACTTAATGCCAGTCTTTGAAAATGCGTTGTTTTACCCTGTTGTGTACATAAGATAAACTGCAAACATATATATATATTTTTGAAGTTTGGTATATTACCCCACATTCAAAAATTATTAAAATCTAAGAATAAAAGTTAGATAATTATAAAAATGATTACAATATTAACAAAAGTATTAAACGTATCAATAATTACAAATTACAAAATAATAAAAAAATAATAAGTAAACTAAGGATGATATTGGTACCAATAGGGGTTCCAGGCATAACCATAGGTGCTATAGAATGCTTCGGCAGGGTCATACGTAGGATACGGTGGCTGCATCTCTATAGACCAAGGAGGGAAGATGGGTTTCGGTGTAGGTATATAGTTTCTACCTATATGTTGGCAATGAGCTATGATTTGGTTCTGATGAACTTGCCAATCTTCAAATGCTCTCTGTCTAGCATTTTCGTATTCCTGAGAAGCTATAAACCTATGCATTTCTTGCATCTCATTCCCCCCTCCTACATTACCTTGCTGCTGGTTTCTCTCCACCTGTGGATGTCTACCATGGTATCGTACTGCGGCGTTATTTCGCCTCTTTAAAACTTTCGCACCATGGTATACATTTAAACCTATAGTATCGCGGGGTTCCGGTTCTTCTACTAATAATCCTCCCCGACTTATATCCACACCGAGATATTCACCAATCAAAGTAATAAAAATACCACCTCCTATTATGCTATGTGGTCGCATCCCCCGAACCATAGCTGATAAATAATAACCCACACAATATGGTATACTTACAGTGCTTTGTGGGTCTCGAATACACATATGGTAAAACAAATCCTGTTCATTTACTTTTTCTTTGTTTTTACCCCTTTGTGTAATCGAATTAGCTAAAAACCTATGTATCACTCTTAATTCGGCTCTATCTATATCCAAATAAGAGTAATTTCCCCCTTTGAAACGGTGATGGCTTGTCATTTGACTCCACACACCGTGTGTATCAAAATTTTCATCTATCTTTCTACCGTTTAGTATCAATCCTCTACAATCGGCAGACGCTAACTCCTCAGGCGTATATATACGTAAAGCCTGAGCCATGTCCAGTAAAGACATGTGGCGCATCGAACCGCCTAACAAAAATCTAATAAAAGAACGATCGGTTAAACTAGCTACCCGATCATTCAACTCTATACTACATAACAATTCTTCACACCATACTTTATATACAGGTCTACGTATGGTGAATAAACATACCCAGTCATTAAAAGAAGAATTACCATACCTCTGTACAAGTAATTCCCTAATTGGCCCGGCCAATTCTACAGCTTCTAAGGGTCCCCATTCTATGACCCTTGGTACCTCAACAACCTTAGAATGAAGAGTATGCAAACCCCGTTGATATTTTGGATAATCTATCCAAAGTCTGTCAAATCTCAGGTTCGGGTGCAACTCTTCCAAGTGCATATCTGAAAAGGTCATGACTGGATGAGGTATATCCTTCTTGTAGTAGTTATCCACCTCCTGTTGTTCCAAATTCTCAGCAGGAGCATTGCGGGCTTGGGATGAAGATTCACCCCTTTCATTCTGCAAAACACATCAAACACAATTTTTGTGCATCCAAATATGCATTAGTGTCAGCAAAATCATCAATCAAAATAATTACAATGACATTATCAATTTATATCAAACTTAAGCTCATTTTCATATTTTCATCAAATCTACACTTTTTCAAATAAGCATATACGAAAATGTTCGCCAAGTTCATAAACATTCAACTCAAATAACATGTCAAAATAATCATTACTAGCAATTAAACAAGTCTCAAATGGCATTATCTTTCAAAAATCAATTTCATGAATTTTAGACTTGAAAAAGTCCACTTTAATTCTCAAAATCATGTTTAGGCTCAAAGTTTGGATCATTTAACTACCTAGACATGTTACACTACTCAATTTAGCAACAATTCATGACAAAAATTGGCCATAACCTGTTTATATCAAAAAGCCCCAAATTGCTCAAGAACACAAACCCTAGATTACTCAAAATTTGAAGTTTAAGGCTTCTAATCATGTTAAACAGCATCAATCTAGGTTATACAAGCATAATACATAAACAATTTAAGCTTAATTACACTAAAAAGCATCAAAATCAAATTGGGGAAAAATTTGCTCAAGAACACCAAATTTCGGATTAAATGGTGTTTAGGTGTAGAAATTTACCGTTTTTCTTGAGTAATTCTTAGATAGCATCCTTCTCAACATGATTTTAGCAAAAGATTTGGTGATTAACGGTTAAAAATTGGTATTTTTGTGGTGTTTTTGGGTGTATTTTCGGAGCTATTTTCGCAGCAGTTTTTTGAGTTTTGGGTTGGGGACTGAAACTGATCGTTCAGCTCTTTATTTTTTTTCTGTAATCCGGCCCCTCCGCGAGTCGCGGCGAAATGCACTTCAAACTCCGCGACTCGCGGAGTTTGTTTTTTTTTTTTTTTATATATAATCATTAACTTTTGAAAACAATTAAGAAATTAATTTTAAAATTTTGTTTCCCTTATTATTTAGGACGAGGTCGTTTCGGATCGATGTCCTAGTCCGTCCCTCGACAAAATTTTAAAATTTGTCTTTTTGTAGCGATTGTTTTAAAAGCTAAGATTTTTGGGTTTTTTAATGTTTTTGGCATACTTTAAATCAATAAGATTAAAAATAATGATAATAAAAGTTCTCGTCCCTCCCTTGGGTAAAGCAATTTCGGTTCAAAGACCTAGTCTTCAACTTACGACGAATTTTAAAAATCATATTCTTAACTTAATGAGATAAAGTAAATTTTTGTTTTTTTAAATTCACACAACTTAAATATAAAATTCAAAATTAATATTAAAAATTCACACCAAACTTAAAATTTAAAATGCATAAAATTAAGAATTTATATTTTAAAAATTAAAAGTTCACACCAAACTTAAAATTTAAAATGCATAAAATTAAGAATTTATATTTTAAAAATTAAAAGTTCACACCAAACTTAATTTAAAAAATCAAATTCATATCAAACTTATATTAATTTTTCAAATATTTACAATTTTAAATATATTGTTTTTACAAAGTTTACAATATTAATTTAAGATTTAAATATTAATTTTAAAAACATGGTAAAAATAAAATTAAAAATCTTTTTGTCTTTTTATCCCACTTTAATCAATCAAATATTATCAAAAATATGCGCCCCTCTTTTCGGTAAAGTAATTTCGGTTCCAAGACCTAATTTAACTCATGACGAATTTTTGAAATATTTTGGGTTGATTGATTAAAGATATTTATACCTTAAGAATAAACGTTAAATTTCGCAGTGATGTAATAAATTTTTGAATGATATCAATAATTTCGGTCGCCAAACCTAATTTTATTCAATACCAATTTAATACTTTTTAGCGAACAAATTAGCGTTTATTATCAAAAGGTTAAAAATAAAAATAAAAATAAAAACTGTACAGACATACCTGTGAAATAGATTTCTTAGTTATATGATCTATCCCATTCATAAGATAGTCGGTTTAATTGGTTTTCCATGGCTACATAGGCGTAACCTCGAGCATTCAGTGTCTTTTCTTCTAAACATATGAACGGTCCGTCTCTGCATAAAGTAACAAATTCGGTATTTGAATAGGTTTGATTATTTGAACATTTACCTCCATGTGACCATTTTCCGCATTTGTGACATCTTTCTAGTTGTCGTGCTCTTCTTTTCGCTGCGGATTTTGATTTTCCTTTACCAAATTGTAACTTATTATCTTCGCATCTGGATTCTTTTCTAACTCCGTCCATTCTTTCTCTGATTACTGATACTAATTCACTCGGTAGTATGTCATTATTACGTTTAGTGATCAAAGCGTGTAGCATTAGACCATGGTTTAGTTCACAGGCAGTCTTCATTTCGTAAAAACCTAAAAAAAATAAAAATTCAGAATGGGGGGAGAAGACTAGTTCTTTAGGGTCTGCTAGGGAAAGACCATTCGGGTTCCATTTTCGAGAACTACACGAAAACAGACAATCTAACTCTAACAGAAATACATATTATCCTTTAAAGACTTGATTCTCCCCACACTTAGTTAGCTGTGGTGTCGAAATTGTGATTAACTTCGTTGTCGACTTCCATCGGACCATGTATGTAATGTTTAACTCTGTGACCATTAACTTTAAATTCAATCCCATTTGAATTTATTAATTCTATCGTTCCGTATGGGAAAACTCTTTTGACTATGAATGGTCCAGACCATCTTGATTTCAATTTTCCAGGAAATAGCTTGAATCGTGAATTGAAAAGAAGAACTCTGTCTCCTTCTTTAAATTCTTTTGAACTTCTGATTCTTTTATCATGCCATTTCTTCGTTCTTTCTTTATAGATTAACGAATTTTCGTATGCTTCATGTCTTAATTCTTCTAATTCATTTAGTTGACTTAATCGTAGACGTCCGGCTTCATGTAAATCAAGATTACATGTCTTCAAAGCCCAAAATGCTTTGTGTTCAATTTCTACTGGAAGATGACATGCTTTTCCATAAACAAGTCTAAAAGGTGTGGTTCCAATTGCAGTTTTGTAGGCTGTTCTAAAAGCCCAGAGTGCATCCTCCAATTTAATGGACCATTCCTTCGGATTTGATCCTACCGTTTTCTCTAGAATACGTTTTAAAGCTCGGTTGGTATTTTCAACTTGTCCACTTGTTTGTGGATGATATGCGGTGGAGATTTTATGAGTTACTCCATATCTTTTAAGAACTTTCTCAAGTTGATTATTACAGAAATGAGTACCCCGATCACTTATTAAAGCTTTCGGTGTTCCAAACCTTGCAAAAAGACGTTTTAAAAAGTTGACTACAACTCGTGCATCGTTAGTTGGGAGAGCTTGTGCTTCCGCCCATTTAGATACATAATCAATGGCTACGAGTATATATAGATTATTATGAGATTTTGGAAATGGACCCATAAAGTCAATACCCCAAATGTCAAATACTTCACATACTTGGATGACATTTTGTGGCATTTCATCACGTTGACTTATTTTTCCGGCCCTTTGACAAGCATCACAGGATTTGCAAAGAAGGTGTGCGTCTTTGTAAATTGTAGGCCAATAGAATCCAGCTTCATAAACTTTTCTAGCTGTTAGTTGAGGCCCATAATGCCCTCCTGTTGGTCCTGTGTGACAATGGTTTAAAATTTTACTAGCTTCATCTCTAAATACACATCGGCGTATTATTCCATCGGGACAACTTTTAAACAGATGTGGATCTTCCCAGAAATAGTGTTTTATATCACTGAAGAATTTCTTTCGTCTTTGGTACGATAATCCTTTTTCAAGGAATCCACAAACTAAGTAGTTTGCATAGTCTGCAAACCATGAGATTTCTTTATAATCTATCTTCAATAGATATTCATCAGGAAAGTTGTCTTGTATGGCCGATTCATTTAGAACTTCTAACTCAGGATTTTCAAGACGAGAAAGATGATCAGCGGCGAGATTTTCTGCTCCTCTTTTATCTCGGATTTCAATATCAAACTCTTGTAAGAGTAAGATCCAACGGATTAATCTTGGTTTAGCATCTTGTTTTGAAAATAGGTATCTAAGAGGAGAATGGTCGGTATAGACCACCGTTTTTGCTAGAACGAGATATGATCGAAATTTGTCAAAAGCAAAGACAATAGCAAGGAGTTCTTTTTCAGTAGTTGTATAGTTCGTTTGTGCTCCTTGTAACGTCTTACTAGCATAATATATAGGTTGAAATCGTTTTTCAATCCTTTGTCCTAAAACGGCTCCCATTGCAAAATCACTTGCATCGCACATTAGTTCAAATGGTAGATTCCAATTTGGTGTTATCATGATCGGCGCATTAGTGAGTTTCTCTTTAAGAATATTAAAAGATTTGATACACTCATCTGAAAAGATGAATGGCGCATCCTTTTCTAGGAGTTTATTCATAGGAGTGGCAATTTTAGAAAAATCTTTTATGAAACGTCGGTAAAAACCGGCATGCCCTAGAAAACTCCTAACTCCTCTAACATTGGTGGGATGTGGAAGTTTAGCAATTACATCTACTTTAGCTCTATCCACTTCAATTCCTTCTTTTGAAATTTTATGTCCAAGAACGATGCCTTCTTTTACCATGAAATGGCATTTCTCCCAATTAAGTACTAGATTTGATTGTTCGCATCTAATTAGCATTCGTTCCAGATTAACTAGACATGATTTAAATGTATCACCGAAGACTGAAAAGTCATCCATGAATACTTCCATGCATTCTTCTATCATGTCGTGAAAAATCGCCATCATACACCTTTGAAAGGTTGCAGGGGCGTTGCAAAGTCCAAATGGCATGCGTTTGTAAGCAAAAGTACCATAAGGGCACGTGAATGTGGTTTTCTCTTGGTCCTCGGGTGCTATTGGAATTTGAAAATATCCAGAAAATCCATCTAGAAAACAATAGTAACTATTTCCGGCTAATCTTTCCAACATTTGATCTATGAAAGGTAAGGGAAAGTGATCTTTTCTGGTGGCGTCATTTAATTTTCTATAATCAATACATACACGCCATCCTGTTACAGTCCTAGTAGGAATAAGCTCATTTTTCTCATTTGTGATGACAGTCATGCCACCCTTCTTAGGTACGCATTGAACTGGGCTTACCCATGGACTATCATAGATTGGATAAATTAAACCTGCATCTAGCAGTTTAATAATATCTTTCTTAACTACATCTTGCATATTAGGATTTAGTCTTCGTTGGCGTTGCACATACGTTTTATGACCTTCTTCCATAAGGATTTTATGTGTGCAATACGAAGGACTTATTCCTTTAATATCATGAATCTTCCATGCAATGGCTGGTTTATGAGCTTTCAACACAGAAATGAGTTGTGATTTCTCATTTTCAGTAAGAGAAGACGATATTATTACAGGTAATTCAGATTCACCATGTAAGTAAGCGTATTCCAAATGGTTTGGAAGTGGCTTTAACTCTAATTTCGGAGGTTCTTCTATCGATGATTTATATCGATATCTGTCTTCTTCTTTTAGCATTTGAATTTCTTCTGTTGTTGGTTCATATCCATTAGCTATAAGTGTAGCTAACATTTCAGCTTCATCAATTGGTTCATTACCTTCTCCTAAAGAACATTCTCCTGTTCCTTGTAATTCTGGAAATTCTTCTAATAATTCTGCATGTGCATCTATAGTTTGAATATAATAACATGTATCATCTGCAGATTGTGGTTGTTGCATTGCTCTATCAACTGAAAAGGTAACACTCTCATCCTCTATACTTAGGGTCAGTTTCTTACCGAACACGTCTATCATTGCTTTAGCCGTGTTTAAGAATGGTCTTCCTAATATGAGAGGAACTTGAGAATCTTCTTCCATGTCCAAAACAACAAAATCTACTGGAAATACTAAATTACCAACTTTAACTAGCATGTTCTCCATTATCCCTCTAGGATATTTTATTGATCTATCGGCTAGTTGTATGCTTATTCTGGTTGGTTTTAATTCTCCAAGGTCTAGTTTAGTGTATAGTGAATACGGCATTAGATTTATACTAGCACCTAAGTCTGCCAATGCTTCTATTGAACTAAGACTACCCAGAAAACATGGAATTGTGAAACTTCCTGGATCAGATAATTTTTCTGGTATCTTATTCAACAGCACTGCTGAACAATTAGCATTCATAGTAACAGCCGAGAGTTCTTCCATTTTCTTTCTATTTGAGATTAGATCTTTCAAGAATTTAGCATATCTTGGCATTCCTGAAATCACATCAATGAAAGGAAGATTTACATTTATCTGTTTAAACATATCCAAGAATTTGGATTGCTCGGCTTCAAGTTTCTCTTTCTTCATTTTACTCGGGTAAGGAAGTGGTGGTTGGTATGGTTTAACATAAGGTTTATCCTTAACTGTGTTATCTTCATTAACCTTTTCAACTACCGGTTCTTTTTCCTTATCTTGATCAGGTTGTGGTTCTTGTGGAGTAGGAATAGTTTCATCAGAAGTTACAGGTATTTCAGGTGGTTTAAGTGTTGTACCACTTCTTGTGGTAATAGCTTTAGCTGTTTCATTCCGGGAGTTAGCATTTGTATCGCTTGGTAAACTTCCCGATTTTCTTTCACCTATTAATCTTGCTAGGTTACTTACTTCTTGTTCCAGATTTTGAATAGAAGCTTGTTGATTTCTAAATGCTTGAGCATTTTGTTCATTAGTTTGTTTTTGAGATGTGAAAAACTGCGTTTGAGTTTCAACTAGCTTCGTCATCATATCTTCTAAATTCGGCTTTTTATCATCGGTTTGTTGTGGTGGTTTGTTTTGAAAATTAGGTCTTTGCTGATTATAAGTATTATTGGATACTTGTTGATTGCTAGGACCTTGTTGGTTGTTGTATGGAATATTTCGGTTATAATTCTGGTTTTGATTGTAAATCGGTCTTGGCGGTTGATAATTATTCTGATAATTATTTCCAGGCCTTTGGTTTATGTATGAAATATTCTCTCTTTGTTCCATTGTTAATTCAATACTGAGACAATCTTTTGTCAAATGTGGTCCTCCACACTGCTCACAACTAATTCGTATTGAGTGAATATCTTTAGTCATCTTTTCCATTCGTCTCTCCACAGCATCTATCTTTGCGAAAATGGAATCTAAGTCATGACTAGAATCGGCTCTAGCTGCTTTAGATGATCTAATGATATCTTTTTCTTGGTGCCACTCATGTGAGTGGGAAGCAGTGTTATCAATAATTTTGTAAGCATCAGTTTCGGTTTTCTTCATAATAGAACCACCAGCTGCTATATCTATGTCTTTCCTTGTAGTGATGTCGCATCCTTGGTAGAATATTTGTACTATTTGACAGGTGTCTAAACCATGTTGCGGACATCCTCTTAACAACTTTCCATATCTTGTCCACGCCTCATATAGAGTTTCATTTGGTTTCTGTGTGAACGTAACAATTTCTGCTTGAAGTCTTACGGCTTTAGATGCAGGAAAGAATTGTTTAAGAAATTTGTCAACTAAAACGTCCCATGTATCAATCGCCCCTTCAGGTAATGATTCCAACCAATCTTTGGCTTCTCCCTTTAAAGTCCAGGGAAATAACATGAGATATATCTGTTCATCCTCCACTTCTCGGATTTTAAATAGTGTGCAGATCCTATTAAAGGTACGTAGATGTTCATTTGGATCTTCCTTCGGCACACCACTAAATTGGCATTGATTAGTCACCATGTGTAAAATTTGTCCTTTGATTTCATAATCTGGCGCATTAATGTCTGGATGAGTAATTGCGTGACCTTGGCCAGTGCGTTTAGCTCTCATTCGGTCTTCCATACTTAAAGGTTCCAGATTCTCCATAATTGAATTTGTTGAATCGGTATCACTAGATGATTCTGATTTAATGGTTCGTTCCTCAACAATCTCTGTTTGAATGATTGGTGGCTCCGGAGGAAAGTTTAATGGTTCAGGATCTACGAACCGTTCCTGAATATTCTCCGGATTCTCAATTGTGATGTTGGGTTCAAAAAATGGATTATCGGAAATTTGAACTGAAGTACTTGGTCGACTGGATGACGATTCTAAAGAAAAATCAACGGCGGTTATATTTGCTAAATGTCTTGATCTAGTTACAGGTGGTGAACGTACAAAAGGTGATGAACGTCTTGCTCGGTGCATTCACTGAATATCCTATTAGTTTTTAAAAGGAAAGAAAAATTATAATAAGTTATCCAATCAATAGACTTTTCTGATTTTGCCCACGTTTCGAATAGCCAAAAGATGCAGCAGAGGGGCAGGATTCGTTTGGTCTCAATATAATTGAGGACTGTTTGGCTCCAATAACCCGGTCCACGTACAAATCCAACTATTACTACGAACCAGAAAATTTTGATGTCTATTAATTTAACCACTTAAAATAAATTTTCGTAATTTTAAGAAATTTAGATAAGAAGTAGAAAAAATTCTAAGTCCTAAAAACTAGAATAGCGAGAAATAAGAAAGAAAAAGAGTTCGTCGCAAAAGGTCGAAAAAGAAAAAAATGGTTGAAAAATAAAAGGTGACGGAAAAATAAAAGAAACTTATAAAAACTTAAAAATACTTGACTAACCTAACCTTATTACTACAACTAACTTAAAATTATAATCGCAAATTGAAATTACTAATTGGAATGATAATTGATACATAGTAAAAGGTGTCTAAAAAAATATTAAAGCTTACAGAAAAAACTAAATACCAAATGGAAATAACTTAAAAAGAAACTAAAACTTAAAAAGGCGTCGCAAAATTCTAAAGCACCTAAATCTTAGTCTAAAGAAAAAGCACTTAAGGAATTCTACGGCAAAGCCTAAAAATCTAGGAGTAAAAATCACTATAGCAAAAACTAAGTTTAAAATTAAATATGAGCTAAAAATACAAATATTACGCTAAAAAGTACAATTTTTATAAAAATATTATTTTTATATTTTTTATTTAATAAAACTACTAATTTTACAATTTAATAAAACTAATTTAACTAAAGTATATAAATTAAATAAAACTTAAATAAAGTTAATTATAATAATAATAATAATTAGGGTTAATAATAATAATAATTAATAATAATCCGTAATTAATGCTGAATTAGGGCTTCCTGTTCGCATGTCAGAAAGTCTCCGCGAGTCGCGGTAATTAATGAAGAAAACCCCGCGAGTCGCGGGGTTCAGAATTTCAGATCTGGAGCAGTTTGAAATTTTTACGCGCTTTTTTTTTATTTATTTATTTTCTGTTTTCTGTTTTTTTCTATAAATAAAAGATATTTAATAAAATTTATATTATTATAAACTAAAATAAAAATAAAGAAACTTATAAAACTTAAATATTAAAAAAAATACTAAAAAATACTTATATTTTTGTTTTTCTTTTTATATTTTCGAATATTTAAAACGTATTTTTACAAAAGCAAATTTTAATAAAAGTAAACAAAAAAATTTTTTTTTTTTATTAGCGTTCCGCTTCCGGCTTTTAAGAGATGTTATTTCTCCGGCAGCGGCGCCAAAAATACTTGATGTTATGCGAGGTGTATAAAAAATAGTTATTAATTTTAGCAGAAAACACTATTAAATATGATACAATTTTACACAAGATATTTATTTATTTATAGAATGGATATACTTAAACCTTGCTACAACACTTATAGGCAGTGTACCTAATCGTACAGTAGTGTAGTTTTTAGTAAGTCCGGTTCGTTCCACAGGGAAATCTTTAAACAAAGCGTAACGCTATATTAGTTTACTTTTATAAAAATACAAACATATATATAAGTAATATTATTATTATAAAGGGGGGTTTTTACCGTTTAATGACCGGTTTGTCGATTTTAAGACTTTAGTCGCAGTTAAAACCTATTGTAAAATATAAAATAAATACAAGACTTAAATTAAAGTGTAAAGTAAATAACGATAATGAAATTGCGAATAATAAAAGTGCGATAAAATAAAATTACGATAATTAAAAAGTACGATAATTAAAAGTGCGATTAAATAACAATAAATAAAAGTGCGATAATTAGAAGTGCAATTAAATATAAAATAAAGGAAATTAAAGATGAAATAAAAGAATTATGCTTATTTAAACTTCCGTAATCATGATGTTTGACGTGTTGATTTTAGTTTTATGCCCCATGGGTTAATTGTCCTTTGTCCTGGATTATTTAATATGTCCGTCTGGTTTTTGTCCATAACAGTCCATCAGTCATAAATATAAAGTGCGAGTGTCCTCATCAAATTATTCTTAAACCCGAAGTTACATATTCCAACTAATTGGGGATTCGAATTGTAACAAGGTTTTAATACTTTGTTTAATGAATACACTAGGTTATCGACTGCGTGTAATCCAAGGTTTTACTACTTTGTTAACAATTACACCAATTACCCTTGAATGTAATTTCACCCCTGTTTTAATTATTCTAGTGGCTATTAATCCATTCCCGTGTCCGGTTAAATGAACGATTATTCGTACATATAAATACCCCGCCCATCGTGTCCGATTGAGTGTATATGGTAATTTATAGGGACGCCCAATTGTAAATCTTTATATTAACATTAACAAACTATCATTTAGTTAAACAAATATAAAGCCCATTAATAGCCCATAGTCTAATTTCCACAAGTGTCGTTCTTTTGTCCAAACTCCAATTATGGTACAAAGCCCAATTACCCAATTTTAGTAATTAGCCCAACATCATGATTACTTCGTTTTAAATAAGCATAATAATAACTTAGCTACGAGACATTAATGTAAAAAGGTTGAACATAACTTACAATGATTAAAAATAGCGTAGCGTTACACGGACAGAATTTCGACTTACACCCTTACAACATTTGCTAACATACCCTTATTATTAGAATTAAAATTAAAATTAAAATATAAATTATATATATATATATATATATATATATCGTTTACGTATATATGAGAGAAGAGAGAAATAGATTATGAAAAATGATCAGAATTCGGTTTGCTTTATAGGCAGAGTCGATTTTTGGGGCTCCGCGACTCGCGGTAAAATCCTCTTCAAACTCCGCGAGTCGCGGAGAATGAATTTACAGCTCAGTCCTTGGAGTCTTTCTCTGCCGACGGTTTTTTATTTATAAATATAATATATATATAAATATATATAATTAATATAATTAATTATATATTATATTATATTTATATACATAGTTAACTTGTAATTTTTAGTCCGTTGCGTCGAGCGTTGATAGTTGACTCATGTCCAGGTTCCGGATTTTCGAACGTCCTTGCGTACAATTTTATATTTTGTACTTTGCGTTTTGAATCTTGTACTCTTGTAATTTCGAGACGTTTCTTATCAATAATTGGAACCTTTTTGATTGTCTTTTGTACTTTTGAGCTTTTTGGTCGTTTGCGTCTTCAATTCGTCGAATCTGTCTTTTGTCTTCACCTTTTATTATTTAAACGAATATCACTTGTAAATAGAACAATTGCAACTAAAAGCTTGTCTTTCTTGAGGAATAATGCTATGAAATATATGTTCGTTTTTAGCATTATCAGTATTAGATATATGATACTTTACATGAACGTATTTGTTTCGATATATTTATTGACAAAATTAAGAGATAATATCAAATAATTGAATTATCAGATACATTATGATATGATTACGGGCCAATATTATAAGGTCCACTTTGATTTAAGAAATCTATTCTTTTTGACAATATTCGGAAAATGGTAAAGTGATCTATAAGTAAGAACGTGGAGTGTAAATAACTTAGATGTTGGATATCGACAAGTTAAGTAACTCGACATTTTTCATTAAGATGATTTCATACGTTTATTAAACCTTTGAACTTTATCTCATGCTTCACCAACAGACTGTAATTTAAAAACTTGAAACGTATTATGAATATATATAATTCTACTTTTCTAAAATGTTTTATGATATAACAATTTAAATTAATATTAAATATATTTATACGCGTATTATACGTACATAGTTTTATACTTTTACTATACTTTAACTTTACTTTTACTTTACTTTTACTTTACTTTTACTTTACTTTAACATTAATAATTCACTTTAATAATTCATACTTTAATAATTCACTTTAATAATTCATACTTTAATAATTCACTTTAATAATTTATACTTTAATAATTCACTTTAATAATTCATACTTTAATAATTCAATTTAATAATTCATACTTTAATAATTCACTTTAATAATTCAAAAATCTATTATAAATAGAATTCAATAGGTTTCATTATTTCATAGAAACTTGAAAATATATTTCTCTAAACTCTCTCAATCGAATTACATATATATATTTACTTAGTATTATTTCAAGATATTATTAGTATACATAAAATACTACGACGGAGTTATATTCAGACGATTTCAAAATAAGTTTTCAAACGGGATAGAGCTAAGGAAATTATGGGTTATAGCTATGGAGGTTATGGGTATTGTTCGAGGGTATTGCTCGTGAGGTCAACCTAACGTTTATCATTTTCGTTGCGTCTACGTACTTTCCTGCAATATTGAATCACAATATTGATACGTGAGCATTCATATCTTATCTTTTGTATATTAATAGTGTATCCCTGACTAGTGCTCGAGTATATATGATTATGCATGTTTGTATGCTTAGTTTCGTCGTTAAATAGTTTATGATAAATCACGAATTTGATACATATGCTACTGAGATAAGGTATATGATATGCATGTCGTTGAAAAGCTAAAGAAAAATTAATAACTTTTCATTTAGAAATCGTGTGGGTTCGATGAACGGATTAAAAGATATGGTCAACTGAATTATTATTAATTTTAATATTATTATTAAAACGATTATTATAATTGTTATCAGTTGATGTTATTACTAAAATTATCTTTATTACTAAAAATTAATATTTTTATTGAAACTATCATTTTATTATTTTTATCATTATTATTATTATTATCAATATTATTTTATCAAATAAATATGCGTACAAAGATATTTTTACCACACGTAATATAATTACATTAATAATACATACCACTATATTTTTATGATATTAAGTGAATTTTATAAATTTTATTACTTGAGATATATAAAAGTATATTTTTATCATATATGAATTTAAATATAAATTTTTATTTATTAATAAATGACTTGTATTATTTAGTATAATAAGATCTGATAAATATATTTAAATATATAAAACGACTATATATAAGTTATATAATAAACATGTATAGATTTTGGAAGTCATTTTGGGTCAAGTTGACTTTTGTTGACTTTTGCATGTCGGTCTCGAGCATTAGGATTGTGATACACTACGACTTGACCTAAATTGTTAGACAGATATTGACCAACATATAAATATATATACTTAATATAGGTTCGTGAATCCGAGACAAACCCTGCACTTGTTCAGTGCCGTCATATACATAATTGCTACGAAATACAGTATTGTGAGTTTCATTACTCCCTTTTTATATATATTTTTGGACTGAGAATACATGCACTGTTTTATAACTGTTTTACGAAAAGGACACAAGTACTAAAAACATATTCTACGTTGAGTTGTACCACTTTGCATATTTTCCCTAATAGCTTGGTAACTACCATTTACATGCGGTATTGTAAACGCGAATCCTGTTGATAGATCTATCGGGCCTAACAACCCCAATCGGACTGGACGACCAGTATTCAACGGTTGCACAGTACTTCGTTTCAGTGACTACACTTAGTACAGTGTAGTGAGATTTCATAATAAAGGGAATATGCGACGTTGATTAAATGTTAAGTATGGTTACCAAGTGCTCAACCACTTAGAATATTTTTATTAAAACGTTTATGTATATGAAATCTTGTGGTCTATTACTATTACGGAAATGGTTGATTATGATAAACTAATGAACTCACCAACCTTTTGGTTGACACTTTAAAGCATGTTTATTCTCAGGTATTAAAGAAATCTTCCGTTGTGCATTAGCTCATTTTAAGGATATTACTTGAAGTCATTCATGACATACTTTGAAAGACGTTGCATTCGAGTCGTTGAGTTCATCAAGATTAATATTAAGTCAATTATAGTTGGATGTAATATGAAATGGTATGCATGCCGTCAATTTTAGATGTAAAGAAAGTTTGTCTTTTAAAAACGAATGCAATGTTTGTAAAACGTATCATATAGAGGTCAAATACCTCGCGATACAATCAACTATTGTGAATCGTTTATAATGTATATGAACGGGTCCTTTCAGTTGGTATCAGAGCGGTGGTCTTAGCGAACCAGGTCTTGCATTAGTGTGTCTAAATGATAGTTGTTAAGATGCATTAGTGAGTCTGGACTTCGACCGTGTCTACATGTCAAAAAGTTTGCTTATCAATTCTAGTCGAAAATCATCTACTTATCATCCTTAGGAAATTACCTGCTTATCATCTTAAGTCTAGACGCGTTTTCCTGCATTTATTGATAATAGTGTATAGACGGATTCTTATCTTAGCACATCTATTACTGTGAACTTTGACTGACATCTTTTCAAAGATTCTCCGTAATTTACGAAATTTTGGTATTATATATACATATGCAAATTATGTAATTGAAGAATACCAAATCTAAATTCTACAATCTATTTCATACCAAAAATTCTTTCCCTAATCCTACGAGATGGATCCCTCAACCAGTTCGAATTCCTCAGATTCCGACAGCTATTCCGATATGGATATCTACCTGAGCTCCGAAAGTAGCATCACCGGAATTGATCAACCAATTTCCCATCATCTATTTTGGATGAATTGGGGATGGGTCCGTAGTCAACTCAACCATTGGAGACAAGAAAAAGGTGATCCCTTCCATCCACCACATTGCCCTCTTGGCGATGAACCTGAAGCACTTACCGGCGAACCTGTTCGAGACACCATTTTCTCACTCATTGCTAGAGTATCTCGTCATGATTATATACTATCCCATATTGCGAATCTTATTCATCCGCTCGTTCCAACCGCCAATCATTCCGGTGTACTAGCAGAAATTAACGAACTTCGCGCCCGAGTAGTGGCTTTGGAACACATGGTGCAAGGATTACAAACACCATCAGCAGCACCAGCAGCATAACCAATACCGCCAGTAACATCCACATCGCTAGCCTCAATACCACAAGCTTTAGCAGCATCACCAGCAGTTACCGGCAGTATCATCAGCATCAACAATATCGTCAGCACCACCATCACCGTCAGTACTGTCAGCATCATCAGCACTAGCAGTACCTATAACATCACAAGTTCCGTCAGTTCAAGAATCGTCGTGGACGTCATCATTGATCAACAACGAGTATTTTGTATCAACGAGTTATGAAGTATTAACTCATTCTTCTGAAGAAATTATATATATATATTTTATATATATGAATGCTGAAACTATAAAAATCTTTCGTACTAAGCTATTGAATATGAATTGAAAAAGGGTAGATACTGCTCAGTTAAATTCATATTACTAATATGCTATGATGTACATCCTTCGTTAACAACCTAACCATCGTAACTACAATCTTTGATTCAATTAAATGAATTCAGTTTCATAATAAACCAAGTGTATCATTCAATAACATGTTTGATTTTACACTTTCATCTTTAATGTACTAGAAACTTACTGGAAAACAACATTCGTATCTTGTGAAGTTAGCAAGAGTTCTATGAGCATCAGCATAATTCACTAAGGAAATATCTATAAGAATAAATATTGAAGTATTGATTACATTAGCGAAATACTCCGCGAAGATTATGTAATCTCTAATATTTTAGAGATTATTCTTTACTAATCCAAGCCGAAAATCAAATGAGCTTAATATGATATTAACTCATTAAATCTGTATTACATCTGAAGAAAATATACATACATATATTTTCATAAAACTGTAATGAAAAATTCTTGTTCAAAATATTATTTGTGACATTTTTTTAACGGGTAGGTAATACCCGAGACATATATAAATGCACAATTAATATATTACATTCTTCGATTCTAATTCAGTAAATCATCAACTATACTCCCTATTTTTACAACAGTATACCTTCTTTTATAAGAAATCAAAACAACCATACTCATTCAAATTCAATCACCTATTCTGATTTTTGAAATCTCAGAATGCAACTCTAGATATAAGCAAAACCATCACTCTTAGATCCTTACATTTTTTCAAAGCTATACTTTGACTTCAAAACTGTGATAGAACATCACTTTTAATTGTAACTGATGTCAAAGCAGAGGGGTATAAAATACTATTAAATTTTAGCAGAAAATACTATTAAATACGATACAGTTTTACACAAGATATTTATTTATTTATAGAATGGATATACTTAAACCTTGCTACAACACTTATAGGCAGTGTACCTAATCGTACAGTAGTGTAGTTTTTAGTAAGTCCGGTTCGTTCCACAGGGAAATCTTTAAACAAAGCTCAACGCTATATTAGTTTACTTTTATAAAAATACAAATATATATATAAGAAATATTATTATTATAAAGGGGGGTTTTTACCGTTTAATGACCGGTTTGTCGATTTTAAGACTTTAGTCGCAGTTAAAACCTAATGTAAAATATAAAATAAATACAAGACTTTAAATTAAAGCGTAAAGTAAATAACGATAATGAAATTGCGAATAATAAAAATGCGATAAAATTAAATTGCGATAATTAAAAGTACGATTAAATAAAATAACAATAAATAAAAGTGCGATAATTAGAAGTGCAATTAAATATAAAATAAAGGAAATTAAATATGAAATAAAAGAATTATGCTTATTTAAACTTCCGTAATCATGATGTTTGACGTGTTGATTTTAGTTTTATGCCCATGGGTTAATTGTCCTTTGTCCTGGATTATTCAATATGTCCGTCTGGTTTTTGTCCATAACAGTCCATCAGTCATAAATATAAATTGCAAGTGTCCTTGTCAAATTATTATTATACCCGAAGATAAATATTCCAACTAATTGGGGATTCGAATTGTAACAAGGTTTTAATACTTTGTTTAATGAATACACCAGGTTATCGACTGCGTGTAAACCAAGGTTTTACTACTTTGTTAACAATTACACCAATTACCCTTGAATGTAATTTCACCCCTGTTTTGATTATTCTAGTGGCTATTAATCCATTCCCGTGTCCGGTTAAATGAACGATTATTCGTACATATAAATACCCCGCCCATCGTGTCCGATCGAGTGTATATGGTAATTTATAGGGACGCCCAATTGTAAATCTTTATATTAACATTAACAAACTTTCATTTAGTTAAACAAATATAAAGCCCATTAATAGCTCATAGTCTAGTTTCCACAAGTGTCGTTCTTTTATCCAAACCCCAATTATGGTACAAAGCCCAATTACCCAATTTTAGTAATTAGCCCAACATCATGATTACTTCGTTTTAAATAAGCATAATAATAACTTAGCTACGAGACATTAATGTAAAAAGGTTGAACATAACTTACAATGATTAAAAATAGCGTAGCGTTACACGGACAGAATTTCGACTTACACCCTTACAACATTCGCTAACATACCCTTATTATTAGGATTTAAAATTAAAATTAAAATTAAAATATAAATTATATATATATATATATCGTATATATTGAGAGAGAGATTGAGAAATAAGATATGAAATTTGATCAGAATTCGGTTTGCTTTATAGCCAGACTTGATTTTTGGGGCTCCGCGACTCGCGGCAAAATGCCCTTAAAACTCCGCGAGTCGCGGAGAGGTATTTACAGCTCACACCCTTGGAGTTTCTTGCTGCCGACGGTTTTTATTATATATATATAATATATATATAATTAATATAATTAATTATATAATATATTATATTTATATACATAGTTAACTTGTAATTTTTAGTCCGTTGCGTCGAGCGTTAAGAGTTGACTCTAGTCCCGGTTCCGGATTTTCGAACGTCCTCGCGTACAATTTAATATCTTGTACTTTGCGTTTTGAATCTTGTACTCTTGTGATTTCGAGACGTTTCTTATCAATAATTGGAACCTTTTTGATTGTCTTTTGTACTTTTGAGCTTTTTGGTCGTTTGCGTCTTCAATTTGTCGAATCTGTCTTTTGTCTTCACCTTTTATTATTTAAACGAATATCACTTGTAAATAGAACAATTGCAACTAAAAGCTTGTCTTTCTTGAGGAATAATGCTATGAAATATATGTTCGTTTTTAGCATTATCAAATATTCCCACACTTGAGCGTTGCTTGTCCTCAAGCAATATTGTCTTGAAATACTAGAATCACTTCTTTATTCTTCACACTTTGTACATCAGTGATTTCTATACGGCGATATAAACAATGGTAGTAACGATATGGTTTACAGTCCCACATGACTATAAAAATTTAGATCCATTAAGGAAATTGGATCTTTATGAAAACATTTGATCTTTTGAAAATTAAATCTAGTTTTTACCCTAGATAAGTTTTCCGGAATAACCCTTTACCGGTGTTTGCAAAATATTTTTGTGGGTTTGGTGGGTTACAGATTTGAAAATTTTAGCTCAAAACTTGCGGTTTTGTGTCACCCACTTGCTAACCTTGTATTTGGAAAGCAACACGTCCAGTTTACTTGTTCCGTATATTACCTTTCGGCAAACTACCGTCCGGTTGTAAAGGAAAGCGTTGAACAAGCAACTGTTAAGGCAATGTCTCGTGACATGCTTTTGATTATGGTTTATAACGTGTCGGACGCAATTACTATCCTTGGTAGGAGCAATAGTAAAGCTCACCCTTATAATTTGTCGGTTTGGCACAAAGTCCTGTCTTTGACCATGCTATGCAACCACCGTTCTTACGGTTGACACCCGATTTAGTTCAGGTGACCTAATGAATTCCAGGTGAATTCCTAGGATTTTACGTTCAATGGTAATGAACGCATTGAAAATAGGGTTTTCAGAAAACAAATCGGTTTGTAATTTTGATCAAAATATTTTCTCGTTTAAGCTCGAGTTTAGATATCATTGAATTCCATGAGTTTGTAATTCTCAATCTTTAAGGTCAATCTCAAGGATTGAGTAATATCAGGCTTAAAAGCTGATTTTTAATCTTTAAGGAGATTATCCTTTCTGGGGATCTGATTCATTAGTCTTATCAAGCTAATTTGCACGGTGCCCCCCCATTGTACGAGATAAATCCTTCTCATGGTTAGGATAAATCTGACCACTTGGCGACCCTGTTTAATGCTGAGGTCCGTGGATTTCCTGCTGATTTTAGTGATGACTTTTCTAGATTTTTCGTCAACCTACAGCTGGTCTGGACGACAACTTCATGACCTAAATCAAGAAGCGCGTTTCTTTTTCGGAAAACTTTACTTCCTTTTAATGATGGAATTGATTCATCGTGTAGATCCATCTCTTCTTTTCTTTCATCGGGTAAAACAGTTTAGTTTAGTTCAAAGCAAAAGTATTTTCAGTTATTTGTTACAAATATATGTGACATATGTTTAAAATAACTTGGTAAATTTTCCCACACTTGGCTTTTTATTTTTCTTTTTATCGTCCTCTATTCCATTTTAAATGAATTTTAACATTTTAGTTTGTTTCTCAATTTATGTCCTTTCTGAGGTAACAATAATTTCGGTGTTAAAACCTAGTTTTATCGTTCATAAATATGTATAAACATGATTTTAATTCATTTAATTGAAAATTTTGAAAAATTTTACTAGAATTGGGTAGTCAGTATATAAGACCAGGGCTGTTCTTTATTATCAGAGAGCACTAGATTCTAATACAACTACTGCTTTACTAGTATTTTTAATGTTAACCAAGTGTTTAATATAAAAATTTTAAAATCCGAAAGAATTTAATCCCTTCCCACACTTAAGATCTTGCAATGCCCTCATTTGCAAGAAATCAGTAACAATTTAAATTATTGAGGGTGATTTGTGTGAAAATGATTAAATTTTTACAAAAGTTTCCAAATATATTGGCGTTTGTTTGCTGAATGATAAATGGTGCACATCATTTGTTCATTCCGTCTTGTTGTTATTTCACATATATTTTGCATCATTGTCGTCAAAATTACTTGCTTTTGCTGAACTTACTGCCAGTCTTTGAAAATGCGTTGTTTTACCCTGTTGTGTACATAAGATAAACTGCAAACATATATACATATTTTTGAAGTTTGGTTTATTACCCCACATTCAAAAATTATTAAAATCTAAGAATAAAAGTTAGATAATTATAAAAATGATTACAATATTAACAAAAATATTAAATGTATCAATAATTACAAATTACAAAATAATAAAATAAAATAAGTAAACTAAGGATGATATTGGTACCAATAGGGGTTCCACGCATAACCATAAGTGCTATAGAATGCTTCGGCAGGGTCATACGTAGGATATGGTGGCTGCATCTCTATCGACCAAGGAGGGAAGACGGGTTTCGGTGTAGGAATATAGTTTCTACCTATATGTTGGCAATGCGCTATGATCTGGTTCTGATGAACTTGCCAATCTTCAAATGCTCTCTGTCTAGCATTTTCGTATTCCTGAGATGCTATAAACCTATGCATTTCTTGCATCTCATTCCCCCCTCCTACATTACCTTGTTCCTGGTTTCTCTCTACCTGTGGATGTCTACCATTGTATCGTACTGCGGCGTTATTTCGCCGCTTCAAAACTTTCGCACCATGGTATACATTTAAACCTATAGTGTCGCGGGGTTCCGGCTCTTCTACTAATAATCCCCCCCGACTTATATCCACACCGAGATATTCACCAATCAAAGTAATAAAAATACCACCTCCTATTATGCTATGTGGACGCATCCCCCGAACCATAGCTGATAAATAATAACCCACACAATATGGTATACTTACAGCGCTGTGTGGGTCTCGAATACACATATGGTAAAACAAATCTTGTTCATTTACCTTTTCTTTGTTTTTACCCCTTTGTGTAATCGAATTAGCTAAAAACCTATGTATTACTCTTAATTCGGCTCTATCTATATCCAAATAAGAGTAGTTTCCCCCTTTGAAACGGTGATGGTTTGTCATTTGACTCCACACACCGTGTGTATCAAAATTCTCATCTATCTTTCTACCGTTTAGTATCAATCCTCTACAATCGGCAGACGCTAACTCCTCAGGCGTATATATACGTAAAGCCTGAGCCATGTCCAGTAAAGACATGTGGCGCATCGAACCGCCTAACAAAAATCTAATAAAAGAACGATCGGTTAAACTAGCTACCCGATCATTCAACTCTATACTACATAACAACTCTTCACACCATACTTTATATACAGGTCTGCGTATGGTGAATAAACATATCCAGTCATTAAAAGAAGAATTACCATACCTCTGTACCAGTAATTCCCTAATTGGCCCGGCCAATTCTACAGCTTCTAAGGGTCCCCATTCTATGACCCTCGGTACCTCAACAACCTTGGAATGAAGAGTATGCAAATCCCGTTGATATTTTGGATAATCTATCCAAAGTCTGTCAAATCTCAGGTTCGGGTGCAACTGTTCCAAGTGCATATCTGAAAAGGTCATGACTGGATGAGGTACATCCTGCTTGTAGTAGTTATCTACCTCCTGTTGTTCCAAGTTCTCAGCAGGAGCATGGCGGGCTTGGGATGAAGATTCACCCCTTTCATTCTGCAAAACACATCAAACACAAATTTTGTGCATCCAAATATGCATTAGTGTCAGCAAAATCATCAATCAAAATAATTACAATGACATTATCAATTTATATCAAACTAAAGCTTATTTTCACATTTTTATCAAATCTACACTTTTTCAAATAAGCATATACGAAAATTTTCGCCAAGTTCATAAGCATTCAACTCAAATAACATGTCAAAATAATCATTACTAGCAAATAAACAAGTCTCAAATGGCATTATCTTTCAAAAATCAAGTTCATGAATTTTGGACTTGAAAAAGTCCACTTTAATTCTCAAAATCATGTTTAGGCTCAAAGTTTGGATCATTTAACTACCTAGACATGTTACACTACTCAATTTAGCAACAATTCATGACAAAAATCGGCCATAACCTGTTTATATCAAAAAGCCCCAAATTGCTCAAGAACACAAACCCTAGATTATTCAAAATTTGAAGTTTAAGGCTTCTAATCATGTTAAACAGCATCAATCTAGGTTATACAAGCATAATACATAAACAATTTAAGTCTAATTACACTAAAAAGCATCAAAATCAAATTGGGTAAAAATTAGCTCAAGAACACTAAAATTCGAATTAAATGGTGTTTAGGTGTAGAAATTTACCGTTTTTCTTGAGTAGTTCTTAGATATCATCCTTCTCAACATGATTTTAGCAAAAAATTTGGTGATTAACGGTTAAAAATTGAGATTTTTGGGGGTGATTTTCGTGGGTTTTCGCAATATTTTTCGGGTGTTTATGCAGTGTGTTTGTGTGTGGGAGCTGATCAGTTCGTGTGCAGCTCTTATTTTTTTTCCTGTAATCCGGTATCTCCGCGAGTCGCGGAGGTTTGCACTTCAAACTCCGCGAGTCGCGGAGTTTACCCTTTTTTTTTTTTTTTTTTTTTTTATATTTTTTTATAATCTTTAACTTATAAAACAATTAAGAAATTAATTTTAAAATTTTGTTTCCCTTGTTAATTAGGACGAGGTCGTTTCGGATCGATGTCCTAGTCCGTCCCTCGACAAAATTTTAAAATTTGTCTTTTTGTAGCGATTGTTTTAAAAGCTAAGATTTTTGGGTTTTTTAATGTTTTTGGCATACTTTAAATCAATAAGATTAAAAATATTGATAATAAAAGTTCTCGTCCCTTCCTCGGGTAAAGCAATTTCGGTTCAAAGACCTAGTCTTCAACTTACGACGAATTTTAAAAATCATATTTTTAACTTAATGAGATAAAGTAAATTTTTGTTTTTAAATTCACACAACTTAAATATAAAATTCAAAATTAATATTAAAAATTCAAAATTCACACCAAACTTAAAATTTGAAATGCATAAAATTTAAATTTCATATTTTAAAAATTCATAAGTTACAATTTGAAATGCATAAAATTCTTAAATTGATATTGGATCCTTTTCTAACTCCGTCCATTCTTTCTCTGATTACTGATACTAATTCACTCGGTAGTATGTCATTATTTCTTTTAGTGATCAAAGCGTGTAGCATTAGACCATGATTTAGTTCACAGGCAGTCTTCATTTCGTAAAAAACTAAAAAAAATAAAAATTCAGAATGGGGGGAGAAGACTAGTTCTTTAGGGTCTGCAAGGGAAAGACCATACGTGTTCCATTTTCGAGAACTACACGAAAACAGACAATCTAACTCTAACAGAAATACATATTATCCTTTACAGACTTGATTCTCCCCACACTTAGTTAGCTGTGGTGTCGAAATTGTGATTAACTTCGTTGTCGACTTCCATCGGACTATGTATGTAATGTTTAACTCTGTGACCATTAACTTTAAATTCAATCCCATTTGAATTTATCAATTCTATCGTTCCGTATGGGAAAACTCTTTTGACTATGAATGGTCCAGACCATCTTGATTTCAATTTTCCAGGAAATAGCTTGAATCGTGAATTGAAAAGAAGAACTCTGTCTCCTTCTTTAAATTCTTTTGAACTTCTGATTCTTTTATCATGCCATTTCTTCGTTCTTTCTTTATAGATTAACGAATTTTCGTATGCTTCATGTCTTAATTCTTCTAATTCGTTTAGTTGACTTAATCGTAGACGTCCGGCTTCATGTAAATCAAGATTACATGTCTTCAAAGCCCAAAATGCTTTGTGTTCAATTTCTACTGGAAGATGACATGCTTTTCCATACACAAGTCTAAAAGGTGTGGTTCCAATTGGAGTTTTGTAGGCTGTTCTAAAAGCCCAGAGTGCATCCTCCAATTTAATGGACCATTCCTTCGGATTTGATCCTACGGTTTTCTCTAGAATACGTTTTAAAGCTCGGTTTGTATTTTCAACTTGTCCACTTGTTTGTGGATGATATGCGGTGGAGATTTTATGAGTTACTCCATATCTTTTAAGAACTTTCTCAAGTTGATTATTACAGAAATGAGTACCCCGATCACTTATTAAAGCTTTCGGTGTTCCAAACCTTGCAAAAAGACGTTTCAAAAAGTTGACTACAACTCGTGCATCGTTAGTTGGGAGAGCTTGTGCTTCCGCCCATTTAGATACATAATCAATGGCTACGAGTATATATAAATGATTATGAGATTTTGGAAATGGACCCATAAAGTCAATACCCCAAATGTCAAATACTTCACATACTTGGATGACATTTTGTGGCATTTCATCACGTTGACTTATTTTTCCGGCCCTTTGACATGCATCACAGGATTTGCAAAGAAGGTGTGCGTCTTTGTAAATTGTAGGCCAATAGAATCCAGCTTCATAAACTTTTCTTGCTGTTAGTTGAGGCCCATAATGCCCTCCTGTTGGTCCTGTGTGACAATGGTTTAAAATTTTACTAGCTTCATCTCCAAATACACATCGGCGTATTATTCCATCGGGACAACTTTTAAACAGATGTGGATCTTCCCAGAAATAGTGTTTTATATCACTGAAGAATTTCTTTCGTCTTTGGTACGATAATCCTTTTTCAAGGAATCCACAAACTAAGTAGTTTGCATAGTCTGCAAACCATGGGATTTCTTTATAATCTATCTTCAATAGATATTCATCAGGAAAGTTGTCTTGTATGGCCGATTCATTCAGAACTTCTAATTCGGGATTTTCAATACGAGAAAGATGATCAGCGGCGAGATTTTCTGCTCCCTTTTTATCTCGGATTTCAATATCAAACTCTTGTAAGAGTAAGATCCAACGGATTAATCTTGGTTTAGCATCTTGTTTTGAAAATAGGTATCTAAGAGCAGAATGGTCGGTATAGACCACCGTTTTTGCTAGAACGAGATATGATCGAAATTTGTCAAAAGCAAAGACAATAGCAAGGAGTTCTTTTTCAGTAGTTGTATAGTTCGTTTGTGCTCCTTGTAACGTCTTACTAGCATAATATATAGGTTGAAATCGTTTTTCAATCCTTTGTCCTAAAACGGCTCCCATTGCAAAATCACTTGCATCGCACATTAGTTCAAATGGTAGATTCCAATTTGGTGTTATCATGATCGGCGCATTAGTGAGTTTTTCTTTAAGAATATTAAAAGATTTGATACACTCATCTGAAAAGATGAATGGCGCATCCTTTTCTAGGAGTTTATTCATAGGAGTGGCAATTTTAGAAAAATCTTTTATGAAACGTCGGTAAAAACCGGCATGCCCTAGAAAACTCCTAACTCCTCTAACATTGGTGGGATGTGGAAGTTTAGCAATTACATCTACTTTAGCTCTATCCACTTCAATTCCTTCTTTTGAAATTTTATGTCCAAGAACGATGCCTTCTTTAACCATGAAATGGCATTTCTCCCAATTAAGTACTAGATTTGATTTTTCGCATCTAATTAGCATTCGTTCCAGATTAACTAGACATGATTTAAATGTATCACCGAAGACTGAAAAGTCATCCATGAATACTTCCATGCATTCTTCTATCATGTCATGAAAAATCGCCATCATACACCTTTGAAAGGTTGCAGGGGCGTTACAAAGTCCAAATGGCATGCGTTTGTAAGCAAAAGTACCATAAGGGCACGTAAATGTGGTTTTCTCTTGATCTTCGGGTGCTATTGGAATTTGAAAATATCCGGAAAATCCATCTAGAAAACAATAGTAACTATTTCCGGCTAATCTTTCCAACATTTGATCTATGAAAGGTAAGGGAAAGTGATCTTTTCTGGTGGCGTCATTTAATTTTCTATAATCAATACATACACGCCATCCTGTTACAGTCCTAGTAGGAATAAGCTCATTTTTCTCATTTGTAATGACAGTCATGCCACCCTTCTTAGGCACGCATTGAACTGGGCTTACCCATGGACTATCAGAAATTGGGTAAATCAAACCTGCATCTAGCAGTTTAATAATCTCTTTCTTAACTACATCTTGCATATTAGGATTTAGTCTTCGTTGGCGTTGCACATACGTTTTATGACCTTCTTCCATAAGGATTTTATGTGTGCAATACGAAGGACTTATTCCTTTAATATCATGAATCTTCCATGCAATGGCTGGTTTATGAGCTTTCAACACAGAAATGAGTTGTGATTTCTCATTTTCAGTAAGAGAAGACGATATTATTACAGGTAATTCAGATTCACCATGTAAATAAGCGTATTCCAAATGGTTTGGAAGTGGCTTTAACTCTAATTTCGGAGGTTCTTCTATCGATGATTTATATCGATATCTGTCTTCTTCTTTTAGCATTTGAATTTCTTCTGTTGTTGGTTCATATCCATTAGCTATAAGTGTAGCTAACATTTCAGCTTCATCAATTGGTTCATTACCTTCTCCTAAAGAACATTCTCCTGTTCCTTGTAATTCTGGAAATTCTTCTAATAATTCTGCATGTGCATCTATAGTTTGAATATAATAACATGTATCATCTGCAGATTGTGGTTGTTGCATTGCTCTATCAACTGAAAAGGTAACACTCTCATCCTCTATACTTAGGGTCAGTTTCTTACCGAACACGTCTATCATTGCTTTAGCCGTGTTTAAGAATGGTCTTCCTAATATGAGAGGAACTTGAGAATCTTCTTCCATGTCCAGAACAACAAAATCTACTGGGAATACTAAAGTACCAACTTTAACTAGCATGTTCTCCATTATCCCTCTAGGATATTTTATTGATCTATCGGCTAGTTGTATGCTTATTCTGGTTGGTTTTAATTCTCCAAGGTCTAGTTTAGCGTATAGTGAATACGGCATTAGATTTATACTAGCACCTAAGTCTGCCAATGCTTCTATTGAACTAAGACTACCCAGAAAACATGGAATTGTGAAACTTCCTGGATCAGATAGTTTTTCTGGTATCTTATTCAACAGCACTGCTGAACAATTAGCATTCATAGTAACAGCCGAGAGTTCTTCCATTTTCTTTCTATTCGTGATTAGATCTTTCAAGAATTTAGCATATCTAGGCATTCCTGAAATTACATCAATGAAAGGAAGATTTACATTTATCTGTTTAAACATATCCAAGAATTTGGATTGCTCGGCTTCAAGTTTCTCTTTCTTCATTTTACTCGGGTAAGGAAGTGGTGGTTGGTATGGTTTAACATAAGGTTTATCCTTAACTGTGTTATCTTCATTAACCTTTTCAACTACCGGTTCTTTTTCCTTATCTTGATCAGGTTGTGGTTCTTGTGGAGTAGGA
This sequence comes from Rutidosis leptorrhynchoides, assembly GCF_046630445.1. Taxonomy (NCBI): domain Eukaryota; kingdom Viridiplantae; phylum Streptophyta; class Magnoliopsida; order Asterales; family Asteraceae; genus Rutidosis; species Rutidosis leptorrhynchoides. The sequence goes on from NC_092341.1 coordinate 119,510,936, forward strand.
ATAGTTTCATCAGAAGTTACAGGTATTTCAGGTGGTTTAAGTGTTGTACCACTTCTTGTGGTAATAGCTTTAGCTGTTTCATTCCGGGGGTTAGCATTTGTATCACTAGGTAGACTTCCCGGTTTTCTTTCACCTATTAACCTTGCTAGGTTACTTACTTCTTGTTCCAGATTTTGAATAGAAGCTTGTTGATTTCTAAATGCTTGAGCATTTTGTTCATTTGTTTGTTTTTGAGATGTGAAAAACTGCGTTTGAGTTTCAACTAGCTTCGTCATCATATCTTCTAAATTTGGCTTTTTATCATCGGTTTGTTGTGGTGGTTTGTTTTGAAAATTAGGTCTTTGCTGATTGTAAGTATTATTGGATACTTGTTGATTGCTAGGACCTTGTTGGTTGTTGTATGGAATATTTCGGTTATAATTCTGGTTTTGATTGTAAATCGGTCTTGGCGGTTGATAATTATTCTGATAATTATTTCCAGGCCTTTGGTTTATGTATGAAATATTCTCTCTTTGTTCCATTGTTAATTCAATACTGAGACAATCTTTTGTCAAATGTGGTCCTCCACACTGCTCACAACTAATTCGTATTGCATGAATATCTTTAGTCATCTTTTCCATTCGTCTCTCGAAAGCATCTATCTTTGCCGAAATGGAATCTAAGTCATGGCTAGAATCGGCTCTAGCTGCTTTAGATGATCTAATGATATCTTTTTCTTGATGCCACTCATGTGAGTGGGAAGCAGTATTATCAATAATTTTGTACGCATCAGTTTCGGTTTTTTTCATAATAGAACCACCAGCTGCTATATCTATGTCTTTTCTTGTAGTGATGTCGCATCCTTGGTAGAATATTTGTACTATTTGACAGGTGTCTAAACCATGTTGCGGACATCCTCTTAACAACTTTCCATATCTTGTCCACGCCTCATATAGAGTTTCATTTGGTTTTTGTGTGAACGTAACAATTTCTGCTTGAAGTCTTACGGCTTTAGATGCAGGAAAAAATTGTTTAAGAAATTTGTCAACTAAAACATCCCATGTATCAATCGCCCCTTCAGGTAACGATTCCAACCAATCTTTGGCTTCTCCCTTTAAAGTCCAGGGAAATAACATGAGATATATCTGTTCATCCTCCACTTCTCGGATTTTAAATAGTGTGCAGATCCTATTAAAGGTACGTAGATGTTCATTTGGATCTTCCTTCGGCGCACCACTAAATTGGCATTGATTAGTCACCATGTGTAAAATTTGTCCCTTGATTTCATAATCTGGCGCATTAATGTCTGGATGAGTAATTGCGTGACCTTGGCCAGTGCGTTTAGCTCTCATTCGGTCTTCCATACTTAAAGGTTCCAGATTCTCCATAATTGAATTTGTTGAATCGGTATCACTAGATGATTCTGATTTAATAGTTCGTTCCTCAACAATCTCTGTTTGAATGATTGGTGGTTCCGGAGGAAAGTTTAATGGTTCAGGATCTATGAACCGTTCCTGAATATTCTCTGGATTCTCAATTGTGAGGTTGGGTTCAAAAAATGGATTATCGGAAATTTGAACTGAAGTACTTGGTCGACTGGATGACGATTCTAAAGAAAAATCAACGGCGGTTATATTTGTTAAACGATGTCTTGATCGAGTTACAGGTGGTGAACGTACAAAAGGTGATGAACGTCTTGCTCGGTGCATTCACTGAATATCCTATTAGTTTTTAAAAGGAAAGAAAAATTATAATAAGTTATCCAATCAATAGACTTTTCTGATTTTGCCCACGTTTCGAATAGCCAAAAGATGCAGCAGAGGGGCAGGATTCGTTTGGTCTCAATATAATTGAGGACTGTTTGGCTCCAATAACCCGGTCCACGTACAAATCCAACTATTACTACGAACCAGAAAATTTTGATGTCTATTAATTTAACCACTTAAAATAAATTTTCGTAATTTTAAGAAATTTGGATAAGAAGTAGAAAAAATTCTAAGTCCTAAAAACTAGAATGGCGAGAAATAAGAGAGAAAAAGAGTTCGTCGCAAAAGGTTGAAAAAGAAAAAAAATGGTTGAAAAATAAAAGGTGACGGAAAAATAAAAGAAACTTATAAAAACTTAAAAATACTTAACTAATTTAACCTTATTACTACAACTAACTTAAAATTATAATCGCAAATTGAAATTACTAATTGAAATGATAATTGATACATAGCAAAAGGTCTAAAAATATTAAAGCTTACAGGAAAAACTAAATTCCAAATGGAAATAACTTAAAAAAGAAACTAAAATTTAAAAAGGCGTCGCAAAATTCTAAAGCACCTAAATCTTAGTCTAAAGAAAAAGCACTTAAGGAATTCTACGGCAAAGCCTAAAAATATAGGAGTAAAAATAACTATAGCTAAAACTAAGTTTAAAATTAAATATGAGCTAAAAAATACAAATATTACGCTACAACGATTAAAAAGGGACAAAATATAAAAATATACAAAAAGTTGTAAAAAGTACAATTTTTATAAAAATATTATTTTTATAAAACTATTAATTTTACAATTTTATATAAAACTAATTTAACTAAAATATATATAAATAAAAAGTAAAAGTAAAATTAAAACTAATAATAATAATAATAATAATTAGGTTTTAATAATAATAATAATTAAAAATACCCGTAATCAATGCTTGATTAGGGTTTTTGTCCGTGTGTCAGAAGGTCTCCGCGAGTCGCGGCAAATAAAGAAGAAATTCCCGCGAGTCGCGGGGTTCAGGAATTCAGTTGACAGCTTTCACTTTTTACGCGTTTTTCTTTAATTTTTTTTTTTTTTTTTTTCTGTTTTCTGTTTTTTAAATAAATAAAAGATTTTAAAATAAAACTTATATTTTTATAAACTAAAATAGAAATAAAGAAACTTATAAAACTTAACTAACTTACAAAATCTTAAAAATACTAATATTTTTGTTTTTCTTTTTATATTTTTGAATAATTAAAACGTATTTTTACAAAAGCGAATTTTTAATAAAAGTAACTAAAAATCTTTTTTTTTTTTTATATTAGCGTTGCGCTTCCGGCGTTTAAGAGTTTTGTCCCCGGCAGCGGCGCCAAAAATACTTGATGTCGAAGCGAGGTGTATATAAAATAGTTATTATTTTACTAGGAAAACACTATTAAATACGATACAATTTTACACAAGATATTTATTTATTTATAGAATGGATATACTTAAACCTTGCTACAACACTTATAGGCAGTGTACCTAATCGTACAGTAGTGTAGTTTTTAGTAAGTCCGGTTCGTTCCACAGGGAAATCTTTAAACAAAGCTCAACGCTATATTAGTTTACTTTTATAAAAATACAAATATATATATAAGAAATATTATTATTATAAAGGGGGGTTTTTACCGTTTAATGACCGGTTTGTCGATTTTAAGACTTTAGTCGCAGTTAAAACCTAATGTAAAATATAAAATAAATACAAGACTTTAAATTAAAGCGTAAAGTAAATAACGATAATGAAATTGCGAATAATAAAAATGCGATAAAATTAAATTGCGATAATTAAAAGTACGATTAAATAAAATAACAATAAATAAAAGTGCGATAATTAGAAGTGCAATTAAATATAAAATAAAGGAAATTAAATATGAAATAAAAGAATTATGCTTATTTAAACTTCCGTAATCATGATGTTTGACGTGTTGATTTTAGTTTTATGCCCATGGGTTAATTGTCCTTTGTCCTGGATTATTCAATATGTCCGTCTGGTTTTTGTCCATAACAGTCCATCAGTCATAAATATAAATTGCAAGTGTCCTTGTCAAATTATTATTATACCCGAAGATAAATATTCCAACTAATTGGGGATTCGAATTGTAACAAGGTTTTAATACTTTGTTTAATGAATACACCAGGTTATCGACTGCGTGTAAACCAAGGTTTTACTACTTTGTTAACAATTACACCAATTACCCTTGAATGTAATTTCACCCCTGTTTTGATTATTCTAGTGGCTATTAATCCATTCCCGTGTCCGGTTAAATGAACGATTATTCGTACATATAAATACCCCGCCCATCGTGTCCGATCGAGTGTATATGGTAATTTATAGGGACGCCCAATTGTAAATCTTTATATTAACATTAACAAACTTTCATTTAGTTAAACAAATATAAAGCCCATTAATAGCTCATAGTCTAGTTTCCACAAGTGTCGTTCTTTTATCCAAACCCCAATTATGGTACAAAGCCCAATTACCCAATTTTAGTAATTAGCCCAACATCATGATTACTTCGTTTTAAATAAGCATAATAATAACTTAGCTACGAGACATTAATGTAAAAAGGTTGAACATAACTTACAATGATTAAAAATAGCGTAGCGTTACACGGACAGAATTTCGACTTACACCCTTACAACATTCGCTAACATACCCTTATTATTAGGATTTAAAATTAAAATTAAAATTAAAATATAAATTATATATATATATATCGTATATATTGAGAGAGAGATTGAGAAATAAGATATGAAATTTGATCAGAATTCGGTTTGCTTTATAGCCAGACTTGATTTTTGGGGCTCCGCGACTCGCGGCAAAATGCCCTTAAAACTCCGCGAGTCGCGGAGAGGTATTTACAGCTCACACCCTTGGAGTTTCTTGCTGCCGACGGTTTTTATTATATATATATAATATATATATAATTAATATAATTAATTATATAATATATTATATTTATATACATAGTTAACTTGTAATTTTTAGTCCGTTGCGTCGAGCGTTAAGAGTTGACTCTAGTCCCGGTTCCGGATTTTCGAACGTCCTCGCGTACAATTTAATATCTTGTACTTTGCGTTTTGAATCTTGTACTCTTGTGATTTCGAGACGTTTCTTATCAATAATTGGAACCTTTTTGATTGTCTTTTGTACTTTTGAGCTTTTTGGTCGTTTGCGTCTTCAATTTGTCGAATCTGTCTTTTGTCTTCACCTTTTATTATTTAAACGAATATCACTTGTAAATAGAACAATTGCAACTAAAAGCTTGTCTTTCTTGAGGAATAATGCTATGAAATATATGTTCGTTTTTAGCATTATCAGTAACACTCAAAAGGATACGAGAATCAATCGAGATTTATGACGAATTTATCCTTTAGATATTGACAATGACAAGCTGCATTTAAAACGCTTCAAAATTTCGGAAGACACTTCAAATAAGGAACAATCGAGATGATGATCCAATCACACATTACCCGAAGTCTTGTACCTAAAAAACTCTCGAACCCAAAGTCATAGTTTAACACGTACCCGCGTTGAATTCTTTAGCATTTATTAGCAAAAATCACCTTACGATTCTTTTCAAAGTAGCCAGTTTTGTCACAGCTCTAACAAGTCAACTTCGACTTTTCAGTAAAAATAATTTTATTATAACTTCGACAGATACGCTGCCCTTTCACCATCGTTACTGGGGAACCTTTCATATCTCACCACATTAGCAGTAAACTTATCAACAACTTCATTAACCTTCGACTTAAACCTCTCCGAAAAGTCACTATACTTATTCATTGAAACTCCATCTCTTACTCATCCGCATCTTGCAACAAGAATTGTCATACCAATTACTGAAAATCAGCAATCAGTATTTTGAAATCTCGCAGAGTTTCTACTTCAATAGTTATATATACATATAACGTCTATATCCTAAACTTACACACTTTGAATGTGAAGTTTCTGAAAAACATCTCAAACTGTGAATTAGTTCTCGAAATGCTAATGAAGCAGCAGAAACTGTAAACGACTTTAACAGTCAAAAGTTTGATGACAAAGAATAATGTGTTGGAAAATCCCAGAAAAAGAGAAAAGTTGGTACTGAACAATGGATTGAGCAGACCGTGAAGGAGACCAAGGACAAATACAAGGACCAAAGTCTGTATTTAAAGAATCTTGATGATTCTGTTTCTGACGAAGTCATTAACGAATACCTTGCTCCTGACTCTAAACCTTTGCGGACCTTATTCTTCATTATCATCTTATCTTAAATATTATAAGATATCTTCGTATCTCTCATTATACATATTCTCCATATTTCTGGAGATATTTTCACAACTATTCTTATCTGAGATCATTTATCTCTCCATAATATCTGCAACATAAAAGAAACTGTATTGGTTTCTAAATTCTGAAAAAAATTCAAATATGAATGTTTTGAAGTAGTATTGGGAACTGAAGCATGAGTTAGTATAATATAATGACACTTGATCAACGTGATTATATTACAGTAATTCATGCTGAGTTTCTAATGGAACGTGATGATTCACGGAACATACCGTCATCATGTGCCATTTACACGACTCTTACATTCTACCAAATCTCCAAACATATTAAGAACATATCTTCTTGATAGTTCTATCTTTCCGGATATTCTGGTAATTTGCCAAATCAAGATCGTACCATTACGATTTTCTTCTTAGAACATTAACTATGTTCATCCAAAACTTCATACCTACTAATTCTGGACCATTATTCGCTTGACTTAAAGCCGGGAAGAGACAACAAAAGTATGAAACTCCGAAATGTAAGGGAGAATATAAAGTCCAATAACAACACATAAATTACAAACCGTGTATATCAATGTTTATCGCAACATAAAGACACGGGAGAATAAAAACACTATAACCCCAAGGGCGAAGTAGAAGAAAACAGATTCCTCCGGTGGAAGTTGGAAAAGGAGAATGATTGTTGCGATAGTAAGGATAAGGACAAGGATTAGAACTAGATTAAGCATTTTCGCAATCTTTTGAAATTGGAATTGAGTATAGAAGTGGTAAAAACTAATGGAATGGAAAAGGTAAATATATAAGGGAAATATCAGACGTAGTAATCGGGACAGATCATCGCATTTAATTAAAGAGATCCTAATTTCCTTAAATCTCGAAGAAACAGATCTTATAGATTTCCAAGATTTTTTTTTTTTTTTTGAATCCCTTGAATTGCGGAATTCAACCATGACTACGTCAAAAATTATGACGAAACTTATTTTTCTCATTCCACTATTTTGTGATAGCTTCACTCATACGCTTCGAGTAATCGGATCATTTTATCCATATTACTCTATGGTAATAAAATCCTATCTATCAACACATATCCGTCATGAAAACATTTTTATGGTTAGCCATGACGACCTCGATCAAATTTCGGGACGAAATTTCTTTAACGGGTAGGTACTGTGACGACCCGGAAATTTACGATCAAATTTAAACCTAACCTTTATATGTTTCCGACACGATAAGCAGAATTTGTAATGTTGAATCTCAAAAAGTTTGGAACTACATTCATGTAATCAATTACCCTTTGACTGTGTTCGACGATTCACGAACAATTATGTGTATATAGATATGTATATATAATATATAATATTAACTGAAAACATTAACAATGTATTAGATATATGATACTTTACATAACCGTGTTCTACTATCTTTAGCTGTTAACTTTTGCAGGGGTTAAAAGCGTAACTTTAATTTTTAATTTAAATCAAAAAAGAAACCTAACCATAAAGTTCAACAGGCCATATCTTCCTACTTATCACGAATTAATTTTTACCGCTACCACCATTAAACTTAAAATAATTTTACGAACAAAACGAGACTAACTACGTCCGAAACGGATACCTTTTTAAAAACGCTAACCACTACTACATCTAAACAGTCTTAACATATGGGTTGTTTCCCTCTCTATACATACACAACGCTACGTTATATACGAACATGCAGGCCGAAAGCCCCCGCCGCATCGCGCGGGCTGCTCCGGACTAGTTATAATTATTACTGTTTTCCGTCAAAATATAAATAAATACATAAATAATAAATTAATAAAAATAAAAATTAAATAAGAATTCTTACAAAAAGTAAAAACTAGCATAAATTCTCTTGTATTTCCAGTTTCCCAGTTGCAAACCATTACTCTCATTTTCAGTCAGTCGTCTCAAAACTTTGATCGATTGATTGAAATTGGATTGATTGATTGATTTTTACAACCATCCAACCAATATATAATCTCAAATTCAAATCTTATTGTTTTACTTCTCCAAACTTCAATTTCTAGCTAGGGTCTCAAACTCACCACAAAACCCTTGCAGTATCAAATCAGAAAATCGATATGATATAAACAATTTTTCTATACATACAAATCAATTAGACATCATTAAGATGGCGGCACCAAGGAATCTAGTTGTGGAGACTGGAAAATTACTGAAAGATGAAGAAACTGCTGAAGATTCACCTACAACTAAGAAACCTAGATTTGACGGAAAATATCCGTTAACTGGATGGGAGTTAACGGTGGCGTTAATTGTTTTTTTAGTGTTTTGTACCGGATTGTTTTGTATATATCTCACAATGCCTGCTGCTGAGTATGGAAAACTTAAATTGCCGCGTTCGATTTCCGATTTGAGATTGCTCAAGTAGGTATTATAATGCATATTGTTTCTGTTTATTTGATTGATTTACTATTATTAAGCTTAATGTTTATGATCTAGATTCAAGATTTGCCTAAATTGCTAATATTAATGTATGTAGGTATTATGCCTTACTTAAAACTAATATCGGGTTATGGTTGATCATACTTAAGACCATGTTTATGTTTGGATGATAAGATGATGTTGGCTGTAATTAATAAGAAGATAATTAGATGAAATATGTATGGATTCATACCTGAACAAATGCAGGGTTAATAGATGTAAAATATTAATGAAAATTGGATTTGTACCGAACAAATCTGTGAAACTCTTTCACAATGTATAATTTTCTACTTGGTTCTTCTACTATCATAAAGTGACCCTTTTTAGCTTTGGTTTTTTCATTTTTTTTTATAGAGTTCATGTTCATCATCACAACTTTTGTCCATTGCTGTCCTTTTTTCCACCATATATGAACACTAACTCTGGGAATATATTATAAATAAAACCTCATAGTTAATGTTGAAGTTGAATCACACAGCATGGCTGTTCAAGAAATGTGAAAACTTAATTAAGTTGGCTTCAAGTTTGAAACTTGTTATAGATGCATGTTTATTCAATCTTAACATATTTTATCTGTTGAATTCCAGAGATGACCTTGGGACATATGCAAGCATTTACCCAACAAAGTTCATACTCGGTTACTGCTCAACTTATATTTTCATGCAAACATTTATGATTCCTGGAACCATTTTCATGTCACTACTTGCTGGAGCCCTTTTTGGTGTAAAAGGCATCTTCTTGGTTGTATTTAATGCGACAGCCGGTGCATCGTCCTGTTTTTTCCTGTCCAAGTTGATTGGAAGGCCAATAGTATTATGGCTATGGCCAGATAAGTTAAAATTCTTTCAGGCCGAGGTATTTACACACTATTTGCTCAAGTTAGACATAGTTAAATATAAGCAAGGTTGCAAAAAGCGCTACTTGGGAGTACTCGGTCGGGACTTTCTAGGGAGTACAGGGTAACTCGGGGAGTACTCGGTAGTACTTGGATGTTGACCAAGTTTGACTTTGACCGATTTTGATCGAGTTTTAACGATATTCCGAGTAAGCCCTAGTTTTGGCTGAGTTTGACCTAGTACTAACCGAGTATTCCCCGAGTTGCAAAACCCGAGTACTCCCCGAGTAATTACGAGTTCTGCAACACTATATAAGTTACGTTATATATTCATCATTTAGTTGTATTATCAGATAGCAAAACGTGGAGACAAGTTGCTAAACTATATGCTCTTTTTGAGGATAACTCCTACCCTACCAAACCTTTTCATTAATTTGGCGTCCCCAATAGTTGATATTCCATTTCGCGTGTTCTTTTTGGCTACAGTTGTTGGCATAATGCCAGCCTCTTATATTACTGTGAGGGTAAGTTACTTGATTTATTCATTTACTTGTAAATCTAATTTGATAAACTTCTGCATATTTTGTTTCGTGATGTAACATTATAATGGTCTCAAAATACATGCTTCTTATTTTTTGGTTGGCTGCAGGCTGGGCTTGCTCTTGGAGATCTGAAATCTATCAAAGATCTGTACGATTTCAAGACGTTAAGTGTACTTTTCCTCATTGGATCCATCTCCATAGTACCCACATTGTTGAAGAGGAAACGGATATATGAATGAATAAACGCTCTAATAGGATAAAAAACACAATTGTACTTTGGCATACATCATCTCCTATATTGTTACTCCAACAGCTCTAAATTAGTCTATGTTTTCATCTTGTCTTTTTTAAATGCATGGGGGAAAACATCATTATATTTCTTTCTTGGCAGAATGCCATTAAGAATTTACCATGTATAGTGCATTATATTTTTGTTTAATTCTAAACAAATTATAATGAATTATTTCAAATGTTATACGGAGTAATCAAGTCTTATATATAGATTTATGAATGAACTATGAACTTTAGTGATTAAAACACAAATATCTGATGGATGACTTGAGTGTTAATTTTAATTGCAATGAACTATGAACTTTAGTAAACCACCTAAAGGTTTCATTTGTTGAGATGTACAAAACTTTTAACAGTTTAAACGATAGCTCTCATTAAAAGAATCCTTAAAATTATAATAATAATAATTACTATCAGATACACTAAACATACCAAGACAAATTTGAACTGCAAAAAACAAGCGTAAGCAATATCATACATCGACTTTAAAACTTTGCCACATGAGAAACAGCACTAAAGTTCAAAACGAACAAACCCTCCACTAAATCTTTGAACAAGATCTACAATAATCCTACATTAACTTTCGTACAACCGTACTTTAAGAGGGGGTACAAGTTAAAAATTTCTTTTTACAAGCAAAACACATAGGAGCAGAGCAACAAACCACTACCCAGAGCCAGATCCAGGCATGAACGACATGGCTCGTCTGAAATCAAGTGACTTGAGGGATTCAGGAAAGTTTTTACCCTGCGGTGGGACCCATAAACCACCATGAGGCAACATCACCTGTGATTGGCTACCCCTGCTCGCTTCATTCGCTTTCTCAGGAACATCCTTCACTTTCTTCACATACTCGAAAAATTCTGCAACTTGTCGAGCATACCTTCACATACAATCAAAAACAAAAATGTCTGTTAATCAAACCGGGGCCCGTTAAAATTGGAACTTGGTATTACCATGCCATTATACATTAACACTAGCAGCTGACACAACAAAAATTCCATATATTAATTATTCTCTTTTTGAAATCAGTTTATCGTTCTTTCTAGCAAACTGGTGCATCTCAAAACATGAGTTAATTCTTATACCCCATCCAACCGAAACTTCAAATTTTACTTTTGTGAAAGACTTGTAAGCCTTTTTTAGGTTAATCCAATGATAATTTCTTTTAGACAGATAACATGACCCTTTGGTAAGTAAATCAAACAACTTCCAATGCTCAAGTCCAAAATATGACCTTTTTTGACAAGTACACATCGAACTGATCATTCAAAGAAAATCAAGTTTTAAAAAGAACACCGTAACAGCAAAAATTAAGTGAGCGAAATGGAAGAAGGCATACTGTTGTTTAGCTTCAATGTCCTTGTTAAAATCAATGTTGGGCTCACAGTCCAGAACCAATGCAGGTACCTGTTTTTTAAGGATACGAATCAAGAAACAACTAACAAAAAAAGGCTCCATAAGTAAAACATTTTCAAACATTAAAACGTACCTTTTGAATGCTGGAATGCATATGATTACCCTCTAAATAGAACACGCGGTCTTTTATGTTAGGATGTAAAGAGCTATCCATAACAGGCGGATTACTAAAAGCCAAAGTTCCATGATTTCCACTCTGAAATGGAAAAAGCCAGCTCTCGTGTTTCTCATGCAAATCTCGAAGATATTCGAGGCTGACCCCACCTTCTTCTGCTCGTTTACGTAGCATCATTCGTTTATGGCAAGTATCGGGGCTTGCTCTAAGATATATAAAAGCATCTGGAATAAGTCCCGGTAAAGATGAGACAACCGGGTCAAACCATGAGTCATAGATGCTGATTTCCATCTCGTTCATCCAGTTAGCTTCATGAACAGCTCTTACAAAAACCTTTACCAAATAAAAATGCAACTATCTGTCAGTCAATGCATTCACAAATATCCATGTTCTACAAATTATATCAATGCTTTGACCCATTCACTACAAATGGATAGATTTTTTTGTTTTACTATTAACACACCAAACAAATAAACTAATTGCACTTACTTTCTGAATTGGTCTTGTAGTTTATAACTTGATATTAAAACCGTTCTCAAAACAAGTATTTTTTTGGTCATCATAACTTTGCTACTTACATTTTGCTGAACATGTGGTCTGTTGTTATAAAAGCAAGCATTTTGCACATAGGATGGATGAAAAAATATTGCTAATCTCAAAATCACAGAATAAAAATAAAATAAAAATAGTTTAATAAAAAGAAGAGTGACATGGCATAGTACATACCATTCTATCACTAAAAACACTTCTCTCCATCAATCTGAGAGGCTTAATTCCACCGGACGACTCCTTCTCCTGCATAACTCTTGTAACAAACACATAGTTCTGAAAAGTGTACGCATACCTTTGCGGTTCAGCGTAAAAAGCATCTAATATGTTAAAGTGATCGGGTCCAATATCTTGCCACTTGTCAATAGGTTCAGGAACAATCTCAACAAGATCCTGAAGCTCAAGAGTTTCATTAGCAATTCTCTGCAAAAAAGTTGACTTTCCCACACTTATGTTTCCTTCCACACAAAACGTAAGTCGTTTCTTTTGTGGTGTAACATTGGTGTTCACATCTTTTAGCTCTTCATCCACACTTTCTTTTATAAATGTGGTTATACTCTCAGCATGATTCCTATGTATAATGCCTACAGAGCTTCGTAAGAACTCCACCATCTTCTGATTCGATTTCCCAAAGAACTACAAAAAACACATAACAAAACCTACACTTTAGGTAAATAACATTGGCCCTCAACTTTAAACCTACAATTACAGAAGCATTAAAATGAAAAACACTATCACACAGCTTCAATGATAAAAAAAAGTATAGCATGAATGTAGTATTGAGAATCAGTTGCTTGTTTAATACACAATTCAAGTCCCGCATGTTTACCTGACACGCATATAATTACTAATTACTAGTGTTATTATACTCAATACATAAAATAACTAGCACATGTATAAGATTCAACACTCTCTCCTCCTTTATTAAAGCTGACATTCATCACTTATTACAGGAATCAATGGAATATTCATCAAATAACAAGCATCTTTAAACTTTAGCAGCATAAATTATACTACACACATGAAAATCCACATTTAACAATATATGTACAGTGATATATACCTTATCCTTGTAAATTTTCTTAAGTTCAGCAACACCTCCAATCCCATTCTCCACCAACTTCCTCAAATTCCTTGGACCCACACCAGGTATTGTCAACAAATCAGGGTTACCAGGTAGCAAAAGCTGCCCATTTCCACCACCTCCACCACCACTCAAACCCCTATTTCTCCTATTAATCTTAACAGGCTTCTCTTCATCACCATCAGTTTCACCACCACTATTATCTTCCGAATTCAACGCAGAATCCGAAACCGAACCCGCCTTATCATTCGCACTAGTACAAAACCACGCTACACTCGATGAACCGTTTCGATTCCCCTTCAACACAGACCAAGCCCTAACCCTAGCAGTACCACTATTAACACCTTCAATTGAACACCGACAGTTACGACACCTATAATTAGCACTAGAATTCAACTTAAATGAACTTGAGCACTTACCGCCATTATTACCGAACGAAAACCTAGGGTTTCTACAGGTTATGGCGGTAGCAATACCAGCAGCGGTGGCGTTTGCGGCGGCGGCAGATGGCATGAATGAAACCGGATAATGATTGTTAAACCCTAGAGAATTGAAAGAGAGGGGTTTGTAATTGCGATTGATTTGATTAAACCCTAGAGGGATAAGGGGAGTTAAAATTTGAGGGTTTTGACGTAATAATTTCTTCATAATTTACATACATTTCCTTATCTCTATATATATCTCTATTGATTGATGATAACACTAATTTCTGATCAATACATTTTTCTTTGTCTTTTTGCTTTGATTTCACTGTAAATTTTCAATTTAGATAAACTGTGTGAGAGAGATATAGATACATACAAGGGTTTTAGCTTAATTTGGGGACATATGTCTAGGGTTTTCGATGGTAATTTTATTTATCGCCCCTTGTCTTTTTCAAATTTACAGTTTCGGTACCTGGTAAATTATATATTGTTTGGAAAACAGTAAAAAAAATTAATGTGATATATTATTTTACTTCAGTGATCTATTATTAACTGAAAAGCTTTTTTTTTTTTTTTTCTTCTCAAATTACATTTCAGAGTTCTTAAAAAAATCTTTTTTTTTTTGGATTACAACTAATAATTTAATTAAACAGCTCATGAACAAGATCATGACTCAAGTAACCAAACTATACTCATGCTAGGTGAAAGATAGTACAAGTGCTCTACTACATACAAACTCCCCAATACAAACACAATCACCTTTCAAGACCTTGTGTACGATACTCGAACTATGTGAAATTACGATTTCACCCCTTTATGTTATGTTCTCGAGCAAGTTTGAAATTTTTTTTTTATCTACACGGGTGAAGGTGGCATGTCCAACAACAACCAAAACCCGACACAATCATCTGAATCTAAGCTATCTTGAATAGCTAAAAAATGTAAACCTCCGCTTCCTTTTTTTGCTGCTTCCCATGCTTCGGCTTCGCTTGTAGTCACTGATGATTTCTTATATGATGCGTAAACGTAACGGGTCGCAATTCCAACGGATAATACTAAGTTCGCACGACCCAAGTCTGCTTCAACTGAACACACTTCTAACCCGTTCATCCAAGCTGCATGGACATATAAACGATGTTGTCTTACAAAAAAATTAAATAAAATAATGCATCAGTTTTTGTACTCTACCATCATCGTTATTATTAGTTCAAGGTTATTGTACCATGGTTGTTCACTGTCAATGTATAAAACTAACCTTTATTGACAGGGGCTGTCATTAACATTAACATAACCTATTATTCCAAAAGACTATTGCTACTTTTGAAGTCAAGCTGTAACCTGGTTGACTAAAAAAGTCAAACAGCAGACTTTTTTGGCATTGATTCAGTAGCAAATTCATCCAATCAAGTTGTGAAATATGTTTATGTTCACCATAATAAGGTATAAAACTAACTTTTATTGACATATAAGGGCTGTCATTAACATTAACATAACAAATTATTCAAAATAGACTTACTACTTTTGAAGTCAAGCTGTAACCTGGTTGACCAGAAAAGTCAAACTGCAGACATTTTGGTTCGGAAGCAGTAGAAAATTTATCTAATCAAGTTATGAAATATGTTTATGTTGACGATGATAATGTTGACCCATTTACTTATGAATGATTCGATTTGGGTTATGTTTCATCACAAGCACTTCAAATTAGATATGCCAAAAAGTGAACGGGTCAAAGTGTCAAACAGAATGAAAGTTGACCCAAATGTAATGCATAGTTTCACACCTAAACCTCTTTATTTATTTAAAATATTTATATATATGAATATACTCCCTACTTGTCGTAATCACTTTTAACATGTACTTATATACTAGTAAAACTAAACATCAGACAAAAGTAACTGTGGGTCAAGCCAATTCATCGTTTTGACTTTGACCCGCACTAAATAATTATCCATTTCGCAACCAGCCGGACCCACCCCTCCAAAAAAAGTATTTACGAACCTGCCAACGGCCTCGCACGAGACGTTGCAACAGCCAGTCCAGGAATCAACGTGCTGTCATCTATTTCGATCCCCAACAGATCCAAATCCAGACTTGCACCAAATGCAAAACTTTTTTCAAGCGTTGATATCTCCTTCTTAACTTCTAAAAAAATGGAATGATCTAATCAAATCTTACTATATATAGTACCATCATCCCCAAAATACAGTAAAGTTTACAACTATCTTTCGGTTAAAAAAGCACACTCTACTTTGTGTTAATTTACGTGAACTTACCTGAAAAGGGTAACTGAACAAAAGCCCATTTTTCTCCGTACAAACTATCCGGAAGATCCATAGGAAATGGGTTGTCTAGAGCTAGCAGAGGCTTAGAGCCTTTTTGAAAACCAGGATGTTTTTTATATACAGTCTCGTACCGTTCTTCCAGCCAAAGAAGGAGAGACAAACACTGAAATAAAAAACAAAATCGAACTAAGGGTGTGTTTGATAAAGTTGAATGATTAAACGTTGAATGGTTCATAATCTTAATGATTCAAAGGTTTTGAATGAAGTTAATTCTGAATGACAGAAACCTGTTTATTAAGCATTTTGAATGAACAATGTGAACTAAAATTACCTTATTAAACTTTTGCAATATATAAGAAAACATTATAGTTTTTTAATAAGTGTTTTTGATATAATTTAGAGGACGTTACATTAAATTCCGGTGCTTAATGGTTAACAAAGTATTTAAACTCTTAATGGTTGAATGTTGAACTATTCATCATTGAATGCTAAACCATTCAGTATGATATGTGATCAGAGGTCGAATGTTGTATGATTCAACATTCAACAACCATGAACCTTCAGTTAAGAGGTAATCAAACGCACTCTGAGTAATAAAAGTAGATTATACACAACAATAAATTTAAAGATACCACAACTTTGAATAATTACAGGAAAAAAATTAATAAACTTCAACCATACCCGTTTGCTAGGAATCGGTTTAATACCAAGCTCTTTACATGCTTTAGTAATAATAGTCTGCATTTGTGACCTACACCAAAATCATCAAACAAACCAATCGAAATCCATATCCATAATGAACAATAACACAAATTTAAACATATTATCGAACAAGTAACCATCAAAATACTCACCTAAAAAATCGGATTTTTTCGGGTAAGGGCACATCCAATTCATCACAAATGGAGACAATTGCATCTTTCAAAGTAATACTATTAATAACATTATTAGGAAAATACTTAGTATACTGTAAAGACAAAGAACTATCACAAACAACAAGTTCCCAAATCTTTTTTCCTCTAATATCAAGTATTGGTCTTGAACAAAAATCCAGTTCCCATTCGGTTAAACTTTCCGGGTCAGTATCCGGGTCAAGATAACTCACTTCTGCAGTTGGATCATCATCATCATCATCACTATTATTATCATCAATGTTTTTATCATTAATTGATTCTGTGGGTGATGAAACTGAGCTTTCAGAAACTGAGTTGAGTGGGAGTGTGAGTGTTCCAAGGTGGTATTTTGGTGATTTTGTGGATAGAGAGTTTGAGTAAAATGGGGATTTGATATGGGTTGATGATGAGTGAAATGGGATTTTAAAAAGTTTGATTCTTGAAGTGTTAATGGTGAGACTAGCCATTTTAAAGCTGATACTAGTCATGAAATTGAAGAAGAACAAATAGTTGGATTGTTTTTTGAGTTCATGTGGAAATGGGGGTTGGTTAATGGCCACAAAAGACCGGTATATCCTTTGAAATCGTTGGATAAGGACATCATTTTATATTTATGCTTTAAATAAATATTAACTTTTTTAATTTACGGAGATCAAAATTCAACTATTTATCCGAGTAACAAATGGATATTTTATCACTCTGACTTTTCAAATATGTCTATTCAATTTTTTAAATAAATTTGACCGAGCTTTCAAAGAATAGTTTTCAAAAATGTCACACGACCGTTATGATTATAAAAATTTTCGTTCCTCTTGAGATTGGAAAATGGAAGGAATTTCATGTACCCAAATGGGAAGAGCTATTGAATGGACTAGGTCTTTTTGGAATGGTTATGCGTTTAGTCCTTTCGGAATGGATCTGCGTGCAGCGGCTCTTTTTAGCACTTTTAAGGAAGTAAAGACGAATAGTCGACTTTGTTGCCTGCTTGACTGCTTTCATCTCCTGATGTCAGAAAAAGTGTTCTATCGCTTGTTTTATGCTGCAAGGGAACCATCATGTTGTAGTGGTTGAAGTAGAGCCAAGCAGCGATGGACTAAGCGAGTCAAATAAGACTAGTGCGAACCATGTTGGATGACGGGTGAGGGTGAGAAATGTAACGACCATGGATTTTCCAACTTTTATTTATTAATATTTATTATTAATACTTGTGCTTTAATAAATGTATTTTTGTACATTTACTTGTTATCGTATTTGAATTCCCATGACCCGACTTGTCTTTGTGACACGCGT
This sequence comes from Rutidosis leptorrhynchoides, assembly GCF_046630445.1. Taxonomy (NCBI): domain Eukaryota; kingdom Viridiplantae; phylum Streptophyta; class Magnoliopsida; order Asterales; family Asteraceae; genus Rutidosis; species Rutidosis leptorrhynchoides. The sequence continues at coordinate 119,529,155 of NC_092341.1, forward strand.
ACTTTTCACGAATAATATTTTTAAATATTATTTACATTCATGATTATTTATTATTAATCATTTTAATTAACTAAGGTTAGTAGTTAATTACTTGGGCTTTATTTATTTAATTGCATACTTACTTGTACTTGGGCTTGGACTTTTAGTTCATGGACTAGTAAGCCTACCCTACACATTTAATGGACTTGTAAGCCCATGTATTATGCTAGTATTACATTAAGGTTAAATATGGATTTATTAAGCTAATTAGAAGACAAATACTTCAAGCATGCTACACCTTTCTCTCATGTAATTTAACCTTATTACCCTTTCAAGCTTCCACCATTATCCCACACCTTAAAGTAGCATTTGACCTTCCCTTTGTGGCTCCCAAAACTCACAGCCAACTAGTAACAAAGGGAGTTCACATTTCAATTTTTTTTTTTACTTATTCACTTGCATTTTAATTCACTTTTACACACACATTCAAACACTTACATTTTTCTCTCATATTCTCTCTCAAACTTGTAAGTAACAAGCTCCAATTCTTCTTCTTTTTCCTTTAACAAAACCGAATTATATCATCCATGTATCATCATCTTTTGCTTGAATTGTTACTTGAATATTGTTTGTTGTTATTAAAGATCAAACTTCCTAGTTTGCATCTCCATGAATCTTGCTTTCTTCCACCTTTTATTTGAGGAAGAACCAAGAACAAGAACCTAAACTTGTTAGTTTATGGTTCTACATTTAAATGTTTTCAAGAACTAAAGTTCATAAACTTGATGATCTTCTTTATGTTTATGTTTTGTAGACTTGAATTCTTAAGATCTAAACTTTGGTTTGAATCTTCTCAAGTATGAAGCAAATATGAACATAATACTTGTAGCTTTAATTTATTTCTTCATTTCATTTATTTAAAGTTGTAGTGTTGTTAATTTGGTCAAGTATTACTAGTTAATCTTGATCTCATATTTCTTGAAACTACTTTGTAAGTTCAAGAACATGTAAGTAAAACTTTTAATTATAACTTTGTACACTTATGTTAGATCTAGACTTTTGGATCTAGGATCTTCAAGATCTAACTAAGAACTATGTTCTACAAACTTAAGATCTTGTTTATATAAGGTTACTTTCAAGTTTATAGCTTATTATTACTTTTAGATTTCATGTATGTGTTGGATCTAAGATCTTGATGCAACTTTGGTTCATCAAACTTCATACAACTCTTAAGTGAGTTGTGCTACATATCTTAGACTTACACAAGTGTCATGATAGTCAAAACTTGGTTAATATCACTATTAGAGTTCATGTATGTGTCGGATCTAAGATCTTGATGTAACTTTGGTTCATCAAACTACTTACAACCCTTAATTGAGTTGTGCTACATATCTTAGACTTGCACTTGTGTTATGATGGTTAAAACTTGGTAAAGATGATGCAAACACATCAACGAGTTGTACACTTGAATCTATATGCATCAAGGATGAGAACCGTGATGAGCATCGAGCACCAAGAACCCACCGGAACACTAAACCTACTGTTTTTCGGGTCTGATCAGAATACCTGGGCTACTGGAAAGTTGATTTTCAGTTAGTTCGGTTCGAGTAGATGATTTTCCGTTTAGACCTCATCTTAATCCGAGTTAGTTTTAGGATCTATGGCCTCCCGAAAGTCACTACACCCTATTAACGTTGTGCTGAAATTTATGACCTACTCGCACTTAAACCGTCACCACGGTTAAATGAAGACGAGTTTGGTTCTGGAAATTGGTCAGTACCTAGGGGACTCATATACGGACCCATGTCCACTGGTCTCGCCTAATTTCAGTTTGTATAGAGGCCGTGGCGACTGGACGAAGTCAGCCTTTGTTTTAAACCCTATTCTTGAATGAAAACTTACTTTACCCTTTTGACTTAATGGTGAATGATGATGATACTTAAGACCTAGTTTACATACATTTAAACCTTTGGGGACGATTTACTGACTTAGTACTTTTGACTTAGGTTGAGGACTTTTCGGACCAACATACTTTGCTTACTTTACCGCGTACCGACTTTTACTACTTATTTGCGGGTTTACCCGCAGGTGGTGGGTATCCATGATTAAAAGTTAGTTAAAGTGCACATTTTGTAAATCCCCGGGTCGCGGGTACGGGCAGAAAAATTTACCCGTTGACGGGTAAACTGGTATGTAAGTAACTAGTGGGGTGAATAGTTACTTAATACGATTTTTAAAACATTTTTGATGATAAAAAAGATTTGAATAATCTTTGATCACTTTAATCAACTCAAACCAATGTGTGATGTGTTTATGTCTGTAATAGTGCAAAATGTAAAGTAAAGAACATAAACATAAGGATTTATAGTGGTTCAGGTGGATGTTAACTAATCCACCTTAATCCACTCCCCGATTCACTAATCATGATTTTTGCTTCACTAAGCACCTTTCTTCAAATCTGGTGGAGATCCGATTTACAAGCCTTGTACTTCTCCTTAGACAACAAACCTAATCCTTCTATCCCTTTGAAAGATTACCTCAAACTTAGATCAACTTGTCTTCACCTTGGACAAGTATTAATCTCCAATGAGATAAATCAACTCCCTAATTCCCTTTAAGAAAGATGATAGCTAAGCTAGCATATGCTTCTAATTACAAAGTACAAAGACTCACCCTTTTCTAGTAATGACAATCCTAAGACAATTCTAGGGATTATTACAACACTATGTAAACTCACAAAGATAAAGATTTGAAAGTACGTTTACAAAATCCCTTCTATAATCTATGAGATTATAGAACTTCTCTTGCTAATTACAAACATATGTAGAAGTGTTATGTTCTTGTGATTCTCTTATGATTTTGAGCAGTAGCATGCAAGAGGTCCAAGTCTTTAAAGTTCTTCAAGCCTTGCTACTTATATGGAGAAATAACCAAGTCAGCCGTCTCTGCGGCTTGGACCACAGTCGATCGTGGGTCGACGCACACGGTTCAGTCCAAAATACCTATCCGTTGTATAGCCGTTTGAATCAGTTTTGGACATCACTCTTTGGACACTTTACTTCATTTAACACCTGCAAAAGATACCCAACATCCTATATATAACACCCCGTCAAAAATCCTTTTAACGGAATGCTAACTCTGGTCCCAGTGCTTGACTTGACTTCTACGTAACAACAATATTTTGCAGCGGAATCAATTAATACCTGAGAATAAAACACGCAAAACGGATCAACAATAATGTTGAGCGAATCTACAGGTTTTAGGTAAACAATCCAGTATGTTTAGGAAATGACTTTCAGAAAACATTTATTTGTGGAAGACCACCAAAGTTTGATGTCAAAAGTTGTATACAGCAATGTCAAGTGTTAACTGTTCGAAATCAGCGATGTCAAGTTCCAAATGTGTGACATCAAAATAGTTTCATTTCATATATTTATAGACATTACCATGTCTAGTTTCAAATGTTTGTAGACCACAGTTTTAAGTAACGCATCATAGTATCTGAAAAACCTCATTCAGAAAAATAGTTCAAGTTCATTAACCACGAGATTTTAAGCGTACAACTCCAAGTTGCGAAACGTTTACATAATCTATGAGCACCTGAATACTAGCAATGACCAGAGTATAGAATCCATTATACTCCCTTTACCCCATAAAAGTGTTATACACTTGATCGAGTGTATCTAATGTTCAAAGTAAATGCACCACAGTTATAAAGTAGGGTGAGGTTGTCAACCTAACGGATCCGTCCATCTAAATTGTGCTTACCCGATGGTATTAAAAGTATTCAAGCTAGGGGCTTTGTGATCAAACTCAATATGTATATATAGTACTCGTGTCAACATAAAAGCATTTATAAAATGTAAGTACATCAGCGTGTATTCTCATCCCTGAAAACATGTAAAAAGCGAGACTGTAGACTCACCTTTGAATAGTTCGGATGACAGACAATAACTTGCACGAATTATAGCCGAATAATGCAACCTAAGTATACGTATTTAGGTTGGTCAATAAATATGTCTTAAACAAATGTGGTTTCATAGTATAAGTTGTCTTATTGCTCGACTCGATGCGTTTCAAAGTAAAAGTTCAACTAGTTCATGCAAGTCAAACAAAGTCAACCAAAGTCAAACCAAAAGTCAAACTTAGTCAAAGTAGTCAACTAAAGTCAACATAAGTAGGTTCATGCCAAATGTTGGTTAACATATCAAATCTAAGTCAAACAACACGTTTTAGATCATAACTGGTCAATTTCACAATCACAGTTTATTGTCATGCATAAAGTTCATGTACATGTAGCAAACTTCGCATAATATCTCATAGTACAAAATTCATGCAAACATGGAAAACTCCAGATCACAAGTATACTCAAAATTGATTCCAAAAAGTCCGGCCAGGGTCTCATACGATGTCTAAAAGTCAGGAATCAGAAGGGATACATTTATGGTTTGCCAAGTCAGTTTCTGACCGCGCACTGATCTCGTTTTGGCTATAACCGGAGCTAGGGACATGCAATGGATACAAGATCAGTGGTCATGGTTCAAGGACAAGTCAAAATAACACATATCATAGATGAGAAATTTTTGTTTAGCCAATTGGTACAGTTTATTCATGCAAGTTGGATGATTAGTTTTCAGCTCAATTCAGAAATTACACAAACTATGGCTCTAGTGTGCCCAATACATAAGGTTTCAGAGATCGCCATTAACTAACCATATGTCACATATCATGTCAAGATTCATATTCCAGAAGCATTCATTCTAATTCATTAAACACAAACTACAGAGTATAAAAACAGAGAGCAAGTTGCAGATTCGATCCTAGTTTAGCTAGTCACTTTCGCATGAAATTATCCGAAGATCTAGATACAATTAGACCATGATATCTACATGAAAAGTAAATTAATTTTTGTGTATATTTCAGATATGCAAAGCTTTAAACCCAGAAGTTAACACATTTTAGCATACAAGTCTGTTTTCATGCAAGTGCTGAAAAAATCTACATTTTCATTAAATCAAGCATATCACAAGTTATACTCAAGCGAATGACATGATATCCTAGTGAAAACTGAGTATTTTTGAATTATATATGCAATGGTAATAAATTCAAAAACCAGTTCTTGGCCTATCAATACCAGAATTCTGGTCAAGCAACAAAAACACAACGTTAATTTCAAATGGACATAACTTGATCATCCGGAAACGAAATCAAGCGAATCCAAAGCCTAAAATCAATAGTTTTTCATGAGAATTCTAGTTACATCATAATAATTAACATTTAGAAAAGTCAAATTTCTGTACACACAATAATAGATTTCGGTTTTCATGGTAAACAATCAAAACGGACAAATTAACGCATCTAACATTAATCATACATCAAGACTTGAGCAATAGACAACCTAAACCATGAAACATCAATAAAAATCTGATTTTAAAAATTAATGTTTATGCAATTATACCTTTGATCGTGAAAAGAATTATATCTACGCGTAGAGGATGACACGAATTGCAAGTTTGATGCTGAACACTTATGCTAAAAAGCAAAATTGATGGTGGATTGATGGTGTGTGTGTGTCAACGTGAAAGAGAGCAGGAGAGGGAAAGTGCTTTTTTTTTAATACTAATTAGGTTTAGGGACCGAATAAAGCAGTGTTTAATTTACATAGATATTCCATATTAAGCCCTAAACACTAGTAATTAACAAAAAAGCCCCAAAAAAGAAATTAAAGGGGAATGGGGGTGGCAATCGGCCGAATGGCCCAAGTGGGGTATTTCCGGGCTCTCGTTTTACAAAAGCGTGTTGTCGTGGTCCATTTCAAGTGCCATTTAGACGTACCGAAGGCCGGAACGCTAAACCGATCGTTAAAAAGCAACCAAACGTTTAACTTATTAAAAACCCAATAAATTAAATATTTTTAAAAAGTTAATAATTATTAAAATAATTATTAAAATAAACCCGAGCGTTTCGTTGCTCAAAAAGTAGTTATCCAAACCGTATCGTTTTTATCATATTTCTTTATCTGAAATATTTATTCGAATTAATATTAACCCATATTAATTATCGTAACCCTCCAAGGATCAAGTATGTATTTATTACACATAAACACATAAAAGTCAAGTAATCGCCGTTAAATAAACTAACAGAAAGTTAATGGAAGTGGCAGAAAATGCAGGGTTGTTACATTACCCACCTGTTATTGAAAATTTCGTCCCGAAATTTAGTGAACGTCCGCTGAAGTAGTTTCCTCCAGAAACAGTTGCGGGTACTTTTCTCTCATTTGATCTTCACGCTCCCACGTGAACTCTGGTCCTCTTCTCGCGTTTCACCGAACCTTAACGATGGGAATTCAGCTTTGCTTCAACTGTTTGACCTCACGGCCCAAGACTTCGACAGGTTCTTCAATGAAATGAAGTTTGTCATCGATACGCAGTTCCTCTAAAGGAATAATCAAATTCTCATCGGCTAAGCACTTCTTTAGGTTGGATACGTGAAAAACGTCGTGTATACCACTGATTGCTTGTGGTGGTTCCAATCTGTAAGCCACTGGTCCAACTCTTTCAGCTATCTTGAACTGTCCAACATATCTGGGACTCAATTTACCTCGGGTCCCGAACCGTATAACACCTTCCAAGGTGATACCTTAAGCATGACTTTGTCACCAACTTGGAATTCTATATCCTTCCGTCTAACATCGGCATAACTCTTTTGACGACTCCGAGCCTTTCTCAATCATTCCTGAATCTGTAGAACTTTCTCTATTGTCTCCTGAATAATCTCAGGACCTGTCAACTGACTATCCCCTAATTCGCTCCAACATACGGGAGATCTACACTTCCTTCCGTACAACGCTTCAAAAGGTGCAGCTTTAATGCTCGCATGGTAGCTGTTATTGTATGAGAACTCGGCTAGTGGTAAGTACTTATCCCATCCGTTTCCGAAATAAATGACACATGCTCGCAACATGTCTTCAAAAGTTTGAATGGTTCGTTCGCTCTGGCCACCTGTCTGGGGGTGATATGATGTACTCATATCTAAACGAGTCCCCATTGCTTTCTGTAATGATTTCCAAAACCTAGAAGTAAATCTACTGTCGCGATCAGATATAATAGATATAGGCACTCCATTCCTAGAGACGACTTCCTTAATGTAAAATTGAGCCAACTTCTCCATTTTATCAGTTTTTCTTATCGGTAAGAAGTGGGCAGACTTAGTGAGATGATCCACGATAACCCAAATAGTATCGTAACTGTAGTGACCCGAACTTTTCCATGTTTATATATATTAATTGAGATTGATATTTACATGATTAAATGTTTCCAACATGTTAAGCAATCAAACTTGTTAAGACTTGATTAATTGAAATATGTTTCATATAGACAATTGACCACCCAAGTTGACCGGTGATTCACGAACGTTAAAACTTGTAAAAACTATATGATGACATATATATGGATATATATATAGTTAACATGATACTATGATAAGTAAACATATCATTAAGTATATTAACAATGAACTACATATGTAAAAACAAGACTACTAACTTAATGATTTTTAAACGAGACATATATGTAACGATTATCGTTGTAAAGACATTTAATGTATATATATCATATTAAGAGATATTCATACATGATAATATCATGATAATATAATAATTTAAAATCTCATTTGATATTATAAACATTGGGTTAACAACATTTAACAAGATCGTTAACCTAAAGGTTTCAAAACAACACTTACATGTAACGACTAACGATGACTTAACGACTCAGTTAAAATGTATATACATGTAGTGTTTTAATATGTATTTATACACTTTTGAAAGACTTCAATACACTTATCAAAATACTTCTACTTAACAAAAATGCTTACAATTACATCCTCGTTCAGTTTCATCAACAATTCTACTCGTATGCACCCGTATTCGTACTCGTACAATACACAGCTTTTAGATGTATGTACTATTGGTATATACACTTCAATGATCAGCTCTTAGCAGCCCATGTGAGTCACCTAACACATGTGGGAATCATCATTTGGCAACTAGCATGAAATATCTCATAAAATTACAAAAATATGAGTAATCATTCATGACTTATTTACATGAAAACAAAATTACATATCCTTTATATCTAATCCATACACCAACGACCAAAAACACCTACAAACACTTTCATTCTTCAATTTTCTTCATCTAATTGATCTCTCTCAAGTTCTATCTTCAAGTTCTAAGTGTTCTTCATAAATTCTACAAGTTCTAGTTACATAAAATCAAGAATACTTTCAAGTTTGCTAGCTCACTTCCAATCTTGTAAGGTGATCATCCAACCTCAAGAAATCTTTGTTTCTTACAGTAGGTTATCATTCTAATACAAGGTAATAATCATATTCAAACTTTGGTTCAATTTCTATAACTATAACAATCTTATTTCAAGTGATGATCTTACTTGAACTTGTTTTCGTGTCATGATTCTGCTTCTAGAACTTCGAGCCATCCAAGGATCCGTTGAAGCTAGATCCATTTTTCTCTTTTCCAGTAGGTTTATCCAAGGAACTTAAGGTAGTAATGATGTTCATAACATCATTCGATTCATACATATAAAGCTATCTTATTCGAAGGTTTAAACTTGTAATCACTAGAACATAGTTTAGTTAATTCTAAACTTGTTCGCAAACAAAAGTTAATCCTTCTAACTTGACTTTTAAAATCAACTAAACACATGTTATATATCTATATGATATGCTAACTTAATGATTTAAAACCTGGAAACACGAAAAACACCGTAAAACCGGATTTACGCCGTCGTAGTAACACCGAGGGCTGTTTTGGGATAGTTAATTAAAAAACTATGATAAACTTTGATTTAAAAGTTGTTATTCTGAGAAAATGATTTTTATTATTAACATGAAACTATATCCAAAAATTATGGTTAAACTCAAAGTGGAAGTATGTTTTCTAAAATGGTCATCTAGACGTCGTTCTTTCGACTGAAATGACTACCTTTACAAAAACGACTTGTAACTTATTTTTCCGACTATAAACCTATACTTTTTCTGTTTAGATTCATAAAATAGAGTTCAATATGAAACCATAGTAATTTGATTCACTCAAAACGGATTTAAAATGAAGAAGTTATGGGTAAAACAAGATTGGATAATTTTTCTCATTTTAGCTACGTGAAAATTGGTAACAAATCTATTCTAACCATAACTTAATCAACTTGTATTGTATATTATGTAATCTTGAGATACCATAGACACGTATACAATGTTTTGACCTATCATGTCGACACATCTATATATATTTCGGAACAACCATAGACACTCTATATGTGAATGTTGGAGTTAGCTATACAGGGTTGAGGTTGATTCCAAAATATATATATAGTTTGAGTTGTGATCAATACTGAGATACGTATACACTGGGTCGTGGATTGATTCAAGATAATATTTATCGATTTATTTCTGTACATCTAACTGTGGACAACTAGTTGTAGGTTACTAACGAGGACAGCTGACTTAATAAACTTAAAACATCAAAATATATTAAAAGTGTTGTAAATATATTTTGAACATACTTTGATATATATATGTATATATTGTTATAGGTTCGTGAATCAACCAGTGGCCAAGTCTTACTTCCCGACGAAGTAAAAATCTGTGAAAGTGAGTTATAGTCCCACTTTTAAAATCTAATATTTTTGGGATGAGAATACATGCAGGTTTTATAATGATTTACAAAATAGACACAAGTACGTGAAACTACATTCTATGGTTGAATTATCGAAATCGAATATGCCCCTTTTTATTAAGTCTGGTAATCTAAGAATTAGGGAACAGACACCCTAATTAACGCGAATCCTAAAGATAGATCTATTGGGCCTAACAAACCCCATCCAAAGTACTGGATGCTTTAGTACTTTGAAATTTATATCATATCCGAAGGGTGTCCCGGAATGATGGGGATATTCTTATATATGCATCTTGTTAATGTCGGTTACCAGGTGTTCACCATATGAATGATTTTTATCTCTATGTATGGGATGTGTATTGAAATATAAAATCTTGTGGTCTATTATTATGATTTGATATATATAGGTTAAACCTATAACTCACCAACATTTTTGTTGACGTTTTAAGCATGTTTATTCTCAGGTGATTATTAAGAGCTTCCGCTGTCGCATACTTAAATAAGGACGAGATTTGGAGTCCATGCTTGTATGATATTGTGTAAAAACTGCATTCAAGAAACTTATTTTGTTGTAACATATTTGTATTGTAAACCATTATGTAATGGTCGTGTGTAAACAGGATATTTTAGATTATCATTATTTGATAATCTACGTAAAGCTTTTTAAACCTTTATTGATGAAATAAAGGTTATGGTTTGTTTTAAAATGAATGCAGTCTTTGAAAAACGTCTCATATAGAGGTCAAAACCTCGCAACGAAATCAATTAATATGGAACGTTTTTAATCAATAAGAACGGGACATTTCAGTTGGTATCCGAGCGTTGGTCTTAGAGAACCAGAATTTTGCATTAGTGTGTCTTATCTAGTGTGTTAGGATGCATTAGTGAGTCTGGACTTCGACCGTGTTTACTTGAAAAATGATTGCTTAACAAATTTTGTTGGAAACTATATATTTTTAACATGTGAATATTATGTGATATATTAATCTCTTAACGCGTTTGATATTATGTGATAGATGTCTACCACTAGAACAAGTCCCATTGACTCACCTAATAATAATGAAGAGTCAAATGTAAATTGGAATGATTCGTGGACTGATTCACAAGTTCCCGAAAAGGAACCGGAAGAAGAGTCGGAACCGGAAGAAGAATCGGAACCGGAAGAAGAATCCGAACCGGATGAAGAAATAGAACCGGTGGGGGAAATAATAAAACGGTTAAGTAAAAGAAAATCCTCAACCAACCGACCAAGGTTAATTATGGTCAATGGTGTTTCCGCCAAGGAAGCAAAATATTGGGAGGATTACCAATTCTCCGATGAATCGGATTCCGACGAGAATTCCGATGATGTTATAGAAATTACCCCAACTGAATTTAAAAGGGCAAAAGAAAATAATAAGGGAAAGGGCATAAAAATAGAGAAATCTAATTCCAACCCCGATGAACTTTATATGTATCGTCAACCCCCGAAGTCCTTAAGTTGTAATAATGACCCGGCAACCTCTAAACCACCAGGTTTTTCTAAACCAATGTGGATAACGACGGCTCGTATTAGGGGAACATCATATATCCCTAGAAACTTGGCAAAACGAACCAAAACCGAAGAAGAAGAAACAAGCGAGTTGGAATAAGATAGTTGTATTCGTGTGGTGTAATATATGTAATATAGTGTGCTTATGCTTTATGATATATGTAAAAATTGCTTGTATTAATAAGTATTTTTTTTATGAATCTAACTCTTGTCTATTTTACAGTATAAAAACACAAAATGGATAGACAACCCAATATTTTAAGAGACCTACCCGGAGACATGATTGATGAAATCTTGTCTAGAGTCGGTCAGAATTCTTCGGCACAACTATTTAAGGCGAGATCAGTTTGTAAGACATTCGAAGAACGTTCCAAGAATGCCTTGGTTTATAAAAGGTTTTCGTTCGAAAGATGGGGGATATCACATTGGGAAATCTATAAGTTACGATGTGTTTACTTTGACGCATATATTGCGGGGAACCCAAATGCTATTTTACGCAATGGGTTAAGAAATTATTTTGACTCAATATATCCGAATATTGGACTTCGTGATTTAGAAAAAGCGGCTAACATGCAACATAAAGAAGCATGTTATGCTTACGGATTAGTAATGTTCGCTTCTCACCAAAGTGAGAACAAGAACATCGGCCTACAACTATTAAACAAAACGTTCCCACAAGTGACGGAGTCGGTAATTGGGGTAAGAAATGAGGTTTTTAGATTGTTACGGGACTGTTGGACATTACGTAACTCTCGTCCCTTTGACGACGTTACAACACGCTGTCTTATCAACGGCCATAACGGTTATGTTCCACAAGACCAAGGATGGGAAGTAGTCCTAGTAAAACCAGAATGCATGACTTGTTTCTGGACGTATGAATTACGTGTCTTTATTGACTTTGCTGAACGACTTGTGTACTAGCTAGAATTATCTTCACAACTATCTTGTATCAAAGTTATTGTGTGCTATATTTCATGCTTTATGTAAAATAAGCGGTATTGTAACTTTGTAAAATATTGTATAAAAGTTTGAACGCGAAATATTATTATAATCAGTTTTTCATATAGAATTGTAGTAGTTGAATTGTATATTAGCTACTAAGTATGAACTTAACGGGTAGGTACTACCCGAATTTAAACTTATAAAAAGCTAATATGAAGAAAAAGCTTTTATAAATGAGTTCATATTATGCTACGAAATACTATTAACTACTCTTGATATTCTGTATGATTAACTTGTTCCATTTGACTATTTTGAAGGAAATGGCACCGACTACTCGACACACCGTGAATATGAATGAAGAGGAATTCCGTACTTTTCTAGCTTCAAACATAGCCGCAGTACAGGCTGCGCTACATACCAACAATAACCTTGGATCTAGCAGTACAGGAAATCGTGTAGGATGCACCTACAAAGAATTCACTGCCTGCAAACCTTTGGAATTTGATGGAACCGAAGGACCGATCGGATTGAAACGGTGGACCGAGAAGGTCAAATCGGTGTTTGCCATAAGTAAGTGTACTGAAGAGGACAAAGTGAAGTACGCTACGCATACCTTCACAGGTTCTGCGTTAACATGGTGGAATACCTATCTAGAGCAAGTGGGACAAGACGATGCGTACGCACTACCGTGGTCAGCATTCAAGCACTTGATGAACGAGAAGTACCGTCCCAGAACCGAGGTCAATAAGCTCAAGACAGAACTTAGAGGGTTACGAACCTAAGGATTTGATATTACCACGTACAAAAGACGATTCACAGAATTGTGCCTATTGTGTCCGGGAGCATTCGAAGATGAGGAAGAGAAGATCGACGCGTTTGTGAAAGGATTACCGGAAAGAATCCAAGAAGATATAAGTTCACACGAGCCCGCATCCATACAACAGGCATGTAGAATGGCTCACAAACTAGTGAACCAGATTGAAGAAAGAATTAAAGAACAGACTGCTGAAGAGGCCAATGTGAAGCAAGTCAAAAGAAAGTGGGAGGAAAACGGTGATAAGAATCACGAATACAACAACAACAGCAATTACAACAATAATCGAAACAATTATCCCAACAATCGCAACATCAATCGCAACTACAACAAACGGCCCAACAACAACAACAACAACAACAACAACAACAACAACAACAACAGCAACTACAACAATCATCCCAACAACAATAATAACCGCAACAACAACAACAATCAGAAGCAGCTATGCCAAAGGTGTGAAAAGTATCACTCGGGGTTCTGCACCAAATTTTGCAACAAGTGTAAAAGAAATGGTCATAGTGCGGCGAAGTGTGAGTCTACGGACCAGGGGTTAATAGAACGAAAGGAACAAATGGTGTCGGAACGAGTAATGGCGGAGCAAGTAGTGTCGGAGCAAGTTATGCCAATGTAGTTTGTTATAAATGTGGAAAACCGGGCCACATTATTAGAAATTGTCCGAACCAGGAGAACACGAATGGACAAGGCCGCGAAAGAGTTTTCAATATTAATGCGGCAGAGGCACAGGAAGACCCGGAGCTTGTTACGGGTACGTTTCTTATTGACAATAAATCTGCTTACTTTTTATTTGATTCGGGTGCGGATAGAAGCTATATGAGTAGAGATTTTTGTGCTAAATTAAGTTGTCCATTGACGCCTTTGGATAGTAAATTTTTACTCGAATTAGCAAATGGTAAATTAATTTCAGCAGATAATATATGTCGGAATCGAGAAATTAAACTGGTTAGCGAAACATTTAAGATTGATTTGATACCAGTAGAGTTAGGGAGTTTTGATGTGATAATCGGTATGGACTGGTTAAAAGAAGTGAAAGCAGAGATCGTTTGTTACAAAAATGCAATTCGCATTATACGAGAAAAAGGAAAACCCTTAATGGTGTACGGAGAAAAGGGCAACACGAAGCTACATCTTATTAGTAATTTGAAGGCACAAAAACTAATAAGAAAAGGTTGCTATGCTATTCTAGCACACGTCGAGAAAGTACAAACTGAAGAAAAGAGCATCAATGATGTTCCCATTGCAAAAGAATTTCCCGATGTATTTCTGAAAGAATTACCGGGATTACCCCCACATCGATCCGTTGGATTTCAAATAGATCTTGTACCAGGAGCTGCACCAATAGCTCGTGCTCCTTACAGACTCGCACCCAGCGAGATGAAAGAACTGCAAAGCCAATTACAAGAACTTTTAGAGCGTGGTTTCATTCGACCAAGCACATCACCGTGGGGAGCTCCTGTTTTTGTTTGTCAAGAAGAAAGATGGTACATTCAGGTTGTGTATCGACTACCGAGAGTTGAACAAACTTACCATCAAGAACCGCTACCCACTACCGAGAATTGACGACTTATTTGATCAACTACAAGGCTCGTCTGTTTATTCAAAGATTGACTTACGTTCCGGGTATCATCAAATGCGGGTGAAAGAAGATGATATTCCAAAGACTGCTTTCAGAACACGTTACGGTCATTACGAGTTTATGGTCATGCCGTTTGGTTTAACTAATGCACCAGCTGTGTTCATGGACCTTATGAACCGAGTGAGTGGACCATACCTTGACAAGTTTGTCATTGTTTTCATTGATGACATACTTATTTACTCAAAGAATGACCAAGAACACGGTGAACATTTGAGAAAGGTGTTAGATGTATTGAGGAAGGAAGAATTGTACGCTAAGTTTTCAAAGTGTGCATTTTGGTTGGAAGAAGTTCAATTCCTCGGTCACATAGTGAACAAAGAAGGTATTAAGGTGGATCCGGCAAAGATAGAAACTGTTGAAAAGTGGGAAACCCCGAAAACTCCGAAACACATACGCCAGTTTTTAGGACTAGCTGGTTACTACAGAAGGTTCATCCAAGACTTTTCCAGAATAGCAAAACCCTTGACTGCATTAACGCATAAAGGGAAGAAATTTGAATGGAATGATGAACAAGAGAAAGCGTTTCAGTTATTGAAGAAAAGGCTAACTACGGCACCTATATTGTCATTGCCTGAAGGGAATGATGATTTTGTGATTTATTGTGACGCATCAAAGCAAGGTCTCGGTTGTGTATTAATGCAATGAACGAAGGTGATTGCTTATGCGTCTAGACAATTGAAGATTCACGAACAAAATTATACGACGCATGATTTGGAATTAGGCGCGGTTGTTTTTGCATTAAAGACTTGGAGGCACTACTTATATGGGGTCAAAAGTATTATATATACCGACCACAAAAGTCTTCAACACATATTTAATCAGAAACAACTGAATATGAGGCAGCGTAGGTGGATTGAATTGTTGAATGATTACGACTTTGAGATTCGTTACCACCCGAGAAAGGCAAATGTGGTAGCCGATGCCTTGAGCAGGAAGGGCAGAGAACCCATTCGAGTAAAATCTATGAATATAATGATTCATAATAACCTTACTACTCAAATAAAGGAGGCGCAACAAGGAGTTTTAAAAGAAGGAAATTTAAAGGATGAAATACCCAAAGGATCGGAGCAGCATCTTAATATTCGAGAAGACGGAACCCGGTATAGGGCTGAAAGGATTTGGGTACCAAAATTTGGAGATATGAGAGAAATGGTACTTAGAGAAGCTCATAAAACCAGATACTCAATACATCCTGGAACGGGGAAGATGTACAAGGATCTCAAGAAACATTTTTGGTGGCCGGGTATGAAAGCCGATGTTGCTAAATACGTAGGAGAATGTTTGACGTGTTCTAAGGTCAAAGCTGAGCATCAGAAACCATCAGGTCTACTTCAACAACCCGAAATCCCAGAATGGAAATGGGAAAACATTACCATGGATTTCATCACTAAATTGCCAAGGACTGCAAGTGGTTTTGATACTATTTGGGTAATAGTTGATCGTCTCACCAAATCAGCACACTTCCTACCAATAAGAGAAGATGACAAGATGGAGAAGTTAGCACGACTGTATTTGAAGGAAGTCGTCTCCAGACATGGAATACCAATCTCTATTATCTCTGATAGGGATGGCAGATTTATTTCAAGATTCTGGCAGACATTACAGCAAGCATTAGGAACTCGTCTAGACATGAGTACTGCCTATCATCCACAAACTGATGGGCAGAGCGAAAGGACGATACAAATGCTTGAAGACATGCTACGAGCATGTGTTATTGATTTCGGAAATAGTTGGGATCGACATCTACCGTTAGCAGAATTTTCCTACAACAACAGCTACCATTCAAGCATTGACATGGCGCCGTTTGAAGCACTTTATGGTAGAAAGTGCAGATCTCCGATTTGTTGGAGTGAAGTGGGGGATAGACAGATTACGGGTCCGGAGATTATACAAGAAACTACCGAGAAGATCATCCAAATTCAACAATGGTTGAAAACCGCCCAAAGTCGACAAAAGAGCTACGCTGACATTAAAAGAAAAGATATAGAATTTGAAATTGGAGAGATGGTCATGCTTAAAGTTGCACCTTGGAAAGGCGTTGTTCGATTTGGTAAACGAGGGAAATTAAATCCAAGGTATATTGGACCATTCAAGATTATTGATCGTGTCGGACCAGTAGCTTACCGACTTGAGTTACCTCAACAACTCGTGGCTATACATAACACTTTCCACGTCTCGAATTTGAAGAAATGTTTTGCTAAAGAAGATCTCACTATTCCGTTAGATGAAATCCAAATCAACGAAAAACTTCAATTCATCGAAGAACCCGTCAAAATAATGGATCGTGAGGTTAAAAGACTTAAGCAAAACAAGATACCAATTGTTAAGGTTCGATGGAATGCTCGTAGAGGATTCGAGTTCACCTGGGAGCATGAAGATCAGATGAAGAAGAAATACCCGCATCTATTTCCAGAAGATTCGTCAACACCTTCAACAGCTTAAAATTTCGGGACGAAATTTATTTAACGGGTAGGTACTGTAGTGACCCGAACTTTTCCATGTTTATATATATTAATTGAGATTGATATTTACATGATTAAATGTTTCCAACATGTTAAGCAATCAAACTTGTTAAGACTTGATTAATTGAAATATGTTTCATATAGACAATTGACCACCCAAGTTGACCGGTGATTCACGAACGTTAAAACTTGTAAAAACTATATGATGACATATATATGGATATATATATAGTTAATATGATACTATGATAAGTAAACATATCATTAAGTATATTAACAATGAACTACATATGTAAAAACAAGACTACTAACTTAATGATTTTTAAACGAGACATATATGTAACGATTATCGTTGTAAAGACATTTAATGTATATATATATCATATTAAGAGATATTCATACATGATAATATCATGATAATATAATAATTTAAAATCTCATTTGATATTATAAACATTGGGTTAACAACATTTAACAAGATCGTTAACCTAAAGGTTTCAAAACAACACTTACATGTAACGACTAACGATGACTTAACGACTCAGTTAAAATGTATATACATGTAGTGTTTTAATATGTATTTATACACTTTTGAAAGACTTCAATACACTTATCAAAATACTTCTACTTAACAAAAATGCTTACAATTACATCCTCGTTCAGTTTCATCAACAATTCTACTCGTATGCACCCGTATTCGTACTCGTACAATATACAGCTTTTAGATGTATGTACTATTGGTATATACACTTCAATGATCAGCTCTTAGCAGCCCATGTGAGTCACCTAACACATGTGGGAACCATCATTTGGCAACTAGCATGAAATATCTCATAAAATTACAAAAATATGAGTAATCATTCATGACTTATTTACATGAAAACAAAATTACATATCCTTTATATCTAATCCATACACCAACGACCAAAAACACCTACAAACACTTTCATTCTTCAATTTTCTTCATCTAATTGATCTCTCTCAAGTTCTATCTTCAAGTTCTAAGTGTTCTTCATAAATTCTACAAGTTCTAGTTACATAAAATCAAGAATACTTTCAAGTTTGCTAGCTCACTTCCAATCTTGTAAGGTGATCATCCAACCTCAAGAAATCTTTGTTTCTTACAGTAGGTTATCATTCTAATACAAGGTAATAATCATATTCAAACTTTGGTTCAATTTCTATAACTATAACAATCTTATTTCAAGTGATGATCTTACTTGAACTTGTTTTCGTGTCATGATTCTGCTTCTAGAACTTCGAGCCATCCAAGGATCCGTTGAAGCTAGATCCATTTTTTTCTTTTCCAGTAGGTTTATCCAAGGAACTTAAGGTAGTAATGATGTTCATAACATCATTCGATTCATACTTATAAAGCTATCTTATTCGAAGGTTTAAACTTGTAATCACTAGAACATAGTTTAGTTAATTCTAAACTTGTTCGCAAACAAAAGTTAATCCCTCTAACTTGACTTTTAAAATCAACTAAACACATGTTATATATCTATATGATATGCTAACTTAATGATTTAAAACCTGGAAACACGAAAAACACCGTAAAACCGGATTTACGCCGTCGTAGTAACACCGCGGGCTGTTTTGGGATAGTTAATTAAAAAACTATGATAAACTTTGATTTAAAAGTTGTTATTCTGAGAAAATGATTTTTATTATGAACATGAAACTATATCCAAAAATTATGGTTAAACTCAAAGTGGAAGTATGTTTTCTAAAATGGTCATCTAGACGTCGTTCTTTCGACTGAAATGACTACCTTTACAAAAATGACTTGTAACTTATTTTTCCGACTATAAACCTATACTTTTTATGTTTAGATTCATAAAATAGAGTTCAATATGAAACCATAGCAATTTGATTCACTCAAAACGGATTTAAAATGAAGAAGTTATGGGTAAAACAAGATTGGATAATTTTTCTCATTTTAGCTACGTGAAAATTGGTAACAAATCTATTCTAACCATAACTTAATCAACTTGTATTGTATATTATGTAATCTTGAGATACCATAGACACGTATACAATGTTTCGACCTATCATGTCGACACATCTATATATATTTCGGAACAACCATAGACACTCTATATGTGAATGTTGGAGTTAGCTATACAGGGTTGAGGTTGATTCCAAAATATATATAGTTTGAGTTGTGATCAATACTGAGATACGTATACACTGGGTCGTGGATTGATTCAAGATAATATTTATCGATTTATTTCTGTACATCTAACTGTGGACAACTAGTTGTAGGTTACTAACGAGGACAGCTGACTTAATAAACTTAAAACATCAAAATATATTAAAAGTGTTGTAAATATATTTTGAACATACTTTGATATATATGTATATATTGTTATAGGTTCGTGAATCAACTAGTGGCCAAGTCTTACTTCCCGACGAAGTAAAAATATGTGAAAGTGAGTTACAGTCCCACTTTTAAAATCTAATATTTTTGGGATGAGAATACATGCAGGTTTTATAATGATTTACAAAATAGACACAAGTACGTGAAACTACATTTTATGGTTGAATTATCGAAATCGAATATGCCCCTTTTTATTAAGTCTGGTAATCTAAGAATTAGGGAACAGACACCCTAATTGACGCGAATTCTAAAGATTGATCTATTGGGCCTAACAAACCCCATCCAAAGTACTGGATGCTTTAGTACTTCGAAATTTATATCATATCCGAAGGGTGTCCCGGAATGATGGGGATATTCTTATATATGCATCTTGTTAATGTCGGTTACCAGGTGTTCACCATATGAATGATTTTTATCTCTATGTATGGGATGTGTATTGAAATATGAAATCTTGTGGTCTATTATTATGATTTGATATATATAGGTTAAACCTATAACTCACCAACATTTTTGTTGACGTTTTAAGCATGTTTATTCTCAGGTGATTATTAAGAGCTTCCGCTGTCGCATACTTAAATAAGAACGAGATTTGGAGTCCATGCTTGTATGATATTGTGTAAAAACTGTATTCAAGAAACTTATTTTGTTGTAACATATTTGTATTGTAAACCATTATGTAATGGTCGTGTGTAAACAGGATATTTTAGATTATCATTATTTGATAATCTACGTAAAGCTTTTTAAACCTTTATTGATGAAATAAAGGGTTATGGTTTGTTTTAAAATGAATGCAGTCTTTGAAAAACGTCTCATATAGAGGTCAAAACCTCGCAACGAAATCAATTAATATGGAACGTTTTTAATCAATAAGAACAGGACATTTCAGTAACCTCCCACTGTTCTCGGCAATTTCGTGATGAAGTCCATCGTAATACCTTCCCACTTCCACTGGGGAATCTCTGGTTGAGTTAATAACCCTGATGGCTTCTGATGTTCAGCCTTGACTTTAGCTCAAGTCAAGCATATTCTGACATAGGTAGCAATGTTAGCTTTCAAAATTGGCCACCAATAAAACGCCATCAAATCTTGGTACATTTTATCTGACCCCGGATGAATTGAGTATCTTGACTTGTGTGCTTCCTCCAACACTAGTTCTCTCAATCCACCAAACTTTGGTACCCAGTTTCGATTAGCAAAATATCGTGTTCCGTCTTTCTTGATGTCAAATTTCTTATCCAACCCTTTGATAACTTCAACATCGACGTTTTCTTGCTTCACGGCCTCTCGTTGTGCCTCGCGGATCTGTGATGTGAGATTCGTACGGGCAACTATGTTAAGCGCTTTAACTTTGAGGGGTTTCTCTCGCTCTTTTCTGCTTAAAGCATCCGCCACAACATTCACTTTGCCAGGGTGGTATTGGAGTTCACAATTATAATCGTTAAGTAACTTCATCCAACGTCGTTGTCTCATTTTGAGATGTTCCTGATCGAATATGTGCTGTAAACTCTTATGGTCAGTGAAGATAGTAAACTTGGTTCCATACAGGTAGTGTCTCTACATTTTGAGTGCAAGGACTACAGCTCCTAATTCAAGGTCATGCGTGGTATAGTTCTGCTCGTGAATCTTTAACTGACGCGATCCATAAGCAATAGCTTTATTTCATTGCATGAGCACTGATATGCCACTAACGGACAATTTTATTCGTGCAGTGTCATTGGGCCGCAGGATATCCAGTTCGGTAGAACAAAGTAGCACATAGTGGTTTTGTTTATTTATATTGTGCGGGGCCTAAATTTACTTTTACTTTCTAAGGTGTAGAAGGTGTAAGTTAACCTAGTGTAGTGTTTTTTTATGGATTAACGAATTGAAGATCAAGTGGATAATTATCTTTCAGTTAAATTACCTAGATAAAAGATAATAGTTGGTTTTAGCAAAAAGTCCTAAGTGCAGAAAAGTAAATAAGTGGAAGGATATCCGGAGTATGCAGATCAGGGAAATGTTGACCAAGATATCAGTGTTGGGTTAGGGAAAGATAATTATGCTTATGTTAAGACTATGCTTGGAATGATGTAGATCTGGTTGGATGAGCCAATTACACAGACCTACTTGTCTCTGAACTCTCGGAGTTCTCTTTGAGCAATGAGAAGTATGTCACTTGGTCGTATAATTGAAGGGTAGCTATACCTCGGAGGTTATCCTCAGTAAAGTACTAGGTTTATTAGTGAGTTGAGCTCTAATCCTAACCCTCATTATTAGTTTAGTTAACTGAATAACAACGCGCCATGTTGATTGAACACTGATCACAAACGGAAGGAATCCGTCGGTTTAAGTTGGCAAAACCTTAAATGAAAACTAACAACCATTCCATCATACTAATGAGATCATATCAATTCAGACATTATACAACATTACAGTTGATATACTGATAGTAAAGCAGATAGAAACCTAATGAATACCTAAACAGTTGATATGACTAAGTCCTAAGGCAACAATCAAACATGAACATGCAATAGGCTTGGGTCACACAGTGAAGGCACTAAATAGATCTTAACAGCTCCTAAGAAGTCTCTTCGGAACAGTCAATAGGCATACTAGGTCATTCATGTCTCAATTCCTAAGTTACGTGTCCTAAAAGTGCATTAAGTGCCTCTCGGGAACTCCGACCATACCGAGTTCATAGAATCTTCAGATACAGTATAACCAGGGGTCTTAATCCTATGAAGCAGCTAATTTCATATAGGTGGACAAGTCCTGATCACAACCTAGGTTGGTCAATCCTTAAGATGCTAGCATACAAATCTATCGGACTTCCTAGTTCAGTATTATAACGGTAATCGTACTAAATTAACATAAATACGCTAACCCAAACTTCTATCATGGCAACATACAGATTAATTAAGCTATCATGGTAATATCAAAACGCATTATTAAACATAAAAGGTATTTAATACAAAAGACAAGCGTTTCGGATAAAAACCTGAAAAGGCCGAAGAAATCTACCCGAGATTGCAGGGACTCGCCGGGATATCCTCCGGAAAATAAAAGCTAAGCTAACTACTACTAAAAACTAACTAAAAGCTTGAAAATATGAAATGAATTACAAATTGAATGTATGTTGAAATGGATGGAGAAAGCCCTTTAAATAGACTTGATTTTTGCCTGCAAACGGCTGGCAGGCCATTTGGCAAGCCGTTTGGCAGGCCGTTTGCAGGGCCCGTTTGTCAGGTCAAGCCGTTTAAGGTGCCCATTTGCTCTAACCGTTTGGCAGTCCGTTTGCCATACTGGCAAGCCATTTGGCCAGCCGTTTGGCTTGCTGGTTTGCTGGATCGTAACTTGATTTCTTGTCTTTCACCGTTTTCGCTCTAGAATCTTCGTTTTAGCTCCGTTTTACTTGATTCTTTTTGCATCGCCTTCGTAATTACTTAATCTACAGAATCAATTGAAAAAGCGATAATTTTGTCGACAAAGTTTAAATCTTTATTGTTTTAGGGCTTAGTATTGGGGATAAAAATGTGACTTTTTGGCCGATATCAAATACCCCACACTTGGCTTTGCTTGGCCTCAAGCAAAAAGCGGGAATATAAGGATCTTCCTAATAGATTCTCCTTTGCCCCACCCGTAGATCTTTTTATTATGTCTTCATCAAAAGTCGGCACATCTTTCGAAAGTATTAGAAAAAGTTTCGAGCTTCGATGATTTGGTCGCTAGATTTCAATTGCGTCCATAGTGAAAAAGGCGTACTTTCCAACTCTCAGATGTAGAGTATACATGATTAGGCTCCTTACTAGCGGATCACTCATATCACTCAAGTGTTTTGGGTGTCCTATTCTAATTGTATTGTCGGCCAGAAGCCAGTCGTGTAACAGTTCTCATCATAGGCTTGGTAAAGCATCGATATCTCCACCGGTTAAGTAAGGACGACACTGATCTTCTTCCTAGGCATTCTTTCAAGAGGAAGACGGGTTGTAAGGTTTGGTCGGGAAATTTATGGATCGGTGAAAGGTATCCAAATCTTTTGATTTTTAGAGAATTGATAGATTTTGATTCTTTAGAGTATCCTTTTTTGGATAGAGAACGACTTGGAATCCGTAAAAGTTTTCTTCAGAAGAGGCGGATTTTGCTAAGACTTTGTCTAGAATTTTCTTTGGCTCTTCCGGTATTCTTCTATCAAGGCAACTTCTAGGGTTTCTATTAGCCTTTATTTATAGAGACTTTGCTCTTTCAAAATTTTTTTTTTCGGCATACCCTTTCTTCATAACTTTGTCTTTCGTTCCTGGTGCCCAGAGAGAAAGTGATAATCCACTGAAAATAGGTCTTTGAACTATCAAAAACAATCAGGGGTTAGGAATCTTTCAACAAGTGCTTTTGAAGCGAATTTGATCGATCTATCTCTTTACTAATCTCTGGATCTTTTGATGAATGGAAAAGGGAGTGATGGTGTATGGTGTATTTTGGGAGTGAATTTGGGGTGAATATTTCTGATTCATCAACTCTTTATGTGAGTTGGTCGGTTTAAATTGCACGGAGTGGAAACGGAAACGGATAGCTTTTTGTCTTCTCTATTCAGAATGATTTCGGAAGGAGTATCGCACCTGCACCACGTATGGCGCTTACTAACCATTGGTATTGAAATGTATGTTAGAACCAAGTTCTAACTTAAACCGTACACCGGCACGCTCATCAATTGAAATGACAACGTACTGTAGATTTGATGGGTCATACAGATACTTTGGGTCCAAGATTCCTCACTTTTTGGGAGTAGGGTCGTGCTTGATCATGCGTAGCCTTTTACATATTTTCTTAAAAGAAATATTTTGACACAAAACATAAGTTTCAGCTTAATCATTCCGTTTTAATGAATGTTCCGAAAACCGACTTCTAGCAATTTTATTAGATCTTTTGGGCAAAAACAAGGTAAGAATTTTTCGAAATCACCCAATATCCATTGCTTAATTACTTTTTAGACAAAAGAATTTTTCAAAACTTGGCATTTTACGGTTACTCAACCTTTAAAACCTTTACCTATATCCCCACACTTAGAAGAACATTGTCCCTAATGTTCTCTAAAAAGAATATTTTAATACTTCATAAATTAAGGACATTGACTTCTAAAATTTCCAAGTTAATTGCGGGGGTTACCCCACACTTAGAGATTTTAGTGCGTAATAATCGAAATAGGTTTGAGAAAGAATTACTTCCATATGGTCGTAACTTTCCTAGTGCTGGGCATTCCTACGGTCAGTCTCCTAATTGCTGGAAAGGACCAGTCTCTTTTGATAATATTTCTGCATGAAGAACAAAAAAGAGAAAGACAACATTTCCACTATATATAACTTTTTAGTACAATGCTTTAAAAAGATAAAAGTAAAATAAAGTAAAGTAGTCTATGGAATACTATCCTGGTTAATGTGCTGAGTCGGCACTGCGAAGTATCCAAAGAGATCATCATCATCCTCTAGTCTCGGCAAATACTCAAGTGGTTGCCCTATATCCAACTCAGGGCCTAGTAGTGAATCCAGACAGAGGTCTGACGGCAACTCCAGGTGTGATAGGCTCGGGAAAGGCTCCTCGTCAGGTATGCTCCCGGTGATCTTAAATGCATGGGCCGTTGGTGGCTCAACTGATATGGGAATAATGACTAGGTAACAACCCTCAGGTAGCTCAGTGACTGGGATTGGCTCGGTGACTGGAGCAGGCGGCGTGATGGGAATAGGAGTGGCATGTGCAGGCATGGCAGCTGAGGCAACTAGGTGAACTGAAGCCGGTGTGGAATGCCTGGGGGTAGCTTATCGTGTCGGCTGAACACGGTGCGCTAGCCTAAATGACGACGGGCCCAGAGTACTACACGGAATCCCCTCGCTGAAGGTATGCTCTAAGAGCTTGGTAGAGCCTCTACTGGTCTCTGAGTAATGCCCATGTAACATCATGTTCATTTAAGGTGGCACCATAGTGTATCACCGTCTGTGGCTCATGTGTCTCTAGTAGCTGTGTGTGCTCAGCAGGTCTCCTGGCTAAACGTCTAGATCGTCGAACAGGGGGAGCTGACGGTGATGTGCCAATATCCTCCTCAACACTCTCCAATATCAATCGCCTTGGGCCTAATTGCCCTGTTGATGGCCTGTTCTAATCAGCACTGCTTCCGGATGAGTAAACTCTAGGAGTCCTCCTCCTACGAACTGGGATGTAAACTGAAGCTCCTGAACTTGGCATTTTTGCCTGAACACATTCAACAAACTTTCAAGTACTAAGCGCAAGTATGGCGCTTAGTTGTTAGTACACAGAGATAATATCTTTAGACTAAAAATAATTGAAATAAAAATAAATAAAAATAAAAAGGATAAGCAAGGGGTGCCTCCCAAGAGCGCTTTGTTTATCAAGTCGTTATAGCTCGACTTTTCCTTGTCAGATCTTCAGAATGGATCAAAGGAGAAGAGGTGCTCCTCCTTATCGTGGTCTTCTAGATAAGCTTTTAGCCGGTGGCCGGTTGACTTTGAAGTTGCCAGTAGGTCCTTCCAATTCCACGGCTCTGTGTGGAAAAGCATGTACAACTTTGTATGGGCCACTCCATCTTTATCTAAATTTTCCGGGGAACTTCTTGAACCGAGAATTAAAGAGCAGAACTTTATCTCCAGGGGCGAACTTTGTAGGAATCAATTTTGCGTCATGCGTAAGCTTCGTTCGTTCCTTATAGATGTATGACGTTTCGTATGCTTGGTCTCTTAATTCGGCGAGTTCGTTCATCTTCCGATGCTTTACGGTAACTGAGGGATCGAGGTTGCAGGTCTTCAGCACCCAGAGAGCTTTATATTCAAGTTCTAGCAGAAGTTGGCAGGCTTTTCCATAGATCATGCGGTAGGGTGTAGTCCCTAGAGGATTCTTGTAAGCAGTCCGGAATGCCCACAGAGCATCGTCTAGTTTCTCGGCCCATTTATTTCCATGATGGCCGACAGTTCGTTCTAAGATTCTTTTGAGTGCTCTATTTGTGACCTCTGCTTGTCCGTTAGTCTGCGGATGATAGGCAGTGGACATTTTGTGGGTAACTCTGTATTGTTGCATCACCTTCATGAATTGTGTATTACAGAAGTGTGTGCCTCTATCACTTATTATAGCACGGGGAGCTCCAAATCGGCAGAAGAGTCTCTTCAGGAAGTTGATGACGACTTTGGCATCATTGGTTGGAAATGTGTGACAACCCGAAAATTTCCGATCAAATTTAAACGTAATCTTTATATAATTCCGACACGATAAGCAAAGTCTGTAATGTTGAAGTCTCAAAAACTTTGAACTGTGTTCATGGATTCATTTGACCTTTGACTACTCCCGACGATTCACGAACAATTGTTGTAAATAAATATGTATATATATATATATATATATATATATATATATATATATATATATATATATATATATAGGTAAATATAAATAATAGTATATATATAATAATTTGAGATAATAAAATACAATTTAATCATTTGAATTTAATTGAATATTTAATGTAATACATAAAATTATTAAGTTGTTACTAAAATATGATTCATACATTATAATGTTTGATTATTGAATATTCAATGTACGATATTATATATATATATATATATCATATAATTAATAATATGTAATATTAATATCTAATATAATAAGGTTAATTATAAGTTAAATTATAATTGTTATAGTAATATTATTATTACTTTCAATTTTAACATTTACATTAGTATTATTAATATATTTATGAAAAGGGATATATATATATATATATATATATATATATATATATATATATATATATATATATATATATATATATATATATATATATATATATATATATATATATATATATATATATATATATATGTGGTTATACTATTATCACTAAGATTTTTGTAATTAATATTATTATTAGTATAATTGATAATATTATTTTTACTATTACTATTAAGAAGCATCATTCTTATATCAATATTATTATTATATAATAAAAATAATACAACATGTTATGGTTATCATTATTAATATCATTATTATTATAATTAATAATAAAAATTATGATAGTAGATATTCTTAAGATTATTATTATTATTATTTTATAATTACATTTATTAATTAATATTATAAATATTAATGTAAAAATAATACAATTTAATGTTATTATTATTATTACTTCTATTATTATTGTTATTAATATAGTATATTTATTATTATTATTAATACATTTATATTATTAATTATTAATATTAATTATATATAAATAAAATTAAGTAAAGAATCCAATTCTTTTTGATATCACCATCAACTTTTTCTTATTCGATTCACTGAAGACCATTATTTCCATAATACAAACAATTTCTGTTAGAGAATGGAATCTGCTTTTTATTTTTTTTATTTCCTGTCCTTTCACTTGTTTGAGTACTAGTCGACACTCACAAATTGCTATAAATCAAACGATTACTCTGTGTAATTCGAAAAACCATTCAATTATTTTCCATTATCAACTACAAATCTAATTAACAGCTGATGTTAATTTAAATCAAACAGAAATACATAAACAAAGCTCGAAACCTCTGTACGTTCACCTTTTTAGCCAAAACTCGAATTTGAACCGATTTTCAAAACGTAATAATGCAAAGTTGTTAGGAATCTTTCACTCAAACTATCTGAAAGATCTCAAATCCCAATTCCTAACAACGAATTTGAATTTGCAAGTCAAAGTTTTTTTGTCAAAAGTCAACAGATTTGTTCTTGGAAAAATTAGAGTTTGTTTTGATGTTTCAAGTTAAATTAACGATTCCAATAGTTTCTAGGAGTGGATTACAAACTATTTCATGTTGTGAGTTTGGTCTAAAACGATCTCAGAATCAAACTTAATTTTTTTTCCTCTTCTTTAGCGACGAGCAGCAGGATGGGTTTTCTTTTTCCTATCTTATTTTTCGTTTACTAATTTTAAACCATCAATTATAAATCGTTTCTAGTTCCATTTAGAACTCAAAGATGAAGAACTTAATTGGGGTTATGACTGTTAAAATCATTGATCGAATTAGGTTGTGAAGAAGAAGTAGGAAAACAGGAATGATATAAATATAATTAAACTGTAATATAAATTAGAAAAGTAGCAGCGGAGCATTGGTTTATGGGTGTTGGTGTTGTCCGAGAGGTCGCGGGTTCAAGCCCGGGCGTGGGCGTTTATTTTTTTTTAAGGCTTATCACATTGAGGTAGTTTTTCTAATATTTCCATTATTATTATCACTAGTTATTATTATGATTAAAATTATTATTTTTATGCTTATTATTGTTATTGTTATTAATATTAGCACTAAAATTATAATTGTCATTAACATTATTAATATAAGCAGTAATTATCAATTATTATTATTATTAGGTATTAGTTATATCATGATCATTATTAGTATTATTATTATCATTATGATTATTATTATTAATATATTTATTATTATTATTATTATTATTATTATTATTATTATTATTATTATTATTATTACTATTATTTTTATTATAATAGTAAAGAAAATTTATTACTATTATCATTAATATAAGAATTTGTATCATTTTATCATTATTAGTATTATTATTATTATTATTAATAGCATAAGTATTATTATTAATGTTATCATTATTATTATTATTAAAATGATTATTAGTATTTTTATTATTAAATTTATTATTTTGACTATCATTTTTACTAAAATTATTATTTCGATATCACTAAAACTATCATTATTATTGTTATCAGTATTATCTATATCATTATTATTAATAATTATGAATATGAAAATAAAAGTTTTAATGATGTTATTAAAGTTATAAGCATAAAAATAAAGATTATATATAAAAATATATATTTACTACACATAACCTAACTATATTAATATTTTTATATATAAAATGAAAATATACATATAATGAAACTTATTAATATATATATATAAATTACATCACTAATAATAATATATATTTGTTCGATTTCAATTTCGTGCGTTAATATACATACAAATGATATAGGTTCGTGAATCCGAGGCCAACCCTGCATTGTTCAGTTGTTCAATATTGTCATATGTATTTTTACTACAAAATACAGTATTGTGAGTTCATTTGATTCCCTTTTACTCTTTACATTTTTAGGACTGAGAATACATGCGCTGTTTTTACAACTGCTTTATTAAATGCCTTTGAAATCTATTTTTTTTGACTGAGATGCTTTTATAAATGTTTGACGAGATAGACACAAGCAAAACATTCCTCGAATGAATTATTATGCAGACAGAAGTTCTGTGGATTATTATTGAATTAGTTGGACGTTATAATTGCCACTAATTGTTGTGAATATTTCCCATGATTATTATTGCTTGGTAACCTAAGAATTAGAAACAAGTATGGCCCTAATTCACATGAATCCTAAAGGTAGCTACCGGGTTTAACACCCCCACCCAGAATGTTCACTAGACGGAAGGGCTAGTGGGCGTGGTGTTTAGTAATTCGAAGTTTATATATTATACAGACGAGATGTTCTGTTTTGTGGATATTATTGATGCGCATTATATGTTAAGGTCAGTTACCATGTTGAGCAATGAAATCAAATTGAATGTTATGTATCGAGAGAATGATTTTTATACACAGGTTATGTGTATTATTTTTGTGCACGAGATATGTGTACGGTTATTTAAAAATCGCGAGGCAACCTACGGGGGAGAAAAGGATACGAACCTACTCTGCTAAGCATTATGAAAAATGGTTTTGTACACGAGATAGGTGTACTGTATTTAAATCTTGTGGTCTATCAAAATGATAAATTTTATTGCTTATGATAAACCTATGAACTCACCAACCTTTTGGTTGACACTTTAAAGCATGTTTATTCTCAGGTATGAAAGAAATCTTCCGCTGTGCATTTGATCATTTTAAAGATATTACTTGGAGTCATTCATGGAATATTTCAAAAGACGTTGCATTCGAGTCGTTGAAGTCATCAAGATTATTATTAAGTCATTTATAGTTTGGATATATTGGGAAATGGTATGCATATTGTCAACTATCGTTACAATGAAAGTTGTCTTTTAAAAACGAATGCAATGTTTGTAAAACATATCATATAGAGGTCAGAACCTCGCGATGTAATCAACTATTGTGAATCATTTATAATCGAGATGAACGGGTCAATAAAGTTGGTATCAGAGCGGTGGTCTTAGCGAACCAGGTCTTGCATTAGTGTGTTTAACTGATAGATATTTAGATGCATTAGTGGGTCTGAACTTCGACCGTGTCTGCATGTCAAAAGTTTTGCTTATCATTTCGTGTCGAAAATTATCTGCTTATCATTCTTAGGGAATCTCTTGCTTATCATTCTTAGTCTAGACACATCTTACTGCATTGATTGCATGAATAGTGTATAGACAAAATTCATATCTTAGCGTATCTGCTAATTCATATCTTAACGTATCTATTACTGTAAACTTTGCCTGACATATTCTGAAAATTCCTCTGTAATCTACGAAATCTTTTGTTCTATATATAGAGATATTCTATATAATTAGAATATCATCCGATAGCCAGAAATCATTTCATATCGAAAAAAAAAATTCTTTATTCAATCGTACAAAATGGAACTCGCCACTAGTCCAAGTTCCTCAGATTCCAACAACTATTCCGATATGGAAACAAACTTGAGCTCCGAAAGCATTATAACTGGAATGGATCAACAAATCAGTCATCACTAATTCTGGATGAATTGGTGATGGGTTCGTAATCAACTTAATCAATGGAGATGCAAAGAAGGCGATCCCTTCCACCAACCTAATTAACCTCTTGGTGAAGAACCTGAAGCACTTACCGGCGAACCTATCCGAAACACCATTTTCAGCCTCATTTCCAGGGTAGCTCGACACGATTATATTCTATGCACAATTCTAAAACTTATTCATCCGCTCGTTCCGACCGACAAATCATCCTGGAGTAATGGAAGAAGTCAACGAGCTTCGCACCCGAGTTGTAGCCTTGGAAAATATGGTGCAAAACGTACCAGCTTCAACAACACCACCGGCACCAACAGTACCACCAACATTAACACAAGTACCACCAACAACCCAAGTTTCAACATCACACGTCTCAACATCACAATCCATACCTCGAACTTAATCATCGTTCTACGAATCGTTCTACCTCATTTATCTTCGTTCTGCATGACGATTATGTAATTTCTAATGTTTTAGAGATTATATATTCTAGTTCTAACGGCAAATCAAATGAGATTAATATCATATTGACTCATTAAATCCATGATTACATCTGAAGAAAATATATATGTAAGTATAATTTCATAAAGATAGTAATTAAAAATTCTTTCGTACAAACTGTTAATGGTGAAAATATTTTAACGGGTAGGTAATACCCGAGGAATATTTAGATTTCACATTAATAAGTTACACTGTACACTCTTCGAATCTGATTCAATAGTCATTTTACTATCCTATTTACATTCACAGATATACGAATCCGTTCACCACAGAATAACCATTTTCATCCAATTTCATATTTAGATTTTGATTTATCAGAATCCAACAAGTGGCATAATGAAGAAAACATTGGACAAAATAAAATTTGTTAGAAACAAACAAATTAACTATGAGAAATTTTGTTAAGAATCCACGCTAACAAAATCCTAGCTAACTGTTCCTAGCTAACTGTTAATTTCTTATTACATTTTATTTATCGCAATTTATTTATCGCAAATTTTTTATCGCAATTTTAATTCTCGCAATTTTAATTATCGTCATTTAATTTCTGTTATTTATTTTACGCACTTTAAATGTCGTCGTATAAATCGGGACACATATACAATGTTTTGACATATCATGTCGACGTCATCTATATATATTTTTTGGAATAACCGTAAGTCACTCTATATCGCGGTAATGTTCGAGTTATCATATAAAGGGTCGAGGTTGATTCTAAAATAATATATATACTTTGAGTTGTGATCGAGTCTGAGACATGTATACAATGGGTCACGATACGTATTAATTAATTCGAATATTATATATATTAAGCTACATATGAATTATTGAATTACTAACTGTGGACTACTAACATTGGACAATTTAAAATGAATTAAAATATTGATTATAACATATGAAATTAAAAAATTTCTTCAAGTTTGCCACTTGATTTCATCTTAAACCTCATTTGTATCTTGACAATTCCAATCTACGTTCAAACCTTTCATGATTCTTGAAAACACCTCAATCGAGAGGATGAACCAACCGCACTTCATCTACGAAAGAAAAGATTGATGCATATAGTTATGCACCTGAAAATACTCGGAACCTGAGTAAACATTTAACACGTATCTGTGCTAGCTCCTTTGGCGTTGTTATTACCGAAAATAACTTTACAATCCCTCTCCAAATTAGCCAATTTTGCCACAGCTCTAGCAAATCAATTTCGACTTTCATTCGAATTAGCCTTATTATAATCTTGATATATAAGTTTACGGGTTTATCTCCTATCACATTAGCAGTAAACTTACCAGCAATTTCATCGATCTTTGATTTTCCGAAAAAATCATTATATTCATTGAAACCTTATCATATACTCATCCAAATCTTGTAACAAGAATTGTCATACCCATTACCGGAAATCAGCCATCAGTATTTCGAATCTCGCAGCGTTTCTACATCAACAGTTATATGCATACATATAACAATTATCTCTTAGAATTATGATCTTCCATTATGAAATTCTGAAAAGCGCCGAGCCTACGAATCAGTTCTCGAAATTTTAAAAAATGCTGATGAAGCAGCAAAAACTGTAAACGACCTTAACAGTCTAAAGTTTGATGATAAAGAGAGATACGTTGGAAAAGCTCAAAAGAAAATTTGATACTGAAAAACGGATTAAACAAACCATGAAGGAGGCTGTGGACAAATCACAAAGTCTAAATCTGCCTTCAAAGAATCCAAATGATTCAGTGTCTGCTGAAGTTATTAACGAATACCATGCTCTTGACTCTAAACGTTTACGAAAAAATCTTCATCATCATCCATCGATATTAGAAATTCTAAGATATCATCATATCTTTCATTATAAATATCCTCGATATTTCTGAAGATATTTTCATAACTATTCTTATCTAAAATTATTTATCTCTTCGCGATATCTGCGTTACATCATAAAGGAAACTATTTTAGTTTCTAAATTCTGAAAATTCGAATTTAAATTATGAATGTTTTTGAAGGAGTGTTGGGAATTGAAGCATGAGTTAGTATAATATAATAACACTTGATCAACGTGATTATATTACAGTAAGTCATGCTGAGTTTCTAATGAAACGTGATGATTTACAGACCATACCGTCATCATGTGCCATGTTACACGACTCTTACATTTTACCTAATCTCTAAACAAATCAAGAACATATATTCTTGATAGTTCTATCTTTTCCCGTAACTTCTGGTAATTTAACCAATCAAGATCGTGCTATTTTAATCTCTCTCTCTCTTAGAACATTAGTCATGTTCATTCGAACCTTCATACCTATAAATTCTGGACCATTATTCATTTAAAGTCGGGAAGAGAAAACAAAAGGATGGAACTCTAAAATATAAAGGAAATGAAGAGGGTGGATTTATAGTGAAATATCCGACAGAGCAATCAAAACAGATTATCGCATTTAACCAAAAAAGAATTCTAATTTCCTTAATTACCGAAGAATCAAATCTTATTACGAAAATTTTCTCTAAACTCCTTGAATTCCGGAATTCAACCGTGAATACGTCACCTGTTAAGACGAATCTGCATTTACTCATTTCACTCGTTTGTGACAGCTTCACTCGTACTCTTCACATAAACGAATTGTTTTATCCATATTACTCACTGATGATAAAACTCTAATTTCCAGCTCGTATGCGTCATGAAAACATACTTATTGTCAACCATGACCATCCCAATCAAATTTCGGGACGAAATTTCTTTAACGGGTAGGTACTGTGACGACCCAAAAATTTCCGATTAAATTTAAACTTAATCTTTATATAATTCCGACACGATAAGCAAAGTCTATAATGTTGAAGCCTCAAAAACTTTGAACTGTGTTCATGGATTCATTTGACCTTTGACTACTCCCGACGATTCACGAACAATTATTGTAAATAAATATGTATATATATATAGGTAAATATAAATAATAGTATATATATATATATATATATATATATATATATAATAATTTGAGATAATAAAATACAATTTAATCATTTGAATTTAATTAAATATTTAATGTAATACATAAAATTATTAAGTTGTTACTAAAATATGATTCCTATATTATAATGTTTGATTATTGAATATTCAATGTACGATATTATATATATATATATATATATATATATATATATATATATATATATATATATATATATATATATATATATATATATCATATAATTAATAATATGTAATAATAATATCTAATATAATAAGGTTAATTATAAGTTAAATTATAATTGTTATAGTAATATTATTATTACTTTCAATTTTAACATCTACATTAGTATTATTAATATATTTATGAAAAGGGATATATATATATATATATATATATATATATATATATATATATATATATATATATATATATATATATATATACACATACACATATAAATAAATATATGGTTATACTATTATTACTAAGATTTTTGTAATTAATATTATTATTAGTATAATTGATAATATTATTTTTACTAATACTATTAAGAATCATCATTCTTATATCAATATTATTATTATAATAAAAATAATACAACATGTTATGGTTATCATTATTAATATCATTATTATTATAATTAATAATAAAAATTATGATAGTAGATATTATTAAGATTATTATTATTATTATTTTATAATTACATTTATTAATTAATATTATAAATATTAATGTAAAAATAATACAATTTAATGTTATTATTATTATTACTTCTATTATTATTGTTATTAGTATAGTATATTTATTATTATTAATACATTTATATTATTAATTATTAATATTAATTATATATAAATAAAATTAAGTAAAGAATCCAATTCTTTTTGATATCACCATCAACTTTTTCTTATTCGATTCATTGAAGACCATTATTTCCATAATACAAACAATTTCTGTTAGAGAATGGAATCTGGTTTTTATTTTTTTTATTTCCCGTCCTTTCACTTGTTTGAGTACTAGTCGACACTCACAAATTGCTATAAATCAAACGATTACCCTGTGTAATTTGAAAAACCATTCAATTATTTTTGATTATTAACTACAAATCTCATTAACAGCTGATGTTAATTTAACTCAAACAAAAATACATAAACAAAGCTCGAAACCTCTGTACGTTCACCTTTTTAGCCAAAACTTGAATATGAACCGATTTTCAAAATGTAATAATGGAAAGTTGTTAGGAATCTTTCACTCAAACTATCTGAAAAATCTCAAATCCCAATTCCTAACAACGAATTCGAATTTGCAAGTCAAAGTTATTTTGTCAAAAGTCAACAGATTTGTTCTTGGAAAAATTAGAGTTTGTTTTGATGTTTCAAGTTAAATTAATGATTCCAATAGTTTCTAGGAGTGAATTACAAACTATTTCATGTTGTGAGTTTGGTCTAAAACGATCTCAGAATCAAACTTAATTTTTTTCTCTTTTTTAGCGACGAGCAGCAGGATGGGTTTTTTTTCCTATCTTATTTTTCGTTTACTAATTTTCAAAACCATCCATTATAATTCGTTTCTAGTTCTATTTAGAACTCAAAGATGAAGAACTTAATTGGGGTTATGACTGTTAAAATCATTGATCGAATTAGGTTGTGAAGAAGAAGAAGAAGTAGGAAAACAGGAATGATATAAATATAATTAAACTGTAATATAAATTAGAAAAGTAGCAGCGGATCATTGGTTTATGGGTGCTGGTGTTGTCCGAGAGGTCGCGGGTTCAAGCCCGGGCGTGTGCGTTTATTTTTTTTAAAGGCTTATCACATTGAGGTAGTTTTTCTAATATTTCCATTATTATTATCACTAGTTATTATTATGATTAAAATTATTATTTTTATGCTTATTATTGTTATTGTTATTAATATTAGCACTAAAATTATTATTGTCATTAACATTATTAATATAAGCAGTAATTATCAATTATTATTATTATTATTAAGTATTAGTTATATCATGATCATTATTAGTATTATTATTATCATTATGATTATTATTATTAATAAATTTATTATTATTATTAATAAATTTATTATTATTATTATTATTATTATTATTATTATTATTATTATTATTATTATTGTTGTTGTTGTTGTTGTTGTTATTAAAGAAAATTTGTTACTATTATCATTAATATAAGAATTTATATCATGTTATCATTATTATTATTATTATTATTATTATTATTATTATTATTAATAGCATAAGTATTATTATTAATGTTATCATTATTATTATTAAAATGATTATTAGTATTGTTATTATTAAATTTATTATCTTGACTATCATTTTTACTAAAATTATTATTTCGATATCACTAAAACTATCATTATTATTGTTATCAGTATATAAAATGAAAATATACATAACCTAACTATATTAATATTTTCATATATAAAATGAAAATATACATATAATGAAACTTATTAATACATATATATAAATTACATCACTAATAATAATATATATATTTGTTCGATTTCAATTTCGTGTGTTAATATACATATAAATGATATAGGTTCGTGAATCCGAGGCCGACCCTGCATTGTTCAGTTGTTCAATATTGTCATATGTATTTTTACTACAAAATACAGTATTGTGAGTTCATTTGATTCCCTTTTACTCTTTACATTTTTGGGACTGAGAATACATGCGCTGTTTTTACAACTGCTTTATTAAATGCCTTTGAAATCTATATTTTTGGACTGAGATGCTTTTATAAATGTTTGACGAGATAGACACAAGCAAAACATTCCTCGAATGAATTATTATGCAGACAGAAGTTCTGTGGATTATTATTGAATTAGTTGGACGTTATAATTGCCACTAATTGTTGTGAATATTTTTCCTGATTATTATTGCTTGGTAACCTAAGAATTAGAAATGGGTATGGTCTTAATTCACGTGAATCCTAAAGGTAGCTACCGGGTTTAACACCCCCACCCAGAATATTCACTAGACGGAAGGGCTAGTGGGCGTGGTGTTTAGTACTTCAAAGTTTATATATTATACAGACAAGATGTTCTATTTTGGGGATATTATTGATGCGCATTATATGTTAAGGTAGGTTACCATGTTGAGCAATGAAATCAAATTGAATGTTATGTATCGAGAGAATGATTTTTATACACAGGTTATGTGTATTATTTTTGTGCACGAGATATGTGTACGGTTATTTAAAAATCGCGAGGCAACCTACGGGGGAGAAAAGGATACGAACCTACTCTGCTAAGCATTATGAAAAATGGTTTTGTACACGAGATAGGTGTACTGTATTTAAATCTTGTGGTCTATCAAAATGATGAATTTTATTGCTTATGATAAACCTATGAACTCACCAACCTTTTGGTTGACACTTTAAAGCATGTTTATTCTCAGGTACGAAAGAAATCTTCCACTGTGCATTTGCTCATTTTAAAGATATTACTTGGAGTCATTCATGGAATATTTCAAAAGACGTTGCATTCGAGTCGTTGAAGTCATCAAGATTATTATTAAGTCATTTATAGTTTGGATATATTGGGAAATGGTATGCATATTGTCAACTATCGTTATAATGAAAGTTGTCTTTTAAAAACGAATGCAATGTTTGTAAAATGTATCATATAGAGGTCAGAACCTCTCGATGTAATCAACTATTGTGAATCGTTTATAATCGATATGAACGGGTCATTAAAAAATGCTTGGGCTTCGACCCATCTGGAGACGTAATCTACTGCTACGAGGACATATTCTTTCCTATTAGACTTTGGGAATGGCCCCATGAAGTCTAATCCCCATATATCGAAGATCTCGCAAGCTTGGATATTAGTTCGAGGCATCTCATTCTCCATAGAGATAATACCTTGTCTTTGGCATGCGTCGCAATGCTTTACAAGCTCTTGCGCATCTCAGAATATAGACGGCCAATAAAATCCTGATTCGTAGACTTTTCTTGCAGTTAAGTTTGCTCCATGATGACCTCCAGTTGGTCCATGGTGACATTGGTGAAGAATCACTGCTGCTTGTTTTTCATCTATGCACCTCCTGATTATCTGATCAGGGCAAATTCTAAACAGGTAAGGATCTTCCCAGTAGTAGTACTTGACATCCCTGAAGAACTTCATTCTTCGGGAGGTGCTCAATCCCTCCTGTACTACTCTGGAAACTAGGTAGTTGGCCATGTTGGCATACCAAGGAGTGTCAGTAAATTGTGATCCTATGTGAGTTTGTCCTAAACTCATAAGCTGTTCTTTCAGAAAATTTATCTCTGATATCTTGTTCAACAAGTTATTCCATCGCTGGGTTCTCCAAATGACTAAGATGGTCTGCTGCGACGTTCTCTGCTCCTTTCTTATCTTTGATTTCAATATCGAATTCCTGAAGGCATAAGATCCATCGTAGGAGTCCTGGTTTCGCGTCTTGCTTAGTGAATAGATATTTGAGGGATGAATGATCTGTATAGACCGTAGTTTTGGACAGGATGAGATAGGAACGAAATTTATCAAAGGCGAATACTACAGCTAGCAGCTCCTTTTCCGTGGTAGTGTAATTCTTTTGAGCTCTGGTTAAGGTTTTGCTTGCGTAATAGATTGGATGAAAATGCTTATCTGTCCGTTGTCCAAGTACGGATCCAACTGTGAAGTCACTCGTATCACACATGATTTCAAATGGTAAACTCCAATCAGGAGCTATCATGATGGGCGCATGTGTTAGCTGTTCCTTCATATAGTTGAATGCTTTTCAACATTCGTCATCGAAGACAAACGGGACTTCCTTTCCTAGGAGATGAGTGAGAGGTCGTGTGACCTTTGAAAAATCCTTAATGAAGCGTCGGTAAAAACCAGCGTGTCTAAGGAAACTCCTTACCTCTTTTACCGTGGTAGGTTCTGGAAGTTTAGTAATGGTCTCAATCTTAGCCTTATCAACTTCTATTCCTGCTTTTGAAATCTTATGTCCTAAAACTACCCCTTCTTTAACCATGAAGTGACATTTTTCCCAATTCAGAACTAAATTTGAATCTTCACACCGGGTGAGCATCTTATCAAGGTTTGAAAGGCACGAATCAAAGGTACTACCAAAGACTGAGAAGTCGTCCATGAAGACTTCCATACAACGATCATTCATGTCGTGGAATATTGCTACCATGCATCGCTGGAATGTAGCTGGTGTATTGCATAACCCAAAGGGCATGCATCGATAAGCAAATGTTCCATAAGGACAGGTAATGGTTCTCTTTTCTTGGTCCTTTAGATCGAGGAAAATTTGAAAGTAGCCGGAAAAACTGTCAAGGAAATAGTAGTATTCATTTCCTGATAGACGTTCTAACATTTGATCGATGAAAGGTAATGGAAAATGATCTTTCTGGGTTGCATCGTTTAGTTTATGATAGTCTATGCAAACACTCCAACCAGTGACTTCCCGAGTTGGAATAAGCTCATTATTCTCATTTTGAATTACGGTTGTCCCTTCCTTTTTGGGTACCACTTGAACAAGACTAACCCATGGTGAATTAGAGATGGGATAGATCAGACCAGCATACAGAAGTTTGATTACTTCTTTCTTGACGACTTCTTGAATCATAGGGTTGACCCTTCTTTGCCTCTGAATTGAAGGTTTGAAATCATCTTACATGAAAAACTTGTGGGTGCAATAGTTGAGGCTGATTCCTTTTATGTTGGAGATCTTCCAAGCAATTGCTTTTTTATGTGATTTCAAAACTTGAATTAATTTTGCCTTCTCTTGTGGCGTGAGGTCTTTCGAGATGATTACAGGGAGTTGCGATTCTCCTTCTAAGAATGCATACTCCAAATTGTCGGGTAACTTCTTTAGTTCCAATTCCGGAGGTTCCTCGATAGATGGCTTCATCTTAGCTATCTCTTTTCGGTCTAACGAGTCATACTTCTCATGGAATTTTGATTCTTGAGTAGCGATCACTGATGCTATATGTTCTTCATTTCTGGAAATTGTCCTTCTTAATGCTTCCTCTTCCGAAATGTCTCCTTTAGTTTCAAAGGTAGGTTCGGGAAACTCCTCACAGTCCTCCTTTGACTGGGGTTCCTGATATACCCGAATGAAATCCGTTTCTTCATTCGGTCTTCTCCTTAATAGAGGTAAAGGAATGCCTTGTCCTAGCGGTGCTATTTGGATAGTCCTGCCAAGTAATGGTGTATCCTAGGGGATACACGCATAAAGACATCATTTTCATACAAAAAGCTCGATCAAAGAGCACAAGACATAATGAAATTTGGCTGTTTTCAGAGTTTGCTGCCCAGCGTCCATCAGGCCGCCCAGCTTCTATGCATAAGCCCTTTAAACGGCACGCAGCCATGTCAGCACATGCCACCGACATTCAGGATACTTCACGTAACAGAACCATTCAGTGATT
The DNA here is from genome assembly GCF_046630445.1 of Rutidosis leptorrhynchoides. Classification (NCBI taxonomy): domain Eukaryota; kingdom Viridiplantae; phylum Streptophyta; class Magnoliopsida; order Asterales; family Asteraceae; genus Rutidosis; species Rutidosis leptorrhynchoides. The sequence goes on from NC_092341.1 coordinate 119,570,249, forward strand.
GACACGTGTATCCCGTGAATTTCAGATATTCTACGCCTATAAATAGACCCCCTGGGTCACCACATTTCACATCATTCTGATCTGAACTTCAGTCAGAGAGAAGTACACTTTCTCTCTCACACAGTTCTTTCTCACTCCAAAACAACATTAGCCTCTTAGCAGCAGTGCGCTAGACGGATCATTACAGATTGATCCACAGATTGATTGAGGCCACCCCACAGATCTTACATCTGTGTTCCGGGTCTGCAGAGATTATTTCTCAAGGAAAAACAACAATCAACAATATACGCCACACGCTGAGTAGCTAATCTTCTATACTAGTACCTTACAGCCGCTATATGGAAAATCGTACTAACAGATGGCGCCACCGTCTCAAAGACCATCAAAACCACCAAGAGCACGAAGACAACTGAAACAACCTCATCAAAAACAACACTTGAACCAGTCGATGAAAACCTCATTGAAAATATACCAGTTGATCAATTAACTCTTGAAGAGACTTCCGTTGAAGAAGAAGATCATTTGCACACTGACATAGCAGATGATCAAGTTCATGAAACCATACCATGATTGAGAAAACAATTGATGGGACGTTCCAGTGCAGGAATGTGGAAAGCCAGGCCAGGAACACATAATGTTTCTTTCAAGAAGACTTCTGATGTGAACGCTAAACATCACTGCAAGGGAAAGTCAATTTCCAAATCACAATTGTTCAAGCTATTCAATCAGCTGAATGCCTTAGTTGATGATTCGGAGAATCAACACAGTGATGAGGGTTTTTTAGACGATGATTGGAATTTTGAAGAAGAAGGTGAACAGTGCTTTATGACTGAAGAAATGACAAGCAAGTTACTGGATGTAATTTTGACTAAAACAGCGCCATCACGATTTAAGCAGAAATTAGCACAACCAACCATCCGAGCAACAGCTGTGGATAATTTGTTTGCTTTGATTACTGGAGATGAAGCTATCAAACCACCAGCAATGGCAGAGTCAACACAGTGTTTTATCCCTCGAAATGCAGAATATCCATTACCAAGAAATTTGGGAATTCCATCTATCGGTGTTTATGATGGTACAACAGATCCAGAAGATTTTCTGACTATGTTTGAAGGTGTCATGAGGTTACAACATTGGAAAGATGAAACTGCGTGCCATATATTTCTAATGGTATTGCAGAAAATGGCAAGAGAGTGGTTTGCTAGCTTACCACCAAGGAGCATTACCAGTTTTCTTGATTTGAGGGCAAAGTTTGTGATGCAATATCAAAGCTTGAGAAGCTGCACATTGTCACATCTTGATGTACATGAGATAACAATGCACCAGAATGAATCACTGAGTGATTTTATGAAACGTTATACCATTGAGTGTCAGAAGATACCAGACATACCAGAGTCTCAGCTTGTTTCAGGATTTATATTTTGTCTTGATCAGCGACGTTTTGCACGATTAATTCATGCTTTGCGTTATGACATTTCAAAAACATTGCATCAGGCGTTGGGTATTGCTCAGAAGCATTTACGAGCAGGAAAAATGGGATATCCAAGAGTGGATAATTACCAGAGAAACTTCAGGCAGCAAGGCGGAGAACAGAACAAGAATGACAATTATCAGAGACAAAGGGGTTATGATAGTAATTACCCGAAATAGCAGAGCGGTTGGAGGGGAAATAACCATCCAAACGACAATTATCACCATCGAAAGCCATTAGACAGGTATTCCATTATCATGGCATTAACTAAAACTCCAAAAGAGATTTTGTTCACAGAACCTGTTAAGGAAACTTTTCACCCCCCACCGCCAATGGAAGAGCGTCAGGGACCACAGAGTGAAAAATGGTGTGACTTCCATGAGGCATATGGACATGATACATATAATTGCAAGTCATTAATGAGAGAGATCATTGCAAAGATCAAGGCTGGCGAGCTGAATCATCTTTTTCTAGGAAAAAGTATCGACGAAATGATCCAAACAAGCTTTTTGCTTGGCAGGAAAAAGTGCGTCATGGTGGACGACGTGACTGGAACAGAAGGGAAGAATGGAATGATGAAAGGGATCCAACTCCTGAAATGCACATTAAGGTTATATGGAATGAGACAGAAGAAAATGAAACAGATGGAGAACACAGGACGGAGACCTGGATGTATGCTCCAATCATATTTCATACCATTCCAAATTGGCGTCTGTCAGAAGAGCCTGTGGTCATTTCAGCTGTAATTGCAAACAGAAACATCACTCAAATTTATACTGACACAGGTAGTGAGGCAGATATTTTATATTTGCATTGTTTCAAAAGTTATCTGTTCAGCGTGAAGGATAGGCTTCGCTACACGAATGTGACAATTGCTGGCATTACGGGAGAATCAATGAAGGCAGTTGGTATAGTAAAGCTGCATGTAACATTGGGAACACATCCCTTAGTCCGAACAGAAATTGTAGACTTTACAGTTCTTGATGGCAGATCAAAATTCAATGCATTGTTTGGTAGGCGAACTCTTCACAAATTTGGAGCAATTACTTCCACACCACATGCAGAAATACGGTTCCCAACACCAAATGGTGTAGCAGTAGTACACTCTGAATATGTGGGACCTGCAAGAGAAAAATCAGTCGTTTATGACGCTCAAGGGAATTTTGTCAGAGGGGAATCATCGAAGCAGTTATTTAGCAGAAATGATGTGAATGGGTACTTCAAACCACCCAAAATATGGAAACACTAACAGCAAGATGCAGAACGTTGAGCGGATGACAGTATAATAGCATGAATTTTACAGAACAATTTTTATCATATTTCTAACTTTATTTCTAATTTCCATCAGTTCAGACAATAACACAATACACTTTTTGTAATTTTCTGATTGGGACTTGATCAACCCCATATGAAGATATTACACAAAAATGTTGTATGAGTGACAGTATTATCAATGAAATTTTGAATTTTTCTTACGCACAGCGTTACGCGTTACGAATGTAAAGCATAGCATTCATTCCTACCCACATAAGGCAAGGCATTTTTATGCCCTCGATGGTAGAGGCTCTTGTGTCAACATTATAGACACAAGGGATCGGCTAGTTTAAAGTGTTTACTTCGCTAGAGGGCACTGAGGCAAAACTAAAGATGTCATAATGTCATGACATACAGAATGGTTTATCACAACGGCATAAATCCATTTATATTTTGAAAACAGAAAAAATTGAAATACAAGGGTATTTTGTAAGCCGCACAACACCTGAGCGCAACACGATAAAAGGAACACTGTTAATTCCATAAACAGAAATTTCTCTAACAAATTTATCAATTTTTATTACATAACAATATTATGATTCATTCATATCCTACTTCACAAAGCAATCTAAGAATTCTCAAAGCCTCTTTACAAAACATATGCTTTGATACAGAATGGAGAACAGATAAATTGTTCAATATATTCATTACAGCAATAACAACTTTTTACATAATTTGTTTTGATTAAATGGAAATAAAAAACAGATGTACAATTTTAATAGCCTATATTCATAATACCATTTATGTAGCAGTACACCTTTGATTCATAAAGAGGAATTATGCATTACGGACAGCGGATGAAGGATGACAGTTCAATTCATGTACAAATTCAAAAATCAGTTTAAAACAAAAATCATTTCATATGATATATGCAAATCTAAGCTTTTTAACAAGCTTGTAATGGTTAAACGCATATGGCAGTGATACGATATTCATGAAAAGTAACAACACATGTTCACATTAAACATAGGGACAGATGTATATACAACATAGAGATGTTACATGTTGTTACAGAATAAGTGTATTTTCAAATGGGAACATCTAGAATGTCCTTAACATATACATCATCCCTAAGACACATTTCTTCCAAGGAGGTAATCTTCAAAGAAGTCACTTCAGCTATGGCTGCCTGCAGCTTGGCACCAGCATCCGGTTTGATGTGTTTTACAATTGCATCTGGTAAAGGGTCAGGCCTTACATGTAATGCATTTAAAACCTCCCACATTGCATCTGAAAGGTCACTTTCTGTAGATGCCACCAGATACTTATCAAAAGTCAGAACCACATGTGAAGAGCCCAACACCCTATACATCAGACCAGGGACACCAGCCTTCAAATCAGTAAAATTCTTTTCAGCAACAGCAGCAGCAGCAGTAATCTTCTCCTCCAACAATTGATTCTTCTCTTCAAGCAACTTCTTAAGCTCCTCATTACTTTTCACCAGCTTATCATTCTCCTCCATAAACTTCTCCTTCTTCACCCTTTCTGCAACACATTTTGTTTCTACCACCTGCAACAACTCCTCTTTCTTCTTAACAGCATCCTCTACAGTCTTCAACTTTAAATTTGCATCCTTCAAGTCAACTTCAAGCCCTTTTACCTTGTTGGAATTATACACAGCATTGGAAACAATAGTGTCTTGAGCTTTTTGCATCTTAAGCCCATGAATCACATGTTGATTCAGAAGCACTAATGCTGCAGCAGTAGATTGATAGCTTTGTTTATGAGTCATGGTGGACAGAGAAGAAGACAAATCAGTAATGGTGCTTTCCTGCAATGAATTCAGTAATTCTGATAAGAAAACAATTATTAGTAAAATAGTGTTCTTAGATTATAAATCTTATAAGGACTACCTTCAAAAACTCAGCAAAACTATCAGATTTGTTAGCAGAATCATCAAGAAAAGCCTGCAACCCGCCCAGTGGTACAGATGGTGGTTGGGTAGATGCAGAAGATTGGGTTGTATCAGTCCCGTTAGGAGTATGCAGAGTTCTAAATAGAGGGGTCTCAAAAGAATCAACATCATCAGTTTCTTCATTATCATCATCACTGTCATCTTTAACATTCACAGTTTTATTGCTCTCAGGATCCTTCCAAGTAGAAGTATCAACAACATTATCTTAAGGAACCAATCCTATAAAATAGAGAAGCAGATAAATGTACAATAAAGCTTCGACACAAAATTATTAATCTACTTATACAGATGTAGCTAAAATACATACTTCTCCTTTTTGGTTTGTCAACAGCTTCACCCATTGGGCGTTTCCCCTCACGTTTTGAACTTTTGCCAGCCTTCTTGGCGCTGGGAAATTCAGGGGTGACTTCAACAATTTCAACATCAGGAGATGGTTGAACAGTACCACCATCTCCGCCTCAACAGACTACTCTGGGCTTTTCAATTGCTATTCAAAAGCGGCATCTTGGGCTTTCTCCGCCTCAATTTCAGCAGGGGTTTTAGGCCATTCAGACACAATCAAAGGATCAAGATTGGTCTTCTTGAAAGTTCTGTAAACCTGCATTTCTTCTCCTGCAATCAGATAATATACAAACAAACAGAAACACATATAAGAACATACACAACTCAAAACAGCATAACAAATAACAGAATATATCAATAAAGGTGCCTACCACGGCCTTCCCAGCGCAGCACCGGTGTATATCCAGCACGCCAGTTGTTACTCATTTTACAGAGAACCAATATGGCTTCATAATCATCATATGACCGTTGTGGAAATTTGAATGTCTTCAAAGTATCAAGAATAAAACTTTCATCCTCAGACAATGTGGTGGATTTGCTAACTCCTATGGTAGTTTTTCTCCAACCACGAACACATGCCCAGGCATCATGAATAACCCTTTCATTAACAAAGAAATAGGGATCTTTCCAGTTCTTTAATGAACTTTCCTTCACCCCAGTAAACGCCTTGTTCGGCTTACAATCAAATGTATACCAGCATTTGCTAACTAATCTAGTTCTAAATAATTCATGGAAAATATTCACATTGGGAGCTTCTCCTACAGAATTACAGTACATTTCAAAAAGAATAATTTTCTGTAAACCTAATGGATGAATTTGACTAATACCTATCCCATAGTGGGCGAGAATTTGTTGAAGAAAGGAAGAAAGAGGAATACAGAGGTTTCATACAGTTAATTGCAATTTATAGAGGGTAATCATATTTTTCGGAGGTTTATTGGCCCTATCGTTAGGCAAAGGCACAATAGGATTCAACAGCCTAAGATATCTGTGCTTCTCACATAACTGTTCTATATCAGCTTCAGTGATACTAGAAGGGATAGTGCTGACATCACGATTGTCTCTCTGAGAAGACGTGCTGCTGGATTCGGCCATCGTAGTACGAAAAAATGAAAATTCAAACAGAAGAAAAGATGAACAATCACTGACCTTGCACTTCACGGATTGCTAAATTGAATAAATTGCAAGATTTCTTCACAGCAGATAATCAATTTTCGGAAAAGGAAAAAGGTAAAAGGTCGGGCTATTTATAGTCAAGCAAATGGATAATAAAGGGACGAGATTGAGACACGTGTATGGGATAGATCAATAGAGCAAACAATTTAAATTTTCAAAATAAATTAAAAAGACTTCGGGGGCAAATTCATAATTAGATATATGACGTCAGAGCAGAGAATCAGACGATTACAACAGTTTTTTGTCTTCGAGGAAAAAGGCATCTTTTATTTTTAGTTTAATGACTTTATTTTTTACAAAAAATAAGGACATTAAACTGGGGGGACTTAATGGTGTATCCTAGGAGATACACGCATAAAAACATCATTTTCATACAAAAAGCTCGATCAAAGAGCACAAGACATAATGAAATTTGGCTGTTTTTAGAGTTTGCCGCCCAGCGTCCATCAGGCCACCCAGCTTCTATGCATAAGCCCTTTAACTCAGCGAGTGAAAGGCACGCAGCCATGTCAGCACACGCCACTGACATTCAGGATACTTCACGTAATAGAACCATTCAGTGATTGACACGTGTATCCCGTGAATTTCGGACATTCTACGCCTATAAATAGACCCCCTGGGTCACTACATTTCACATCATTCTGATCTGAACTTCAGTCAGAGAGAAGTACACTTTCTCTCTCACAAAGTTCTTTCTCACTCTAAAACAACATTAGCCGCTTAGCAGCAGTGCGCTAGACGGATCATTACAGATTGATTGAGGCCACCCCACAGATCTTACATCTGTGTTCCGGGTCTGCAGAGATTATTTCTCAAGGGCAAACAACAATCAACAGTATACGCCACACGCTAAGCAGCTAATCTTCTGTACTAGTACCTTACAGCCGCTATACGAAAAATCGTACTAACACCAAGAAAATTACTTTCAGAGAGGGGAGAGTGGTGTTGACTAAGGTTTATGGCTGAATGGCTGTCGAGATTTCCTTCAGGAGGTGTAAAGAACAGATCCTTAGAAATTTGATCTTGACTACATCTAGCCATGGTCTCTTCCAGGTATTCATTGACGAGTTCTTGAAAAGAATCAGAGAGATTCATATCTTCTTCTCTAGGATGGTTCATGAGACGATCAACATTGAATGTGATTTCTTCTCCTCCAACCCTTAATTTCAAAGATTTCTCGTGCACATCAATTACGGCCTTGGTAGTATTCAGGAATGGTCTTCTAAGAATGAGTGGGACCTTCGTGTCTTCCTCAATATCCATAATGACGAAATCAACGGGAAATGCGAACTTATCCACTCTAACTAGGACATCTTCAGCTATTCCCCGAGGAATCTTAACTGATCTCTCCGCGAGCTGGATAGTCATTCTGGTAGGTCTTAAATCATTTAATCCTAGCTTTTTGAATAACGAATAGGGCATTAGGTTTACATTGGCTCCTAAGCCTGCTAATGCATTGCTAATTTGGACATCTTGAAGGTAGCAAGGTACCGTAAATCTTCCTGTATCTCCTAACTTAGGGGGAATTCCATATTGTAACACTAACGAGCATTCTTCACTTAAGGGCAAGCTAACTATCTCTCTTAATCTCTCTTTGTTTGAAAGCAGTTATTTAAAAATTTTAGCGCACTTTGGCATTTCTACTAAAGCATCTACTAGTCGTACATTCAAATGCAAATTCTTAATAATATCTCAATACTTAGCGAATTGTGCTTCTTGTTTTTCCTTCCTAAGCCTACCTGGGAAAGGTATGCGGGCGCGCAGAATAATTTCCGGGACCTTAGGAGAGATAGGTTCCGGTGGATTGACAAACGGGTCAATTGGCACAGGTTCCTTATCGGAAAAATCTTGTATGGGTATATTGACAGTTGTTTCCTTCCCTCCTCTAGTAATTACTAGGGCATCAAACTCACTGCACTCTATTTCAACTTTAGTGGTTAAACGTTTAAGCGTAAGCTGAAAATTGGTGATTAATTCTTCAAAGTCTTTACCAAAGTGTCGAACTTATTTTGACATTCTATGACTTGAAGGTTTATCGTGCATTGCTTTTTCATAAATTCAACTAAAATGTCCTTAGAGTGGAGAGTAGGTTTGTGCAACGGGAAGATTATATTATGATCCGAGCTATTTTGCTTTTTGTGTGCCCATCTAGGGTAAGGATACCTTAGATTGGTTCTAGTAGCATCGGAGTTTCTAGGAATTGGTAAACTTTGAAGAGTGAGGGTGAGATCTTGTAACCTGGTTTCAAGCATTTTTACCGTATGCGCGAAGACGTCATCCTTTTCTGCAGCTTCATTGCTCCAATCTTCCTGTTGTGAAGCTATTGTGTCCAAGAGATTTCATGCTTCGTCTGCTGTTCGGGACATGAAATTGCCTTGCGAGGCCATGTCTAGGAGAGACTTATCATCCTTGGTTAATGAAACGACACGACCCAATCCATAGGGACGAATACAATAACATATGATTACATCGCGAGGCATTTGACCTCTATATGATACGTTTTATAAACATTGCATTCTTTTGAAAAGATATACCATAAATGAATATTTAAAATTCAATGTTTTTGACATCTGATGATTTTTACATGTAGACAATCACCGTAAATAACAGTTTACAAGAATACTTCCGTTGACAATGCAGTCAAAATAAATACACGGTGATGATTTTGTGAATGCAATGCTTCCTCGAATAAAACATGTATGACTCCATGCACATGGTTTCTCTAACATATATTCAAACAGCGGAAGACTTCTAGGAACCTAAGAATAAACATGCTTTAAACGTCAACATAAAGTTGGTGAGATATAGGTTTAATGCTAGCAGCGTTATAAATATAGACCACAAGATTTCATATACATAAACGTTTTAATAAAAATATTCTAAGTGGTTGAGCACTTGATTACCATACTTAACATTTAATCAACGTCGCATATTCCCTTTATTATGAAATCTCACTACACTGTACCAAGTGTAGTCACCGAAACGAAGTACTGTGCAACCGTTGAATACTGGTCGTCCAGTCCGGTTGGGGTTGTCAGGCCCGATAGATCTATCAACAGGATTCGCGTATACAATACCACATGTAAATAGTAGTTACCAAGCTACAGGGAAGTATGCCAGTGGTACAACTCAACGTAGAATATATTTTTTTTATCACTTGTGTCCATAACGTAAATCATAAAATGCATGTATTCTCATCCCGAAATATTTAGAGTTTAAAAGTGGGACTATATACTCACTTTTGCCTTGAAGGTATTTAACTCGACTTGGTCTCCGATAGATATCACGAACCTAACCATATATATATAATATATCAACATATTTTCTTTTCAAGTAATCGTTACATATATATATATATATATATATATATATATATATATATATATATATATATATATATATATATATATATACTTATAATACTTTTAATATTTTCTTAGTCCGTAGTTAGCAGTCCGATGTTAGTGGTCCACAATTAGTTGCTTAATAAAATAAATAAAGACCCCATCGTATTCGTATTGATCAGAATTAATCTCGACCCATGGTACCATGTTGTCAAATGACGTGTTGCGTACATAAAGTACCGTGTTGTCAAATGACGTGTTGCGTACAATCATGAGGTCTTATGATTAATCTTCTCGTGTTGTTTACGGGTGGTCCTGAAATATATAAAATCAAATCATAAGTAATTATATATAAAATATCATATTAATTAGAAAAGATATGATTAATTTACTTTATCTCCAAATATTTTCGTAGCTAAACTAGCTTCGGATACCCAATCTTGTTTTAGTCGTAGTTTCTTCATTACAATTCCGTTTTTGTTGGTTCAACTTGCCACTTCCTTGGATCGAGTCAAATTTTAAGAATATGAACTGAAAATACCTTAGTTTCTATTCAAAATCACAGGTTATAGGTCAAACTTTGGTAAAACTTATGAAAGTGATCATTTTCCATCATAAAAACAACATTTAATGATCATTTTTCTAAAAATACTTACACTTTGAGTTAAACCATGAAATTTTTATGTGTTAACATATTCATACGAAATATCATTTTTCCAGAACATGAACTTCCAATTCAAAGTTCAAGATGGTTTTTAATTATCCAACCCAAAACAGCCCCCGGTTGCACTCCGACGACGTAGATTCAGTTTTTAAGGTGTTCTTTGTAAAACCAAGTTATATCTTGTTAAGTTAGCATATCATTATGATATATTACAGGTCTTGAAGTGTTTTAAAAGTTAAGTTAGAAGGATCTATTTAGTTTGCAAACAAGTTTGAAATCATTCAAACTATGTTCTTGTTGTTAAAATTTTACAATATAAAATAAGATAGCTATATAATTTTGAATCGAACAAGATTATGAAAAAGGTTACTACCTCAAGTTACTTGGACAAAGTTACTGTAAGAGATAAGAAAAAATCTTGGAATCAAAGAGTGGTGGAGTTAGATCAAAAGGTTGGAAGTATACTTCTTCAAATGGGTGGTTATTTTGATATGTTCTTGAAAGAGTTTTCTTATGGTGTTTAAGGCTTGTAATTGAAGCTAAATGATGGGAAAAATGCTTGGAGATGATCAAGTATGAAGTTAGGAGTATTTTGAGAGAGAAATGAGGGTGTAGGTATGAGAAAATGGAGTGAAGAAATGGTGTTCATTCATAAAAACGTTTTTAGTTTATAAAGAAAGAAAAGGATTCCTAATTTTGTTTTCTTACTAATAATTCATGCTACTTGACAAATCCTAGTTACCTCATATCTAGGGCAGTAATAATGTTGATTAGGATGTTGATTTGATGTGTATATACCAATAGTAAATACATATAGAAGCTGGGTATGATACGGGTACATATACCCTAGATATACGTATAGAAATCTTGAGGAAATGGAATGAGAATTCAAATATAGCTATCTTTTGTGAATATACTTATATTGTTTTATGTATTTAAGTCCTTAAAAAGTGATTAAATACATTATATATACGATACATGTATAAGCATTATAGGTTATAAGTATATATATCAAAGAATGTTATGTATAGTTATCGTTTTGAAAACTTAAGTTAGTAGTTTCAAAATATTCTTATAACTCATTGTCATTAGTACACAATGAGATGTTAAACCATCTTTAGATCATGTTAAATATATATAAATACATATATATACACAAACGTATAATTATCGTATGTTATATAGTTCGTGATATCATCGGTTAAATTGGACGGTCAAACGTTGTGTAAAACTCTTTTCAAAAAAACAAGTCTCAACAATTTGGATTGCTTATCATGTTGGTAAGGTTTAATTTATGTAAATATTAATCTCATAAGTATAAAACGATTGGAAAAATCAACGGGTCGTTACAGTACCTACCCGTTAAATAAATTTCGTCCCGAAATTTGAATGGGATGGTCATGGCTGACAATAAGTATGTTTTCATGACGTATACGAGTTGGAAATTAGAGTTTTATTATCATCAAGTAATATTGATAAAGTAATTTAATTTTTGTGAAGAGTATGAGTGAGGCTATCACCAAAGGGTGAAATGAGTAGGTATAGATTCGTCATATCTTTTGACGTAGATAGGATTGATTTCCAAGTTCAAGAGATTTGGAGTAAAATCTTCATAATGAGATTTGATTCTTCGATAATCAAGGAAATTAGAATCTGCTTTAAATGCGATCATCTATTTTGATTGCTCTGTCGGATCTTTTACTATAAATCCACCTCCCTTCATTTCCTTACAACTCATACCTTCTATTCTTCCTCCCTCAATTTATACTTTAAAACATTTATCAGTATGCTTCATCCAGTACTGATCCTGGATATACTCTTAACTTTCATCTCTGTCATTCTTCTTTTTCATCTACCTCCGGAGAATTTTATTTATTTCTACTATTACCTTGGGGTTATAGTATTGTTAATTCTCCCGTGCCTTTACGTTGCAATACGTATTGATATACACGGTTTGTAATTTATTTGTTGTTGTCGAGCTTTATATTTTCTTTTATATTCAACAGTTCCATACTTCTGTTTCCTCTTCCCGACTTCGAGTCAAGCGAATAATGGTCCGAAATTCGTAGGTATGGATTTTGAAATAAACATAGTTAATGTTCTAAGAAGGAAATAGTAATTGCACGATCTTGATTTGGTAAGTTACCAGAATGTCCGAAAAGATAGAATTATCAAGGAGATATGTTCTTAATATGTTTGGAGATTGGGTAGAATGTAAGAGTTGTGTAACATGGCACATGATGACGTTATGATCTGTGAATGATTATGTTCCATTTAGAAACTCAGCATGAATTACTGTAATATAATCACGTTGATCAAGTGTCATTATATTATACTAATTCATGCTTCAGTTTCCAACACTACTTCAAAACATTCATATTTTAAACTCGAATTTTTCAGAATTTAGAAACTAACACAGTTTCTTTTATGTTGTAACGCAAATATTGTGAAGAGATAAATGATTTTTGATGAGGATAGTTGGGAATATATCTTCAGGAATATCGGAGATATTTATAATGAAAAAATACGATGATATCTTAGAATATCTAAGATAAGGGAATGACGCGGAAAATCTGTCTGTGAAGGTTTAGAATAAGGAGTAAGGTTTACTAACGATTTCAGAAGACACTGAATCATTTGAATCCTTTGAAGGTAGATTTCGTCATTGTGATTTGTCCACGACCTCCTTTATACTTTGCTCAATCCGTTTTCCAGTACCAAATTTTTCGTTTGAGCTTTTCCAATCTATTATTCTTTGTTGTCAAACTTCTGACCGTAATTGTTGTCTAATGTCTTTACCACTTTATCAGTCTTTTCCAAAACTTAATAGCACTAATTCGTAGACTGGAGCATTTTTCAGAAACTTCACATTTGAAATATGTAATTCTTGGGGATAGACGTTGTGTGTATATATATATATATATATATATATATATATATATATATATATATATATATATATATATATATATATAACTGCCGAAATAGAAATGCTGCGAGATTTCAAAATACCAATTGTTGATTCCGCCAAAGGGGTAACGAGTTGCTGGTACATCTGCTGATAATGTCGTGGAATATAAAAGGTTCCCTGGTAACAAAAGGGTAATCGTATGTAATACAGGTTATAATAAGGTTACTTCGAATGGAAAGTCGAGGTTGACTTGCTGAAACTGTGACAAAATTTGCTATTTTGAAAAGGAATCGCAAAGTTATTTTTGCTAATAAATGCTAAAAGATTTAACGCGGATATGTGTTAAATTATGTCCTTGGTTTCGAGAGCTTTTCAGGTGCAAGACTGCGGGTAATGTGTGGTTGGATCATCATCTCGATTGTCTATTATTTGAAGTGTCTTCAGGAATTTCGAAGGGTTTGATCATAGATTGTAATCGTTAATATACATATGATGTTTTAGGACTTTGAATGATACAAATATTTTTCTGGGTTCCAAGAATCGAATGATGTTCTAGCATAGTTTTGAAGTCAAAGTATAGTTTTGAAAGATGTAAGAGTCCTAAGAGTGATGTCTTCTGTTAAGTCTTGACTTGGATTTTGTTTTGTCGTAATCAAATTTGTATGAGAATGGTTGTTTTGATTTCTATAAAAGAATGTATATTATTGTGAAGGTAGTGAGTATAGTTGATGATTGTTGAATCAGAGTAGAAGAATATAATCATATTAATTGTGAATTTATATATCTCTCGGGTATTACCTACCCGTTAAAAAAATTTCACAAGTAATGTTTTGTACCAGAGAATTTTATTACAATCTTTATGAAAATATATGTACATATATATCTTCTTCAGATGTAATCATGAATTTAATAAGTCAATATAATATTAGACTCATTCGATTTTCGGTTTGAGCTAGAATAAGTAATCTCTAAAATGATTAGGAACCACATATTCTTCACAGAATATTAATGAAGTTATGGATCAATACTTCATTATTTATTCTTATATATATTTCCTTAGTGAATCATGCCGATACTCATTGATCTCTTGCTAACTTCGCAAGATATGAATGTTGTTTCCCAGTAAGCTTCGAGTACATTGAAGATAAAGTGTAAAATCAAACATATTATTGAATAATACACTTGGTTTATTATAAAACGAAATTCATTGAATTGAAATAGGGATTGTAGTTAACGATGATTAAGTTGCTGACGAAGGACGTACATCATTGCATATTTGTGATATGAATTTAAACGAGTAGTATCTACCCTTTTTCAATTCATACTTAATAGCTTAGTACGAAAAGATTTATTTTGGTTTCCGAATTCATATATATAAAACATTTATATAAATTCTTCAGAAGAATGAGTTAATACTTCATAACTCGTTGATGCAATATACGCGTTATTGATGATGTCCACGGTGATTCTTGAACTGGTGGAGCTTGTGATGTTAAAGTTGCTGACAATTCTAACGATGTTGACAGCACTGACTGTGTTGGTGAGGCTAAGGGTACTGCTGATGCTGTTGGTAAAACAAGTCTAGCTTGTACCTTACGCATCATTCTTGTCAGGGTTTCTACTCTTCCTTTTATCATTTCTGTCCACTCATCTGATTTATGGTTAAGGCAGAAATAGGTAATCTCTATGTCTTTAGAGATTACATAATCACCATAGAATGTTTCTCCGATGAAGTTATGAATCAATACTTCATCGTTTATTGTTGTTGGTACTTCTTGGTATCTATGGTGCGTGTGACGTTGATATCCGAGGTACGGATGGTGATATTGAGGCGTGTGATGCGGATGTGATTGTTGGTGGTGGTAATGATCCTGTTGATGTTGATGTTGGTGATAAAGTTGATGCTGGTGATGCTGCTGGTGCTTAGGGTATTGAGGCTTGCGATGTTGATTTATTGACGGTACTGGTTATGCTGCTGATGCTGCTGATGGTGTTTGTAACTTTCGTACCGTATTCTCCAAAGCCACTACCCGAGTGCGAAGCTCGTTGACTTCTTCTATTACACCGGGGTGATTGTCGGTTCGGACGAGCGGATAAATAAAATCTAGAATTTTATGTAGTATATAATCGTGACGAGATACTCTGGAAATGAGAGAGAAAATGGTTTCTCGAACAGGTTCGCCGGTAAGTGCTTCAGGTTCATCGTCAAGAGGGCAATTTGGTGGATGGAAGGGATCACCTTCTTCTTGTCTCCAATGATTGAGGAGGCTACGAACCCATCCCCAATCCATCCAAAATAGATGATGACTGATTGGTTGATCCATTCCGGTCACACTGCTTTCGGAGCTTGAGTGGTATTCTAGATCGGAATCCGAGGGACTTCAACTAGTGACGAGTTCCATTTCGTATGATTGAATAAAGGATTTTTCGATATGAAATGATTTTTCGGCTATCGGGTGGTATTCTAATTATATAGAATATCCACATATACAGAACAAAAGATCTCATAGATTACGGAGGGATTTACAGAATATGTCAGACAAAGTTTACAGTAACAAATACGCGTAGATATGAATTAGCAAATACGCTAAGATATGAATTTTGTCTATACACCATTCATGCAATGAATGCAGTAAGACGCGTTTAGACTTAAGATGATAAGCAGGTAATTTCCTACAGATGATAAGTAGATGATTTTCGACACAAAATGATAAGCAAAATTTTGACATGCAGACACGGTCGAAGTCCAGACTCACTAATGCAACCTAACGACTTATCAGTTAGACACACTAATGCAGACCTGGTTCGCTAAGACCACCGTTCTGATACCACATGAAACGACCCGACCCAATCCATAGGGACGAATACAATAACATATGATTACATCGCGAGGTATTTGACCTCTATATGATACGTTTTATAAACATTGCATTCAATGTTTTCGACATCTGATGATTTTTACATGTAGACAATCACCGTAAATAACAGTTTACAAGAATACTTCCGTTGACAATGCAGTTAAAATAAATACACGGTGATGATTTTGTGAATGCAATGCTTCCTCGAATAAAACATGTATGACTCCATGCACAAGGTTTCTCTAACATATATTCAAACAGCGGAAGACTTCTAGGAACCTGAGAATAAACATGCTTTAAACATCAACATAAAGTTGGTGAGATATAGGTTTAATGCTAGCAGCGTTATAAATATAGACCACAAGATTTCATATACATAAACGTTTTAATAAAAATATTCTAAGTGGTTGAGCACTTGATAACCATACTTAACATTTAATCAACGTCGCATATTCCCTTTATTATGAAATCTCACTACACTGTACCAAGTGTAGTCACCGAAACGAAGTACTGTGCAACTGTTGAATACTGGTCGTCCAGTCCGGTTGGGGTTGTCAGGCCCGATAGATCTATCAACAGGATTTGCGTATAGTAGTTACCAAGCTACAGGGAAGTATGCCAATGGTACAACTCAACGTAGAATATATTTTTTTTTATCACTTGTGTCCATAACGTAAATCATAAAATGCATGTATTCTCATCCCGAAATATTTAGAGTTTAAAAGTGGGACTATATACTCACTTTTGCCTTGAAGGTATTTAACTCGACTTGGTCTCCGATAGATATCACGAACCTAACCATATATATATAATATATCAACATATTTTCTTTTCAAGTAATCGTTACATATATATATATATATATATATATATATATATATATATATATATATATACTTATAATACTTTTAATATTTTCTTAGTCCGTAGTTAGCAGTCCGATGTTAGTGGTCCACAATTAGTTGCTCAATAAAATAAATAAAGACCCCATCGTATTCGTATTGATCAGAATTAATCTCGACCCATGGTACCATGTTGTCAAATGACGTGTTGCGTACATAAAGTACCGTGTTGTCAAATGACGTGTTGCGTACAGTCATGAGGTCTTATGATTAATCTTCTCGTGTTGTTTACGGGTGGTCCTGAAATATATAAAATCAAATCATAAGTAATTATATATAAAATATCATATTAATTAGAAAAGATATGATTAATTTACTTTATCTCCAAATATTTTTGTAGCTAAACTAGCTTCGGATACCCAATCTTGTTTTAGTCGTAGTTTCTTCATTACAACTCCGTTTTTGTTGGTTCAACTTGCCACTTCCTTGGATCGAGTCAAATTTTAAGAATATGAACTGAAAATACCTTAGTTTGTATTTGAAATCACAGGTTATAGGTCAAACTTTCTTAAAACTTATGAAAGTGATCATTTTCCATCATAAAAACAACATTTAATGATCATTTTTCTAAAAATACTTACACTTTGAGTTAAACCATGAAATTTTTATGTGTTAACATATTCATAAGAAATATCATTTTTCCAGAACATGAACTTCCAATTCAAAGTTCAAGATGGTTTTTAATTATCCAACCCAAAACAGCCCCAGTTGCACTCCGACGACGTAGATTCAGTTTTTAAGGTGTTCTTTGTAAAACCAAGTTATATCTTGTTAAGTTAGCATATCATTATGATATATTACAGGTCTTAAAGTGTTTTAAAAGTTAAGTTATAAGGATCTATTTAGTTTGCAAACAAGTTTGAAATCATTCAAACTATGTTCTTGTTGTTAAAATGTTACAACATAAAATAAGATAGCTATATAATTATGAATCGAACAAGATTATGAACAAGGTCACTACCTCAAGTTACTTGGACAAAGTTACTGTAAGAGATAAGAAAAAATCTTGGAATCAAAGAGTGGTGGAGTTAGATCAAAAGGTTGGAAGTATACTTCTTTAAATGGGTGGTTATTTTGATATGTTCTTGAAAGAGTTTTCTTATGGTGTTTAAGGCTTGTAATTGAAGCTAAATGATGGGGAAAATGCTTGGAGATGATCAAGTATGAAGTTAGGAGTATTTTGAGAGAGAAATGAGGGTGTAGGTATGAGAAAATGGAGTGAAGAAATGGTGTTCATTCATAAAAACGTTTTTAGTTTATAAAGAAAGAAAAGGATTCCTAATTTTATTTTCTTACTAATAATTTATGCTACTTGACAAATCCTAGTTACCTCATATCTAGGGTAGTAATAATGTTGATTAGGATGTTGATTTGATGTGTATATACCAATAGTAAATACATATAGAAGCTGGGTATGATACGGGTACATATACCCTAGATATACGTATAGAAATCTTGAGGAAACGGAAATGAGAATTCAAATATAGCTATCTTTTGTGAATATACTTATATTGTTTTATGTATTTAAGTCCTTAAAAGTGATTAAATACATTATATATACGATACATGTATAAGCATTATAGGTTATAAGTATATATATCAAAGAATGTTACGTATAGTTATCGTTTTGAAAACTTAAGTTAGTAGTTTCAAAATATACTTATAACTCATTGTCATTAGTACACAATGAGATGTTAAACCATCCTTAGATCATGTTAAATTTATATAAATACATATATATACACAAACGTATAATTATCGTATGTTATATAGTTCATGATATCATCGGTTAAATTGGACGGTCAAACGTTGTGTAAAACTCTTTTCAAAAACACAAGTCTCAACAATTTGGATTGCTTATCATGTTGGTAAGGTTTAATTTATGTAAATATTAATCTCATAAGTATAAAACGATTCGAAAAATCCGGGTCGTTACAGTTAAACCATTGTAAAACGTACAGATTATGTCTGCCCGACTAAACGAATGATTCAGACATCTTTTAAGCATCATCTTTATTCTATTCTATGCTAGACACAATGACTCGTTTTCTTTTTGAGAAAAGTTTGTGATGTCATTTCTTAAACAGGTTTGCAGGGAGGGTGGATAAAATTTGTTTAGAAATTTAGTGGCTAAATCCTCCCATGAATGGATTGAATTCGGGTTAAGTTCTTCAAACCATGCTAAAGCGTGTGCTGAAAGTGAATATTGAAAAAGATGAAGTTTCAAAATGTTTTTCTCGTTTTCTTCCTTCTTAAAAGAGTCAACCAGACTGATAAATTTATTTAAGTGAAAGTTTAGATCGTCAGTCGGTGATCCTTGAAATTTACAGATCATACTGACTAGTTTAATCATGTGTGAACTGATTTCAGGAATTCCTTCGGTTCTTAAGGTGATTGGTCCTCCTCTTTCCTCTAAGCATGACTTATGCATAGACGCAAGGGTATCTTGTTGTTCCATTTTTTAGATTTTCTATTTTAAAGACTTAAAAGTAACTTCTAGAAAATATTAATTTACTAAAAGGATCGATAATTTAATAAAAACAATTATTCTTGAAATTCGGTCGCTAACCAAATCGGATATCTTAACTGATAAGATTTCTTACAGATTACTTATATCGAGGTGGCCAGGCCGACTACGGAGAGGCAGGATCCTTTTGGATCCAATATAATTGGAGACTGTTCAGAAAATCCAACAACTAAGTTCGTGTATAATTGTCTTTCTTAGACACCACCAAACAACACTTTTGTCTGTTTAAAATCTTTTTCAATCAAAATATTCGATCCCGGCAGCGGCGCCAAGAAAAGCAGTGATATGACACTAAAGGACGGTTTTATTCGTGCGGTGTCGTTGGGCCACAGGACGTCCAGTTCGGTAGAACAAAGTAGCACATAGTGGTTTTGTTTATTTATATTGTGCGGGGCCTAAACTTACTTTTACTTTCTAAGGTGTAGAAGGTGTAAGTTAACCTAGTGTCATGTTTTTTTTTATATATTAACGAATTGAAGATCAAGTGGATAATTATCTTTTAGTTAAATGTCCCAGATAAAAGATACTAGTTGGTTTTAGCTAAAAGTCCTAAGTGCAGAAAGGTAAATAAGTGGAAGGATATTCGGAGTATGCAGATCAGGAAAATGTTGACCAAGATATCAGTGTTGGGTTAGGGAAAGGTAATTATGCTTATGTTAAGACTATGCTTGGAATGATGTAGATCTGGTTGGATGAGCCAATTACACAGACCTACTTGTCTCTGAACTCTCGGAGTTCTCTTTGAGCAGTGAGAAGTATGTCACTTGGTCATATAATTGAAGGGTAGCTATACCTCAGATGTTATTCGCAGTAAAGTACTAGGTTTATTAGTGAGTTGAGCTCTGATCCTAACCCTCGTTATCAGTTTAGTTAACTGAATAACAACGTGTCGTGTTGATTGAACACTTATCACAAACGGAAGGAATCCGTCGGTTTAAGTTAGCAAAACCTTAAATGAAAACTAACAACCATTCCATCATATTAATGAGATCATAACAATTCAGACATTATACAGCATTACAGTTGATATACTGAAAGTAAAGCAGATAGAAACCTAATGAATACATAAAAAGTTGATATGACTAAGTCCAAAGGCAACAATCAAACAAAAACATGCAATAGGCTTGGGTCACACAGTGAAGGCACTAACTAGATCTTAACAACTCCTAAGAAGTCTCTTCGAAACAGTCAATAGGCATACTAAGTCATTCATGTCTCAATTCCTAAGTTCCGTGTCCTAAAAGCGTATTAAATGCCTCTCGGGAACTCCGGCCACACCGAGTTCATAGAATCTTCAGATACAGTATAACCAGGGGTCTTAATCCTATGAAGTATCTAATTTCATATAGGTGGACAAGTCCTGATAACAACCTAGGTTTGTCAATCCTTAAGATGCTAGCATACAAATCTATCGGACTTCCTAGTTCAGTATTATAACGGTAATCGTACTAAATTAACATAATTACGCTAACCCAAACTTCTATCATGGCAACATACATATTAATTAAGCTATCATGGTAATATCGAAACGCATTATTAAACATAGAAGGTAAGAACACATGTTTAATACAAAAGACAAGTGTTTCGGATAAAAACCTGAAAAGGCCGAAGAAATCTGCCCGAGATCGCAGGGACTCGCCGGGATATCCTCCGGAAAATAAAAGCTAAGCTAACTACTACTAAAAACTAACTAAAAACTTGAAAATATGAAATGAATTACAAATTGAATGTGTGTTGAAATAGATGGAGAAAGCACTTTAAATATACTTGATTTTTGCCTGCAAACGGCTGGCAGGCCGTTTGGCAAGCCGTTTGGCAGGCCGTTTGCAGGGCCCGTTTGCCAGGTCAAGCCGTTTAAGGTGCCATTTGCTCTGACCATTTGGTAGGCCGTTTGCCATACTGGCAAGCCATTTGGCAGGCCGTTTGGCTTGCTAGTTTGCTGGATCGTAACTTGATTTCTTGTCTTTCACCGTTTTTGCTCTAGAATCTTCGTTTTAGCTCCGTTTTACTTGATTCTTTTTGCATCACCTTCGTAATTACTTAATCTACAAAATCAACCAAAAAGCAATAATTTTGCCAACAAAGTTTAAATCTTTATTGTTTTAGGTAGGGGTGTTCATCGGTTCGGTTTGTTCGGTTTATTCGGTTCGGTGTATTCGGTTTTGAAATTTATTTGAGCAAAACCGAAAACCGAACCGAAAACCGAATTCAAGGTTAAAACTGAACCTAACTGAAAACCAAATTCAAATTCGGATTCGGTCCAGTTTTCGGTTAAAACCGAATATTATGAAAAAAACTGAGAACGATGGTAGTTAAATTGTGGCATTACTGATGTCTTAGCAATTTATATCCCAAAACAATGACGTACTATTAAATTATCAAGAATCCGATAATTTATTAATATTTATAGCTTAATTATGACGTTTACCGCTTCTGTTATTAAGAAGAACATAATAATTTAAGTAACATAATTATAATTGAGATACCAAATCGTCATATGGGTGAGAACATATGTTATTGATTAGATCCCAAATTATAATGACATTAAAACATAAATATACAAATTAAATATATAAAAATTTTGAATTCGGTTTTGAATTCGATTTTCGGTTAAACCGAATTAAGAATTTTCAAAACCAAAACCGAACCGAAAACCGAATTCAAATTCGGTTTCGGTTTGACACGATCCGAAAACCATTTTTCAAATTCAGTTTAGTTTTTTCCGGTTTGGTTTAGGTTTGGTTTTCGGGTTCCACGGTTTCAAACCAAATACTGACCATCCCTAGTTTTAGGGCTTAATATTGGGGATAAAAATGTGACTTTTTGGCCGATATCAAGCACGCAACCCATTCCTTGATGTGAAGCATCACAATAAACAACAAAATCTTCACTTCCCTCGGGTAGGGACAATATTGGTGCAGTTGTTAACTTCTCCTTCAATAACTGAAATGCAGTTTCTTGCGGTTCTGACCACTCATACTTCTTGCCTTTATGAGTCAACGCAGTTAATGGTCGAGAAACCTTAGAGAATCCTTCAATGAATCTCCTGTAGTAACCAGCTAGACCCAAAAATTGCCGGATCTGAGTTGGCGTCTCTGGAGTTTCCCCATTCTTAACCGACTCAATCTTTGCTGGATCGACCTCTATTCCATTGGCCCCTACAACATGGCCAAGAAATTGTACCTCTGGTAACCAAAAGTCACACTTAGAGAACTTTGCATACAACTGCTCTTTTCTAAGCATAGCCAATATCGAATGTAGATGCTGTTCGTGCTTTTCCTTGTTCTTGGAGTACACCAATATATATCATCGATAAACACAATGAAGAATTTATCTAGATATGGCTTACACACACGGTTCATGAGATCCATGAATACTGCCGGTGCGTTCGTCAAACCAAACGGCATCATTGTAAACTCATAATGTCCATAACGTGTTCTAAACACCATCTTCGGAACATTCGCTTCCTTGACCCTCAATTGGTGATATACGGATCTCAAATCAAACTTCGAGTAACAACTAGATCCCTGTAGTTGATCAAGTAAGTCATCAATCCTCGGTAGCAGATACCGATTCTTGATTGTTAACTTGTTCAACTCTCTATAGTTGATACATAATCTCATCGTCCCATCCTTCTTCTTAACAAACAAGACCGGAGCTCCAACTCAGAAATTCATGGCTTTGTGACCCACCTTCTAGTACCTGTCACAAATTAGGGTATTACAACCCTGATGTTCTGCACCATAGGAAGCTCCCGTAGTTATAAAGGTGCAACCCCGTATATTGTACGCGTAACGGGTGCAGCAGCTGGCACAAAATTAATCCGAAATTCGACTTCACGGTGGGGTGGACGTGTAATCTCAGGATAATCTTTAATAGTCGGGAAATATTCGGGTCTGTTAAATGTCGATTCATCTTTACTCACATGTACCAGAATTGCGAGACATTCCTATCTCATGTACTTTTGGACCTTCGAGTAAATAGTGTAACATGACGGTGTACTGATCTCCCCTCCGTACGCCATTATCATCGGTGAAAGGAATTCCAATAGCCTTCTGGTCATAGCTGCCTTGGTTGTATCGTTAGATAACCAGTTTGTTTCAACCATGAGGTTAAAACTTCCCAGTTTAATAGTTCTATAGAGTACACTTTATTTAAGGAAGGTACATGGTTATAAACGTTATGACCAAATTCTCTAGCGTTAAAGCTTCTATCAGCACTGGTGTTTACAGTATTTATAAACTTTATGATCGATGAGTGAGAACAATCTCTTGACGAATTTCATGGAGAACGATACTGAACAAGGTGTAATGGTAACTCAAACAAAATCTGATATTTAATCGAAAAGGGTTGGTACAAACCCCCAGACATGTGTGTCTCGCAGGAAACAGATGAAGTGTAGTTCGCGTTGATGTGTTTAAAGTTGGTTAGTAAGGTTTGTGGGTAAAATGAAAATGATTGCCGCTTAAAAAAGGTACGTTGGAACAGAATGAGAAGGGATATGGTAACTAGTAGTATTACCAGTGGCAATGAGTAGTGGCATTAGCGATAAGTAGCGATGGGTTGTGATAAGAAGTGATGATAGTAGTGACGTATAAGTTGTTAGATAGCATGCTCGCATCATAAGTATATATACATGTATACTAATGCACCCAATAAGGCATAATAGTTATCAGTCGGTAAGCTCGTGTTGGGAAACAAAATCATGAACGGCGGGTGGCTGAATGATAGGTAAGTTGGAAATCGAGTAGACAATATCTACTACGTATTGTGCGGGCTGTTACCAGGAATTCCTCCTCTAAAGACGTATCAGAAATGAGTTGTGATGCACAGTAGCGAGTAGTAAAACGTGGAGGTGTTAGTAGTGACAAGTTATACTTAGTAGTGGTAAGTAGTAATGAGTAGCATTTAGTAGTAGCAAGTAGCAAGGGATAGCGGTAAGTAGTATTTAGTAATGACAAGCAGTGAGAAGTAGTGATCAGTCGTGACTAGCAGTGAGAGGCGGCGTTGAGCAGTAGTTAACAGCGATAAACAGTACTGAGTAGTGGTATGACATGACGAGTGTGTTCAAGTAGTGTCTTTGTAGTGACAAGTAGTGATCGGTGGTGACAGATAGTATCGAGCAGTGACGAGTTGTGTCATGATTATAAGTTACTTACAAGTTATATTAACAATAAATTTGCACAGTGTAAGTTTCTTCTCACATTTGAGATTACACGTTTTTTTTCTAAACGTTGTTTATCCAAGTAACCTACTTGACTCGTGTGAAGACCCGTCCTAATCCATCCGGACGAAGTCCATATCGATTATAAACAATTCACAACAGTTGATTACATCGCGAGGTACTTGACCTCTATATGATACATTTTACAAACATTGCATTCGTTTTTGAAAAGACAATCTTTCATTACATTGAAAGTTGACGGCATGCATACCATTTTATAATATATCTAACTATAATTGAATTAATAATAATCTTGATGAACTCAATGACTCGAATGCAACGTCTTTTGAAATATGTCATGAATGACTCCAAGTAATATCTTTAAAATGAGCAATTTCACAGCAGAAGACTTCTTTCATACCTGAGAATAAACATGCTTTAAAGTGTCAACTAAAAGGTTGGTGAGTTCATTAGTTTAATATAAATAAACATTTCCATCATTCTAATAGACCACAAGATTTCATATTTCCATTTCTCATAAACATACGTCCCATGCATAGAGACAAAAAATAATCATTCATATGGATTGAACACCTGGTAACCGACATTCACAATATGCATATAAGAATATCCCCATCATTCCGGGATCCTCCTTCGGACATGATATAAATTTCGAAGTACTAAAGCATCCGGTACTTTGGACGGGGCTTGTTGGGCCCGATAGATCTATCTTTAGGATTCGCGTCAATTAGGGTGTCTGTTCCCTAATTCTTAGATTACCAGACTAAAAAGGGGCATATTCGATTTCGATCATTCACCCATAGAATGTAGTTTCAATTACTTGTGTCTATTTCGTAAAACAGTTATAAAAACAGCGCATGTATTCTCAGTCCCAAAAATATATATTGCAAAAGCATTTAAAAAGGGATTAATGAAACTCATGCATATAATTATTGTAAAACAGTTAATAAAGCATTTGCATGTATTCTCAGCCCCAAAAATGTAAAGAGTAAAAGGGGATAAAATGAAACTCACCTAATGTATTTTGTAGTAAAAATACATATGACTATATTGAACAATGCAGGGTTGGCCTCGAATTCACGAACCTATATCATTTGTATATATATTAAAACATATAATCGTAACTGAACAAATTTATTTATTATATCTTCAATTTGTATATTTAATTTGTGTATATATTTAAAATGGTTAATCTTCATATAGTTATATTAATATATCCATACTTATATACGTACTTGTTATATTTAAAAATCGATAGTTTTGTTATTTGTATGCATTTATGTAACTAATATTAATAGATTTGATATATATAGTTATATGAAATTTTAATATAATTTTAGTATATGTAATAAGTATATTTTATGTACAAAATATTTATCTGTTTTAAAAAGGTAGTTTTTGGTATTAATATTAATAATCATATTACCTCATAATCATAATCATAACCCTATTCTTATTATCATAATCTTATTCATAGTGACATATATTTATGATCATATTTTACTTTCATTTTTATCATTATCCATATCTTCATATCTTGATATTTAGTTCATTTTTAGAATCACATTCTTTTAGAGTATTTTTATTATGTAAGTGTTTATGTTTGTAAACCTATTATAACTACAATTTACTACTAATGACAATAATGTTAATAAGTTTAAACATAACAATACTAATAATCACATTAGTAATAGAAATGTTAATATTTTATGTCATTAATAATAATAATAATAATAATAATAATAATAATAATAATAATAATAATAATAATAATAATAATAATAATAATAATAATAATAAAGGTAATAAAAAGGCTACCTTATAGTATCAAGCCTAAAAAAAAATAAACGCCAGTGCCTAGGCTCGAACCCTAGACCTCTTGTTGATTAGAAAACTCCTCAGACCATTTCTCCATCTCAGCTTTCTTGTTTTAATACACAATATAAATATACAAAAACCGTTAATAATCTGTTTCCTTCTTCATAAACTAACAACCTGATTTATCATCCTCATGATCAAACACCTCAGCCCTATTGTAGAAAACGAATAATGTGGCCGAACAACAATAAGATTTACGGCCCATAAAGAAGAAGAAAGGTGGCTCAAAATACAACACCAGAAGTAGTATCGGATTGCAAATGAAAAAAAAAAAATTATACAATCGCTATCCCATGAACCCACTGGTCGGCGACTAAGCAACTTATTCCTCATGCCTACTTTTGTCCAGGATATTTACAAATTAATGCATATTAATATTTAATAGAACACCTTTAAACATCATCATCAACTCGTTGTCTATAATAGGAATAAAAGAATGAAATGCAGTTGTAACATGAACGATCGAGGCAATCAAGTAACGGTTTGGTGGTATGTTACAACGACGGTAGCAAAAAAAAAAATGTAGCTGTAGCGAGAAGAAAGAAAAAAAATATATATATAGATATGGTGGTGATCAAATGGGTGGTGGCATGTAGAGCTGTTGTTTATGGTTTATGTTTTCTCGAACAAAAGAGTGGTGGAAGATGGTTCAAGGAAATGAAAATGGTGGTGAAGCTCGACAACTGTGACCAAAATGGCGGTTGCAAAAGGAGGTTCAAGATGGCTGATGATTTCGAGTAGTAGAATTCGTAGTAGGTGGTGGTGTTTGAACAAGAAGTTTTTAAGTGGGTTTCAATATTGGGTTCTCGGATGTGCAGCAAATCACAAGTTGGTTTCCTTGTTTGATATCTAGACAATTGCTAGAGAGTATATTAGTATTAAGAATCTTACATAGATTACGCCATAAGTTGCTAGTCGGGACTCATATAACTGAGTTCATCGAATGATCATGAGCATGAAGGGCGTCCGGTGTATGTTGTGTTGAGAACGTATGGTCTTGTTTTTGAGTTACTTCTTTAGCTGCGGTTACTGATGAGATAACTAGTGTGTTGATTCGAATGAGTTTTAAGAACATAATTTGGGCCATGGATTTTGGCTAGTTTGGCGAAGGATTTAGTGTGGTTGATCACTGAATAAATGTAGGCCTTGGAAAAATTTAAGTAATAAAAGGTGATCAAGTTTCATGTAGGTCGAGTATATATATATATGCATATTGTATATAATGAGTTACAGATGATGGATATAATATTTCATTAATCAATCAAGAACAGTATTTCTCAATCAATTTTTATGCACTCAAGTGTAATCATATCATTCATATATTGACACGGATTGAGAACTAAAAGTGATTCATTGAACTTTAACTCAAAGTAATATTGTTAAACGTTTAATCAATTGAAAATAGAGATCAATAATTTTAATAATAATAATATAATAATAATTATAATATAATTTAAAATAATAACGTGTGAAATCTTAGCAGTCATCTACTATTCCTTTCACGGACCAGATTTCGTGTTCCGTTGATCATCAGTGGCGGATAAAAAGTCTTCAGAAAAATCCCATATTTTTAAATTAACTATATTTATTAATTTTGGTCATTATGGTATAAAATTCGATCATAAATTATTAAATAAAAATTACATTAATTATTTAATCCCCACCCCTAAGTAAAATATAACAATTCTAAGATTTAACAAATAGTTCCTAATTATACTTTTAATAAGCCTATAGTTTATATAACTCATTTTCGGATCACCGTTTATTTTAAAATTACATAAGTTTGAATTTAACTTGCTTAATATCAATCGGAACATCAAACGAGTATTACAATCATTTAATATTTATTTTTAATACACTTTATTTATATATAGATATATTTTAAATAATAATTATTATAATATCCTATTTTTTATTTTATTAATTTTTTTTAATAACAACAACATATAATACTTCAAATTATATTTTGAATTATTATTTATATATGCATACACACATATCTGTTTACAATTAATTGTTCGTGAATCGTCGAGAGCAGTCGAAGGTTAATTGAATATATAAAACAGTTCAAAATTTCTGAGACTCATCATTACAGACTTTGCTTAACGTGTCGAAATCATATAAAGATTAAGTTTAAATTTGGTCGGAAATTCCCGGGTCGTCACAGTACCTACCCGTTAAAGAAATTTCGTCTCGAAATTTGAGTGAGGTGGTCATGAGTAACAATAAAAATGTTTTTATGACGAATATGAGTTGATAATTAGAGTTTTATCATCATTGGGTAATATGGATAAAACAATTCAATTACTCAAAGCGTACAAATGAAGCTATCACAAAAGATTGAGATAGAGATTTAAGTTTTGACGTAGTCACGGTGGATTTCCAGAATTCAAGGGATTTAGAGAAAATCTCCGTAATAAGATTTGATTCTTCGATAGTTAAGGAAATTAGAATCCTCCTTGGTTAAATGCGATGATCTGTCTCGATTGTTCTGTCTAATTTTTCACTATAAATCCACTCCCTTTGTTTCCATTATATTTTGGAGTTCCATCCTTTTGTTTTCTCTTCCTGGCTTTAAGTTAAGCGAATAATGATCCAGAATTCATAGGTATGAAGTTTCGAATAAACATGACTGATGTTCTAAGATAAAAATTGTATTAGCACGATCTTGATTGGTTAAATTACCAGAATTCAAGAGAAGAGATAGAACTATCAAGAAATTATGTTCTTGATATGTTTATAGATTAGATAAAATATAAGAGTCATGTAACATGGCACATGATGACGTTATAGTCTGTGAATCATCACGTTCCATTAGAAACTCAGCATGACTTACTGTAATATAATCACGTTGATCAAGTGTCATTATATTATACTAACTCATGCATCAATTTCCAACACTACTTCAAAATCATTCATAATTCAAACTTGAATTTTAAAGAAATTTAGAAACTAAAGTAGTTTCTCTTATGATGTAATATAGATAGCACGAAGAGATAAATAATTTCGGACAAGAATATTTATGAAAATATCCTCAGAAATATCGAAGATATTTATGATGATATTTTCAGAATTGCTAAGATCGAAGGTTGATGAAGAAAGATTTTTCACAAGATTTAACATGAGTACAGAGCAAGATATTCTCTAAAGATTTCATCGGATACAGAATTATCTGGATTCTTTGAATATAGGGTATGTTTCTTGTATTTATCCTTGGTCTCCTCCGTGATTAGCTCAAATCCATTTTCTAGTTCCAACTTTTCTGAGCTTTTCCAACATACTATTCTTTATCATCAAACTTCTGACGATTTAGGTCGTTTATGGTTGTCTACAGTTTCTGCTACTTCATTCAGCTTTTTCAACATTCAGAGTATTGATTTGTAGACTGAGTGCTTTTTATAATTTCAGAATGAAAGATCATAAATCTATGAGATAAATGTTATATATATACATATAACTGTTGATGTAGTAATGCTGCGAGTTTTCAAAATACTGATTGCTAATTTCTGGTAATTGGTAGGGCAATTCTCGTTACAAAGTGCGGATGAGTATATGAATAGGTTTTAACGAACTAATATAATGGTTATTCGAAGAGACTTAAGTCAATGAGTAATGAAGTTGTTTGTAAGTTTACTGCTAATGTGATGATATATAAACGGTTCTCCGGTAACGATGATGAAGAGCAGACTTATATGTCAAGATTATAATAAAGCTTATTCGAATGAAGGTCGAATTTGATTTGCTGGAGCTGTGACAAAATTGGCTAATTTGAAAAGGAATTGCAAAGTGATTTTCGGTAATAACAACGCCAAGGGAGCTAGCACAGATACGTGTTAAACTTTTACTCAGGTTCCGAGTGTTTTCAGGTGCATAACTATATGCATCGATCTTTTCTTCCGTAGATGAAGTGTGGTTGGTTTATCCTCTCGATTGAGGTGTTTTCAAGAATCATGAAAGATTTGAATGCAGATTGTAA
Organism: Rutidosis leptorrhynchoides; assembly: GCF_046630445.1. NCBI lineage: Eukaryota > Viridiplantae > Streptophyta > Magnoliopsida > Asterales > Asteraceae > Rutidosis > Rutidosis leptorrhynchoides. The sequence continues at coordinate 119,600,712 of NC_092341.1, forward strand.
TCGTCAAGATACAAATGAAGTTTAGGATGAAATCAAGTGGCAAACTTGAAGAATTGTTTAGTTTCATATGTTATAATCAATATTTTAATTCATTTTAATTGTCCAATGTTATTAGTCCACAGTCGATAGTCCACAATTAACAGTCCAATAATTCATATATAGTTTAATATATAATATTCGAATTAATTAATACGTATCGTGACCCGTATACATGTCTCAGACTCGATCACAACTCAAAGTATATATATTATTGTAGAATCAACCTCAACCATGTATAGCTAACTCCAGCATTACTGCATATAGAGTGTCTATGGTTATTCCAAATAATATATATATATGTGTCGATATGATATGTCAAAACCTTGTATACGTGTCCCGATATTTAAAGTGCGTAAAATAAATAACAGAAATTAAATGATGATAAATAAAATTGTGAGAATTAAAATTGCGATAAATAAATTGCGATAAATAAATGGCGGTAAATAAATGTAATAAGGAATTAACAGTTAGCTAGGAACAATTATCTAGGAACAGTTAGCGTGGATTCTTAACAAAATTTCTCATAGTTAATTTGTTTGTTTCTATCAAATTTTTATTTCGTCAAATGTGTTCTTCATTATGCCACTTGTTGGATTCTGATAGGTCAAAATCCAAATATGAAATTGAATGAAAATGGTTATTTTGGGGTGAACGGATACATATATCTGTGACTGTAAGTAGGATAGTAATTGACAGTCGAATCGGATTCAAAGATTGTACAGTGTAACTTATTAACGTGAAATCTAAATATTCCTCGGGTATTACCTACCCGTTAAAATATTTTCACCATTAACAGTTTGTACAAAAGAATTTTTAATTACAATCTTTATGAAAATATACTTACATATATATTTTCTTCAGATGTAATCATGGATTTAATGAGTCAATATGATATTAAACTCATTTGAGTTACCGTTATAACAAGAATATATAATCTCTAAAACATTAGAGATTACATAATTGCCATGTCGAACGAAGATAAATAATGTAGAACGTCATGTAGAATGATGATTATGCTCGAGGTACAGAACGAGATGTTGAGGCAAGGATTGTTGATGATACAGGTGCTGTTACTGATGGTACTATTGGTGCCGGTGATTTTGCTGAAGCTAGTAAATTTTGCACCATATTTTCCAAGGCTACAACTCGGGCGCGAAGCTTGTTGACTTCTTCCATTATTCCGGGATGATTGTCGGTCAAAACAAACGGATGAATAAGATCTAGAATTCGAGATAGTATATAATCATGACGGGGTACTTTGGAAATGAGAGAGAAAATGGTGTTTCCGATAGATTCGCCGGTAAGTGCTTCGAGTTCTTCACCAAGAGGGGAATTCGGTTGGTAGAAGGGATCGCCTTCTTTGCGTCTCCATTGATTAAGTCCACTACGAACCCATCAGATGAATTAGGGATGGATGATTGGTTGGTTCATTCTGGTGACGTTGCTTCTGGAGCTTAGATGACTATCCATTCGGAATAACTGTCGGGATAACTATCGGATTAGCTGTCGAAATCTGACGGACTCGAACTAGTTGAGGGATTCAACTCGTACGATCAGATGAAGGATTTTTGATAAGAAATAGATTATAGGATGTAGATTAGTATTCTGAAATACATAATTTACATATGCATATATAATACTAAAATCCCATAAGTTACATAGGAATCGACGGAAGCTGTCAGGCAAAGGTAACAATAACAGATACGCTAAGATATGAATTGTCAGATACGCTAAGATATGAATTTTGTCTATACACTATTCATGCAGTTAATGCATTAAAACATGTCCAGACTAAGAATGATAATCAAATGATTCCCTAAGAATGATAATCAGGTAATTTTCGACACGAAATGATAAGCAAAACTTTTGACATGCAGACACGGTCGAAGTCCAGACTCACTAATGCATCCTAACGACTTATCAGTTATACACACTAATGCAGACCTGGTTCTCTAAGACCACCGCTCTGATACCAACTGTGAAGACCCGTCCTAATCCATCCGGACGAAGTCCATATCGATTATAAATGATTCATAACAGTTGATTACATCGCGAGGTACTTGACCTCTATATGATACATTTTACAAACATTGCATTCGTTTTTGAAAAGACAATCTTTCATTACATTGAAAGTTGACGGCATGCATACCATTTTATAATATATCTAACTATAATTGACTTAATAATAATCTTGATGAACTCAACGACTCGAATGCAACGTCTTTTGAAATATGTCATGAATGACTCCAAGTAATATCTTTAAAATGAGCAATTTCACAGCAGAAGACTTCTTTCATACCTGAGAATAAACATGCTTTAAAGTGTCAACCAAAAGGTTGGTGAGTTCATTAGTTTAATATAAATAAACATTTCCATCATTCTAATAGACCACAAGATTTCATATTTCCATTTCTCATAAACATACGTCCCATGCATAGAGACAAAAATAATCATTCATATGGATTGAACACTTGGTAACCGACATTCACAATATGCATATAAGAATATCCCCATCATTCCGGGATCCTCCTTCGGACATGATATAAATTTCGAAGTACTAAAGCATCAGGTACTTTGGATGGGGCTTGTTGGGCCCGATAGATCTATCTTTAGGATTCGCGTCAATTAGGGTGTCTGTTCTCTAATTCTTAGATTACCAGACTAAAAAGGGGCATATTCGATTTCGATCATTCACTCATAGAATGTAGTTTCAAATACTTGTGTCTATTTCGTAAAACAGTTATAAAAACAGCGCATGTATTCTCAGTCCCAAAAATATATATTGCAAAAGCATTTAAAAAGGGATTAATGAAACTCACGCATATAATTATTGTAAAACAGTTAATAAAGCATTTGCATGTATTCTCAGCCCCAAAAATGTAAAGAGTAAAAGGGGATCAAATGAAACTCACCTAATGTATTTTGTAGTAAAAATACATATGACTATATTGAACAATGCAGGGTTGGCCTCGAATTCACGAACCTATATCATTTGTATATATATTAAAACATATAATCGTAACTGAACAAATTTATTTATTATATCTTCAATTTGTATATTTAATTTGTGTATATATTTAAAATGGTTAATCTTCATATAGTTTAATTAATATATCCATACTTATATACGTACTTGTTATATTTAAAAATCGATAGTTTTGTTATTTGTATGCATTTATGTAACTAATATTAATAGATTTGATATATATAGTTATATGAAATTTTAATATAATTTTAGTATATGTAATAAGTATATTTTATGTACAAAATATTTATCTGTTTTAAAAAGGTAGTTTTTGGTATTAATATTAATAATCATATTACCTCATAATCATAATCATAACCCTATTCTTATTATCATAATCTTATTCATAGTGACATATATTTATGATCATATTTTACTTTCATTTTTATCATTATCCATATCTTCATATCTTGATATTTAGTTCATTTTTAGAATCACATTCTTTTAAAGTATTTTTATTATGTAAGTGTTTATGTTTGTAAACCTATTATAACTACAATTTACTACTAATGACAATAATGTTAATAAGTTTAGATATAACAATACTAATAATCACATTAGTAATAGAAATGTTAATATTTTATGTCATTAATAATAATAATAATAATAATAATAATAATAATAATAATAATAATAATAATAATAATAATAATAATAATAATAATAATAATAATAATAATAATAATAATAAAAGTAATAAAAGGGCTACCTTATAGTATCAAGCCTAAAAAAAAATAAACGCCGGTGCCTAGGCTCGAACCCTAGACCTCTTGTTGATTAGAAAACTCCTCAGACCATTCCTCCATCTCAGCTTTCTTGTTTTAATACACAATATAAATATACAAAAACTGTTTATAATCTGTTTCCTTCTTCATAAACTAACAACCTGATTTATCATCCTCATGATCAAACACCTCAGCCCAATTGTAGAAAACGAATAATGTGGCCGAACAACAATAAGATTTACGGCCCATAAAGAAGAAGAAAGGTGGCTCAAAATACAACACCAGAAGTAGTATCGGATTGCAAATGAAAAAAAAAATTATACAATCGCTATCCCATGAACCCACTGGTCGGCCACTAAGCAACTTATTCCTCATGCCTACTTTTGTCCAGGATATTTACAAATTAATGCATATTAATATTTAATAGAACACCTTTAAACATCATCATCAACTCGTTGTCTATAATAGGAATAAAAGAATGAAATGCAGTTGTAACATGAACGATCAAGGCTATCAAGTAACGGTTTGGTGGTATGTTACAACGACGGTAGCAAAAAAAAAAAATGTAGCTGTAGCGAGAAGAAAGAAAAAAAATATATATATAGATATGGTGGTGATCAAATGGGTGGTGGCATGTAGAGCTGTTGTTTATGGTTTATGTTTTCTCGAACAAAAGAGTGGTGGAAGATGGTTCAAGGAAATGAAGATGGTGGTGAAGCTCGACAACTGTGACCAAAATGGCGGTTGCAAAAGGAGGTTCAAGATGGCTGATGATTTCGAGTAGTAGAATTCGTAGTAGGTGGTGGTGTTTGAACAAGAAGTTTTTAAGTGGGTTTCAATATTGGGTTCTCGGATGTGCAGCAAATCACAAGTTGGTTTCCTTGTTTGATATCTAGACAATTGCTAGAGAGTATATTAGTATTAAGAATCTTACATAGATTACGCCATAAGTTGCTAGTCGGGACTCATATAACTGAGTTCATCGAATGATCATGAGCATGAAGGGCGTCCGGTGTATGTTGTGTTGAGAACGTATGGTCTTGTTTTTGAGTTACTTCTTTAGCTGCGGTTACTGATGAGATAACTAGTGTGTTGATTCGAATGAGTTTTAAGAACATAATTTGGGCCATGGATTTTGGCTAGTTTGGCTAAGGATTTAGTGTGGTTGATCACTGAATAAATGTAGGCCTTGGAAAAATTTAAGTAATAAAAGGTGATCAAGTTTCATGTATGTCGAGTATATATATATATGCATATTGTATATAATGAGTTACAGATGATGGATATAATATTTCATTAATCAATCAAGAACAGTATTTCTCAATCAACTTTTATGCACTAGAGTGTAATCATATCATTCATATATTGACACGGATTGAGAACTAAAAGTGATTCATTGAACTTTAACTCAAAGTAATATTGTTAAACGTTTAATCAATTGAAAATAGAGATCAATAATTTTAATAATAATAATATAATAATAATTATAATATAATTTAAAATATAACCGTGTGAAATCTTAGCCGTCATCTACTATTCCTTTCACGGACCAGATTTCGTGTTCCGTTGATCATCAGTGGCGGATAAAAAGTCTTCAGAAAAATCCCATATTTTTAAATTAACTATATTTATTAATTTTGGTCATTATGGTATAAAATTCGATCATAAATTATTAAATAAAAATTACATTAATTATTTAATCCCCACCCCTAAGTAAAATATAACAATTCTAAGATTTAACAAATAGTTCCTAATTATACTTTTAATAAGCCTATAGTTTATATAACTCATTTTCGGATCACCGTTTATTTTAAAATTACATAAGTTTGAATTTAACTTGCTTAATATCAATCGGAACATCAAACGAGTATTACAATCATTTAATATTTATTTTTAATACACTTTATTTATATATAGATATATTTTAAATAATAATTATTATAATATCCTATTTTTTATTTTATTAATTTTTTTTAATAACAACAACATATAATACTTCAAATTATATTTCGAATTATTATTTATATATGCATACACACATATCTGTTTACAATTAATTGTTCGTGAATCGTCGAGAGCAGTCGAAGGTTAATTGAATATATAAAACAGTTCAAAATTTCTGAGACTCATCATTACAGACTTTGCTTAACGTGTCGAAATCATATAAAGATTAAGTTTAAATTGAAATGTCCCGTTCTTATTGATTAAAAACGTTCCATATTAGTTGATTTCGTTGCGAGGTTTTGACCTCTATATGAGACGTTTTTCAAAGACTGCATTCATTTTAAAACAAACCATAACCTTTATTTCATCAATAAAGGTTTAAAAAGCTTTACGTAGATTATCAAATAATGATAATCTAAAATATCCTGTTTACACATGACCATTACATAATGGTTTACAATACAAATATGTTACTACAAAATAAGTTTCTTGTATGCAGTTTTTACGCAATATCATACAAGCATGGACTCCAAATCTCGTCCTTATTTAAGTTTGCGACAGCGGAAGCTCTTAATAATCACCTGAGAATAAACATGCTTAAAACGTCAACAAAAATGTTGGTGAGTTATAGGTTTAACCTATATATATCAAATCATAATAATAGACCACAAGATTTCATATTTCAATACACATCCCATACATAGAGATAAAAGTCATTCATATGGTGAACACCTGGTAACCGACATTAACAAGATGCATATATAAGAATATCCCCATCATTCCGGGATACCCTGTGATGACCCGGGAATTTCTGACCAAATTTAAACTTATTCTTTATATGATTTCAACACGATAAGCAAAGTCTGTAATGTTGATTAACAAAGTTTGTAAACTATATTCATAATATCATTTGACCTTTGACTATTCCCGACGATTCACGAACCACTATCTGTAAATAAATAAATATATATATTAATTTGAAATAGAAAATTTTATGATCTAATTCATTTGTGTAAATAAAATAATATATGATATTAATGTAAATCTTTACATATATGAAAAGTATATTGAAAATATATATATTATTTAGAATTTAATAAACGATTGTAGCACTCGATAGTTATTTGAACAAGTTGAAATCAAACTTATATGATTTTAAAATAAATAGTTATCCGAAAATGAGTTATATTAATCGTAGGCCTATTAAAAATATATTTAGAAGCTAAATAATAAATTTTAACACTTTTTATATTTTACCCTGGATCGAGCGTGGACAGATGAATTAATTTTTATTTTATAATTTTAAAGAATTAATGACCGGTTTTTACACCATAATGACTAAAATAAATAAATATAATTACTGTTAAAAATTGGGAGTTTTAGGAAGACTTTTGGATGTAAACTATTTAGCAATAAACCACGATGTATCACTCCGTATAAAACTATCGTTCGATTAGGACAAAATGGCGATGGATCTATTTTTTTTTTTTTTTTTTGCACATTCTATCTTCATTCATTGACTACATTGCTATTATTATAATTAAAATTATAATTAAAAATTAAAATTATAACTACTACAATTATTATAGTTATTATTATATACATAATGCATCCACCAACATCCACATCTATCAGTTTCTGTTTTTGATCACAAGCTCCAAACACACTTTTGACTTATTTAATATAAAGGTAACACATACATGCATATTAACTATTAAATGATACCTCAGTTTCTTGTTTTGTTCAACTCAAAATCAACCATCACAATTTTTCACACTTTGTCTCCATCTTTATATACGCGTTCATAAATTTGAATTCATAACCACTCATTCACTCCTCAATAATCAACACTCTCAAAAATTCAATACAAACAAATAAATAAAGACGTCACTAGTTGAAATTCTCATGGGATGGTATTTGCAACCTTCATGGCAGTTTCGGGTACCATGATCTTTATTACCATACTTTGAAACAACGACAACTTCATCAAATGAGAATCGTGTACCATTGGTATTGTATGCTATTGTTTTCGTTTCTACTTCTGATTGCTCGAAAACCATATATATATATATATATATATATATATATATATATATATATATATATATATATATATATATATATATATATATATATATCACACATCACACCCATCTAATCAACACCATTGCCATCATGACCTTTAAACTTTCGGCCCATCAACACCACCACTCATCGCCACCGTAGAACCACCCTCAACCATCACTCCCTCTTCCTCTCTCTCTAAAATTTTGATCGTGAATCACAAACCACCACCATATCTATTTTTCTTTCGCTACAGTTACATTTTTTTTCTTCTTTCTATTGCCGTCGCTGGAACACACCACTAAACCGTCACCTAGACATCACCATCCACCATGAAAAACCATGATTTTGATGCGATCTTTTTTCTGTTTTTGTTTTAGTCGAGTAACACTGACACCACTACCATTAACACCATAAAACTATCATCTCCATCACCATAAGAACCAACTAACCGCCACTTTCATGAACCCAAGAACACCACCGAAGAACCTCCTTAAACCCATCGCAATTTTTTTTCTTCCTTCTTCTTTCCTTCGGTTCGATTGACTACTATGGTCTTTCTGCAACTGTCTTACTGTTATGCTGCTATAAAAACTGGAACAACCACCACCTTATTCGCTACCTTGGAAACCCTATTCGCGATATAAAAAAAAAACGATCAACACCATAACTGCTACAGTAGCTGGGTTTTGTTGTTTCTATATGAACTATACCAAAACTGAACCCCACTTGATGAGTTGTTTCGTTTTCCAGACGGGTTGCATTAACCACAAATCCATCGATCACTCTATTTAAAACATAAGTGGGCTAGTGGACTTAATTATCTATACAAAAATGGACTTTTGTATTTGGGCTTCTTTAAATTTATTTGGGCTACTTTGATATACAAAACCCACTTGAGTTCTATGATGATGAAGCAAACAATACCAACGTTCTATTTCGACAAATCATGTTACCTGTTACAATTCGAATTTTTTTGTTGTTTTTGTTGTTGTTATTCGATGATGATGATGAACAAGATATAGATGGGTTTTGTTAGGAAGAAAAAGAAGTCTGAGATCGGGGTTAAATATATTTAAGTTACACATAATTACAGAAAGAAATTGATAGCTTGATGGTTAAAGGTGTTTGTGTCGAACGAGAGGTCGCGGGTTCAAGCCCGGGCATGGGCATCTTATTTTTTTTTTTTAAAAGCCTTGAAGGTAGTTTTTATTATTATTATTATTATTTTTATAAGTATTATGGTTATTAGTATTATTATTATTATTATTGTTAATATTAGGATTAGTAATTTAAGTATTAGTAAGTATCATTTTCTTTAATAATAATAATAATTATTATTATTATCGAAATTATTTTAATAAAAACTTAACATACCTTTTGAATTTAGATTAAAAATATGTAATAACTAATTATTTCAAATATTGAAAATAAATATATCTAAGATATGTATTAAAATAACATATAAATTAAGATACATATAAACAAAGTATATATTAGAAATTAATATAAGACTTTTATAAATATAATAATATATAAACTTGTTTAAATGTGATTATGTGTATTAATATCAATAATTGATATAGGTTCGTGTATCTGAGGCCAACCCTACGCTTATTCAATGTCGTCATATGTATTTTTACTACAAAATACATTAGGTGAGTTTCATTATTCCCTTTTTAAATGCTTTCGCAATATATATTTTTGGGACTGAGAATACATGCGCTGTTTTTATAACTGTTTTACGAAATAGACACAAGTAATTGAAACTACATTATATGGTTGAATGATCGAAATCGAATATGCCCCTTTTAGTCTGGTAATCTAAGAATTAGGGAACAGACACCCTAATTGACGCGAATCCTAAAGATAGATCTATCGGGCCCAACAAGCCCCATCCAAAGTACCGGATGCTTTAGTACTTCGAAATTTATATCATGTCCGAAGGAGGATCCCGGAATGATGGGGATGTTCTTATATGTATATTGTGAATGTCGGTTACCAGGTGTTCAATCCATATGAATGATATTTTTTGTCTCTATGCATGGGACGTATGTTTATGAGAAATGGAAATATGAAATCTTGTGGTCTATTAAAATGATGGAAACGATTGTTTATGTTAAACTAATGAACTCACCAACCTTTTGGTTGACACTTTAAAGCATGTTTATTCTCAGGTACGAAAGAAATCTTCCGATGTGCATTTGCTCATTATAAGGACATTACTTGGAGTCATTCATGGCATATTTTAAAAGACGTTGCATTCGAGTCGTCGAGTTCATCAAGATTATTATTAAGTCAATTATAGTTGAAAATATTATGAAATGGTATGCATGTCGTCAACTTTCGTTGTAATGAAAGATTGTCTTTTCAAAAATGAATGCAATGTTTGTAAAATGTATCATATAGAGGTCAAGTACCTCGCGATGTAATCGACTGTTGTGAATCGTTTATAATCGATATGGACTTTGTCCAGATGGATTAGGACGGGTCTTCACAGTTGGTATCAGAGCGGTGGTCTTAGCGAACCATGTCTGCATTAGTGTGTCTAACTGATAAGTCGTTAGGATGCATTAGTGAGTCTGGACTTCGACCGTGTCTGCATGTCAAAAGTTTTGCTTATCATTTTCGTCAGAAATCATCTGTTTATCATCCTTAGAAAAATTACCTGCTTATCATTCTTAGTCTAGACACATTTTACTGCTATGATTGCATGAATAGTGTATAGACAAATTCATATCTTAACGTATCTGCTAATCCATAACTTAGCGCATCTGTTATTGTTACCTTTGCCTGACAGCATCCGTAGATTTCTCCGTAACTTATGGAATTTTAGTATTATATATGTATATGTAAATTATGTATTGCAGAATACTAATCTACAGCCTATAATCTATTTCTTATCGAAAATCCTTCATCTGATCGTACGAAATGAATCCCTCAACTAGATCGAGTCCCTCGGATTTCGACAGCTATTCCGATAGTTATCCCGACAGTTATTCAGAATGGATAGTCATCTAAGCTCCGGAAGCAACGACACCAGAATGAATCAACCAATCATCCATCCCCAATTCATCTGATGGATTCATAGTCGACTTAATAAATGGAGACGCGCAGAAGGCGATCCCATCCACTAACCGAATTCACCTTTTGGCGAAGAACCTGAAGCACTTACCAGCGAACATGTTCGTAACACCATTTTCACCCTCATTTCTCGAATATCTCGCCACAAATATATCATAACTCAGATTCTAAACCGTATTCATTCGCTCGTTCCGACCGACAATCATCCTGGAGTAATAAGTCAAAGAACTTCGCGCTCGAATAATCAATTCGGAAAATATGGTGCAAAATGGACCAGCTTCAGCAACATCACCGACACCAACAGTACCATCAATAACAGCACCAGTACCATCAACAATCCATGCTTCAATATCATCATCTGTACTTTGAGTATGATCTTCGTTCTACTTATCGTTCTACCTCATTTATCTTCGTTCGATATGGAGAATATGTAATCTCTAAAGTTTTAGAGATTATTTATTCTAGTTCCAACCGAAAACTAAATGAGTTTAATTTCCCATTGACTCATTAAATCCATGATTACGTCTGAAGAAAATATATATGTATATATGTTTTCATAGAGATTGTAATTAAAATTTTTATTGTACAAACTGTTAATGGTGAAAATATTTTAACGGGTAGGTAACACCCGAGGAATATTTAGATTCTACATTAATAAGTTACGCTGTACATTCTTCGAATCTGATTCAACATTCATTTACTATCCTACTTACATCCACCGATATACAAATCCGTTCATCACAGAATAACCATTTTCATCCAATTACATAATTGGATTTTGATTTATCAGAATCCATCAAGTGGCATAACGAAGAAATAATGGACACAATAAAAATTGATTAGAAACAGATTAATTAACAATATGAAATTCTATTAAGAACCCACGCTAACAAAATCCTACCTAACTGTTCCTAGCTAACTGTTAATTCCGTATTACCATTTAATTATCGCAATTTATTTATCGCAATTTATTTTATCGCAATTTAATTATCGCAATTTTAATTATTGTCATTTAATTTTGGTTATTTACTTTACGCATTTTATTTATCGTCATTTAATTTCTGTATTTATTTTACGCACTTTAAATTTCGGGACACGTATACAAGGTTTTGACATATCATATCGATGCATCTATATATATTATTTGGAATCACCATAGACACTCTATATGCAGTAATGATCGAGTTCTCTATACAGGGTTGAGGTTGATTCTCAAATAATATATATACTTTGAGTTGTGATCGAGTCTGAGACGTATACGGGTCACGATACGTATTAATTAATTCGAGTATTATATATTAAATTATACATGAATTATTGGATTGTTAAATGTGGACTATCGACTGTGGACTAATGACATTGGACAATTAAAATGAATTAAAATATTGAATATAACATATGAAACTAAACATTTCTTCAAGTTGCCACTTGATTTCATTTTAAACCTCATTTGTATCTTGACGGTTACAATCTGCGTTCAAACCTTTCATGATTCTTGAAAACACCTCAATCGAGAGGATGAACCAACCGCACTTCATCAACGAAAGAAAAGATTGATGCATATAGTTATGCACCTGGAAACACTCAGAACATGAGTAAACGTTTAACACGTATCTGTGCTAGCTCCTTTGGCGTTGTTACTACCGAAAATAACTTTACAATTCCTTTCCCAATTAGCCAATTTTGTCATAGCTCCAGCAAATCAACTTTGACTTTCATTCGGATTAAACTTATTATAACTTGATTTATAAGCCCACCTTTCGTCATCGTTACCGGGGAACTGTTTATATTTCACCACATTAACAGAAACTTATCAGCAACTTCATTACTCATCGACTTAATTTCTCCGAAGAATCATTATATTTATTCATTGAAACCCCATCTTGTACTCATCTACACACTGTAACAATAATTGCCATAACAATTACCGGGAATCAGCAATCAGTACTTTGAAAACTCACTGCATATCTACATCAACAGTTATATATATGACATTTATCTCTTAGAATTATGATCTTTTATTCTGAAATTCTGAAAAGCACCCAGTCTACGAATCAATACTCCAAATTTTGAGGAAGCTGAATGAAGCAGCATAAACCGTAGACAACAGTAAACGACCTTAACCGTTGAAAGTTTGATGATAAAGAATGGAGTATTGGAAACACTCAATAGAAAACTTAGTACCGAAAAGTGGATTATGCGAAACTATGAAGGAAGTCGTGGACAAATCACAAGGAATAAGTTTGACTTCAAAGAATCCAAATGATTCAATGCCTGCTGAAATCTTTAGCGAATACATTGCTTCTGAATTTAAACCCTTACGGATAAATCTTCTTCATCATCCATCGATATTAGAAATTCCAAGATATCATCGTATCTTTCATTATAAATATCCTCCATAATTCTGAAGATATTTTCATAAGTATTCTTATCTAAAATCATTAATCTCTTCATGATATCAGTGTTACATCATATAGAAACTGTTAGTTTCTATATTCTGTAAACTTTCGAGCTTAAAATATGAATGTTATTGAAGTAATGTTGGGAACTGATGCATGAGTTAGTATAATATAATGACACTTGATCAACGTGATTATATTACAGTAAGTCATGCTGAGTTTCTAAATGGAACATGATGATTCACAGATTATAACGTCATCATGTGTCATGTTACATAACTTTTTCATTCGGATTAATTTCTGAACCTATCAAGAAAATATATTCTTAATAGTTCTATTCTCAATGATTCAGGTAATTTGACAAATCAAATCATGCGATTACGTTCCTTCCAGCTTAGAACATTAAGTTCATTTGAAACTCCATACTTACAAATTCTGGACCATTATTCGTTTGACTTGAAGTCGGGAAGAGAAAACAAAAACATAGAGCTTTGAAATATAAGGGAAAATATAAAGCCCGATAACAACACATAAATTACAAACCGTGTATATCAATGTTTATCGCAACATAAAGACACGGGAGAATTAAAAACATTATAATCCCGAGGGCGAAGTAGAAGAAAGCAGATTCCTCGGGTGGAAGTTAAAAAAGGAGAATGATTGTTACGATAGTAAGGATGAGGACAAGGATTAGAACTGGATTAAGCATTTTCAGAATCTTTTGGATGTATGAAATAAGAAGGAAAGTATAGGAATGGTAAGAATAATGGAATGGAGGAGTTTAATTTATAATGGAAATATCAGACAGAGTAATCGAAACAGATCACCGTATTTAATTAGAGAGATCGTAATTTCCTTATTCGCCGAAGAATCAGATCTTATAGATTTCCAAGATTTTCTTTTAAATCCCTTGAATTTCAGAATTCAACCAAGGCAACGTCAAAAGTTAAGATGCATCTTATTTTCTAAAATCAACAGTGACTACGTCACCGGTTAGGACGAATTTGCATTTATTCATTTCACTCTTTTGTGATAGCTTCACTCGTACTCTTCGAATAATCGAATTATTTTTATCTATATTACTCAATGATGACAAAACTCAAGTTATCAACTCATATTCATCATGAAAACATTTTTGTTGTTAGCCATGACCACCTCACTCAAATTTCGGGACGAAATTTCTTTAACGGGTAGGTACTGTGATGACCCGGGAATTTCTGACCAAATTTAAACTTAATCTTTATATGATTTCAACACGATAAGCAAAGTCTGTAATGTTGATTAACAAAGTTTGTAAACTATATTCATAATATCATTTGACCTTTGACTATTCCCGACGATTCACGAATCACTATCTGTAAATAAATAAATATATATATTAATTTGAAATAGAAAATTTTATGATCTAATTCATTTGTGTAAATAAAATAATATATGATATTAATGTAAATCTTTACATATATGAAAAGTATATTGAAAATATATATATGATTTAGAATTTAATAAACGATTGTAGCACTCGATAGTTATTTGAACAAGTTGAAATCAAAATTATATGATTTTAAAATAAATAGTTATCCGAAAATGAGTTATATTAATCGTAGGCCTATTAAAAATATATTTAGAAGCTAAATAATAAATTTTAACACTTTTTATATTTTACCCTGGATCGAGCGTGGACAGATGAATTAATTTTTATTTAATAATTTTAAAGAATTAATGACCGGTTTTTACACCATAATGACTAAAATAAATAAATATAATTACTGTTAAAAATTGGGAGTTTTAGGAAGACTTTTGGATGTAAACTATTTAGCAATAAACCACGATGTATCACTCCGTATAAAACTATCGTTCGATTAGGACAAAATGGCGATGGATCTATTTTTTTTTTTTTTTTGCACATTCTATCTTCATTCATTGACTACATTACTATTATTATAATTAAAATTATAATTAAAAATTAAAATTATAACTACTACAATTATTATAGTTATTATTATATACATAATGCATCCACCAACATCCACATCTATCAGTTTCTGTTTTCGATCACAAGCTCCAAACACACTTTTGACTTATTTAATATAAAGGTAACACATACATGCATATTAACTATTAAATGATACCTCAGTTTCTTGTTTTGTTCAACTCAAAATCAACCATCACAATTTTTCACACTTTGTCTCCATCTTTATATACGCGTTCATAAATTTGAATTCATAACCAGTCATTCACTCCTCAATAATCAACACTCTCAAAAATTCAATACAAACAAATAAATAAAGACGTCACTAGTTGAAATTCTCATGGGATGGTATTTGCAACCTTCATGGCAGTTTCGGGTACCATGATCTTTATTACCATACTTTGAAACAACGACAACTTCATCAAATGAGAATCGTGTACCATTGGTATTGTATGCTATTGTTTTCGTTTCTACTTCTGATTGCTCGAAAACCATATATATATATATATATATATATATATATATATATATATATATATATATATATATATATATATATATATATATATATATATATATATATATCACACATCACACCCATCTAATCAACACCATTGCCATCATGACCTTTAAACATTCGGCCCATCAACACCACCACTCATCGCCACCGTAGAACCACCCTCAACCATCACTCCCTCTTCCTCTCTCTCTAAAATTTTGATCGTGAATCACAAACCACCACCATATCTATTTTTCTTTCGCTACAGTTACATTTTTTTTCTTCTTTCTGTTGCCGTCGCTAGAACACACCACAAAACCGTCACCTAGACATCACCATCCACCATGAAAACCTATGATTTTGATGCGATCTTTTTTCTGTTTTTGTTTGAGTCGAGTAACACTGACACCACCACCATTAACACCATAAAACTATCATCTCCATCACCATAACAACCAACTAACCGCCACTTTCATGAACCCAAGAACACCACCGAAGAACCTCCTTAAACCCATCGCAATTTTTTTTCTTCCTTCTTCTTTCCTTCGGTTCGATTGACTACTATGGTCTTTCTGCAACTGTCTTACTGTTATGCTGCTATAAAAACTGGAACAACCACCACCTTATTCGCTACCTTGGAAACCCTATTCGCGATATAAAAAAAAAACGATCAACACCATAACTGCTACAGTAGCTGGGTTTTGTTGTTTCTATATGAACTATACCAAAACTGAACCCCACTTGATGAGTTGTTTCGTTTTCCAGACGGGTTGCATTAACCACAAATCCATCGATCACTCTATTTAAAACATAAGTGGGCTAGTGGACTTAATTATCTATACAAAAATGGACTTTTGTATTTGGGCTTCTTTAAATTTATTTGGGCTACTTTGATATACAAAACCCACTTGAGTTCTATGATGATGAAGCAAACAATACCAACGTTCAATTTCGACAAATCATGTTACCTGTTACAATTCGAATTTTTTTGTTGTTTTTGTTGTTGTTATTCGATGATGATGATGAACAAGATATAGATGGGTTTTGTTAGGAAGAAGAAGAAGTCTGAGATCGGGGTTAAATATATTTAAGTTACACATAATTACAGAAAGAAATTGATAGCTTGATGGTTAAAGGTGTTTGTGTCGAACGAGAGGTCGCGGGTTCAAGCCCGGGCATGGGCATCTTATTTTTTTTTTTTAAAGCCTTGAAGGTAGTTTTTATTATTATTATTATTTTTATAAGTATTATGGTTATTAGTATTATTATTATTATTATTGTTAATATTAGGATTAGTAATTTAAGTATTAGTAAGTATCATTTTCTTTAATAATAATAATTATTATTATTATTATCGAAATTATTTTAATAAAAACTTAACATACCTTTTGAATTTAGATTAAAAATATGTAATAACTAATTATTTCAAATATTGAAAATAAATATATCTAAGATATGTATTAAAATAACATATAAATTAAGATACATATAAACAAAGTATATATTAGAAATTAATATAAGACTTTTATAAATATAATAATATATAAACTTGTTTAAATGTGATTATGTGTATTAATATCAATAATTGATATAGGTTCGTGTATCTGAGGCCAACCCTACGCTTATTCAATGTCGTCATATGTATTTTTACTACAAAATACATTAGGTGAGTTTCATTATTCCCTTTTTAAATGCTTTCGCAATATATATTTTTGGGACTGAGAATACATGCGCTGTTTTTATAACTGTTTTACGAAATAGACACAAGTAATTGAAATTACATTATATGGTTGAATGATCGAAATCGAATATGCCCCTTTTAGTCTGGTAATCTAAGAATTAGGGAATAGACACCCTAATTGACGCGAATCCTAAAGATAGATCTATCGGGCCCAACAAGCCCCATCCAAAGTACCGGATGCTTTAGTACTTCGAAATTTATATCATGTCCGAAGGAGGATCCCAAAATGATGGGGATGTTCTTATATGTATATTGTGAATGTCGGTTACCAGGTGTTCAATCCATATGAATGATATTTTTTGTCTCTATGCATGGGACGTATGTTTATGAGAAATGGAAATATGAAATCTTGTGGTCTATTAAAATGATGGAAACGATTGTTTATGTTAAACTAATGAACTCACCAACCTTTTGGTTGACACTTTAAAGCATGTTTATTCTCAGGTACGAAAGAAATCTTCCGATGTGCATTTGCTCATTATAAGGACATTACATGGAGTCATTCATGGCATATTTTAAAAGACGTTGCATTCGAGTCGTCGAGTTCATCAAGATTATTATTAAGTCAATTATAGTTGAAAATATTATGAAATGGTATGCATGTCGTCAACTTTCGTTGTAATGAAAGATTGTCTTTTCAAAAATGAATGCAATGTTTGTAAAATGTATCATATAGAGGTCAAGTACCTCGCGATGTAATCGACTGTTGTGAATCGTTTATAATCGATATGGACTTTGTCTGAATGGATTAGGACGGGTCTTCACACACCCTTCTGATATGATATAAATTTCGAAGTACTAAAGCATCCGGTACTTTGGATGGGGTTTGTTAGGCCCAATAGATCTATCTTTAGGATTCGCGTCAATTAGGGTGTCTGTTCCCTAATTCTTAGATTACTAGACTTAATAAAAAGGGGCATATTCGATTTCGATAATTCAACCATAGAATGTAGTTTCACGTACTTGTGTCTATTTTGTAAATCATTTATAAAACCTGCATGTATTCTCATCCCAAAAATATTAGATTTTAAAAGTGGGACTATAACTCACTTTCACAGATTTTTACTTCGTCGGGAAGTAAGACTTGGCCACTGGTTGATTCACAAACCTATAACAATATATAAATATATATCAAAGTATGTTCAAAATATATTTACAACACTTTTAATATATTTTGATGTTTTAAGTTTATTAAGTCAGCTGTCCTCGTTAGTAACCTACAACTAGTTGTCCACAGTTAGATGTACAGAAATAAATCGATAAATATTATCTTGAATCAATCCACGACCCAGTGTATACGTATCTCAGTATTGATCACAACTCAAACTATATATATTTTGGAATCAACCTCAACAGTGTATAGCTAACTCCAACATTCACATATAGAGTGTCTATGGTTGTTCCGAAATATATATAGATGTGTCGACATGATAGGTCGAAACATTGTATACGTGTCTATGGTATCTCAAGATTACATAATATACAATACAAATTGATTAAGTTATGGTTGGAATAGATTTGTTACCAATTTTCACGTAGCTAAAATGAGAAAAATTATCCAATCTTGTTTTACCCATAACTTCTTTATTTTAAATCCATTTTGAGTGAATCAAATTGCTATGGTTTCATATTGAACTCTATTTTATGAATCTAAACAGAAAAAGTATAGGTTTATAGTCGTAAAAATAAGTTACAAGTCATTTTTGTAAAGGTAGTCATTTCAGTCGAAAGAACGACGTCTAGATGACCATTTTAGAAAACATACTTCCACTTTGAGTTTAACCATAATTTTTGGATATAGTTTCATGTTCATAATAAAAATCATTTTCTCATAATAACAACTTTTAAATCAAAGTTTATCATAGTTTTTAATTAACTAACCCAAAACAGCCCGCGGTGTTACTACGACGGCGTAAATCCGGTTTTACGGTGTTTTTCGTGTTTCCAGGTTTTAAATCATTAAGTTAGCATATCATATAGATATAGAACATGTGTTTAGTTGATTTTAAAAGTCAAGTTAGAAGGATTAACTTTTGTTTGCGAACAAGTTTAGAATTAACTAAACTATGTTCTAGTGATTACAAGTTTAAACCTTCGAATAAGATAGCTTTATATGTATGAATCGAATGATGTTATGAACATCATTACTATCTTAAGTTCCTTGGATAAACCTACTGAAAAATAGAAAAATGGATCTAGCTTCAACGGATCCTTGGATAGCTCGAAGTTCTTGAAGCAGAATCATGACACGAAAACAAGTTCAAGTAAGATCATCACTTGAAATAAGATTGTTATAGTTATAGAAATTGAACCAAAGTTTGAATATGATTATTACCTTGTATTAGAATGATAACCTACTGTAAGAAACAAAGATTTCTTGAGGTTGGATGATCACCTTACAAGATTGGAAGTGAGCTAGCAAACTTGAAAGTATTCTTGATTTTATGTAACTAGAACTTGTAGAATTTATGAAGAACACTTAGAACTTGAAGATAGAACTTGAGAGAGATCAATTAGATGAAGTAAATTGAAGAATTAAAGTGTTTTTAGGTGTTTTTGGTCGTTGGTGTATGGATTAGATATAAAGGATATGTAATTTTGTTTTCATGTAAATAAGTCATGAATGATTACTCATATTTTTGTAATTTTATGAGATATTTCATGCTAGTTGCCAAATGATGGTTCCCACATGTGTTAAGTGACTCACATGGGCTACTAAGAGCTGATCATTGGAGTGTATATACCAATAGTACATACATCTAAAAGCTGTGTATTGTACGAGTACGAATACGGGTGCATACAAGTAGAATTGTTGATGAAACTGAACGAGGATGTAATTGTAAGCATTTTTGTTAAGTTGAAGTATTTTGATAAGTGTATTGAAGTCTTTCAAAAGTGTATAAATACATATTAAAACACTACATGTATATACATTTTAACTGAGTCGTTAAGTCATCGTTAGTCGTTACATGTAAGTGTTGTTTTGAAACCTTTAGGTTAACGATCTTGTTAAATGTTGTTAACCCAATGTTTATAATATCAAATGAGATTTTAAATTATTATATTATCATGATATTATCATGTATGAATATCTCTTAATATGATATATATACATTAAATGTCGTTACAACGATAATCGTTACATATATGTCTTGTTTCGAAATCATTAAGTTAGTAGTCTTATTTTTACATATGTATTTCATTGTTAATACACTTAATAATATATTTACTTATCATTTAACATAATTAACCAAGTGTATCAATATCTTAATATGATTCATATGTACCTAGTAAGACGTTGTTATAACGATAATCGTTATATATATCGTTTTCGAGTTTCTTAAATTAATAGTCTCATTTTTATGTATATAACTCATTGTTAAAATACCTAATGAAATACATACTTATAATAAAATCATGTTAACTATATATATAACCATATATATGTCATCGTATAGTTTTTACAAGTTTTAACGTTCGTGAATCACCGGTCAACTTGGGTGGTCAATTGTCTATATGAAACCTATTTCAATTAATCAAGTCTTAACAAGTTTGATTGCTTAACATGTTGGAAACACTTAATCATGTAAATAACAATTTCATTTAATATATATATAAACATGGAAAAGTTCGGGTCACTACAGTACCTACCCGTTAAATAAATTTCGTCCCGAAATTTTAAGCAGTTGGAGGTGTTGACGTATCTTCTGGAAATAAATGCGGGTATTTCTTCTTCATCTGATCTTCTCGTTCCCAGGTGAACTCGGGTCCTCTACGAGCATTCCATCGAACCTTAACAATTGGTATCTTATTTTGCTTAAGTCTTTTAACCTCACGATCCATTATTTCGACGGGTTCTTCGATAAATTGAAGTTTTTCGTTGATTTGGATTTCATCTAACGGAATAGTGAGATCTTCTTTAGCAAAACATTTCTTCAAATTCGAGACGTGGAAAGTGTTATGTACAGCCGCGAGTTGTTGAGGTAACTCAAGTCGGTATGCTACTGGTCCGACACGATCAATAATCTTGAATGGTCCAATATACCTTGTATTTAATTTCCCTCGTTTACCAAATCGAACAACTCCTTTCCAAGATGCAACTTTAAGCATGACCATCTCTCCAATTTCAAATTCTATATCTTTTCTTTTAATGTCAGCGTAGCTCTTTTGTCGACTTTGGGCAGTTTTCAACCGTTGTTGAATTTGGATGATCTTCTCGGTAGTTTCTTGTATTATCTCTGGACCCGTAATCTGTCTATCCCCCACTTCACTCCAACAAATTGGAGACCGGCACTTTCTACCATAAAGTGCTTCAAACGGCGCCATCTCAATGCTTGAATGGTAGCTGTTATTGTAGGAAAATTCTGCTAACGGTAGATGTCGATCCCAACTGTTTCCGAAATCAATAACACATGTTCGTAGCATGTCTTCAAGCGTTTGTATCGTCCTTTCGCTCTGCCCATCAGTTTGTGGATGATAGGCAGTACTCATGTCTAGACGAGTTCCTAATGCTTGCTGTAATGTCTGCCAGAATCTTGAAATAAATCTGCCATCCCTATCAGAGATAATAGAGATTGGTATTCCATGTCTGGAGACGACTTCCTTCAAATACAGTCGTGCTAACTTCTCCATCTTGTCATCTTCTCTTATTGGCAGGAAGTGTGCTGATTTGGTGAGACGATCAACTATTACCCAAATAGTATCAAAACCACTTGCAGTCCTTGGCAATTTAGTGATGAAATCTATGGTAATGTTTTCCCATTTCCATTCTGGGATTTCGGGTTGTTGAAGTAGACCTGATAGTTTCTGATGCTCAGCTTTGACCTTAGAACACGTCAAACATTCTCCTACGTATTTAGCAACATCGGCTTTCATACCCGGCCACCAAAAATGTTTCTTGAGATCCTTGTACATCTTCCCCGTTCCAGGATGTATTGAGTATCTGGTTTTATGAGCTTCTCTAAGTACCATTTCTCTCATATCTCCAAATTTTGGTACCCAAATCCTTTCAGCCCTATACCGGGTTCCGTCTTCCCGAATATTAAGATGTTTCTCCGATCCTTTGGGTATTTCATCCTTTAAATTTCCCTCTTTTAAAACTCCTTGTTGCGCCTCCTTTATTTGAGTAGTAAGGTTATTATGAATCATTATATTCATAGATTTTACTCGAATGGGTTCTCTGTCCTTCCTGCTCAAGGCATCGGCTACCACATTTGCCTTCCCCGGGTGGTAACGAATCTCAAAGTCGTAATCATTCAATAATTCAATCCACCTACGCTGCCTCATATTCAGTTGTTTCTGATTAAATATGTGTTGAAGACTTTTATGATCGGTATATATAATACTTTTGACCCCATATAAGTAGTGCCTCCAAGTCTTTAATGCAAAAACAACCGCACCTAATTCCAAATCATGCGTCGTATAATTTTGTTCGTGAATCTTCAATTGTCTAGACGCATAAGCAATCACCTTCGTTCGTTGCATTAATACACAACCGAGACCTTGCTTTGATGCGTCACAATAAATCACAAAATCATCATTCCCTTCTGGCAATGACAATATAGGTGCCGTAGTTAGCTTTTTCTTCAATAACTGAAACGCTTTCTCTTGTTCATCATTCCATTCAAATTTCTTCCCTTTATGTGTTAATGCAGTCAAGGGTTTTGCTATTCTGGAAAAGTCTTGGATGAACCTTCTGTAGTAACCAGCTAGTCCTAAAAACTGGCGTATGTGTTTCGGAGTTTTCGGGGTTTCCCACTTTTCAACAGTTTCTATCTTTGCCGGATCCACCTTAATACCTTGTTTGTTCACTATGTGACCGAGGAATTGAACTTCTTCCAACCAAAATGCACACTTTGAAAACTTAGCGTACAATTCTTCCTTCCTCAATACTTCTAACACCTTTCTCAAATGTTCACCGTGTTCTTGGTCATTCTTTGAGTAAATAAGTATGTCATCAATGAAAACAATGACAAACTTGTCAAGGTATGGTCCACACACTCGGTTCATAAGGTCCATGAACACAGCTGGTGCATTAGTTAAACCAAACGGCATGACCATAAACTCGTAATGACCGTAACGTGTTCTGAAAGCAGTCTTTGGAATATCATCTTCTTTCACCCGCATTTGATGATACCCGAAACGTAAGTCAATCTTTGAATAAACAGACGAGCCTTGTAGTTGATCAAATAAGTCGTCGATTCTCGGTAGTGGGTAGCGGTTCTTGATGGTAAGTTTTTTCAACTCTCGGTAGTCGATACACAACCTGAATGTACCATCTTTCTTCTTGACAAACAAAACAGGAGCTCCCCACGGTGATGTGCTTGGTCGAATGAAACCACGCTCTAAAAGTTCTTGTAATTGGCTTTGCAATTCTTTCATCTCACTGGGTGCGAGTTGATAAGGCTAAAAAGGAACATATATTTCATAACATTATCCCCCAAGAAAGACAAGATTTTAGTTGCAATTGTTCCATATTCAAGTAATATTCGTTTATATTAAATAAGTGCGAAGACAAAAGGCGAAAATGAAGATTTGAAGACGGAAAGGTCCAAAATGCTCAAATGTACAAGATACAATTAAAATGGTTCAAATTATTGATGAGGAACGTCTAAAAATAACAAGAGTACAAGTTACGAAACGCAAAGTACACGATATAAAATAGTACGCAAGGACGTCCGAAAATCCGGAACCGGGACCCGAGCCAAGAAGAAACGCCCGACGCAATGGACCAAAAATATCTAGTCTACTATGCACATAAATATAATATAATATATAAATAATTATTAAAATTATTTATATTTTATATATATTTAATAAATATGTCGACGAACAAGAAGACAAAAGATATGTGAGCTGTCCAGCGTGGCCATGCGAGTCGCATGGCAAATAGGCATAAACCCATGCGAGTCGCATGGCAGTAAAAATCTGGCCAAATGCCTATAAAAAGGCAGTTTATGCACGAACTCAAACACATCTTTTTCTTTTCCTTCTCTGTAAACATATAAAATAAATAAATAATTATAATTTTAATTATAATTTTAATAATTATGATTTAGTTTAGTATGGTAACAAATGATTTACGGGTTTTAAGTCAAGACTCTGCCCGTGTAATACTACGATATTAATACCCACTGTAAGTTATGTCTTTCCTTTTTATATTAATGTCTCGTAGCTAAGTTATTATTATGCTTATTTAATCCGAAGTAATCATGATGTTGGGCTAATTACTAAAATTGGGTAATTGGGCTTTGTACCATAATTGGGGTTTGGACAAAAGAACGACACTTGTGAAAATTAGACTATGTGCTATTAATGGGCTTTATATTTGTTTAACTAAATGATAGTTTGTTAATGTTAATATAAAGATTTACAATTGGGCGTCCCTATAAATTACCATATACACTCGATCGGACACGATGGGCGGGGTATTTATATGTACGAATAATCGTTCATTTAACCAGACACGGGAATGGATTAATAGCCACTAGAATAATTAAAACAGGGGTGAAATTACATTCAAGGGTAATTGGTGTAATTGTTAACAAAGTAGTAAAACCTTGGTTTACACGCAGTCGATAACCTGGTGTATTTATTAAACAAAGTATTAAAACCTTGTTACAATTCGAATCCCCAATTAGTTGGAATATTTAACTTCGGGTATAAGAATAATTTGACGAGGGCACTCGCACTTTATATTTATGACTGATGGACTGTTATGGACAAAAACCAGACGGACATATTAAATAATCCAGGACAAAGGACAATTAACCCATTGAACTAAACTAAAATCTAAAAGTCAAACATCATGATTACGGAAGTTTAAATAAGCATAATTGTTTTATTGTATTTTTCACCGTACCTTTATTTACTGTTATTTTATTTTCTGTCATTTATTTTCTGTCATTTACTTTATCGCAATTTATTTTACGCACTTTAATTTCCGTTATTTATATTTTCGCTTTCGTTAAAATCGACAAACCGGTCATTAAACGGTTAAAACCCCCTTTATATAATTATAATACTACTATATATATATATATATATATATATATATATATATATATATATATATATATATATATATATATATATATATATATATATATATATATATATATATATATATATATATATATTTTTTTTTTTATATTTTTTATATTTTTATATTTCTGTGTGCGTTAAACTTCACTTGTTTTCCCCGTGGAACGAACCGGACTTACTAAAAACTATACTGCAATACGATTAGGTACACTGCCTATAAGTGTTGTAGCAAGGTTTAAAGTATATCCACTCGATAAATAAATAAAACTTGTGTAAAATTTCGTCGAATTTCGTAGTAAAAATAATACTATTTCGTACCCTCACGCTACAACATCAAGTTTTTGGCGCCGCTGCCGGGGAGCGCTAAAACGCTATATTTTTAATTATAATAATATTGAAATAAAATATAATAATATAATAATATTGAAATAGAATATAATAATATAATAATATTTAAGAATCAAAATTTGATACGTAAATTTTAAAAAGTCGTATTTATTAAATACTTCAGGGGTATATTATGTAACTTATAATTAATAATTTCTATCATGTCGCTTTCATGTGAATAGTAAATTAATTAATTTATTTTCATTTACTATTCATGAATAGTAAATGAATTAAAAAAAAAGTTTTGAAAAAAAAATTATAATTATAAAAAAATTATTAATTTGAAAAAAAAAATCATTTTTAAAAAAAAAAAAAAAATTGTAAAAAAAACGTTTTTTTTTTAGAAAAAAAATTCGTTTTAAAAAAAAAAAAATTGTAAAAAAAAAAAAAATTTAAAAAAAAAAAATTGTGTAAAAAAAAATCGTTTTTTTTAAGAAAAAAATCGTTTTTAAAAAAAAAAAAAAAAAAAAAATTAAAAAAAAAAAAGTTTTTTTTTTAATTACCTTTAGATTTTTAGACTCTAGTTACAATTTTTAGTATTAAGTTTAGTTTTGCCATAGTTATTTTTATTTCTAGAATTTTTAGGTTTGCCGTAAAATCCCTTAAGTGCTTATTCCTTAGACTAAGATTTATGTGCTCTAGAATTTTGCGACGCCATTTTTTCGCGCTACTTTCTTATTTTTATTTTTCGACGCCTATTTTTCGACCTTTTATTTTTCGACCTTTTTCGACGCGTTTTTTTTTTTCTTTCTTATTTCTCGCTATTCTAGTTTTAGGATAAGATTTTTATTCTACTTCTTATCTAAATTTCTTAAAATTACGAAAATTTATTTTAAGTGGTTAAATTGATAGACATCAAAATTTTCTGGTTCGTAGTAATAGTTGGATTTGTACGTGGACCGGGTTATTGGAGCCAAACAGTACTCAATTATATTGAGACCAAACGAATCCTGCCCCTCTGCTGCATCTTTTGGCTATTCGAAACGTGGGCAAAATCAGAAAAGTCTATTAATTGGATAACTTATATAATTTTTCTTTCCTTTTAAAAACTAATAGGATATTCAGTGAATGCACCGAGTAAAACGTTCACCACCTTTCATACGTTCACTACCTATAACTCGATCAAGACATCTAGCCAATATTGTCACCGTTGATTTTTCTTTAGAATCATCATCTAGTCGACCAAGAACTCCAACTCAAATTTCCGATAATCCATCTTTTGAACCCGACCTCACAATTGAGAATCCGGAGAATATTCAGGGACAATTCCAAGATCCAGATCCACTAATCATTCCTCCTGAACCACAAACCATTAAATCAGAATCTTCTAGTGATTCGTATTCAACAAATTCAATTATGGAAAATCTGGAACTTCTAAGTTTGGAAGACCGAATGAGAGCCACACGCACGGGCCAAGGTCACGCCATTATTAAGCCAGACATTAATGCGCCAGATTATGAAATCAAAGGACAAATCCTACACATGGTAACTAATCAGTGCCAATATAGTGGTGCGCCGAAGGAAGATCCAAACGAACATCTTCGTACGTTTAATAGGATCTGTACACTATTCAAAATCCGAGAAGTTGAGGATGAACAGATTTATCTCATGTTGTTTCCCTGGACTTTAAAGGGAGAAGCCAAAGATTGGTTAGAATCGTTACCTGAAGGGGCGATTGACACATGGGATGTTTTAGTTGAGAAATTTCTTAAAAGATTCTTTCCGGCATCTAAAGCCGTGAGACTTCAAGGAGAAATTGTTACGTTCACACAAAAGTCAAATGAAACTCTATATGAGGCGTGGACAAGATTTGGAAAGTTGTTGAGAGGATGTCCTCAACACGGTTTAGACACTTATCAAATAGTACAAATATTCTACCAAGGTGTCAACGTTGCTACACGAAAAGACATCGACATAACAGCTGGTGGTTCCATTATGAAGAAAACCGCAACTGAAGCTTACAAAATTATTGATAACACAGCCTCCCACTCTCATGAGTGGCACCAAGAGAAAGATATATATCGTTCATCTAAAGCGGCTAGAGAAGATTCTAGCCATAACTTTGATTCCGTTTCCGCAAAAATAGATGCTTTCGAGAGACGAATGGAAAATATGAATAAAGAAATTCACGCAATACGAATCAGTTATGAGCAATGCGGTGGACCACACTTAATGAAAGACTGTCACATTGAACAAACGATGGAACAACGTGAGAATGTTGTCTACATGAACCAAAGGCTGGAAAATAGTTATCAGAATAATTATCAACCGCCAAGGCCAAACTTCAATCGAAATCAAAACATTCTTTACAATCCAAAAGGACCCGACAATAACTCGTATAACCAACAAGATCCGAATAACCAACCAACTCAAAACAACACTTTCAATCAACAAAGACCTAACTTGTATAAACCACCACAACAAACCGAAGAGAAAAAGCCAAATCTAGAAGAAATGATGGCAAAGCTAGTTGAATCTCAAGCACAATTTATTACATCTCAAACCCAAACGAATGAGAGGTTTGATCAGTCATTTAGAACTCAACAAGCTTCTATTTTGAATCTAGAAAAACAAGTAGGTACTCTTGTTAGATTGATGAGTGAAAGGAAACAAGGAAAGCTACCGAGTAATACTGAAGTAAATCCTCGGAATGAAAATGTTAATATGGTTTCAACAAATTCTGAAAAACCAGCATCAGAAGATGGGAAGGTTTTAGATGAGAGTAACAATGAAGAAGTTACACCACCACCACCCGAGTATGTAAAGCCAGTGGTGGCACCATACAAACCACCCATCCCGTTTCCAAGAAAAGGAGTTGAGTATGAGCCAGTGTTAGGAAATAAAGATTGTGATACCTCTGGAAAGAAGAAGAAGAAGAAAAAGAATAAGAAAGTACAAGAAACAAAAGCCGTAGAAGTAAACCCGGTGAAGACAGTTCCACCAAAACCTCCTCCTAGGATAGGTGATCCGGGTGAATTTATTGTTCCTTGTCTACTTAGTGATTGTGTCATGTATGATGCACTAGCAGATTTAGGTGCAAGTGTAAGTGTTATGCCTCTTTCATTATATAAGAGATTAGGAGTAGGTAAGTTAAGTCCAACGGATATGAGTGTTCGACTCTTTGATCAAACCATTAAACACCCAGTTGGAATTGTTGACAACCTACCCGTTCAAGTAGGCAATTTAACCTTTCTAGTCGAATTCATTGTCATTAACATAGAAGAGGACCCAAACATTCCTCTAATTTTAGGTCGACCATTCTTAGCATCCACCAAGGCGTTATTTGATGTAGGAAATGGTAGAATGACACTTAGTAGTGGTGACAAATCGATCACCTTTATGATTCGAAAGACTAAATCTCCACCAACCAAAACCGTTGAACCAGCAAAAACGATTGGTAAGAACCATGTTGTTTTACCAACTCCAACGGTAATACTTAGCAATAATGAAACGCCTAAGTGTGGGGAAAATGAAGTAACACCTAATGAGGACATGATAACAAAGAACCCCGTTGTTGATACGAAATTAAATGATCCCGTTATTAATAGTTCAATGAAGAAACTTATTAAACGGATTCGCGATGCTAGAACCAAGGGGAACTTTAAGTTATGTAACCGGTTAGTATCCAATCTATCACCTAAAGAAAAGGAGAAACTAGTTGAAATTGTGGATATTACACAGGAATCCGACCAATGGCTTAAAGAAAAAGTCACGGATATGCAAGTTGATTATGGACCAAGAGAAATTAACGATGAAGTTAATCACAATTTTGACACCACGGCTACCTAAGTGTGAGGAGATTCAAATATTCTAAAAAGAAAATGCTGTTTGGAGTTAGTTGTTCTGTTCTCGTGTAGTTCCGAGAATGGAATCCGATTGGTCTTTTCCGCTAGCAGACACTAAAGAACTAGTTTTCTCCCTCCATTCTGAATTTTTTGTAGGTTTTTTTATGAAATTAATATGCATTTTAATTTAAGTTTTTAAAAACAAAATTTACTTTAATTCATTAAGTTGAAAAAATGATTTCTAAAATTCGTCGTGAGTTGAAGATTAGGTCGTTGAACCGAAATTGCTTTACCCGAGGGCGGGACGAAAAATTTTGTTATCATTATTTTTAATTTTATTGATTTAAAGTATGCCAAAAAATATTATATTAATTTTTGAACGTAGGGGTTATATACCAAACTTCAAAAATATGTATATATGTTTGTATTTTATGTTATGTACACAACAGGGTAAAACAGCGCACTTTCAAAGACTGTCATTAAGTTCAACAAAAAGCTACTAATTTTGATGACAAGGCGCAAAATACCAAATGTGATGTAAAATAATATGCTTACAAACTGGGTATTTTTAATCACTTTTCTACACTAATCACCCTCATGAATTTATAATTATAGTCTGATTTCATGTAAATGAGGGCATTGCATGATCTCAAGTGTGGGGAAGGGTTATAAATTCTCTCGGGTTTACACTTAGTTTATTTGCCAAATTTTGTGAAAATTTGAAAAATTTTCAATTAAATGAACTCAAAATCATGTTTATACATATTTATGAACGATGAAAACTAGGTGATAATACCGAAATTATCGTTACCTCGAAAAGGACATAAATTGAGAAACACCCTAAAACGCTTGAATTCATTTAAAATGAAATAGAAGAAAATAAAAAGGCAAAGAAAGAAACTAAGTGTGGGAAGAATGTACCAAGTTATTCAATTTAAAACATATATCACATATTTTTGTACAAGATTATTGCAGGTACTTTTGCTTTGGACGATACTAATCAGTTTTACCCGGTTTACTGTAATACATTTGAAAGAAAGATGGATCTACACGATGAATCAATTCCATCATTTGAAGGAAGTAAAGTCTTCCGAAAAAGACACACGCTTCTTGATTTAGGTCAAGAAGTTGTCGTCCAGACCAGCTGTAGGTTAACGAAAAATCTAGAAAAGTCATCACTAAAATCGGCTGGAAATCCACGGACCTCAGCATAAAACAGGGTCGCCAAGTGGTCAGATTTATCCTAACCATGAGAAGGATTTATCTCGTACAATGGGGGGCACCGTGCAAATTAGCTTGATAAGACTAATGAATCAGATCCCCAGAAAAGGATAATCTCCTTAAAGATTAAAAATCAGCTTTTAAGACTGATATTACTCAATCCTAGAGATTGACCTTAAAGATTGAGAATTCAAACTCATGGAATTCAATGATATCTAAACTCGAGCTTGAACGAGAAAATATTTTGATCAAAATTGCAAACCGATTTGTTTTCTGAAAATCCATTTTCAATGCGTTCATTACCATTGAATTTTTAAAATCCTAGGAATTCACCTGGAATTCATTAGGTCACCTGAACCAAATTGGGTGTCAACCGTAAGAACAGTGGTTGCATAGCATGGTCGGAGACAGGACCTTGTGCCAGACCGAAAAATCATAGGATGATCTTTACTATCGCTCCTACCAAGGATAGTTCTAGCATCCGACACGTTAAAAGACCATAATCATCTGCATGTCACGGGACATTGCCTTAACAGTTTCTTGTTCATCGCTTTCCTTTACAACCGGACGGTAGTTTGCCGAAAGGTAATATACGGAACAAGTAAACTGGATGTGTGCTTTCCGATACCGGGATAGCAGTGGATTACACGAACCTAAAAGTTTTAGCCAAAATAATGATCCACAAATATATTTTGCAACACCAATGATGGATCAAATCAGAAAACTTGTCTAGGGTAAAATCTAGCTTGAATTTTCAAAAGATTAAATGTTTTCATAAAGATCCAATTTCCTTAAAGGATCTAAATTTTTATAGTCATGTGGGACTGTAAACCGCCTTTCAAATGTGCACTTTGCTTTGGAAACCGAAAGTAAATCGGCTATTTGATTGCAAGTGTCGTTGACCTAAAACCGAGGCAACTGTGGATGACGCACCCACCTTTAAACCACATCGTTACTATCATTGTTTATACCGCCATATCAAAATCACTAATGTATAAAGTGTGAAGAATAAAGAAGTGATTTGTGTGATGTATTATATTATTTCAAGACTGTATTGCTTGAGGACAAGCAACGCTCAAGTGTGGGGATATTGATAAGGCTAAAAAGGAACATATATTTCATAACATTATCCCCCAAGAAAGACAAGATTTTAGTTGCAATTGTTCCATATTCAAGTAATATTCGTTTATATTAAATAAGTGCGAAGACAAAAGGCGAAAATGAAGATTTGAAGACGGAAAGGTCCAAAATGCTCAAATGTACAAGATACAATTAAAATGGTTCAAATTATTGATGAGGAACGTCTAAAAATAACAAGAGTACAAGTTACGAAACGCAAAGTACACGATATAAAATAGTACGCAAGGACGTCCGAAAATCCGAAACCGGGACCCGAGCCAAGAAGAAACGCCCGACGCAATGGACCAAAAATATCTAGTCTACTATGCACATAAATATAATATAATATATAAATAATTATTAAAATTATTTATATTTTATATATATTTAATAAATATGTCGACGAACAAGAAGACAAAAGATATGTGAGCTGTCCAGCGTGGCCATGCGAGTCGCATGGCAAATAGGCATAAACCCATGCGAGTCGCATGACAGTAAAAATCTGGCCAAATGCCTATAAAAAGGCAGTTTATGCACGAACTCAAACACATCTTTTTCTTTTCCTTCTCTGTAAAAATATAAAATAAATAAATAATTATAATTTTAATTATAATTTTAATAATTATGATTTAGTTTAGTATGGTAACAAATGATTTACGGGTTTTAAGTCAAGACTCTGCCCGTGTAATATTACGATATTAATACCCACTGTAAGTTATGTCTTTCCTTTTTATATTAATGTCTCGTAGCTAAGTTATTATTATGCTTATTTAATCCGAAGTAATCATGATGTTGGGCTAATTACTAAAATTGGGTAATTGGGCTTTGTACCATAATTGGGGTTTGGACAAAAGAACGACACTTGTGAAAATTAGACTATGGGCTATTAATGGGCTTTATATTTGTTTAACTAAATGATAGTTTGTTAATGTTAATATAAAGATTTACAATTGGGCGTCCCTATAAATTACCATATACACTCGATCGGACACGATGGGCGGGGTATTTATATGTACGAATAATCGTTCATTTAACCGGACACGGGAATGGATTAATAGCCACTAGAATAATTAAAACAGGGGTGAAATTACATTCAAGGGTAATTGGTGTAATTGTTAACAAAGTAGTAAAACCTTGGTTTACACGCAGTCGATAACCTGGTGTATTTATTAAACAAAGTATTAAAACCTTGTTACAATTCGAATCCCCAATTAGTTGGAATATTTAACTTCGGGTATAAGAATAATTTGACGAGGGCACTCGCACTTTATATTTATGACTGATGGACTGTTATGGACAAAAACCAGACGGACATATTAAATAATCCAGGACAAAGGACAATTAACCCATTGAACTAAACTAAAATCTAAAAGTCAAACATCATGATTACGGAAGTTTAAATAAGCATAATTGTTTTATTGTATTTTTCACCGTACCTTTATTTACTGTTATTTTATTTTCTGTCATTTATTTTCTGTCATTTACTTTATCGCAATTTATTTTACGCACTTTAATTTCCGTTATTTATATTTTCGCTTTCGTTAAAATCGACAAACCGGTCATTAAACGGTTAAAACCCCCCTTTATATAATTATAATACTACTATATATATATATATATATATATATATATATATATATATATATATATATATATATATATATATATATATATATATTTATATTTTTATATTTCTGTGTGCGTTAAACTTCACTTGTTTTCCCCGTGGAACGAACCGGACTTACTAAAAACTATACTGCAATACGATTAGGTACACTGCCTATAAGTGTTGTAGCAAGGTTTAAAGTATATCCACTCGATAAATAAATAAAACTTGTGTAAAATTTCGTCAAATTTCGTAGTAAAAATAATACTATTTCGTACCCTCACGCTACAACATCACGAGTCTGTAAGGAGCACGAGCTATTGGTGCAGCTTCTGGTACAAGATCTATTTGAAATTCAACGGATCGATGTGGGGGTAATCCCGGTAATTCTTTCGGAAATACATCGGGAAATTCTTTTGCAATGGGAACATCATTGATGCTCTTTTCTTCAGTTTGTACTTTCTCGACGTGTGCTAGAACAGCATAGCAACCTTTTCTTATTAGTTTTTGTGCCTTCAAATTACTAATAAGATGTAGCTTCGTGTTGCCCTTTTCTCCGTACACCATTAAGGGTTTTCCTTTTTCTCGTATAATGCGAATTGCATTTTTGTAACAAACGATCTCTGCTTTCACTTCTTTCAACCAGTCCATACCGATTATCACATCAAAACTCCCTAACTCTACTGGTATCAAATCAATCTTAAATGTTTCGCTAACCAGTTTAATTTCTCGATTCCGACATATTTTATCTGCTGAAATTAATTTACCATTTGCTAATTCGAGTAAAAATTTACTATCCAAAGGCGTCAATGGACAACTTAATTTATCACAAAAATCTCTACTCATATAGCTTCTATCCGCACCCGAATCAAATAAAACGTAAGCAGATTTATTGTCAATAAAAAACGTACCCGTAACAAGCTTCGGGTCTTCCTGTGCCTCTACCGCATTAATATTGAAAACTCTTCCGCGGCCTTGTCCATTCGTGTTCTCCTAGTTCGGGAAATTTCTAATAATGTGGCCCGGTTTTTGTAACGACCCGGAAATTTCCGACCAAATTTAAACTCTAATCTCTATATGGTTCCGACACGATAAGCAAAAACCCTAAAGTTGACCCGCACTTTTTCGATCGTTCTATACTTATAAGATTAATATTTACATAAATTAAACCTTACCAACTTGATAAGCAATCCAAATTGTTGAGACTTATGTTTTCGAAAAGAGTTTTACACAACGTTTGACCGTCTAGTTTGACCGATGATATCATGAACTATACAATATATGATAATTATACATTTGTGTATATATACGTATATATACATATTTAACATGATCTAAGAATGTTTTAATATCTCATTTTGTATTAATAACAATAAGTTATAAGTATATTTTGAAACTACTAACTTAAGTTTTCAAAACGATAACCATACGTAACGTTATTTGACTTAAATACTTATGACCTATAATGTTTATACATATATCGTATAAGTAATGTATTTAATCACTTTTAAAGACTTAAATACATAAAACAATATAAGTATATTTACAAAAGATAGCTATATTTGAATCCTCGTTCCGTTTTCTCAAAGATTTCTATACGTATACCTAGGGTATATGTACCCGTATCATACGCAGCTTCTAGATGTATTTACTATTGGTATATACCAATAAAAATCTGCTCCTTAGCAGCCTTAAATGATTAAGAAACATGTGGAACCAACCATTTGTCAAGTAGCATGAATTATTTAGCAAGAAAACAAAGTTAGGTATCTTTTTTTTCCTTTATAACCTAAAAACGTTTTTATGCATGCACACCATTTCTTCACCCTATTTTCTCATACTTACACTTCCATTTCTCTCTCAAAATACTCTTAACTTCATACTTGATCATCTCCAAGCATTTTCCCCATCATTTAGCTTCAAAAACAACACTTAAACCTCATAAGAAAACCTTACAAAAACACTTCAAGAAATCCTTCCAAGAACACAAACTTACTTCCAATCTTTCATTCAATTCCATCACCCTTTTGGTTCTAGATTTTTACTCCTCTTTTACAGCAACCTTGTCCAAGGAACTTGAGGTAGTAACTATGTTCATAACTTTATTCGATTCATATATATATAGCTATCATATTTTGTGGTATACAATTTTAACAACAAGAACATAGTTTGAAAGTTTTCAAACTTGTTTGCAAACTAAATAGATCCTTCTAACTTAACTTTTAAAATACTTCAAGACCTGTAATATAACTTAAATATATGCTAATTTAACAAGGTATAACTTGGTTTTTCAAAGAATACCTTAAAAACTGTTTTTACGACGTCGGAGTGCAACCGGGGACTGTTTTGGGTTGGATAATTAAAAACCATTTTAAACTTTGAATTGGAGGTTTATTTTCTGGAAAAATGATTTTTACTATGAATATGATAACACATAAAAATTTCATGATTTAATTCAAAGTATAAGTATCTTTAGAAAAATAATCATTTAAGGTTGTTTACATAAAGGGAAATGTTTAACTTCATAAGTTTCACTAAAGTTTCACCTATGCTGTGTGATTTTGAATACAAACTAAGGTATTTACAGTTCATAGTCTTAAAGAGGGACTCGATCCAAGGAGATGGCAAGTTGAATCAACGAAAACGGAGTTGTAACGAAGAAACTATGACCGAAACAAAATCGGATATCCAAGACTAGTTTAGCCACGAAAATAATTGGGAAAAATTAAATAAATTACATCTTTCTAAGATAACATGATATTTTATATATATGTACTTATAATTCAATTTTATATGGTTCAGGATCACCCGTAAACAATACGAGAAGATTAATCATAAGATCCCATGATTGTACGCAACACGTCATTTGACAACACCGGTACTTTATGTACGCAACACGTCATTTGACAACACCGGTACCGTGGGTCAAGATTAATCTCGACCAATACATATACGATGGGGTTTTATTTATTTCGTTGGGGGTTTATTAAACACCTAAAAATGAACCATTAAAATTGAATTACTAACAACAAACTGCTAACTACGGACTAAGGAATTATTAAAAGTATTAAAAGTATAACAAGTATATATATGTGACGTTTGTTTAAAAAGAAAAGGTATTGATATATTATATATGGATAGGTTTGTGATATCAACCGGAGACCAAGTCAAAATATATATATCTTCAAGACGAATGTGAGTATATAGTCCCACTTTTAAACTCTAAATATTTCGGGATGAGAATACATGTATTTTATGTTTTACGATATGGACACAAGTAACTGAAAAATATATTCTACGTTGAGTTGTACCACTGGCATACTTCCCTGTAGCTTGGTAACTAATATTTACAGCGGTATTGTAAACGCGAATCCTGTTGATAGATCTATCGGGCCTGACAACCCCAACCGGACTGGACGACCAGTATTCAACGGTTGCACAGTACTTCATTTCGTGACTACACTTGGTACAGTGTAGTAAGATTTCATATTAAAGGGAATATGCGACGTGATTAATTGTTAAGTATGGTTACCAAGTGCTCAACCACTTAGAATATTTTTATTAAAATGTTTATATATGAAATCTTGTGGTCTATATTTATATCGCTGTCGACATTAAACCTATATCTCACCAACTTTATGTTGACATTTTAAAGCATGCTATTCTCAGGTATGAATTAAGTCTTCCGCTGTGCATTATCTCGTACTAAGGATACTACTTGAGGCCATTAAGGACTTATATCATAAGGCGTTGCATTCGAGTCATTGAAGTTCATAGAGACTATTATTAAGTAAATGGCGGTTTAGGTCATTTGAATATTATGAAATGTCAGGCGAATATGTCAATTATGGATGTAACTATAGATTGCCCTTTAAGAATAAATGCAACGTTTGTAAGATGTATCATATAGAGGGCAAGTACCTCGCAATGTTATCAACTATTGTAATTCGTTTGTAATCAATATGGACAACGTCCGGATGATTAGTTTCGGATCCTTTCAGTTGGTATCAGAGCGTTGGTCTTAGCGAACCAGGCCTTGCATTAGTGTGTCTAACTAGTAGTTGTTAGGAT
Source organism: Rutidosis leptorrhynchoides (assembly GCF_046630445.1). Classification (NCBI taxonomy): domain Eukaryota; kingdom Viridiplantae; phylum Streptophyta; class Magnoliopsida; order Asterales; family Asteraceae; genus Rutidosis; species Rutidosis leptorrhynchoides. The sequence goes on from NC_092341.1 coordinate 119,638,433, forward strand.
ACATTAAGTGAGTCTGGACTTTGACCGTGTCTGCCTGTCAAAAGTTTTGCTTATCAATCCTAGTCGGAAATCATCTGCTTATCATCCTTAGGGAACTGCCTGCTTATCATTCTTAAGTCTAGACACGTCTTACTGCATTTAGTGCATCGATAGTGTATAGACAAAATTCATATCCTAGCGTATCTGTTACTATAGACATTGCCTGACGTATTTCAAAGATTCTCCTTAATTCATGGGATTTTGATATTATATATACATATGTAAATTATGTATTGAAGAGTACCAAACCCAACTCCTATAATCTATTCCAAACCAAAAATTCATTTCTCCGACCATACAAGATGGATTCTTCATCCAGCTCAAATTCCTCCGACTTCGATAGCTTCGCCGATATGGATTTCCATTCGAGCTCCGAGAACAGCGTTACCGGAATGGATCAACCAATTTCCCATCATCTATTCTGGATGAATTGGGGATGGGTTCGTAATATACTAAATTTCTGGAGGCAAGAAGAAGGTGATCCATTCCATCCACCAAATTGTCCTCTTAACGATGAACCTGAAGCACTTACCGGCGAACCTATTCGAAACACCATTTTCTCGCTCATTTCTAGAGTATCTCATCATGATTACATACTATCCCATATTTCAAATCTTGTTCATTCGCTCGTTCCAACCGTCAATCATCCCGGTATAATAGAAGAAGTCAACGAACTCCGTGCTCGGGTAGCGGTTTTGGAGAATATGGTGCGAAGGTTACAAACACCAACAGCAGCACCAGCAGCATAATCCGTACTACCATCGTCAACGCCGACAGTACCTTTATCACCCCAATCACAACCGCGCCTTAAATCTCAACATCACAATCTGTATCTCGAATATCAACATCACACGACTCAATATCTGTACTTCGAGTATGATCTTCGTTCTATATATCATTCTACATCGATTATCTTCGCTTTACGTATCGTATGACGATTATGTAATTTCTAAAGTCTTAGAGATTATGTAATCTAGAATTAACGATAAATCAAATGAGTTTAATATCTTATTGACTCATTAAATCTATGATTATCTCTGAAGAAAATATATATACAAGTATATTTTCATAAAGATAGTAATTAAAAATTCCTTCGTACAAACTATTAATGATGAAAATATTTTAACGGGTGGGTAGTACCCGAGGAATATTTAGAATTCACATTAATAAGTTATATTGTACATTCTTGAATCCGATTCAACGGTTATCTATTATCTTACTTACAACCACCGATATTCGTATCCGCTCACCCCAGAATAACCATTTTCAATCAAATTTCATATTCGGATTTTGACCTACCAGAATCCAACAAGTGGCATAAAGAAGAAAACATTGGACAAAATAAAAAAAATTGTTAGAAACACACGATTTAACTAATTAAAAATCTATTAAGAATTCCACGCTAACTGTTCCGGCTAACTCTGGACAATTAAAATGAATTAAAATGTTGATTGTAACATATGAAACTAAACAATTCTTCAAGCTTGCCACTTGATTTTATCTTAAACCTCATTCGTAACTTGACGATTACAATTCGCATTCAAATCCTTTCATAATTCCTGAAAACACCTCGACCGAGAAGTTGAACCCGCCGCACCTCGCCTACGGAATGAAGATTTATACATACAGTTATACACCTGAAGAACTCTCGAACCCAAATTCATAATTTAACACATAACGTATTGAATCCTTTGCCATTTATTAGCAAGAACAACCCTACAATTCCTTTTCAAGAAGCTAATTTTGTCACAGCTCCACTTCGACTTTTCAGTGAGATTATTTCTATTATAATCATGATATTTATACCTTGTCCTTTCGCCGTCATTACCGGAAAACCTTTTATATCCCTCGACAACATCAACAGGTGCACCAGCAGATCGTTATCCTTTTGGCGAAATCAACAATCAGTATTTTGAAAATCTCGCGGAACTTCTTCCATCATATCTATAATGTCTATCCCTAAGAATTTCATAATCTGAACGTGAAGTTTCTGAAAAACACCCGGGACTATGAAATAGTTCTTGAAATGCTAACGAAGCAGCAAAAACTGTAAACGACTTTAACGGTCAAAAGTTTGATGACAAAGAATAGTAAGGTGGTAAAGCTGAGAAAAAAAAAAAGTTTGGAACTAGAAAACGGATGAAGCAAAGTATGAAAGAGGCTGTGGATAAATCACAGGGACTGAACCTGCTCTCAAAGAATACAAACGATTCCGTACCTGCTGAAACCGTCAGTAAGAACCCTACTCTTTATTCAAAACCTTGCCCGGATGATATTTTTCATCATCATCTTATCTTAGATATTATAAGATATCTTCATATCATTCGTTATACATATTTTTCATATTTCTGGAGATATTTTTACAACTATTCCTATCTGCGATCATTTATCTCTCCGTAACATCTGCGTTACAATATAAAAGAAACTGTGTTAATTTCTAAATTCTGAAACCTCCGAGATTAAAATATAAATGATTTGAAGTAGTGTTGGGAACTGATGCATGAATTAGTATAATATAATGAAACTTGATCAACTTCATTATATTACAGTAAGTCATGTTAAGTTTCTAATGGAATGTGATGATTCACAGTACCGTCATCATGTGCCATGTTACACGGCTCTTACATTCTATCAAGTCTCCAAACATATTAGAACGTATCACCTTGATAGTTCTATTTTTCCGGAATATTCGAGTAATTTAACGAATCAAGATCGTGCCATTACAATTTCATTCTAAAACCAATAGCTAGGTTCATTCCAAATTTCCTACCTACGAATTTTGGACCATTGTTCGCTTGGCTCGAGGACGGGAAGAAGAAACGAAGGGACAAAACCTCATAATAGAAATAGGAACATAAACCACAGCAAATAAGAGAGAGCATTAACTGTGGATGACAATGATTTTAAGGGACGGGAGTAGGAACATCGAAATATAAGGGAAGGTATAAAACCTAACAACAACCCCGAAACTACAAACCGTGCATATCAATACGTATTGCAACGTAAAGGCACGGGAGAATTAAAAACATTATAATTCCAAGAAAAGGATAAAAGAGAATAGATTCTTCTGGTGATAGATGAAAAAGAAGAATGAAAGATATGAAAGTTAGAAATATAACAAGGATTAGAATGGGATGGAGCATATTAGCGAATGTCTTAAAGTAGTAACTAAAGAGAAAGAATAGAAGATGTGGGAAGAAAGAAAGGGAAGGAGGTAAATTTATAGTGAAATATTCGACAAAGAAATCAAAACAGATTGCCGCGTTAAATCAAAGAAGATCCTGATCGCCGCAAAACTAAATCTTATTACAAATGATTTTCTTTAAAACCCTTAAATCCCGGAAATCGATCATAATCACGTCATCGGTTACAACAATTCTATATTTACTCATTTCACTCTTTTGTTATAGCTTCGCTCGTGCGTCTCACATAATCGAATCGTTTTATCTAAATCTTTCAATAATGATAAAATTTCATTATTACCTCATATTCGTCATGAAAACATTCCTATTGTTATTTATGACAACCTCTACCAAATTTCGAGGACGAAATTTCTTTAACGGGTGGGTACTGTAACGACCCGGAAATTTCCGACCAAATTTAAACTCTAATCTCTATATGGTTCCGACACGATAAGCAAAAACCCTAAAGTTGACCCGCACTTTTTCGATCGTTCTATACTTATAAGATTAATATTTACATAAATTAAACCTTACCAACTTGATAAGCAATCCAAATTGTTGAGACTTATGTTTTCGAAAAGAGTTTTACACAACGTTTGACCGTCTAGTTTGACCGATGATATCACGAACTATACAATATATGATAATTATACATTTGTGTATATATACGTATATATACATATTTAACATGATCTAAGAATGTTTTAATATCTCATTTTGTATTAATAACAATAAGTTATAAGTATATTTTGAAACTACTAACTTAAGTTTTCAAAACGATAACCATACGTAACGTTATTTGACTTAAATACTTATGACCTATAATGTTTATACATATATCGTATAAGTAATGTATTTAATCACTTTTAAAGACTTAAATACATAAAACAATATAAGTATATTTACAAAATATAGCTATATTTGAATCCTCGTTCCGTTTTCTCAAAGATTTCTATACGTATACCTAGGGTATATGTACCCGTATCATACGCAGCTTCTAGATGTATTTACTATTGGTATATACCAATAAAAATCTGCTCCTTAGCAGCCTTAAATGATTAAGAAACATGTGGAACCAACCATTTGTCAAGTAGCATGAATTATTTAGCAAGAAAACAAAGTTAGGTATCTTTTTTTTCCTTTATAACCTAAAAACGTTTTTATGCATGCACACCATTTCTTCACCCTATTTTCTCATACTTACACTTCCATTTCTCTCTCAAAATACTCTTAACTTCATACTTGATCATCTCCAAGCATTTTCCCCATCATTTAGCTTCAAAAACAACACTTAAACCTCATAAGAAAACCTTACAAAAACACTTCAAGAAATCCTTCCAAGAACACAAACTTACTTCCAATCTTTCATTCAATTCCATCACCCTTTTGGTTCTAGATTTTTACTCCTCTTTTACAGCAACCTTGTCCAAGGAACTTGAGGTAGTAACTATGTTCATAACTTTATTCGATTCATATATATATAGCTATCATATTTTGTGGTATACAATTTTAACAACAAGAACATAGTTTGAAAGTTTTCAAACTTGTTTGCAAACTAAATAGATCCTTCTAACTTAACTTTTAAAATACTTCAAGACCTGTAATATAACTTAAATATATGCTAATTTAACAAGGTATAACTTGGTTTTTCAAAGAATACCTTAAAAACTGTTTTTACGACGTCGGAGTGCAACCGGGGACTGTTTTGGGTTGGATAATTAAAAACCATTTTAAACTTTGAATTGGAGGTTTATTTTCTGGAAAAATGATTTTTACTATGAATATGATAACACATAAAAATTTCATGATTTAATTCAAAGTATAAGTATCTTTAGAAAAATAATCATTTAAGGTTGTTTACATAAAGGGAAATGTTTAACTTCATAAGTTTCACTAAAGTTTCACCTATGCCGTGTGATTTTGAATATAAACTAAGGTATTTACAGTTCATAGTCTTAAAGAGGGACTCGATCCAAGGAGATGGCAAGTTGAATCAACGAAAACGGAGTTGTAACGAAGAAACTATGACCGAAACAAAATCGGATATCCAAGACTAGTTTAGCCACGAAAATAATTGGGAAAAATTAAATAAATTACATCTTTCTAAGATAACATGATATTTTATATATATGTACTTATAATTCAATTTTATATGGTTCAGGATCACCCGTAAACAATACGAGAAGATTAATCATAAGATCCCATGATTGTACGCAACACGTCATTTGACAACACCGGTACTTTATGTACGCAACACGTCATTTGACAACACCGGTACCGTGGGTCAAGATTAATCTCGACCAATACATATACGATGGGGTTTTATTTATTTCGTTGGGGGTTTATTAAACACCTAAAAATGAACCATTAAAATTGAATTACTAACAACAAACTGCTAACTACGGACTAAGGAATTATTAAAAGTATTAAAAGTATAACAAGTATATATATGTGACGTTTGTTTAAAAAGAAAAGGTATTGATATATTATATATGGATAGGTTTGTGATATCAACCGGAGACCAAGTCAAAATATATATATCTTCAAGACGAATGTGAGTATATAGTCCCACTTTTAAACTCTAAATATTTCGGGATGAGAATACATGTATTTTATGTTTTACGATATGGACACAAGTAACTGAAAAATATATTCTACGTTGAGTTGTACCACTGGCATACTTCCCTGTAGCTTGGTAACTAATATTTACAGCGGTATTGTAAACGCGAATCCTGTTGATAGATCTATCGGGCCTGACAACCCCAACCGGACTGGACGACCAGTATTCAACGGTTGCACAGTACTTCGTTTCGTGACTACACTTGGTACAGTGTAGTAAGATTTCATATTAAAGGGAATATGCGACGTGATTAATTGTTAAGTATGGTTACCAAGTGCTCAACCACTTAGAATATTTTTATTAAAATGTTTATATATGAAATCTTGTGGTCTATATTTATATCGCTGTCGACATTAAACCTATATCTCACCAACTTTATGTTGACATTTTAAAGCATGCTATTCTCAGGTATGAATTAAGTCTTCCGCTGTGCATTATCTCGTACTAAGGATACTACTTGAGGCCATTAAGGACTTATATCATAAGGCGTTGCATTCGAGTCATTGAAGTTCATAGAGACTATTATTAAGTAAATGGCGGTTTAGGTCATTTGAATATTATGAAATGTCAGGCGAATATGTCAATTATGGATGTAACTATAGATTGCCCTTTAAGAATAAATGCAACGTTTGTAAGATGTATCATATAGAGGGCAAGTACCTCGCAATGTTATCAACTATTGTAATTCGTTTGTAATCAATATGGACAACGTCCGGATGATTAGTTTCGGATCCTTTCAGTTTTCCACATTTATAACAAAATACATTGGCATAACTTGCTCCGACACTACTTGCTCCGCCATTACTCATTCCGACACCATTTATTCCTTTCGTTCTATTAACCCCTGGTCCGTAGACCTCACACTTCGCCGCGCTATGACCATTTCTTTTACACTTGTTGCAAAATTTGGTGCAGAACCCCGAGTGATACTTTTCACACCTTTGGCATAGCTGCTTCTGATTGTTGTTGTTGTTGCGGTTATTATTGTTGTTGGGATGATTGTTGTAGTTGCTGTTGTTGTTGTTGTTGTTGTTGTTGTTGTTGGGCCGTTTGTTGTAGTTGCGATTGATGTTGCGATTGTTGGGATAATTGTTGCGATTATTGTTGTAATTACTGTTGTTGTTGTATTGGTGATTCTTATCACCGTTTTCCTCCCACTTTCTTTTGACTTGCTTCACATTGGCCTCTTCAGCAGTCTGTTCTTTAATTCTTTCTTCAATCTGGTTCACTAGTTTGTGAGCCATTCTACATGCCTGTTGTATGGAGGCGGGCTCGTGTGAACTTATATCTTCTTGGATTCTTTCCGGTAATCCTTTCACAAACGCGTCGATCTTCTCTTCCTCATCTTCGAACGCTCCCGGACACAATAGGCACAATTCTGTGAATCGTCTTTCGTACGTGGTAATATCAAATCCTTGGGTTCGTAACCCTCTAAGTTCTGTCTTGAGCTTATTGACCTCGGTTCTGGGACGGTACTTCTTGTTCATCAAGTGCTTGAATGCTGACCACGGTAGTGCGTACGCATCATCTTGTCCCACTTGCTCTAGATAGGTATTCCACCATGTTAACGCAGAACCTGTGAAGGTATGCGTAGCATACTTCACTTTGTCCTCTTCAGTACACTTACTTATGGCAAACACCGATTCGACCTTCTCGGTCTACCGTTTCAATCCGATCGGTCCTTTGGTTCCATCAAATTCCAAAGGTTTGCAGGCAGTGAATTCTTTGTAGGTGCATCCTACACGATTTCCTGTACTGCTAGATCCAAGGTTATTGTTGGTATGTAGCGCAGCCTGTACTGCGGCTATGTTTGAAGCTAGAAAAGTACGGAATTCCTCTTCATTCATATTCACGGTGTGTCGAGTAGTCGGTGCCATTTCCTTCAAAATAGTCAAATGGAACAAGTTAATCATACAGAATATTAAGAGTAGTTAATAGTATTTCGTAGCATAATATGAACTCATTTATAAAAGCTTTTTCTTCATATTAGCGTTTTATAAGTTTAAATTCGAGTAGTACCTACCCGTTAAGTTCATACTTAGTAGCTAATATACAATTCAACTACTACAATTCTATATGAAAAACTGATTATAATAATATTTCGCGTTCAAACTTTTATACAATATTTTACAAACTTACAATACCGCTTATTTTACATAAAGCATGAAATATAGCACACAATAACTTTGATACAAGATAGTTGTGAAGATAATTCTAGCTAGTACACAAGTCGTTCCGCAAAGGCAATAAAGACACGTAATTCATACGTCCAGAAACAAGTCATGCATTCTGGTTTTACTAGGACTACTTCCCATCCTTGGTCTTGTGGAACATAACCGTTATGGCCGTTGATAAGACAGCGTGTTGTAACGTCGTCAAAGGGACGAGGGTTACGTAATGTCCAACAGTCCCGTAACAATCTAAAAACCTCATTTCTTACCCCAATTACATACTCCGTCACTTGTGGGAACGTTTTTTTTAATAGTTGTAGCCCGATGTTCTTGTTCTCACTTTGGTGAGAAGCGAACATTACTAATCCGTAAGCATAACATGCTTCTTTATGTTGCATGTTAGCCACTTTTTCTAAATCACGAAGTCCAATATTCGGATATATTGAGTCAAAATAATTTCTTAACCCATTGCGTAAAATAGCATTTGGGTTCCCCGCAATATATGCGTCAAAGTAAACACATCGTAACTTATGGATTTCCCAATGTGATATCCCCCATCTTTCGAACGAAAGCCTTTTATAAACCAAGGCATTCTTGGAACGTTCTTCGAATGTCTTACAAACTGATCTCGCCTTAAATAGTTGTGCCGAAGAATTCTGACCGACTCTAGACAAGATTTCATCAATCATGTCTCCGGGTAGGTCTCTTAAAATATTGGGTTGTCTATCCATTTTGTATTTTTATACTGTAAAATAGACAAGAGTTAGATTCATAAAAAAAATACTTATTAATACAAGCAATTTTTACATATATCATAAAGCATAAGCACACTATATTACATATATTACACCACACGAATACAACTATCTTATTCCGACTCGCTTGTTTCTTCTTCTTCGGTTTTGGTTCGTTTTGCCAAGTTTCAAGGGATATATGATGTTCCCCTAATACGAGCCGTCGTTTTCCACATTGGTTTAGAAAAACCTGGTGGTTTAGAGGTTCCCGGGTCATTGTTACAACTTAAGGACTTTGGGGGTTGACGATACATATAAAGTTCATCGGGGTTGGAATTAGATTTCTCTATTTTTATGCCCTTTCCCTTATTATTTTCTTTTGCCTTTTTAAATTCAGTTGGGGTAATTTCTATAACATCATCGGAATTCTCGTCAGAATCCGATTCATCGGAGAATTGGTAATCCTCCCAATATTTTGCTTCCTTGGCGGAAACACCATTGACCATAATTAACCTTGGTCGGTTGGTTGAGGATTTTCTTTTACTTAACCGTTTTATTATTTCCCCCACCGGTTCTATTTCTTCATCCGGTTCCGATTCTTCTTCCGGTTCCGATTCTTCTTCCGGTTTCGACTCTTCTTTCGGTTCCTCTTCGGGAACTTGTGAATCAATCCACGAATCATTCCAATTTACATTTGACTCTTCATTATTATTAGGTGAGTCAATGGGACTTGTTCTATAGGTAGACATCTATCACATAATATCAAACGCGTTAAAAGATTAATATATCATATAATATTCACATGTTAAAAATATATAGTTTCCAACAAAATTTGTTAAGCAATCATTTTTCAAGTAAACACGGTCGAAGTCCAGACTCACTAATGCATCCTAACAACTCAATAAGATACACTAATGCAAAATTCTGGTTCTCTAAGACCAACGCTCGGATACCAACTGAAATGTCCCATTCTTATTGATTAAAAACGTTCCATATTAGTTGATTTCGTTGCGAGGTTTTGACCTCTATATGAGACGTTTTTCAAAGACTGCATTCATTTTAAAACAAACCATAACCTTTATTTCATCAATAAAGGTTTAAAAAGCTTTACGTAGATTATCAAATAATGATAATCTAAAATATCCTGTTTACACACGACCATTACATAATGGTTTACAATACAAATATGTTACAACAAAATAAGTTTCTTGAATGCAGTTTTTACACAATATCATACAAGCATGGACTCCAAATCTCGTCCTTATTTAAGTATGCGACAGCTGAAGCTCTTAATAATCACCTGAGAATAAACATGCTTAAAACGTCAACAAAAATGTTGGTGAGATATAGGTTTAACCTATATATATCAAATCATAATAATAGACCACAAGATTTCATATTTCAATACACATCCCATACATAGAGATAAAAGTCATTCATATGGTGAACACCTGGTAACCGACATTAACAAGATGCATATATAAGAATATCCCCATCATTCCGGGACACCCTTCGGATATGATATAAATTTCGAAGTACTAAAGCATCCGGTACTTTGGATGGGGTTTGTTAGGCCCAATAGATCTATCTTTAGGATTCGCGTCAATTAGGGTGTCTGTTCCCTAATTCTTAGATTACCAGACTTAATAAAAAGGGGCATATTCGATTTCGATAATTCGACCATAGAATGTAGTTTCACGTACTTGTGTCTATTTTGTAAATCATTTATAAAACCTGCATGTATTCTCATCCCAAAAATATTAGATTTTAAAAGTGGGACTATAACTCACTTTCACAGATTTTTACTTCGTCGGGAAGTAAGACTTGGCCACTGGTTGATTCACGAACCTATAACAATATATACATATATATCAAAGTATGTTCAAAATATATTTACAACACTTTTAATATATTTTGATGTTTTAAGTTTATTAAGTCAGCTGTCCTCGTTAGTAACCTACAACTAGTTGTCCACAGTTAGATGTACAGAAATAAATCGATAAATATTATCTTGAATCAATCCACGACCCAGTGTATACGTATCTCAGTATTGATCACAACTCAAACTATATATATTTTGGAATCAACCTCAACCCTGTATAGCTAACTCCAACATTCACATATAGAGTGTCTATGGTTGTTCCGAAATATATATAGATGTGTCGACATGATAGGTCGAAACATTGTATACGTGTCTATGGTATCTCAAGATTACATAATATACAATACAAATTGATTAAGTTATGGTTGGAATAGATTTGTTACCAATTTTCACGTAGCTAAAATGAGAAAAATTATCCAATCTTGTTTTACCCATAACTTCTTTATTTTAAATACGTTTTGAGTGAATCAAATTGCTATGGTTTCATATTGAACTCTATTTTATGAATCTAAATAGAAAAAGTATAGGTTTATAGTCGGAAAAATAAGTTACAAGTCGTTTTTGTAAAGGTAGTCATTTCAGTCGAAAGAACGACGTCTAGATGACCATTTTAGAAAACATACTTCCACTTTGAGTTTAACCATAATTTTTGGATATAGTTTCATGTTCATAATAAAAATCATTTTCTCAGAATAACAACTTTTAAATCAAAGTTTATCATAGTTTTTAATTAACTAACCCAAAACAGCCCGCGGTGTTACTACGACGGCGTAAATCCGGTTTTACGGTGTTTTTCGTGTTTCCAGGTTTTAAATCATTAAGTTAGCATATCATATAGATATAGATCATATGTTTAGTTGATTTTAAAAGTCAAGTTAGAAGGATTAACTTTTGTTTGCGAACAAGTTTAGAATTAACTAAACTATGTTCTAGTGATTACAAGTTTAAACCTTCGAATAAGATAGCTTTATATGTATGAATCGAATGATGTTATGAATATCATTACTACCTTAAGTTCCTTGGATAAACCTACTAGAAAATAGAAAAATGGATCTAGCTTCAACGGATCCTTGGATGGCTCGAAGTTCTTGAAGCAGAATCATGACAGAAAACAAGTTCAAGTAAGATCATCACTTGAAATAAGATTGTTATAGTTATAGAAATTGAACCAAAGTTTGAATATGATTATTACCTTGTATTAGAATGATAACCTACTGTAAGAAACAAAGATTTCTTGAGGTTGGATGATCACCTTACAAGATTGGAAGTGAGCTAGCAAACTTGAAAGTATTCTTGATTTTATGTAACTAGAACTTGTAGAATTTATGAAGAACACTTAGAACTTGAAGATAGAACTTGAGAGAGATCAATTAGATGAAGAAAATTGAAGAATGAAAGTGTTTGTAGGTGTTTTTGGTCGTTGGTGTATGGATTAGATATAAAGGATATGTAATTTTGTTTTCATGTAAATAAGTCATGAATGATTACTCATATTTTTGTAATTTTATGAGATATTTCATGCTAGTTGCCAAATGATGGTTCCCACATGTGTTAGGTGACTCACATGGGCTGCTAAAAGCTGATCATTGGAGTGTATATACCAATAGTACATACATCTAAAAGCTGTGTATTGTACGAGTACGAATACGGGTGCATACGAGTAGAATTGTTGATGAAACTGAACGAGGATGTAATTGTAAGCATTTTTGTTAAGTAGAAGTATTTTGATAAGTGTATTGAAGTCTTTCAAAAGTGTATAAATACATATTAAAACACTACATGTATATACATTTTAACTGAGTCGTTAAGTCAGCGTTAGTCGTTACATGTAAGTGTTGTTTTGAAACCTTTAGGTTAACGATCTTGTTAAATGTTGTTAACCCAATGTTTATGATATCAAATGAGATTTTAAATTATTATATTATCATGATATTATCATGTATGAATATCTCTTAATATGATATATATACATTAAATGTCGTTACAACGATAATCGTTACATATATGTCTCGTTTCGAAATCATTAAGTTAGTAGTCTTATTTTTACATATGTATTTCATTGTTAATACACTTAATAATATATTTACTTATCATTTAACATAATTAACCAAGTGTATCAATATCTTAATATGATTCATATGTACCTAGTAAGACGTTGTTATAATGATAATCGTTATATATATCGTTTTCGAGTTTCTTAAATTAATAGTCTCATTTTTATGTATATAACTCATTGTTAAAATACCTAATGAGATACATACTTATAATAAAATCATGTTAACTATATATATAACCATATATATGTCATCGTATAGTTTTTACAAGTTTTAACGTTCGTGAATCACCGGTCAACTTGGGTGGTCAATTGTCTATATGAAACCTATTTCAATTAATCAAGTCTTAACAAGTTTGATTGCTTAACATGTTGGAAACACTTAATCATGTAAATAACAATTTCATTTAATATATATATAAACATGGAAAAGTTCGGGTCACTACATAAATTTGGTCGGAAATTCCCGGGTCGCCACAACTCGGCCCCAATTCCATATTTTGCGATGTCGGAACTTCTATACGAGTTACCGTAATGTAATCCCGGTCATTACATTACGCTATCTCACATTTCCATTTGACATCACTCCATAAGTTCAAGATGGCGTAGTCAACTTAATTTAGTTAAATCTCGCGTCGCGTGTACGTATGTGATTCGTAGTATAGCGTTTAGTTCAAGTCCATATCATATGGGTATAAGGTGTATATGTACGTGATGTAATGTGCAGCCCTACACGTAGTATTGTAAAGCAAACAGTGCAAGTATATTGTATAAAAGTCATCCAAGACACACGACTATAGACTATACTTCACTAAGGTGCCCTACGGTTAGACACACTAATGTATCCTAGTTCCCTATAGCCAAAGCTCTGATACCATATATAACACCCCGTCAAAAATCCCTTTAATGGAATGCTAACTCTGGTCCCAGTGCTTGGCTTGACTTCTACGTAACAGCAATATTTTACAGCGGAAGCAATTAATACCTGAGAATAAAACACGTAAAACGGATCAACAATAATGTTGAGGGAATCTACTGGCTTTAGGTAAACAATCCAGTATGTTTAGGAAACGACTTTCAGAAAACATTTATTTGTGGAAGACTACCAAAGTTTGATGTCAAAAGTTGCATACAGCAATGTCAAGTGTTAACTGTTCGAAATCAGCGATGTCAAGTTCCAAATGTGTGTCATCAAAATAGTTTCATTTGATATATTTGTAGACATTACCATGTCTAGTTTAAATATTTGTAAACCACAGTTTTAAGTAACGCATCATAGTATCTGAAAAACCTCATTCAGAAAAATAGTTCAAGTTCATTGACCACGAGATTTTAAGAGTACAACTCCAAGTTGTGAAACGTTTACATAATCTATGAGCACCTGAATACTAGCAATGACCAGAGTATAGAATCCACTATACTCCCTTTACCCCATAAAAATGTTATACACTTGATCGAGTGTATCTAATGTTCAAAGTAAATGCACCACAGTTATAAAGTAGGATGAGGTTGTCAACCTAACGGATCCTTCCATCTAAATTGTGCTTACCCGATGGTATTAAATGTATTCAAACTACGGGCTTTGTGATCAAACTCAATATGTATATATAGTACTCGTGTCAACATAAAAGCATTTATAAAATGTAAGTACATCAGTGTGTATTCTCATCCCTGAAAATATGTAAAAAGTGGGACTGTAGACTCACCTTTGAATAGTTCGGACGACAGACAATAACTTGCACGGATTATAGTCGAATAATGAAAACTAAGTATACATATTTAGGTTGGTCAATAAATATGTCTTAAACAAATGTGGTTTCATAGTATAAGTTATCTTATTGCTCGACTCGACGCGTTTCAAAGTAAAAGTTCAACTAGTTCATGCAAGTCAAACAAAGTCAACCAAAGTCAACCAAAGTCAAACCAAAAGTCAAACTTGGTCAAAGTGGTCAACTAAAGTCAACATCAGTAGGTTCATGTCAAATTTTGGTGAATATGTCAAACCTAAGTCAAACAACACGTTTTAGATCATAACTGGTCAATTTCACAATCACAGTTTATCGTCATGCATAAAGTTCATGTACATGTAGCAAACTTCGCATAATATCTCATAGTACAAAATTCATGCAAACATGGAAAACTACAGATCACAATTATACTCAAAATTTATTGCAATAAGTCCAGCTAGGGTCTCATACGATGTCTAAAAGTCAGGAATCAGAAGGGGTACATTTATGGTTTGCCAAGTCAGTTTCTGACCGCGCACTGATCTCCTTTTAGCTATAACCAGAGCTAGGGACATGCAATTGATATATGATTAGTGGCCATGGTTCAAGGAAAAGTCAAAATAACACATATCACAAGATGAGCAATTTTTGTTTAGCCAATTGGTACAGTTTATTCATGCAAGTTGGATGATCAGTTGTCAGCTCAATTCAGAAGTTACACAAACTATGGCTCTAGTGTGCCCAATACGTAAGGTTTTAGAGATTTACATTAACTAACCATATGTCACATATCATGTCAAGATTCATATTCCAGAAGCATTCATGCTAATTCATTAAACACAAACCACAGAGTATAAAACAGAGAGCAAGTTGCAGATTTGATCCTAGTTTAGCTAGTCACTTTCGCATGCAATTATTCGAAGATCTAGATACAATTAGACCATGATATCTACATTAAAAGTGAAATAATTTTTGTGTAAATTTCAGATATGTAAAGCTTTAAACCCAGAAGTTAACACATTTTAGCATACAAGTCTGTTTTCATGCAAGTGCTGGAAAAATCCACATTTTCACTAAATCAAGCATATCACAAGTTATATTCAAGCGAATGACATGATATCCTAGTGAAAACTGAGTATTTTTGAATTATCTATCCAATGGTAATAAATTCACAAACCAATTCGTGGCCTATCAATACCAGAATTCTGATCAAGCAACAAAAACACAACGTTAATTTCAAATGGACATAACTTGATCATCCGGAAACGAAATAGATTTCATGAGGATTCTAATTACATCATAATAATTAACATTTAGAAAAGTAAATTTTCTGTACACACAATAATAGATTTCGGTTTTCATGGTAAACAATCAAAACGGACAAATTAACGCATCTAACATTAATCATACATCAAGACTTGAGTAATAGACAACCTAAACCATGAAACGTCAATAAAAATATGATTTAAAAAATTAGGGTTTATGCAATTATACCTTTGATTTCGAAAAGAATTATATCTACGTGTAGAGGATGACACGAATTGCAAGTTTGATGTTGAACACTTAAGCTAAAAAGCAAAAATTGATGGTGGATTGATGGTATGTGTGTGTCGACTTGAAAGAGAGCAGGTGAGGGAAAAAGCTGCATTTTTTTTATACTAATTAGGTTTAGGGATAGAATAAAGCAGTGTTTTATTTACATAGATATTCCATATTAAGCCCTAAACACTAGTAATTAACAAAAAAGCCCCAAAAAGAAATTAAAGGGGAATGGGGGTGGCAATCGGCTGAATGGCCCAAGTGGGGTATTCCCGTGCTCTTGTTTTACAAAAGCGTGTTGTCGTGGTCCGTTTCAAGTGCCGTTTAGACGTACCGAAGGCCCGGAATGCTAAACCGATCGTTAAAACGCAACCAAACGTTTAACTTATTAAAAACCCAATAAATTAAATATTTTTAAAAAGTTAATAATTATTAAAATAATTATTAAAATAAACCCGAACGTTTCGTTGCTCAAAAAGTAGTTATCCAAACCGTATCGTTTTTATCGTATTTCTTTATCTGAAATATTTATTCGAATTAATATTAACCCATATTAATTATCGTAACCCTTCCAGGATCAAGTATGTATTTATTACACATAAGCACATAAAAGTCAAGCAATCAACGTTAAATAAACTAACGGAAAGATAACGGAAGTGACGGAAAAAGCAGGGTTGTTACATTACCCACATGTTATTGAAAATTTTGTCCCGAAATTTAGTGAACGTCCGCTAAAGTAGTTTCCTCCGGAAACAGTTGAGGGTAATTTTGTCTCATTTGATCTTCACGCTCCCACGTGAACTCTGATCCTCTTCTCGCATTCCACCGAACCTTAACGATGTGAATTCTGCTTTGCTTCAACTGTTTGACCTCACGGCCCAAGACTTCGACAGGTTCTTCAATGAAATGAAGTTTATCATCGATACCCAGTTCCTCTAAAGGAATAATCAAATTCTCATCGTCTTGTCGCAAATTTCGCAACTCATCACGCAAATCCGACAAATCGGCTTGCGTCCGAAACTCCTCGAAGAATTCCTTCTTAAAATCGTCCCACGCTAACCCCATAAACAATTCACCAATAACAATATCAATTTTACCATCCAACCAATCCTTCGCCCTACCCCACAACAAGCTAGTAGCGAGTCTTGTCCTCTTCTCGGGAGGGTATTCAATAGTGCGAAAACACCCTTCGACATCTGGGATCCATGTTGTGCTTATCAAAGGATCCGGTTTCTCGTCATACATTGGGGGTTTAGTCCTCATGGAGCTCTTAAGACAACGCTCCATTTCACTACTACTTCGAAATTCGGAATACTTCCTATCCATTTCTTCTCGTAACGCACCCATTTGCTTTGCCACGGCGGCCGCAACTCTAGTGTTAAACTCATCGTCGCTCGCCTCGATCCCGTTTCTCGTCGTCATTCTAAAGAATGCAAAGCGATTAGATCATGAACGTATAAAACCACACGCACAACACCGCCCCATCTTGCTCAATATTCGTCTTACATCACTTGTTAGACATGATTTGTACTCGTAACAATGGTAGCTAGTCATTATTACGTGCACACGCCGTCTCAACTCATTAGTACAACGACTATCTTGCTCAATGATATAAACCAATACAAACAAAAATTCTACATGATATAAAAACACACAAGAATTACATCACAACACAAGCCACAATCCTAGTTAGTTCACCTACACGCTAAGGCACTAACCAAGTCCTCGTCCGACCCGTTCACCTACAAGTCCCGCAACAATAAGCACACACAAAAGTCTAAGTCTAGGCACCTATCTCAAGTCACCTAAATCCCTTAGACCATGCTCTGATACCACTTGAAACAACCCAACCCGTATTTAAACCGACCCATATTTTTTTTCTTTATAATACATTAATATCGTTAACATTTAGGTCCCAATTATGTTTCCAAAAACATCTTTAATACAATAGTAAGTTTAATAAACTTTAAAACATTTATTACATAAGTTGAAACACAAACGGGCATACAACCCGAGACCCGTTTGACATGACCAAAAGATACTAATAAGTTTTCCAATAAAAGACCGAGCATGGTGATTGGGAACGCTACCCAATCCTAATCAAAAGTCTAGAGCATAATCTTCTAAAGCAACCGGCAAGCACTAGTCCCCATGATTACCCAAGCCGTCACCTCGCGAACCTATAAAAATGTAAACAACGAGAGGGTAAGCTATGAAAGCTTAGTGAGTATAAACATACTATATACATACATATGCATAAAATGAATACATACAACCGAACACATAAAGTACACATATACCGCAATCCAAGTATAACTAGCAAGCTATACCTAACGTACCATCGAGCCAAATCCGCAAGATTAGCTACAACATATAATAAATATATATACGCATATACAATAGATAACCAAGACACCAAGGTTAACCCCTTAACCTCATACATATGAAGGTTGGCAGAACTACCCGGACCTTAGTGAATTCGCACTACCCGAGATTCACTTCCTTCACCGCTTCAACAACCGAGATTGGACGAACTACCCGTACCTTAGTGAATTCGAACTACCCAAGATTCACCACCTCATTACTAAGATGACCGAACTACCCGAGTCATCATGAATCAATGCTACCCGATATTCATCTCCTCAACATCATCAACAACGACGAGGTTGGCCCGACATGCCAACGTGAATCCATATACGCCAAAGATTCACTACCCCAAGGGTGGTAACCCAAAACGCATAAGCGTACAACATGGACTCAAACTCTAAGAATCCATTCTTCCATCACATGTAGAGTGACTCTGAGCAAGGATCACTCTACCAACCCGCACCCATCCTATGCATACATACGCATATAATATATTTACACTCACCTTGAAGTCTTGATGGATGTCAAACCAAAATCCGCAATCGCCAATGAAACGTACCTATTACATTTATCACATAACAAACAACACAATTAGGGTGGATTACAAACCAACCCATATTGACAACTAGTGCAATTTTGACCCAATTTCACTTTCAAGCTCAAACCACGCCCAAACTAACCAATAATCACTAGCACAAGTGAGAATGGTCCTAATACACCAATTAAACCCAATCATAAGTGTTAAACACTTATCTTTCCCAATTTGACACCCAAACCCTAATTTTGACCCATTTCAAAATTAGTCAACCCAAATGCACCCAAATGGGTTCCAACACTTCCATAATCACTAACACTAGTGATTATACACCACTTACAAGCCCTAAACATGGTTAAATCATCAACCAACCCAAAACCCGCCATGTATCAAAAATAACTAGTTTCCATAAACCCACATCATCATCTAAATGGGTTTTACAACTAACAAGCTCAAAACCCTAACTTGAATATCAAATTATAAAGATGAAATTCGGAGTTTGAGACTTACCAATACCACCAAAATGATGTCGTTGACGAGTAGAACAACTTTAATACTTGAGACTTGACCCTAATCAACCTCATTCTTCTCCAAATGGAGCTCTTTCTCTCTCTCTAAACTCTCTTCCTCTCTCTAGGGTTTGAAGATGAGAGTGTTTGTGTGTTAAAATGAAGATGAGATAAGGTTTGGAACTGATTTGGGGTATAAAACCCGTCCACAATGAGAAATTACTAAAACACCCTCAAAATACCCCTTAAAACGGGTCAAAGAAGTCAGTTCTGCGTAATTATCGTGTTTCGCGACCTTCTATCGCGTATCGCGATGACCCTAACGCGGTAAACCTACACGAAACGCGACCAGGTGATCAGGAGGCATGGTTTTCAACCAGTCGCGTATCAACCCACTTAGTCACGGACCACAACGAGCCAAAACCTGATATACCATACTTAAACGCGACCAGTGAGCTGATTAACACCCATTCCACTTTTTAAGAATATCCAAAGTCATACGCGGTCAAGTAATTACGTCCGAATGATCAAATACCAAAACTTGGACTCCGTATGACGCCCCGAGCATCATGTTTAGAAAAACGGGGTGTTACAGGCATGCAAGATGAAAGCAATTTAAGATAACAAGATAACTTTATTAAATTAAAGAAAGCGTTCACCGTTTAGAGACAAGATCTGGACCATTACAAGTGCTGACATCCTCTAAACTGCTCCTAGTACAATCTTCGGCGTTCGCCTCTGGGTACTTAATTTCCCGCTCGGAGGTGAGAAGGCCTTGAAAGCTCTAGTGAGAGAAAGTGTATTGTAGTGAGAGAGTGAGGAGAGGTGTGTTGAAATTGGATGACAAAAAGCCTTTATATAGACTTGAAATTTCCCTGCAAATGGCAGGCAGGCCATTTGGCAGGCCGTTTGCAGGGGCCGTTTGCCAGACCAAGCCGTTTGCAAGGGCCGTTTAACTTGGGCATGTGGTAGGCCATTTGCAAGCCAGGCAAGCCATTTGGCAGGTCAATTTCCTGGTTCGTAACTTGATTTCTTGTCTTTCACCATTTTCGCTCTAGAATCTTCGTTTTAGCTTCGATTCTCTTGATTCTTTTTGCATCGTCTTCGTAATTACTTTATCTAAAAATTTACCTAAAAAAGCGATTATTTTGCCCAACAATTTTTGAACTTTATGCTTTTGGGACTCAATAACTGTGACGCCCCGTACTAAATCAACATGTACGGACCATTAACAACAGGATCATTACAAGGTCAAACACTATATGCGTTTTCAAAACGAGTTTGCATTCATGATAAAAGGTGACGTCATAACCAACATCAAATGTTTTACAACCAAAAGTATGCTTCTACGAATAGAAGCAAAGTTAATAGTACGTGACCCTTAGGTCGTTACAAATCATCATTTCAAAAATAATAAAGTTTGAATACAAATAAACATTTCATGCGGTGACAACTCTAGTAAGCACAGCGGAGTCTACAAGGCATGACTAGTATAACGGCGGAAGCAAGCAACCTTAAGCACCTGAGAAAAACATGCTTAAAAATGTCAACACAAAGGTTGGTGAGCTATAGTTTAAGTATGACAGTAATGTAAGGTAGGCCACGAGATTTCAGTGCTACAAAGAGCGTTTCAAAACAGTATGTAAAGTATATGTTTAACCGTGGGCACTTGGTAACTAACTTAACGTTTATAACCCCCTGAAAGTACACTTGGCGAGTGCGTATGTTTACGAAGTATTAAACACCCGTTAAATGCTAGCGCGACTAGCCCGAGTGGGGATGTCAAACCCTATAGATCCATATCTAAGATTCGCGTTCACCGGTTCAAAAACCAATGACTAAATGTTACCGAGCTAAAGGGAATGTTTATGCCGTTGTATAACCCACACATATATAAATTTTAAGTACTCATGCCTAGTATGTAAAATGTAAAATGCGCATGTATTCTCAGTTCCCAAAATAGTTAAAGTAAAAAGGGATGCTATAACTCACAGTGGTAAAGTAGTAGTAAAGTTGATTCGGGAAAAGTAAGCAAATATGTAGGTCCGGAAAGTCCTCAACCTAAGTCAAAAGTTACTAAGTCAGTAAATCGTCCCAATAGGTTTATAAGTATGTAAATTAGGTCTTAAGTATCATCATCATTCATCATCAAACAAAAAGTGTAAAGTAAGTTTCATTCAAGAAAAGAGTTTAAAATAAAGGCTGATTTCGATCAATCACCATGGCCTCTATACCTACTGAAATGAGATGAGACCACTGGACATGGCTCTGTATATGAGTCCTTTAGTTGCTGTAAAAATTCCAGAACCAAACTCATCTTCGTTTGACCGTGGCGACGGTTTAAGTGCGAGTAGGTCAGAATTTTCAGCACAACGTTAAAAGGACATAGTGACTTTCGGAGTGCCATAGATCTTAAACCGTAACTCGGATTAAGACGAGTCTTAAACAAAAAATTATCTAATAGAACAGAGCTAAATGAAAATAAACTTTACAGTAGCCCAGGTGGTCTGATCAGAACCGAAAAACAGTAGGTTAAGTGTTCCAGTGGGTTCTTGGTGCTTGATGCTCATCACGGTTCTCATCCTTGATGCATATAGCTTCAAGTGTACAACTCTTTAATGTGTTTGCACTATCTTAACCAAGTTTTGACCATCATAACACAATTGCAAGTCTAAGATATGTAGCACAACTCAATTAAGGGTTGTAAGTAGTTTGATGAACCAAAGTTACATCAAAGTCTTAGATCCGACACATTCATGAACTCTAAAAGTAATATTAAACAAGTTTAACTATCATGATACTAGTGTAAGTATAAGATATGTAGCACAACTCACTTAAGAGTTGTATGAAGTTTGATGAACCAAAGTTACATCAAGATCTTAGATCCAACACATACAAAAGTTATACATGTAATATTAAGCTACAAACTTGAAAGTAAACTTATATAATCAAGATCTTAAGTTGTAGAACATAGATCTTAGTTAGATCTTGAAGATCCTAGACCCGAAAGTCTAGATCTAACATAAGTGTACAAAGTTATAATCAAAAAGTTTACTTACATGTTCTTGAACTTACAAAGTAGTTTCAAGAAATATGAGATCAAGATTAACTAGTAATACTTGACCAAATTAACAACATTACAACTTTAAATAAATGAAATGAAGAAATAAACTAGATCTACAAGTATTATGTTTATATTTGTTTCATACTTGAGAAGATTCAAACTAAAGTTTAGATCTTAAGAATTCAAGTCTACAAAACATAAACATAAAGAAGATTATAAAACTTATGAACTTTTAGTCTTGAAAACACTTAAATGTAGAACTACAAACTAATAAGTTTGAATTCTTGTTCTTGGTTCTTCATCAACAAAAGAGTGAAGAAATAAGATTTATGGAGATGCAAACTAACAAGTTTGATCTCTAACAACAAACAACAAACAATATTCAAGTAACAAACAAGTAAGAATGATGATGATGAGTGTTAAATGTTTCGGTTTTTAGAGAGGAGAAAGAAGAAGAATTTTGTTGTTACTTACTAGTTTTGAGAGAAAATGCTAGAGAGAAAAGTAAGTTCAAGTAAGTGTGTGAAATGAGGAAGTGAAATGCAAGTAACAAGTAATAAGGAAAATGAAAAATGAACTCTCCTTTACTCCATGAAGTGGACGGTTTCTACAACTAAAATGGGAAGTCAAATGGCAAACTTTCAAGCATGGGAAGGATGTGTTAGCTAGAATGAGTAATAAGTTAAAGTGTATGGAGAAATGGTCATGCATGCTTGTGTAATTTGTCTCTTCATTAAGCTAATTAATACAAGATTATTCCTACTGTAATACTAGCTAATATGTTGGGCTCACAAGTCCAAAAAAGTGTAGAGTGGGCTTACTAGTCCAAAAACCATAAATAAAAGCCCAAGTATAAGTAAGTATGCAATTAAAATAAATAAAGCCCAAGTAATTAACTACTAACCTTAGTTAATTAAAAATGATTAATAATAAATAATCATGAATGTAAATAATATTCAAAAATAATATTCGTGAAAAGTACGCGTTTCACAAAGGCTAGTCGGGCCAAGTAAAGTTAAATACGATAACAAGTAAATGTATATAAATACATTTATTAAAGCGCAAGTATTAATAGTAAATATTAATAATAAACGTTGGAAAATTCCGGGTTGTTACATTACCCACCTGTTAAAGAAAATTTCGTCCCGAAATTTTAAGCTGAGGTAGATGGAGGAGTCGGGAAAAGGTGAGGATACTTCTGCATCATTTGATCCTCTCGCTCCCAGGTAAACTCAGGTCCTCGTTTGGCATTCCATCGTACTCGGACGATCGAAATCTTGTTGCGTTTCAAAGTTTTAACCTCACGGTCCATAATTTCAACAGGCTCTTCCACGAAGTGGAGTTTGTCATCAATTGTAAGTTCTTCCAGTGATATGACAAGTTCTGGTGTGGCAAGACACTTCTTCAAATTTGATACGTGGAAGGTAGGATGAACTAAGCTCAATTGAGTTGGGAGATCCAAACGGTAAGCAACGGGTCCAACACGTTCCAAGATTTCAAAAGGACCAATGTATCGCGGGTTTAACTTTCCACGTTTTCCAAAACGAATCATACCTTTCCAAGGTGCAACCTTCAACATTACAAGGTCACCGACGTTGAATTCAAAGTCTTTACATTTGAGGTCGGCATAACTCTTTTGACGATCACGGGCCGTCTTAAGTCTCGCTTAAATCTGAGCAATCTTCTATGTTGTTTCATGGACTACCTCGGGTCCAGTGATTTGCTTTTCGCCTACTTCGGCCCAACAAATAGGAGATCAGCACTTGCGGCCATACAATGCTTCAAAAGGTGCAGCATTAATGCTTGAGTGATAACTGTTGTTGTAAGAAAATTCGGCGAGTGGCAAATGCCTTTCCCAGGCCTTTCCGAAATCGATAACACATGCACGCAACATGTCTTCCAAAGTCTGAATTATGCGTTCACTTTTACCTTCGGTCTGTGGGTGATATGCAGTACTCATGTCGAGACGGGTTCCCATGGCTTCTTGTAAAGAACGCCAAAATCTGGAAGCAAAACGGGGATCGCGATCTGAGATTGTAATGACCCGGAATTTTCCGACCAAATTATACTTATGAGATTAATATTTACATAAATTAAACCATACCAACATGATAAGCAATCCAAATTTTTGAGACTTGTGTTTTTGAAAAGAGTTTTACACAACGTTTGACCGTCCAATATGACCGATGATATCATGAACTATATAACATACGATAATTATACGTTTGTGTATATATATGTATTTATATATATTTAACATGATCTAAGGATGGTTTAACATCTCATTGTGTACTAATGACAATGAGTTATAAGTATATTTTGAAACTACTAACTTAAGTTTTCAAAACGATAACTATACGTAACATTCTTTGATATATATACTTATAATCTATAATACTTATACATGTATCGTATATATAATGTATTTAATCACTTTTTAAGGACTTAAATACATAAAACAATATAAGTATATTCACAAAAGATAGCTATATTTGAATTCTCATTCCGTTTCCTCAAGATTTCTATACGTATATCTAGGGTATATGTACCCGTATTATACCCAGCTTCTATACGTATTTACTATTGGTATATACACATCAAATCAACATCCTAATCAATATTATTACTGCCCTAGATATGAGGTAACTAGGATTTGTCAAGTAGTATGAATTATTAGTAAGAAAACAAAATTAGGAATCCTTTTCTTTCTTTATAAACTAAAAACGTTTTTATAAATGAACACCATTTCTTCACTCCATTTTCTCATACCTACACGCTCATTTCTCTCTCAAAATACTCCTAACTTCATACTTGATCATCTCCAAGCATTTTCCCCATCATTTAGCTTCAATTACAAGCCTTAAACACCAACATATCAAAATAACCACCCATTTGAAGAAGTTTACTTCCAACCTTTTGATCTAACTCCACCACTCTTTGATTCCAAGATTATTTCTTATCTTTTGCAGTAACTTTGTCCAAGTAACTTGAGGTAGTAACCTTGTTCATAATCTTATTCAATTCATATTCATATAGCTATCTTATTTTGTGGTATAAAATTTTAACAACAAGAACATAGTTTGAATGATTTCAAACTTGTTCGCAAACTAAATAGATCCTTTTAACTTGACTTTTAAAACACTTCAAGACCTGTAATATATCATAATGATATGCTAACCTAACAAGATATAACTTGGTTTTACAAAGAACATCTTAAAAACTGAATCTACGTCGTCGGAGTGCAACCAGGGACTGTTTTGGGTTGGATAATTAAAAACCATCTTGAACTTTGAATTGGAAGTTCATGTTCTGGAAAAATGATATTTCTTATGAATATGTTAACACATAAAAATTTCATGGTTTAACTCAAAGTGTAAGTATTTTTAGAAAAATGATCATTAAATGTTGTTTTTATGATGGAAAATGATCACTTTCATAAGTTTCACCAAAGTTTGACCTATAACCTATGATTTCGAATACAAACTAAGGTATTTTCAGTTCATATTCTTAAAATTTGACTCGATCCAAGGAAGTGGCAAGTTGAACCAACAAAAACGGAGTTGTAATGAAGAAACTACGATTAAAACAAGATTGGGTATCCGAAGCTAGTTTAGCTACGAAAATATTTGGAGAAAAAGTAAATTAATCATATCTTTTCTAGTTAATATAATATTTTATATATAATTACTTATGATTTGATTTTATATATTTCAGGACCACCCGTAAACAACACGAGAAGATTAATCATAAGACCTCATGATTGTACGCAACACGTCATTTGACAACACGGTACTTTATGTACGCAACACGTCATTTGACAACATGGTACCATGGGTCGAGATTAATTCTGATCAATACGAATACGATGGGGTCTTTATTTATTTTATTTAAGCAACTAATTGTGGACCACTAACATCGGACTGCTAACTACGGACTAAGAAAATATTAAAAGTATTAATAGTATATATATATGTAACGATTACTTAAAAAAGAAAATATGTTGATATATTATATATATGGTTAGGTTCGTGATATCTATCGGAGACCAAGTCGAATTAAATACCTTCAAGGCAAAAGTGAGTTTCATTTGCTCCCTTTTTAATTGCTTTTGCAATATATATTTTTGGCCTGAGAATACATGCGCTGCTTTTATAAATGTTTACAAAATAGACACAAGTACTTAAAAATATATTCTACGTTGAGTTGTACCACTGGCATATTTCCCTGTAGCTTGGTAACTACTATTTACATGGGTATTGTAAACGCGAATCCTGTTGATAGATCTATCGGGCCTGACAACCCCAACCGGACTGGACGACCAGTATTCAACGGTTGCACAGTACTTCGTTTTGGTGACTACACTTGGTACGGTGTAGTGAGATTTCATTATAAAGGGAATATGCGACATTGATTAAATGTTAAGTATGGTTACCAAGTGCTCAACCACTTAGAATGCTTTACATACACTTGCGAGTGTATTATGTTTATGATTATGAAATCTTGTGGTCTATTAACATATTGAAATGATTGTCATGATAAACCTATGAACTCACCAACTTTTTGGTTGACACTTTAAAGCATGTTTATTCTCAGGTACGAATTAAGTCTTCCGCTGTGCATTTGCTCAATATAAGGGCATTACTTGGAGCCGATCATCGCAATGGGACCAAATGTTGATGACTTCGTCCAGGTGGATTAGGACGGGTCCTTTCAGTTGGTATCAAAGCGGTGGTCGTAGCGAACCAGGTCTTGCATTAGTGTGTCTAACTAGTAGTTGTTAGGATGCATTAATGAGTCTGGACTTCGATCGTGTCTACATGTCAAAAGTTTTTCTTATCATTTCTAGTCGGAAATCATCTGCTTATCATCCTTAGGAAATTACCTGCTTATCATTCATAAGTCTAGACACGTTTTACTGCATTTACTGCATTGATAGTGTATATACGAATTCTTATCTTAGCATATCTGTTATTGCGAACTTTGACTGATATCTTTTCAAAGATTCTCCGTAATTTACGAAATTTTGGTATTATATATACATATGTAAATTATGTATTGAAGAGTACCAAATCTAACTCCTATAATCTATTCCATACTAAAAATTCATTTTCCCCATTATACAAGATGGATTCCGCATCTAGTTCAAATTCTTTAGATTCCGACAGTTATGCCGATATGGATTTCCATTCGGGCTCCGAAAGCAGCGTCACCGGAATGGATCAACCAATTTCCCATCATCTATTCTGGATGAATTGGGGATAGGTTCGTAATATACTAAATCACTGGAGACAAGAAGAAGGTTATCCATTCCATCCACCAAATTGCCCTCTTGGCGATGAACCTGAAGCACTTACCGGCGAACCTATTCGAAACACCATTTTCTCTCTCATTTCTAGAGTATCTCGTCACGATTATATACTATCCCATATTACAAATCTTGTTCATTCTCTCGCTCCAACCGCCAATCATCCCGGTGTACTAGCAGAAGTTAACGAACTTCGCGC
The DNA here is from genome assembly GCF_046630445.1 of Rutidosis leptorrhynchoides. Classification (NCBI taxonomy): domain Eukaryota; kingdom Viridiplantae; phylum Streptophyta; class Magnoliopsida; order Asterales; family Asteraceae; genus Rutidosis; species Rutidosis leptorrhynchoides. The sequence continues at coordinate 119,666,359 of NC_092341.1, forward strand.
TCGCGTGACGGCTTTGGAGAACATGGTGCGAAGGTTGCAAACACCAGCAGCAACACCAGCAGCATAATCAGCACCACCATCAATAACATCAACAATACCATCATCACCACTAACAAACAACATCCGCATCACACGTCTCGACATCATAATCTGTCCCACAAACATCAACATCATACGCACCATAGATATCAAGGAGTACCAACAATAATGAACGATGAAGAATTGATCCATAACTTCATTGATGTTCTACGAAGAATATGTGGTTTCAAAAAGTTTTAGAGATTTCTTATTCTAGCTCAAACCGAAAAGCAAATGAGATTAATATCATATTAACTCATTAAATTCATGATTTCATCTGAAGAAAATATATATGTATATATGTTTTCATAAAGATTGTAATTAAAAGTTCATTTGTACAAAATATTAATGGTGAAATTTTTTTTTTAACGGGTAGGTAATACCCGAGGAATAATTAGATTTCATCTTAATAAGTTACATTGTACATTCGTCGAAGCTGATTCAACAGTCATTTACTATCCTACTTACAACCACCGATATACGTATTCGTTCACCGTAGAATAACCATTTTCATTCAATCTTATATTTGGATTTTGACTTCCCAGAATCCAACAAGTGGCATATGAAGAAAACATATGACAAAATAAAATCTGTTAGAAACAAACAAATTAACTATGAAAAATTTTGTTAAGAATCCACGCTAACTGTTCCAGCTAACTGTTCCTAGCTAACTGATTACATTTTATTTATCGCAGTTTATTTATCGCAATTTAATTATCGCACTTTTATTTATCGTCATTTAATTTCTGTAATTATTTTATACACTTTAAATATCGGGACACGTATACAATGTTTTGACATATCATATTGACGCATCTATATATATTATTTGGAATCACCATAGACACTCTATATGCAGTAATGATCGAGTTCTCTATATAGGGTTGAGGTTGATTCTACAATAATATATATAGTTTGAGTTGTGATCGAGTCTGAGACGTATACGGGTCACGAAACATATTAATTAATTCGTATATTATATATTAAACTATATATGAATTATTGGACTGTTACTGTGGACTATCGACTGTGGACTAATGACATTGGACAATTAAAATGAATTAAAATATTGATTATAACATATGAAACTAAACATTTCTTCAAGATTGCCACTTGATTTCATCTTAAACCTCATTGTATCTCGACGATTACAATCAACATTCAAATCTATCATGATTCTTAAAAACACCTCAATCGAGAGGATAAACTAACCGCACTTCATCTACGGAAGAAAAGATTGATGCATATAGTTATGCACCTGAAAAATCCTCGAAAACTGAGTAAATGTTTGACACGTATCTGTTTTAGTTCCTTTGACATTGTTATTACCGAAGATCATTTTGCAATCCCTTTCCAAAGTAGCTAATTTTGTCACAGCTCCAGCAAGTTAACTTCGACTTTTCATCCAAAACAACTTTATTATAACCGCGATATATATGCGTACTCTTTATTGTTACTGGGGAACCTTTTATATTCCACAATATTACCATCAGTGATTAATCATTCTAAAAACACAATTCTCCTGAAACTACCTCGGTTTAATAACCAATGACCCAGATCAGTTAACTTTGAAAATGCTGATGAAGCAGCATGTTGTAGATGATCTTAATGGCCAAAAGTTTGATGATAAAGAAAGGAGTGTTAGGAACGCTCGATAGAAAATTTAGTACCGAAAAGCGGATTATGCGAAACTATGAAGAAAGCCGTGGACAAATCACAAAGAATAAGTTTTCCTTCAAAGAATCCAAATGATTCTGTGCCTACTGAAATCGTTAGCAAACATCTTATTTCTCATTCTAAACCTTCACAGACAAATCTTCTTCATCATCCATTGATATTAGAAATTCTAAGATATTCTCGTATGTTCTATTATAAATATCCTCCATATTTCTAGCAATATTTTCACAACTATTCTTATCTGAGATCATTTATCTCTCCGTAATATCTGCAACATAAAAGAAACTTTGTTAGTTTCTAAATTCTGAAACCTTCGAGTTTAAAATATGAATGTTTTGAAGTAGTGTTGGGAACTGAAGCATGGATTAGTATAATATAATGACACTTGATCAACGTCATTATATTACAGTAAGTCATGCTGAGTTTCTAATGAAGCATGATGATTCACAGTACCGTCATCATGTGCCATTTACACGACTCTTATATTCTATCTAATCTCTAAACATATCAAGAGAATATTTTTCTGGATGACTCCGTCTTCTCCAGGGTATTCTGGTAATTTAACAAATCAAAATCGTTCTATTACCATTTTCTTCTTAGAGCATTAGCTATGTTCATTCTGAATTTCATATCTACGAATTCCGGACCATTACTCGCTTGACTAGAAGTCGGGAAGAGAAAACGAAAGCATGAAGCTCCGAAAAATAATGAAGAATATAAACTCCGATAATAACCCCGAAATTACAAACCGTATATATCAATGCAGATAGCAATATAGAGACACGGAAGAATTAGAAACACTATAAACACAAGAGTATAGTAGAAGTAAATAGATTCTTCTGGTGGTAGATGAAAAAGAAGAATGACAGATATAAAAGTTAGGAGTATATCAAGAATCAGGACTGGATGGAGCATATTGATGAATGCTTTAAAGTAAGAATCAAGGGAGAAAGAATAGAAGGTGTGAGTCGTGGAAAATAAGGAAAGGAAGGGGTGAATTTATAGTGAAATATCCGACAGAGCAATCGAAACAGATTATTGCATATAATCAAAGAAGATCCTGATTTCCTTAATCACCAAAGAACCAAATCTTATTACGTAAGATTCTCTTTAAATCCCTTAAATTCCGGAAATCAATCATAACTACGTCATCGGTTAAGACGAATATATTTTACTCATCTCACTCTTTTACGATAGTCTCATTTATATTCTTCGCATAATCGAATCATTTTATCTACATTACTCAATGATGATAAAACTCCATTATCACCTTATATTTGTCATGAAAACCTTCTTATTGTTATCCATAACAACCTCTATCAAATTTCGGGGACGAAATTTCTTTAACGGGTAGGTACTGTAATGACCCGGAATTTTCCGACCAAATTATACTTATGAGATTAATATTTACATAAATTAAACCATACCAACATGATAAGCAATCCAAATTGTTGAGACTTGTGTTTTTGAAAAGAGTTTTACACAACGTTTGACCGTCCAATATGACCGATGATATCACGAACTATATAACATACGATAATTATACGTTTGTGTTTATATATGTATTTATATATATTTAACATGATCTAAGGATGGTTTAACATCTCATTGTGTACTAATGACAATGAGTTATAAGTATATTTTGAAACTACTAACTTAAGTTTTCAAAACGATAACTACACGTAACATTCTTTGATATATATACTTATAATCTATAATACTTATACATGTATCATATATATAATGTATTTAATCACTTTTTAAGGACTTAAATACATAAAACAATATAAGTATACTCACAAAAGATAGCTATATTTGAATTCTCATTCCGTTTCCTCAAGATTTCTATACGTATATCTAGGGTATATGTACCCGTATTATACCCAGCTTCTATACGTATTTACTATTGGTATATACACATCAAATCAACATCCTAATCAATATTATTACTGCCCTAGATATGAGGTAACTAGGATTTGTCAAGTAGTATGAATTATTAGTAAGAAAACAAAATTAGGAATCCTTTTCTTTCTTTATAAACTAAAAACGTTTTTATAAATGAACACCATTTCTTCACTCCATTTTCTCATACCTACACCCTCATTTCTCTCTCAAAATACTCCTAACTTCATACTTGATCATCTCCAAGCATTTTCCCCATCATTTAGCTTCAATTACAAGCCTTAAACACCAACATATCAAAATAACCACCCATTTGAAGAAGTTTACTTCCAACCTTTTGATCTAACTCCACCACTCTTTGATTCCAAGATTATTTCTTATCTTTTGCAGTAACTTTGTCCAAGTAACTTGAGGTAGTAACCTTGTTCATAATCTTATTCAATTCATATTCATATAACTATCTTATTTTGTGGTATAAAATTTTAACAACAAGAACATAGTTTGAATGATTTCAAACTTGTTCGCAAACTAAATAGATCCTTTTAACTTGACTTTTAAAACACTTCAAGACCTGTAATATATCATAATGATATGCTAACCTAACAAGATATAACTTGGTTTTACAAAGAACATCTTAAAAACTGAATCTACGTCGTCGGAGTGCAACCAGGGACTGTTTTGGGTTGGATAATTAAAAACCATCTTGAACTTTGAATTGGAAGTTCATGTTCTGGAAAAATTATATTTCTTATGAATATGTTAACACATAAAAATTTCATGGTTTAACTCAAAGTGTAAGTATTTTTAGAAAAATGATCATTAAATGTTGTTTTTATGATGGAAAATGATCACTTTCATAAGTTTCACCAAAGTTTGACCTATAACCTATGATTTTGAATACAAAATAAGGTATTTTCAGTTCATATTATTAAAATTTGACTCGATCCAAGGAAGTGGCAAGTTGAACCAACAAAAACGGAGTTGTAATGAAGAAACTACGACTAAAACAAGATTGGGTATCCGAAGCTAGTTTAGCTACGAAAATATTTGGAGAAAAAGTAAATTAATCATATCTTTTCTAGTTAATATAATATTTTATATATAATTACTTATGATTTGATTTTATATATTTCAGGACCACCCGTAAACAACACGAGAAGATTAATCATAAGACCTCATGATTGTACGCAACACGTCATTTGACAACACGGTACTTTATGTACGCAACACGTCATTTGACAACATGGTACCATGGGTCGAGATTAATTCTGATCAATACGAATACGATGGGGTCTTTATTTATTTTATTTAAGCAACTAATTGTGGACCACTAACATCGGACTGCTAACTACGGACTAAGAAAATATTAAAAGTATTAATAGTATATATATATGTAACGATTACTTAAAAAAGAAAATATGTTGATATATTATATATATGGTTAGGTTCGTGATATCTATCGGAGACCAAGTCGAATTAAATACCTTCAAGGCAAAAGTGAGTTTCATTTGCTCCCTTTTTAATTGCTTTTGCAATATATATTTTTGGCCTGAGAATACATGCGCTGCTTTTATAAATGTTTACAAAATAGACACAAGTACTTAAAAATATATTCTACGTTGAGTTGTACCACTGGCATATTTCCCTGTAGCTTGGTAACTACTATTTACATGGGTATTGTAAACGCGAATCCTGTTGATAGATCTATCTGGCCTGACAACCCCAACCGAACTGGACGACCAGTATTCAACGGTTGCACAGTACTTCGTTTTGGTGACTACACTTGGTACGGTGTAGTGAGATTTCATTATAAAGGGAATATGCGACATTGATTAAATGTTAAGTATGGTTACCAAGTGCTCAACCACTTAGAATGCTTTACATACACTTGCGAGTGTATTATGTTTATGATTATGAAATCTTGTGGTCTATTAACATATTGAAATGATTGTCATGATAAACCTATGAACTCACCAACTTTTTGGTTGACACTTTAAAGCATGTTTATTCTCAGGTACGAATTAAGTCTTCCGCTGTGCATTTGCTCAATATAAGGGCATTACTTGGAGCCGATCATCGCAATGGGACCAAATGTTGATGACTTCGTCCAGGTGGATTAGGACGGGTCCTTTCAGAGATGATCGATAAAGGTACACCATGACGAGATACAACCTCCTTGATGTATAGTTGAGCAAGTCTCTCCATCGTATCTGTCTCCTTCATGGCTAAGAAGTGCGCAGATTTAGTAAGACGGTCAACGATAACCCAGATGGTATCGTATCCGCCCACCATCTTTGGTAGCTTAGTAATGAAGTCCATCGTTATCCTTTCCCACTTCCATTGTGGGATTTCCGGTTGCTGAAGTAATCCATAGGGCCTCTGATGCTCGGCCTTAACTTTCGAGCAAGTCAAACACTTACCAACTTAAGTTGCAACGTCCTTCTTAAGATTCGGCCACCAATACTGTTCTTTAAGATCATGGTACATCTTACCTGCTCCGGGGTGAATCGAATATCTCGACTTGTGGGCTTCATCAAGTATAAGGCTTCGTAGATCTCCATAACGAGGTACCCAAATTCTTCCGGCATAACATCGGAGTCCAGTTTTCCTAACCTCGAATCGAGAGACGAGAATGTTCAAGTGTTCATGAGATATATTCTCTTCCTTGAGAGCCTTATCCAGGGCTGCTCGGATTTGACTGTTGAGATTTGAATGGATGGTGATGTTCAGAGCCCGAACACGAAGAGGTGTCATCCTCTCCTTTCGGCTTAAAGCGTCAGCTACAACATTGGCCTTGCCAGGATGATAACGAAATTCGCAATCGTAGTCGTTTAGCATCTCGATCCATCGTCGCTGTCTCATGTTCAGTTGTTTCTGATCGAATATGTGCTGGAGACTTTTGTGGTCGGTGAAGATAGTATTCTTAGTTCCATACAAATAGTGTCTCCATAATTTGAGCGCAAAGACAACGGCTCCAAGTTCAAGATCGTGCGTAGTGTAGTTCCGCTCGTGAATCTTCAATTGACGGGTAGCATAAGCGATAACCTTTGTGCGTTGCATCAGTACACAACCAAAGCCAGTTTTCAAAGCATTGCAATAAACTACGAAATCGTCACTGCCTTCAGGAAGTGATAAGATAGGTGCGGTGGTTAACTTCTTTTTCAAGGTTTGAAATGCAGATTCCTGTTCGGGTTCCCAAATGAACTTCTTGCCTTTGTGAGTCAGCGCAGTCAAAGGATGCGCAATCAGAGAGAAACCTTCAATAAATCTTCGGTAGTAACCGACGAGACCTAGAAACTGGCGAATATGAGTTAGATTAGTGGGAGTCTCCCACTTGCTGATAGCTTCAATCTTGGCAGGATCAACTTTGATACCCTGGTCGCTCACAACATGACCCAGAAACTGGACTTCCTTCAACCAAAATTCACACTTGGAGAATTTGGCATAAAGTTGCTCTTGTCTCAAGAGTTCAAGCACTAATCGAAGATGTTGTTCATGTTCTTCTTCGATCTTAGAGTAGATGAGGATATCATCTATGAAGACGATAACGAACTTGTCCAAGTATGGTTTGCAGAGACGATTCATGAGGTCCATGAACATGGCAGGTGCATTGGTTAATCCGAATGGCATCACGAGGAACTCATAATGACCATAGCGAGTTTTGAACGCAGTTTTCATTACATCACTCTCCTTCACCCTCAGCTGGTGATAACCGGATCGCAAATCGATCTTAGAGTAAATGCTCGATCCTTGTAGTTAATCAAAAAGATCGTCAATACGGGGAAGTGGATACCGATTCTTGATCGTTAATTTGTTGAGTTTATGGTAGTCGATACACATGCGGAAGGATCCATCCTTCTTCTTTACAAACAAAACAGGTGCGCCCCAAGGCGAGAAACTTGGTTGGATAAATCTACGGTCTAGCAGTTCTTGTAATTGGCTCTGCAACTCTTGCATTTCGGAAGGTGCGAGTCGATAAGGTGCGCGAGCTACAGGTGCAGCTCCTGGCACTAAATCGATCTGAAACTCCACTGCTCTAGGTGGCGGTAATCCAGGCAATTCTTCCGGGAAGACATCAGAAAATTCGTCCACAATTCGCACGTCATCCACGCTCTTCTCCTCAGTTTCTAACGTTTTCACATGTGCTAGAACAGCAAGACGTCCTTTCTTCATAATCTTTTGCGCTTTCATGCAACTAATGAGATTCAGTTTCGAGCTACATCTCTCTCCGTAAATAATCAGTGGCTCTCCATCTCCTTGTGTTATACGAAGAGCTTTATCTCCACAGATAATATCAGCCCTTATCTTGGTCAACCAGTCCATACCGATAATAACATCAAAGCTTCCCAACTTAATGGGTATCAAGTCAATCTCGAAATCTACACCAGCTATGTTGATAATAGCTCCTCGGCTAATTTGGTCAACTTTCTCAAGTTTTCCATTGGCTACTTCTACAAGCATACTCTCCTTTAAAGGAACCAATGACCAATTTATCTTATCGTAAAAGTGTCTACATACATAACTCCTGTCGGCACCAGTATCAAATAAGACAGAAGCTAATAGATTGTTGATAGTGAATATACCTGTCACCAAGTCGGGGTTCTCACGGGCGTCCCTTGCATTAACGTTGAAAGCTCTGCCACGCGGTGGTCCGCCGTCCTTTCTTTTGTTGGGACACGCATTTCTGAAGTGGCCCATCTGTCCGCATTCATAGCAATTTTTTGGTCCATTGGGGTTCGCCTTCACATTCAGGGTGGTGACCTTGTAGTCTTTACCGATATGCCCAGTCTGTTGGCACTTTTCACAAATCACGTTACAATACCCGGTATGGTGCTTGTAGCACCTCTTGCATTGCGGTAGGGTACCCTTGTAGTTCGGGTTTGAGCTTGTGTTTGGGTTGGGATTCCCACCGTTATTGTGCCTCTTAGTAGGGGTTTGATCATAGGCTCTCTTCTTGTTGTTATCCCACTTACACTTATCACTACTACCCGCTTCGGACTTAGCCTTCTCCGGTTCATCGATGATGATTTGGTTCATTAAGGTATGCGCCATGCGCATTGCTTCCGGGACATTAGGTGGCTTGGACGAGGTGACATTTCCCTTAATGTACTTAGGAAGTCCCCACAAATACCTTTCCATACGCTTAAACTCCGGGGTAACCATGGTAGGACACATCAGGGCTAGTTCCAAATACCTCCGATTATAACCATCGAGATCGTTCCCCACAACCTTCAACTGCATAAAATCAATCTCCATTTTCTATATCTCAGTCCTAGGGCAATATTACTCAATCAGGGCCCCTTTGAATTCCTCCTATGGGGTAGCAAATGCCTCATCAATACCCTTTGCTTGAGCCAACGTGTTCCACCATGTTAGTGCGCCGTCAGACAGCGTACATGAAGCAAACTTGGTTTTGTTCACCTCTGAACAGTTACTAACTCGAAACACAGATTCTAATTTCTCAAACCACCTAGTGAGACCAACTGGCCCCTCAGTTCCACTAAAGTTGTGGGGCTTGCAGCTTTGAAACTCTTTGTATGTGCATCCATTACGAATGGGCTGGATAACCGGTGGCGGTGGAGCTTGGAGGTTCCTTTTCGCTAGAGCTGCGGTGACTCGTTCATTGATCATCTCCTTGATTTAGGCTGTGGTGGGTGTTGATCGTCCGTTGGCCATTGATGTTCTAAACAAAAATTTTGACTCAAGTCAAAATCCAGTATTCAATAAATAATAATACAGTATATGGTAACTAACATGGAATCAACACATCACATATTTATTAAGTAACGCATCTAGGTACAAATACCACAGAATCATCATACAGTAACATAAGTAGAACACCGTACAAGAATTAAACAACACAAAGTTCCATTCATTAATAGTAATAAGTTGCATACATTCGCATAGGTTCGTACAATATATAAGTGAAACATAAAACTGCAAATGAAATTACATAATGAAATCTACTACAAATGTCCTATGGTGATGGTGGGTGTAGGATGTCCATTACGTGGGACATCTGGTCCTCGAGTTCAGCTACCCGAGCACGGAGGATCTCCACTTCCCTCGTCAATTCCTCGACGGAGGGAGATGGTGGGGCAGGAGGTGCTGGTGGTGCAGGTGGTGCCGGTGGTGCAGACGGTCCAGCTCCAGAAGTAGAGGCTGCAAAGCGGTAAGGCTTACGCACAAAAGGATCAACAGGGTACGGCACAAGCCGCTTTCGGGCGGTAACCTTACGACGCCGACCATGAGCGTCAACGAATGGTCGACCTCCATTAATCCCTGGAATGACGGCACCATCGAAATGGTACCGCTTCTTCGGCGGGGTGGAGGGTGGCTGATGTGTGTAGAGGTGTATATGAAAATAGTATTATTTTTACAACGAAATACTATTAAATACGATACAATTTTACACAAGATATTTATTTATTTATAGAATGGATATACCTAAACCTTGCTACAACAATTATAGGTAGTGTACCTAATCGTACAGTAGTGTAGTTTTTAGTAAGTCCGGTTCGTTCCACAGGGAAAATTAAACAAGCTTAACGCTATATTAGTTTTAACTTATAAAAATACATATATATATATATATATATATATATATATATATATATATATATATATATATATATATATATATATATATGTATATATATCTATATATATATATATATATATATATATATATATATATATATATATATATATATAAGTAATATTATTATTATAAAAGGGGGTTTTTATCGTTTAATGACCAGTTTGTCGATTTTAAAACTTTAGTCGCAGTTAAAACCTAATGTAAAATATTAAAAATAAATATAACTTAATTTAAAACGTAAAGTAAATAACGATAATGAAATTGCGATAAAATAAAATTGCGATAATTAAAAAGTACGATAATTAAAAGTGCAATTAAATACAATGACAGTAAATAAAAGTGCGATAAATAAAAGTGCAATTAAATATGAAATAAAAAAATTATGCTTATTTAAACTTCCGTAATCATGATGTTTGACGTGTTGATTTTAGTTTATTCCCATGGGTTAATTGTCCTTTGTCCTGGATTATTTAATATGTCCGTCTGGTTTTTGTCCATAACAGTCTATCAGTCATAAATATAAAGTGCGAGTGTCCTCGTCAAATTATCATTATATCCGAAGTCAAATATTCTAACTAATTGGGGATTTAAACTATAATTACACCAATTTTCCTTGTATATAATTCACCCCTATTTTAATAAGTCCATTGACTATTAATCTATTCCCGTGTCCGGTTAAATGAACGATTATTATTGCTTATAAATATCCCGCCCATCGTGTCCGATCGAGTGTATATGGTTATTTATAGGTACGTCCAATTGTAAATCTTTATATTAAATTAACAAACTATCATTTAATTAAACAAATATAAAGCCCATTAATAGCCCATAGTCTAATTTCCACAAGTGTCGTTCTTTTGTCCAAACCCCAATTATGGTACAAAGCCCAATTACCCAATCTTAATAATTTAGCCCAACATCATGATTACTTCATCTTAAATAAGCATAATAATAACTTAGCTACGAGACATTAAATTAAAAATAACATTAATCATAACTTACAGTGATTTAAAAATAGTGTAGCGTTACACGGACAGAATTTTGACTTACACCCTTACAACATTCGCTAACATACCCTTATTATTAGAATTTAAAATTAAAATTAAAATTATAATATAAATATATATATATATATATATATATATATATATATATATATATATATATATATATATATATATATATATATATATATATATATATATATATATATTTACGTATGATAGATAGAGAGATAGGATGGATTTATGTTTCGTGCAAAGCCTGCTTTTTATAGGCATGTGGCCAGAATTTCAGGGCCATGCGATCGCATGGCAAATATGCCTACAGGCCATGCGATCGCATGGTGGTAGGTATCAGCTCAAAATTCTTTGTTTTCTTGTTTGTCGACGTTTATAATATATAATACAATATATAAATAATTTATATAATTATTTAAATATTATATTATATTCTTGTGCATAGTTGACTCATAATTTTTAGTGCGTTGCGTCGAGCGTTGAGAGTTGACTTTGGTCCCGGTTCTGGTTTTTCGAACGTCCTTGCGTACAATTTAATATCTTGTATTTTGCGTTTCGCGTCTTGTACTCTTGTAATTTTGAGACGTTTCTTATCAATAATTGGAACCTCTTTGATTGTACTTTGTACTTTTGAGCTTTTTGGTTGTTTGCGTCTTCAATTCGTCGAATCTGTATTTTGTCTTCACCTTTTATTATTTAAACGAATATCACTTGTAAATAGAACAATTGCAACTAAAAGCTTGTCTTTCTTGAGGGATAATGCTATGAAATATATGTTCGTTTTTAGCATTATCATATATTCCCACACTTGAGCGTTGCTTGTCCTCAAGCAATATAGTCTTGAAATAAAAATACTAGAATCACTTCTTTATTCTTCACACTTTGTACATCAGTGATTTCTATACGGCGGTATAAACAATGGTAGTAACGATGTGGTTTACAGTCCCACATGACTATGAAAATTTAGATCCGTTAAGGAAATTGGATCTTTATGAAAACATTTGATCTTTTAAAAATTAAATCTAGCTTTTACCCTAGATAAGTTTTCCGGAATAACCTTTCACCGGTGTTTGCAAATTGTTTTTGTGGGTTTGGTGGGTTTCATTTTTGAAAATTTTAGCTCAAAACTTATGGTTTTGTGTCACCCACTTGCTAACCTTGTATTGGGACAGCAACACGTCCAGTATACTTGCTCCGTATATTACTTTTCAGTAAACTACCGTCCGGTTGTAAAGGAAAGCATTGAACAAGCAACTGTTAAGGCAATGTCCCCTGACATGCTTTTAATTATGGTCTATAACGTGTCGGATGCAATTACTATCCTTTGTAGGAGCAATAGTAAAGCTCACCATATAGTTTTTCGGTCTGGCACAAGGTCCTGTCTTTGACCATGCTATGCAACCACCTTTCTTACGATTGACACCCAATTTGGTTCAGGTGACCTAATGAATTCTAGGTGAATCCCTAGGATTTTACGTTCAATGGTAATGAACGCATTGAAAATAGGGTTTTCAGAAAACAAATCGGTTTGTAATTTTGATCAAAATATTTTCTCGTTCAAGCTCGAGTTTAGATATCATTGAATTCCATGAGTTTGAATTCTCAATCTTTAAGGTCAATCTCAAGGATTGAGTAATATCAGTCTTAAAAGCTGATTTTTAATCTTTAAGGAGATTATCCTTTCTGGGGATCTGATTCATTAGTCTTATCAAGCTAATTTGCACGGCATCCTCCCCATTTTACGAGACAGATCCTCTCATGGTTAGGATAAGTCTGACCACTTGGCGACCCTGTTTGATGCTGAGGTCCATAGATTTCCTGCTGATTTTAGAGATGACTTTTCTAGATTTTTCGTCAACCTACAGCTGGTCTGGATGACAACTTCATGACCTAAATCAAGAAGCGCGTTTCTTTTTCGGAAGACTTTACTTCCTTTCAATGATGGAATTGATTCATCATGTAGATCTATCTTTCTTTCAAATAAATTACAGTAAATCGGGTAAAACTGATTAGTTTAGTCCAAAGCAAAAGTATTTTCAATTATTTGTTACAAAAAATATGTGATATATGTTCAAAATAACTTGGTAAATTTTTCCCACACTTGGCTTTTATTTTCCTTTTTATTGTCCTCTATTCCATTTTAAATGAATTCTAACATTTTAGTTTGTTTTTCAATTTATGTCTTTTCCGAGGTAACAATAATTTCGGTGTTAACACCTAGTTTTATCGTTCATAAATATGTATAAACATGATTTTGAATTCATTTAATTGAAAATTTTGAAACTTTTTACTAGAATTGGGTAGTCAGTATATAAGACTAGGGCTGTTCTTTATTATCAGAGAGCACTAGATTCTAATACAACTACTGCTTTACTAGTATTTTTAATGGTAACCAAGTGTATAAGTTAAAAATTTTAAAAATCCAAAAGAATTTAACCCCTTCCCACACTTAAGATCTTGCAATGCCCTCATTTGCAAGAAACCAGTAACAATTTAAATTATTGAGGGTGATTAGCGTAGAAAAATGATTAAATTTTACCAAAGTTTCCAAACATATTGGCGTTTGTTTGTTGAATGATAAATGGTGCACATCATTTGTTCATTCCATCTTGTTGTTACATCACAATTGTTTTTCGTTTTGTCGTCAAAAGTACTAGCTTTTGCTGAACTTAATGCCAGTCTTTGAAAATGCGCTGTTTTACTCTGTTGTGTACAATTGACAATATACATACATACAAATATAAACAAGCATTGTAATTTGAAATGGGACTTAAAATCCCACTTTCAAATCAAATATGAAATATTAGTACCAAATAATAAAAATATTGAACAATACATTAATGTATCAAAATATAATGTGTTTAAACATAAATAAACAGAAATAATAAAAATAAAAGTCATAAAAATTACCAACAGGAACTAAATCAATCTGGATAGGGGTTCCAGTTCATGTCATCGTCTGGGTTCCATGGTTGGTGATAGGTGTACTGGTATGCCTGGTTAGGGTCGTAGAGAGTATAAGGTGGTCTCATCTCGGGCTGGTGTTGAGGATAGTAAGCGGGTCGGGTCGGAACGTAGTGATCCTGAGGTGACAGCCGGCTCATAATCTGCCGCTGATGATAGTCCCATCTATCATGCTGTCGTTGCCTGGAATGCTCGTAATCATTCCGGGCTTGCTACTGCTCCATCCGACGAAATCTCTCCGCGTTTGTCATATCTACCTCATCTACACGCTGGTAGACATCAGTCATAGCCTCCCGAATGACATCCCTAATGTCACCCGCTTCCTCCATTTCCTCGTCTGAGCCTCTCTCTACCTGAGGATGACTACCTTCATAGGGTATTTCCTGGTTGCGTCTACTCTTTAATACCTTAGCACCCGCATAAACCCTCAATCCTAAAAGCTCAACTTGCTCCCTACATTCCAAAAGTGGACCCCCTTGGTCCTTATCTACACCTAAATACTCTCCAATAAGAGTAACAAAAATACCTCCTCCTATAATCCCCCCTTCCTATATTCCTTCAACCATCTTAGATAAATAAAAACCAACACAGTAAGGGATATTAACAACGCCTCTTGGGTCTCGAATACACTTTAGGTAAAATAAATCATGTAAGGTCATTTTCTCCTTGTTGTGACCTCTCTGTGTAATCGAGTTAGCCAAAAATCTATGAATTATACGAAGCTCGGCTTTGTTAATATGTAAGTAGGTATGTGTTCCTGCCCGCCCAAAAACATTATAATCTGACATACGCCTCCAGACGGCGTTCGCATCAAAATTCCTATCTACCCTTTCACCACGATAAATCAAATTAATAAAATCGGGTAGTAGTAATTCAGCGGGCGTATATATCTGCAAAGCCCTGGCCATGTCCAGCATGGACATCCTGTACATCCTACGGCCAAGTATAAACCTATGAAAACTTCTATCATCTAATCTATCTACATCTACATTTAACGCTATAGTACTCATCAGCTCAACACACCATTCCTTATATACTGGTCTACGAATGGTGAATAAGCATTCCCAATCAGTAAAAGAAGAACTGCCATACCTTTGGATCAAATGCTCCCTAACACTGTCAGCAAGTTGAACCCTTTCCAAAGGATTCCAATCAATTACCCTAGGCACCTCTACATCTTTCGTTATTAATTTGAATTTATTACTTTGATATGCCGGGTAATCTCTCCAGCTTCTGTCGAATCTCAGATTAGGATGTAATGTATGTTCAGGAATCGTTGGGTATTCTAGTGGCTGATGCAACGGTACTACTATGAATTCATTATCCAACTGTAGTGGATCATAATAAGGTACATGTTGATCAGGCTGATGTTGTTGTTCCTGTTGTGGTTCTTGTTCGGGTTCTGGCTCGTATTGCGGTTCATATTCTAGTTCAGGTTCCTGCTGTGGTTGTCTAGATGATGATGAAGCACCAGCAGTATAGGTTTTCTGCAAAATACATTAAACACAAATTTTGTGCATCCAAATATGCATTAGTGTTAGCAAAATAACAACTTAAATTAACCACAATAACATGTTCAATCAAAATTAAACTTATACACATTTTCACATTTTTTTACATTTCTACACTTTTTCAAATAAGCACATATGAAAATGTATACAAAGTTCATAAGCATTTAACTCAAATAACATGTCAAAATAGTCATTACTAACAATTAAACAAGTCTCAAATGGCAATTATATCAAATTAATCAAGTTCATGAATTTTAGACTTAAAAAGTCTATTTTAATCTCCAAAAATCATGTTTAGGATCAATGTTTGGATCATTTAGCTACCTAAACATGTTTTACTACTTAATTTAGCAATAATTCATGACAAAAATCGGCCATAACCTGTTTATATCAAAAAGCCCCAAATTGCTCAAGAACACAAACCCTAGATTTCTAAAAATTTTGAAGTTTTTGGCTTCAAATCATGTTAAATAGCATCAATCTAGGTTATACATGCATAAAATACTATCAATTTAATACTAATTACACTAGAAATTAACAAAATTGCATTAGGTAAAATATTGGTAATTATCACAAAAACTAGAAAATTTATGAGTTTAGGGGTGTAATTTTTACCTTTTTGTTGAAGAATCCGAACCTAGGCATGATTATAGCGGATTGTAAGACAAAATTTGGTTGAATTTGGTGAAAAAATGATAATTTTAGGGATGAATTTAGAGAGTGTTCGTGTGTGTTGTGTGTGTTTTGTGGAGACAGAGAGCAGTCGACTGGCCTTTTTCTATCTGACCTGAAATTCAGCTCCATGCGATCGCATGGAGTTGAAGTTCAAAACCCATGCGATCGCATGGGCCTGATAATTTTTTTTTTATAAAAACCTTATACTTTAATAAAACATAAAATTAATATAATTTTAAAAATTTGTTTCTTTTTAGGATGAGGGCGTTTCGGATCGTTGTCCTAGTCTGTCCCTCGACAAAATTTTAAAATTTGTCAATTCAAAGCGCGGTTTTAAAAGTAAAGATTTTTGGGTTTTTTAATGTTTTTGGCATACTTTAATTCACTAAGATTAAAAATAATGATAATAAAAGTTCTCGTCCCTCCCTTGGGTAGAGCAATTTCGGTTCAAAGACCTAGTCTTCAACTCACGACAAATTTTAAAAATCATATTTTTAACTTAGCTAAATAAAGTAAATTTTTGTTTTTAAATTCACACCAAACTTAATTTAAAATGCATAAAATTAAAAATTCATTTTATTAAAAAATCATACCAAATTTATATTATATTTTTGTTTTTATACAACAAACTTATATTAAAAATATTAATTTTTTCAAATATTTATAAATTTAAATATATTGATTTTAAAAGGTTTACAATATTAATTTTAAAAACAAAGTAAAAATAAAATTAAAAATCTTTTTGGTCTTTTATCCCACTTTAATCAATCAAATATTATCAAAAATATACGCCCCTCTTTTCGGTAAAGTAATTTCGGCTATATTACCTAGTTTTACTCCTGACGAATTTCTGAAATATTTTGGGTTGATTGATTAAAGATATTTATACCTTAAGAATAAACGGTAAATTTCGCAGTGATGTAATAAATTTTTGTATGATATCAATAATTTCGGTTACGCATACCTAATTTTATTGAATACCAATTTAATACTTTATATCGAACGATTCAGCGTTTATTATCAAAAGGTTAAAAATAATAAAAATAAAAATAAAAACTGTACATACTTACCTGTGAAATAGAATTCTTAATGACCTGCTTTAGCCCACTCATAAGATAGTCTGACTAATTGGTTTTCCATAACTACATAGGCATAACCTCGAGCATTCAACGTTTTTTCTTCGAAACATATGAACGGTCCATCTCTGCATAAAGTAACGAATTCGGTATTGGAATATGTCTGATTCGTCGAACATTTTCCTTCGTGTGACCATTTTCCGCATTTGTGACATCTTTCAAGGTGTCGTGCTCTTCTTTTCGCTGTGGATTTTGATTTTCCTTTACCAAACTGTAAGTTATTATTTTCGTTCCTAGATTCTTTTCTTACTCCGTCCAATTTACCTCTGATTAATGATACCAATTCACTTGGAAGGGTGTCATTATTACATTTAGTGATCAAAGCGTGTAGCATTAGACCATGGTTTAGTTCACAGGAAGTCTTCATCTCGTAAAACCTAAAAAAAATAAAAATTCAGAATGGGGGGAGAAGACTAGTTCTTTAGGTTCTGCTAGGGAAAGACCATTCGGATTCCATTCTCGAGAATTACATGAAAACAGAAAATCTAACTCTAACAGAAATACATATTACCCTAAAAAGATTTGAACCTCCCCACACTTAGTTAGCTGTGGTGTTGAAATTGTGATTAACTTCGTTGTCAACTTTCATCGGACTATCTATGTAATGTTTAACTCTGTGACCATTAACCTTAAATTCAATCTCATTTGAATTTATTAATTCTACCGTTCCGTACGAGAAAACTCTTTTGACTATGAATGGTCCAGACCATCTTGATTTCAATTTTCCAGGAAATAGCTTGAATCATGAATTGAAAAGAAGAACTATGTCTCCTTCTTTAAATTCTTTTGAACTTCTGATTCTTTTATCATGTCATTTCTTCGTTCTTTCCTTATAGATTAACGACTTCTTGTCTTAATTCTTCTAATTCGTTTAGTTGACTTAAACGTAGACGTCCGGCTTCATGTAAATCAAGATTACATGTCTTCAAAGCCCAAAATGCTTTGTGTTCAATATCTACTGGAAGATGACATGCTTTTCCGTAAACGAGTTTAAAAGGTGTGGTTCCAATTGGAGTTTTGTAGGCTGTTCTAAAAGCCCAGAGTGCATCCTCTAATTTAATGGACCATTCCTTCAGATTTGATCCTACAGTTTTCTCTAGAATACGTTTTAAAGCTGGGTTGGTATTTTCAACTTGTCCACTTGTTTGTGGATGATAAGCAGTGGAGATTTTATGAGTTACTCCATATCTTTTGAGAATTTTCTCAAGTTGATTATTACAGAAATGAGTACCCCGATCACTTATTAAAGCTTTTGGTGTTCCAAACCTTGCAAAAAGAGGTTTTAAAAAGTTGACTACAACTCGTGCATCGTTAGTTGGGAGAGCTTGTGCTTCCGTCCATTTAGATACATAATCAATGGCAACGAGAATGTAGAGATTATTATGAGATTTTGGAAATGGACCCATAAAGTCAATACCCCAAATGTCAAATACTTCACATACTTGAATGACATTTTGTGGCATTTCATCACGTTGACTTATTTTTCCGGCCCTTTGATAAGCATCACAGGATTTGCAAAGAAGGTGTGCGTCTTTGAAAATTGTAGGCCAATAGAATCCAACATCGTAAACTTTTCTTGCTGTGAGTTGAGGCCCGTAATGCCCTCCTGTTGGTCCTGTGTGACAATGGTTTAAGATTTGACTGGCTTCATCTCCGAATACACATCGGCGTATTATTCTATCGGGACAACTTTTAAACAAATGTGGATCTTCCCAGATATAGTGTTTTATATCACTAAAGAATTTCTTTCGTTTTTGGTACGATAATCCTTTTTCAAGGAATCCACATACTAAGTAGTTTGCATAGTCTGCAAACCATGGAATTTCATTATAATCTATCTTCAATAGATATTCATCAGGAAAGTTGTCTTGTATGGCCGATTCATTTAGAACTTCTAATTCAGGATTTTCAAGACGAGAAAAATGATCAGCGGCGAGATTTTCTGCTCCCTTTTTATCTCGGATTTCAATATCGAACTCTTGTAAGAGTAAGATCCAACGGATTAGTCTTGGTTTAGCATCTTGTTTCGAAAATAGGTATCTAAAAGCAGAATGGTCGGTATAGACCACCGTTTTAGCTAGAACGAGATATGATCAAAATTTGTCAAAAGCAAAGACAATAGCAAGGAGTTCTTTTTCAGTAGTTGTATAGTTCGTTTGTGCTCCTTGTAACATCTTACTAGCATAATAAATAGGTTAAAATCATTTTTCAATCCTTTGTCCTAAAACGGATCTCATTGCAAAATCACTTGCATCGCACATAAGTTCAAACAGTAGATTCCAATTTGGAGTTATCATAATCGGCGCATTAGTGAGTTTTTCTCTAAGAATATTAAAAGATTTGATACATTCATCTGAAAAGATGAATGGAGCATCCTTTTCTAGGAGTTTATTCATAGGAGTGGCAATTTTAGAAAAATCTTTTATGAAACGTCGGTAAAAACCGGCATGCCCTAGAAAACTCCTAACTCCTTTAACATTGGTGGGATGTGGAAGTTTAGCAATTACATCTTCTTTAGCTCTATCCACTTCAATTCCTTCCTTTGAGATTTTATGTCCAAGAACGATGCCTTCTTTAACCATGAAATGGCATTTCTCCCAATTAAGTACTAGATTTGATTGTTCACATCTAATAAGCATTCGTTCAAGATTAACTAGACATGATTCAAAAGTATCACCGAAGACTGAAAAGTCATCCATGAAAACTTCCATGCATTCTTCTATCATGTCGTGAAAAATTGCCATCATGCACCTTTGAAAGTTTGCAGGGGCGTTGCAAAGTCCAAATGGCATGCGTTTGTAAGCAAAAGTACCATAAGGGCACGTGAATGTGGTTTTCTCTTGATCCTCGGGTGCTATTGGAATTTGAAAATATCCGGAAAAACCATCAAAAAAATAATAGTAACTATTTTCGGCTAATCTTTCCAACATTTGATCAATGAAAGGTAAGGGAAAGTAATCTTTTCTGGTAGCGTCATTTAATTTTCTATAATCAATACAAACACGCCATCCTGTTACAGTCCTAGTAGGAATAAGCTCATTTTTCTCATTTGTGATGACAGTCATGCCACCCTTCTTAGGTACGCATTGAACTGGGCTTACCCATGGACTATCAGAAATTGGATAAATTAAACCTGCATCTAGCAGTTTAATAATTTCTTTCTTAACAACATCTTGCATGTTAGGATTTAGTCTTCGTTGGCGTTGCACATACATTTTATGAACTTCTTCCATAAGGATTTTATGTGTGCAATACGAAGGACTTATTCCTTTAATATCATGAATTTTCCATGCAATGGCTGGTTTATGAGCTTTTAGCACAGAAATGAGTTGAGATTTTTTATTTTCAGTAAGAGAAGACGATATTATTACAGGTAATTTAGATTCACCATGTAAATAAGCATATTCCAAATGTTTTGGAAGTGGCTTTAACTCTAATGTCGGTGGTTCTTCTATCGATGATTTGTATCGATATCTGTCTTCCTCTTTTAGCATTTGAATTTCTTTTGATGTTGGTTCATATCCATTAGCCATAAGCGTAGCTAACATTTCAGCTTCTTCAATTGGTTCAGTTCCTTCTCCTAAAGAACATTCTCCTGTTCCTTGTAATTCTAGAAATTCTTCTAACAATTCTGCATGTGAATCTATAGTTTGAATATAATAACATGTATCATCTGCAGATTGCGGTTATTGCATGGCTCTATCAATAGAAAAGGTAACACTCTCGTCCTATATACTTAGGGTCAGTTTCTTACCAAACACGTCTATTATTGCTTTAGCCGTGTTTAAGAATGGTTTTCCTAATATGAGAGGAACTCGAGAATCTTCTTCCATGTCCAGAATAACAAAATCTACTGGAAATACTAAAGTACCAACTTTAACTAGCATGTTCTCCATTATCCCTCTAGGATATTTTACTGATCGATCGGCTAGTTGTATGCTTATTCGTGTTGGTTTCAATTCTCCAAGGTCTAGTTTAGTGTATAGTGAATACGGCATTAAATTTATACTAGCACCTAAGTCTGCCAATGCTTCTATTGAACTAAGACTACCCAGAAAATATGGAATTTTGAAACTTCCTGGATCTGATAATTTTTCTGGTATCTTATTCAACAGCACTGCAGAACAATTAGCATTCATAGTAACAGCCGAGAGTTATTCCATTTTCTTTCTATTTGTGATTAGATCTTTCAGAAATTTAGCATATCTAGGCATTCCTGAAATCACATCAATGAAAGGAAGATTGACATTTATCTGTTTAAACATATCCAAAAATTTGGATTGCTCGGCTTCAAGTCTCTCTTTTCTCATTTTACTCGGGTAAGGAAGTGGTGGTTGGTATGGTTTAACATAAGGTTTAGCCTTAACTGTGTTATCTTCATTAACCTTTCAACTACCGGTTCTTTTTCCTTATCTTGATCAGATTGTGGTGCTTATGGAGTAGGAATAGCTTCATCAGAAATTATAGGTATTTCAGGTGGTTTAATTGTAATACCACTTCTTGTGGTAATGGCTTTAGCTGTTTCATTCCGGGGGTTAGCATTTGTATCGCTAGGTAGACTTCCCGGTTTTCTTTCACCTATTAACCTTGCTAGGTTGCTCACTTCTTGTTCCAAATTTTGAATAGAAGCTTGTTGATTTCTAAATGCTTGAGCATTTTGTTCATTGGTTTGTTTCTGAGATGTGAAAAACTGCGTTTGAGATTCAACTAGCTTCAACATCATGTCTTCTAAATTTGGCTTTTTATCATCGGTTTGTGGTGGTTTATTTTGAAAATGAGGTCTTTGCTGATTGTAAGTATTGTTGGATACTTGTTGATTACTTGGACCTTGTTGGTTGTTGTATGAAATATTTTGGTTATAATTCTGATTTTGATTGTAGATCGGTCTTGGCGGTTGATAATTATTCTGATAATTATTTCCTGGCCTTTGGTTTATGTATGAAACATTCTCTCTTTGTTCCATTGTTAATTCAATACTGAGACAATCTTTTGTCAAATGTGGTCCTTCACACTGCTCACAACTAATTCGTATTAAGTGGATATCTTTAGTCATCTTTTCCATTCGTCTCTTGACAGCATCTATCTTTGCAGAAATGGAATCTAAGTCATGGCTAGACTCGGCTCTAGCTGCTTTAGATGATCTAACGATATCTTTTTCTTGGTGCCACTCGTGTGAGTGGGAAGCAGTGTTATCAATAATTTTGTAAGCGTCAGTTGCGGTTTTCTTCATAATGGAACCACCAGCTGCTATATCGATGTCTTTTCTTGTAGTGATGTCGCATCCTTGGTAGAATATTTGTACTATTTGACAAGTGTCTAAACCATATTGCGGACATCCTCTTAATAACTTTCCAAATCTTGTCCACGCCTCATATAGAGTTTCATTTGGCTTCTGTGTGATTTCTCCTTGAAGTCTTACGGCTTTAGATGCCGGAAAGAATTATTTAAGAAAATTTTCAACTAAAACGTCCTATGTATCAATCGCCCCTTCAGGTAACGATTCTAACCAATCTTTGGCTTCTCCCTTTAAAGTCCAGGGAAATAACATGAGATATATCTGTTCATCTTTAACTTCTCTGATTTTAAATAGTGTACAGATCCTATTAAATGTACGAAGATGTTCATTTGGATCTTCCTTCGGCGCACCACTAAATTGGCATTGATTAGTCACCATATGTAGAATTTTTCCTTTGATTTCATAATCTGGCGCATTAATGTCAGGTTGAGTAATTGCGTGACCTTGTCCAGTGCGTTTAGCTCGCATTCGGTCTTCCATACTTAGAGGTTCCAGATTTTCCATAATTGAATTTGTTGAATCTGAATCACTATAGGATTCTGATTTAATGGTTGGTTCCTCGACAATCTCCGTTTGAATGATTGGTGGTTCTGGAGGAAAGATTAATGGTTCAGGATCTATGAATTGTCCCTGAATATTCTCCAGATTCTCAATTGTGTTGGAGTATCAGAAATTTGAGTTGGAGTACTTGGTCGACTGGATGACGATTCTAAAGAAAAATCAACGGCGACAATATTTGCTAGATGTCTTGATCTGGTTACAGGTGGTGAACGTACAAAAGGTGGTGAACGTTTTCCGCGGTGCATTCACTGAATATCCTATTAGTTTTTAAAAAGAAAGAAAAATTATATAAGTTATCCAATTAATAGACTTTTCTGATTTTGCCCACGTTTCGAATAGCCAAAAGATGCAGCAGAGGGGCAGGATTCGTTTGGTCTCAATATAATTGAGTACTGTTTGGCTCCAATAACCCGGTCCACGTACAAATCCAACTATTACTACGAACCAGAAAATTTTGATGTCTATCAATTTAACCACTTAAAATAATTTTTCGTTTAAATTTAAAGAAATTTTAGAGAAGACATAGAAAAAAAAATTCTATGTCCTATAAACTAGAGCGTCGAGAAATAAGAAAGAAAAAGAGCGCGTCGAAAAACGTCGAGAAAAAAAATCGAAAAATAATAGGCGTCGAAAAATAAAAATAAGAAAGTAGCTCGTCGAAACTTAAAAAGGAACTAAAAACTAAGAATTATAAGTTGCGTCTAAAAATATTAAAGCTTAGAAGAAAAACTATATTCCAAATGGCAATAACTTAAAAATGTACTAAAATATATAAAACGGCGTCGCAAAATTCTAAAGCACCTAAATCTTAGTCTAAAGAAAAAGCACTTAAGGAATTTTACGGCAAAGCCTAAAAATCTAGAAATAAAAATAACTATGGCAAAAACTATGACTTAAAACTAAATACGATCGAAAAATACAAATATTACGCTAAAACGAATAAAAAGATACAAAATATAAAAAATAAACTTAAAGTTGTAAAAAGTAAAAAAAAAAAAATTTTAAAAATATTATTTTTATATTATTTATTTTATAAAACTATTAATTTTATAATTTATTAAAACTTATTAAACTTAAAATACAAATTAATTAATAAAACTAAACTAAATAATATAAAAATATAACCCTAATTAGGGTTTAAAGTAATAATAATAAATAATACACCGTAATTAATGCGAAACTAGGTCAAAACAGGCGTGTCAGTCAGGGCCGTGCGATCGCATGGTCCTCACCTTAAAAATCCATGCGATCGCATGGATAAGAGTATCGGGCCACACTTTGGACTGCTACAGTAAGGGCCTCGAGTTTTTATATTTTTTTTTTCTGTTTTCTGATTTAGATATTTAAATAATATATTTATATGAATTAAATAAAACTTATATTTTTACAAAATAAAAATAAAGAAACTTTATAGAACTTAAATATTTAACAAACTCTTAAAAATATATATAAATTTTGTTTTTCTTTTTATATTTTTGGAAACTAAAACGTATTTTTACAAAAACGTATTTTTATAAAAGTAAACTAAAAATTAATAAAATTTTTTTATATAGCGTTGCGCTTCCGGCGTTTAAACAAGAATCTCCCCGGCAGCGGCGCTAAAAATACTTGATGTGTGTAGAGGTGTATATGAAAATAGTATTATTTTTACATATAAATACTATTAAATACGATACAATTTTACACAAGATATTTATTTATTTATAGAATGGATATACCTAACCTTGCTACAACGCTTATAGGCAGTGTACCTAATCGTACAGTAGTGTAGTTTTTAGTAAGTCCGGTTAGTTCTACAGGGAAAGTTAAACAAGCTTAACGCTATATTAGTTTTAACTTATAAAATACAAATATATATATAAGTAATATTATTATTATAAAAGGGGGTTTTTACCGTTTAATGACTGGTTTGTCGATTCTAAAACTTTAGTCGCAGTTAAAACCTAATGTAAAATATTAAAAATAAATATAACTTAATTGAAAACGTAAAGTAAATAACGATAATGAAATTGCGATAAAATAAAATTGCGATAATTAAAAAGTACGATAATTAAAAATGCAATTAAATACAATGACAATAAATAAAAGTGCGATAATTAAAAGTGCAATTAAATATGAAATAAAAGAATTATGCTTATTTAAACTTCAGTAATCATGATGTTTGACGTGTTGATTTTAGTTTATTCCCATGGGTTAATTGTCCTTTGTCCTGGATTATTTAATATGTCTGTCTGGTTTTTGTCCATAACAGTCTATCAGTCATAAATATAAAGTGCGAGTGTCCTCTTCAAATTATCATTATATCCGAAGTCAAATATTCCAACT
Organism: Rutidosis leptorrhynchoides; assembly: GCF_046630445.1. Classification (NCBI taxonomy): domain Eukaryota; kingdom Viridiplantae; phylum Streptophyta; class Magnoliopsida; order Asterales; family Asteraceae; genus Rutidosis; species Rutidosis leptorrhynchoides. The sequence continues at coordinate 119,692,104 of NC_092341.1, forward strand.
AATTGGAGATTTAAACTATAATTACACCAATTTTCCTTGTATATAATTCACCCCTGTTTTAATAAGTCCATTGACTATTAATCCATTCCCGTGTCCGGTTAAATGAACGATTATTAGTGCTTATAAATATCCCGCCATCGTGTCCGATCGAGTGTATATGGTAATTTATAGGTACGTCCAATTGTAAATCTTTATATTAAATTAACAAACTATCATTTAATTAAACAAATATAAGGCCCATTAATAGCCCATAGTCTAATTTCCACAAGTGTCGTTATTTTGTCCAAACCCCAATTATGGTACAAAGCCCAATTACCCAATCTTAATAATTTAGCCCAACATCATGATTACTTTATCTTAAATATGCATAATAACAACTTAGCTATGAGACATTAAATTAAAAATAACATTAATCATAACTTACAGTGATTTAAAAATAGCGTAGCGTTACACGGACAGAATTTCGACTTACACCCTTACAACATTCGCTAACATACCCTTATTATTAGAATTTAAAATTAAAATTAAAATTATAATATAAATATATATATATTTACGTATGATAGATAGAGAGATAGGATGGATTTATGTTTCGTGCAAAGCCTGCTTTTTATACGCATGTGGCCAGAATTTCAGGGCCATGCGATCGCATGGCAAATATGCCTACAGGCCATGCGATCGCATGGTGGTAGCTATCAGCTCAAAATTCTTTGTTTTCTTGTTAGTCGACGTTTATAATATATAATATAATATATAAATAATTTATATAATTATTTAAATATTTTATTATATTCTTGTGCGTAGTTGACTCATAATTTTTAGTCCGTTGCGTCGAGCGTTGAGAGTTGACTTTGGTCCCGGTTCTGATTTTTCGAACGTCCTTGCGTACAATTTAATATCTTGTATTTTACGTTTTGAGTCTTGTACTCTTGTAATTTTGAGACGTTTCTTATCAATAATTGGAACCTCTTTGATTGTACTTTGTACTTTTGAGCTTTTTGGTCGTTTGCGTCTTCAATTCGTCGAATCTGTCTTTTGTCTTCACCTTTTATTATTTAAACGAATATCACTTGTAAATAGAACAATTGCAACTAAAAGCTTATCTTTCTTGAGGGATAATGCTATGAAATATATGTTCGTTTTTAGCATTATCAGTGGCAGTACAGGTGCATTGTAACACCCGTTTTCCAGTTACGTGTTATTTCAAACGACACTCGAAATACGAGGCATGTAAGTGTATATTTGGATCCTAAATAAAGTTGGAGTTGATGTTCTAAAACCTTACCATTGGATAGTAAATCTCATTACATTTTCAACGATATTTGATTCGTCGAAAACGGAGTTACGGTTTGAAAGTTACGACCAAAACAAGTTCAGTTTCAGACTCAGTTCATTGGGACTCCGTCCAGACTTTGGGACGCCGTCCAACAATGAAGGTTAGGACGCCGTCCAAGCTTTTTGGACGCCGTCCAGAAGGCCTGACGGGCTAGCAGCTCTATTTTACTCAAATTAATAGGGGTATTTTGGTCTTTTCACTTGGGGTTGGTTTGGGATCATCAAAACTGATATAGAACTCCATTTGGAGCTCATTCTCACCCACACAAAACACTCTCATCTTATTTTAGAGAGAAAGGGTTAATTTAGAGTGAGAAAGCTTGGTTTGGTGAAGAAGATGAGCGTTTCGGGTCAAAGCTCGAGAGTTAAAGTTGTTCCTTTCATTCACGGCTACATTTTGGTAGTATTGGTAAGTCTCAACTCCGAATTTCATTGTGTTTATTTGATATTCAAGTTAGGGTTTGAGTTTGTTTAGGTTGTGAAACCCGTTTAGATGACAAAGTGGGTTTATTGTGACTAGCTATTTTGATATTTTGCGGGTTTTGGGTTGGTTAATGATTTAAGCATGTTTAAGGTTTGTAAGTGGGGTATAATCACTAGTATTAGTGATTTTAGGAGGGTTGGAACTTGTAAGACCCATTTGGGGGTAAAATGGGTGAATTTGGGTCATGTTGAGATAAGGAAAACCCTAATAGCTATGATCTAGGGTTTGGCCATGTGAATTGAAGTTGTAAGTGTTAAATTGTGTTAGTTAGTCACTAATACACTTGTTAATGATGGAAGAATTGTAAATGGGTCATGTTTGGCTAAAATGGTATGTATAAGTGTTGAAATGTGTCAAATGAGTTAAGGTTGACCTAATTGGGTAAAATGGGTATGAAATGCCCTAAGTTTGTGTTAATTGGTGTTAGTAGACTTACATCACTAGTTTTAGTAATTAAAGATGAGTCTTGGCCATTTTATGGGCGATTTTGGGTGTGAGTGAGTATTGTGGTTATTTCCACAAGTTGTGTATTGAATGTGTACTTATGTATTAGGTACCTTGCTCGAAGCATAGGAAGTGCTAAATCACCACCGACGTGATAAGATAAGTGGAATAATTATATGCGTAGGTATATAATGTATCTATTTGTTGTAGCGTGAAATGTGTAGTGTCGAGGTGTTAAGACACCACGTTTCACGTGAAGAGTGTAGCATCGAGGTGTTAAGATGCCACTCGGGTGTAGCATCGAGGTGTTAAGATGCCACCTAGGAGTGTAGTGTCGAGGTGTTAAGACACCACTCTGTAAAATAATGAGTGAAGCATCGAGGTGTTAAGATGCCACTCGGGGTGAAGTGCCGAGGTGTTAAGGTGCCACCCTAGGGGTTAGTGGTGCGAGGTGTTAAGTGCCCTAACGGATGTTGTGAACACCGATGGCGTTTTCGCGAGCGCCGTTCCCTTGTACTATTGGTTAACCATGGTTATTGTGTTGTAGTGTAGCATATTATATTGTTCGAGTTATATATATGCTATTGTTGTGCTAGCTTGTGGTATTGGAGGTTAATGGCTTTGTACTTGTGATGATAAGCTAATTGTGTTGCTAGCATGTATGCGGTATGTGAGTAAGTGTTTGCAAGTAGGTATATTATATATGCATGTGTATAATTATTGCATTCACTAAGCTTTATGCTTACCCCTCTCGTTGTTTACCTTTTTACAGGTATTTTGTTATGAAGCTAGCTAGTTGTTAGACTAGATGCATAGAAGCGCTTGGGCTCGAAGGGGTAGCTTTTGGTTATATGGAAGCGGATTGGGGATTTGGTAGTCTCCGGGATTATGCTCTTGGTATCGGGTTGGGTTGTGGAGTCCTAATCCGTCTAAAGAGATAAATGGGTCGAAATCGCTACATTATTTGTAAAACGGGTCATTGTGGGCCTGGTGTTGTAAAACTTATTTTTATTGTGAAAATCTCTTAGTTTTACTTAATATGATGTGTTGTGAAAAGTTGTTTCGTTTAAAAGTGTCGGGAAGCGGGTTTTTCGCTCATGTAAGTTGGAACCCGAGGTCAGAATCTGGCAGGTCATTTGGACGCCGTCCAGACCTGCTGGACGCCGTCCTGTTGTTCTTTGCTGGACGCCGTCCAGATAACTGCACGCCGTCCAGATGTATTGGGCCAGAATTTTTTTTTAAGTCGTATTTTTGGTATAACGAAGTCGGGTTGTTACAAGTGGTATCAAAGCATAGTCTAAGGGAATTAGGTGACCTTGGAATAGGTGCCTAGTCTTAGACTTATTAACAGTGGTGCGTTATTTGCGAGACTTGTAGGAGTACGGGTCGGATTGAGATTTGTTAGTGCCTTAGAGTAGGTGACTAACTAGGACTAGTGCTAGTCCAATGTGGGATTATGTGGTGAAATGTCCCGTTCTTATTGATTAAAAACGTTCCATATTAATTGATTTCGTTGCGAGGTTTTGACCTCTATATGAGACGTTTTTCAAAGACTGCATTCATTTTTAAAACAAACCATAACCTTTATTTCATAAATAAAGGTTTAAAAAGCTTTACGTAGATTATCAAATAATCATAATCTAAAATATCCTATTTACACACGACCATTACATAATGGTTTACAATACAAATATGTTACATCGAAATCAGTTTCTTGAATGCAGTTTTTACACAATATCATACAAACATGGACTCCAAATCTTGTCCTTATTTTAGTATGCAACAGCGGAAGCTCTTAATATTCACCTGAGAATAAACATGCTTTAAACGTCAACAAAAATGTTGGTGAGTTATAGGTTTAACCTATATATATCAAATCGTAACAATAGACCACAAGATTTCATATTTCAATATACATCCCATACATAGAGATAAAAATCATTCATATGGTGAACACCTGATAACCGACATTAACAAGATGCATATATAAGAATATCCCCATCATTCCGGGACACCCTTCGGATATGATATAAATTTCGAAGTACTAAAGCATCCGGTACTTTGGATGGGGTTTGTTAGGCCCAATAGATCTATCTTTAGGATTCGCGTCAATTAGGGTGTCTGTTCCCTAATTCTTAGATTACCAGACTTAATAAAAAGGGGCATATTCGATTTCGATAATTCAACCATAGAATGTAGTTTCACGTACTTGTGTCTATTTTGTAAATCATTTATAAAACCTGCATGTATTCTCATCCCAAAAATATTAGATTTTAAAAGTGGGACTATAACTCACTTTCACAGATATTTACTTCGTCGGGAAGTAAGACTTGGCCACTGGTTGATTCACGAACCTATAACAATATATACATATATATCAAAGTATGTTCAAAATATATTTACAACACTTTTAATATATTTTGATGTTTTAAGTTTATTAAGTCAGCTGTCCTCGTTAGTAACCTACAACTAGTTGTCCACAGTTAGATGTACAGAAATAAATCGATAAATATTATCTTGAATCAATCCACGACCCAGTGTATACGTATCTCAGTATTGATCACAACTCAAACTATATATATTTTGGAATCAACCTCAACCCTGTATAGCTAACTCCAACATTCACATATAGAGTGTCTATGGTTGTTCCGAAATATATATAGATGTGTCGACATGATAGGTCGAATTATTGTATACGTGTCTATGGTATCTCAAGATTACATAATATACAATACAAGTTGATTAAGTTATGGTTGGAATAGATTTGTTACCAATTTTCACGTAGCTAAAATGAGAAAAATTATCCAATCTTGTTTTACCCATAACTTCTTCATTTTAAATCCGTTTTGAGTGAATCAAATTGCTATGGTTTCATATTGAACTCTATTTTATGAATCTAAACAAAAAAAGTATAGGTTTATAGTCAGAAAAATAAGTTACAAGTCGTTTTTGTAAAGGTAGTCATTTCAGTCGAAAGAACGACGTCTAGATGACCATTTTAGAAAACATACTTCCACTTTGAGTTTAACCATAATTTTTGGATATAGTTCCATGTTCATAATAAAAATCATTTTCTCAGAATAACAACTTTTAAATCAAAGTTTATCATAGTTTTTAATTAACTAACCCAAAACAGCCCGCGGTGTTACTACGACGGCGTAAATCCGGTTTTACGGTGTTTTTCGTGTTTCCAAGTTTTAAATCATTAAGTTAGCATATCATATACATATAGAACATGTGTTTAGTTGATTTTAAAAGTCAAGTTAAAAGGATTAACTTTTTTTTGCGAACAAGTTTAGAATTAACTAAACTATGTTCTAGTGATTACAAGTTTAAACCTTCGAATAAGATAGCTTTATATGTATGAATCGAATGATGTTATGAACATCATTACTACCTTAAGTTCCTTGGATAAACCTACTGGAAAAGAGAAAAATGGATCTAGCTTCAACGGATCCTTGGATGGCTCGAAGCTCTTGAAGCAGAATCATGACACGAAAACAAGTTCAAGTAAGATCATCACTTGAAATAAGATTGTTATAGTTATAGAAATTGAACCAAAGTTTGAATATGATTATTACCTTGTATTAGAATGATAACCTACTGTAAGAAACAAAGATTTCTTGAGGTTGGATGATCACCTTACAAGATTGGAAGTGAGCTAGCAAACTTGAAAGTATTCTTGATTTTATGAAACTAGAACTTTTGGAATTTATGAAGAACACTTAGAACTTGAAGATAGAACTTGAGAGAGATCAATTAGATGAAGAAAATTGAAGAATGAAAGTGTTTGTAGGTGTTTTTGGTCGTTGGTGTATGGATTAGATATAAAGGATATGCAATTTTGTTTTCATGTAAATAAGTCATGAATGATTACTCATATTTTTGTAATTTTATGAGATATTTCATGCTAGTTGCCAAATGATGGTTCCCACATGTGTTAGGTGATCACATGGGCTGCTAAGAGCTGATCATTGGAGTGTATATACCAATAGTACATACATCTAAAAGCTGTGTATTGTACGAGTACGAATACGGGTGCATACGAGTAGAATTGTTGATGAAACTGAACGAGGATGTAATTGTAAGCATTTTTGTTAAGTAGAAGTATTTTGATAAGTGTATTGAAGTCTTTCAAAAGTGTATAAATACATATTAAAACACTACATGTATATACATTTTAACTGAGTCGTTAAGTCATCGTTAGTCGTTACATGTAAGTGTTGTTTTGAAACCTTTAGGTTAACGATCTTGTTAAATGTTGTTAACCCAATGTTTATAATATCAAATGAGATTTTAAATTATTATATTATCATGATATTATCATGTATGAATATATCTTAATATGATAAATATACATTAAATGTCTTTACAACGATAATCGTTACATATATGTCTCGTTTAAAAATCATTAAGTTAGTAGTCTTGTTTTTACATATGTAGTTCATTGTTAATATACTTAATGATATGTTTACTTATCATAGTATCATGTTAACTATATATATATATATCCATATATATGTCATCATATAGTTTTTACAAGTTTTAACGTTCGTGAATCACCGGTCAACTTGGGTGGTCAATTGTCTATATAAAACATATTTTAATTAATCAAGTCTTAACAAGTTTGATTGTTTAAAATGTTGGAAACATTTAATCATGTAAATATAAATCTCAATTAATATATATAAACATGGAAAAGTTCGGGTCACTACAGTACCTACCCGTTAAATAAATTTCGTCCCGAAATTTTAAGCTGTTGAAGGTGTTGATGAATCTTCTGGAAATAGATGCGGGTATTTCTTCTTCATCTGATCTTCACACTCCCAGGTGAACTCGGGTCCTTTACGAGCATTCCATTTAACCTTAACAATTGGTATCTTGTTTTGCTTAAGTCTTTTAACCTCACGATCCATTATTTCGACGGGTTCTTCGATGAATTGAAGTTTTTCGTTGATTTGGATTTCATCTAACGGAATAGTGAGATCTTCTTTAGCAAAACATTTTTTCAAATTCGAGACGTGGAAAGTGTTATGTACAGCCGCGAGTTGTTGAGGTAACTCAAGTCGGTAAGCTACTGGTCCGACACGATCAATAATCTTGAATGGTCCAATATACCTTGGATTTAATTTCCCTCGTTTACCAAATCGAACAACGCCTTTCCAAGGTGCAACTTTAAGCATGACCATCTCTCCAATTTCAAATTCTATATCTTTTCTTTTAATGTCAGCATAGCTCTTTTGTCGACTTTGGGCGGTTTTCAACCGTTGTTGAATTTGGATAATCTTCTCGGTAGTTTCTTGTATAATCTCCGGACCCGTAATCTGTCTATCCCCCACTTCACTCTAACAAATCGGAGACCTGCACTTTCTACCATAAAGTGCTTCAAACGGCGCCATCTCAATGCTTGAATGGTAGCTGTTATTGTAGGAAAATTCTGCTAACGGTAGATGTCGATCCCAACTGTTTCCGAAATCAATAACACATGCTCGTAGCATGTCTTCAAGCGTTTGTATCATCCTTTCGCTCTGTCCATCAGTTTATGGATGATAGGCAGTACTCATGTCTAGACGAGTTCCTAATGCTTGCTGTAATGTCTGCCAGAATCTTGAAATAAATCTGCCATCCCTATCAGAGATAATAGAGATTGGTATTCCATGTCTGGAGATGACTTCCTTCAAATACAGTCGTGCTAACTTCTCCATCTTGTCATCTTCTCTTATTGGCAGGAAGTGTGCTGATTTGGTGAGACGATCAACTATTACCCAAATAGTATCAAAACTACTTGCAGTCCTTGGCAATTTAGTGATGAAATCCATGGTAATGTTTTCCCATTTCCATTCTGGGATTTCGGGTTGTTGAAGTAGACCTGATGGTTTCTGATGCTCAGCTTTGACCTTAGGACACGTCAAACATTCTCCTACGTATTTAGCAACATCGGCTTTCATACCCGGCCACCAAAAATGTTTCTTGAGATCCTTGTACATCTTCCCCGTTCCAGGATGTATTGAGTATCTGGTTTTATGAGCTTCTCTAAGTACCATTTCTCTCATATCTCCAAATTTTGGTACCCAAATCCTTTCAGCCCTATACCGGGTTCCGTCTTCCCGAATATTAAGATGCTTCTCCGATCCTTTGGGTATTTCATCCTTTAAATTTCCCTCTTTTAAAACTCCTTGTTGCGCCTCCTTTATTTGAGTAGTAAGGTTATTATGAATCATTATATTCATAGATTTTACTCGAATGGGTTCTCTGTCCTTCCTGCTCAAGGCATCGGCTACCACATTTGCCTTCCCCGGGTGGTAACGAATCTCAAAGTCATAATCATTCAACAATTCAATCCACCTACGCTGCCTCATATTCAGTTGTTTCTGATTAAATATATGCTGAAGACTTTTGTGGTCGGTATATATAATACTTTTGACCCCATATAAGTAGTGCCTCCAAGTCTTTAATGCAAAAACAACCGCTCCTAATTCCAAATCATGCATCGTATAATTTTGTTCGTGAATCTTCAATTGTCTAGATGCATAAGCAATCACCTTCGTTCGTTGCATTAATACACAACCGAGACCTTGCTTTGATGCGTCACAATAAATCACAAAATCATCATTCCCTTCAGGCAATGACAATATAGGTGCCGTAGTTAGCTTTTTCTTCAATAACTGAAACGCTTTCTCTTGTTCATCATTCCATTCAAATTTCTTCTCTTTATGCGTTAATGCAGTCAAGGGTTTTGCTATTCTGGAAAAGTCTTGGATGAACCTTCTGTAGTAACCAGCTAGTCCTAAAAACTGGCGTATGTGTTTCGGAGTTTTCGGGGTTTCCCACTTTTCAACAGTTTCTATCTTTGCCGGATCCACCTTAATACCTTCTTTGTTCACTATGTGACCGAGGAATTGAACTTCTTCCAACGCGTACAATTCTTCCTTCCTCAATACTTCTAACACCTTTCTCAAATGTTCACCGTGTTCTTGGTCATTCTTTGAGTAAATAAGTATGTCATCAATGAAAACAATGACAAACTTGTCAAGGTATGGTCCACACACTCGGTTCATAAGGTCCATGAACATAGCTGGTGCATTAGTTAAACCAAATGGCATGACCATAAACTCATAATGACCGTAACGTGTTCTGAAAGCAGTCTTTGGAATATCATCTTCTTTCACCCGCATTTGATGATACCCGGAACGTAAGTCAATCTTTGAATAAACAGACGAGCCTTGTAGTTGATCAAATAAGTTGTCGATTCTCGGTAGTGGGTAGCGGTTCTTGATGGTAAGTTTGTTCAACTCTCGGTAGTCGATACACAACCTGAATGTACCATCTTTCTTCTTGACAAACAAAACAGGAGCTCCCCACGGTGACGTACTTGGTCGAATCAAACCATGCTCTAAAAGTTCTTGTAATTGGCTTTGCAGTTCTTTCATCTCACTGGGTGCGAGTCTGTAAGGAGCACGAGCTATTGGTGCAGCTCCTGGTACAAGATCTATTTGAAATTCAACGGATTGATGTGGGGGTAATCCCGGTAATTCTTTCGGAAATACATCGGGAAATTCTTTTGCGACGGGAACATCATTGATGCTCTTTTCTTCAGTATGTACTTTCTTGACGTGTGCTAGAACAGCATAGCAACCTTTTCTTATTAGTTTTTGTGCCTTCAAATTACTAATAAGATGTAGCTTCGTGTTGCCCTTTTCTCCGTACACCATTAAGGGTTTTCCTTTTTCTCGTATAATGCGAATTGCATTTTTGTAACAAACGATCTCTGCTTTCACTTCTTTCAACCAGTCCATACCGATTATCACATCAAAACTCCCTAACTCTACTGGTATCAAGTCAATCTTAAATGTTTCACTAACCAGTTTAATTTCTCGATTCCGACATATATTATCTGCTGAAATTAATTTACCATTTGCTAATTTGAGTAAAAATTTACTATCCAAAGGCGTCAATGGACAACTTAATTTAGCACAAAAATCTCTACTCATATAGCTTCTATTCGCACCCGAATCAAATAAAACGTAAGCAGATTTATTGTCAATAAGAAACGTACCCGTAACAAGCTCCGGGTCTTCCTGTGCCTCTGCCGCATTAATATTGAAAACTCTTCTGCGGCCTTTTCCATTCGTGTTCTCCTGGTTTGGCCAATTTCTAATAATGTGGCCCGGTTTTCCACATTTATAACAAACTACATTGGCATAACTTGCTCCGACACTACTTGCTCCGCCATTACTCGTTCCGATACCATTTGTTCCTTTCGTTCTATTAACCCCTGGTCCGTAGACCTCACACTTCGCCGCGCTATGACCATTTCTTTTACACTTGTTGAAAAATTTGGTGCAGAACCCCGAGTGATACTTTTCACACCTTTGGCATAGCTGCTTCTGATTGTTGTTGTTGTTGCGGTTATTATTGTTGTTGGGATGATTGTTGTAGTTGCTGCTGTTGTTGTTGTTGTTGTTGTTGTTGTTGTTGTTGTTGTTGTTGTTGTTGTTGGGCCGTTTGTTGTAGTTGCGATTGATGTTGCGATTGTTGGGATAATTGTTGCGATTATTGTTGTAATTACTGTTGTTGTTGTATTGGTGATTCTTATCACCGTTTTCCTCCCACTTTCTTTTGACTTGCTTCACATTGGCCTCTTCAGCAGTCTGTTCTTTAATTCTTTCTTCAATCTAGTTCACTATTTTGTGAGCCGTTCTACATGCCTGTTGTATGGAGGCGGGCTCGTGTGAACTTATATCTTCTTGGATTCTTTCCGGTAATCCTTTCACAAACGCGTCGATCTTCTCTTCCTCATATTCGAATGCTCCCGGACACAATAGGCACAATTCTGTAAATCGTCTTTCGTACGTGGTAATATCAAATCCTTGGGTTCGTAACCCTCTAAGTTCTGTCTTGAGCTTATTGACCTCGGTTCTGGGACGGTACTTCTCGTTCATCAAGTGCTTGAATGCTGACCACAGTAGTGCGTACGCATCATCTTGTCCCACTTGCTCTAGATAGGTATTCCACCATGTTAACGCAGAACCTGTGAAGGTATGCGTAGCGTACTTTACTTTGTCCTCTTCAGTACACTTACTTATGGCAAACACCGATTCGACCTTCTCGGTCCACCGTTTCAATCCGATCGGTCCTTCGGTTCCATCAAATTCCAAAGGTTTGCAGGCAGTGAATTCTTTGTAGGTGCATCCTACACGATTTCCTGTACTGCTAGATCCAAGGTTATTGTTGGTATGTAGCGCAGCCTGTACTGCGGCTATGTTTGAAGCTAGAAAAGTACGGAATTCCTCTTCATTCATATTCACGGTATGTCGAGTAGTCGGTGCCATTTCCTTCAAAATAGTCAAATGGAACAAGTTAATCATACAGAATATTAAGAGTAGTTAATAGTATTTCGTAGCATAATATGAACTCATTTATAAAAGCTTTTTCTTCATATTAGCGTTTTATAAGTTTAAATTCGGGTAGTACCTACCCGTTAAGTTCATACTTAGTAGCTAATATACAATTCAACTACTACAATTCTATATGAAAAACTGATTATAATAATATTTCGCGTTCAAACTTTTATACAATATTTTACAAACTTACAATACCGCTTATTTTACATAAAGCATGAAATATAGCACACAATAACTTTGATACAAGATAGTTGTGAAGATAATTCTAGCTAGTACACAAGTCGTTCAGCAAAGGCAATAAAGACACGTAATTCATACGTCCAGAAACAAGTCATGCATTCTAGTTTTACTAGGACTACTTCCCATCCTTGGTCTTGTGGAACATAACCGTTATGGCCGTTAATAAGACAGCGTGTTGTAACGTCGTCAAAGGGACGAGGGTTACGTAATGTCCAACAGTCCCGTAACAATCTAAAAACCTCATTTCTTACCCCAATTACCGACTCCGTCACTTGTGGGAACGTTTTGTTTAATAGTTGTAGGCCGATGTTCTTGTTCTCACTTTGGTGAGAAGCGAACATTACTAATCCGTAAGCATAACATGCTTCTTTATGTTGCAAGTTAGCCGCTTTTTCTAAATCACGAAGTCCAATATTCGGATATATTGAGTCAAAATAATTTCTTAACCCATTGCGTAAAATAGCATTTGGGTTCCCCGCAATATATGCGTCAAAGTAAACACATCGTAACTTATGGATTTCCCAATGTGATATCCCCCATCTTTCGAACGAAAGCCTTTTATAAACCAAGGCATTCTTGGAACGTTCTTCGAATGTCTTACAAACTGATCTCGCCTTAAATAGTTGTGCCGAAGAATTCTGACCGACTCTAGACAAGATTTCATCAATCATGTCTCCGGGTAGGTCTCTTAAAGTATTGGGTTGTCTATCCATTTTGTGTTTTTATACTGTAAAATAGACAAGAGTTAGATTCATAAAAAAAATACTTATTAATACAAGCAATTTTTACATATATCATAAAGCATAAGCACACTATATTACATATATTACACCACACGAATACAACTATCTTATTCCGACTCGCTTGTTTCTTCTTCTCCGGTTTTGGTTCGTTTTGCCAAGTTTCTAGGGATATATGATGTTCCCCTAATACGAGCCGTAGTTTTCCACATTGGTTTAGAAAAACCTGGTGGTTTAGAGGTTCCTGGGTCATTGTTACAACTTAAGGACTTCGGGGGTTGACGATACATATAAAGTTCATCGGGGTTGGAATTAGATTTCTCTATTTTTATGCTCTTTCCCTTATTATTTTCTTTTGCCTTTTTAAATTCAGTTGGGGTAATTTCTATAACATCATCGGAATTCTCGTCGGAATCCGATTCATCGGAGAATTGGTAATCCTCCCAATATTTTGCTTCCTTGGCGGAAACACCATTGACCATAATTAACCTTGGTTGGTTGGTTGAGGATTTTCTTTTACTTAACCGTTTTATTATTTCCCCCGCCGGTTCTATTTCTTCATCTAGTTCTGATTCTTCTTCCGGTTCCGATTCTTCTTCCGGTTCCGACTCTTCTTCCGGTTCCTCTTCGGGAACTTGTGAATCAGTCCACGAATCATTCCAATTTACATTTGACTCTTCATTATTATTAGGTGAGTCAATGGGACTTGTTCTAGAGGTAGACATCTATCACATAATATCAAACGCGTTAAGAGATTAATATATCACATAATATTCACATGTTAAAAATATATAGTTTCCAACAAAATTTGTTAAGCAATCATTTTTCAAGTAAACACGGTCGAAGTCCAGACTCACTAATGCATCCTAACAAACTCGATAAGACACACTAATGCAAAATTCTGGTTCTCTAAGACCAACGCTCGGATACCAACTGAAATGTCTCGTTCTTATTGATTAAAAACGTTCCATATTAATTGATTTCGTTGCGAGGTTTTGACCTCTATATGAGACGTTTTTCAAAGACTGCATTCATTTTTAAAACAAACCATAACCTTTATTTCATAAATAAAGGTTTAAAAAGCTTTACGTAGATTATCAAATAATGATAATCTAAAATATCCTGTTTACACACGACCATTACATAATGGTTTACAATACAAATATGTTACATCAAAATCAGTTTCTTGAATGCAGTTTTTACACAATATCATACAAACATGGACTCCAAATCTTGTCCTTATTTTAGTATGCAACAGCGGAAGCTCTTAATATTCACCTGAGAATAAACATGCTTTAAACGTCAACAAAAATGTTGGTGAGTTATAGGTTTAACCTATATATATCAAATCGTAACAATAGACCACAAGATTTCATATTTCAATATACATCCCATACATAGAGATAAAAATCATTCATATGGTGAACACCTGATAACCGACATTAACAAGATGCATATATAAGAATATCCCCATCATTCCAGGACACCCTTCGGATATGATATAAATTTCGAAGTACTAAAGCATCCGGTACTTTGGATGGGGTTTGTTAGGCCCAATAGATCTATCTTTAGGATTCGCGTCAATTAGGGTGTCTGTTCCCTAATTCTTAGATTACCAGACTTAATAAAAAGGGGCATATTCGATTTCGATAATTCAACCATAGAATGTAGTTTCACGTACTTGTGTCTATTTTGTAAATCATTTATAAAACCTGCATGTATTCTCATCCCAAAAATATTAGATTTTAAAAGTGGGACTATAACTCACTTTCACAGATTTTTACTTCGTCGGGAAGTAAGACTTGGCCACTGGTTGATTCACGAACCTATAACAATATATACATATATATCAAAGTATGTTCAAAATATATTTACAACACTTTTAATATATTTTGATGTTTTAAGTTTATTAAGTCAGCTGTCCTCGTTAGTAACCTACAACTAGTTGTCCACAGTTAGATGTACAGAAATAAATCGATAAATATTATCTTGAATCAATCCACGACCCAGTGTATACGTATCTCAGTATTGATCACAACTCAAACTATATATATTTTGGAATCAACCTCAACCCTGTATAGCTAACTCCAACATTCACATATAGAGTGTCTATGGTTGTTCCGAAATATATATAGATGTGTTGACATGATAGGTCGAAACATTGTATATGTGTCTATGGTATCTCAAGATTACATAATATACAATACAAGTTGATTAAGTTATGGTTGGAATAGATTTGTTACCAATTTTCACGTAGCTAAAATGAGAAAAATTATCCAATCTTGTTTTACCCATAACTTCTTCATTTTAAATCCGTTTTGAGTGAATCAAATTGCTATGGTTTCATATTGAACTCTATTTTATGAATCTAAACAGAAAAAGTATAGGTTTATAGTCCGAAAAATAAGTTACAAGTCGTTTTTGTAAAGGTAGTCATTTCAGTCGAAAGAACGACGTCTAGATGACCATTTTAGAAAACATACTTCCACTTTGAGTTTAACCATAATTTTTGGATATAGTTTCATGTTCATAATAAAAATAATTTTCTCAGAATAACAACTTTTAAATCAAAGTTTATCATAGTTTTTAATTAACTAACCCAAAACAGCCCACGGTGTTACTACGACGGCGTAAATCCGGTTTTACGGTGTTTTTCGTGTTTCCAAGTTTTAAATCATTAAGTTAGCATATCGTATAGATATAGAACATGTGTTTAGTTGATTTTAAAAGTCAAGTTAGAAGGATTAACTTTTTTTTGCGAACAAGTTTAGAATTAACTAAACTATGTTCTAGTGATTACAAGTTTAAACCTTCGAATAAGATAGCTTTATATGTATGAATCAAATGATGTTATGAACATCATTACTACCTTAAGTTCCTTGGATAAACCTACTGGAAAAGAGAAAAATGGATCTAGCTTCAACGGATCCTTGGATGGCTCGAAGTTCTTGAAGCAGAATCATGACACGAAAACAAGTTCAAGTAAGATCATCACTTGAAATAAGATTGTTATAGTTATAGAAATTGAACCAAAGTTTGAATATGATTATTACCTTGTATTAGAATGATAACCTACTGTAAGAAACAAAGATTTCTTGAGGTTGGATGATCACCTTACAAGATTGGAAGTGAGCTAGCAAACTTGAAAGTATTCTTGATTTTATGAAACTAGAACTTTTGGAATTTATGAAGAACACTTAGAACTTGAAGATAGAACTTGAGAGAGATCAATTAGATGAAGAAAATTGAAGAATGAAAGTGTTTGTAGGTGTTTTTGGTCGTTGGTGTATGGATTAGATATAAAGGATATGTAATTTTGTTTTCATGTAAATAAGTCATGAATGATTACTCATATTTTTGTAATTTATGAGATATTTCATGCTAGTTGCCAAATGATGGTTCCCACATGTGTTAGGTGACTCACATGGGCTGCTAAGAGCTGATCATTGGAGTGTATATACCAATAGTACATACATCTAAAAGCTGTGTATTGTACGAGTACGAATACGGGTGCATACGAGTAGAATTGTTGATGAAACTGAACGAGGATGTAATTGTAAGCATTTTTGTTAAGTAGAAGTATTTTGATAAGTGTATTGAAGTCTTTCAAAAGTGTATAAATACATATTAAAACACTACATGTATATACATTTTAACTGAGTCGTTAAGTCATCGTTAGTCGTTACATGTAAGTGTTGTTTTGAAACCTTTAGGTTAACGATCTTGTTAAATGTTGTTAACCCAATGTTTATAATATCAAATGAGATTTTAAATTATTATATTATCATGATATTATCATGTATGAATATCTCTTAATATGATAAATATACATTAAATGTCTTTACAACGATAATCGTTACATATATGTCTCGTTTAAAAATCATTAAGTTAGTAGTCTTGTTTTTACATATGTAGTTCATTGTTAATATACTTAATGATATGTTGGAAACATTTAATCATGTAAATATTTTAATTAATCAAGTCTTAACAAGTTTGATTGCTTAACATGTTGGAAACATTTAATCATGTAAATATCAATCTCAATTAATATATATAAACATGGAAAAGTTCGGGTCACTACATGTGGGGCCTTATTTCGTGAGTAAATTAGTGCCTTAGATTGTTAGTGCCTAAGGTAAGTAGGCGAATGGGGACGTTGTTTTAGTGATAGTCACCTAGGCTGTAGGATGACGTGTTATTGCGGTGTACTTGTGTATATTTATTATTATGTTGTATATAGGTGTATATATACAGGTATCTTTTGTGCGGTATCCTAGGGATGAATCTATTGGGGAGATTCGTGTGTTTGGCGATTTTGAGTGATCAAGTTCACGATAAGGACTTTGGTCATACGGGTACTAGGAGTTATCGTGTGTTGTTTTGTGTGAATGTTGCGTCAGTCCGGATAAAGTACTTTGCGTGACCATGTGGAAATGGTAAGGTACGCATTTGTAATAGTGAATGATCACCATTATTACGAAACCGTATCTTGACACTAAGCATGACATGACAAGTACCGAACGGAGGAAACGTGGCATGGTTGGGGTAGAACGGGACGTATTTGGAATCTTTTATTGGTTCCTAGTTTATAGTGGTCTCGGGTGATGTGCTTGTTGGCACATCAAGTTCGTTAAGAGTCGGGAAGTGTACGATGGATTCGGTTAGTTAAGTGAGTGAGCCAACTCACAAGTTTGGTGCGTGCTTAGCCACCCTAAGTAGTGGGTGCATTATTGAGATTGTAATTGGTTTTAGTTACCCATCGTAACTAGGATGACCGATTTACGCTTGCGTGTGTGCGACGAGGACTTGAATTCCGCAATGGAATACGACAAGTCTAATGATTGTAGTTTTGAGTTACACTCGGTAGAGTGTGTGGGTAGAGAATCGTGTTAGGATTCTAATTGTGAGTCGCCTTGGAATTGGCGAATCGAGGAGTCTTTGGGTCATTAAACTCATGGGAGTGGGACCCATATGACGATGTTTACGATAGTGTGTTGGTGTGTTGTGGATTATAGGGTAACATTCCTAACGGAATACCCCTGTCGTTGTGACTATGCCGATAGGTGGAAGGGTGTAAGACTTGGTGTTCTCAAGCATCTCCTTAGTGTTAGATGAAGGGTTTCGTTAGGCTATATCGTTTTGGCCTTGAGGAAATTGCGGGTAGTGTGTGATCGCTTGGGACTTTCGATCAGACAATAAACCATAAGGTTGTCGGGTAGGTATGACTTCGGGTCATTATTATTATAGAGAGATGGGTGACATCAGGTGTATGGAACCTAAAGATCGAGTTCTAAAATTTAGTAGGTTGTGGCGGGAGTCTGTATGACACTGCGTCAGGTGCCTTCTTATACCTGCTAGTGTGATGTTCAACTCCGATGATGGTGTGATCACTTTGGGCTTAGGGTGCTGGTGAGATACCCTTGGAAGCAGTGGAGATTATAATAGTGATCAACGGGTGATTGTAATACGACGGTTGCAAATGTCAAAGTTTAAGAGCATTGTGATGAATACTTCTTATGAAGTAACGGGTGAGCAAATCTTGTTGCTCTTAAGTGATAGACGGGTAAAGATGACCAGTGAGCCGGTGACGAACTTAATGGTCGGTTAGGCCAAATGTTATGATGAAGTGTTGATATTGCAGTCAATGCAATTATTGTGTCGGATTGGTCACTTTTCTCCAGGAGAGTGAGCAATTATTGATAAAGGTTCATTGAGTGGAAGGTCGGGTGATCTCGACTGAGATGCACAACTGATTAAGCGGAGTGGCATATGCCTAGTCGTAGAGGCGCATGTGAGACCATGGTGGAGTTCGCTTTGCGAACGGTGAAGGACTGTTATATGGAATTGTGGTATGAAGGTGCGATTTCATCGCGTGTACGACGTCTCAAGTGATTGTGCATGTCGGCTCTGAGAGCCTAAAGCGAATTTGCGGTGAAATGATGTTTATGACCAATGCTGAGAATGGTCAGGTGTGATGTGGAATTACAATTCCGCGGGATGTTATCATCTTGGCGGTGAGAATTGAAATGTCCCGTTCTTATTGATTAAAAACGTTCCATATTAATTGATTTCGTTGCGAGGTTTTGACCTCTATATGAGACGTTTTTCAAAGACTGCATTCATTTTAAAACAAACCATAACCTTTATTTCATCAATAAAGGTTTAAAAAGCTTTAAGTAGATTATCAAATAATGATAATCTAAAATATCCTGTTTACACACGACCATTACATAATGGTTTACAATACAAATATGTTACAACAAAATAAGTTTCTTGAATGCAGTTTTTACACAATATCATACAAGCATGGACTCCAAATCTCGTCCTTATTTAAGTATGCGACAGCGGAAGCTCTTAATAATCACCTGAGAATAAACATGCTTAAAACGTCAACAAAAATGTTGGTGAGTTATAGGTTTAACCTATATATATCAAATCATAATAATAGACCACAAGATTTCATATTTCAATACACATCCCATACATAGAGATAAAAATCATTCATATGGTGAACACCTGGTAACCGACATTAACAAGATGCATATATAAGAATATCCCCATCATTCCGGGACACCCTTCGGATATGATATAAATTTCGAAGTACTAAAGCATCCGGTACTTTGGATGGGGTTTGTTAGGCCCAATAGATCTATCTTTAGGATTCGCGTCAATTAGGGTGTCTGTTCCCTAATTCTCAGATTACCAGACTTAATAAAAAGGGGCATATTCGATTTCGATAATTCAACCATAGAATGTAGTTTCACGTACTTGTGTCTATTTTGTAAATCATTTATAAAACCTGCATGTATTCTCATCCCAAAAATATTAGATTTTAAAAGTGGGACTATAACTCACTTTCACAGATTTTTACTTCGTCGGGAAGTAAGACTTGGCCACTGGTTGATTCACGAACCTATAACAATATATACATATATATCAAAGTATGTTCAAAATATATTTACAACACTTTTAATATATTTTGATGTTTTAAGTTTATTAAGTCAGCTGTCCTCGTTAGTAACCTACAACTAGTTGTCCACAGTTAGATGTACAGAAATAAATCGATAAATATTATCTTGAATCAATCCACGACCCAGTGTATACGTATCTCAGTATTGATCACAACTCAAACTATATATATTTTGGAATCAACCTCAACCCTGTATAGCTAACTCCAACATTCACATATAGAGTGTCTATGGTTGTTCCGAAATATATATAGATGTGTCGACATGATAGGTCGAAACATTGTATACGTGTCTATGGTATCTCAAGATTACATAATATACAATACAAGTTGATTAAGTTATGGTTGGAATAGATTTGTTACCAATTTTCACGTAGCTAAAATGAGAAAAATTATCCAATCTTGTTTTACCCATAACTTCTTCATTTTAAATCCGTTTTGAGTGAATCAAATTGCTATGGTTTCATATTGAACTCTATTTTATGAATCTAAACAGAAAAAGTATAGGTTTATAGTCGGAAAAATAAGTTACAAGTCGTTTTTGTAAAGGTAGTCATTTCAGTCGAAAGAACGACGTCTAGATGACCATTTTAGAAAACATACTTCCACTTTGAGTTTAACCATAATTTTTGGATATAGTTTCATGTTCATAATAAAAATCATTTTCTCAGAATAACAACTTTTAAATCAAATTTTATCATAGTTTTTAATTAACTAACCCAAAACAGCCCGCGGTGTTACTACGACGGCGTAAATTCGGTTTTACGGTGTTTTTCGTGTTTCCAGGTTTTAAATCATTAAGTTAGCATATCATATAGATATAGAACATGTGTTTAGTTGATTTTAAATGTCAAGTTAGAAGGATTAACTTTTGTTTGCGAACAAGTTTAGAATTAACTAAACTATGTTCTAGTGATTACAAGTTTAAACCTTCGAATAAGATAGCTTTATATGTATGAATCGAATGATGTTATGAACATCATTACTACCTTAATTTCCTTGGATAAACCTACTGGAAAAGAGAAAAATGGATCTAGCTTCAATGGATCCTTGGATGGCTCGAAGTTCTTGAAGCAGAATCATGACACGAAAACAAGTTCAAGTAAGATCATCACTTGAAATAAGATTGTTATAGTTATAGAAATTGAACCAAAGTTTGAATATGATTATTACCTTGTATTAGAATGATAACCTACTGTAAGAAACAAAGATTTCTTGAGGTTGGATGATCACCTTACAAGATTGGAAGTGAGCTAGCAAACTTGAAAGTATTCTTGATTTTATGAAACTAGAACTTTTGGAATTTATGAAGAACACTTAGAACTTGAAGATAGAACTTGAGAGAGATCAATTAGATGAAGAAAATTCAAGAATGAAAGTGTTTGTAGGTGTTTTTGGTCGTTGGTGTATGGATTAGATATAAAGGATATGTAATTTTGTTTTCATGTAAATAAGTCATGAATGATTACTCATATTTTTGTAATTTTATGAGATATTTCATGATAGTTGCCAAATGAAGGTTCCCACATGTGTTAGGTGACTCACATGGGCTGCTAAGAGCTGATCATTGGAGTGTATATACCAATAGTACATACATCTAAAAGCTGTGTATTGTACGAGTACGAATACGGGTGCATACGAGTAGAATTGTTGATGAAACTGAACGAGGATGTAATTGTAAGCATTTTTGTTAAGTAGAAGTATTTTGATAAGTGTATTGAAGTCTTTCAAAAGTTTATAAATACATATTAAAACACTACATGTATATACATTTTAACTGAGTCGTTAAGTCATCGTTAGTCGTTACATGTAAGTGTTGTTTTGAAACCTTTAGGTTAACGATCTTGTTAAATGTTGTTAACCCAATGTTTATAATATCAAATGAGATTTTAAATTATTATATTATCATGATATTATCATGTATGAATATCTCTTAATATGATATATATACATTAAATGTCTTTACAACGATAATCGTTACATATATGTCTCGTTTAAAAATCATTAAGTTAGTAGTCTTGTTTTTACATATGTAGTTCATTGTTAATATACTTAATGATATGTTTACTTATCATAGTATCATGTTAACTATATATATATCCATATATATGTCATCATATAGTTTTTACAAGTTTTAACGTTCGTGAATCACCGGTCAACTTGGGTGGTCAATTGTCTATATGAAACATATTTCAATTAATCAAGTCTTAACAAGTTTGATTGCTTAACATGTTGGAAACATTTAATCATGTAAATATCAATCTCAATTAATATATATAAACATGGAAAAGTTCGGGTCACTACAGTACCTACCCGTTAAATAAATTTCGTCCCGAAATTTTAAGCTGTTGAAGGTGTTGACGAATCTTCTGGAAATAGATGCGGGTATTTCTTCTTCATCTGATCTTCACGCTCCCAGGTGAACTCGGGTCCTCTACGAGCATTCCATCGAACCTTAACAATTGGTATCTTGTTTTGCTTAAGTCTTTTAACCTCACGATCCATTATTTCGACGGGTTCTTCGATGAATTGAAGTTTTTCGTTGATTTGGATTTCATCTAACGGAATAGTGAGATCTTCTTTAGCAAAACATTTCTTTAAATTCGAGACGTGGAAAGTGTTATGTGTAGTGACCCGAACTTTTCCATGTTTATATATATTAATTGAGATTGATATTTACATGATTAAATGTTTTCAACATGTTAAGCAATCAAACTTGTTAAGCCTTGATTAATTGAAATATGTTTCATATAGACAATTGACCACCCAAGTTGACCGGTGATTCACGAACGTTAAAACTTGTAAAAACTATATGATGACATATATATGGATATATATATAGTTAACATGATACTATGATAAGTAAACACATCATTAAGTATATTAACAATGAACTACATATGTAAAAACAAGACTACTAACTTAATGATTTTTAAACGAGACATATATGTAACGATTATCGTTGTAAAGACATTTAATGTATATATATCATATTAAGAGATATTCATACATGATAATATCATGATAATATAATAATTTAAAATCTCATTTGATATTATAAACATTGGGTTAACAACATTTAACAAGATCGTTAACCTAAAGGTTTCAAAACAACACTTACATGTAACGGCTAACGATGACTTAACGACTCAGTTAAAATGTATATACATGTAGTATTTTAATATGTATTTATACACTTTTGAAAGACTTCAATACACTTATCAAAATACTTCTACTTAACAAAAATGCTTACAATTACATCCTCGTTCGGTTTCATCAACAATTCTACTCGTATGCACCCGTATTCGTACTCGTACAATACACAGCTTTTAGATGTATGTACTATTGGTATATACACTCCAATGATCAGCTCTTAGCAGCCCATGTGAGTCACCTAACACATGTGGGAACCATCATTTGGCAACTAGCATGAAATATCTCATAAGATTACAAAAATATGAGTAATCATTCATGACTTATTTACATGAAAACAAAATTACATATCCTTTATATCTAATCCATACACCAACGACCAAAAACACCTACAAACACTTTCATTCTTCAATTTTATTCATCTAATTGAACTCTCTCAAGTTCTATCTTCAAGTTCTAAGTGTTCTTCATAAATTCCAAAAGTTCTAGTTTCATAAAATCAAGAATACTTTCAAGTTTGCTAGCTCACTTCCAATCTTGTAAGGTGATCATCCAACCTCAAGAAATCTTTGTTTCTTACAGTAGGTTATCATTCTAATACAAGGTAATAATCATATTCAAACTTTGGTTCAATTTCTATAACTATAACAATCTTATTTCAAGTGATGATCTTACTTGAACTTGTTTTCGTGTCATGATTTTGCTTCAAGAACTTCGAGCCATCCAAGGATCCATTGAAGCTAGATCCATTTTTCTCTCTTCCAGTAGGTTCATCCAAGGAACTTAAGGTAGTAATGATGTTCATAACATCATTCGATTCATACATATAAAGCTATCTTATTCGAAGGTTTAAACTTGTAATCACTAGAACATAGTTTAGTTAATTCTAAACTTGTTCGCAAACAAAAGTTAATCCTTCTAACTTGACTTTTAAAATCAACTAAACACATGTTCTATATCTATATGATATGCTAACTTAATGATTTAAAACCTGGAAACACGAAAAACACCGTAAAACCGGATTTACGCCGTCGTAGTAACACCGCGGGCTGTTTTGGGTTAGTTAATTAAAAACTATGATAAACTTTGATTTAAAAGTTGTTATTCTGAGAAAATGATTTTTATTATGAACATGAAACTATATCCAAAAATTATGGTTAAACTCAAAGTGGAAGTATGTTTTCTAAAATGGTCATCTAGACGTCGTTCTTTCGACTGAAATGACTACCTTTACAAAAACGACTTGTAACTTATTTTTCCGACGAGAAACCTATACTTTTTTTGTTTAGATTCATAAAATAGAGTTCAATATGAAACCATAGCAATTTGATTCACTCAAAACGGATTTAAAATGAAGAAGTTATGGGTAAAACAAGATTGGATAATTTTTCTAATTTTAGCTACGTGAAAATTGGTAACAAATCTATTCCAACCATAACTTAATCAACTTGTATTATATATTATGTAATCTTGAGATACCATAGACACGTATACAATGTTTCGACCTATCATGTCGACACATCTATATATATTTCGGAACAACCATAGACACTCTATATGTGAATGTTGGAGTTAGCTATACAGGGTTGAGGTTGATTCCAAAATATATATAGTTTGAGTTGTGATCAATACTGAGATACGTATACACTGGGTCGTGGATTGATTCAAGATAATATTTATCGATTTATTTCTGTACATCTAACTGTGGACAACTAGTTGTAGGTTACTAACGAGGACAGCTGACTTAATAAACTTAAAACATCAAAATATATTAAAAGTGTTGTAAATAAATTTTGAACATACTTTGATATATATGTATATATTGTTATAGGTTCGTGAATCAACCAGTGGCCAAGTCTTACTTCCCGACGAAGTAAAAATCTGTGAAAGTGAGTTATAGTCCCACTTTTAAAATCTAATATTTTTGGGATGAGAATACATGCAGGTTTTATAAATGATTTACAAAATAGACACAAGTACGTGAAATTACATTCTATGGTTGAATTATCAAAATCGAATATGCCCCTTTTTATTAAGTCTGGTAATCTAAGAATTAGGGAACAGACACCCTAATTGACGCGAATCCTAAAGATAGATCTATTGGGCCTAACAAACCCCATCCAAAGTACCGGATGCTTTAGTACTTCGAAATTTATATCATATCC
This sequence comes from Rutidosis leptorrhynchoides, assembly GCF_046630445.1. NCBI lineage: Eukaryota > Viridiplantae > Streptophyta > Magnoliopsida > Asterales > Asteraceae > Rutidosis > Rutidosis leptorrhynchoides. Next base: position 119,717,036 of record NC_092341.1, read on the forward strand.
GAAGGGTGTCCCGGAATGATGGGGATATTCTTATATATGCATCTTGTTAATGTCGGTTACCAGGTGTTCACCATATGAATGATTTTTATCTCTATGTATGGGATGTGTATTGAAATATGAAATCTTGTGGTCTATTATTATGATTTGATATATATAGGTTAAACCTATAACTCACCAACATTTTTGTTGACGTTTTGAGCATGTTTATTCTCAGGTGATTATTAAGAGCTTCCGCTGTCGCATACTTAAATAAGGACGAGAATTGGAGTCCATGCTTGTATGATATTGTGTAAAAACTGCATTCAAGAAACTTATTTTGTTGTAACATATTTGTATTGTAAACCATTATGTAATGGTCGTGTGTAAACAGGATATTTTAGATTATCATTATTTGATAATCTACGTAAAGCTTTTTAAACCTTTATTGATGAAATAAAGGTTATGGTTTGTTTTAAAATGAATGCAGTCTTTGAAAAACGTCTCATATAGAGGTCAAAACCTCGCAACGAAATCAATTAAAATGGAACGTTTTTAATCAATAAGAACGGGACATTTCAGTTGGTATCAGAGCGTTGGTCTTAGAGAACCAGAATTTTGCATTAGTGTGTCTTATCGAGTTTGTTAGGATGCATTAGTGAGTCTGGACTTCGACCGTGTTTTCTTTAAAAATGATTGCTCAACATTTTTGTTAGAAACTATATATTTTTAACATATGAATATTATGTGATATATTAATCTCTTATCGTGTTTGATATTATGTGATAGATGTCTACCTCTAGAACAAGTCCTATTGACTCACCTAATAATAATGAAGAGTCAAATGTAAATTGGAATGATTCGTGGACTGATTCACAAGTTCCCGAAGAGGAACCGGAAGAAGAGTCGGAACCGGAAGAAGAATCGGAACCGGAAGAAGAAATAGAACCGGTGGGGGAAATAATAAAACGGTTAAGTCAAAAAGAATCCTCAACCAACCGACCAAGGTTAATTATGGTCAATGGTGTTTCCGCCAAGGAAGCAAAATATTGGGAGGATTACCAATTCTCCGATGAATCGGATTCCGACGAGAATTCCGATGATGTTATAGAAATTACCCCAACTGAATTTAAAAAGGCAAAAGAAAATAATAAGGGAAAGGGCATAAAAATAGAGAAATCTAATTCCAACCCCGATGAACTTTATATGTATCGTCAACCCCCGAAGTCCTTAAGTTGTAACAATGACCCGGGAACCTCTAAACCACCAGGTTTTTCTAAACCAATGTGGACAACGACGGCTCGTATTAGGGGAACATCATATATCCCTAGAAACTTGGCAAAACGAACCAAAACCGAAGAAGAAGAAACGAGCAAGTCGGAATAAGATAGTTGTATTCGTGTGGTGTAATATATGTAATATAGTGTTCTTATGCTTTATGATATATGTAAAAATTGCTTGTATTAATAAGTATTTTTTTATGAAACTAACTCTTGTCTATTTTACAGTTTAAAAACACAAAATGGATAGACAACCCAATATTTTAAGAGACCTACCCGGAGACATGATTGATGAAATCTTGTCTAGAGTCGGCCAGAATTCTTCGACACAACTATTTAAGGCGAGATCAGTTTGTAAGACATTCGAAGAACGTTCCAAGAATGTCTTGGTTTATAAGAGACTTTCGTTTGAAAGATGGGGGATATCACATTGGGAAACCCATAAGTTACGATGTGTTTACTTTGACGCATATATTGCGGGGAACCCAAATGCTATTTTACGCAACGGGTTAAGAAATTATTTTGACTCAATATATCCGAATATTGGACTTCGTGATTTAGAAAAAGCGGCTAACATGCAACATAAAGAAGCATGTTATGCTTACGGATTAGTAATGTTCGCTTCTCACCAAAGTGAGAACAAGAACATCGGGCTACAACTATTAAACAAAACATTTCCACAAGTGACGGAGTCGGTAATTGGGGTAAGAAATGAGGTTTTTAGATTATTACGGGACTGTTGGACATTACGTAACCCTCGTCCCTTTGATGACGTTACAACACGCTGTCTTATCAACGGCCATAACGGTTATGTTGCACAAGACCAAGGATGGGAAGTAGTCCTAGTAAAACCAGAATGCATGACTTGTTTCTGGACGTATGAATTACGTGTCTTTATTGCCTTTGCCGAACGACTTGTGTACTAGCTAGAATTGTCTTCACAACTATCTTGTATCAAAGTTATTGTGTGCTATATTTCATGCTTTATGTAAAATAAGCGGTATTGTAAGTTTGTAAAATATTGTATAAAAGTTTGAACGCGAAATATTATTACAATCAGTTTTTCATATAGAATTGTAGTAGTTGAATTGTATATTAGCTACTAAGTATGAACTTAACGGGTAGGTACTACCCGAATTTAAACTTATAAAACGCTAATATGAAGAAAAAGCTTTTATAAATGAGTTCATATTATGCTACGAAATACTATTAACTACTCTTAATATTCTGTATGATTAACTTGTTCCATTTAACTATTTTGAAGGAAATGGCACCGACTACTCGACACACCGTGAATATGAATGAAGAGGAATTCCGTACTTTTCTAGCTTCAAACATAGCCGCAGTACAGGCTGCGCTACATACCAACAATAACCTTGGATCTAGCAGTACAGGAAATCGTGTAGGATGCACCTACAAAGAATTCACTGCCTGCAAACCTTTGGAATTTGATGGAACCGAAGGACCGATCGGATTGAAACGGTGGACCGAGAAGGTTGAATCGGTGTTTGCCATAAGTAAGTGTACTGAAGAGGACAAAGTGAAGTACGCTACGCATACCTTCACAGGTTCTGCGTTAACATGGTGGAATACCTATCTAGAGCAAGTGGGACAAGATGATGCGTACGCACTACCGTGGTCAGCATTCAAGCACTTGATGAACGAGAAGTACCGTCCCAGAACTGAGGTCAATAAGCTCAAGACAGAACTTAGAGGGTTACGAACCCAAGGATTTGATATTACCACGTACGAAAGACGATTCACAGAATTGTGCCTATTGTGTCCGGGAGCATTCGAAGATGAGGAAGAGAAGATCGACGCGTTTGTGAAAGGATTACCGGAAAGAATCCAAGAAGATATAAGTTCACACGAGCCCGCCTCCATACAACAGGCATGTAGAATGGCTCACAAACTAGTGAACCAGATTGAAGAAAGAATTAAAGAACAGACTGCTGAAGAGGCCAATGTAAAGCAAGTCAAAAGAAAGTGGGAGGAAAACGGTGATAAGAATCACCAATACAACAACAACAGCAATTACAACAATAATCGCAACAATTATCCCAACAATCGCAACATCAATCGCAACTACAACAAACGGCCCAACAACAACAACAACAACAACAACAACAGCAACTACAACAATCATCCCAACAACAATAATAACCGCAACAACAACAACAATCAGAAGCAGCTATGCCAAAGGTGTGAAAAGAATCACTCGGGGTTCTGCACCAAATTTTGCAACAAGTGTAAAAGAAATGGTCATAGCGCGGCGAAGTGTGAGGTCTACGGACCAGGGGTTAATAGAACGAAAGGAACAAATGGTGTCGGAACGAGTAATGGCGGAGCAAGTAGTGTCGGAGCAAGTTATGCCAATGTAGTTTGTTATAAATGTGGAAAACCAGGCCACATTATTAGAAATTGCCCGAACCAGGAGAACACGAATGGACAAGGCCGTGGAAGAGTTTTCAATATTAATGCGGTAGAGGCACAGGAAGACCCGGAGCTTGTTACGGGTACGTTTCTTATTGACAATAAATCTGCTTACGTTTTATTTGATTCGGGTGCGGATAGAAGCTATATGAGTAGAGATTTTTGTGCTAAATTAACTTGTCCATTGACGCCTTTGGATAGTAAATTTTTACTCGAATTAGCAAATGGTAAATTAATTTCAGCAGATAATATATGTCGGAATCGAGAAATTAAACTGGTTAGCGAAACATTTAAGATTGATTTGATACCAGTAGAGTTAGGGAGTTTTGATGTGATAATCGGTATGGACTGGTTGAAAGAAGTGAAAGCGGAGATCGTTTGTTACAAAAATGCAATTCGCATTATACGAGAAAAAGGAAAACCCTTAATGGTGTACGGAGAAAAGGGCAACACGAAGCTACATCTTATTAGTAATTTGAAGGCACAAAAACTAATAAGAAAAGGTTGCTATGCTGTTCTAGCACACGTCGAGAAAGTACAAACTGAAGAAAAGAGCATCAATGATGTTCCCATTGCAAAAGAATTTCCCGATGTATTTCCGAAAGAATTACCGGGATTACCCCCACATCGATCCGTTGAATTTCAAATAGATCTTGTACCAGGAGCTGCACCAATAGCTCGTGCTCCTTACAGACTCGCACACAGCGAGATGAAAGAACTGCAAAGCCAATTACAAGAACTTTTAGAGCGTGGTTTCATTCGACCAAGCACATCACCGTGGGGAGCTCCTGTTTTGTTTGTCAAGAAGAAAGATGGTACATTTAGGTTGTGTATCGACTACCGAGAGTTGAACAAACTTACCATCAAGAACCGCTACCCACTACCGAGAATCGACGACTTATTTGATCAACTACAAGGCTCGTCTGTTTATTCAAAGATTGACTTACGTTCCGGGTATCATCAAATGCGGGTGAAAGAAGATGATATTCCAAAGACTGCTTTCAGAACACGTTACGGTCATTACGAGTTTATGGTCATGCCGTTTGGTTTAACTAATGCACCAGCTGTGTTCATGGACCTTATGAACCGAGTGTGTGGACCATACCTTGACAAGTTTGTCATTGTTTTCATTGATGACATACTTATTTACTCAAAGAATGACCAAGAACACGGTGAACATTTGAGAAAGGTGTTAGAAGTATTGAGGAAGGAAGAATTGTACGCTAAGTTTTCAAAGTGTGCATTTTGGTTGGAAGAAGTTCAATTCCTCGGTCACATAGTGAACAAAGAAGGTATTAAGGTGGATCCGGCAAAGATAGAGACTGTTGAAAAGTGGGAAACCCCGAAAACTCCGAAACACATACGCCAGTTTTTAGGACTAGCTGGTTACTACAGAAGGTTCATCCAAGACTTTTCCAGAATAGCAAAACCCTTGACCGCATTAACGCATAAAGGGAAGAAATTTGAATGGAATGATGAACAAGAGAAAGCGTTTCAGTTATTGAAGAAAAAGCTAACTACGGCACCTATATTGTCATTGCCTGAAGGGAATGATGATTTTGTGATTTATTGTGACGCATCAAAGCAAGGTCTCGGTTGTGTATTAATGCAACGAACGAAGGTGATTGCTTATGCGTCTAGACAATTGAAGATTCACGAACAAAATTATACAACGCATGATTTGGAATTAGGCGCGGTTGTTTTTGCATTAAAGACTTGGAGGCACTACTTATATGGGGTCAAAAGTATTATATATACCGACCACAAAAGTCTTCAACACATATTTAATCAGAAACAACTGAATATGAGGCAGCGTAGGTGGATTGAATTATTGAATGATTACGACTTTGAGATTCGTTACCACCCGGGGAAGGCAAATGTGGTAGCCGATGCCTTGAGCAGGAAGGACAGAGAACCCATTCGAGTAAAATCTATGAATATAATGATTCATAACAACCTTACTACTCAAATAAAGGAGGCGCAACAAGGAGTTTTAAAAGAGGGAAATTTAAAGGATGAAATACCCAAAGGATCGGAGAAGCATCTTAATATTCGGGAAGACGGAACCCGGTATAGGGCTGAAAGGATTTGGGTACCAAAATTTGGAGATATGAGAGAAATGGTACTTAGAGAAGCTCATAAAACCAGATACTCAATACATCCTGGAACGGGGAAGATGTACAAGGATCTCAAGAAACATTTTTGGTGGCCGGGTATGAAAGCCGATGTTGCTAAATACGTAGGAGAATGTTTGACGTGTTCTAAGGTCAAAGCTGAGCATCAAAAACCATCAGGTCTACTTCAACAACCCGAAATCCCGGAATGGAAATGGGAAAACATTACCATGGATTTCATCACTAAATTGCCAAGGACTGCAAGTGGTTTTGATACTATTTGGGTAATAGTTGATCGTCTCACCAAATCAGCACACTTCCTGCCAATAAGAGAAGATGACAAGATGGAGAAGTTAGCACGACTGTATTTGAAGGAAGTCGTCTCCAGACATGGAATACCAATCTCTATTATCTCTGATAGGGATGGCAGATTTATTTCAAGATTCTGGCAGACATTACAGCAAGCATTAGGAACTCGTCTAGACATGAGTACTGCCTATCATCCACAAACTGATGGGCAGAGCGAAAGGACGATACAAACGCTTGAAGACATGCTACGAGCATGTGTTATTGATTTCGGAAACAGTTGGGATCGACATCTACCGTTAGCAGAATTTTCCTACAACAACAGCTACCATTCAAGCATTGAGATGGCGCCGTTTGAAGCACTTTATGGTAGAAAGTGCAGGTCTCCGATTTGTTGGAGTGAAGTGGGGGATAGACAGATTACGGGTCCGGAGATTATACAAGAAACTACCGAGAAGATCATCCAAATTCAACAACGGTTGAAAACCGCCCAAAGTCGACAAAAGAGCTACGCTGACATTAAAAGAAAAGATATAGAATTTGAAATTGGAGAGATGGTCATGCTTAAAGTTGCACCTTGGAAAGGCGTTGTTCGATTTGGTAAACGAGGGAAATTAAATCCAAGGTATATTGGACCATTCAAGATTATTGATCGTGTCGGACCAGTAGCTTACCGACTAGAGTTACCTCAACAACTCGCGGCTGTACATAACACTTTCCACGTCTCGAATTTGAAGAAATGTTTTGCTAAAGAAGATCTCACTATTCCGTTAGATGAAATCCAAATCAACGAAAAACTTCAATTCATCGAAGAACCCGTCGAAATAATGGATCGTGAGGTTAAAAGACTTAAGCAAAACAAGATACCAATTGTTAAGGTTCGATGGAATGCTCGTAGAGGACCCGAGTTCACCTGGGAGCGTGAAGATCAGATGAAGAAGAAATACCCGCATCTATTTCCAGAAGATTCGTCAACACCTTCAACAGCTTAAAATTTCGGGACGAAATTTATTTAACGGGTAGGTACTGTAGTGACCCGAACTTTTCCATGTTTATATATATTAATTGAGATTGATATTTACATGATTAAATGTTTTCAACATGTTAAGCAATCAAACTTGTTAAGACTTGATTAATTGAAATATGTTTCATATAGACAATTGACCACCCAAGTTGACCGGTGATTCACGAACGTTAAAACTTGTAAAAACTATATGATGACATATATATGGATATATATATAGTTAACATGATACTATGATAAGTAAACACATCATTAAGTATATTAACAATGAACTACATATGTAAAAACAAGACTACTAACTTAATGATTTTTAAACGAGACATATATGTAACGATTATCGTTGTAAAGACATTTAATGTATATATATATCATATTAAGAGATATTCATACATGATAATATCATGATAATATAATAATTTAAAATCTCATTTGATATTATAAACATTGGGTTAACAACATTTAACAAGATCGTTAACCTAAAGGTTTCAAAACAACACTTACATGTAACGGCTAACGATGACTTAACGACTCAGTTAAAATGTATATACATGTAGTATTTTAATATGTATTTATACACTTTTGAAAGACTTCAATACACTTATCAAAATACTTCTACTTAACAAAAATGCTTACAATTACATCCTCGTTCAGTTTCATCAACAATTCTACTCGTATGCACCCGTATTCGTACTCGTACAATACACAGCTTTTAGATGTATGTACTATTGGTATATACACTCCAATGATCAGCTCTTAGCAGCCCATGTGAGTCACCTAACACATGTGGGAACCATCATTTGGCAACTAGCATGAAATATCTCATAAGATTACAAAAATATGAGTAATCATTCATGACTTATTTACATGAAAACAAAATTACATATCCTTTATATCTAATCCATACACCAACGACCAAAAACACCTACAAACACTTTCATTCTTCAATTTTATTCATCTAATTGAACTCTCTCAAGTTCTATCTTCAAGTTCTAAGTGTTCTTCATAAATTCCAAAAGTTCTAGTTTCATAAAATCAAGAATACTTTCAAGTTTGCTAGCTCACTTCCAATCTTGTAAGGTGATCATCCAACCTCAAGAAATCTTTGTTTCTTACAGTAGGTTATCATTCTAATACAAGGTAATAATCATATTCAAACTTTGGTTCAATTTCTATAACTATAACAATCTTATTTCAAGTGATGATCTTACTTGAACTTGTTTTCGTGTCATGATTTTGCTTCAAGAACTTCAAGCCATCCAAGGATCCATTGAAGCTAGATCCATTTTTCTCTCTTCCAGTAGGTTCATCCAAGGAACTTAAGGTAGTAATGATGTTCATAACATCATTCGATTCATACATATAAAGCTATCTTATTCGAAGGTTTAAACTTGTAATCACTAGAACATAGTTTAGTTAATTCTAAACTTGTTCGCAAACAAAAGTTAATCCTTCTAACTTGACTTTTAAAATCAACTAAACACATGTTCTATATCTATATGATATGCTAACTTAATGATTTAAAACCTGGAAACACGAAAAACACCGTAAAACCGGATTTACGCCGTCGTAGTAACACCGCGGGCTGTTTTGGGTTAGTTAATTAAAAACTATGATAAACTTTGATTTAAAAGTTGTTATTCTGAGAAAATGATTTTTATTATGAACATGAAACTATATCCAAAAATTATGGTTAAACTCAAAGTGGAAGTATGTTTTCTAAAATGGTCATCTAGACGTCGTTCTTTCGACTGAAATGACTACCTTTACAAAAACGACTTGTAACTTATTTTTCCGACTAGAAACCTATACTTTTTTTGTTTAGATTCATAAAATAGAGTTCAATATGAAACCATAGCAATTTGATTCACTCAAAACGGATTTAAAATGAAGAAGTTATGGGTAAAACAAGATTGGATAATTTTTCTAATTTTAGCTACGTGAAAATTGGTAACAAATCTATTCCAACCATAACTTAATCAACTTGTATTATATATTATGTAATCTTGAGATACCATAGACACGTATACAATGTTTCGACCTATCATGTCGACACATCTATATATATTTCGGAACAACCATAGACACTCTATATGTGAATGTTGGAGTTAGCTATACAGGGTTGAGGTTGATTCCAAAATATATATAGTTTGAGTTGTGATCAATACTGAGATACGTATACACTGGGTCGTGGATTGATTCAAGATAATATTTATCGATTTATTTCTGTACATCTAACTGTGGACAACTAGTTGTAGGTTACTAACGAGGACAGCTGACTTAATAAACTTAAAACATCAAAATATATTAAAAGTGTTGTAAATAAATTTTGAACATACTTTGATATATATGTATATATTGTTATAGGTTCGTGAATCAACCAGTGGCCAAGTCTTACTTCCCGACGAAGTAAAAATCTGTGAAAGTGAGTTATAGTCCCACTTTTAAAATCTAATATTTTTGGGATGAGAATACATGCAGGTTTTATAAATGATTTACAAAATAGACACAAGTACGTGAAATTACATTCTATGGTTGAATTATCAAAATCGAATATGCCCCTTTTTATTAAGTCTGGTAATCTAAGAATTAGGGAACAGACACCCTAATTGACGCGAATCCTAAAGATAGATCTATTGGGCCTAACAAACCCCATCCAAAGTACCGGATGCTTTAGTACTTCGAAATTTATATCATATCCGAAGGGTGTCCCGGAATGATGGGGATATTCTTATATATGCATCTTGTTAATGTCGGTTACCAGGTGTTCACCATATGAATGATTTTTATCTCTATGTATGGGATGTGTATTGAAATATGAAATCTTGTGGTCTATTATTATGATTTGATATATATAGGTTAAACCTATAACTCACCAACATTTTTGTTGACGTTTTAAGCATGTTTATTCTCAGGTGATTATTAAGAGCTTCCGCTGTCGCATACTTAAATAAGGACGAGAATTGGAGTCCATGCTTGTATGATATTGTGTAAAAACTGCATTCAAGAAACTTATTTTGTTGTAACATATTTGTATTGTAAACCATTATGTAATGGTCGTGTGTAAACAGGATATTTTAGATTATCATTATTTGATAATCTACGTAAAGCTTTTTAAACCTTTATTGATGAAATAAAGGTTATGGTTTGTTTTAAAATGAATGCAGTCTTTGAAAAACGTCTCATATAGAGGTCAAAACCTCGCAACGAAATCAATTAAAATGGAACGTTTTTAATCAATAAGAACGGGACATTTCATTATGTACAGCCGCGAGTTGTTGAGGTAACTCTAGTCGGTAAGCTACTGGTCCGACACGATCAATAATCTTGAATGGTCCAATATACCTTGGATTTAATTTCCCTCGTTTACCAAATCGAACAACGCCTTTCCAAGGTGCAACTTTAAGCATGACCATCTCTCCAATTTCAAATTCTATATCTTTTCTTTTAATGTCAGCGTAGCTCTTTTGTCGACTTTGGGCGGTTTTCAACCGTTGTTGAATTTGGATGATCTTCTCGGTAGTTTCTTGTATAATCTCCGGACCCGTAATCTGTCTATCCCCCACTTCACTCCAACAAATCGGAGACCTGCACTTTCTACCATAAAGTGCTTCAAACGGCGCCATCTCAATGCTTGAATGGTAGCTGTTGTTGTAGGAAAATTCTGCTAACGGTAGATATCGATCCCAACTGTTTCCGAAATCAATAACACATGCTCGTAGCATGTCTTCAAGCGTTTGTATCGTCCTTTCGCTCTGCCCATCAGTTTGTGGATGATAGGCAGTACTCATGTCTAGACGAGTTCCTAATGCTTGCTGTAATGTCTGCCAGAATCTTGAAATAAATCTGCCATCCCTATCAGAGATAATAGAGATTGGTATTCCATGTCTGGAGATGACTTCCTTCAAATACAGTCGTGCTAACTTCTCCATCTTGTCATCTTCTCTTATTGGCAGGAAGTGTGCTGATTTGGTGAGACGATCAACTATTACCCAAATAGTATCAAAACCACTTGCAGTCCTTGGCAATTTAGTGATGAAATCCATGGTAATGTTTTCCCATTTCCATTCTGGGATTTCGGGTTGTTGAAGTAGACCTGATGGTTTCTGATGCTCAGCTTTGACTTTAGAACACGTCAAACATTCTCCTACGTATTTAGCAACATCGGCTTTCATACCCGGCCACCAAAAATGTTTCTTTAGATCCTTGTACATCTTCCCCGTTCCAGGATGTATTGAGTATCTGGTTTTATGAGCTTCTCTAAGTACCATTTCTCTCATATCTCCAAATTTTGGTACCCAAATCCTTTCAGCCCTATACCGGGTTCCGTCTTCCCGAATATTAAGATGCTTCTCCGATCCTTTGGGTATTTCATCCTTTAAATTTCCCTCTTTTAAAACTCCTTGTTGCGCCTCCTTTATTTGAGTAGTAAGGTTATTATGAATCATTATATTCATAGATTTTACTCGAATGGGTTCTCTGTCCTTCCTGCTCAAGGCATCGGCTACCACATTTGCCTTCCCCGGGTGGTAACGAATCTCAAAGTCGTAATCATTCAATAATTCAATCCACCTACGCTGCCTCATATTCAGTTGTTTCTGATTAAATATGTGTTGAAGACTTTTGTGGTCGGTATATATAATACTTTTGACCCCATATAAGTAGTGCCTCCAAGTCTTTAATGCAAAAACAACCGCGCCTAATTCCAAATCATGCGTCGTATAATTTTGTTCGTGAATCTTCAATTGTCTAGACGCATAAGCAATCACCTTCGTTCGTTGCATTAATACACAACCGAGACCTTGCTTTGATGCGTCACAATAAATCACAAAATCATCATTCCCTTCAGGCAATGACAATATAGGTGCCGTAGTTAGCTTTTTCTTCAATAACTGAAACGCTTTCTCTTGTTCATCATTCCATTCAAATTTCTTCCCTTTATGCGTTAATGCAGTCAAGGGTTTTGCTATTCTGGAAAAGTCTTGGATGAACCTTCTGTAGTAACCAGCTAGTCCTAAAAACTGGCGTATGTGTTTCGGAGTTTTCGGGGTTTCCCACTTTTCAACAGTTTCTATCTTTGCCGGATCCACCTTAATACCTTCTTTGTTCACTATGTGACCGAGGAATTGAACTTCTTCCAACCAAAATGCACACTTTGAAAACTTAGCGTACAATTCTTCCTTCCTCAATACTTCTAACACCTTTCTCAAATGTTCACCGTGTTCTTGGTCATTCTTTGAGTAAATAAGTATGTCATCAATGAAAACAATGACAAACTTGTCAAGGTATGGTCCACACACTCGGTTCATAAGGTCCATGAACACAGCTGGTGCATTAGTTAAACCAAACGGCATGACCATAAACTCGTAATGACCGTAACGTGTTCTGAAAGCAGTCTTTGGAATATCATCTTCTTTCACCCGCATTTGATGATACCCGGAACGTAAGTCAATCTTTGAATAAACAGACGAGCCTTGTAGTTGATCAAATAAGTCGTCGATTCTCGGTAGTGGGTAGCGGTTCTTGATGGTAAGTTTGTTCAACTCTCGGTAGTCGATACACAACCTGAATGTACCATCTTTCTTCTTGACAAACAAAACAGGAGCTCCCCACGGTGATGTGCTTGGTCGAATGAAACCACGCTCTAAAAGTTCTTGTAATTGGCTTTGCAGTTCTTTCATCTCGCTGGGTGCGAGTCTGTAAGGAGCACGAGCTATTGGTGCAGCTCCAGGTACAAGATCTATTTGAAATTCAACGGATCGATGTGGGGGTAATCCCGGTAATTCTTTCGGAAATACATCGGGAAATTCTTTTGCAATGGGAACATCATTGATGCTCTTTTCTTCAGTTTGTACTTTCTCGACGTGTGCTAGAACAGCATAGCAACCTTTTCTTATTAGTTTTTGTGCCTTCAAATTACTAATAAGATGTAGCTTCGTGTTGCCCTTTTCTCCGTACACCATTAAGGGTTTTCCTTTTTCTCGTATAATGCGAATTGCATTTTTGTAACAAACGATCTCCGCTTTCACTTCTTTCAACCAGTCCATACCGATTATCACATCAAAACTCCCTAACTCTACTGGTATCAAATCAATCTTAAATGTTTCGCTAACCAGTTTAATTTCTCGATTCCGACATATATTATCTGCTGAAATTAATTTACCATTTGCTAATTCGAGTAAAAATTTACTATCCAAAGGCGTCAATGGACAACTTAATTTAGCACAAAAATCTCTACTCATATAGCTTCTATCCGCACCCGAATCAAATAAAACGTAAGCAGATTTATTGTCAATAAGAAACGTACCCGTAACAAGCTCCGGGTCTTCCTGTGCCTCTGCCGCATTAATATTGAAAACTCTTCCACGGCCTTGTCCATTCGTGTTCTCCTGGTTCGGGCAATTTCTAATAATGTGGCCTGGTTTTCCACATTTATAACAAACTACATTGGCATAACTTGCTCCGACACTACTTGCTCCGCCATTACTCGTTCCGACACCATTTATTCCTTTCGTTCTATTAACCCCTGGTCCGTAGACCTCACACTTCGCCGCGCTATGACCATTTCTTTTACACTTGTTGCAAAATTTGGTGCAGAACCCCGAGTGATTCTTTTCACACCTTTGGCATAGCTGCTTCTGATTGTTGTTGTTGTTGCGGTTATTATTGTTGTTGGGATGATTGTTGTAGTTGATGTTGTTGTTGTTGTTGTTGGGCCGTTTGTTGTAGTTGCGATTGATGTTGCGATTGTTGGGATAATTGTTGCGATTATTGTTGTAATTGTTGTTGTTGTTGTATTGGTGATTCTTATCACCGTTTTCCTCCCACTTTCTTTTGACTTGCTTCACATTGGCCTCTTCAGCAGTCTGTTCTTTAATTCTTTCTTCAATTTGGTTCACGAGTTTGTGAGCCATTCTACATGCCTGTTGTATGGAGGCGGGCTCATGTGAACTTATATCTTCTTGGATTCTTTCTGGTAATCCTTTCACAAACGCGTCAATCTTCTCTTCCTCATCTTCGAATGCTCCCGGACACAATAGGCACAATTCTGTGAATCGTCTTTCGTATGTGGTAATATCAAATCCTTGGGTTCGTAACCCTCTAAGTTCTGTCTTGAGCTTATTGACCTCAGTTCTGGGACGGTACTTCTCGTTCATCAAGTGCTTGAATGCTGACCAAGGTAGTGCGTACGCATCATCTTGTCCCACTTGCTCTAGATAGGTATTCCACCATGTTAACGCAGAACCTGTGAAGGTATGCGTAGCGTACTTCACTTTGTCCTCTTCAGTACACTTACTTATGGCAAACACCGATTCGACCTTCTCGGTCCACCGTTTCAATCCGATCGGTCCTTCGGTTCCATCAAATTCCAAAGGTTTGCAGGCAGTGAATTCTTTGTAGGTGCATCCTACACGATTTCCTGTACTGCTAGATCCAAGGTTATTGTTGGTATGTAGCGCAGCCTGTACTGCGGCTATGTTTGAAGCTAGAAAAGTACGGAATTCCTCTTCATTCATATTCACGGTGTGTCGAGTAGTCGGTGCCATTTCCTTCAAAATAGTTAAATGGAACAAGTTAATCATACAGAATATTAAGAGTAGTTAATAGTATTTCGTAGCATAATATGAACTCATTTATAAAAGCTTTTTCTTCATATTAGCGTTTTATAAGTTTAAATTCGGGTAGTACCTACCCGTTAAGTTCATACTTAGTAGCTAATATACAATTCAACTACTACAATTCTATATGAAAAACTGATTATAATAATATTTCGCGTTCAAACTTTTATACAATATTTTACAAACTTACAATACCGCTTATTTTACATAAAGCATGAAATATAGCACACAATAACTTTGATACAAGATAGTTGTGAAGACAATTCTAGCTAGTACACAAGTCGTTCAGCAAAGGCAATAAAGACACGTAATTCATACGTCCAGAAACAAGTCATGCATTCTGGTTTTACTAGGACTACTTCCCATCCTTGGTCTTGTGCAACATAACCGTTATGGCCGTTGATAAGACAGCGTGTTGTAACATCATCAAAGGGACGAGGGTTACGTAATGTCCAACAGTCCCGTAATAATCTAAAAACCTCATTTCTTACCCCAATTACCGACTCCGTCACTTGTGGAAACGTTTTGTTTAATAGTTGTAGCCCGATGTTCTTGTTCTCACTTTGGTGAGAAGCGAACATTACTAATCCGTAAGCATAACATGCTTCTTTATGTTGCATGTTAGCCGCTTTTTCTAAATCATGAAGTCCAATATTCGGATATATTGAGTCAAAATAATTTCTTAACCCGTTGCGTAAAATAGCATTTGGGTTCCCCGCAATATATGGGTCAAAGTAAACACATCGTAACTTATGGGTTTCCCAATGTGATATCCCCCATCTTTCAAACGAAAGTCTCTTATAAACCAAGACATTCTTGGAACGTTCTTCGAATGTCTTACAAACTGATCTCGCCTTAAATAGTTGTGCCGAAGAATTCTGGCCGACTTTAGACAAGATTTCATCAATCATGTCTCCGGGTAGGTCTCTTAAAATATTGGGTTGTCTATCCATTTTGTGTTTTTAAACTGTAAAATAGACAAGAGTTAGATTCATAAAAAAATACTTATTAATACAAGCAATTTTTACATATATCATAAAGCATAAGAACACTATATTACATATATTACACCACACGAATACAACTATCTTATTCCGACTCGCTCGTTTCTTCTTCTTCGGTTTTGGTTCGTTTTGCCAAGTTTCTAGGGATATATGATGTTCCCCTAATACGAGCCGTCGTTGTCCACATTGGTTTAGAAAAACCTGGTGGTTTAGAGGTTCCCGGGTCATTGTTACAACTTAAGGACTTCGGGGGTTGACGATACATATAAAGTTCATCGGGGTTGGAATTAGATTTCTCTATTTTTATGCCCTTTCCCTTATTATTTTCTTTTGCCTTTTTAAATTCAGTTGGGGTAATTTCTATAACATCATCGGAATTCTCGTCGGAATCCGATTCATCGGAGAATTGGTAATCCTCCCAATATTTTGCTTCCTTGGCGGAAACACCATTGACCATAATTAACTTTGGTCGGTTGGTTGAGGATTTTCTTTTACTTAACCGTTTTATTATTTCCCCCACCGGTTCTATTTCTTCATCCGGTTCCGATTCTTCTTCCGGTTCCGATTCTTCTTCCGGTTCTGACTCTTCTTCCGGTTCCTCTTCGGGAACTTGTGAATCAGTCCACAAATCATTCCAATTTACATTTGACTCTTCATTATTATTAGGTGAGTCAATGGGACTTGTTCTAGAGGTAGACATCTATCACATAATATCAAACACGTTAAGAGATTAATATATCACATAATATTCATATGTTAAAAATATATAGTTTCCAACAAAAATGTTAAGCAATCATTTTTAAAGAAAACACGGTCGAAGTCCAGACTCACTAATGCATCCTAACAAACTCGATAAGACACACTAATGCAAATTTTCTGGTTCTCTAAGACCAACGCTCGGATACCAACTGAAATGTCCCGTTCTTATTGATTAAAAACGTTCCATATTAATTGATTTCGTTGCGAGGTTTTGACCTCTATATGAGACGTTTTTCAAAGACTGCATTCATTTTAAAACAAACCATAACCTTTATTTCATCAATAAAGGTTTAAAAAGCTTTAAGTAGATTATCAAATAATGATAATCTAAAATATCCTGTTTACACACGACCATTACATAATGGTTTACAATACAAATATGTTACAACAAAATAAGTTTCTTGAATGCAGTTTTTACACAATATCATACAAGCATGGACTCCAAATCTCGTCCTTATTTAAGTATGCGACAGCGGAAGCTCTTAATAATCACCTGAGAATAAACATGCTTAAAACGTCAACAAAAATGTTGGTGAGTTATAGGTTTAACCTATATATATCAAATCATAATAATAGACCACAAGATTTCATATTTCAATACACATCCCATACATAGAGATAAAAATCATTCATATGGTGAACACCTGGTAACCGACATTAACAAGATGCATATATAAGAATATCCCCATCATTCCGGGACACCCTTCGGATATGATATAAATTTCGAAGTACTAAAGCATCCGGTACTTTGGATGGGGTTTGTTAGGCCCAATAGATCTATCTTTAGGATTCGCGTCAATTAGGGTGTCTGTTCCCTAATTCTCAGATTACCAGACTTAATAAAAAGGGGCATATTCGATTTCGATAATTCAACCATAGAATGTAGTTTCACGTACTTGTGTCTATTTTGTAAATCATTTATAAAACCTGCATGTATTCTCATCCCAAAAATATTAGATTTTAAAAGTGGGACTATAACTCACTTTCACAGATTTTTACTTCGTCGGGAAGTAAGACTTGGCCACTGGTTGATTCACGAACCTATAACAATATATACATATATATCAAAGTATGTTCAAAATATATTTACAACACTTTTAATATATTTTGATGTTTTAAGTTTATTAAGTCAGCTGTCCTCGTTAGTAACCTACAACTAGTTGTCCACAGTTAGATGTACAGAAATAAATCGATAAATATTATCTTGAATCAATCCACGACCCAGTGTATACGTATCTCAGTATTGATCACAACTCAAACTATATATATTTTGGAATCAACCTCAACCCTGTATAGCTAACTCCAACATTCACATATAGAGTGTCTATGGTTGTTCCGAAATATATATAGATGTGTCGACATGATAGGTCGAAACATTGTATACGTGTCTATGGTATCTCAAGATTACATAATATACAATACAAGTTGATTAAGTTATGGTTGGAATAGATTTGTTACCAATTTTCACGTAGCTAAAATGAGAAAAATTATCCAATCTTGTTTTACCCATAACTTCTTCATTTTAAATCCGTTTTGAGTGAATCAAATTGCTATGGTTTCATATTGAACTCTATTTTATGAATCTAAACAGAAAAAGTATAGGTTTATAGTCGGAAAAATAAGTTACAAGTCGTTTTTGTAAAGGTAGTCATTTCAGTCGAAAGAACGACGTCTAGATGACCATTTTAGAAAACATACTTCCACTTTGAGTTTAACCATAATTTTTGGATATAGTTTCATGTTCATAATAAAAATCATTTTCTCAGAATAACAACTTTTAAATCAAATTTTATCATAGTTTTTAATTAACTAACCCAAAACAGCCCGTGGTGTTACTACGACGGCGTAAATTCGGTTTTACGGTGTTTTTCGTGTTTCCAGGTTTTAAATCATTAAGTTAGCATATCATATAGATATAGAACATGTGTTTAGTTGATTTTAAATGTCAAGTTAGAAGGATTAACTTTTGTTTGCGAACAAGTTTAGAATTAACTAAACTATGTTCTAGTGATTACAAGTTTAAACCTTCGAATAAGATAGCTTTATATGTATGAATCGAATGATGTTATGAACATCATTACTACCTTAATTTCCTTGGATAAACCTACTGGAAAAGAGAAAAATGGATCTAGCTTCAATGGATCCTTGGATGGCTCGAAGTTCTTGAAGCAGAATCATGACACGAAAACAAGTTCAAGTAAGATCATCACTTGAAATAAGATTGTTATAGTTATAGAAATTGAACCAAAGTTTGAATATGATTATTACCTTGTATTAGAATGATAACCTACTGTAAGAAACAAAGATTTCTTGAGGTTGGATGATCACCTTACAAGATTGGAAGTGAGCTAGCAAACTTGAAAGTATTCTTGATTTTATGAAACTAGAACTTTTGGAATTTATGAAGAACACTTAGAACTTGAAGATAGAACTTGAGAGAGATCAATTAGATGAAGAAAATTGAAGAATGAAAGTGTTTGTAGGTGTTTTTGGTCGTTGGTGTATGGATTAGATATAAAGGATATGTAATTTTGTTTTCATGTAAATAAGTCATGAATGATTACTCATATTTTTGTAATTTTATGAGATATTTCATGATAGTTGCCAAATGATGGTTCCCACATGTGTTAGGTGACTCACATGGGCTGCTAAGAGCTGATCATTGGAGTGTATATACCAATAGTACATACATCTAAAAGCTGTGTATTGTACGAGTACGAATACGGGTGCATACGAGTAGAATTGTTGATGAAACTGAACGAGGATGTAATTGTAAGCATTTTTGTTAAGTAGAAGTATTTTGATAAGTGTATTGAAGTCTTTCAAAAGTTTATAAATACATATTAAAACACTACATGTATATACATTTTAACTGAGTCGTTAAGTCATCGTTAGTCGTTACATGTAAGTGTTGTTTTGAAACCTTTAGGTTAACGATCTTGTTAAATGTTGTTAACACAATGTTTATAATATCAAATGAGATTTTAAATTATTATATTATCATGATATTATCATGTATGAATATCTCTTAATATGATATATATACATTAAATGTCTTTACAACGATAATCGTTACATATATGTCTCGTTTAAAAATCATTAAGTTAGTAGTCTTGTTTTTACATATGTAGTTCATTGTTAATATACTTAATGATATGTTTACTTATCATAGTATCATGTTAACTATATATATATCCATATATATGTCATCATATAGTTTTTACAAGTTTTAACGTTCGTGAATCACCGGTCAACTTGGGTGGTCAATTGTCTATATGAAACATATTTCAATTAATCAAGTCTTAACAAGTTTGATTGCTTAACATGTTGGAAACATTTAATCATGTAAATATCAATCTCAATTAATATATATAAACATGGAAAAGTTCGGGTCACTACAAGAATAGGGAGATAAATCCTAAGTGGAGGAGTTTTTACTGCCGCCCGAGGAAAACTCCAGTGGTGTTATGTATAGTGAAATGTTGGAGCGTACCGTGCTAAGCCTCAATGGGTATTCGGAGCTCCTAACGAGGAAGAGTGACGGGTTGCTAATGTCGACTCGAGATCATGCTTTACGATTGTGAGTTACAACTCGAGAATGTTATGTGTGAAGATTGTGATGATGGGATCGAAGGAAGTGTAAGACTTCCTATGTAAGGTGGTCGTGTAGTACCAATGTGCGGTATAAGACCAAATGTGAAGTTTGAGATCCCGGAGTGAGAGAATGAAGTTGTCGTTGCGGGTGCTCCCGTAGTGAAAAATCTGGGTTGTCGTGAAACCCGGACAGTATAATTGAATGAGAACAAGTTCGATATCGTGACGAATATCGTATTTTTCCTGTCGGGAAACGCAATCGTGGAGATTGTCAGTGGATTATTCCACTTTATGGACGAATGTGAGGCGCAGAGTGTCGATTCTGATTGTCTCACATCGAGACACGCGGATGTTATTTGTTTGCAAGAGTGTGTTCCCTAGTAATGCGACTGTTAGTTGCATTGAAATGTCGAGACCATCCTTAGTAGACGGTCTAGGTAGGAAGGTTCACCCGGATTTGGTGACTATTTTTATGAGTCGTGTGGCAAATTGCGGAAATTTTGTGATGATGATTCGCCGTTGACGGTATTTTAGTATACAAGTACCTTCTATGCTAATACTAGGAAGCCGCATTGTATGGTTCAGAGGAGAAACCCTATGATGATGTGTTGATGTTTCGTCTAACTCGTGGTGTATTATTGTCGTCCTGGATTAATCCAGTGATGGATAGTCATGTGCGGATCGGTCGATGGGAAAGTGTTACTTCTAAGGTGTTTATTTTGGGGTTACCAAAATTTCTTCGTTGAAGGATGACCAGGATATAGAGTAGGGGGAAGTTTGGTTCTTGGTCTAGAGACATGTGGTGTTTTCATAATTTTCCTTAGCAGGAATTCTGGACTTCAAGTGTATGGGATATCGCTTGTTACGGTAGTGCACGCTAGTGATTATTAGCGTGTGATGAGATCTTCGGATTCGCAGAAGATGTATGGATGTCGGGTTTGGTTGTGTTTCGTAGGATTGTGAGGCGTGACGACGATGTTTGTCGGTAAATTGTTCTACTCTTAGGACGATTGTGAAGTGTATGGTATGAGTTTAGATACTCGGCGTAGGAGCAACGGTTACGGTTGTTTCGACTCGTGGGTTGATTACCCAATATTGTTGTATTATGATGCATTAGTGCACGAAGCGAGAGTGCGGATGCAAGTACTACTTGTGTAACTCCGCATTGGAAGCGGAGATGTTAGAGGGAGAACTGCTTAACTTCTATTATAGGTGCGGATCACGAGGACGTGATCCAATTTAAGTGAGGGAGAGTTGTAACACCCGTTTTCCAGTTACGTGTTATTTCGAACGACACTCGAAATACGAGGCAAGTAAGTGTATATTTGGATCCCAAATAAAGTTGAAGTTGGTGTTCTAAAACCTTACCATTGGATAGTAAATCTCATTATGTTTCCAACGATATTTGATTCGTCGAAAACGGAGTTACGGTTTGAAAGTTACGACCAAAACAAGTTCAGTTTCAGACTCAGTTCATTGGGACTCCGTCCAGACTTTGGGACGCCGTCCAACAATGAAGGTTAGGACGCCGTCCAAGCTTTTTGGACTCCGTCCAGAAGGCCTGACGGGCCAGCAGCTCTATTTTACTCAAATTAAAAGGGGTATTTTGGTCTTTTCACTTGAGGTCGGTTTGGGATCATCAAAACTGATCTAGAACTCCATTTGGAGCTCATTCTCACCCACACAAAACACTCTCATCTTATTTTAGAGAGAGAGGGTTAATTTAGAGTGAGAAAGCTTGGTTTGGTGAAGAAGATGAGCGTTTCTGGTCAAAGCTCGAGAGTTAAAGTTGTTCCTTTCATTCACGGCTACATTTTGGTAGTATTGGTAAGTCTCAACTCCGAATTTCATTGTGTTTATTTGATATTCAAGTTAGGGTTTGAGTTTGTTTAGGTTGTGAAACCCGTTTAGATGACAAAGTGGGTTTATTGTGACTAGCTATTTTGATATTTTGCGGGTTTTGGGTTGGTTAATGATTTAAGCATGTTTAAGGTTTGTAAGTGGGGTATAATCACTAGTATTAGTGATTTTAGGAGGGTTGGAACTTGTAAGACCCATTTGGGGGTAAAATGGGTGAATTTGGGTCATGTTGAGATAAGGAAAACCCTAATAGCTATGATCTAGGGTTTGGCCATGTGAATTGAAGTTGTAAGTGTTAAATTGTGTTAGTTAGTCACTAATACACTTGTTAATGATGGAAGAATTGTAAATGGGTCATGTTTGGCTAAAATGGTATGTATAAGTGTTGAAATGTGTCAAATGAGTTAAGGTTCACCTAATTGGGTAAAATGGGTATGAAATGCCCTAAGTTTGTGTTAATTGGTGTTAGTAGACTTACATCACTAGTTTTAGTAATTAAAGATGAGTCTTGGCCATTTTATGGGCGGTTTTGGGTGTGAGTGAGTATTGTGGTTAATTCCACAAGTTGTGTATTGAATGTGTACTTATGTATTAGGTACCTTGCTCGAAGCATACGGAAGTGCTAAATCACCACCGACGTGATAAGGTGAGTGGAATAATTATATGCGTAGGTATATAATGTATCTATTTGTTGTAGCGTGAAATGTGTAGTGTCGAGGTGTTAAGACACCACGTTTCACGTGAAGAGTGTAGCATCGAGGTGTTAAGATGCCACTCGAGTGTAGCATCAAGGTGTTAAGATGCCACCTAGGAGTGTAGTGTCGAGGTGTTAAGACACCACTCCGTAAAATAATGAGTGAAGCATCGAGGTGTTAAGATGCCACTCGGGGTGAAGTGCCAAGGTGTTAAGGTGCCACCCTAGGGGTTAGTGGTGCGAGGTGTTAAGTGCCCTAAAGGATGTTGTGAACACCGATGGCGTTTTCGCGAGCGCCGTTCCCTTGTACTATTGGTTAACCATGGTTATAATGTTGTAGTGTAGCATATTATATTGTTCGAGTTATATATATGCTATTGTTGTGCTAGCTTGTGGTATTGGAGGTTAATGGCTTTGTACTTGTGATGATAAGCTAATTGTGTTGCTAGCATGTATGCGGTATGTGAGTAAGTGTTTGCAAGTAGGTATATTATATATGTATGTGTATAATTATTGCATTCACTAAGCTTTATGCTTACCCCTCTCGTTGTTTACCTTTTTACAGGTATTTTGTTATGAAGCTAGCTAGTTGTTAGACTAGATGCATAGGAGCGCTTGGGCTCGAAGGGGTAACTTTTGGTTATATGGAAGCGGATTGGGGATTTGGTAGTCTCCGGGATTATGCTCTTGGTATCGGGTTGGGTTGTGGAGTCCTAATCCGTCTAAAGAGATAAATGGGTCGAAATCGCTACATTATTTGTAAAACGGGTCATTGTGGGCCTGGTGTTGTAAAACTTATTTTTATTGTGAAAATCTCTTAGTTTTACTTAATATGATGTGTTGTGAAAAGTTGTTTCGTTTAAAAGTGTCGGGAAGCGGGTTTTCCGCTCATGTAAGTTGGAACCCGAGGTCAGAATCTGGCAGGTCATTTGGACGCCGTCCAGACCTGCTGGACACCGTCCTGTTGTTCTTTGCTGGACGCCGTCCAGATAACTGGACGCCGTCCAGATGTATTGGGCCAAAATTTTTTTTAAGTCGTATTTTTGGTATAACGAAGTCGGGTTGTTACATGCATCATCAGGGTCCTCATCTGAATCCTCGTCACTAGAGTCGTCAGAGGATGAGTCATCGGAAGAAGAATTGGCGGATGATGGGTCGTCTAAATCGGCTGGGGGTGGCTGCACGGGTGGCTGCACGGGTGGCTCTCCTCGGGCGGCCATCATCTGTCGGTATCTAGCGGGGCCCGATCGGCACGAGACGTCCATCAGGAGTGCGTCGGCACCAATGGTTATGCTCGTTACGGAACGGACCTTCCCCAAGATTCGCGGGAATCACAGCACCACCGGAATGGTGCTGTGGCTCTGAGGGTCCTGGGGCAAGTGGAGCTGGAATCTCCTGTAGATCCTCGGCTCCGTCAAATGTGATCACTGGGCCGGGCGCATGGCTACTGACTCCGGAGGATGAATCGCCGGAGTCGCTGGAAGGTGTAGATGACAGGATCGAGTCAGCAACAATGGTAGGTGAGGTGGCGGACGAGTCTGAACTGCTCTCCAAAATGACAACAGGTGGAATATCCGACATCTGAACAAGGAAAAATAACTTTTTCCATGTCAGTAAGTCATAAAGCAAGCACGTATTAGGTAAAGTAACTAAGACAGTCTAGATCATGTATAGCAGTAAGTAGCATGGCAATAACGACAAGTATCATGCAATCGAAAATAGGTAATAGCATGCAGAAGTGAAAGCGAGTAATAGTATACGGCATATAGCAGTAAAAGTAAGCAGCAGCATGCAGTAAGTTCTGCAGAAACAAGTAAACTAGCAAGTTGTAGATTAGTCCTATTAGTGAATCCTACTCGGTCGGGTCTTGACTCATTAATGCAACCTAATTCCCTACAACCAATGCTCTGATACCAAATGTGACGCCCCGTACCAAATCAACATGTACGGACCATCAACAACAGGATCATTACAAGGTCAAACACTATATGCATTTTCAAAACGAGTTTGCATTCACGATAAAAGGTGATGTCATAACCAACGTCAAATGTTTTACAACCAAAAGTATTCTTCTATGAATACAAGCAAAGTTAATAGTACGTGACCCTTAGGTCGTTACAAATCATCGTTTCAAAAATAATAAAGTTTGAATGCAAATAAACGTTTCATGCGGTGACAACTCTAGTAAGCGCAGCGGAGTCTACAAGGCATGACTAGTATAACAGCGGAATCAAGCAACCTTAAGCACCTGAGAAAAACATGCTTAAAAACGTCAACACAAAGGTTAGTGAGCTATAGTTTAAGTATGACAGTAATGTAAGGTAGGCCACGAGATTTCAGTGCTACAAAGAGCGTTTCAAAACAGTATGTAAAGTATATGTTTAACCGTGGGCACTTGGTAACTAACTTAACGTTTATAACCCCCTGAAAGTACACTTGGTGAGTGCATATATTTTCGAAGTATTAAACACCCGTTAAATGCTAGCGCGACTAGCCCGAGTGGGGATGTCAAACCCTATGGATCCATATCTAAGATTCGCGTTCACCAGTTCAAAAACCAATGACTAAACGTTACCGAGCTAAAGGGAATGTTTATGCCGTTATATAACCCACAAATATATAAAGTTTAAGTACTCATGCCTAGTATGTAAAACGTAAAATGCGCATGTATTCTCAGTTCCCAAAATAGTTAAAGTAAAAAGGGAAGCTATAACTCACAGTGGTAAAGTAGTAGTAAAGTTGATTCGGGAAAAGTAAGCAAATATGTAGGTCCGAAAAGTCCTCAACCTAAGTCAAAAGTTACTAAGTCAGTAAATCGTCCCAATAGGTTTATAAGTATGTAAATTAGGTCTTAAGTATCATCATCATTCATCATCAAACAAAAAGTGTAAAGTAAGTTTCATTCAAGAAAAGAGTTTAAAATAAAGGCTGAATTTTATCAGTCACCACAGCCTCTATACCAACTAAAATGAGGTGAGACCAGTGGCCATGGCTCCGTATATGAGTCCTTTAGTTTTTGTAAAAATTCCAGAACCAAACTCGTCTTCGTTTGACCGTGGCGACGGTTTAAGTGCGAGTAGGTCAGAATTTTCAGCACAACGTTAAAAGGACATAGTGACGTTTGGAGGGCCATAGATCTTAAACCGTAACTCGGATTAAGATGAGTCTTAAATGAAAAATTATATACTCGAACAGAGCTAACTGCAAAACAACTTTACAGTAGCCCAGGTGGTCTGATCAGACCCGAAAAACAGTAGGTTAAGTGTTCCGGTGGGTTCTTGGTGCTTGATGCTCATCACGGTTCTCATCCTTGATGCATATAGCTTCAAGTGTACAACTCTTTGATGTGTTTGCACTATCTTAACCAAGTTTTGACCATCATAACACAAGTTCAAGTCTAAGATATGTAGCACAACTCAATTAAGGGTTGTAAGTAGTTTGATGAACCAAAGTTACATCAAAGTCTTAGATCCGACACATTCATGAACTCTAAAAGTAATATTTACCAAGTTTAACTATCATGATACTAGTGTAAGTCTAAGATATGTAGCACAACTCACTTAAGAGTTGTATGAAGTTTGATGAACCAAAGTTACATCAAGATCTTAGAACCAACACATACAAAAGTTATACATGTAATATTAAGCTACAAACTTGAAAGTAAACTTATATAATCAAGATCTTAAGTTGTAGAACATAGTTCTTAGTTAGATCTTGAAGATCCTAGACCCAAAAGTCTAGATCTAACATAAGTGTACAAAGTTATAATCAAAAAGTTTACTTACATGTTCTTGAACTTACAAAGTAGTTTCAAGAAATATGAGATCAACATTAACTAGTAATACTTGACCAAATTAACAACATTACAACTTTAAATAAATGAAATGAAGAAATAAACTAGATCTACAAGTATTATGTTTATATTTGTTTCATATTTGAGAAGATTCAAACTAAAGTTTAGATCTTAAGAATTCAAGTCTACAAAACATAAACATAAAGAAGATTATAAAACTTATGAACTTTTAGTCTTGAAAACACTTAAATGTAGAACTATAAACTAACAAGTTTGAGTTCTTGTTCTTGGTTCTTCATCAACAAAAGAGTGAAGAAATAAGATTTATGGAGATGCAAACTAACAAGTTTGATCTCTAACAACAAACAACAAACAATATTCAAGTAACAAACAAGTAAGAATGATGATGATGAGTGTTAAATGTTTCGGTTTTTAGAGAGGAG
Source organism: Rutidosis leptorrhynchoides (assembly GCF_046630445.1). Taxonomy (NCBI): domain Eukaryota; kingdom Viridiplantae; phylum Streptophyta; class Magnoliopsida; order Asterales; family Asteraceae; genus Rutidosis; species Rutidosis leptorrhynchoides. Next base: position 119,743,932 of record NC_092341.1, read on the forward strand.
AAAGAAGAAGAATTTTGTTGTTACTTACTAGTTTTGAGAGAAAATGCTAGAGAGAAAAGTAAGATCAAGTAAGTGTGTAAAATGAGGAAGTGAAATGCAAGTAACAAGTAATAAGGAAAATGAAAAATGAACTCTTCTTTACTCCATGAAGTGGACGGTTTCTACAACTAAAATGAGAAGTCAAATGGCAAACTTTCAAGCATGGGAAGGATGTGTTAGCTAGAATGAGTAATAAGTTAAAGTGTATGGAGAAATGGTCATACATGCTTGTGTAATTTGTCTCTTCATTAAGCTAATTAATACAAGATTATTCCTAATGTAATACTAGCTAATATGTTGGGCTTACAAGTCCAAAAAAGTGTAGAGTGGGCTTACTAGTCCAAAACCATAAATAAAAGCCCAAGTATAAGTAAGTATGCAATTAAAATAAATAAAGCCCAAGTAATTAACTACTAACCTTAGTTAATTAAAAATGATTAATAATAAATAATCATGAATGTAAATAATATTCAAAAATATTATTCGTGAAAAGTACGTGTGTCACAAAGGCTAGTCGGGCCAAGTAAAGTTAAATACGATAACAAGTAAATATATATAAATACATTTATTAAAGCGCAAGTATTAATAGTAAATATTAATAATAAACATTGGAAAATTTCGGGTTGTTACAATATCGGGGGTAAAAACGTGACTTTTTAGCCGATATCAATTATCTACGTTTTTGGCTTCCCTCTCCTGCATGCCTTGAATATTTTACATTAGCATTGTTTTGGCATGATATAGCTTTCATGACCTTCTTCACCAACTTGTTAATTTTGGATTGGTATTTTTCACCCTTGAGTTGATTCAAGTAAATTCTTTCCAACTTCGAATCAGGGTCTAAACCATAGAATGGATCTCTTGATTCTTCCAAGATTTCTTCCTCATCACTGTCTAATATGTTGTCTAAGTTGACATGAGCATTCACCATTTCTTCATATACTTGCTCGATTATATCAGAGTCATCATCTTTGACCTGTCCTTCTAACTCATACCCCATTTTTTTAATTGTACTTCTGCTAAGTGGCTGAAGATATGGAGGATGTTGATCATTATGGGTGATCTCAAGGTAATCAAATAACTTGTTGAGATGCATCCCATACATGAGTGTCCTAGAAGTATCCTCGAGAACATCGCTCATTCTTGTTGACATGAGATAAGCCATGTTAACACGTTCTCCTTTTTCTAGACACCAAAGAATAGAAATTTGAGTGGCATGAACATTTGAGTAATTTCCCAGTTTACAATAGATGTTGTAATCAATCACTTTGTTCCAAATGTCATATTTTTGACGTAAGTGTCTCCCAAGAACCCCATGCTCAAGTAACTCACTTCTTGACATGTTCCTCAAACACAGTTTCTTAATTCCTTGGTTAATATTTATAAAGGATGGAAGATGAGCAAGACTGTGGCCTGTGTGGAAGAAACATTTTCCGTCAGTTGGAACTTCCAGTATGTTTCCAAAGTCTTCGAGTGTAAGTGTATATCGTTGGTTGCCGATTCTGAATGAAATTATTCCTTCATTAAATGTGAAGCTGGCATAGAATTCACGAATCAATGTGGTGTATATGGGTCCTTCTAGATTAAGGAATACATTCCATCCTAGATTTGTAAATGCATGAACCATTTCAGGAAAATCTTCATTTTTGATCATTCTTCCTTCAGCAATTTTTAGAGTGCTGATGAATTCTCGATTATACACCGATCTTTTTGTGTTAGGAGGAGGATTATAGATTCCTTTTCCTTTGCTTGTCATTTCCTATACAAAAACACTTCAATTTAAATAAAGTGAACGTACAAATGACTCAATTGTGTAATCACTGTTTTGCAAACTTAGCTAACATAAGTGTGACGACCCGGGAATTTCCGACTAAATTTAAACTTAATCCTCATATGATTTCGATACGATAAGCAAAATATGTAATGATGAGTCTAGAAAATTTTTAAACGATGTTTCACATATTCAATTGATCTTCGACTGCTCTCGACGATTCACGAACAATTAATTGTAAATAGATATGTGTATATATATATATATATATATATATATATATATATATATATATATATATATATATATATATATATAATTATAATAATTGAAGATATAATTTGAAGTATTATATGTTATTATATATATACTTTATAAAATGATTACATTAAATTTAATTACAAGTTAAAAATATAGTTGCTGTAGGAATATTATTAATACATTCATTAATAGTAAATATCAATATTAATATAAATATCATAAATGTCAATTATTGTTATGTTAATTAGTATTATTGATATCATGATTATTGTATCATTAAAGTAAATTATTAGTAATATCATTAAACATTATTAATATATCATTACTAATAATATTATTATTAGTATTATCTTTATTATTAATATTATTATCATCGTCACTATAAATAATAGTAAAATTTCTATTTTTATTATAGTTATTATCAGCATCAGTATTATTAGTATTATTATCATTAACACGATAGTATATATATACATTATCATCATTATGAATATAAGTTATTTTTTTATTTAAAATTTCTATTATCATTATCCTTATTATGATCAGTATTATTTTGGTATTAATATTATTACTCTTATAATTGTCATTAATATTAAAAATCATTGCTATAATTATAAGTTATCATCATTATCATTTATAACACTATTATTATGATTATTATTTCTTAATATCATTTTTATTATTTAGTATTATTATAATTATTATTATTATTATTACTTACTATTATTATTATTAGTATTAATACTAGACATTAATAATTATATTGGTAATAAAATGATGATTCATTTTCATTATATAAATAAATAAATAAAAACACGGATACAAATATAGATGGATACAGTTATATTACTAAATCCCTTTCAGCTTTATATTTTTTTCTTCCCTATCTGTACGATCGATTCCTAATCCAAATCAGTATCAAACAAATTCTATTAGGGTTGTTGTCCTTTTATTGCTATTTTATTTTTTTTAGTTTCTTTTTCTCTGATTTGATTAATCCTGTCGAGTTATGTGGACTACAAAACAGGCGAGTATTCTGTATTTTTGAGAAGCTCATTCAATTGCACATTCACAATATCAATTACAACCATTTTACACAGAAAAATCAATGAAACCCGTCGTTCATCTCTGTTCTTCATATGATCAGTCAAAACTCGATTTATCAAGTAATTTCAAAATCCTAAAATGCAGTTATGTTTGTAATCTTTATTTGAAACTATCTGCAAAAGATGAAATCATAGTTTGTCAAAACGAATCTGAATTTTAAAGTCAAAGTTCGATGTCAAAAAGTCAACTGTATCGTTCATAAGAAAATTAGAATTCGATTGGAGGTTTCAAATAAAATTGATGATTGATAGAGTTTCTAACTATGATTTAAAACAAGTTTCATGTTTTGGATATAAGGTAAAACGTCCTACAAATCAAAGTTAATTTTTTTTTCCTTTTGAAGTCGTAACAGCAACAACAGGGAGTCTGTTTAAATAAAAATTTTTTGTTCTGTCTGTTAATCTGTTAACACGATTATAAAGCGTTTATGTTTTAATCTTATACCCAAAGACAAATTCAAAACCCTATTAACTTGCTTCTGATCGGTTTAAAATATTGGATGAAGAAGATGATTACGGTTTAGAGGTTAAAAGAAATTAAAACCATACGTTAACAGATATAAAGGAATGGAGGAGTGGTCTAGGGAGTGTATGGGTTATCGAGGGGTCGCGAGTTCGAGTCCCGTCTTGGGCAGTTTTACTCTTTTTAATGCTACAAAGGTATAACTTTATATTATTATGATTTCTATTATATTATTATTATTATTATTATTATTATTATTATTATTATTATTATTATTATTATTATTATTATTATTATTATTATTATTATTATTATTATTATTATTATTATTATTATTATTATTATTATTATTATTATTATTATTATTATAAACCTAAAAGTTTTAAAACTTACAAAAAATTAGTGGGAAGCCTAGAGACAATCTGGGCCCCCACACCTCTAGCAATAGCAAAACTTATCCTAGTAAAAATATGAGCAGCATCACCGGCACCAATATCTTGCGCCATCGAACTCTTCTGAACCCGCTTTAGCAAAGAAACAGCCCCCTTCTCTAATTCCCCAAGGGAAGAAAATGAGAAAGGAATGAAACCATAACCAATCGCTAGACAACTAGATTCGTACTTGACCCGCTTCCAACGAGCCGCATCAATCACAGCACGTCCAGGGACAAAGTCAGAAAGCCCAGACTGTGTCAAAGGAGAAGACCCTGTCAAGTCAACACAAACATCGCGACCACAATCCCAGGAATAAAGTAACACATCTGCAGGTCTGAGGGCCCTGTCGTTCCCTCCAGACAACCCAATGTCAACCTCCTTTCTCGCTGAAATCCCAGATCGATAACAAACATCAACAAGGGAATCCCGGACAATATTATGTCGATGCTTAATACCCACCATACTAGCACAAGACACCGCGTGATCCCCGAAAATATCCCCAGTAAAAACCCTTGAACAGGCAGAGCATGCTGTCGAGATAGAGAACAATGGAACACCTAACCGGTAGCACAACACACATCGGTAAGTCTTTGCATTCATCGTCTGACCCAACCCCAAAATAGGGACTGCCCTTAGCCAAGCAGAGGTGTGATCACTCTGCTGTGATTTCCATAAGGCCGATTGTCGGGGAGATAACGAAAAAGTGGATTCTGCAGAAGCGGTAACCTTTGTGAAATAAACATCTGCCAATTTCTTCATGAGTATTGGGGCAACGACCTCACTCGGATTACCTAAAATATCAAACCCAACCGTTTTATTAAACAGACCCAATGCATCTTCAAAATCACGACCAAGACCAACAATACTCGCATGACGTAGGAGCTTGGTCTGCAATCCAGCAGACTGTAATCGAGAAGCCAGAAAAGCATAATGACGAACATCTCCCGCAGAATAAACACCAAGCCCTCCAAATGTAAATGGCAAGGTGGCAAGCCGCCACTGCCAATCACCAAACCCAGGCCCTGAAGCAGTAACAATACGCTCCAAGGAAGATCGAAGGGCTCCATCGAAAGCGCGTTGAGCACCCTCAAATATACTAGGAGGATAAGTACGCAAGGAAAAGTAGAGTTTAGAAACTCCCGTACATGCCCTAAGCAACAACAACTCACACTGAGGATCATCAAGCTTAGCAACCTTATCCATAAGTGCAATGGACTTGGTCACCCTTTGCATCACCAGTTCACTACTAAAACCAGGATCGGAACTTGCGGGGGCCCCAAGCAACTTAACACCATTTAAAGTCCGAGAAATATTAGGAGGAAAGACACCTACTTGCCTGCTGCGAGGGTCCTCCGTAGGCCAGAAAATTTCTGTTTTTTCAACGTTGAGATGCAGCCCAAAACGAGGCACATCCTCCATAATCAAATGCAAAACCTTCCCCAACACCAAAGTGTCCCCAATAATAGTACCATCATCCAAATTGTAACATCCCGCCTTTTTCCATTTACTTTTCCGTTATACTAATATAAAGTCCGTTATATGTTTATAACATCTCCCGTTGATACGCGTTTTAAATTATCTCGTTTAGGTAATTCCCGCACCGAACGAAAGTTGAGGGACTAAACTTGATAAGGGATCAAACCCTTGACTAGGTCAAAGGGTCAAACCCCTTTCACCCATTCATTTTCATCTCCATCTCTCTCTTTCTCTCTAGCAAGAACACACACCCAATTATCCAAATTCATTCAATCATCATCTAAATTCGATCTAGGAGGCTTACAACAAAATAAATTACATATTCGTGATCCTCTCTTCATCCTCTTCATTTTGGTACCAACTTCATCTCATTTGGGTAACTTTCTAAAATCACTAGATTTTGTGTTCTTGATGTTTTTAACTTATAAAAGTGTTAATTAGTGTCTATGGCTCAAGTCTAACATGAATATATAATTTATATGCTCGATCTTGTTGTTTTAGTGTAACTAGCATGAACTTGAATTTTGGTGTGTTGTTCTTGAAGTTTGGATGATCATATGTTGTTAGATGTTAAAAGTTCATGTTCTAATTGTGTTCCTTGTATCACTAGCTTCAATTTGATGTGTAGGTTGCCTTAGAAAACTTCATGAACTTGATTATTGATTTTGGTGAATTTCGGTTAGGGTTTGATGAATTTGAAATGGACTTTTGATGCATTGAATGCCATGGATTATTATTGGTAAATGTTTAGTTGGATTGTATGCTTGATTACCTTCGAAACGGCATATCATTCATGTAAATTGGTTGCCCGAATCATTGAATTGCATTTATGAACTTGTATGCGGTTAATGTTAAGCATTAGATGCGGTTTTGGTTGTTGTAATAGGTAGATTGATTGATGAAATGTGTTTAGTTGTTTTCCTCGTCAAATTACCTTCCCAACGGTATAAGATACTTGTCTTGATTGTTTGCGGATCATAAATGGTGATTGTTTGAAGTTAGGTTCGTGCATAAAACTTAAAAACTGCCAGAATTCTCTGCACAGGTAATGGCGCGGCGCGCCATATACCCGCGCGGCGCGCCATTCTGGTCTGTCCAACTTGGTCAATTTTTGAATAATGTTTGCTATGCTACGCACCTCCGATTCACATGTAACTTGTCCTAACATGCTCATACATGATTAAAAACCTCATAAAAATAGTTCGGGACATGACCCGAACGTGTTGACTTTTTCGTTGACTTTGACCGACCAAAGTTTGACTTTTTGTCAAACTTAACCAAATGATTATGTAACCTTCCTAACTTGTTTATATACTTGTATCTTGCATGAAACTTGACAATTTGATTTCACATGCTAAATAATCGAGTCGTAACGAGCCATAGGACTAATTGAACATCCTTGACTTATCGTGTTTACCGTTATTGATACGACCTATTTGTTTAGGTCAAGACTAGCACTATCCTTCGCACACGTTACTTTGTGAAGTACTTTTCATACGTGCACTCAAGGTGAGATCATAGTCCCACTTTTACTCTTTTTGAACTTACATTTGGGATGAGAAAACATAAACATTTCTTTACTAAGTGAACACAAGTACAGGAAAACAAACATTCTACATACGAGTTTAGAACAAAATCCTCAATTCGATTATCATTAGTTACACTTGCCGGGTGTAAGCGAGAACTTATGTTATATGGATCCATATGGGTTTGACAAACCCTCATTCAAACGGTTCGCTACCGTTTACGAATGAAATATATTTTCGAGAAACAGTGTATGTTCTAGCACTAAGTGATGGGGTTCAATGGAAGGAAACTTTAAGCATTGATAATTGGGTGCTCGTGAAACAAACTTTTGGAATGTATTACTATTATTTCATTGATGCAAATCTTGTGGTTCACTTGTACTTACTTACTTAAACCTATGATTTCACCAACGTTTTCGTTGACAGATTTCTATGTTTTTCTCAGGTCCTTGAACGATACATGATACATGCTTCCGCTCATTATTTTGATACTTGCATTGGATGTCGAGTATATATGCATACATGGAGCGTCTTTTGGATACTTTTAAATTGTGTCGCATAAGTTTCATTTGTACTTAAAACATTGTATCGTAACTTGTGGTGGAACTATTCTTGTAAACTTGAACAACCTTTACATTTGAAATGAATGCGACATATCTTTTGGTCAAACGTTGTTTTAAGGACTTATGACCACGTAACGGGACCTAAGTAGACGGCGCCGTCAATGATGATTTGGTCGGGTCGCTACAGATGGTATCAGAGCGTTGGTTGTAGGGATTTAGAGTTCATTAGTGTCAACCCCGAGTCATAGGGTACATTGGTGAGTCTAGACTACAACCGGCATATAGACTTGAAGTAGGAATTACCTGACTACTTGTGCATTTATACTCGAACGCTTCTACTCATATCTACTCTTAGTTCATCTTAATCTCACGTTGTTTAATTTGATTGACACGCCACCTTGACTATATGAAATGATGTCGAATGCACATATGAATCAGGGTAATATAATTTCCGGGATTATATTACGGTGACTCATATGAACGTTCCGACATTATGACATAAAGAATTTAAGGCGAGTCGAGGAAAAACTTCTCTTTCTCTTTATTCTATATCACGGTTAGTATTATTGAGAATACTAATCAATGATATTCTTGTGTCTTGAAGGAACAATGGCTCCTCGTCGTGTACGCCGCAATGAAACTCCCGAACAAGCTCTCGAACGGATGATAGCTACCGCCGTAGATGCGGCCATGGCCGGTCACTCATCCAACAACAATAATAATAACAACCACAACAACAACAACAACAACAACAACAACAACAACAACAATGGAGCCGGAAACTCAAACGAGGGATGCTCCTATAAAGCTTTCATGGGGTGCAAACCTCACACTTTTGATGGAACCGGGGGACCGGTCGTGCTCACCCGATGGTTTGAGCAAACGGAAGCCGTCTTTAGCATAAGCGGTTGTCGGGACCAAGACAAGGTCAAATACTCCACTCACACCTTCGCCGGTGTCGCTCTTACATGGTGGAATACTTATGTACAATCGGTGGGTACCGATGAAGCTCATGCCCTCTCTTGGGCCGATCTAAAGGAAAAGATGATTGTTGAATATTTTCCGCGCGAAGAAACCCGAAAGCTTGAGGAAGAACTAAGAGCTTTGAAAGCGGTCGGAAACGATCTTAAAGCTTATAATCAACGCTTCGCCGAACTATCCTTGATGTGTCCTAATCTTGTTAACCCCGAATCTCAAAGGATTGAGCTCTACATGCTCGGTCTTCCAAAAAGCATCAAACAAGGGGTGATGTCATCCAAACCCACTACTCATCAAGCCGCTATGAACATGGCTCCCCAACTAATTGAAACGGTTGACGAAATCGTAGTTCCGGCACCTAAGGCCGAGGATAAATCGGGCGGCAACAAAAGAAAGTGGGAACCCTCCCAATCAAGCAACAACAACTTTGCCAAGAAATCTTTCACTTCCGACGGCAAGAAGGGTTATGCCGGGAACCTACCTCTTTGCAACAAATGCAACAAACATCACTTTGGTGAATGTAGTAAGATAATTTGCCACCGGTGCCAAGGAGTTGGTCATAAGGCCAACGATTGTAAAAGTGCCACTCCCGTTGTTCGAAAGTGGCCCAATGCACCAAAGACGGGCACTTGTTACGAATGTGGTCAAACAGGTCATTATAGAAATGCATGCCCAAAGAAGAAAGATAACCCCAACACGCGCGGCCGAGCTTTCAACATCAACACCGAGGAAGCCCGGGATGACACTGAACTAGTCACGGGTACGTTTCTTCTCAACAATTCTTATGTCTCTTGCTTATTCGATTCGGGTGCCGATAAATGCTTTGTATCCAAGACTTTGACTCATTCTTTTAGCACTCCACCTCTTCCATTAGATACCACTTATACCATTGAAGTGGCTAACGGGAAACTATTAAGTGCCAACACATATTACCGGGGGTGTACGTTAAACATTTTGGGTAAGGAATTTGAAATTGACTTGATACCCATGGAACTAGGAAGCTTTGATGTAATAATCGGTATGAATTGGTTAGTCAAAACGAAATCTCACATTCTTTGTGATCTTAAACCAATCCGAATTCCTATCGAGAATGGTGAACCTTTGATCGTCTATGGCGATAAGAGTTGCACCGGACTCAACCTCGTTTCGTGTATTAAAGTTAGAAAACTACTCCGTAAGGGTTGTTTTGCGATCCTTACTCACGTTAAGAAAGTCGAGTCCGATGAGAAGCACATCGATGATGTGCCAATTGTTAGTGACTATTCCGATGTATTTCCCGACGAATTGCCGGGTCTTCCGCCTCATCGACCGGTTGAATTCCAAATCGATCTTATTCCGGGAGCCGCACCCGTAGCACGTGCACCATATAGACTCGCTCCATCTGAAATGCAAGAATTGCAAAGTCAAATCCAAGAACTACTTGATCGTGGTTTTATCCAACCTAGCCATTCACCTTGGGGCGCTCCGATTTTGTTTGTTAAAAAGAAAGACGGATCCCTACGAATGTGCATTGATTATCGTGAACTAAATAAATTGACGGTTAAGAACCGATATCCTCTTCCTCGCATCGATGACCTCTTTGATCAACTACAAGGGTCTTGTGTATATTCGAAAATCGATCTCCGCTCGGGTTATCATCAATTGAGGGTTAAGGGGGAAGATGTCTCCAAAACCGCTTTCCGAACTCGTTATGGTAGTTATGAATTCCTTGTCATGCCATTTGGTCTCACTAACGCACCGGCGGTGTTCATGGATCTTATGAACCGCGTGTGCAAACCGTATCTCGATAAATTCGTTATTGTGTTCATCGATGACATATTGATCTATTCTAAAAATGAAGAAGAGCACGAACAACATCTCCGACTTGTGCTTAAACTTTTAAGACAAGAACAACTCTATGCCAAATTCTCCAAGTGTGAATTTTGGTTAAAGGAAGTTCAATTTCTTGGTCATGTTGTAAGTGACCAAGGTATTAAAGTCGATCCAACGAAAATCGAAGCCATTAGCAAATGGGAGACTCCTACTACTCCTACTCACATTCGTCAATTTTTGGGTCTCGCCGGGTACTATCGTAGATTCATCGAAAATTTCTCTTTGGTTGCACGTCCTCTAACCGCATTGACTCACAAGGGAAAGAAATTCATTTGGGCGACCGAACATGAATCCGCATTCCAAATCTTGAAAACGAAGCTAACCACCGCTCCTATCTTGTCACTTCCCGAAGGCAATGATGACTTTGTTGTATATTGTGATGCCTCGAAACATGGTTTTGGGTGTGTATTGATGCAACGAACGAAAGTCATTGCTTATGCTTCTCGACAACTCAAAATTCATGAACGAAACTACACGACGCATGATCTCGAACTCGGAGCCGTTGTCTTTGCACTTAAAATGTGGAGACACTATCTTTATGGAACCAAGAGTACCATCTTCACCGATCACAAAAGCCTTCAACACATTTTCGATCAAAAGCAACTAAACATGAGACAACGACGGTGGATTGAAACTTTGAACGATTACGATTGCGAGCTTCGTTACCATCCCGGGAAGGCAAACGTAGTAGCCGATGCCTTAAGTCGAAAAGAAAGAGTGGTGCCTCTCCGTGTCCGAGCTTTAAACATCACCATCCACACAAACCTTAATAGCCAAATTCGGGTAGCCCAAGATGAGGCTCTCAAGGATGAAAACATCTCTCTCGAACACTTGAACGTCCTCACCTCTCGATTCGAAGTTAAAGAAACCGGACTCCGATATTTCGCCGGAAGAATTTGGGTGCCTAGTTATGGGGATCTACGAAGCCTTATTTTAGATGAAGCCCATAAGTCACGATACTCGATTCACCCCGGTGCCAATAAGATGTACCACAACCTTAAACAACTATATTGGTGGCCGAACATCAAAAGGGACGTAGCTACTTATGTTTCCAAGTGTTTGACATGTTCCAAAGTCAAAGCCGAACACCAAAGACCGTCCGGACTACTTCGACAACCCGAGATCCCGCAATGGAAGTGGGAAAGGATAACGATGGATTTTATCACCAAACTACCAAAAACGACGGGCGGTTATGATACCATTTGGGTTATTGTTGACCGTCTCACCAAATCCGCACACTTCCTTGCCATGAAAGAAACGGACAAAATGGAGAAACTTGCACAACTTTACATTAAGGAGATCGTAGCCCGACACGGTGTACCTTTATCGATTATCTCCGACCGAGATGGCCGTTTCGTTTCTAGATTTTGGCGTACATTGCAAGAAGCGTTGGGAACGCGTTTAGACATGAGCACCGCATATCATCCTCAAACCGATGGACAAAGCGAACGTACAATTCAAACCTTAGAGGACATGTTACGAGCTTGCGTGGTTGATTTCGGAAAAGCTTGGGACAAGCACTTACCTCTCGCCGAGTTCTCTTACAACAATAGTTATCACGCAAGTATTAAAGCCGCACCTTTTGAAGCGCTATATGGCCGCAAATGTCGTTCACCTCTTTGTTGGGCCGAGGTAGGCGACGTGCAAATCACCGGACCCGAACTCATTCACGAAACTACCGAGAAAATCGTTCAAATCCGAGATAGGCTTAGGACGGCCCGAAGTCGTCAAAAGAGCTATACCGACAAACGACGCAACGATCTTGAATTTCAAGTCGGTGACCGAGTAATGTTAAAAGTCGCACCTTGGAAGGGTGTAATCCGTTTTGGGAAACGCGGGAAGCTAAATCCGCGGTATATTGGTCCTTTCGAAATCTTGGAGCGTATTGGAACCGTTGCTTATCGTTTAGATCTTCCGCCTCAATTGAACTCCGTTCATCCTACCTTCCATGTATCTAACTTGAAAAAGTGTCTTGCCGAACCCGATATCGTCATCCCTCTCGAAGAACTTACTATTGATGACAAACTTCATTTTGTGGAGGAACCGGTTGAAATTGTGGACACCTCCGTCAAGACATTGAAACAAAGCCGAATCCCGATTGTTAAAGTCCGTTGGAACGCCAAAAGGGGACCCGAGTTTACTTGGGAAAGACAAGATCAAATGCAAAGGAAGTATCCTCATCTATTCGTGAATTCGGAAACGCAAGATCTCGAGGAAGAAACAACGACTACTACGCCTACATAAATTTCGGGACGAAATTTCTTTTAAGGAGTAGGTAATGTAACATCCCGCCTTTTTCCATTTACTTTTCCGTTATACTAATATAAAGTCCGTTATATGTTTATAACATCTCCCGTTGATACGCGTTTTAAATTATCTCATTTAGGTAATTCCCGCACCGAACGAAAGTTGAGGGACTAAACTTGACAAGGGATCAAACCCTTGACTAGGTCAAAGGGTCAAACCCCTTTCACCCATTCATTTTCATCTCCATCTCTCTCTTTCTCTCTAGCAAGAACACACACCCAATTATCCAAATTCATTCAATCATCATCTAAATTCGATCTAGGAGGCTTACAACAAAATAAATTACATATTCGTGATCCTCTCTTCATCCTCTTCATTTTGGTACCAACTTCATCTCATTTGGGTAACTTTCTAAAATCACTAGATTTTGTGTTCTTGATGTTTTTAACTTATAAAAGTGTTAATTAGTGTCTATGGCTCAAGTCTAACATGAATATATAATTTATATGCTCGATCTCGTTGTTTTAGTGTAACTAGCATGAACTTGAATTTTGGTGTGTTGTTCTTGAAGTTTGGATGATCATATGTTGTTAGATGTTAAAAGTTCATGTTCTAATTGTGTTCCTTGTATCACTAGCTTCAATTTGATGTGTAGGTTGCCTTAGAAAACTTCATGAACTTGATTATCGATTTTGGTGAATTTGGGTTAGGGTTTGATGAATTTGAAATGGACTTTTGATGCATTGAATGCCATGGATTATTATTGGTAAGTGTTTAGTTGGATTGTATGCTTGATTACCTTCGAAACGGCATATCATTCATGTAAATTGGTTGCCCGAATCATTGAATTGCATTTATGAACTTGTATGCGGTTAATGTTAAGCATTAGATGCGGTTTTGGTTGTTGTAATAGGTAGATTGATTGATGAAATGTGTTTAGTTGTTTTCCTCGTCAAATTACCTTCCCAACGGTATAAGATACTTGTCTTGATTGTTTGCGGATCATAAATGGTGATTGTTTGAAGTTAGGTTCGTGCATAAAACTTAAAAACTGCCAGAATTCTCTGCACAGGTAATGGCGCGGCGCGCCATATACCCGCGCGGCGCGCCATTCTGGTCTGTCCAACTTGGTCAATTTTTGAATAATGTTTGCTATGCTACGCACCTCCGATTCACATGTAACTTGTCCTAACATGCTCATACATGATTAAAAACCTCAGAAAAATAGTTCGGGACACGACCCGAACGTGTTGACTTTTTCGTTGACTTTGACCGACCAAAGTTTGACTTTTTGTCAAACTTAACCAAATGATTATGTAACCTTCCTAACTTGTTTATATACTAGTATCTTGCATGAAACTTGACAATTTGATTTCACATGCTAAATAATCGAGTCGTAACGAGCCATAGGACTAATTGAACATCCTTGACTTATCGTGTTTACCGTTATTGATACGACCTATTTGTTTAGGTCAAGACTAGCACTATCCTTCGCACACGTTACTTTGTGAAGTACTTTTCATACGTGCACTCAAGGTGAGATCATAGTCCCACTTTTACTCTTTTTGAACTTACATTTGGGATGAGAAAACATAAACATTTCTTTACTAAGTGAACACAAGTACAGGAAAACAAACATTCTACATACGAGTTTAGAACAAAATCCTCAATTCGATTATCATTAGTTACACTTGCCGGGTGTAAGCGAGAACTTATGTTATATGGATCCATATGGGTTTGACAAACCCTCATTCAAACGGTTCGCTACCGTTTACGAATGAAATATATTTTCGAGAAACAGTGTATGTTCTAGCACTAAGTGATGGGGTTCAATGGAAGGAAACGTTAAGCATTGATAATTGGGTGCTCGTGAAACAAACTTTTGGAATGTATTACTATTATTTCATTGATGCAAATCTTGTGGTTCACTTGTACTTACTTACTTAAACCTATGATTTCACCAACGTTTTCGTTGACAGATTTCTATGTTTTTCTCAGGTCCTTGAACGATACATGATACATGCTTCCGCTCATTATTTTGATACTTGCATTGGATGTCGAGTATATATGCATACATGGAGCGTCTTTTGGATACTTTTAAATTGTGTCGCATAAGTTTCATTTGTACTTAAAACATTGTATCGTAACTTGTGGTGGAACTATTCTTGTAAACTTGAACAACCTTTACATTTGAAATGAATGCGACATATCTTTTGGTCAAACGTTGTTTTAAGGACTTATGACCACGTAACGGGACCTAAGTAGACGGCGCCGTCAATGATGATTTGGTCGGGTCGCTACACAAATACCACGCCTGAAGACAAACCTCAAAATTATCTCTGGTTTTAGAAACCAAGGGTTGTAGGACCAAAGCAAAAAGCAGCGGACCAAGGGGATCACCCTGTTGCACCCCCTGAGAAGACCATAATGTGTGGTTCCCATATTATTATTATTATTATTATTATTATTATTATTATTATTATTATTATTATTATTATTATTATTATTATTATTATTATTATTATTATTATTATTATTATTATTATTGATTATTGTTATTATTAGGTTGTTGTTGTTGTTGTTATTATTAGGTTAATTATTAGTATTATTACTAACCATTGTAACATGATTATTAATATGATCAATATTGTTATCATTATTACTATCACTAAGTATTATTAGTATTATTATTAATATCATAATACAAATTATTATTATCGATAGTATTACTCATAAAATTATTATGGATTTTTATAATTTTAATGTTACTATCATTATGATAAAAGGGTTTATTATTAATATCATTATAAAATTATTACAAATTAATATCATCTTCGTAAATATTAGTAGTAGTATCTTTCTGTAAATAATAGGAACGTTAATATTAACATAAGTATCAATATTGTACTATTATATGAATTATTATTATGTAATTACTAAAAATCAATATTATAACTATCATTAATAGTAAAATTAATATTTTTCACAAATATTATTGTTAATATCACTATTATTATCGTTAATAGAGTTATTATTAACATTACTACCTTTACTAATAATATTAAGTATTAACACTGTTATAAATTTTGCCATTTTTTTTATTATGATAATATTACTAATATTACTATTTTAACAAACAAATAAAATACATATATAAAAATATATTTAATACATATAACATAACGAAAAGTAATATATTATATAACAAAATAAATATATGAAACATATATATATTATTAATATAAAAAGTATATAACTAATAAATTTATATATATATTGTTCGATTACAACTATGTATATTAATAAATATACAAATGATATAGGTTCGTGAATCCGAGGCCAACCCTGCATTGTTCAGTTATTAAATATCGTTATATATATTTTTACTACAAAATACATTATGGTGAGTTTCATTTGCTCCCTTTTTAAATGCTTTTGCAATATATATTTTTGGGACTGAGAATACATGCGCTGTTTTATATCTGTTTTACAAAATAGACACAAGTACTTAAAACTACATTCTATGGTTGAATTACTAAACCGAATATGCCCCTTTTTAGTCTGGTAATCTAAGAATTAGGGAACAGACACCCTAATTGACGCAAATCCTAAAGATAGACCTATTGGGCACAACAAGCCCCATCCAAAGTACCGGATGCTTTAGTACTTCGAAATTTATATCATGTCCGAAGGAGGATCCCGGAATGATGGGGATATTCTTATATGCATATTGTGAATGTCGGTTACCAGGTGTTCAATCCATATGAATGATTTTTGTCTCTATGCATGGGACGTATGTTTATGAGAAATGGAAATATGAAATCTTGTGGTCTATTAAAGTTATGAAATGATTATTTATGATAAACTAATGAACTCACCAACCTTTTGATTGACACTTGAAAGAATGTTTATTCTCAGGTACGAAAGAAATCTTCCGCTGTGCATTTGCTCAATTTAGAGATATTACTTGGAGTCATTCATGTCATATTTCAAAAAGACGTTGCATTCGAGTCGTCAAGTTCATCAGAATTATTATTAAGTCAATTATAGTTGGATATATTATGAAATGGTATGCATGCCGTCAACTTTCAATGTAATGAAAGATTGTATTTTCAAAAACGAATGCAATGTTTGTAAAATGTATCATATAGAGGTCAAGTACCTCGCGATGTAATCAACTGTTGTGAATTGTTTATAATCGATATGGACTTCGTCCGGATGGATTAGGACGGGTCTTCACAGTTGGTATCAGAGCGGTAGTCTTAGCGAACCAGGTCTGCATTAGTGTGTATAACTGATAAGTCGTTAGAATGCATCAGTGAGTTTGGACTTCGACCGTGTCTGCATGTCAAAAGTTTTGCTTATCATTAGTGTCGAAAATTATTTGCTTATCATCCTTAAAGTCTAGACACATCTTACTGCTTCTATTGCATAGACAGTGTATAGATAAATTCATATCTTAGCGTACGTGTTATTATTACCTTTGCCTAACAGCTTCCGTAGATTCCTCCGTAACTTATGGAATTTTAGTATTATATATGCATATGTAAATTATGTATTGCAGGGTACTAATCTACATCTTATAATCTATTTCTTATCGAAAATCATTCATCTGAGCGTACGAGATGAATCCCTCAACCAGTTCGAGTCCCTCAGATTTCGATAGCTATTCCGATAGTTATTCCGACAACTATTCCGACATGGATATTCACCTAAGCTCCAAAAGCGGTGTCACCAGAATGAATCAATTAATCAGTCATCCCCAATTCATTTGATGAGTTCGTAGTCGATTTAAACAAAGGAGACGCGAAGAAGACGATCCTTTTCATCCACCAAATTGTCCTCTTGGCGAAGAACCTGAAGCACCTACCGGAGAGTTTATCCAAAACACCACTTTTAGCCTCATTTCCAGGATAGCTCGACACGATTATATTCTATCCACAATTCTAAACCTTATTCATCCACTTGTTCCGACCGATAATCATCTCGGAGTAATAACAGAAGTCGACGAGCTTCGTGCCCGAGTTGTAGCCTTGGAAAGTATGGTGCAAAACATACCAGCATCAGCAACATCACCTGCACCAACAATACATCAGTAACAGCACCAGTACCATCAACAATCCATGCCTTAACATCTCATTCTGTACCTCGAGTATAATCACCGTTCTACGTATCATTCTACATCAATTATCTTCGTTCTTCATGACGATTATGTAATCTCTAATGTTTTAGAGATTATATATTCTTGTTTCAACGGTAAATCAAATGAGTTTAATATCACATTAACTCATTAAATCCATGATTACCTCTGAAGAAAATATATATGTATATATGTTTTCATAAAGATTGTAATTAAAAATTCTTTCGTACAAACTGTTAATGGTGAAAATATTTTAACGGGTAGGTAATACCCGAGGAAATATTTAGCTTTCATATTAACATGTTGCACTGTACATTCTTACAATCTGATTTAACAGTCATTTACTATCCTACTTACATCCACCGATATATGTATTCGTTCATCACAGAATAACCATTTTCATTCAATTTCATATTGGATTTTGACTTATCAGAATCCAACAAGTGGCATAATGAAGAAAACATTGGACAAAATAAAATTTGTTAGAAACAAACAAACTAACTATGAGAAATTTTGTTAAGAATTCACGCTAACAAAATCCTAGCTAACTGTTCTTAGCTAACTGTTAATTCCTTATTACATTATATTATCGCAATTTATTTATCGCAGTTTATTTATCGCAATTTATATTCTCGCAATTTTATTTATCGTCATTTAATTTCTGTTATTTATTTTACGCATTTTAAATATCGGGACACGTATACAAGGTTTTGACATATCATATCGACGCATCTATATATATTATTTGGAATTACCATAGGCACTCTATATGCAGTAATGATCGAGTTCTCTATACAGGGTTGAGGTTGATTCTACAATAATATATATAATTTGAGTTGTGATCGAGTCTGAGACATGTACAAGGGTCACGATACGTATTAATTAATTCAAATATTATATATTAAATTATATATGAATTATTGGACTATCGACTGTGGACTAATAACATTGGACAATTAAAATGAATTAAAATATTGAATATAACATATGAAACTAAACATTTCTTCAAGTTTGCCACTTGATTTTATCTTAAACTTCATTTGTATCTTGACGATTACAATCTGCATTCAAACCTTTCATGATTCTTGAAAACACCTCAATCGAGAGGATGAATCAACCGCACTTCAGCTACGGAAGGAAAGATTAGTGCATATAGTTATGCACCTGAAAACACTCAGAACCTGAGTAAACGTTTAACACGTATCTGTGCTAGCTCCTTTGGCATTGTTATTACCGTAAATAACATTTCAACTCTTTTTCAAATTAGCCAATTTTGTTATAGCTTCAGCAAATCAACTTCGACTTCCACTCGAATTAGCCTTATTATAACCTCGATATATAAGTTTGCCTGTCGTCATCGTTACCGGGGAACCGTTTATATTCCACCCCATTAGTAGTAAAACTTACCAGCAACTTCAATGAATTTGGACTTTTTGAAAAATCATTATATTCATTGAAACCCTATTCATATACTCATCCACATCTTATAACGAGAATTGCCATTCTAATTACCTAGAATTTGCAATCAGTATTTTGAAATCTCGCAGCATGTCTACAACAACAGATATATGTATACATATGACATTCATATCTTAGAATTATGATCTTTTATTCTGAAATTATGAAAAGCATCCAGTCTACGAATCAATACTCCAAATTTTGAGGAAGCTGAATGAAGCAGCAGAAACCGTAGACAACCGAAAACGACCTTAACCGTCGAAAGTTTGATGATAAAGAATGGAGTATTGGAAACACTCAATAGAAAAATTAGTACCGAAAAGCGGATTATGCGAAACTATGAAGGAAGCCGTGGACAAATCACAAAGAATAAGTTTGACTTCAAAGAATCCAAATGATTCAATGCCTGCTGAAATCTTTAGCGAATACCTTGCTTCCGAATCTAAACCCTTACGGATAAATCTTCTTCATCATCCATCGATATTAGAAATTCTAAGATATCATCGTATCTTTCATTATTAATATTCTCCATATTTCTAGAGATATTTTCATAACTGTTCTTATCTGAAATCATTAATCTCATCGTGCTATCAGTGTTACATCATATAGAAACTGTTAGTTTCTATATTCTGTAAACTTTCAAGCTTAAAATATGAATGTTATTGAAATAATGTTGGGAAATGATGCATGAGTCAGTATAATATAATGACATTTGATCAACGTGATTATATTACAGTAAGTCATGCTGAGTTTCTAAATGGAACATGATGATTCACAGATTATAACATCATCATGTGTCATGTTACATAACTCTTTCATTCTGATTAACTTCGAAACATATCAAGAAGCTATATTCTTGATAGTTCTATTCTCAGTGATTCAGGTAATTTGACAAATCAAATCGTGCGATTACGTTCTTTCTTGTTTAGAACATTAAGTTCATTCGAAACTCCATACTTACGAACTCTGGACCGTTACTCGCTTAACTAGAGGTCGAGAAGAAAATAAAAAGGTAAAGAGCTCTAAAATACAAGAGAAAATATAAAGCCTAATAACAACATGAAGGTCACTAACCATGGATAAAAATACGAATAGCAATATAAATACACGGTAGAATTAAGAACAGTATCACCCCAAGGTAATAGTAGAAGTAAACAGATTTTTCTGGTGGAAGATTGAAAAGAAGGATAACAGAAATAATAATTAGGAAAATATTAGGGATTAGAACTGGAACTAAGCATTTTCACAATCTTTTGGATGTATGAACTAAGAAAGAAAGTATAGGAATGGTGAGAATAATGGAACGGAAGGGCTCAATTTATAATGGAAATATCAGACAGAGTAATCAAGGCAGATCACCGTATTTAATTATAGAGATCTTAATTTCCTTACTCGCCGAAGAATCAAATCTTTTAGATTTCGAAGATTTTCTTTAAATCCCTTGAATTCCGGAATTCAACCCTGACTATGTCAAAAGTTAAGATGAATCTTTACTTTCCTATTTCACTCTTTGGTAATAGCTTCATTCGTACTCTTCGAATAATCAAATTATTTTTATCCATATTACACAATGATGATAAAACTCAAGTTATCAACTCATATTCGTCATGAAAACATTTTTATTGTTAGCCATGACCACCTCACTCAAATTTCGGGACGAAATTTCTTTAACAGGTAGGTACTGTGACGACCCGGGAATTTCCGACTAAATTTAAACTTAATCCTCATATGATTTCGATACGATAAGCAAAATATGTAATGATGAGTCTAGAAAATTTTTAAACGATGTTTCATATATTCAATTGTGATGACCCGTCCTTATCCATCCGGACGAAATCTTCAACATTTGGTTCCATTGCGATGATCGACTCCAAGTAACGTCCTTAATATGAGCAAATGCACAGCGGAAGACTTAATTCGTACCTGAGAATAACATGCTTTAAAACGTCAACATAAAGTTGGTGAGACATATAGGTTTGATGCTAGCAGCGTTATAACAATGGACCACAAGATTTAAAATTTATACATAATACACTCCTCGTGTATAGAAAAGACGTTGAGCACTTGGTAACCATACTTAACATTTAAATTACAGCAGCATACTCTTAAATAAACCCTACACCGTACCAAGTGTAGTAACGAAACGAAGTAGTGTGCAACTGTTAAATGCTGGTCGTCCAGCCCGGTTGGGGTTGTCAGGCCCGATAGATCTATCAACAGGATTCGCGTTTACGCTCCTCACGTAAATATTAGCTACCAAGTATAAAGAGATATGCCATGGTACAACTCAACGTAGAATTTATATTTTTGATCTCTTGTGTCCATAACGTAAATCATTTATAAAAACAGCGCATGTATTCTCAGTCCAAAATATTTAGAGTTTAAAAGGGAACTATATACTCACCTAATGTATTTTGTAGTAAAAATACATATAACATCATTGATCAATTATAAGGTTGGCCTCGGATTCACGAACCTATATCATTTATATATATATACATATTAACACATCTAATGGTAATCGAATAAATTATATATGTACTTATTTAGTGATATCATTTTAGAACTCATATGTTACATTAAAATATTAATTTAGTCATATCATATGTATTAGGTTTATTTTTGTATAATCTTATTTGTTTTTAAATATTAGTTATAATAATACTAATATAAAAATATTGTTAATACTAATACTCATAATAATAATACTGATACTAATAATAATTCTAAAAATGATACTTTTAGTAAGAATGTTATTTTTTTAATAAAATACTTTTGTTAATAATAATAATTATGATTCTAAAAATAATAATACTAATAATAAGTGTTCTAATAATAATAATAATAATAATGATAATCTAATAATACTTGTGTTAGTATTTATAATAATAATAATGATAATAATAATAATAGAGTTAAAAATAAAAGTGTAATTACCCTTGGAAAGTTTTCCTAAAAAGAATTGCACTAGACCGGGCTTGAACTCCCGACCCCTAGCTCATCTACTAATCCCCTTAACCACCACTCTGTCTTACGTTTCCTGATTATTTTTCTCAACCAACATCATATAACCCGATTTTCTTCTGTTTTCTAATTCATCTAAAAAAAAACTACTCGACGGCCCAACAAGTAAATCAAGCCCAACAACAAAACCAATTTAAACGAGTAACCCATCCAGTTGTAGGGTGTATCGACAGCAGGAAGGTTTTAAAACAGAAACGAGATATTTCGGTTTATTTCATTATTCCATCATCATCACATCATCCTCCATTATCACGTGTTAGCCTGCTGTGTAACAAAAATCGAGCAGCAGCAGGAGGTTTGCAGGCCTGATTGATTGTGGATCAGGCTCATGGTATTTATGTTACAGGTCCAGTTTAATAGCCCACTATATACCCTAGTACAATTACGGCCCAAAAGTAGTCTCATAAACCCTAGTATACATCAGTCCATTAAATGAAAAGAACCCAAGTTATGGATTACTGTCGACCGCAAAATAAAAAGAAACAGAATCGGATTAACAGGTGTTCGGTGTTTTGTGGTAATCGAACAAATAGGCCAACCGAACCACCCATAAAGTATTCATAAAATAGCTGTCCACCATCCCACTAGTGTTTCTTGGATACCCACTTTATAATATATTATGTTACCCTTTTTTTTTTTAAAACAATAAAACAAGGAGTATAAAACAAAACAACCTCCTTGATGCATCTTGTCTCTTCTCTTCATTCGTTTTTTAAAAAAAAAAAAACCGTAACAGCCTTAAAGATAGCAGCTGTAGCAGGTGGCGGTGATGAGTTGTTATGATGGTTCGTGTTTGTTGGCTGTAAATAGAAATAGGTGAGCTGCAGCAGCGGCTGCAGTGAGTGGTGGTGATTGGTGATGTTTTGTGGCGGTCTTAAAGTGATGAGGTGTTGGAAGGTGGTAACCGGTCGTGAGGGCTAAAGTGGTGATGATTTAATGGTAGAGATGGTTCTTATCAACCGGAAGTAAGAACAAGAAGTAGCTTCAAATAATCAACGGTTCATGGTAGTTTAGTGATGTTTATGGATGGTGCAGGTATTTGGGTTGAATGATGATCGATTCAATCTGGCCACTGAGAAGGAAATAGCAGGAACTATCAATTGGTTCATGATGGTGATGATGTACTTCGGCGGGTTGGTGATGGATGAGGGTGCCGGGTGTGGAGTGGTTCGTTGGGTGACATCTTGGATAGCAAAACAGTAACCATGTTCTTCATGGTCTTCGAAAGAAAAAATTATATAGGTTGAGGATTAAATGGTGGATTCACGATGGACGAAAACAAGCACAAAATTAAGCAAGGTGGTGACGGTTCCAAGTTAAGAGAGAAAGAAATGAATGAGAAAGAAAGATAGAGAGGCGGTGAGAGGTGATAATCGATTGTGGTGGTGTTTAATCGAATAAATAGCAAAGTAGCAAGCACAAGTTGATATGAGTTGCTAGTGATCAACAACGAATCCCAAGTAGAAGAAGAGTACAAGAAGAAGAAATAAAAGAAAATAAAGTTGAAGTCGATTTAGACAGAAAGAATCAATTAGAAGAAAAAATTGAATATACAGACAATGAAATTTATTTTGATTGGTACGGATTTGATATCTGTGATAAAAAAAAAACAAAATTTGTAAAGTTGAAAGTGATATGCAGTCTAATTCACTAAGTCGTATTTGTTGTTATATATATTCATCTGATATTAATAATAAATAGGTAAAATTTTCATTTATAATAATAATACATTTACTAATATTAGAATTAATAAGAATACTAATACTAATATTAATAATAATCAAAATAATACTAATAATAAAATTATTGACAAAAGTAGTAATAATAAGTTTTAATTAAGATTTATAATTTTTGGTAATAATAGTAATAATCATAATAATTATAATTTTTCTACTAATTATAATAATATTAATAATGATAATAGTAATTTTTGTGATTATAACACATTAATCGTATATACACATAAATGTTCGTGAATCATCAGGCTTGGTCAAAGGGTGACTAATTATCCAAATATAGATTTCAAACTTTCTAGACTCAACATTAGGGTTTTTGCTTATCGTGTCGGAAACATATAGAGATTAGGGTTTAAATTTGGTCAGAAATTTCCGGGTCGTTACAGTACCCACCCGTTAAAGAAATTTCGTCCCCGAAATTTGGTAGAGGTTGTCATAAATAACAATAGGAATGTTTTTATGACGAATATAAGGTAATAATAGAGTTTTATCATTATTGGAAGATATGGATAAAACGATTCGATCATGTGATGCGTACGAGTGAAGCTATCACAAAAGAGTGAAATGGGTAAATATGAAATTGTTTTAACCGATGACGTAGTTATGATTGATTTCTGGAATTTTCGGAGAGAAAATCTTCGTAATAGGATCTAGTTCTGCGGCGATTTAGGAAATCAAAATCTTCTTTGATTAATGCAATAATCTGTTCTGATTTCTCTGTCGGATATATTGCTATAAATTTACCCCCTTCGTTTCCTTATTCTCCACACCTTTTATTCTTTCTTCCTCTACTTATTCTTAATATGCTCCATCCAATCCTGATTCTTATTATACTTTTAACTTTCATATCTTCCATTCTTCTTTTTCATTTGCCGCCAGAAGAATCTATTCACTTTTATGATTTCCTTGGAATTATAATGTTTCTAATTCTCCCGTGTCTTTACGTTGCAATACGTATTGATATACACGATTTGTAGTTTCTGGGTGATTGTTGGGTTTTATATCTTCCCTTATACTTCGATGTCCTTGCTTTTGTTTTCTATAATCATTGTCATCCACAGTTAATGCTCTTTCCTAATTGCTGCGATTTTTACTACAATTTTTATTTCAGAGCTTCATTCTTTTTCTTTTCCTCCTTTACAACTAAGCATCTTTTGTAATGGTCCGGAATTCGTAGGTATGAAATTCAGAATGAACATAGCTAATGTTTTTAGAAGGAAATGGTAATGACACGATTTTGATATGTCAAATTACCAGAATACCTTGGAAAAGACCGAATCATCAAGAAAATATTTTCTTGTTATGTTTAGAGATTGGATAGATTGTAAGAGCCGTGTAACATGGCATATGATGATGGTACTGTAAATCATCACATTCCATTAGAAACTCAACATGACTTACTGTAATATAATGAAGTTGATCAAGTTTCATTATATTATACTAATTCATGCATCAGTTCTCAACACTGCTTCAGAACATTCCTATTTTAAACTTGAAGGTTTTAGAACTTAGAAACTAACACAGTTCCTTTTATGTTGTCACGTAAATGTTACGGAGAGATAAATGATCCCAGATAAGAATAGTTGTGAAAATATCTCCAGAAATATGGAGAATATGTATAACGGAAGATATGAAGATATCTTATAATATCTAAGATAAGATGATGATGAAGAATATCATCTGGAAAGGTTTAGAATAAGGAGTAGGGTTCTTACTAACGGTTTCAGCAGGTACTGAATCGTTTGGATTCTTTGAAGTCAAACTTATTCTTTGTGATTTATCCACAGCCTTCTTCATACTTTGCTCAATTCGTTTTCCAGTTCCCAACCTTTTCTTTTTCTGAGCTTTACCAACATACTGTACTTTATCGTCAAACTTTTGACTGTTAAAGTCGTTTACGTTTTTTTTTTTTTTTTGCTGCTTCATCAGCATTTCAAGAACTACTTCATAGTCCAGGATGTTTTTCAGAAACTTCACATTCGAAATGTGTAATTCTTAGGGATAGACGTTTTCAGTATAACTGGGAGAATTTCTACGAGATTTTCAAAATACTGATTGCGGATTTCGCCAAAGAGATAACGAGTTGCTGGTACGTCTGCTGATGATGTTGTGAAATATAAAAGGTTCTCCGGCAATGACGGCGAAAGGACAAGGTATAAATATCGAGATTATAATAGGAGTAGTCTCACTGAGAAGTCGAAGTGGAGCTGTGACAAAATTAGCTTCCTGAAAAGAAATTGTAGGGTTGTTTTTGCTAATAAATGGCAAAGGATTCAACACGATATGTGTTAAACTATGAATTTGGATTCGAAAGATTTTCAGGTGCATAAATCTTTTCTTCCGTAGATGAAGTGCGGTTGGTTCATCTTTCCGATCGAGGTGTTTTCAAGAATCATGAAAAGTTGTGAATGCGAATTGTAATCGTCAAGATACGAATGAGGTTTAAGATAGAATCAAGTGGCAAACTTGAAGATTAGTTTAATTTCATATGTTATAATCAATATTTTAATTTATTTTACTTGTCCATAGTTAGCAGTCTATTAGTCCAATTGTCCAATAGTCCAATAGTTCAACAGTTCAATATATTCAAATATAATTTAATATACATAATTAATACGTAACGTGACCCGTGTACCGGTCTTAGTGTCGATCACAACTCAAAGTATATATATATTTTGGAGTCAACTCCGACCCTGTATAGCCAACTCCCACCTTCATATATAGAGTGTCTATGGTTGTTCCAAAATATATATATAGATGGGTCAATATGATAAGTCGAAACCTTGCATACGTGTCCCGTTATTTAAAAGGCGTAAAATAAATAAATATATATCATGACCCATTATACAACGTGTTGTCTCAGAATTAATCCGACGTATTGTTGTACATGTGTCCCGACAGTATGTACAGTGCAGAAATTAAAATTGCGAGAAAGTAAATTGCGATAAATTAAATGTTAATCAGTTAGCTGGGAACAGTTAGCCGGAACAGTTAGCGTGAAATCCTATCACAATTTCAATTAATTAATTCGTTTGTTTCTAACACTTTTTATTTTTGTCCAATGTTTTCTTCGTTATACCACTTGTTGGATTCTGATAGGTTAAAATCCAAATATGAAATTTGAATAGAGATGGTTATTCTGTGGTGAACGGATACGTATGTCGGTAGTCTTAAGTAGGATAGTAAATGATCGTTGAATCAGATTCGAAGAATGTACAGTGTAACTTATTAATGTGAATTCTAAATATTCCTCGGGTACTACCCACCCGTTAAAATATTTTCATCATTAACAGTTTGTACGAAAGAATTTTTAATTACAATCTTCATGAAAATATACTTGCATATATATTTTCATCGGATGTAATCATGGATTTAATGAGTCAAAAACTCATCTGATTTATCGTTAATACTAGATTACATAATCTCTAAAACTTTAGAAATTACATAATCACCATGTCGAACGAGGAAAAAAAAATGAGGTAGAATGATACGTAAAGCGAAGATAGTCGATGTAGATCGATGTGTAGAACGAAGTTCATACTCGAAGTACAGATGGTGATATTGAGGTGTTTAATGTTGGTATTCGAGGTACAGATTGTGATGTTGAGAGTTACGGCGCGGTTATGGTTTAGGGATGATAAGGGTACTGTCGACGTCGATGATGGTGGTACTGATTATGTTGCTGGTGCTGCTGCTGGTGTTCGTAACCTTCGCACCAGGTTCTCCAAAGTCGTCACACGAGCGCGTAGTTCGTTAACTTCTTCTAGTACTACGAGATGATTAACGGTTGAAGTGAGCGAATGAATAAGATTCGAAATATGGGATAGTCTGTAATCGTGATGAAATACTCGGAAAAAAGGGAGAGAAAATGGTTTCTCGAACAGGTTCGCCGGTAAGCGCTTCAGGTTGAAAAGGGCAATTTGGTGGATGGAAGAGATCTTTGATGTGAAATGATTTTTGAATATAGGATGATATTCTATCTTCATAGAATATCCATATATATATATAGTACTAAAGATTTTGTAGACTATAGAGGAACCTACGGCATATGTCAGGCAAGTCTACAGATGCGCTAAGATATAAATTTTGTCTATACACTATCGATGCACTAAATGCGGTAAGACGTGTCTAGACTTATGATTGATAAGCAGGCAATTCCCTAAGGATGATAAGCAGATGGTTTCCGACTAGAAATGATAAGCAAAACTTTTGACATGTAGACACGGTCAAAGTCCATACTCATTAATGTATCCTAACGACTACTAGTCAGACACACTAATGCAAGACCTGGTTCGCTAATACCACCGCTCTGATACCACCTATGACGACCCGTCCTTATCCATCCGGACGAAATCTTCAACATTTGGTTCCATTGCGATGATCGACTCCAAGTAACGTCCTTAATATGAGCAAATGCACAGCGGAAGACTTAATTCGTACCTGAGAATAACATGCTTTAAAACGTCAACATAAAGTTGGTGAGACATATAGGTTTGATGCTAGCAGCGTTATAACAATGGACCACAAGATTTAAAATTTATACATAATACACTCCTCGTGTATAGAAAAGACGTTGAGCACTTGGTAACCATACTTAACATTTAAATCACAGCAGCATACTCTTAAATAAACCCTACACCGTACCAAGTGTAGTAACGAAACGAAGTAGTGTGCAACCGTTAAATGCTGGTCGTCCAGCCCGGTTGGGGTTGTCAGGCCCGATAGATCTATCAACAGGATTCGCGTTTACGCTCCTCACGTAAATATTAGCTACCAAGTATAAAGAGATATGCCATGGTACAACTCAACGTAGAATTTATATTTTTGATCTCTTGTGTCCATAACGTAAATCATTTATAAAAACAGCGCATGTATTCTCAGTCCAAAATATTTAGAGTTTAAAAGGGAACTATATACTCACCTAATGTATTTTGTAGTAAAAATACATATAACATCATTGATCAATTATAAGGTTGGCCTCGGATTCACGAACCTATATCATTTATATATATATACATATTAACACATCTAATGGTAATCGAATAAATTATATATGTACTTATTTAGTGATATCATTTTAGAACTCATATGTTACATTAAAATATTAATTTAGTCATATCATATGTATTAGGTTTATTTTTGTATAATCTTATTTGTTTTTAAATATTAGTTATAATAATACTAATATAAAAATATTGTTAATACTAATACTCATAATAATAATACTGATACTAATAATAATTCTAAAAATGATACTTTTCGTAAGAATGTTAATTTTTTAATAAAATACTTTTGTTAATAATAATAATTATGATTCTAAAAATAATAATACTAATAATAAGTGTTCTAATAATAATAATAATAATAATGATAATCTAATAATACTTGTGTTAGTATTTATAATAATAATAATGATAATAATAATAATAGAGTTAAAAATAAAAGTGTAATTACCCTTGGAAAGTTTTCCTAAAAAGAATTGCACTAGACCGGGCTTGAACTTCCGACCCCTAGCTCATCTACTAATCCCCTTAACCACCACTCTGTCTTACGTTTCCTGATTATTTTTCTCAACCAACATCATATAACCCGATTTTCTTCTGTTTTCTAATTCATCTAAAAAAAAACTACTCGACGGCCCAACAAGTAAATCAAGCCCAACAACAAAACCAATTTAAACGAGTAACCCATCCAGTTGTAGGGTGTATCGACAGCAGGAAGGTTTTAAAACAGAAACGAGATATTTCGGTTTATTTCATTATTCCATCATCATCACATCATCCTCCATTATCACGTGTTAGCCTGCTGTGTAACAAAAATCGAGCAGCAGCAGGAGGTTTGCAGGCCTGATTGATTGTGGATCAGGCTCATGGTATTTATGTTACAGGTCCAGTTTAATAGCCCACTATATACCCTAGTACAATTACGGCCCAAAAGTAGTCTCATAAACCCTAGTATACATCAGTCCATTAAATGAAAAGAACCCAAGTTATGGATTACTGTCGACCGCAAAATAAAAAGAAACAGAATCGGATTAACAGGTGTTCGGTGTTTTGTGGTAATCGAACAAATAGGCCAACCGAACCACCCATAAAGTATTCATAAAATAGCTGTCCACCATCCCACTAGTGTTTCTTGGATACCCACTTTATAATATATTATGTTACCCTTTTTTTTTTAAAACAATAAAACAAGGAGTATAAAACAAAATAACCTCCTTGATGCATCTTGTCTCTTCTCTTCATTCGTTTTTAAAAAAAAAAACCGTAACAGCCTTAAAGATAGCAGCTGTAGCAGGTGGCGGTGATGAGTTGTTATGATGGTTCGTGTTTGTTGGCTGTAAATAGAAATAGGTGAGCTACAGCAGCGGCTGCAGTGAGTGGTGGTGATTGGTGATGTTTTGTGGCGGTCTTAAAGTGATGAGGTGTTGGAAGGTGGTAACCGGTCGTGAGGGCTAAAGTGGTGATGATTTAATGGTAGAGATGGTTCTTATCAACCGGAAGTAAGAAGAAGAAGTAGCTTCAAATAATCAACGGTTCATGGTAGTTTAGTGATGTTTATGGATGGTGCAGGTATTTGGGTTTAATGATGATCGATTCAATCTGGCCACTGAGAAGGAAATAGCAGGAACTATCAATTGGTTCATGATGGTGATGATGTACTTCGGCGGGTTGGTGATGGATGAGGGTGCCGGGTGTGGAGTGGTTCGTTGGGTGACATCTTGGACAGCAAAACAGTAACCATGTTCTTCATGGTCTTCGAAAGAAAAAATTATATAGGTTGAGGATTAAATGGTGGATTCACGATGGACGAAAACAAGCACAAAATTAAGCAAGGTGGTGACGGTTCCAAGTTAAGAGAGAAAGAAATGAATGAGAAAGAAAGATAGAGAGGCGGTGAGAGGTGATAATCGATTGTGGTGGTGTTTAATCGAATAAATAGCAAAGTAGCAAGCACAAGTTGATATGAGTTGCTAGTGATCAACAACGAATCCCAAGTAGAAGAAGAGTACAAGAAGAAGAAATAAAAGAAAATAAAGTTGAAGTCGATTTAGACAGAAAGAATCAATTAGAAGCAAAAATTGAATATACAGACAATGAAATTTATTTTGATTGGTACGGATTTGATATCTGTGATTAAAAAAAAAAACAAAATTTGTAAAGTTGAAAGTGATATGCAGTCTAATTCACTAACTCGTATTTGTTGTTATATATATTCATCTGATATTAATAATAAATAGGTAAAATTTTCATTTATAATAATAATACATTTACTAATATTAGAATTAATAAGAATACTAATACTAATATTAATAATAATCAAAATAATACTAATAATAAAATTATTGACAAAAGTAGTAATAATAAGTTTTAATTAAGATTTATAATTTTTGGTAATAATAGTAATAATCATAATAATTATAATTTTTCTACTAATTATAATAATATTAATAATGATAATAGTAATTTTTGTGATTATAACACATTAATCGTATATACACATAAATGTTCGTGAATCATCAGGCTTGGTCAAAGGGTGACTAATTATCCAAATATAGATTTCAAACTTTCTAGACTCAACATTAGGGTTTTTTCTTATCGTGTCGGAAACATATAGAGATTAGGGTTTAAATTTGGTCGGAAATTTCCGGGTCGTTACATCAATTGATCTTCGACTGCTCTCGACGATTCACGAACAATTAATTGTAAATAGATATGTGTATATATATATATATATATATATATATATATATATATATATATATATATATATATATATATATATATAAATAATAATAATTGAAGATATAATTTGAAGTATTATATGTTATTATATATATACTTTATAAATATGATTTCATTAAATTTAATTACAAGTTAAAAATATAGTTGCTGTAGGAATATTATTAATACATTCATTAATAGTAAATATCAATATTAATATAAATATCATAAATGTCAATTATTGTTATGTTAATTAGTATTATTGATATCATGATTATTGTATCATTAAAGTAATTTATTAGTAATATCATTAAAAATTATTAATATATCATTACTAATAATATTATTATTAGTATTATCTTTATTATTAATATTATTATCATCGTCACTATAAATAATAGTAATATTTCTATTTTTATTATAGTTATTATCAGCATCAGTATTATTAGTTATTTTTTTATTTAAAATTTCTATTATCATTATCCTTATTATGATCAGTATTATTTTGGTATTAATATTATTACTCTTATAATTGACATTAATATTAAAAATCATTGCTATAATTATAAGTTATCATCATTATCATTTATAATACTATTATTATGATTATTATTTCTTAATATCATTTTTATTATTTAGTATTATTATAATTATTATTATTATTACTTACTATTATTATTATTAGTATTAATACTAGACATTAATAATTATATTGGTAATAAAATGATGATTCATTTTCATTATATAAATAAATAAATAAAACATAGATACAAATATAGATGGATACAGTTATATTACTAAATCCATTTCAGCTTTATATTTTTTTCTTCCCTATCTGTACGATCGATTCCTAATCCAAATCAGTATCAAACAAATTCTATTAGGGTTGTTGTCCTTTTATTGTTATTTTATTTTTTTAGTTACTTTTTCTCTGATTTGATAAATCCAGTCGAGTTATGTGGACTACAAAACAAGCGAGTATTCTGTATTTTTGAGAAGCTCATTCAATTGCACATTCACAATATCAATTACAACCATTTTACACAGAAAAATCAATGAAACCCGTCGTTCATCTCTGTTCTTCATATGATCAGTCAAAACTCGATTTATCAAGTAATTTTAAAATCCTAAAATGTAGTTATATTTGTAATCTTTATTTGAAACTATCTGCAAAAGATGAAATCACAGTTTGTCAAAACGAATCTGAATTTTAAAGTCAAAGTTCGATGTCAAAAAGTCAACTGTATCGTTCATAAGAAAATTAGAATTCGATTGGAGGTTTCAAATAAAATTGATGATTGATAGAGTTTCTAACTATGATTTAAAACAAGTTTCATGTTTTGGATATAAGGTAAAACGTCCTACAAATCAAAGTTAATTTTTTTTTTCCTTTTGAAGTCGTAACAGCAACAACAGGGAGTCTGTTTAAATAATTTTTTTTTGTTTTGTCTATTAATCTGTTAACACGATTATAAATCGTTTATGTTTTAATCTTATACCCAAAGACAAATTCAAAACCCTGTTAACTTGCTTCTGATCGGTTTAAAATATTGGATGAAGAAGATGATTACGGTTTAGAGGTTAAAAGAAATTAAAGCCATACGTTAACAGATATAAAGGAATGGAGGAGTGGTCTAGGGAGTGTATGGGTTATCGAGGGGTCGCAGGTTTGAGACCCGTCTTGGGCAGTTTTACTCTTTTTAATGCTACAAAGGTATAACTTTATATTATTATGATTTCTATTATATTATTATTATTATTATTATTATTATTATTATTATTATTATTATTATTATTGATTATTGTTATTATTAGGTTAATTATTAGTATTATTACTAACCATTCTAACATGATTATTAATATGATCAATATTGTTATCATTATTACTATCACTAAGTATTATTAGTATTATTATTAACATCATAATACAAATTATTATTATCGATAGTATTACTCATAAAATTATTATGGATTTTTATAATTTTAATGTTACTATCATTATGATAAAAGGGTTTATTATTATTATCATTATAAAAATATTACAAATTAATATCATCTTCATAAATATTAGTAGTAGTATCTTTCTGTAAATAATAGGAACGTTAATATTAACATAAGTATCAATATTGTACTATTATATGAATTATTATTATGTAATTACTAAAAATCAATATTATAACTATCATTAATAGTAAAATTAATATTTTTCACAAATATTATTGTTAATATCACTATTATTATCGTTAATAGAGTTATTATTAACATTACTACCTTTACTAATAATATTAAGTATTAACGCTGTTATAAATTTTGCCATTTTTTTTATTATGATAATATTACTATTTTTACAAACAAATAAAATACATATATAAAAAGATATTTAATACATATAATATAACGAAAAGTAATATATTATATAACAAAATAAATATATGAAACATATATATATTATTAATATAAAAAGTATATAACTAATAAATTTATATATATATATTGTTCGATTACAACTATGTATATTAATAAATATACAAATGATATAGGTTCGTGAATCCGAGGCCAACCCTGCATTGTTCAGTTGTTAAATATCGTTATATATATTTTTACTACAAAATACATTATGGTGAGTTTCATTTGCTCCCTTTTTAAATGCTTTTGCAATATATATTTTTGGGACTGAGAATACATGCGCTGTTTTATATCTGTTTTACGAAATAGACACAAGTACTTAAAACTACATTCTATGGTTGAATTACTAAACCGAATATGCCCCTTTTTAGTCTGGTAATCTAAGAATTAGGGAACAGACACCCTAATTGATGCGAATCCTAAAGATAGATCTATTGGGCCCAACAAGCCCCATACAAAGTACCGGATGCTTTAGTACTTCAAAATTTATATCATGTCCGAAGGAGGATCCCGAAATGATGGGGATATTCTTATATGCATATTGTGAATGTCTGTTACCAGGTGTTCAATCCATATGAATGATTTTTTCTCTATGCATGGGATGTATGTTTATGAGAAATGGAAATATGAAATCTTGTGGTCTATTAAAGTTATGAAATGATTATTTATGATAAACTAATGAACTCACCAACCTTTTGGTTGACACTTGAAAGCATGTTTATTCTCAGGTACGAAAGAAATCTTCCGCTGTGCATTTGCTCAATTTAGAGATATTACTTGGAGTCATTCATGTCATATTTCAAAAAGACGTTGCATTCGAGTCGTCAAGTTCATCAGAATTATTATTAAGTCAATTATAGTTGGATATATTATGAAATGGTATGCATGCCGTCAACTTTCAATGTAATGAAAGATTGTATTTTCAAAAACGAATGCAATGTTTGTAAAATGTATCATATAGAGGTCAAGTACCTCGCGATGTAATCAACTGTTGTGAATCATTTATAATTGATATGGACTTCGTCCGGATGGATTAGGACGGGTCTTCACAATAAGCACAAGTGTGTTCTAGTGTTAACTTTCTTTACATTCTCACCCTCTTTTGGTAAGAATGTGTTTGCAAATATATGAACATATGTTCTCACAATATTCATATAACATAATGATTTGCAAACTTGGTTATCATCAATACCTAGTATTTTGATGTTAACATTCTTCACATTCTCACCCTCTTTTGGTGACAATGTGTTTGCACTTTAGATTATTAGTGAGTTTCATAATGTTCACCTGGATTCGTGTTTTGCAAATATGATTTCCATCAATACACAAGTGTTTTGATGTTATCAATTTCTACATTATTACTCATCATTAGTGACAATGTGTTTAAATCATGGCAACAATGAACTTATGAAAACCTAATCTAGTTGTGTGATGAACCCTAGAATTCTCAATCTTAAATTGATGCAATGTTAATCATGATTTCAAAGATTTTAGAAGTTTTCATGAACACAATTGATTATTAGCATCAATTTGAGTAGGATTTTTGAATTAGGGTTTCTTCAAGCAATGTTTGAGGAATTCATCATACCAACACAATTGAATGAAGGGAAATCCTATATTAATCTTACCGAGATTGAAGATTAAGGATGAGAAGGAGAAAATTCGTCGGTGTGCGGTTGAAGATCTTGAGCCGTGGATGAAAGGGAAAGAAAAACGATTTTGAATAGAATGAGGAATGAATTCAAGAAATAGATTAAAAAGCCCGTTAGAACACGTGTGGTCAATCTGCGGTTGATCGTGGGGTAAGCCGTGAATATTGACTGCGGATAATCCTGCAGTCGGCTGTGGTTCGTGAAAGGACCCGTTCATACCGATTATAAACGATTCACATTAGTTGATTTCATTGCGAGGTATTGACCTCTATATGATACGTTTTATAAACATTGCATTCGTTTTTAAAAGACAAACTTTTATTACAACGAAAGTTGACAGGTATGCATACCATTTCATAATATATCCAAACTATAAATGACTTAATCTGTCATTCACTTAATAATAATCTTTTTGAACTCAACGACTCGAATGCAACGTCTTTGAAATATGCCATGAAGGACTCCAAGTAATATCTTTAAAATGAGCAAATGCACAGTGAAAGATCTCTTTCATACCTGAGAATAAACATGCTTAAAAGTGTCAACCAAAAGGTTGGTGAGTTCATTAGTTTATCATAACAATCATTTCTGAATTTTAATAGACCACAAGATTTTATTTTCATGAACGTACAGGAATAACCATCAGTATACAGGAATAACCATCTGTAAAAATCATTCATATGATGAATTGCCTGGTAACCGACATTAACAAAAAATGCATAGAGAATATCCTCAAATGTACAGGAATAACCATCTGTATATACAAGTATCATCTGTATAATAATCACCGTACTAAAGCATTCCATTTTCCAGAATGGGGGGTGTTAGTGGCCATAGATCTATCTTTAAGATTCGTGTCAATTAGGGTGTATGTTCCCTAATTATTAGGTAAGAAAGGGACGATATTCGGTATAACAATTCTATCATAGAATTTAGTTAAGTACTTGTGTCTATTTCGTCAAACATTTATAAAAGCAGCGCATGTATTCTCAGTCCCAAAATATATATAAAAAGGGAGTAATGAAACTCAAGATACTGTATTTCGTAGCAATCATGCATATGACGACACTGAACAAGTGCATGGTTGGCCTCGGATTCACGAACCTATATCAGTTATATATATATATATATATATATATATATATATATATATATATATATATATATATATATATATATATATATATATATATATATTAAAACATGTAACAAGTTCGTATATTAATAGTATTAATATACTTTTTATATTTAATGATTCATATGTTATATTAAATAAGTTATATTTATTATATATATTTCAAGTAGTTAATATTTATTCTCGTAATACATTATAATTATTAATATATAGTAAATACTTATTAAAGAAATTTAATAATATAATATTTATCCTTCATTAATGTATTAATAATAGAAATTCACATTAGGGTTATGATAAATACATATTTGTATATTAATTTATATAAATTTATATATAGTTTAGTTAATTTCATTTTAGTGATAAAAATATAGTGATATGACATTTTAATATAGTTGTATTATATGTAGTAATTATATTTTTACGTATTTAATATTTATTTAATAATATAATAATAATAATAATAATAATAAAGAGTTGTAAATAATAATAATAATCATATTAATAATGATAATAATAATAATAATTATATTTGCTAATGATAATAATAATAAGTTGTATTATTTTTATAACTATAATAACTTTAATAATTTTAGTGATACTGATAATAATACTAGTAATGTTAATAATAATATTAGTAATATTATTGATGTTAATAATAATTAATACTAATGATAACATTATTTAATAATAATGATAATTTTTAATAAAAATGATGACTTCAATAATAATAATAATAATTTTATTAATAATATTAATGCTAATAATTATAATAATGGTTTTAATAATAATACTAATATTAATCTAAGTGATAATAATGATAATTTTATCTAAATCATAATCTTAACAGTATCATGATACTTATTTTTATTATTTCATAATCATCTTATTTAATAGCTTAGTCCTCTTTTATATCCTACTCATAATCATATCATTAATGATACTCATAATAATAATACTAATTAGATGGTGATAATACTAGTTATAATGGTAATGGTACTAATTATAATAATTAATAATAATAATAATAATACTAAAATCTTAATAACGATGATAATACTACTAATGATCTTAGTGATAATAACAATAGTAATAATAATGATAATAATACTAATGCTAATAATAATAGTAGTAACAATAATACTAATACTAATAACACTAATAATAAAATTAGGTAATGAAAATGAGACTGTACTCACGTATCAATATTGTGGTTCAATATTGCAGGAAAGTACGCAAACGCAACGGAAATGATAAACACTAGTTTGACCTCACGAATAATATCCCCGAACAATACCCATAACCTCCATAGCTATAACCCATAATTTCCTTAGCTCTATCCCGCTTAAAACCCGTTTTGAAAATCACACGCTCATGACCTCGTCGTAATATTTTATGTATAATACTAATAATAACGCTACCTAATAATACTAATATCAATAGTAATAAGATTAATATTAATAATCTTAATATTAATAATAATAATATTAATAATATATATTTATTTATTTATTTGAGCGAAGTCTGTGAAGAAATGAATCAGAAACCGCAATTCGTTCAATTTATAAGAGATGTGGCCTGCACCTAACCCCCATGCGATCGCATGGGGACCAAGGCATAAGCCCATGCGATCGCATGGCTGCCTTGTCCTGCTCATCTTTGAGCAATTCATGTTGCCGACACTCTTTTATATATATATATATATATATATATATATATATATATATATATATATATATATATATATATATATATATATATATATATATATAATCTATATAATTATTTATATATTATATAATATTCACGTGCATAGTTGACTTGTAATTTTTATTCCGATGAATTGTACGTTGTCACTCGACTTATGGTTTTTCAAACGTCCTTTCGTACGCTGAGAAAACTTGTACTTTACGTTTCGCGACGTGTACCTTTATCAATAATTAGACTTATTCACCAATAAATTATATTACTTGAGATGTAACTTATACATTTGAGTGTTTTAGTCATTCGCTTCTTTAAATCATCGTCTTGTTATTTATTAATAAAAATATTATTTTAAATCAAATCATTTTATGACTAAGTAAATATTATATTTTATCACTTCGTAAAATAGATGTATATATATATATATATATATTCATTTAAAAATATAAATTTGTACATATTATAAATAATTGAAATATTTATTTAATAATATAATATTTAATTTTTCAAAACTAATTATATTAGAACTCATTTTAAAGGTTGTAATAAATAGACATCGTTATTTCATAAAACGTTTTAGGAAAGTAAAATTACATATAAAGTATAACGGTTTTCATGTTTTATAGTTTGTTCATGAATCGAAGGGTAAAATCCAATGAATAAATAAATGTATGAAATCATTTTAATGTAACACGTCAATTTGCTTATCTTGTCGTCATCCTTTATCTAAATTATTTACTCTCTATGTTCTTCCTATTAAATATTATGGAAGCTAAATAATTAACACATCAAAAGATATGAGGAAATTGATGCAAAGCATGCATTGTAAAATATGCATGAATCTCCACTAACATTGTCTAACTTCCTTTATTTGACACTTTGTTCTCACTTGTAGATCACTTTACCATTTATTCCGAATATTGTTAAAAAGGAAAGATTTCTTAAATCAATGTGGACCTCACAACAGAGAGCCATACTCATATCACAACATTTATGAGATTTATAAATGTTAAAATATCTTCTAGTTTAATCGTTTGGTATTATCTTTTAACTCCGTAGTTAAATATATCAAATAGATATTCAAACCAATAAGTCTAATGTACAGTATTATACATTTAATACTTCGTTAACGTTTTTAAGTTATCATAAATATATATATATATATATATATATATATATATATATATATATATATATATATATATATATATATATATATATATTAATATATATGTATCTATTTACATATACTTGTTTGTGAATCGTCGAGATCAATCGAAGGGTAATTAAATAGTTCAAAAATTTTGAGACTCAACATTACAAACTTTGCTTATCGTGTCGGAAACATTAATCATTAAAAGATTAAGTTTAAATTTGTTCGTAAATTTCCGGGCCGTCACAGTACCTACCCGTTAAAGAAATTTCTTCCCGAAATTTGAGTGGGATCATCATGGCTGACAATAAGTATGTTTTTATGACGAATACGAGTTGAAGACTTGAGTTTTATCATCAGTGAGTAGTATGGATAACACAAATCGTTTATGTGAAGAGTACGAGTGAAGTATCACAAAAGAGTGAAATAGAGATTCGTCGTAACTTTTGACGTATTAACCATTGATTTTTGAAATTCAAGGGATTTAAAAGAAATCTTCATAATCTATATAAGATTTGATTCTTTGGAATTAAGGAAATGATAATCCTCCTTAATTAAATGCGGTAATCTGTCTTGATTGTTATGTCTGATACTTCGCTATAAATTAACCTCTTCCGTCTCATTTTTTTCTCCACCTATATACTTTCTTCCTTAATTCATACTTCCAAAAGATTATGAAAATGCTTAATCCAATTTTGATTCTTGATATTTTCTTGGCTATCGTATCCTTCATTCTTCTGTTTCATATGTCACTGGAGGAATTTATTTTCTTCTACTATTACCTTGGGGGTTATAGTGTTTTTAATTCTCCCGTGTCTTTATATTGCTATACGCATTGATATACACGGTTTGTAATTTATGTGTTGTTGTCGAACTTTATATTTTCCCTTATTTTTCGAAGCTCCATTCTTTTGTTTATCTTCCCGACTTTAAGTAAAGCAAAAGACGTCTCAGATTCGTAGATTTAATCTTTGAATTTTTGAATGATCATGGCTAATGTTCTAAGAAGGAAATGGTAATAGTATGATCTGACTTGTTAAATTACCAGAAAATTCGGGAAAGATAGAACTATCAAGAAATTATGTTCTTGATATGTTTAGAGGTTAGATAGAATGAAAGAGTCGTGTACATGGCACATGATGATTGTAAGGTCTGTGAGTCATCATGTTCCATTAAAAATTTAGCATGACTTACTGTAATACAATCATGTTGGCCAGGCGTCATTATATTATACTTACTCATGCTTCAATTCCCTATACTTCTCCAAAAGCATTCATAATTTAAACTCAAATTTTACAGAAGGATAGAAACTAATACAGTTTCTTTTATAATGTAACATTGATAGCACGAGGAGATAAGTGATTTCAGACAAGAATAATTATGGAGGTATCTTCAGAAATATTGAGGATATTTATACTTAAAGATACGATGATATCTTAGAATTTCTAAGATCGAAGGATAATGAAGAAGATTTGTCCGCAAAGGTTTAGAGTAAGGAGCAAGGTATTCGCTAAAGACTTCAGCAGACACTGAATCATTTGGATTCTTTGAAGGCAGATTTAGTCTTTGTGATTTGTCCACAGCCTCCTTCATGGTTTGCTCACTCCGTTTTTCAGTACCAAATTTTTCTCTTTTTCTGAGCTTCTTCAACACAATACTCTTTATCATCAAACTTTCGACTGTTAAATTCGTTTACAGTTTTTGCTGCTTCATCATCATTTTCCAAAAATTCAGAGAACTAATTCGCAGTTTGGGGTGCTTTTCAGAAATTCACAATTGAGGTACATAAGTCTAGGAGATAGATGTTATATGTATATATATAACTGTTGATGTAGAATCGCTGCGAAATTCGAGAATAATGATTGAAGCGTTTTGGTATGGCAACTACCGTTACAAGATGCAGATGTGTACATGTTAGGGTTTCAATGAATAAATATAGTGATTTTTCGGAAAGTCAAAGATCAATGAAGTTGATGGTAAGTTTACTGCTAATGTGGTGGGATATAAAAGGTTCCCTGGTAACGACGATGAAGGGGCAAACGTATATATCAAATTTATAATAAGGCTCATTCGAATAAAAAGTCGAAGTTGATTTGATGAAGGTGTGACAAAACTGGCTACCTTGAAAGGAATTTGCAAAGTTATTTTCGGTAATAATAACGCCAAAGGATCTGACACAGATACGTGTTAAACTATTACTTAGGTTTCGAGAGTTTTCCCAGGTGCATAACTATTATGTCTAAATCTTCTTTTCATAAATAACGTGTGGTTGGATCATCCTCTTGATTATTTCTAACTTAAGGTGTTTTCAAGAATCATGAAGGGTTTGAACGTAGATTGTGATCGTCAATATACATATGATGTTCTAGAATTTTGAATGATACAAATATTTTTCTGGGTTTTATGAATAGATGTGATGTTCTAGCACAGTTTTGAAGTCAAGTATAGCTTTGAAAAATGTAGGAATCTAAGAGTGATATCTTCTGTTAAATCTTGACTTGGATTCTGATATGTTAAAATCAGAATATGTAATCGAATTTGTGGTTGTTATGATTCTTATGGAAGAATGTATATCGCTGTAAATGTAGTGAGTATAGTTAATGATCTTTGAATCAAAATTGAAGAATGTACAGTGTAACATATTAATTGTGAACTTATATATTTTCCGGGTATTACCTACCCGTTAAATAATAAAAAAATATTTCACAAATAATATTTTGTACTAAAGAATTTTTATTACAGTCTTTATGAAAATATATGTATGTATATTTTCTCAGGATGTAATACGGATTTAATGAGTTAATGTACTATTAAACTCATTTGCTTTTCGGCTGGATCTATAAATGAATAATCTCTAAAACTTTAGAAATTACGTAATCTTCGCGGATTATTTCTTCAACGTAAATGAAATTATGAATCAATAATTCATTATTCATTTTTATTGATATTTCCTCAGTGAATGATGTTGGTGCTCGTGGAATTCTTGTGAACTTTGCAAGATATGAATGATATTTTCTAAGGAGTCTCGAGTACATCGAAAATGAAGGTGTAACATCAAACAAGTATTAGAATAATACACTTGGTTTATTATGAAATGGAATTCGTTGAGTTTAAGTAGAGATTATAGTTAACGATTGTTAAGTCGTTAACGAAGATTGTACATCATAGCATATCAGTAACATGAACTAACCGAGTAGTACCTACCAGTTAAGATTCACACGTAATAGCTTAGTACGAAAAGATTTATTATGGTTTCAATATTTATATATATAAGATATACATATAAATTCTTCAGAGGGAATGAGTTAATAATTCATAACTCGTTGATATAATATACTCGTTGTTGATTCGTGATGATGTCCGCTGTGATTATGGAACTGGCAAAGATTATGATGATGCAGGTGCTGCTGGTGCTGCTGGTGCTGCTGGTGCTGCTGATGCTGACGGTACTGCTGGTGCTGATTGTATAACAACTCTAGTTTGTAACGCACGCACCATTCCTGTCAGGGATTCTACTCTTCCTTCTATCATTTCGGTCCACTCGTCTGATTTATGGTTAAGGCTAGAATAGATAATCTCTAAGACTTTAGAGATTACATAATCGCCGCAGAATATTTCTTCAATGAAGTTATGAATCAATACTTCATCGGTTATTGTTGTTGGTACTCCTTGGTATCTACGATGCGTATGACGTTGATGCTCGGGGTACAGATTGTGATGTTGAGGTGTGGGATGCGAACGTTGTTGTTGGTGGTAGTAATGGTACTGTTGGTGTTGATGATGGTAGTATTGTTGATGCCGGTGATGCTACTGGTGCTTGTGGTATTGAGGCTTGCGATGTGGATGTTGTTGGTGGTGATGGTGTTGCTAGTACTTGTAATCTTTGCACCATATTCTCCAAAGCCACTACTCGAGCGCGAAGCTCGTTGACTTCTTCTATTACACCGGGAT
This sequence comes from Rutidosis leptorrhynchoides, assembly GCF_046630445.1. Taxonomy (NCBI): domain Eukaryota; kingdom Viridiplantae; phylum Streptophyta; class Magnoliopsida; order Asterales; family Asteraceae; genus Rutidosis; species Rutidosis leptorrhynchoides. The sequence continues at coordinate 119,787,751 of NC_092341.1, forward strand.
GATTGGCAGTTTGGACGAGCGGATGAATAAGATTTAGAATAGTAGATATTACGTAATCGTTGCGAGCTATTCTGAAAATGAGGGTGAAAATGGTCTTACGGATTGGTTCGCAGTAAGTGCTTCAGGTTCTTCGCCCAGAGGGAAATGTGGTGGATGGAAGGGATCACCTTCTTCTTGTCTCCAATGATTAAGTAGATTACGAACCCATCTCTAATTCATCCAGAATAGATGATGGATAATTGGTTGATCCATTCCGGTTACGCTGCTTTCGGAGCTCAGGTAGAAATCCATATCGGAATAGCTGTCAGAATCCGAGTAATTTGAACTATTTGTGGGATCCATCTTTACGATTAGAGAAATGATTTTTGATATGAAGCAGATTATAGGACTTAGATTGGTATTTTTCAATACATAACTTACATATGTATATATAATACCAAAATCCCATAAATTATGGAGGAATCTTTGGAAGATGTCAGGAAAACTTTATAGTAACAGATATGCTAAGATATGAATTCGACTGTACACTATCTATGCAATAAATGCAGGAAAACGTGTCTAGACTTAAGAATGATAAGCATGTAATTTCCGACAAGAAATGATAAGCAAAACTTTTTGACATGCAACTAAGGTCGAAGTCCAGACCCACTAATGCATCCTAACAACTATCAGTTAGACACACTAATGCAAGACCTGGTTCGCTAAGACCACCGCTCTGATACCAACTGAAAGGACCCGTTCATACCGATTATAAACGATTCACATTAGTTGATTTCATTGCGAGGTATTGACCTCTATATGATACGTTTTACAAACATTGCATTCGTTTTTAAAAGACAAACTTTCATTACAACGAAAGTTGACAGTTATGTATACCATTTCATAATATATCCAAACTATAAATGACTTAATCTGTCATTCACTTAATAATAATCTTTTTGAACTCAACGACTCGAATGCAACATCTTTGAAATATGCCATGAAGGGCTCCAAGTAATATCTTTAAAATGAGCAAATGTACAGCGGAAGATTTCTTTCATACATGAGAATAAACATGCTTAAAAGTGTCAACTAAAAGGTTGGTGAGTTCATTAGTTTTTCATAGCAATCATTTCTGAATTTTAATAGACCACAAGATTTTATTTTCATGAACGTACAGGAATAACCATTTGTAAAAATCATTCATATGATGAATTGCCTGGTATCCGACATTAACAAAAAATGCATATAGAATATCCCCAAATGTATAGGAATAACCATCTGTATATACAAGTATCATCTTTATAACAATCGAAGTACTAAAGCATTCCATTTTCCAGAATGGGGGGTGTTAGTGCCCATAGATCTATCTTTAGGATTCGCGTCAATTAGGGTGTCTGTTCCCTAATTATTAGGTTACCAAGAAAGGAACGATATTCGGTATAACAATTCTATCATAGAATGTAGTTAAGTACTTGTGTCTATTTCGTCAAACATTTATAGAAGCAGCGCATGTATTCTCAGTCCCAAAATATATATAAAAAGGGAGTAATGAAACTCACGATACTATATTTCATAGCAATTATGCATATGAAGACACTGAACAAGTGCAGGGTTGGCCTCGAATTCACGAACCTATATCTGTTATATATATATATTAAAACATGTAACAAGTTCGTATATTAATATTATTAATATACTTTTTATATTTAATGATTCGTATGTTATATTAAATAAGTTATATTTATTTTATATATTTCAAGTAGTTAATATTTATTCTCGTAATAAATTATAATTATTGATATAGTAAATACTTATTAAAGTAATTTAATAATATAATATTTATCCTTCATTAATGTATTAATAATAGAAATTCGTATTAGGGTTATGATAAATACATATTTGTATATTAATTTATATAAATTTATATATAGTTTAGTTAATATCATTTTAGTGATAAAAATATAGTGATATAACATATTAATATAGTTGTATTATATGTAGTAATTATATTTTTACGTATTTAATATTTATTTAATAATATAATAATAATAATAATAATAATAATAATAATAATAAAGAGTTGTAAATAATAATAATAATCATATTAATAATGATAATAATAATAATTATATTTGCTAATGATAATAATAATAAGTTGTATTATTTTTATAACTATAATAAATTTAATAATTTTAGTGATACTGATAATACTAGTAATGTTAATAATAATATTAGTAATATTATTGATGTTAATAATAATTAATACTAATGATAACATTATTTAATAATAATGATAATTTTTAATAAAAATGATGATTTCAATAATAATAATAATAATTTTAGTAATAATATAAATGATAATAATTATAATAATTATTTTAATAATAATACTAATATTAATGTAAGTGATAATAATGATAATTTTATCTAAATCATAATCTTAACAGTATCATGATACTTATTTTTATTATTTCATAATCATCTTATTTAATAGCTCTTAGTCCTCTTTTATATCCTACTCATAATCATATCAATAATGATACTCATAATAATAATAATACTAATTAGATGGTGATAATACTAGTTATAATGATAATTGTACTAATTATAATAATAATAATAATAATAATACTAAAATCTTAATAACGATGATAATACTACTAATGATCTTAGTGATAATACTAATAATAATAATAATAATGATAATAATACTAATGCTAATAATAATAGTAGTAACAATAATACTAATACTAATAACACTAATAATAAAATTAGGTAATGAAAATGGGACTGTACTCACGTATCAATATTGTGGTTCAATATTGCAGGAAAGTACGCGAATGCAGCGGAAATGATAAACACTAGTTTGACCTCACGAACAATATCCCCGAACAATACCCATAACCTCCAAAGCTAAAACCCATAATTTCCTTAGCTCAATTGAAATGTCCCGTTCATATTGATTATAAACGTTCCATATTAATTGATTTCGTTGCGAGGTTTTGACCTCTATATGAGACGTTTTTCAAAGACTGCATTCATTTTTAAAACAACCATAACCTTTATTTTATCAATAAAGGTTTCAAAAGCATTACGTAGATTATCAAATAATGATAATCTAAAATATACTGTTTATACATGACCATTACATAATGGTTTACAATAGAAATATATTACATCGACATATGTTTCTTGAATGCAGTTTTTACATAATATCATACAAACATGGACTCCAAATCTTGTTCTTATTTTAGTATGCAACAGTGGAAGCTCTTAATATTCACCTGAGAATAAACATGCTTTAAACGTCAACAAAAATGTTGGTGAGTTATAGGTTTAACCTATATATATCAAATCGTAACAATAGACCACAAGATTTCATATTTCAATATACATCCCATACATAGAGATAAAAATCATTCATATGGTGAACACCTGGTAACCGACATTAACAAGATGCATATATAAGAATATCCCCATCATTCCGGGACACCCTTCGGACATGATATAAATTTCGAAGTACTAAAGCATCCGGTACCTTGGATGGGGTTTGTTAGTCCCAATAGATCTATCTTTAGGATTCACGTCAATTAGGGTGTCTGTTCCTTAATTCTTAGATTACCAGACTTAATAAAAAGGGGCATATTCGATTTCGATAATTCAACCATAGAATGTAGTTTCACGTACTTGTGTCTATTTTGTAAATCATTTATAAAACCTGCATGTATTCTCATCCCAAAAATATTAGATTTTAAAAGTGGGACTATAACTCACTTTCACAGATTTTTACTTCGTCGGGAAGTAAGACTTGGCCCCTGGTCGATTCACGAACCTATAACAAATATGCACATATATATCAAAGTATGTTCAAAATATATTTACAACATTTTTAATACGTTTTAATGTTTTAAGTTTATTAAGTCAGCTGTCCACGTTAGTAACCTACAACTAGTTGTCCACAATTAGATGTACATAAAATAAATCGATATATATTATCTTGAATCAATCCACGACCCAGTGTATACACGTCTCAGGTTAGATCACAACTCAAAGTATATATATTTTTGGAATCAACCTCAACCCTGTATAGCTAACTCCAACATTACTACATATAGAGTGTCTATGGTTGTTCCAAATAATATATATACATGGGTCGATATGATATGTCAAAACATTTGCATACGTGTCTATGGTATCCCAAGATTACATAATATATTAGAATACATGTATAATACAATATAAGTTAGCTAGGATATGATTTGTATAGATTTGTTAAACATTTCCCGTAGCTAAAATAATCAAAAATATCCAATGTTGTTTTACCCATAACTTCTTCATTTTAAATCCGTTTTGAGTGAATCCAATTGCTATGGTTTCATATTAAATTTAAGTTTATGAATATATACAGAAAAAATATAAGTTTGTAGTTGGAATTACAGGTTTCAAGTCGTTTTTGTAAAGGTAGTCATTTTAGTCGAAAGAACGACGTCTAGATGACCATTTTAGAAAACATACTTTCACTTTGAGTTTAACCATGATTTTTGGATATAGTTTCATGTTCATAAGAAAAATCATTTTCCCAGAAGAACAACTTTTAAATCAAAGTTTATCATAGTTTTTAATTAACTAACCCAAAATAGCCCGCGGTGTTACTACGACGGCGTATGTCCGGTTTTACAGTGTTCTTCGTGTTTTCAGGTTTTAAATCATTAAGTTAGCATACAATATAGATATAGAACATGTGTTTAGTTGATTTTAAAAGTCAAGTTAGAAGGATTAACTTTTGTTTGCGAACAAGTTTAGAATTAACTAAACTATGTTCTAGTGATTACAAGTTTAAACCTTCGAATAAGATAGCTTTATATGTATGAATCGAATGATGTTATGAACATCATTACTACCTCATGTTTTCTGGATAAAGCTACTGGAAATGAGAAAAATGGATCTAGCTTCAAAGGATCCTTGGATGGCTTGAAAGTTCTTGAAGCATAATCATGACACGAAAACAAGTTCAAGTAAGATTTCCACTCGAAATAAGATTGTTATAGTTATAGAAATTGAATCAAAGTTTGAATATGAGTATTAAATTGTATTAGAAAGATATCTTACTGTAAATAATAAAGATTTCTTGAGGTTGGATGATCACTCTACAAGATTGGAAGTAAGCTAGCAAACTTGGAAGTATTCTTGATTTTATGAAACTAGAACTTGTAGAATTTATGAAGAACACTTAGAACTTGAAGATAGAACTTGAGAGAGATTAATTAGATGAAGAAAATTGAAGAATAAAAGTGTTTGTAGGTGTTTTTGGTCGTTGGTATATGGATTAGATATAAAGGATGTGTAATTTTGTTTACATATAAATAAGTCATGAATGATTACTCATATTTTAGTAATTTTAAGAGATATTTCATGCTAGTTGCCAAATGATGGTTCCCACATGTGTTAGGTGACTCACATGGGATGCTAAGAGATGATAATTGGAGTGTATATACCAATAGTACATACATCTAAAAGCTGTGTATTGTACGAGTACGAATACGGGTGCATACGAGTAGAATTGTTGATGAAACTGAACGAGGATGTAATTGTAAGCATTTTTGTTAAGTATAAGTATTTTGATAAGTGTATTAAAATCTTTCAAAATTGTATGAATACATATTAAAACACTACATGTATATACATTTTAACTGAGTCGTTAAGTCATCGTTAGTCATTACATGTAAGTGTTGTTTTGAAACCTTTAGGTTAACGATCTTGTTAAATATTGTTAACCCATTGTTTATTAAATCAAATGAGATGTTAAATTATTACATTATCATGATATCATGATGTATTAATATATCTTAATATGATATATATACATTAAATGTCGTTACAACGATAATCGTTACATATATGTCTCGTTTCAAAATCATTAAGTTAGTAGTCTTGTTTTTACATATGTAGTTCATTGTTAATATACTTAATGATATGTTTACTTATCATAATATCATGTTAACTATATATATATCCATATATATGTCATCATATAGTTTTTACAAGTTTTAACGTTCGTGAATCGCCGGTCAACTTGGGTGGTCAATTGTCTATATGAAACCTATTTCAATTAATCAAGTCTTAACAAGTTTGATTGCTTAACATGTTGGAAACATTTAATCATGTAAATATCAATTTCATTTAATATATAAAAACATGGAAAAGTTCGGGTCACTACAGTATCTACCCGTTAAATAAATTTCGTCCCGAAATTTTAAGCTGTTGAAAGTGTTGACGAATCTTCTGGAAATAGATGCGGGTATTTCTTCTTCATCTGATTTTCCTGCTCCCAGGTGAACTCGGGTCCTCGACGAGCATTCCATTGAACCTTAACAATCGGTATCTTATTTTGTTTAAGTCTCTTAACCTCACGATCCATTATTTCGACGGGTTCTTCAATGAATTGAAGTTTTTCATTGATTTGGATTTCGTCCAACGGAATAGTGAGATCTGTGACGACCCGGGAATTTCTGACCAAATTTAAACTTAATCTTCATATGATTTCGATACGATAAGCAAAGTCTGTAATGTTGAGTCTCGAAAATTTTGAAACGATGTTCATATATTCAATTGACCTTCGACTGCTCTCGACGATTCACGAACAATTAATTAGATATGTATGTTTGTATATATAAATAATAATTCGAAATATTATTTAAAGTATTATATGTTGTTGTTATTAAAAATTAATAAAATAAAATATAGGATATTATAATAATTATTATTTAAAATATATCTCTATATATAAATAAAGTATATTAAAAATAAATATTAAATGATTGTAATACTCGTTTGATGTTCCGATTGATATTAATAAAGTTGAATGAATTTATATTATTTTAAAATAAACGTTAATCCGAAAATAAGTAATATAAATTATAGACTTTTTAGAAATGTATTTATGATCTATTTATTATTTTTAAAAACTTTTTATATTTTACCCAGGCTCGAGCACGGACAGTTGATGTAAAATTTTATTTAATAAATAAATGACTATTTTTATAAAATAATGATTAGAATAAATAAAGATGTTTAATATAAAAATTTGGGACTTTTCTGTGTACTTTTATCTATTATTAACGGAGCACGAATTTCACTCCGTGAATGAAATAGTAGACGACGGCTAAATTATTCACACGTTTATATTTTAAATTATTATATAATTATTATTATTTTATTATTTTTTTAATTATGTTTTCAGTTGATTGAACCTCTAACTGAAATTGAAATTTAGTGAAAGGTTATCCGTGGTACTTGAAAAGATTTTACTGTTCTCATTTGTTTTCACCTCCACTAACACAAATTAATTGATTTACTTTTTCTTGATTCTTTTCATAAGTCACTATCTATCTTAAATATATATTTATATATACATACACATGATACTGCAAATCCACTCCCACCACACTTTTAAAATCTCTCTCTGCATATCTTGATTCCATCAAAAACTCATATAAACCACAACTCTACTACACATTACATACATATACATGCATTACACGAATTCTGTTTAGTTTAAAACCATCACCAACACCATATCTATATTGATATATTTTCCTTTCTATCCTACTTCAAAAATCAACCCATCGACCACCATCTATAAACATGTTTCTGTTTCTGTTTGAGAACACCACGGTATACTACCACGTAACTACTGTTGCAACCATCGAATCACACCACCAAGACATCATTGCTGCTACCGCTGTACTACTTTCTGTTTCTATTTCTGTTTTAACCCGAAACCACATGCCACCTTCAACTTTAACCATCACCTTCAAAGAACACCAACACAAACCACCATAAGTTAATGTTAGTTTTGCTGTTTCGTAATGTCACCTGCAAACCAACCCCAAAATCCCTTGTTCTTGAACGTTATTGCTACAAATCTTTTGATTCTACCTCAAAGCCAAAACCCACTTCCTTTCTACTGCTACGCTTCTTTGTTTCTGCTTCTATTCCCGTTTCCTGTCAAGCAAAGACCCAACCAAAACACCCCATCGATCAGTCTACACCACAAGTTGAACACCACCTATCCAACTACTCTCTTTTTAATTGTTGTTGTGCAACCGAGACCCAAGCTGCTACTCTTCTCCTAATAGACACATGAACCCAATGGTGTACTAATACTATTCGAACCCAATTGCTGTTTTAACCGGTACTCTCTTTGTTCTATTCACGACCAACCCTCAAAACCCACCTGACAAACTGATGCTGCTACGTTAGGTAACTTTCTGTTTTCTTGTCAAGATAACCACTATAACTGCTAAATTTCGTTCCTGTTTTCCTGCTTAAATCATAATAAACCACACCAACTAAATTAATATATAAATGTCGCTACTATACGATTACTTCTACTGCTCCCTGTTGTTCTATTTTATGTTTCAGTGATAAACAATTGAACCAAACAAATAGACTATATCATAATAAATCTGAATGAGTTAATTACTAATTTACAATGAATGAAGATGGTTGATAAATATAAATATATATATATATATATATATATATATATATATATATATATATATATATATATATATATATATATATATAAATTTATATAAATAAGTAAGTAAATAAAGAACAAGAACACCTTTTACCTAATTGATCAATTACTAGACCGATCATAATCAATTGATGATGAATTGATGAAGTCACTCTTATCACACGCCACAGTGTTCAATTTTTCTCCCTTGTATGAACAGACATCAACCGAACACCTGCTTCGACTTTTTTGTTGACTCGATAATGATGACGATTAAGACGATTAAACGATGATGATGATACATAGATGGTCGACTATATTTCAATGATTGTTGATTGATTGATTGAAGAATCGAAGGCCATGAATCGTGAGATTCTCCTGCGTTTTGATTCTGCTTCTTCGAATTACTTTGAGCCGACATCGAAACCCCCATTTCCTTTTTTAGGTATAAATACAGATATAAATATAATTATAATTATTATTATTATTATTAATATATTTTTATTATTACTAATATATTATATTATACTAATTTTTTATTATTAATGTTTTTATAATTATTAAAAATTATTGTTATTATATATTGTATAACAAATAATACGAATATCATCAATTTTATCATTTATAAGTATTATTAGGATTTTATTATAATTAAGAATTATTATTATTTATTATTATTATTATTATTATTATTATTATTATTATTATTATTATTATTATCATTTTTATTAAAAGTATCATATTAATTAAGGTTCTCAAGTTATTATTATCATTAATATTAGTATTATTATTTATATTATTACGAGTATTATTATTAATATGTATTTACTAAAATCAATATTATAACTATCATTAAAAGTAAAAATTATTATTTTTACAAGTATTATTATTAATATCGGTTTTATTATCACTAATAGAGTTATTATTAACATAAGTATATTATTAATATTATTATCATTATTTTTACTAATATTAACTTAGTATAATATGAACTACCGTTTTGATAAACAAATGAAATATATAAATCTATATATCTAACACATTTAACATAACAAAATATTTTATTATATAAAAAGAATATATGAAATATAAATATACTATTAATATAAAATAATATCAATAATAGGTTGTATATATATATATATATATATATATATATATATATATATATATATATATATATATATATATATATATATATATATATATATAAACTTTACGATTATGTGTATTGATATATATATATATATATATATATATACACAAATGATATAGGTTCGTGAATTCGAGGCCAACCCTATACTTGTTCAATGTCGTTCTATGTATTTTTACTACAAAATACAGTATGGTGAGTTTCATTAATCCCTTTTTAAATGCTTTTGCAATATATATTTTTGGGACTGAGAATACATGCGCTGTTTTTTATAACTGTTTTACGAAATAGACACAAGTAATTGAAACTACATTATATGGTTGAATGATCGAAATCGAATATGCCCCTTTTTATTAAGTCTGGTAATCTAAGAATTAGGGAACAGACACCCTAATTGACGCGAACTCTAAAGATAGATCTATCGGGCCCAACAAGCCCCATCCGAAGTACCGGATGCTTTAGTACTTCAAAATTTATATCATGTCCAAAGGAGGATCCCGGAATGATGGGGATATTCTTATCTACAAATTGTGAATGTCGGTTACCAGGTGTTCAATCCATATGAATGATATTTTTGTCTCTATGCATGGGACGTATGTTTATGAGAAATGGAAATATGAAATCTTGTGGTCTATTAAAATTATGAAATGATTATTTATGTTAAACTAATGAACTCACCAACCTTTTGGTTGACACTCGAAAGCATGTTTATTCTCAGGTATGAAAGAAATCTTCCGCTGTGCATTAGCTCATATTAGAGACATTACTTGGAGTCATTCATGACATATTTCAAAAGACGTTGTATTCAATTCATTGAGTTTATCAAGATTATTATCAAGACATTTATAGTTTGATATATTATGAAATGGTATGCTTGCCGTCAACTTTCGATGTAATGAAAGTTTGTCTTTTCAAAAATGAACGCAATGTTTGTAAAAATGTATCATATAGAGGTCAAGTACCTCGCGATGTAATCAACTGTTGTGAATCGTTTATAATCGATATGGACATCGTCCGGATGGATTAGGACGGGTCTTCACAGTTGGTATCAGAGCGGTGGTCTTAGCGAACCAGGTCTGCATTAGTGTATCTAACTGATAAGTCATTATGATGCATTAGTTAGTCTGGACTCCGACCGTGTCTGCATGTCAAAAGTTTTGCTTATCATTTCGTTTCGAAAATTTCCTGCTTATCATTCTTAGGGAATCACTTACTTATCATTCTTAATATAGACATGTCTTACTGCCTCTATTGCATAGACAGTGTATAGATAAATTCATATCTTAGCGTATCTGTTATTGTTACCTTTGCCTGACAGCCCCCATAGATTCCTCTGTAACATATGGGATTTTAGTATTGTATATGCATATGTGAATTATGTATTGCAGGGTACTAATCTATATCCTATAATCTATTTCTTATCAAAAATCCTTCATCTGATCGTACGGGATGAATCCCTAAACCAGTTCGAGTCCCTCAGATTCCGATAGCTATTCCGATAGTTATTCCGACAGCTATTCTGACATAGATGTTCACCTAAGCTCCGAAAACAGCGTCATCGGCATGAATCAACCAATCAGCCATTATCAATTCATCTGATGGGTTCGTAGTCGACTTAATTAATGGAAACGCGCAAAAGGCAATCCCTTCCACCAACCGAATTCACCTCTTGACAATGAACCTGAAGCATTTACCGGCGAACCTGTTCGAGACACCATTTTCAGTCTCATTTCCTGGGTAACTTGACAAGATTATATCCTATCCACAATTCTGAACCTTATTCATCCGCTCGTTCCGACCGACAATCATCCTGGAGTAATAAGTCAACAAACTTCGCGCTCGAATAATCAATTCAGAGAATATGGTGCAAAATGTACCAGCTTCAGCAACATCACCGGCACCAACAGTACAATCAATAACAGCACCAGTACCATCAACAATCCATGCTTCAATATCATCATCTGTACTTTGAGTATGATCTTCGTTCGACATGTCGAATATGTAATCTCTAAAGTTTTAAAGATTATTTATTCTAGTTCCAACCGAAAAGCAAATGAGTTTAATATTATATTAACTCATTAAATCCATGAATACATCTGAAGAAAATATATATGTATATATGTTTTCATAAAGATTGTAATTAAAAATTCTCTTGTACAAACTGTTAATGGTGAAAATATTTTAACGGGTAGGTAATACCCGAGGACTATTTAAATTTCACATTAATAAGTTACATTGTACGTTCTTCGAATCTGTTTCAACAATCATATACTATCCTACTTACATCCACCGATATACAAATCCGTTCACCACAGAATAATCATATTCATCCAATTACATATTTGGATTTTGACCTATCAGAATCCAACAAGTGGCATAATGAAGAAATAATGGACACAATAAAAATTGATTAGAAACAGATTAATTAACAATATGAAATTCTATTAAGAATCCACGCTAACAAAATCCTAGCTAACTGTTCCTAGCTAACTGTTAATTCCGTATTACCATTTAATTATCGCAATTTATTTATCGCAGTTTATTTATCGCAATTTACATTCTCGCAATTTTATTTATCGTCATTTAATTTATGTTATTTACTTTACGCACTTTAATTATCGTCATTTAATTTCTGTTATTTATTTTACGCACTTTAAATATCGGGACACGTATACAAGGTTTTGACATATCATATCGACGCATCTATATATATTATTTGGAATCACCTTAGACACTCTATATGCAGTAATGATCGAGTTCTCTATACAGGGTTGAGGTTGATTCTCAAATAATATATATACTTTGAGTTGTGATCGAGTCTGAGACATGTACACGGGTCACGATATTTATTAATTAATTCGAATATTATATTAAACTATATATGAATTACTGGACTGTTACTGTGGACTATCAACTGTGGACTACCAACACTGGATAATTAAAATGAATTAAAATATTGATTATAACATATGAAACTAAACAATTCTTCAAGTTTGCCACTTGATTTCATTTTAAACCCCATTCGTATCATCACAATTACAATCTGCATTCAAACCTTTCATGATTCTTGAAAACACCTCAATCGATAGGATGAATCAACCGCACTTCATCTACGGGAGAAAAGATTGATGCATTTAGTTATGCATCTGAAAAACTTTCGGATACTGAGTAAACGTTTAACACATAGTTGTGATAATTCCTTTAGTGTTATTATTACCCAAAATAACTTGGTAATTCCTTTCAAAGTAGCAAATTTTGTCACAGCTCCAACAAATCAACTTCGACTTTTCGTTCGAAACAACCTTATTATCACCTTGATTTATATGTATGCTCTTTTATTGTTACCGGGGAACCTTTTATATTCCACCATATTACCGTCAGCGTTTAATCATCTAAAAAACCACAGTTCTCTTGAAATCACCTCAGATCGATAACCAATGATTCAGATATGGTAGCAGTAAATGTAGAAGAATCGGCAAGCAGTATTTTGAAAACTCACATCATATCTACATCAACAGTTATATGTATAACATTTATCTCTTAGAATAATAATCTTCCATTCTGAAATTCTGAAGAGCACCCAGTCTGCGAACCAATACTCTGAATTTTGAAAAGTTGAATGAAGCAACAAAAACTGTAAATGACCTTAATCATCGGAAGTCTGATGATAAAGAATAGAATGTTGGAAAAGCTCAGAAAAGTTGGAACTGGAAAACAGATTGAGCTAACCACGAAGGAGACCAAGGACAAATACAAGGACCAAACCCTATATTCAAAGGATTCAGGTAATTCTGGATCCGTTGAAATCTTTAGAGAATATCTTGCTCCGAAGTCATGTGAAAATCTTGAGGAAAATCTTTCTCCATCAACCATCGAACTTAGAAATTCCAAAATATCATCATCAATATCTTCGATATTTCTGAGGATATTTTCATAAATATTCTCGTCCGAAATTATATACCTCCTCGTGCTTCCTGTGTATCATTATAGTAGAAACATTCAATAGAAAATTTAGTACCGAAAAGCGGATTATGCGAAACTATGAAAGAAGCCGTGGACAAATCACAAAGAATAAGTTTGACTTCAAAGAATCTAAATGATTCAATGTCTGTTGAAGTCTTTAGCGAATATCTTGCTCGTTACTCTAAACCCTTGCAGACAATAGTCTCCATCATTCTCTGATCTTAGATATTCAAAGATATTATCGTATCTTTCATTATAAATATCCTCCATATTTCTGAAGATATTTTTATAATTATTCTTATCTGAAATTATTAATCTCTTCGTACTATCAGTGTTACATCATATAGAAACTGTTAGTTTCTATATTATGTAAACTTTTGAGTCTAAAATATGAATGTTTTTGAAGTAGTGTTGGGAACTGATGCACGAGTTAGTATAATATAATGACACTTGATCAACGTGATTATATTACAGTAAGTCATGCTGAGTTTCTAATGAAACGTGATGATGGTTCACAGTAGATCATACCGTCATCATGTGTCATGTTATATAACTCTTTCATTCTACTTAACTTCTGAACATATCAAGAAAATGTATTCTTGATGGATCTATCTTCCGTGATGTTGATAAATTTGAAAATCAAATCGTGCTTTCACGTTCTTTCCTGCTTAGAACATTATAATCATTCAAAACTCTATATCTACGAATTCTGGACCATTATTTGCTTGATTTAAAGTTGGGAAGAGAAAACAAAAGAATGAATCTCTGAAATAGAAATGGGAGGTATAAATCACAGCAAATAGGAGAGAGCATTAACTGTGAATGACAATGATTAATAAAAGACAGAAGCAGGGACTTTGAAATTTAAAGGAAAATATAAAGCCCTATAACAACACATAAATTACAAACCGTGTATGTCAATGTTTATCGAAACATAAAGACACGGGAGAATTAAAAACACTATAACCCCAAGGGTGAAGTAGAAGAAAGTAGATTCCCCTGGTGAAAGTTGGAAAAGGAGAATGATTGTAGCAATAGAAAGGAGAAGGACAAGGATCAGAACTGGATTAAGCAATTTCACAATCTTTTAGATGTATGAACTAAGAAAGAAAGTATAGGAATGGCGAGAATAATGGAACGGAAGAGTTTAATTTATAATGGAAATATCAGGTAGAGTAATCGAGGCAGATCACTGTATTTAATTATAGAGATCTTAATTTCCTTATTCGCTGAAGAATCAAATCTTTTAGATTTCGAAGATTTTCTTTGAATCCCTTGAATTCCGGAATTCAACCAAGACAACGTCAAAAGCTAAGACGCACCTTGTTTTCTAAATTCGACCATGACTAGTCAAAAGTTATGATGAAACATGTCTTTATCATTTCATTATTTAATGATACCTTCACTCGTACTCTTTACATAATCGAATTGAATTATCCATAATATTCAATAATGATAAAACTTAAATTTTCAGCTTGTAAGCGTCATGAAAACATATCTATTGTTAACCATGACCACCTCACTCAAATTTTGGGAGGAAATTTCTTTAACGGGTAGGTACTGTGACGACCCGGGAATTTCCGACCAAATTTAAACTTAATCTTCATATGATTTCTATACGATAAGCAAAGTCTGTAATGTTGAGTCTCGAAAATTTTGAAACGATGTTCATATATTCAATTGACCTTCGACTGCTCTCGACGATTCACGAACAATTAATTAGATATGTATGTTTGTATATATAAATAATAATTCGAAATATAATTTAAAGTATTATATGTTGTTGTTATTAAAATTTAATATAATAAAATATAGGATATTATAATAATTATTATTTAAAATATATCTCTATATATAAATAAAGTATATTAAAAATAAATATTAAATGATTGTAATACTCGTTTGATGTTCCGATTGATATTAAGAAAGTTGAATTCGAATTTATATTATTTTAAAATAAACGTTAATCTGAAAATAAGTAATATAAATTATAGACTTTTTAGAAATGTATTTATGATCTATTTATTATTTTTAAAAACTTTTTATATTTTACCCAGGCTCGAGCACGGACAGTTGATGTAAAATTTTATTTAATAAATAAATGACCGTTTTTATAAAATAATGATTAGAATAAATAAAGATGTTTAATATAAAAATTTGGGACTTTTCTGTGTACTTTTATCTATTATTAACGGAGCACGAATTTCACTCCGTGAATGAAATAGTAGACGACGGCTAAATTAATCACACGTTTATATTTTAAATTATTATATAATTATTATTATATTATTATTTTTTTTAATTATGTTTTCAGTTGATAGAACCTCTAACTGAAATTGAAATTTAGTGAAAGGTTATCCGTGGTACTTGAAAAGATTTTACTGTTCTCATTTGTTTTCACCTCCACTAACACAAATTAATTGATTTACTTTTTCTTGATTCTTTTCATAAGTCACTATCTATCTTAAATATATATTTATATATACATACACATGATACTGCAAATCCACTCCCACCACACTTTTAAAATCTCTCTCTGCATATCTTGATTCCATCAAAAACTCATATAAACCACAACTCTACTACACATTACATACATATACATGCATTACACGAATTCTGTTTAGTTTAAAACCATCACCAACACCATATCTATATTGATATATTTTCCTTTCTATCCTACTTCAAAAATCAACCCATCGACCACCATCTATAAACATGTTTCTGTTTCTGTTTGAGAACACCACGGTATACTACCACGTAACTACTGTTGAAACCATCGAATCACACCACCAAGACATCATTGCTGCTACCGTTGTACTACTTTCTGTTTCTATTTCTGTTTTAACCCGAAACCACATGCCACCTTCAACTTTAACCATCACCTTCAAAGAACACCAACACAAACCACCATAAGTTAATGTTAGTTTTGCTGTTTCGTAATGTCACCTGCAAACCAACCCCAAAATCCCTTGTTCTTAAACGTTATTGCTACAAATCTTTTGATTCTACCTCAAAGCCAAAACCCACTTCCTTTCTACTGCTACGCTTCTTTGTTTCTGCTTCTATTCCCGTTTCCTGTCAAGCAAAGACCCAACCAAAACACCCCATCGATCAGTCTACACCACAAGTTGAACACCACCTATCCAACTACTCTCTTTTTAATTGTTGTTGTGCAACCGAGACCCAAGCTGCTGCTCTTCTCCTAATAGACACATGAACCCAATGGTGTACTAATACTATTCGAACCCAATTGCTGTTTCAACCGGTACTCTCTTTGTTCGGTTTACGACCAACCCTCAAAACCCACCTGACAAACTGATGCTGCTACGCTAGGTAACTTTCTGTTTTCTTGTCAAGATAACCACTATAACTGCTAAATTTCGTTCATGTTTTCCTGCTTAAATCATAATAAACCACACCAACTAAATTAATATATAACTGTCGCTACTATACGATTACTTCTACTGCTCCCTATTGTTCTATTTTATGTTTCAGTGATAAACAATTGAACCAAACAAATAGACTATATCATAATAAATCTGAATGAGTTGATTACTAATTTACAATGAATGAAGATGGTTGATAAAATATATATATATATATATATATATATATATATATATATATATATATATATATATATATATATATATATATATAAGTAAGTAAATAAAGAACAAGAACACCTTTTACCTAATTGATCAATTACTAGACCGATCATAATCGATTGATGATGAATTGATGAAGTCTCTGTTATCACACGCCACAGTGTTCAATTTTCTCCCTTGTATGAACAGACATCAACCGAACACCTGCTTCGACTTTTCTGTTGACTCGATAATGATGACGATTAAGACGATTAAACGATGATGATGATACATAGATGGTCGATAATATTTCAATGATTGTTGATTGATTGATTGAAGAATCGAAGGCCATGAATCGTGAGATTCTCCTGCGTTTTGATTCTGCTTCTTCGAATTACTTTGAGCCGACATCGAAACCCCCATTTCCTTTTTTAGGAATAAATACAGATATAAATATAATTATAATTATTATTATTATTATTATTAATATATTTTTATTATTACTAATATATTATATTATACTAATTTTTTATTATTAATGTTTTTATAATTATTAAAAATTATTGTTATTATATATTGTATATCAAATAATACGAATATCATCATTTTTATCATTTATAAGTATTATTAGGATTTTATTATAATTAAGAATTATTATTATTTTTTATTTATTATTATTATTATTATTATTATTATTATTATTATTATTATTATTATTATTATTATTATTATCATTTTTATTAAAAGTATCATATTAATTAAGGTTCTCAAGTTATTATTATCATTAATATTAGTATTATTATTTATATTATTACGAGTATTATTATTAATATGTATTTACTAAAATCAATATTATAACTATCATTAACAGTAAAAATTATTATTTTTACAAGTATTATTATTAATATCGGTTTTATTATCACTAATAGAGTTATTATTAACATAAGTATATTATTAATATTATTATCATTATTTTTACTAATATTAACTTAGTATAATATGAACTACCGTTTTGATAAACAAATGAAATATATAAATCTATATATCTAACACATTTAACATAACAAAATATTTTATTATATAAAAAGAATATATGAAATATAAATATACTATTAATATAAAATAATATCAATAATAGGTTATATATATATATATATATATATATATATATATATATATATATATATATATATATATATATATATATATATATATATATATATATAACTTTACGATTATGTGTATTGATATATATATATACACAAATGATATAGGTTCGTGAATCCGAGGCCAACACTATACTTGTTCAATGTCGTTCTATGTATTTTTACTACAAAATACAGTATGGTGAGTTTCATTAATCTCTTTTTAAATGCTTTTGCAATATATATTTTTGGGACTGAGAATACATGCGCTGTTTTTTATAACTGTTTTACGAAATAGACACAAGTAATTGAAACTACATTATATGGTTGAATGATCAAAATCGAATATGCCCCTTTTTATTAAGTCTGGTAATCTATGAATTAGGGAACAGACACCCTAATTGACGCGAACTCTAAAGATAGATCTATCGGGCCCAACAAGCCCCATCCGAAGTACCGGATGCTTTAGTACTTCGAAATTTATATCATGTCTGAAGGAGGATCCCGGAATGATGGGGATATTCTTATATACAAATTGTGAATGTCGGTTACCAGGTGTTCAATCCATATGAATGATATTTTTGTCTCTATGCATGGGACGTATGTTTATGAGAAATGGAAATATGAAATCTTGTGGTCTATTAAAATTATGAAATGATTATTTATGTTAAACTAATGAACTCACCAATCTTTTGGTTGACACTCGAAAGCATGTTCATTCTCAGGTATGAAAGAAATCTTCCGCTGTGCATTAGCTCATATTAGAGACATTACTTGGAGTCATTCATGACATATTTCAAAAGACGTTGTATTTGAGTCATTGAGTTTATCAAGATTATTATCAAGACATTTATAGTTTGATATATTATGAAATGGTATGCTTGCCGTCAACTTTCGATGTAATGAAATTTTGTCTTTTCAAAAATGAACGCAATGTTTGTAAAAATGTATCATATAGAGGTCAAGTACCTCGCGATGTAATCAACTGTTGTGAATCGTTTATAATCGATATGGACATCGTTCGGATTGATTAGGACGGGTCTTCACAAGATCTTCTTTAGCAAAACATTTCTTCAAATTCGAGACGTGGAAAGTGTTATGTACATTCGCAAGTTGTTGAGGTAACTCAAGTCGGTAAGCTACTGGTCCGACACGATCAATAATCTTGAATGGTCCAATATACCTTGGATTTAATTTCCCCCGTTTACCAAATCGAACAACACCTTTCCAAGGTGCAACCTTAAGCATGACCATTTCTCCAATTTCAAATTCTATGTCTTTTCTTTTAATGTCGGCGTAGCTCTTTTGTCGACTTTGGGCGGTTTTCAACCGTTGTTGAATTTGGATGATCTTCTCGGTAGTTTCTTGTATTATCTCCGGACCCGTAATCTGTCTATCCCCCACTTCACTCTAACAAATTGGAGACCTGCACTTTCTACCATAAAGTGCTTCAAACGGCGCCATCTCAATGCTTGAATGATAGCTGTTGTTGTAGGAAAATTCTGCTAACGGTAGATGTCGATCCTAACTATTTCCGAAATCAATAACACATGCTCGTAGCATGTCTTCAAGCGTTTGTATCGTCCTTTCGCTCTGCCCATCAGTTTGTGGATGATAGGCAGTACTCATGTCTAGACGAGTTCCTAATGCTTGCTGTAATGTCTGCCAGAATCTTGAAATAAATCTGCCATCCCTATCAGAGATAATAGAGATTGGTATTCCATGTCTGGAGATGACTTCCTTCAAATACAGTCGTGCTAACTTCTCCATCTTGTCATCTTCTCTTATTGGCAGAAAGTGTGCTGACTTGGTGAGACAATCAACTATCACCCAAATAGTATCATAACCACTTGCAGTCCTTGGCAATTTAGTAATGAAATCCATGGTAATGTTTTTCCATTTCCATTCCGGGATTTCAGGTTGTTGTAGTAGACCTGATGGTTTCTGATGTTCAGCTTTGACCTTTGAACACGTCAAACATTCTCCTACATATTTAGCAATATCGGCTTTCATACCTGGCCACCAAAAATGTTTCTTAAGATACTTGTACATCTTTCCCGTTCCAGGATGTATTGAGTATCTGGTTTTATGAGCTTCTCTAAGTACCATTTCTCTCATATCTCCAAATTTTGGTACCCAAATTCTTTCAGCCCTATACCGGGTTCCGTCTTCCCGAATATTAAGATGCTTCTCCGATCCTTTGGGTATTTCATCCTTTAAATTTCCCTCTTTTAAAACTCCTTGTTGCGCCTCCTTTATTTGAGTAGTAAGGTTAGTGTGAATCATTATATTCATAGATTTTACTCGAATGGGTTCTCTGTCCTTTCTGCTCAAGGCGTCGGCTACAACATTTGCCTTCCCCGGGTGGTAATGAATCTCAAAGTCGTAATCATTCAACAATTCAATCCACCTACGCTGCCTCATATTCAGTTGTTTCTGATTAAATATGTGTTGAAGACTTTTGTGGTCGGTATATATAATACTTTTGACCCCATATAAGTAGTGCCTCCAAGTCTTTAATGCAAAAACAACCGCGCCTAATTCCAAATCATGCGTCGTATAATTTTGCTTGTGAATCTTCAATTGTCTAGACGCATAAGCAATCACCTTCGTCCGTTGTATTAATACATAACCGAGACCTTGCTTTGATGCGTCACAATAAATCACAAAATCATCATTCCCTTCAGGCAATGACAATATAGGTGCCGTAGTTAGCTTTTTCTTCAATAATTGAAACGCCTTCTCTTGTTCATCCTTCCATTCAAATTTCTTCCCTTTATGCGTTAATGCAGTCAAGGGTTTTGCTATTTTGGAGAAATCTTGGATGAATCTTCTGTAGTAACCAGCCAATCCTAAAAATTAACGTATATGCTTCGGAGTTTTTGGGGTTTCCCACTTTTCAACGGTTTCGATCTTTGCTGGGTCCACCTGGATACCTTCTTTGTTCACTATGTGACCGAGGAATTGAACTTCTTCCAACCAAAATACACACTTTGAAAACTTAGCGTACAGTTTTTCTTTCCTCAATACTTCTAGCACTTTTCTCAAATGTTCTTCGTGCTCTTGATCATTCTTTGATTAAATAAGTATGTCATCGATGAAAACAATGACAAACTTGTCAAGATATGGCCCACACACTCGGTTCATAAGGTCCATGAACACAGCTGGTGCGTTAGTCAATCCAAACGGCATAACCATAAACTCGTAATGACCATAACGCGTCCTAAAAGCAGTTTTTGGAATATCATCCTCCTTTACTCGCATTTGATAATATCCAGAATATAAATCGATCTTCGAATAAACCGACGAGCCTTGTAGTTGATCAAATAAGTCGTCAATTCTCGGCAGTGGATAACGGTTTTTGATGGTAACTTTGTTCAACTCTTTGTAGTCAATACACAACCTAAATGTACCATCCTTCTTCTTGACAAATAAAACAGGAGCTCCCATGGTGATGTGCTTGGTCGAATGAAACCACGTTCTAATAGTTCTTGCAGTTGGCTTTGCAGTTCTTTCTTCTCGCTGAGTGCGAGTCTATAAGGAGCACGAGCTATTGGTGCAGCTCCTGGTACAAGATCTATTTGAAATTCAACAGATCGATGTGGAGGTAGTCCCGGTAATTCTTTCGAAAATACATCGGGAAATTTTTTTGCGACGGGAACATCATTGATGCTCTTTTCTTTAGTTTGTACTTTCTCGATGTGTGCTAGAACAGCATAGCAACCTTTTCTTATTAGTTTTTGTGCCTTCAAATTACTAATAAGATGTAGCTTCGTGTTGCCCTTTTCTCCGTACACCGTTAAGGGTTCTCCTTCTTCTCGTACAATGCGAATTGCATTTTTATAACATACGATCTCTGCTTTCACCTTCTTCAGCCAGTCCATGCCAACTATTACATCAAAACTCCCTAACTCTACGGGTCTCAAATCAATCTTAAATATTTCACTACCCAGTTTAATTTCTCGATTCCGGCATATATAATCTGCTGAAATTAATTTACCGTTTGCTAATTCGAGTAAAAATTTACTATCCAACGGCATCAATGGATAACTTAATTTAGCACAAAAATCTCTACTCATATAGCTTCTATCCGCAATCGAATCAAATAAAACGTAAGCAGATTTATTGTCAATAATAAACGTACCCGTAACAAGCTCCGGGTCTTCCTGTGCCTCTGCTGCATTAATATTGAAAACTCTTCCACGGCCTTGTCCATTCGTGTTCTCCTGGTTCGGGCAATTTCTAATAATGTGGCCCAGTTTTCCACATTTATAACAAACTACATTGGCATAACTTGCTCCGACACTACTTGCTCCGCCATTACTCGTTCTGACACCATTTGTTCCTTTCGTTCTGTTAACCCCTGGTCCGTAGACCTCACACTTCGCCACGCTATGACCATTTCTTTTACACTTGTTGCAAAATTTGGTGCAGAACCCCGAGTGATACTTTTCACACCTTTGGCATAGCTGCTTCTGATTGTTGTTGTTGTTATTGCGGTTGTTATTGTTGTTGGGATGATTGTTGTAGTTGCTGCTGTTGTTGTTGTTGTTGTTGTTGTTGTTGGGCCGTTTGTTGTAGTTGCGATTGATGTTGCGATTGTTGGGATAGTTGTTGCGATTATTGTTGTAATTGCTGTTGTTGTTGTATTGGTGATTCTTATCACCGTTTTCCTCCCACTTTCTTTTGACTTGTTTCACATTGGCCTCTTCAGCCGCATGTTCTTTAATTCTTTCCTCAATCTGGTTCACTAGTTTGTGAGCCATTCTACATGTCTGTTGTATGGAGGCGGGCTCGTGTGAACTTATATCTTCTTGGATTCTTTCCGGTAATCCTTTCACAAACGTGTCGATCTTCTCTTCCTCATCTTCGAACGCTCTCGGACAAAATAGGCACAATTCTGTGAATCGTCTTTCGTACGTGGTAATATCAAATCCTTGGGTTCGTAACCCTCTAAGTTCTGTCTTGAGCTTATTGACCTCGGTTTTGGGACGGTACTTCTCGTTCATCAAGTGCTTGAATGCTGACCACGGTAGTGCGTAAGCATCATCTTGTCCCACTTGCTCTAGATAGGTATTCCACCATGTTAACGCAGTACCTGTGAAGGTATGCGTAGCGTACTTCACTTTGTCCTCTTCAGTACACTTACTTATGGCAAACACCGATTCGACCTTCTCAGTCCACTGTTTCAATCCGATCGGTCCTTCGGTTCCATAAAATTCCAAAGGTTTGCAGGCAGTGAATTCTTTGTAGGTGCATCCTACACGATTTCTTGCGCCGTTAGCTGCATTGCTAGATTCGGAGTTATTGTTGGTATGTAGCGTAGCCTGTACTGCGACTATGTTTGAAGCAAGAAAGGCACGAAATTCCTCTTTGCTCATATTCAAGGTGTGTCGAGTAGTCGGTGCCATTTCCTTCAAAATAGTCAAATGAAACGAGTTAATCATATAGAATATCAAGAGTAGTCAATAGTATTTCGTAGCGTAATATGAACTTATTTATAAAAGCTCTTTCTTCATATTAGCGTTTTATACTCTTTAATTCGGGTAGTACCTACCCGTTAAGTTCATACTTAGTAGCTAACATACCATTTCAACTACTACAATTCTATATGAAAAACTAATCACAAAAAATATATATATATATATATCATATTCAAACCTTTATACAATAACTTGTAAACTTACAATACCGCTTTTTTTTACATATAGCATGAAATATAGCACATAAAACTTTGATACAAAGTAGTTGCGAAGATAATTCTAGTTAATAAATAAGGCGTTCAGCAAAGGCAATAAAGACACGTAATTCATACGTCCAGAAACAAGTCATGCATTCTGGTTTTACTAATACCACTTCCCATCCTTAGTTTTGTGGAACATAACCGTTGTGACCGATAGTAAGACAATGTGTTGTAACGTCGTCAAAAGGATGAAGGTTACGTAATGACCAACAGTCTCGTAATAACCTAAAAACCTCATTTCTTACCCCAATTACCGACTCCATCACTGGTGGGAACGTTTTGTTTAATAGTTGTAGCCCGATGTTCTTGTTCTCACTTTGATGAGAAGCGAACATTACTAACCCGTAAGCATAACATGCTTCTTTATGTTGCATGTTAGCCGCTTTTTCTAAATCACGAAGTCCTATATTCGGATATATTGAGTCAAAATAATTTCTTAACCCGTTGCGTAAAATAGCATTTGGGTTCCCCGCAATATATGCGTCAAAGTAAACACATCGTAACTTATGGATTTCCCAATGTGATATCCCCCATCTTTTGAACGAAAGCCTTTTATAAATCAAGGCATTCTTGGAACATTCTTCGAATGTCTTACAAACTGATCTCGCCTTAAATAGTTGTGCCGAGGAATTCTGATCGACTCTAGACAAGATTTCATCAATCATGTCTCCGGGTAGGTCTCTTAAAATATTGGGTTGTCTATCCATTTTGTGTTTTTATACTGTAAAATAGACAAGAGTTAGATTCATAAAAAAATACTTATTAATACAAGCAATTTTTACATATATCATAAAGCATAAGCACACTATATTACATATATTACACCACACGAATACAACTATCTTATTCCGACTCGCTCGTTTCTTCTTCTTCTTCGGTTTTGGTTCGTTTTGCCAAGTTTCAAGGGATATATGATGTTCCCCTAATACGAGCCGTCGTTTTCCACACTGTTTTAGAAAAACCTGGTGGTTTAGAGGTTCCCGGGTTATTGTCACAACTTAAGAAATACGGGTGTTGACGATACATATAAAGTTCATCGTGTTTGGAATCAAATTTCTCTATTTTTATGCTCTTTCCCTTATTGTTCTCTTTTGCCTTATTAAATTGTGTTGGGGTAATTTCTATAACATCATCGGAATCCTTGTCGGGATCCGATTCATCGGAGAATTGGTAATCCTCCCAATACTTTGCTTCCTTGGCGGAAACACCATTGACCATAATTAACTTTGGTCGGTTGGTTGAGGATTTTCTTCTACTTAATCGCTTTATTATATCCCCCACTGGTTCTATTTCTTCTTCCGGTTCCGATTCTTCTTCCAGTTCCGATTCTTCTTCCGGTTTCGACTCTTCTTCCGGTTCCTCTTCGGGAACTTGTGAATCAGTCCACGAATCATTCTAATTTACATTTGACTCTTCATTATTATTAGGTGAGTCAATGGGACTTGTTCTAGAGGTAGACATCTATCACATAATATCAAACATGTTAAGAGATTAATATATCACATAATATTCACATGTTAAAAATATATAGTTTCCAACAAAAATGTTAAGCAATCATTTTTAAAGAAAACACGGTCAAAGTCCAGACTCACTAATGCATCCTAACAAACTCGATAAGACACACTAATGCAAATTTTCTGGTTCTCTAAGACCAACGCTCTGACACCAACTGAAATGTTCTGTTCATATTGATTATAAACGTTCCATATTAATTGATTTTGTTGCGAGGTTTTGACCTCTATATGAGACGTTTTTCAAAGACTGCATTCATTTTTAAAACAACCATAACCTTTATTTTATCAATAAAGGTTTCAAAAGCATTACGTAGATTATCAAATAATGATAATCTAAAATATACTGTTTACACACGACCATTACATAATGGTTTACAATAAAAATATATTACATCGACATATGTTTCTTGAATGCAGTTTTTACATAATATCATACAAACATGGACTCCAAATCTTGTTCTTATTTTAGTATGCAACAGCGGAAGCTCTTAATATTCACCTGAGATTAAACAAGCTTTAAACGTCAACAAAAATGTTGGTGAGTTATAGGTTTAACCTATATATATCAAATCGTAACAATAGACCACAAGATTTCATATTTCAATATACATCCCATACATAGAGATAAAAATCATTCATATGGTGAACACCTGGTAACCGACATTAACAAGATGCATATATAAGAATATCCCCATCATTCCGGGACACCCTTCGGACATGATATAAATCTCGAAGTACTAAAGCATCCGGTACTTTGGATGGGGTTTGTTAGGCCCAATAGATCTATCTTTAGGATTCGCGTCAATTAGGGTGTTTGTTCCCTAATTCTTAGATTACCAGACTTAATAAAAAGAGGCATATTCGATTTCGATAATTCAACCATAGAATGTAGTTTCACATACTTGTGTCTATTTTGTAAATCATTTATAAAACCTGCATGTATTCTCATCCCAAAAATATTAGATTTTAAAAGTGGGACTATAACTCACTTTCACAGATTTTTACTTCGTCGGGAAGTAAGACTTGGCCCCTGTCGATTCACGAACCTATAACAAATATGCACATATATATCAAAGTATGTTCAAAATATATTTACAACATTTTTAATACGTTTTAATGTTTTAAGTTTATTAAGTCAGCTGTCCACGTTAGTAACCTACAACTAGTTGTCCCCAATTAGATGTACAGAAAATAAATCGATATATATTATCTTGAATCAATCCACGACCCAGTGTATACACGTCTCAGGTTAGATCACAACTCAAAGTATATATATTTTTGGAATCAACCTCAACCCTGTATAGCTAACTCCAACATTACTGCATATAGAGTGTCTATGGTTGTTCCAAATAATATATATACATGGGTCGATATGATATGTCAAAACATTTGCATACGTGTCTATGGTATCCCAAGATTACATAATATATTAGAATACATGTATAATACAATATAAGGTAGCTAGGATATGATTTGTATAGATTTGTTAAACATTTCCCGTAGCTAAAATAATCAAAAAATATCCAATCTTGTTTTACCCATAACTTCTTCATTTTAAATCCGTTTTGAGTGAATCCAATTGCTATGGTTTCATATTGAAATTAAGTTTATGAATCTATACAGAAAAAGTATAAGTTTATAGTTGGAATTACAGGTTACAAGTCGTTTTTGTAAAGGTAGTCATTTCAGTCGAAAGAACGACGTCTAGATGACCATTTTAGAAAACATACTTCCACTTTGAGTTTAACCATGATTTTTGGATATAGTTTCATGTTCATAAGAAAAATAATTTTTCCAGAAGAAAAACTTTTAAATCAAAGTTTATCATAGTTTTTAATTAACTAACCCAAAACAGCCCGAGGTGTTACTACGACGGCGTATGTCCGGTTTTACAGTGTTCTTCGTGTTTCCAGATTTTAAATCATTAAGTTAGCATATCATATAGATATAGAACATGTGTTTAGTTGATTTTAAAAGTCAAGTTATAAGGATTAACTTTTGTTTGCGAACACGTTTAGAATTAACTAAACTATGTTCTAGTGATTACAAGTTTAAACCTTCGAATAAGATAGCTTTATATGTATGAATCGAATGATGTTATGAACATCATTACTACCTCAAGTTTTCTGGATAAAGCTACTGGAAATGAGAAAAATGGATCTAGCTTCAAAGGATCCTTGGATGGCTTGAAAGTTCTTGAAGCAGAATCATGACACGAAAACAAGTTCAAGTAAGATTTCCACTCGAAATAAGATTGTTATAGTTATAGAAATTGAATCAAAGTTTGAATATGAGTATTATCTTGTATTAGAAAGATATCTTACTGTAAATAATAAAGATTTCTTGAGGTTGGATGATCAATCTACAAGATTGGAAGTAAGCTAGCAAACTTGGAAGTATTCTTGATTTTATGAAACTAGAACTTGTAGAATTTATGAAGAACACTTAGAACTTGAAGATAGAACTTGAGAGAGATTAATTAGATGAATAAAATTGAAGAATGAAAGTGTTTGTAGGTGTTTTTGGTCGTTGGTATATGGATTGGATATAAAGGATGTGTAATTTTGTTTACATGTAAATAAGTCATGAATGATTACTCATATTTTTGTAATTTTATGAGATATTTCTTGCTAGTTGCCAAATGATGGTTCCCACATGTGTTAGGTGACTCACATGTGCTTCTAAGAGCTGATCATTGGAGTGTATATACCAATAGTACATACATCTAAAAGTTGTGTATTGTACGAGTACGAATACGGGTGCATACGAGTAGAATTGTTGATGAAACTGAACGAGGATGTAATTGTAAGCATTTTTGTTAAGTAGAAGTATTTTGATAAGTGTCTTGAAGTCTTTAAAAAGTGTATGAATACATATTAAAACACTACATATATATACATTTTAACTGAGTCGTTAAGTCATCATTAGTCGTTACATGTAAGTGTTGTTTTGAAACCTTTAGGTTAACGATCTTGTTAAATGTTGTTAACCCATTGTTTATTAAATCAAATGAGATGTTAAATTATTACATTATCATGATATCATGATGTATTAATATATCTTAATATGATATATATACATTAAATGTCGTTACAACGATAATCGTTACATATATGTCTCGTTTCAAAATCATTAAGTTAGTAGTCTTGTTTTTACATATGTAGTTCATTGTTAATATACTTAATGATATGTTTACTTATCATAATATCATGTTAACTATATATATATCCACATATATGTCATCATATAGTTTTTACAAGTTTTAACGTTCGTGAATCACCGGTCAACTTGGGTGGTCAATTGTCTATATGAAACCTATTTCAATTAATCAAGTCTTAACAAGTTTGATTACTTAACATGTTGGAAACATTTAATCATGTAAATATCAATTTCATTTAATATATAAAAACATAGAAAAGTTCGGGTCACTACATCTATCTCGCTCAAAACCCGTTTTGAAAATCACTTCTCATGACCTCGTCGTAATATTTTATGTATAATACCAATAATAACGTTACCTAATAATACTAATATCAATAGTAATAAGATTAATATTAATAATATATTTATTTATTTATTTGAGCGAAGTATGTGAAGAAATGAATCAGAAACCGCAATTCGTTCAATTTATAATAGATGTGGCCTGCACCTAACCCCCATACGATCACATGGGGATCAAGGCATAAGCCCATGCGATTGCATGGCTGCCTTGTCCAACTCATCTTTGAGCAATTCATGCTGCCGACACTCTTATATATATATATATATATATATATATATATATATATATATATATATATATATATATATATATATATATATATATATATATATTATACAATATTCACGTGCATATTTGACTTGTAATTTTTGTTCCGATGAATTGTACGTTGTCACTCGACTTATGTCCCAGTTCCAGTTTTTCAAACGTCCTTTCGTACGTTGAGAAAACTTGTACTTTACGTTTCGCGACGTGTACCTTTATCAATAGTTAGACTTATTCACCAATAAATTATATTACTTGAGATGTAACTTATACATTTAAGTGTTTTGGTCATTTGCTTCTTTAAATCATCGTCTCGTTTTTTATTAATAATAATATTATTTTAAATCAAATCATTTTATGACTAAGTAAATATTATATTTTATCACTACGTAATATATATATATATATATATATATATATATATATATATATATATATATATATATATATCTTCATTTAAAAATATAAATTTGTACATATTATTTATAATTGAAATATTTATTTAATAATATAATATTTAGTTTTTCAAAACTAATTATATTAGAACTCATTTTAAAGGTTGTAATAAATAGACATCGTTATTTCATAAAACATTTTAGGAAAGTAAAATTACATATAAAGTATAACGGTTTTCATGTTTTATAGTTTGTTCATGAATCAAAGGGTAAAGTCCAATGAATAAATAAATATATGAAATCATTTTAATGTAACACGTCAATTTGCTATCTTGTCGTCATCCTTTATCTAAATTATTTACTCTCTATGTTCTTCCTATTAAATATTATGGAAGCTAAATAATTAACACATCAAAAGCATGAGGAAATTGATGTAAAGCATGCATTGTAAAATATGCATGAATCTCCACTAACATTGTCTAACTTTCTTTATTTGACACTTTGTTCTCACTTGTAGATCACTTTACCATTTATTCTGAATATCGTTAAAAAGGAAAGATTTCTCAAATCAATGTGGACCTCATAACAGAAAGCCATACTCATATCACAACATTTATGAGATTTATAAATGTTAAAATATCTTCTAGTTCAATCGTTTGGTATTATCTTTTAACTCTGTAGTTAAATATATCAAATAGATATTCAAACCAATAAGTCTAATGTACAGTATTATACATTTAATACTTTGTTAACGTTTTTAAGTTATCATATATATATATATATATATATATATATATATATATATATATATATATATATATATATATATATATATATATATATATATATATATATATATATATATATATATATATATATATATATATATTAATATATATGTATCTATTTACATATACTTGTTTGTGAATCGTCGAGATCAATCGAAGGGTAATTAAATAGTTCAAAATTTTTGAGACTCAACATTACAGACTTTGCTTATCGTGTCGGAAACATTAATCATTAAAAGATTAAGTTTAAATTTGTTCGGAAATTTCCGGGTTGTCACAGTTCAACCGTGCAGCTTAGAATGGTGAAATTTTTGTCTGATTCTTCACGTCGAGCGCGTTTTGGCGATTTTGTCGTTTCTATAGAATACTTGAGGATAAGTTTTCTTCGCTTAACATTGTATGATCACATCCAACCGACGTTTCATCATCAATGATACGTATGTATGCATGTTTATATATATATATATATATATATATATATATATATATATATATATATATATATACACACACACACATATATATATTATACACATAAGGCACATTGTCCTACAACTAACATGCAATCATTTCAAGCAAGTATTCATTCTGAAGTTAAGCATAATCTTATTGAGAAATCCTTTTCATCATTTAGAAGATATGCAATTTTGAAATAGTGACACATTAGTTTAAAACACATTAAGTTTTAAATGCACAATCATCTTTTCTTAATGTTTGATCATTGATTCTCCTTTATACTAAGATTACCAACCTTTGACTTATCCATCCTATAGATTTGCTAGATTTATTTACCCTTCCTAGGTTTTCATCTTTCTTAATGATTGATCTTGGACTTAGAGTACTTTATTTGTGTTTAATAGAGTTGTGACTAGATTTCAAAATAATTTTATCTTTAAAACAATTTTTGTCATTTAAAGATCTTTTCAAATAATTGTTTTCATCACTTAAAATTTTGGTGAGTTGATTTACCTTTGTAATTCTTTTTCCAACAATTTTACTTTGTCACAACTTCTATTATACAAAAATTTTACCGCTTTGTACTCATCTAGCAAATCTTCATAATTAGAAGGATATAATACATGTACTTCATTACTTTGAACGCTTTACACTTTCGCCTTCTTCTTCTTGATAGCACGATTCAACTTCATCTTCACTAGGGTCATCTTGACTTGGAGAGTATCTTGAATCCATGAGACAAAAGTCTTCATCTTGATCAACCAACCAATTCCCACCAAGACATTCATGTCTTGTAACCTTTTCTTCGAACCCATTCTTCATTGAGCAACTAGAGGCTTCTTCAACTCAAGGACATAGTGTATCCCAACATTTCTTTGTACTTTCGCATGAAAGCATTCTAACCCTTTCTTCACTAGAAAGAACTCTATGAAGTAGTGATATAACATCAAATTTCTCTAGCATTTTATTCACTACTTCATCATTTAGGAATTTTGATTTCACCATGTTTGAAGATTCTTGAAAAATAAGGTTTCCTCCCTTGATGATTCTCCACATGTCATAATCGTTTGGTTTGACATAGATCTCGAATCTTATCATCCACACATAGATATCCTCTCTATCAAAGATTGGTGCTTCATTAGCCAATCTTTCAAAGTATGCCATCGTTTGACTTGATCCCAAGAAAGTTTGACTCAGTTTTTGCCAAAATGATTTTTGATTCAATTAAACACGTTTCTAGAGCAAATGTTTGAGCAACCGTTTGGATACCAATTGTAAGTAACTAGAGGGGGGTGAATAGTTACTTAATACGATTTTTAAACATTTTCGATGATCAACAAGATTTGAATAATCTTTGATCACTTTAATCAACTCAAACTAATGTGTGATGTGTTTATGTTTGTAATAGTGCAGAATGTAAAGTAAAGAACATAAACACAAGGATTTATAGTGGTTCGGGGGGATGTTAACTAATCCACCTTAATCCACTCCCCGATTCACTATTCGGGAATTTTGCTTCACTAAGAACCTTTCTCCAAATCCGGTGGAGATCCGATCTACAAGTGATATCGGCCAAAAAGTCACATTTTTACCTCCGATATTAGGCCCTAAATCAATAAAGTTTTAAGCTTTGTCGGAAAAATTATCGCTTTGTAGGTTGATTTTGTAGATTAAGTAATTGCGAAAGCAATGCAAAAAAGAATCAAGTAAAAAGGAGCTAAAACGAAGATTCTAGAGCGAAAACGGTGAAAAATAAGAAATCAAGTTACGATCCAGCAAATCAGCAAGCCAAACGGCCTGCCAAATGGGCTGTCAAACGGCCTGCCACTATGGCAAACGGCTTGCCATACGGGTCAAGCAAACGGGCACAACAAACGGCTGATCTGGTCAATTGGGCTCAGCAAACGGCTTGCCAAACTGCTTGCCAGCCGTTTGCTGGCAAATTTCAAGTCTATTTAAAGGGCTCTTTCCATCCATTTCAACACACACTCAATTTGTAATTCACGTTATATTTTCAAGCTTTTTAGTTAGTTTTTAGTAGTAGCTAGCTTAGCTTTTATTTTTTGGAGGATATCCCGGCGAGTCCCTGCGATCTCGGGCAGATTTCTTCAGCCTTTTTAGGTTTTTATCCAAAACGCTTGTCTTTTATATTAAACATGTATGCTTACCTTTTATGTTTAATAATACGTTCTGATATTACAACGATAGCTTAATTAATCTGTATGTTGACATGATAGAAGTTTGGGTTAGCGTAGTTATGTTAATTTAGTACGATTACTGTCGTAATACTGAACTTGTGAGTCTGGTAGATTTGTATGCTAGCATCTTAAGGATTGACCAACCTAGGTTGTGATCAGGACTTGTCCACCTATATGAACTTAGCTACTTCATAGGATTAAGACCCCTGGTTATACTGTACCTGAAGATTCTATGAACTCGGTATGGCCGGAGTTCCCGAGAGGCATCTAATGCGCTTTTAGGACACGAAACTTAGGAATTGAGACATGAATGACCTAGTATACCTATTAATTTTTCCAAAGAGACCTCTTAGGAGATGTTAAGATCTAGTTAGTGCCTTGACTGTATGACCCAAACCTATTGCATGTTCTTGTTTGATTGTTGCCCTGGGACTAAGTCATATCCACTGTCTAGGTATCTATTAGGTTTCTATCTACTTTACTTTCAGTATATCAGCTGTAATGCTGTATAATGTTTGGATTGATATGATCTCATTAGTATGATGAAATGGTTGTTAGTTTTCAATTAATGTTTTGTCAACTTAAACCGACGGACTCCTTCTATTTGTGATCAGTGTTCAATCAACATGACACGTTGTTATTCAGTTAACTAAGCTGATAACAAGGGTTAGGATTAGAGCTAAAATCACTAATAAACCTAGTACTTTACTGAGGATAACCTCCAAGGTATAGTTACCTTTCAATTATACAACCAAGTGACATACTTTTCACTACTCAACGAGAACTCCAAGAGTCTAGAGATAAGTAGGTCTATGTAATTGGCTCATCCAACCAGATCTACACCATTCCAAAAATAGTCTTAACTTAAACATAATTACCTTTCCCTAACCCAAAACTAATATCTTTGTCAACATTTCCCTGATCTGCATACTCCGGATATCCTTCCACTTTATTTACTTTTCCGCAACTAGGACCATTAGCTTAAACCAACTACTATCCTTTATCCAGGTAATTTAACTAAAAGACAATTATCTACTTGATCTTCAATTCGTTAATCCATTCAAAAACACGACCCTAGGTTAACTTACACCTTCTACATCCTAGAAAGTTAAAAGTAAATTTAGGCCCCGCACAATATAAATAAACAAACCACTGTATGCTACCTTGATCAACTGAATCTAACGTCTTGCGGCCTAACGACACCGCACGAATAAAATCGTCCGTTTTGGCCGTATCTTAGTAGTCATATCAACAAGCCTTGTACTTCTCTTTAGACAACAAACCTAATCCTTCTATCCCTTTGAAAGATTACCTCCAACTTAGATCAATTTGTCTTCACCTTGGACAAGTATTAATCTCCAATGAGATTAATCAACTCCTTAATTCCCTTTAAGGAAGATGATAGCTAAGCTAGCATATGCTTCTAATTATAAAGTACAAAGATCACCCTTTTCTAGTGATGACAATCCTAAGACAATTATAGGGATTATTACAACACTATGTAAACTCGCAAAGATAAAGATTTGAAAGTAAGTTTACAAAACCCCTTCAATAATCTATGAGATTATAGAACTTCTCTTGCTAATCACAAACATATGTAGAAGTGTTATGTTCTTGTGATTCTCTGATGATTTTGAGTAGTAACATGCAAGAGGTATAAGTCTTTAAAGTTATCCAAGCCTTGCTATTTATATGGAGAGATAAACAAGTCAGCCGTCTCTGCGGCTTGGACCATGATTGTAACATCCCGCCTTTTTTCGTTTACTTTTCTGTTTAATTATTTAAAGTCCGTTATATGTTTATAACACCTCCCGTTAATACGCGTTTTAAATTATCTCGTTTAGGTAATTCACGCACCCGATTAAAACTTGAGGGACCAATCTTGTCATGTGACCAAACTTTTGACTAGGTCAAAGTGGTCAAACCACTCCCATCCATTCATCTTTTTCATTTTCATTTTTCCTTTTCTCTTCATACTTTCCATTTTTCTTTCAATTCTCCAAACAAAAGAATCATCATCTAAATCCAAGCTAGCGGGTGTCTCACAAAACAAATTACATATTTGGAATCCTTGCAACTTCCTCTTCGATTCTATACCGATTTCATCAAGTTTGGGTAACTTTTTAAAATTACTAGATTTTGTGTTCTTGATGTTTTTAACTTATAAAGTTGTTAATTAGTGTCTATGGCTCAAGTCTAACATGAATATATGATTTATATGTTCGATTTTGTTATTTGAAGTAACTAGCATGAACATAAACTTTGGTGTGTTTGATTTAGTGATTTGGTTGCATTAATGTTGTTAAATGTTATAAATGCATGTATTAAATGTGTTCCTAGTATCACTAACTTCAATTTGATGGGTAGGTTACTTGAGAAAACTCCATAAACTTGATTAGTGATTTTGATGTTGTTGGTTAGGGTTTAATAGAATTGAATGTGAACATTTAATGCATTGAAAGCCATGAATTATTGTTAGTAAGTAGTTAGTTGTATTGTATGCTTGATTGTAACGACCCTGGATTTTCCAACGTTTATTTATTAATAATTATTATTATTAATACGTGTGATTAAACGAATGTATGTTATTACATTTACATGTCGCCATGATTGCCCGAACTTGACTTTAATTTCCCGAAACGTCTTTGTGACACACGAAACTTCACGAATAATATTTTTAGAGTATTGTTTACATTCATGATTAATTTTATTAATCATTTTAATTAACTATGGTGATTAGTTAGTTACTTGGGCTTTAATTGAACTTTTATTGGATTACTTGTTAATTACTTACAAACTTGGGCTTTATTTTTGTACATGGACTTGATTAGCCCACCCTACTTCTTTAATGGACTATTTAGCCCAAGTCTTTCATGTGTAAGTATCATGTTTGAATGGAACTAGTTAGTTAAAAGACTTAGAATCTTGTTACTTCTCCTCCCCATGCACATACCACCTTGTAACCAACTTTAATGAACTTTACAAGCTAGTAACCATAGAACAAACTTCCCCCTCCTCCTTTTGGCTGCTGCAGCCGTGACCTTTCATGGGCACAAATGGATTCAAAAATTTTTTTTACATTACTTGTTAACTTGCTAGACTTCTCTCATTGAAACACACATTCATTTGCTTTCATCTTTTCACTCTTTCTCTCTCACTTTTCTCTCTAAACCTTGTAAGTAACAAGCTCTTTTCTCCTTTCTTTCTTGGCCAAAAACCGAAACATATACATCTTGAATCATCATCATCACTTGTTGTTGTTATTAATTACTTGTAGTTTACTTACTTGTTGTAATTACTTACTAGTTATTATGAATCAAACTCACTAGTTTGTTCATCATTTTATCTTGTATCTTTAAGAACATACAAGACATAAACTCTCTAGTTTATGATCTCCACTTATTACTTGTTTAAAGAAAGAAAGTTCATGTGTTGTAACTCATACTTGAAGTTCATGAAATAAACTTTAAAGTTTACTTTCTAAAGATCAAACTTTGGTTTGAATCTTTAAAGTATGAACAACCATGAATAATTTACTTGTTTACTTAGTTTACTTCTTCTTGCACTTTACTTTCATGTAATTAGTTTAAATGGTCAAGTACTACAAGTTAGTCTTGATCTCATTAATCTTGAACTAAAAGTTAACCTTGAAAGTTCAAGAACATACAAATAAGTTTTCTTTAAATATAACCTTGTATACTTATGCTTGATCTAGACTTTTGAGTCTTGGATCTTCAAGATCTAACTAAGAACTATGTTCTACATTTTAAGATCTTGATTAATTAGTTTATTTTCAAGTTTAGAGTTCAATATTTCTATTATAGTTCATGTAAGTGTCAAACCTAAGACTTTGATGTAACTTTGGTTCATCAAACTACATGCAACTCTTAAGTGAGTTGTGCTTCATGTCTTAGACTTGCACTAGGGTTATGATGGTCAAATCTTGGTCAATATGATGCATACACATCAACGAGTTGTACACTTGAAGCTATACGCATCAAGGATGAGAACCGTGATAAGCATCAAGCACCAAGACCACCGGAACTCACTTAAACTTACTGTTTCTGTCCAAACCCTACTGACCTGCTGTTTCTGTAACATACCAGTAGACCTGGGCTACTGAGACAATGATTTTTAGATATATCTTTTCGAGTAGATAACTTTTCATATAGGACTCGTCTTAATCCGAGTTACGGTTTAGGATTTATGGCCCTCCGAAAGTCACTATGTCCTTTAACGTTGTGCAGAAATTTCTGACCTACTCGCACTTAGACCGTCGCCACGGTCAAACAAAGACAAGTTTGCTTCTGTAAATTTTACCACACTTAAGGGACTCATAGGCGGAGCCATGGCCACTGGTCTCACCTTAATTCAGTAAGGGTAGAGGCCGTGGTGACTGACTGAAGTCAGCCTTTGTTTTAAACTACTTTCATAAACAAAACTTACTTTACGCCTTTTATTTAATGATGAATGATGATGACCCTTAAGACCTTATTTACATACTTTTAAACCTTTTCAGATGATTTACTGACTTAGTACTATTTGACTTAGGTTGAGGACTTTCGGACCGTTTACTTGCACACCTTTTCCGAACCGACTTTACGACTACATTATCATTGTGAATTATAGCATTCCCTTTTTACTTTAACTTATTTTGGGAACTGAGAATACATGCGGATTTTATGTTTTACATACTAGGTACGAGTACTTAAACTTTATATATGTGTGGGTTATATAACGGCAGAAACATTCCCTTTAGCTCGGTAACGTTTAGTCATTGGTTTTTGAACCGGTGAACGCGAATCTTAGATATGGATCCATAGGGTTTGACATCCCCACTCGGGCTAGTAGAGCTAGCATTTAATGAGTATTTAATACTTCATAAACATATGCACTTGCCAAGTGTACTTTCAGGGGGTATAAACGTTAAGTTAGTTACCAAGTGCCCACGGTTAACATATACTTTATCATACTGTTTTGAAACGCTCTTTGTAGCACTGAAATCTCGTGGCCTACCTTACTTACTGTTATACTTAAACTATAGCTCACCAACCTTTGTGTTGACGTTTTTAAGCATGTTTTTCTCAGGTGCTTGAGGTTAGCTTCCGCTGTGTACTAGTCGTGATGTAGACATCCGCTGCTTAGAGTTGTCATCGCATGAACTACTTTACCTTGCATTCAAACTTTAGTACTTTTGAACTATGACTTGTAACGACCATTGTGGTCACATACACTTATTATTTGCTTTTACTTAGTGAAGCATGCTTTTGAAATGTAAAACATTTGATGTCGGTTATGACATCACCTTTTTATCATGAATGCAACTTCTTTAATTACAGCATATAGTACTTAACCTTGTAATGATCCTGTTGTTGATGATTCGTACACGATGGTTTTGTACGGGGCATCACATTTGGTATCAGAGCATTGGTTGTAGGGAATTAGGTTGCATTAGTGAGTCTAAGACCGACCCGAGTAGGATTCACTAATAGGACTAATCTACAACTTGCTAGTTTACTTGTTTCCGCTGAACTTACTGCATGCTGCTGCTTACTGTTACTGCTATATGCCATATGTTATTACATGATTTCACTACTGCATGATATTACTTGCTTTCGATTGCATGCTACTTCTGAACGATTCGTTATTATTGCCATGCTACTTATTGTTATACATGATTTAAACTGTTGGCCTAATATGTGCTTACTTTATGACTTACTGACATGGAAAATTTATTTTCCTTGTTCAGATGTCGGATGTACCACCTGCTAGCGTTTTGGGCAGTTCAGACTCAGACCCCGTCGCCCCACCTGCTGCTGCTGCCGATACACCGGTCCCGCTACCCATTAGTGATCCCGGCGCTTCTACTTCCGGAGCCAGTAGTAGTACACCTGCCCCAGTGGCTACTTCCGATGGACACGTAGGCCCTACGGAGATTTCCAGCTCCGTCTGCTCCCGAACCCTCGGGGTCACAGCACCACATCGGTGGGATTGAGATTCCCGCGGAGTTCGGAGAAGGGCCATTTCGTAACCATATGCGCACGCCTTGCCGACGCACTCCCGATGGACGTTTAGTGCCGATTCTGCCAGGCAGACACAGACAGATGTTGGCCGCCTTCGGACTGCCAATTGAGCCACACGTGTCGCCACCACATGATTCAGACGACGGGTCTTCCACTGATGCTCCATCAGATGACACCTCTTCGGATGACTCCAGTGATGACGAGGACCCTGCTGATATACCTATACGGGCACCCTCCACCCCGCCGAAGAAGCGGTACCGTCCTGATGGCACCGTTATTCCAGGGGTGAATGGAGGTCGTGCTTTCATTGACGCTTTTGGTCGGCGTCGGAGGGTTACTTCCCGTAAGCGGCTTGTGCCGTACCCTGCCGACCCACTCATACGTAAGGCACCTCGTTACGTGCTGACTATTTCTGGAGCCGGGACATCTGAACCTCGTTTCGTGAGGACTGCACCACCTGCACCACCGGCACCACCAGCACCGCCTGCCCCACCAACTCCCAGTGTCGAGGAATTGACAAGGGAGGTGGGAATCCTCCGAGCTCGGGTTACTGAGCTCGAGGAGCAGTCGGCTCAGGTTTTAGACATCCTTCACCCACCTTCACCGTAGGACTTTTGTATTTAGATTTCGTTATGTAATCTAGTTGTAGCTGTTGTATTATTCATGTATTGTACGGACTTACTCAGATGTATGGAACTTATTATTATTAATGGAACTTTGCGTTATTTAATTCTTGCACGATGTTCTATTTACATTACTGTACGATGATTCTGTGGTATTTGTACCTAGATGCGTTATTTAATAACATGTGATGTTTTGATTCCATGTTGGTTACTATATACTGTATTATTACTACTTGCATACTGGATTTTGACTTGAGTCAAAATTTTTGTTTAGAACATCATGGCTAACGGTCGATCCACACCTACTGCTGCTCAAATTGAAGAGATGATCCAAGAACGTGTCGCTGCAGCCCTAGCAGAAAGAAATCTCCAAGCTCCACTGCCACCACCACCAGTTATCCCACCCATTCGAAATGGGTGTACTTACAAGGAATTCCAGAGCTGCAAACCACATAACTTCAGTGGAACCGAGGGACCGGTTGGTCTCACCAGATGGTTCGAGAAACTTGAATCAGTATTCCAAGTTAGCAACTGTTCGGAGGACAACAAGACCAAGTTTGCTTCGTGCACGCTATCTGACGGCGCGCTAACGTGGTGGAACACGTTAGCTCAAGCGAAAGGCATTGATGAGGTGTATGCTACGCCATGGGAGGAATTCAAAGCGGCAATGATTGATGAGTATTGTCCGAGAACCGAAATCCAGAAGATGGAAATCGAATTTATGCAGTTAAAGGCCGTTGGGAACGACCTTGATGGTTACAACAGGAGATTTTTGGAACTAGCTCTTATGTGTCTGACCATGGTCACCCCGGAATTCAAGAGTATGGAGAGATACTTCTGGGGACTCCCTAAGTCCATCAAAGGAAATGTCACATCGTCCAAACCACCGAATGTTCCCGAAGCAATGCGCATGGCGCATACCCTCATGAATCAGATTCTTATTGATGAGCCAGAGAAGGCTAAGCTTGAGGCTGGTAGTAGCGAAAAGCGAAAGTGGGATAATAACAACAACAACCACAACAACAACAACAACAACAACAACAACAACAAGGGGAAAAAATACGATCAAACCCCCGCCAAGAGGCACAACAATGGTGGAAACCCTAATCCCAACAACAACACCAACACCAACCTGAACTACAAAGGAACCTTATCACAATGCAAGCGATGCTAAAAACACCACACTGGGTATTGCAATGTTGTCTGCGAGAAGTGCCAACGGTCTGGGCATATCGGGAAAGACTGCAAGGTCACCACTTTAAATGGGAAGCCGAACACCAATGGACCTAAGAAGTGCTACGAATGTGGACAGATGGGCCATTTCAGAAATGCGTGCCCAAACAAGCGAAAAGATGGCGGGCCACCCCGTGGTAGAGCTTTTAATGTTAATGCAAGGGATGCACGCGATAACCCCGACTTGGTAACAGGTATATTCACAATCAACAATATTTTAGCTTCTGTCTTATTTGATACTGGTGCGGATAGAAGTTATGTATGTAGACATTTTTGCGATAAGATTAATTGGTCATTAGTCCCGTTAAAAGAGAGTATGCTGTAGTGACCTGAACTTTTCCATGTTTATATATATTAATTGAGATTGATATTTACATGATTAAATGTTTCCAACATGTTAAGCAATCAAACTTGTTAAGTCTTGATTAATTGAAATATGTTTCATATAGACATTTGACCATCCAAGTTGACCGGTGATTCACGAACGTTAAAACTTGTAAAAACTATATGATGACATATATATGGATATATATATAGTTAACATGATACTATGATAAGTAAACATATCATTAAGTATATTAACAATGAACTACATATGTAAAAACAAGACTACTAACTTAATGATTTTTAAACGAGACATATATGTAACGATTATCGTTGTAAAGACATTTAATGTATATATATCATATTAAGAGATATTCATACATGATAATATCAAGATAATATAATAATTTAAAATCTCATTTGATATTATAAACATTGGGTTAACAACATTTAACAAGATCGTTAACCTAAAGGTTTCAAAACAACACTTACATGTAACGACTAACGATGACTTAACGACTCAGTTAAAATGTATATACATGTAGTGTTTTAATATGTATTTATACACTTTTGAAAGACTTCAATACACTTATCAACATACTTCTACTTAACAAAAATGCTTACAATTACATCCTCGTTCAGTTTCATCAACAATTCTACTCGTATGCACCCGTATTCGTACTCGTACAATACACAGCTTTTAGATGTATGTACTATTGGTATATACACTCCAATGATCAGCTCTTAGCAGCCCATGTGAGTCACCTAACACATGTGAGAACCATCATTTGGCAACTAGCATGAAATATCTCATAAAATTACAAAAAATATGAGTAATCATTCATGACTTATTTACATGAAAACAAAATTACATATCCTTTATATCTAATCCATACACCAACAACCAAAAACACCTACAAACACTTTCATTCTTCAATTTTCTTCATCTAATTGATCTCTCTCAAGTTATATCTTCAAGTTCTAAGTGTTCTTCATAAATTCTACAAGTTCTAGTTACATAAAATCAAGAATACTTTCAAGTTTGCTAGCTCACTTCCAATCTTGTAAGGTGATCATCCAACCTCAAGAAATCTTTGTTTCTTACAGTAGGTTATCATTCTAATACAAGGTAATAATCATATTCAAACTTTGGTTCAATTTCTATAACTATAACAATCTTATTTCAAGTGATGATCTTACTTGAACTTGTTTTCGTGTCATGATTCTGCTTCAAGAACTTCGAGCCATCCAAGGATCCGTTGAAGCTAGATCCATTTTTCTCTTTTCCAGTAGGTTTATCTAAGGAACTTAAGGTAGTAATTATGTTCATAACATCATTCGATTCATACATATAAAGCTATCTTATTCGAAGATTTAAACTTGTAATCACTAGAACATAGTTTAGTTAATTCTAAACTTGTTCGCAAACAAAAGTTAATCCTTCTAACTTGACTTTTAAAATCAACTAAACACATGTTCTATATCTATATGATATGCTAACTTAATGATTTAAAACCTGGAAACACGAAAAATACCGTAAAACCGAATTTACGCCGTCGTAGTAACACCGCGGGCTGTTTTGGGTTAGTTAATTAAAAACTATGATAAACTTTGATTTAAAAGTTGTTATTCTGAGAAAATGATTTTTATTATGAACATGAAACTATATCCAAAAATTATAGTTAAACTCAAAGTGGAAGTATGTTTTCTAAAATGGTCATCTAGACGTCGTTCTTTCGACTGAAATGACTACCTTTACAAAAATGACTTGTAACTTATTTTTCCGACTATAAACCTATACTTTTTCTGTTTAGATTCATAAAATAGAGTTCAATATGAAACCATAGCAATTTGATTCACTCAAAACGGATTTAAAATGAAGAAGTTATGGGTAAAACAAGATTGGATAATTTTTCTCATTTTAGCTACGTGAAAATTGGTAACAAATCTATTCCAACCATAACTTAATCAACTTGTATTGTATATTATGTAATCTTGAGATACCATAGACACATATATAATGTTTCGACCTATCATGTCGACACATCTATATATATTTCAGAACAACCATAGACACTCTATATGTGAATGTTGGACTTAGCTATACAGGGTTGAGGTTGATTCCAAAATATATATAGTTTGAGTTGTGATCAATACTGAGATACGTATACACTGGGTCGTAGATTGATTCAAGATAATATTTATCGATTTATTTCTGTACATCTAACTGTGGACAACTAGTTGTAGGTTACTAACGAGGACAGCTGACTTAATAAATTTAAAACATCAAAATATATTAAAAGTGTTGTAAATATATTTTGAACATACTTTGATATATATGTATCTATTGTTATAGGTTCGTGAATCAACCAGTGGTCAAGTCTTACTTCCCGACGAAGTAAAAATCTGTGAAAGTGAGTTATAGTCCCACTTTTAAAATCTAATA
This sequence comes from Rutidosis leptorrhynchoides, assembly GCF_046630445.1. NCBI lineage: Eukaryota > Viridiplantae > Streptophyta > Magnoliopsida > Asterales > Asteraceae > Rutidosis > Rutidosis leptorrhynchoides. The sequence continues at coordinate 119,831,617 of NC_092341.1, forward strand.
TTTTTGGGATGAGAATACATGCAGGTTTTATAAATGATTTACAAAATAGACACAAGTACGTGAAACTACATTCTATGGTTGAATTATCGAAATCGAATATGCCCCTTTTTATTAAGTCTGGTAATCTAAGAATTAGGGAACATACACCCTAATTGACGCGAATCCTAAAGATAGATCTATTGGGCCTAACAAACCCCATCCAAAGTACTGGATGCTTTAGTACTTCAAAATTTATATCATATCCGAAGGGTGTCCCGGAATGATGGGGATATTCTTATATATGCATCTTGTTAATGTCAGTTACCAGGTGTTCACCATATGAATGATTTTTATCTCTATGTATGGGATGTGTATTGAAATATGAAATCTTGTGGTCTATTATTATGATTTGATATATATAGGTTAAACCTATAACTCACCAACATTTTTGTTAACGTTTTAAGCATGTTTATTCTCAGGTGATTATTAAGAGCTTCCGCTGTCGCATACTTAAATAAGGACGAGATTTGGAGTCCATGCTTGTATGATATTGTGTAAAAACTGCATTCAAGAAACTTATTTTGTTGTAACATATTTGTATTGTAAACCATTATGTAATGGTCGTGTGTAAACAGGATATTTTAGATTATCATTATTTGATAATCTACGTAAAGCTTTTTAAACCTTTATTGATGAAATAAAGGTTATGGTTTGTTTTAAAATGAATGCAGTCTTTGAAAAACGTCTCATATAGAGGTTAAAACCTCGCAACGAAATCAATTAATATGGAACGTTTTTAATCAATAAGAACGGGACATTTCAGTTGGTATCCGATTGTTGGTCTTAGAGAACCAGAATTTTGCATTAGTGTGTCTTATCGAGTTTGTTAAGATGCATTAGTGAGTCTGGACTTCGATCGTGTTTACTTGAAAAATGATTGCTTAACAAATTTTGTTAGAAACTATATATTTTTAACATGTGAATATTATGTGATATATTAATCTCTTAACGCGTTTGATATTATGTGATAGATGTCTACCTCTAGAACAAGTCCCATTGACTCACCTAATAATAATGAAGAGTCAAATGTAAATTGGAATGATTCGTGGACTGATTCACAAGTTCCCGAAGAGGAACCGGAAGAAGAGTCGGAACCGAAAGAAGAATCGGAACCGGAAGAAGAATCGGAACCGGATGAAGAAATAGAACCGGTGGGGGAAATAATAAAAAGGTTAAGTAAAAGAAAATCCTCAACCAACTGACCAAGGTTAACTATGGTCAATGGTGTTTCCGCCAAGGAAGCAAAATATTGGGAGGATTACCAATTCTCCGATGAATCGGATTCCGACGAGAATTCCGATGATGTTATAGAAATTACCCCAACTGAATTTAAAAAGGCAAAAGAAAATAATAAGGGAAAGGGCATAAAAATAGAGAAATCTAATTCCAACCCCGATGAACTTTATATGTATCGTCAACCTCCGAAGTCCTTAAGTTGTAACAATGACCCGGGAACCTCTAAACCACCAGGTTTTTCTAAACCAATGTGGAAAACGACGGCTCGTATTAGGGGAACATCATATATCCCTAGAAACTTGGCAAAACGAACCAAAACCGGAGAAGAAGAAACAAGCGAGTCGGAATAAGATAGTTGTATTCGTGTGGTGTAATATATGTAATATAGTGTGCTTATGCTTTATGATATATGTAAAAATTGCTTGTATTAATAAGTATTTTTTTTATGAATCTAACTCTTGTCTATTTTACAGTATAAAAACACAAAATGGATAGACAACCCAATATTTTAAGAGACCTACCCGGAGACATGATTGATGAAATCTTGTCTAGAGTCGGTCAGAATTCTTCGGCACAACTATTTAAGGCGAGATCAGTTTGTAAGACATTCGAAGAACGTTCCAAGAATGCCTTGGTTTATAAAAGGCTTTCGTTCGAAAGATGGGGGATATCACATTGGGAAATCCATAAGTTACGATGTGTTTACTTTGACGCATATATTGCGGGGAACCCAAATGCTATTTTACGCAATGGGTTAAGAAATTATTTTGACTCAATATATCCGAATATTGGACTTCGTGAGTTAGAAAAAGCGGCTAACATGCAACATAAAGAAGCATGTTATGCTTACGGATTAGTAATGTTCGCTTCTCACCAAAGTGAGAACAAGAACATCGGGCTACAACTATTAAACAAAACGTTCCCCCAAGTGACGGAGTCGGTAATTGGGGTAAGAAATGAGGTTTTTAGATTGTTACGGGACTGTTGGACATTACGTAACCCTCGTCCCTTTGACGACGTTACAACACGCTGTCTTATCAATGGCCAAAACGGTTATGTTCCACAAGACCAAAGATGGGAAGTAATCCTAGTAAAACCAGAATGCATGACTTGTTTCTGGACGTATGAATTACGTGTCTTTATTGCCTTTGCTGAACGACTTGTGTACTAGCTAGAATTATCTTCACAACCATCTTGTATCAACTTTATTGTGTGCTATATTTCATTCTATATGTAAAATAAGTGGTATTGTAAGTTTGTAAAATATTTTGTAAAAGTTTGAACGCGAAATATTATTATAATCAGTTTTTCATATAGAATTGCAGTAGTTGAATTGTATATTAGCTACTAAGTATGAACTTAACGGGTAGGTACTACCCGAATTTAAACTTATAAAACGCTAATATGAAGAAAAAGCTTTTATAAATGAGTTCATATTATGCTACGAAATACTATTAACTACTCTTAATATTCTGTATGATTAACTTGTTCCATTTGACTATTTTGAAGGAAATGGCACCGACTACTCGACACACCGTGAATATGAATGAAGAGGAATTTCGTACTTTTCTAGCTTCAAACATAGCCGCAGTACAGGCTGCGCTACATACCAACAATAACCTTGGATCTAGTAGTACAGGAAATCGTGTAGGATGCACCTACAAAGAATTCACTGCCTGCAAACCTTTGGAATTTGATGGAACCGAAGGACCTATCGAATTGAAACGGTGGACCGAGAAGGTCGAATCGGTGTTTGCCATAAGTAAGTGTACTGAAGAGGACAAAGTGAAGTATGCTACGCATACCTTCACAGGTTCTGCGTTAACATGGTGGAATACCTATCTAGAGCAAGTGGGACAAGACGATGCGTACGCACTACCGTGGTCAGCATTCAAGCACTTGATGAACGAGAAGTACCGTCCCAGAACCGAGGTCAATAAGCTCAAGACAGAACTTAGAGGGTTACGAACCCAAGGATTTGATATTACCACGTACGAAAGACGATTCACAGAATTGTGCCTATTGTGTCCGGGAGCATTCGAAGATGAGGAAGAGAAGATCGACGCGTTTGTGAAAGGATTACCGGAAAGAATCCAAGAAGATATAAGTTCACACGAGCCCGCCTCCATACAACAGGCATGTAGAATGGCTCACAAACTAGTGAACCAGATTGAAGAAAGAATTAAAGAACAGACTGCTGAAGAGGCCAATGTGAAGCAAGTCAAAAGAAAGTGGGAGGAAAACGGTGATAAGAATCACCGATACAACAACAACAGCAATTACAACAATAATCGCAACAATTATCCCAACAATCGCAGCATCAATCGCAACTACAACAAACGGCCCAACAACAACAACAACAACAACAACAACAACAGCAGCAACTACAACAATCATCCCAACAACAATAATAATCGCAACAATAACAACAATCAGAAGTAGCTATGCCAAAGGTGTGAAAAGTATCACTCGGGGTTCTGCACCAAATTTTGCAACAAGTGTAAAATAAATGGTCATAGCGCGGCGAAGTGTGAGGTCTACGGACCAAGGGTTAATAGAACGAAAGGAACAAATGGTGTCGGAACGAGTAATGGCGGAGGAAGTAGTGTCGGAGCAAGTTATGCCAATGTAGTTTGTTATAAATGTGGAAAACCGGGCCACATTATTAGAAATTGCCCGAACCAGGAGAACACAAATGGACAAGGCCGCGGAAGAGTTTTCAATATTAATGCGGCAGAGGCACAGGAAGACCCGGAGCTTGTTACGGGTACGTTTCTTATTGACAATAAATCTGCTTACGTTTTATTTGATTCAGGTGCGGATAGAAGCTATATGAGTAGAGATTTTTGTGCTAAATTAAGTTGTCCATTGACGCCTTTGGATAGTAAATTTTTACTCGAATTAGCAAATGGTAAATTAATTTCAGTAGATAATATATGTCGGAATCGAGAAATTAAACTGGTTAGCGAAACATTTAAGATTGATTTGATACCAGTAGAGTTAGGGAGTTTTGATGTAATAATCGGTATGGACTGGTTGAAAGAAGTGAAAGCAGAGATCGTTTGTTACAAAAATGCAATTCGCATTATACGAGAAAAAGGAAAACCCTTAATGGTGTACGGAGAAAAGGGCAACACGAAGCTACATCTTATTAGTAATTTGAAGGCACAAAAACTAATAAGAAAAGGTTGCTATGCTGTTCTAGCACACGTCGAGAAAGTACAAACTGAAGAAAAGAGCATCAATGATGTGTCCATTGCAAAAGAATTTTCCGATGTATTTCCAAAAGAATTATCGGGATTACCCCCACATCGATCCGTTGAATTTCAAATAGATCTTGTACCAGGAGCTGCACCAGTAGCTCGTGCTCCTTACAGACTCGCACCCGGCGAGATGAAAGAACTGCAAAGCCAATTACAAGAACTTTTAGAGCGTGGTTTCATTCGACCAAGCACATCACCTTGGGGAGCTCCTGTTTTGTTTGTCAAGAAGAAAGATGGTACATTCAGGTTGTGTATCGACTACCGAGAGTTGAACAAACTTACCATCAAGAACCGCTACCCACTACCGAGAATCGACGACTTATTTGATCAACTACAAGGCTCGTCTGTTTATTCAAAGATTGACTTACGTTCCGGGTATCATCAAATGCGGGTGAAAGAAGATGATATTCCAAAGACTGCTTTCAGAACACGTTACGGTCATTACGAGTTTATGGTCATGCCGTTTGGTTTAACTAATGCACCAGCTATGTTCATGGACCTTATGAACCGAGTGTGTGGACCATACCTTGACAAGTTTGTCATTGTTTTCATTGATGACATACTTATTTACTCAAAGAATGACCAAGAACACGGTGAACATTTGAGAAAGGTGTTAGAAGTATTGAGGAAGGAAGAATTGTACGCTAAGTTTTCAAAGTGTGCATTTTGGTTGGAAGAAGTTCAATTCCTCGGTCACATAGTGAACAAAGAAGGTATTAAGGTGGATCCGGCAAAGATAGAAACTGTTGAAAAGTGGGAAACCCCAAAAACTCCGAAACACATACGCCAGTTTTTAGGACTAGCTGGTTACTATAGAAGGTTCATCCAAGACTTTTCCAGAATAGCAAAACCCTTGACTGCATTAACGCATAAAGGGAAGAAATTTGAATGGAATGATGAACAAGAGAAAGCGTTTCAGTTATTAAAGAAAAAGCTAACTACGGCACCTATATTGTCATTGCCTGAAGGGAATGATGATTTTGTGATTTATTGTGACGCATCAAAGCAAGGTCTCGGTTGTGTATTAATGCAACGAACGAAGGTGATTGCTTATGCGTCTAGACAATTGAAGATTCACGAACAAAATTATATGACGCATGATTTGGAATTAGGCGCGGTTGTTTTTGCATTAAAGACTTGGAGGCACTACTTATATGGGGTCAAAAGTATTATATATACCGACCACAAAAGTCTTCAACACATATTTAATCAGAAACAACTGAATATGAGGCAGCGTAGGTGGATTGAATTGTTGAATGATTACGACTTTGAGATTCGTTACCACCCGGGGAAGGCAAATGTGGTAGCCGATGCCTTGAGCAAGAAGGACAGAGAACCCATTCGAGTAAAATCTATGAATATAATGATTCATAATAACCTTACTACTCAAATAAAGGAGGCGCAACAAGGAGTTTTAAAAGAGGGAAATTTAAAGGATGAAATACCCACAGGATCGGAGAAGCATCTTAATATTCGGGAAGACGGAACCCGGTATAGGGCTGAAAGGATTTGGGTACCAAAATTTGGAGATATGAGAGAAATGGTACTTAGAGAAGCTCATAAAACCAGATACTCAATACATCCTGGAACGGGGAAGATGTACAAGGATCTCAAGAAATATTTTTGGTGGCCGGGTATGAAAGCCGATGTTGCTAAATACGTAGGAGAATGTTTGACGTGTTCTAAGGTCAAAGCTGAGCATCAGAAACCATCAGGTTTACTTCAACAACCCGAAATTCCAGAATGGAAATGGGAAAACCTTACCATGGATTTCATCACTAAATTGCCAAGGACTGCAAGTGGTTTTGATACTATTTGGGTAATAGTTGATCGTCTCACCAAATCAGCACACTTCCTGCCAATAAGAGAAGATGACAAGATGGAGAAGTTAGCACGACTGTATTTGAAGGAAGTCATCTCCAGACATGGAATACCAATCTCTATTATCTCTGATAGGGATGGCAGATTTATTTCAAGATTCTGGCAGACATTACAGCAAGCATTAGGAACTCGTCTAGACATGAGTACTGCCTATCATCCACAAACTGATGGGCAGAACGAAAGGACGATACAAACACTTGAAGACATGCTACGAGCATGTGTTATTGATTTCGGAAACAGTTGGGATCGACATCTACCGTTAGCAGAATTTTCCTACAACAACAGCTACCATTCAAGCATTGAGATGGCGCCGTTTGAAGCACTTTATGGTAGAAAGTGCAGGTCTCCGATTTGTTGGAGTGAAGTGGGGGATAGACAGATTACGGGTAATGAGATTATACAAGAAACTGCCGAGAAGATCATCCAAATTCAACAACGGTTGAAAACCGCCCAAAGTCGACAAAAGAGCTACGCTGACATTAAAAGAAAAGATATAGTATTTGAAATTGGAGAGATGGTCATGCTTAAAGTTGCACCTTGGAAAGGCGTTGTTCGATTTGGTAAACGAGGGAAATTAAATCCAAGGTATATTGGACCAGTAGCTTAACGACTTGAGTTACCTCAACAACTCGCGGCTGTACATAACACTTTCCACGTCTCGAATTTGAAGAAATGTTTTGCTAAAGAAGATCTCACTATTCCGTTAGATGAAATCCAAATCAACGAAAAACTCCAATTCATCGAAGAACCCGTCGAAATAATGGATCGTGAGGTTAAAAGACTTAAGCAAAACAAGATACCAATTGTTAAGGTTCGATGGAATGCTTGTAGAGGACCCGAGTTCACCTGGGAGCGTGAAGATTAGATGAAGAAGAAATACCCGCATCTATTTCCAGAAGATTCGTCAACACCTTCAACAGCTTAAAATTTCGGGACGAAATTTATTTAACTGGTAGGTACTGTAGTGACCCGAACTTTTCCACGTTTATATATATTAATTGAGATTGATATTTACATGATTAAATGTTTCCAACATGTTAAGCAATCAAACTTGTTAAGACTTGATTAATTGAAATATGTTTCATATAGACAATTGACCACCCAAGTTGACCGGTGATTCACGAACGTTAAAACTTGTAAAAACTATATGATGACATATATATGGATATATATATATAGTTAACATGATACTATGATAAGTAAACATATCATTAAGTATATTAACAATGAACTACATATGTAAAAACAAGACTACTAACTTAATGATTTTTAAACGAGACATATATGTAACGATTATCGTTGTAAAGACATTTAATGTATATATATCATATTAAGAGATATTCATACATGATAATATCATGATAATATAATAATTTAAAATCTCATTTGATATTATAAACATTGGGTTAACAACATTTAACAAGATCGTTAACCTAAAGGTTTCAAAACAACACTTACATGTAACGACTAACGATGACTTAACGACTCAGTTAAAATGTATATACATGTAGTGTTTTAATATGTATTTATACACTTTTGAAAGACTTCAATACACTTATCAAAATACTTCTACTTAAAAAAAATGCTTACAATTACATCCTCGTTCAGTTTCATCAACAATTCTACTCGTATGCACCCGTATTCGTACTCGTACAATACACAGCTTTTAGATGTATGTACTATTGGTATATACACTCCAATGATCAGCTCTTAGCAGCCCATGTGAGTCACCTAACACATATGGGAACCATCATTTGGAAACTAGCATGAAATATCTCATAAAATTACAAAAATATGAGTAATCATTCATGACTTATTTACATGAAAACAAAATTACATATCCTTTATATCTAATCCATACACCAACGACCAAAAACACCTACAAACACTTTAATTCTTCAATTTTCTTCATCTAATTGATCTCTCTCAAGTTATATCTTCAAGTTCTAAGTGTTCTTCATAAATTCTACAAGTTCTAGTTACATAAAATCAAGAATACTTTCAAGTTTGCTAGCTCACTTCCAATCTTGTAAGGTGATCATTCAACCTCAAGAAATCTTTGTTTCTTACAGTAGGTTATCATTCTAATACAAGGTAATAATCATATTCAAACTTTTTTTCAATTTCTATAACTATAACAATCTTATTTCAAGTGATGATCTCACTTGAACTTGTTTTCGTGTCATGATTCTGCTTCAAGAACTTCGAGCCATCCAAGGATCCGTTGAAGCTAGATCCATTTTTCTCTTTTCCAGTAGGTTTATCCAAGGAACTTAAGGTAGTAATGATGTTCATAACATCATTCGATTCATACATATAAAGCTATCTTATTCGAAGGTTTAAACTTGTAATCACTAGAACATAGTTTAGTTAATTCTAAACTTGTTCGCAAACAAAAGTTAATCCTTCTAACTTGGCTTTTAAAATCAACTAAACACATGTTCTATATCTATATGATATACAAACTTAATGATTTAAAACCTGGAAACACGAAAAACACCGTAAAACCGGATTTACGCCGTCGTAGTAACACCGCGGGCTGTTTTGGATTAGTTAATTAAAAACTATGATAAACTTTGATTTAAAAGTTGTTATTCTGAGAAAATGATTTTTATTATGAACATGAAACTATATCCAAAAATTATGGTTAAACTCAAAGTGAAAGTATGTTTTCTAAAATGGTCATCTAGACGTCGTTCTTTCGACTGAAATGACTACCTTTACAAAAACGACTTGTAACTTATTTTTCCGACTATAAACCTATACTTTTTATGTTTAGATTCATAAAATAGAGTTCAATATGAAACCATAGCAATTTGATTCACTCAAAACGGATTTAAAATGAAGAAGTTATGGGTAAAACAAGATTGGATAATTTTTCTCATTTTAGCTACGTGAAAATTGGTAACAAATCTATTCCAACCATAACTTAATCAACTTGTATTGTATATTATGTAATCTTGAGATACCATAGACACGTATACAATGTTTCGACCTATCATGTCGACACATCTATATATATTTCGGAACAACCATAGACACTCTATATGTGAATGTTGGATTTAGCTATACAGGGTTGAGGTTGATTCCAAAATATATATAGTTTGAGTTGTGATCAATACTGAGATACGTATACACTGGGTCGTGGATTGATTCTAGATAATATTTATCGATTTATTTCTGTACATCTAACTGTGGACAACTAGTTGTAGGTTACTAACGAGGACAGCTGACTTAATAAACTTAAAACATCAAAATATATTAAAAGTGTTGTAAATATATTTTGAACATACTTTGATATATACGTATATATTGTTATAGGTTCGTGAATCAACCAGTGGCCAAGTCTTACTTCCCGACGAAGTAAAAATCTGTGAAAGTGAGTTATAGTCCCACTTTTAAAATCTAATATTTTGGGATGAGAATACATGCAGGTTTTATAAATGATTTACAAAATAGACACAAGTACGTGAAACTACATTCTATGGTTGAATTATCGAAATCGAATATGCCCCTTTTTATTAAGTCTGGTAATCTAAGAATTAGGGAACAGACACCCTAATTGACGCGAATCCTAAAGATAGATCTATTGGGCCTAACAAACCCCATCCAAAGTACCGGATGCTTTAGTACTTCGAAATTTATATCATATCCGAAGGGTGTCCCGGAATGATGGGGATATTCTTATATATGCATCTTGTTAATGTCGGTTACCAGGTGTTCACCATATGAATGATTTTTATCTCTATGTATGGGATGTGCATTGAAATATGAAATCTTGTGGTCTATTATTATGATTTGATATATATTGGTTAAACCTATAGCTCACCAACATTTTTGTTGACGTTTTAAGCATGTTTATTCTCAGGTGATTATTAAGAGCTTCCGCTGTCGCATACTTAAATAAGGACGAGATTTGGAGTCCATGCTTGTATGATATTGTGTAAAAACTGCATTCAAGAAACTTATTTTGTTGTAACATATTTGTATTGTAAACCATTATGTAATGGTCGTGTGTAAACAGGATATTTTAGATTATCATTATTTGATAATCTACGTAAAGCTTTTTAAACCTTTATTGATGAAATAAAGGTTATGGTTTGTTTTAAAATGAATGCAGTCTTTGAAAAACGTCTCATATAGAGGTCAAAACCTCGCAACGAAATCAATTAATATGGAACGTTTTTAATCAATAAGAACGGGACATTTCATATGCTTGTCGAGGTCGCCAATGTAAAACTTGAGAAAGTTGACTATATTAGTCGTGGAGCTATTATCAACATAGCTGGTGCAGATTTCGAAATTGATTTGATACCTATCAAACTGGGAAGCTTTGACGTGATCGTTGGTATGGATTGGTTGAGCAAGATAAAGGCCGATATTATTTGTGGAGATAAAGCCCTTCGCATACCACAAGGAGATGGCGAACCACTGGTTATCTATGGAGAGATATGTACCTCGAAGTTGAACCTCATTAGTTGTGTGAAAGCGCAAAAGATTATGAAGAAGGGACGTTTTGCTGTCCTAGCACATATGAAAGCGGAAGAAACTGAGGTGAAGAGCGTGAATGACGTTCGAATTGTGAACGAATTTTCCGATGTCTTCCCAGAGGAATTTCCTGGATTGCCGCCGCAGAGAGCAGTAGAGTTTCAGATTGATTTAGTGCCAGGAGCTGCACCTGTAGCTCGCGCACCTTATAGACTCGCACCTTCTGAGATGCAAGAATTACAAAGTCAACTACAAGAACTACTTGATCGAGGATTTATCCAACCAAGCTTCTCGCCTTGGGGCGCACCTGTGTTGTTTGTGAAGAAGAAGGATGGATCCTTCAGTATGTGCATCGACTACCGTGAACTTAACAAATTGACTATCAAGAATCGGTATCCTCTTCCACGAATTGACGATCTTTTTGATCAACTATAAGGATCGAGCGTTTACTCAAAGATCGATTTGTGATTCGGTTATCACCAGTTGAGGGTGAAGGAAAGTGACGTGATGAAAACTGCATTTAGAACTCGTTATGGTCATTATGAGTTTCTCGTGATGCCATTCGGATTAACCAATGCACCTGCCGTGTTCATGGATCTCATGAATCGTGTCTGCAAGCCGTACTTGGATAAGTTTGTTATCGTCTTCATAGATGATATCCTCATCTACTCAAAGAGCGAAGAAGAACATGAGCAACACCTCCGACTAGTGCTCGAGCTCTTGAGACAAGAGCAACTTTACGCCAAATTCTCCAAGTGTGAATTTTGGTTGAAGGAAGTTCAGTTTCTGGGTCATGTTGTGAGCGACCAGGGTATCAAAGTTGACCCCGCCAAGATTGAAGCCATCAGCAAGTGGGAGACCCCCACTACTCCAACGCATATTCGCCAGTTCCTAGGTCTCGCCGGTTATTACCGAAGGTTTATTGAACGATTTTCTCTGATTGCGCGTCCTTTGACCGCGCTAACTCACAAGGGCAAGAAGTTCGTTTAGGAATCCGCACACGAATCAGCATTCCAAAATTTGAAGAAGAAGTTAACCACCGCACCTATCCTATCACTTCCTGAGGGTAGTGACGACTTTGTTGTTTATTGTGATGCATCGAAGAGTGGTTTTGGTTGTGTACTGATGCAACGATCAAAGGTTATTGCCTATGCTTCTCGCCAATTGGAGATTCACGAGCGGAACTACACTACTCACGATCTTGAACTTGGAGCCGTTGTCTTTGCGCTTAAATTGTGGAGACATTATTTGTATGGAACAAAGAGCACTATCTTCACCGATCACAAGAGTCTCCAGCACATCTTCGATCAGAAGCAACTGAATATGAGGTAGCGTCGATGGATCGAGACACTCAACGACTACGATTGTGAACTCCGTTATCACCCTGGCAAGGCCAATGTTGTAGCTGACGCTTTAAGCCGAAAGGAGAGGACGGCACCTCTTCGTGTTAGGGCTCTGAACATCACCATCCATTCGAACCTCAACAGCCAGATCAGAGTAGCCCAAGTTGAGGCTCTCAAGGAGGAGAATATATCTCACGAACATTTGAACATACTTGTCTCTCGATTCGAGGTTAGGGAGTCTGGACTCCGATGTTATGCCGGAAGGATTTGGGTACCTCTTTATGGAGATCTACGGAACCTGATACTTGATGAAGCACACAAGTCGAGATATTCGATTCACCCCGGTGCGGGCAAGATGTACCACGACCTTAAAGAACAGTATTGGTGGCCGAATCTTAAGAAGGACGTTGCGACTTATGTTGGTAAGTGTTTGACTTGCTCGAAGGTTAAAGCCGAGCATCAGAGACCTTATGGGTTGCTTCAATAACCAGAAATCCCACAATGGAAGTGGGAAAGGATAACGATGGATTTCATCACCAAGCTACCAAAGACGGTGGGCGGATACGATACTATTTGGGTTATTGTTGACCGCTTTACCAAATCTGCACACTTCCTAGCGATGAAGGAAACTGATACAATGGAGAGACTTGCTCAACTTTACATCAAGGAGGTTGTATCTCGTCATGGTGTACCTTTATCGATCATCTCCGATCGCGATTCCCGTTTTGCTTCTAGATTTTGGCGTTCTTTGCAAGAAGCCATGGGAACTCGTCTTGACATGAGTACTGCTTATCACCCTCAGACTGACGGGCAAAGTGAACGTACAATTTAGACCTTGGAAGACATGTTGCGTGCATGTGTCATTGATTTTGGAAAGGCCATTTGCCACTAGCCGAATTCTCGTACAACAACAGTTACCACTCGAGCATTAATGCTGCACCTTTTGAAGCATTGTATGGCCGCAAGTGCTGATCCCCTATTTGTTGGGCCGAAGTAGGTGAAAAGCAAATCACCGGACCCGAGGTAGTCCACGAAACGACAGAGAAGATTGCTCAGATTCAAGCTAGACTTAAGACTGCCCGTGATCGCCAAAAGAGTTATGCCGATCTTAAACGAAAAGACTTTGAATTCAACATTGGTGATCATGTAATGTTGAAGGTTGCACCTTGGAAGGGTGTGATTCGCTTTGGAAATCGTGGAAAGTTAAACCCACGATACATTGGTCCTTTTGAAATCTTGGAACGTGTTGGACCCGTTACTTACCGTTTGGATCTTCCAGCACAACTGAGCTCAGTTCATCCTACCTTCCATGTGTCGAACTTGAAGAAGTGTCTTGCTGCACCTGAACTTATCATACCACTGGAAGAACTTACAATTGACGACAAACTCCACTTTGTGGAAGAACCTGTTGAAATTATGGATCGTGAGATCAAAACTTTGAAACGCAACAAGATTCCGATTGTATGAGTACGATGGAATGCTAAACGAGGACCTGAGTTTACTTGGGAGCGAGAGGATCAAATGATGCGGAAGTATCCTCACCTTTTCCCGACTCCTCCATCTACCTCAGCTTAAATTTCGGGACGAAATTTTCTTTAACAGGTGGGTAATGTAACGACCCTGGATTTTTCAACGTTTATTTATTAATAATTATTATTATTAATACGTGTGATTAAACGAATGTATGTTATTACATTTACATGTCGCCCTGATTGCCCGAACTTGACTTTAATTGCCCGAAACGTCTGTGTGACACACGAAACTTCACGAATAATATTTTTAGAGTATTATTTACATTCATGATTAATTTTATTAATCATTTTAATTAACTATGGTGATTAGTTAGTTACTTGGGCTTTAATTGGACTTTTATTAGATTACTTGTTAATTACTTACAAACTTGGGCTTTATTTTTGTACATGGACTTGATTAGCCCACCCTACTTCTTTAATGGACTATTTAGCCCAAGTCTTTCATGTGTAAGTATCATGTTTGAATGGAACTAGTTAGTTAAAAGACTTAGAATCTTGTTACTTCTCCTCCCCATGCACATACCACCTTGTAACCAACTTTAATGAACTTTACAAGCTAGTAACCATAGAACAAACTTCCCCCTCCTCCTTTTGGCTGCTGCAGCCGTGACCTTTCAAGGGCACAAAGGGATTCAAAAATTTTTTTTACATTACTTGTTAACTTGCTAGACTTCTCTCATTCAAACACACATTCATTTGCTTTCATCTTTTCACTCTTTCTCTCTCACTTTTCTCTCTAAATCTTGTAAGTAACAAGCTCTTTTCTCCTTTCTTTCTTGGCCAAAAACCGAAACATATACATCTTGAATCATCATCATCACTTGTTGTTATTATTAATTACTTGTAGTTTACTTACTTGTTGTAATTACTTACTAGTTATTATGAATCAAACTCACTAGTTTGTTCATCATTTTATCTTGTATCTTCAAGAACATACAAGACATAAACTCTCTAGTTTATGATCTCAACTTATTACTTGTTTAAAGAAAGAAAGTTCATGTGTTGTAACTCATACTTGAAGTTCATGAAGTAAACTTTAAAGTTTACTTTCTAAAGATCAAACTTTGGTTTGAATCTTTAAAGCATGAACAACCATGAATAATTTACTTGTTTACTTAGTTTATTTCTTCTTGCACTTTACTTTCATGTAATTAGTTTAAATGGTTAAGTACTACAAGTTAGTCTTGATCTCATTAATCTTGAACTAAAAGTTAACCTTGAAAGTTCAAGAACATACAAATAAGTTTTCTTTAAATATAACCTTGTATACTTATGCTTGATCTAGACTTTTGAGTCTTGGATCTTCAAGATCTAACTAAGAACTATGTTCTACATTTTAAGATCTTGATTAGTTAGTTTATTTTCAAGTTTAGAGTTCAATATTTCTATTATAGTTCATGTAAGTGTCAAACCTAAGACTTTGATGTAACTTTGGTTCATCAAACTACATGCAACTCTTAAGTGAGTTGTGCTTCATGTCTTAGACTTGCACTAGGGTTATGATGGTCAAATCTTGGTCAATATGATGCAAACACATCAACGAGTTGTACACTTGAAGCTATACGCATCAAGGATGAGAACCGTGATAAGCATCAAGCACCAAGACCACCGAAACTCACTTAAACTTACTGTTTCTGTCCAAACCCTACTGACCTGCTGTTTCTGTAACATACCAGTAGACCTGGGCTACTGAGACCATGATTTTTAGATAGATCTTTTCGAGTAGATAACTTTTCATATAGGACTCATCTTAATCCGAGTTACGGTTTAGGATTTATGGCCCTCCGATCATCACTATGTCCTTTAACGTTGTGCAGAAATTTCTGACCTACTCGCACTTAGACCGTCGCCACGGTCAAAAAAAGACAAGTTTGCTTCTGTAAATTTTACCACACTTAAGGGACTCATATATGGATACATGGCCACTGGTCTCACCTTAATTCGGTAAGGGTAGAGGCCGTGGTGACTGACTGAAGTCAGCCTTTGTTTTAAACTACTTTCATAAACGAAACTTACTTTACGCCTTTTATTTGATGATGAATGATGATGACCCTTAAGACCTTATTTACATACTTTTAAACCTTTTCAGACGATTTACTGACTTAATACTATTTGACTTAGGTTGAGGACTTTCGGACCGTTTACTTGCACACCTTTTTCGAACCGACTTTACGACTACTTTATCATTGTGAGTTATAGCATTCCCTTTTTACTTTAACTTATTTTGGGAACTGAGAATACATGCAGATTTTATATTTTACATACTAGGCACGAGTACTTAAACTTTATATATGTGTGGGTTATATAACAGCAGAAACATTCCCTTTAGCTCGGTAACGTTTAGTCATTGGTTTTTGAACCGGTGAACGCGAATCTTAGATATGGATCCATAGGGTTTGATATCCCCACTCGGGCTAGTAGCGCTAGCATTTAACGAGTGTTTAATACTTCATAAATATACGCACTTGCCAAGTGTACTTTCAGGGGGTATAAACGTTAAGTTAGTTACCAAGTGCCCACGGTTAACATATACTTTATCATACTGTTTTGAAACGCTCTTTGTAGCACTGAAATCTCGTGGCCTACCTTACTTACTGTTATACTTAAACTATAGCTCACCAACCTTTGTGTTGACATTTTTAAGCATGTTTTTCTCAGGTGCTTGAGGTTAGCTTCCGCTGTGTACTAGTCGTGCTGTAGACACCCGCTGCTTAGAGTTATCATCGCATGAACTACTTTACCTTGCATTCAAACTTTAGTACTTTTGAACTATGACTTGTAACGACCATTGTGGTCACATACACTTATTATTTGCTTCTACTTAGTGAAGCATGCTTTTGAAATGTAAAACATTTGATGTCAGTTATGACATCACCTTTTTATCGTGAATGCAACTTATTTAATTACAGCATATAGTACTTAACCTTGTAATGATCCTGTTGTTGATGATTCGTACACGATGGTTTTGTACGGGGCATCACATTGATTATCTATAAAACGACGTGTTTTATGTATGCATTAAATGCCCGAATCATAAATGTGCACTTGTAAAATTTGAAGCATTAAATGTGTGCATTGATTGATCATTTGATTTGAAAAGTCGATTATTGCAAATAATTTTTTCAGTTGGTGAAATGTGTTTAGTTGGGTTCCTTGTCAAATTAGCTTTCTAACGATATAAGGTGCGAGTTCTAAGTGTTAGCGGTTTGTAAAATATGCTTGAAAGAGTTTTGATTTGAGACTTGAACAATTGAGACTGACCAGGTACCAGCACACGACCAATACCTTGGCGCGGAAATCCTGGGTCGCGGCGCGACCTAAGCCGTGTCCAGGTTCTGACCTCCTTGGTCAAAATAAGAAAAATGTTTGGCACGCTATGGACCTCCGATTCACATGAGACTTGTTCTAACATGCTTATATATGAATAAAAACCTCAGAAAAATAGTTCGGGACCCGACCCGAACGTGTTGACTTTTTCGTTGACTTTAACCGACCAAAGTTTGACTTTTTGTCAAACTTAACCAAATGATTATGCAACCTTCCTAACTTGTTTCTATACTTGTATTTTGCATGAAACTTGACAATTTGATTCACATGCTACATAATCGAGTCATAACGAGCCATAGGACTAATTGAACATCTTTGGTCAATCGTGACTATCGTTATTGATACAACCTATTTGTTTAGGTCAAGACTAGCATCGTTCTTTGCACACGTTACTTATCGAAGTACTTATTTGCTCTTGCGCTCAAGGTGAGATCATAGTCCCACTTTTTACTCTTTTGAACTTACTTTTGGGATGAGAAAACATAAACGCTTCTTTTAACTAAGTGAACACAAGTACATGAAAACAAACATTCTACATACGAGTTTAGAACTAAAAAAATCCTCAATTCGATTATCATTAGTTACACTTGACGGTGTAAGCGAGAACTTATGTTATATGGCCATATGGGTTTGACAAACCCTCATTCGGACGGTTCGCTACCGTTATTCGGATGAAATATATTTTCGGGAAACGGTGTATGTTCTAACACTATTGTGATGGGGTACTAAGGAAGGAAACGTTAAACTTTGGTAATTGGGTGCTCGTGAATATTAACTTTTAGAATGCATTACTATTTATCAATGATGCAAATCTTGTGGTTCGACTTACTTTTACTCACTTACTTAATTAAACCTATGATTTCACCAACGTTTTCGTTGACAGATTTCTATATTTTTCTCAGGTTCTTGAACATTAGGTGATACATGCTTCCGCTCGTTCTTTTTGATACTTGCTTTGGATGTCGAGTATACTTGCATATGTGGAGCGTCTTTTGACTACTTTAAACTGTGTCGCACGTGTTTCATTTGTACTTTAAATGTCGTTATGTACTAGTTATGGAAACTACTTTTGTAAACTTTGAAACATCCACACTTATGAAATGAATGCGACATATTTTCGGTCAAACTTTGTCTTAAAGACTTATGACCATGTAATAGGACCTACGTAGACGGCGCCGTCAATTGACGATTTGTCGGGGTCGCTACAGATGGTATCAGAGCCTTGGTTGTAGGGATTTATAGTTCATTGGTGTCAACCCCGAGTCATAGGGTACATTGGTGAGTCTAGACTACAACCGGCATATAGACTTGAAGTAGGAATTAGTTGACTACTTGTGATTTATACTCAAACTCTTCTATCATATCTAATTCTTATTCAATCTTAATCGCACGTTACTTGATTTAATTGACGCGCCACCTTGACTATATGAAATAGTGTCGAATGCACATATGAATTAGGGTAGTATAATTTCCGGGATTATATTACGGTGACTCATATGAACGTTCCGACATTATGACATAAAGAATTTAAGGCGAGTCAAGGAAAAATTTTCTCTCTATCTTTATTCCATATCACGGTTAGTATTATTTAGAATACTAACCAACGGTATTCTTTTGTTTTGAAGGAACGATGCCTCCTTGTCGTGTGCCATGCCATGAGACTCCCGAACAAGCTCTACAACGAATGGTGGCCACCGCCGTAGAGGCGGCCATGGCCGGTCACTCCTCCAACAACAACAATAACAATAACAACAACAACAATCAAGGGGCCGGTAACTCAAGCGAAGGGTGCTCCTACAAAGCTTTTATGGGGTGCAAACCTCACACTTATGATGGAACCGGGGGACCGGTTACGCTCACTCGATGGTTCGAACAAACGGAGGCTATCTTTAGCATAAGCGGTTGTCGGGACCAAGATAAGGTCAAGTACTCCACCCACACTCTCGCCGGCGTCGCTCTTACATGGTGGAACACCTATGTACAATCGGTGGGTACCGATGAAGCTCATGCCCTCTCTTGGGCCGATTTAAGGGAAAAGATGATTGTTGAATATTTCCCTCGCGAAGAAACCCGAAAGCTCGAACAAGAGCTAAGAACTTTGAAGGCGGTCGGAAACGATCTCAAGGCCTACAATCAACGATTCGCCGAGCTATCCTTGATGTGTCCCAACCTCGTGAACCCCGAATCTCAAAGGGTTGAACTCTATATAGATGGTCTTCCAAAGAGCATCAAACAAGGTGTGATGTCCTCTAAACCCGCTAATCACCAAGCCGCTTTGAACATGGCCCGCCAATTGATCGAAACTGTTGATGAAATCGTAGTGCCGGCTCCTAAGGCCGAGGACAAATCGGGTGGCAACAAAAGGAAATGGGAAGCCACTCCATCAAGCAACTACAACAACAACACCTTCACCAAAAAGCCTTTCACCAACGACGGCAAGAAAGGTTATGCCGGAACTCAACCTTTTTGCAACAAATGTCACAAGCACCACTCGGGTGAATGTGGCAAGCTAATTTGTCACCGATGCCAAGGAGTTGGTCACAAGGCCAACAATTGCACAAGCGCCGCCCCCGTCGCTCGAAAGGGGCCCAATCCTCCAAAGACGGTCACTTGTTACGAATGTGGCCAAACGGGCCATAATAGGAACGAATGCCCGAAGAAGAAGGCCAACCCCAACACACGCAGCCGAGCCTTCAACATTAACACCGAGGAAGCCCAGGATGACAATGAACTAGTCACGGGTACGTTTCTTCTCAACAACACTTATGTTACTTGTTTATTCGATTCGGGTGCCGATAAGAGTTTTGTATCCAAGACTTTGACTCATTCTTTTAGCACTCCACCACTTCCACTATATATCACTTATACCATTGAAGTGGCCAACGGAAAACTATTGAGTGCCGACACATATTACCGGGGGTGTACGTTAAACATTTTGGGTAATGAATTGGCTAGCCAAAACGAAATCTCACATTCTTTGTGATCTTAACGCAATCCGAATTCCTATCGAGAATGGTGGACCCTTGATTGTTTATGGCGATAAGAGTTGCACCGGGCACAACCTCGTTTCGTGCATTAAAGTTAGAAAACTACTCCGTAAGGGTTGTTTTGCGATCCTTGCTCACGTTAAGAAAGTCGAGTCCGATGAGAAGCACATCGATGATGTGCCAATTGTTAGTGACTATTCCGATGTATTTCCCGATGAATTGCCGGGTCTTCCACCTCATCGACCGGTTGAATTCCAAATCGATCTTATTCCGGGAGCCGCACCCGTAGCACGTGCACCATATAGACTCGCTCCATCCGAAATGCAAGAATTGCAAAGTGAAATCCAAGAACTACTTGATCGTGGTTTTATCCAACCTAGTCATTCACCTTGGGGCGCTCCGATTTTGTTTGTTAAAAAGAAAGACGGATCCCTACGAATGTGCATTGATTATCGTGAACTAAACAAATTGACGGTTAAGAACCGATATCCTCTTCCTCGCATCGATGCCCTCTTTGATCAACTACAAGGGTCTTGTGTATATTCGAAAATCGATCTCCGCTCGGGTTATCATCAATTAAGGGTTAAGGGGGAAGATATCTCCAAAACCGCTTTCCGAACTCGTTATGGTAGTTATGAATTCCTGTCATGCCATTTGGTCTCACTAACGCACCGGCGGTGTTCATGGATCTTATGAACCGCGTGTGCAAACCGTATCTTGACAAATTCATTATTGTGTTCATCGATGATATTTTGGTTTATTCTAAAAGCGAAGAAGAACACGAGGAACACCTCCGACTTGTGCTTGAACTTTTAAGACAAGAACGACTCTATGCCAAATTCTCCAAGTGTGAATTTTGGTTGAAGGAAGTTCAATTTCTTGGTCATGTTGTAAGTGACCAAGGTATTAAAGTCGATCCATCGAAAATCGAAGCCATTAGTAAATGGGAGACTCCTACTACTCCTACTCATATTCGTCAATTCTTGGGTCTCGCCGGATACTATCGTAGATTCATCGAAGATTTCTCTTTGGTCGCTCGTCCTCTAACCGCGTTAACTCACAAGGGAAGAAAATTCATTTGGGCAACCGAACAAGAATCCGCATTTCAAATCTTGAAAACGAAGCTAACCACCGCTCCTATCTTGTCACTTCCCGAAGGCAACGATGATTTTGTTGTGTATTGTGACGCCTCGAAACATGGTTTTGGGTGTGTCTTGATGCGACGAACGAAAGTCATTTCTTATGCTTCTCGACAACTCAAAATTCATGAACGAAACTACACGACACATGATCTCGAACTCGGAGCCGTTGTCTTTGCACTTAAAATGTGGAGACACTATCTTTATGGAACCAAGAGTACTATCTTTACCGATCACAAAAGTCTCCAATACATCTTCGATCAAAAGCAACTAAACATGAGACAACGAAGGTGGATTGAAACCTTAAACGATTACGATTGCGAGCTTCGTTACCATCCCGGAAAGGCAAATGTAGTAGCCGATGCCTTAAGTCGAAAAGAAAGAGTGGTGCCTCTTCGTGTCTGAGCCTTAAACATTACCATCCACACAAACCTTAATAGCTAAATTCGGGTAGCCCAAGATGAGGCTCTCAAGGATGAAAACGTTTCACACGAGCTCTTGAACATTCTCGTCTCTCGATTCGAAGTTAGGGAGACCGGACTTCGATATTTTGCCGGAAGGATTTGGGTGCCTTGGTATGGGGACCTACGAAGTCTTATTTTAGATGAAGCCCATAAGTCACGATACTCGATTCACCCTGGTGCCAATAAGATGTACCACGACCTTAAACAACAATATTGGTGGCCGAACATCAAAAGGGACGTAGCTACTTATGTTTCCAAGTGTTTGACATGTTCCAAAGTCAAAGCCGAACACCAAAGACCGTCCGGGTTACTTCAACAACCCGAAATCCTGCAATGGAAGTGGGAAAGAATAACGATGGATTTTATCACCAAACTACCAAAAACGACGGGCGGTTATGATACCATTTGGGTTATTGTTGACCGTCTCACCAAATCCGCACACTTTCTCACCATGAAGGAGACCGACAAAATGGAGAAACTTGCACAACTTTACATTAAGGAGATTGTAGCCCGACACGGTGTACCTTTATCGATTATCTCCCACCGAGATGGCCGTTTTGTTTCTAGATTTTGGCGTACCTTGCAAGAAGCGTTGGGAACGCGTTTAGACATGAGCACCGCATATCATCCTCAAACCAATGGACAAAGCGAACGCACAATTCAAACCTTGGAGGACATGTTACGAGCTTGCGTGGTTGATTTTGGAAAAACTTGGGACAAGCACTTACCTCTCGCCGAGTTCTCTTACAACAATAGTTATCACGCGAGTATTAAAGCCGCACCTTTTGAAGCGCTATATCGCCGAAAATGTCGTTCACCTCTTTGTTGGGCCGAGGTAGGCGATGTGCAAATCACTGGACCCGAACTCATTCACGAAACCACCGAGAAAATCGTTCAAATCCGAGATAGGCTTAGGACGGCCCGAAGTCGTCAAAAGAGCTATACTGACAAACGATTCAATGACCTCGAATTTCAAGTCGGTGACCGAGTAATGTTAAAAGTCGCGCCTTGAAAAGGTGTAATCCATTTTGGGAAACGCGGGAAGCTAAATCCAAGGTATATTGGTCCTTTCGAAATCTTGGAGCGTATTGGAACCGTTGCTTATCGTTTAGATCTTCCACCTTAATTGAGCTCCGTTCATCCTACTTTCCATGTATCGAACTTGAAAAAGTGTCTTGCCAAACCCGATATCGTCATCCCTCTCGAGGAACTTACTATTGATGACAAACTTCATTTTGTGGAAGAACCGGTTGAAATTGTGGACACCTCCGTCAAGACGTTAAAACAAAGCCGAATTCCGATTGTTAAAGTCCGTTGGAACGCCAAAAGGGGACCCGAGTTTACTTGGGAAAGGCGAGATCAAATGCAAAGGAAATACCCTCATCTATTCCCGGTTCCGGAAACGCAAGATTCCGAGGAAGAAACAACGACTACTACGCCTACTTAAATTTCTGGACGAAATTTCTTTTAAGGAGTAGGTAATGTAACATCCCGCCTTTTTCCGTTTAATTATTTAAAGTCCGTTATATGTTTATAACACCTCCCGTTAATATGCTTTTTAAATTATCTCGTTTAGGTAATTCACGCACCCGATTAAAACTTGAGGGACCAATCTTGCCATGTGACCAAACTTTTGACTAGGTCAAAGTGGTCAAACCACTCCCATCCATTCATCTTTTTCATTTTCATTTTTCCTTTTCTCTTCATACTTTCCATTTTTCTTTCAATTCTCCAAACAAAAGAATCATCATCTAAATCCAAGCTAGCGGGTGTCTCACAAAACAAATTACATATTTGGAATCCTTGCAACTTCCTCTTCGATTCCATACCGATTTCATCAAGTTTGGGTAACTTTCTAAAATCACTAGATTTTGTGTTCTTAATGTTTTTAACTTATAAAGTTGTTAATTAGTGTCTATGGCTCAAGTCTAACATGAATATATGATTTATATGTTCGATTTTGTTATTTGAAGTAACTAGCATGAACATAAACTTTGGTGTGTTTGATTTGGTGATTTGGTTGCTTGAATGTTGTTAAATGTTATAAATGCATGTATTAAATGTGTTCCTAGTATCACTAACTTCAATTTGATGGGTAGGTTGCTTGAGAAAACTCCATAAACTTGATTAGTGATTTTGATGTTGTTGGTTAGGGTTTAATAGAATTGAATGTGAACATTTAATGCATTGAAAGCCATGAATTATTATTAGTAAGTAGTTAGTTGTATTGTATGCTTGATTATCTACAAAACGGCGTGTTTTATGTATGCATTAAATGCCCGAATCATAAATGTGCACTTGTAAAATTTGAAGCATTAAATGTGTGCATTGATTGATCATTTGATTTGAAAAGTCGATTATTGCAAATAATATTTTCGGTTGGTGAAATGTGTTTAGTTGGGTTCCTTGTCAAATTAGCTTTCTAACGATATAAGGTGCGAGTTCTAAGTGTTAGCGGTTTGTAAAATATGCTTGAAAGAGTTTTGATTTGAGACTTGAATAATTGAGACTGACGAGGTACCAGCACACGACCAATGCCGCGGCGCGGCAATCCTGGGTCGCGGCGCGACCTAAGCCGTGTCCAGGTTCTGACCTCCTTGGTCAAAATAAGAAAAATGTTTGGCACGCTATGGACCTCCGATTCACATGAGACTTGTTCTAACATGCTTATATATGAATAAAAACCTCAGAAAAATAGTTCGGGACCCGACCCGAACGTGTTGACTTTTTTGTTGACTTTGACAGACCAAAGTTTGACTTTTTGTCAAACTTAACCAAATGATTATGCAACCTTCCTAACTTGTTTCTATACTTGTATTTTGCATGAAACTTGACAATTTGATTCACATGCTACATAATCGAGTCATAACGAGCCATAGGACTAATTGAACATCTTTGGCCAATCGTGACTATCGTTATTGATACAACCTATTTGTTTAGGTCAAGGCTAGCATTGTTCTTTGCACACGTTACTTGTCGAAGTACTTATTTGCTCTTGCGCTCAAGGTGAGATCATTGTCCCACTTTTTACTCTTTTGAACTTACTTTTGGGATAAGAAAACATAAACGCTTCTTTTAACTAAGTGAACACAAGTACATGAAAACAAACATTCTACATACGAGTTTAGAACAAAAAATCCTCAATTCGATTATCATTAGTTACACTTGACGGTGTAAGCGAGAACTTATGTTATATGGCCATTGTGACGACCCGGAAATTTTTGACCAAATTTAAAGTTAATCTTATTATGATTTCGACACGATAAGCAGAATCTGTAAATATGAATCTCAAAATTCTTTTAACTATTTCATGAAATCATTTGACCTTGACTATTCCCGACGATTCACGAACAATTGCTAATAAATAAATAAATATATATATTTATATATATATATATATATATATATATATATATATATATATATATATATATACATATATAATATAAATATAGGTTTATATTATAATTTGAAATAATAAAAGACAATTCTATCATCAGTGTTAAAAATATGAAAATATATATATATATATATATATATATATATATATATATATATATACAAGATAAAAAGTTGTTATTAAAATGAATCTATATAAATATATATGATAATTATGTATAAATATTATATATTGTAATATATATAAAATGTACAAATGATAAATGTTCAATAAAGATTTTTATATAATATATTATATGATTATTAAATGTTACCTAAGTGATAACATATATAATACTCGTATAAATTAAGAATATAGCTGTTATAATAATCAGTACTTTCATTATTATTATTGAAATAAAAATATTATTTCTATTTAAAATTATTATTTTCATTATATTTATTACCTTTATCATTATTACTCTTATCATTATCAATGATAATATTTGTAATATTAAATATTTTATCGCTAATGATATTAATAGTTATATTATTATTATCATTATTATTAATATTTCTATTATTATTAATCTGTATTATTAAGATAATTATTATTATTATTATTATTATTATTACTAATTATTAATCTAATTAATTATTTATAAACGTTGAACATATATATAAAATCACATAAATAACTCGATTCCATTCTGGTTGCCATCATACTGTATTTATATTTTGTTTTTGTCTCCTGGGTTGTTAAACATCTAAATCCATCGTACAAATTAATTTATAGTATTGCTAAACATCTTAATCTAGCGTACGAATTTATGGAAAGTCATAATCAACTTTATTTATTTATTCTTCTGAACAAATTGACTGTGAATCCATTGGTGATATAATCGAACGATATACACACTTGTTCTGAGTAAAACTTTCATCTATATTTTGTCATTATCAAATAAACACTTATACAATTTTTTCTTCCATCAAATTAAATCGAGGAAGTCGAAGAACACAGGAGATGCCCTGTTCTTGCTTTCAATTTTCAAATTGAACGATTACTAAAGTAATTTAAAAATCCGTTAATGTCATGTTGTTAGGAATCAAACACTTAATCTGTCTGCAAAATTTAAAGTTTCAATTCATCTTATTCATCAAGAATTTTCGAGTCAAAGATTTCAAATGAAAAAGTCAACCGTCTTGTTCAAAGTGAAATTCGAAAATTCTTGGATGTTTCTTGATCAATTGATGAATTGGAAAGTTTCTAGGAGTTATTTGAAATATAATTCGTTTTATAATTTTTGTCTAAAACAGCCTTCAAATCGAAATTAATAATCAAGTTCAAACATTTTTTTTTAAGTCTGTGATAGTTTAATTTTTATTTCTTTCTTTGGTTTTGATTAATCTACTAAATTACTTGCTAATCAGTGTCGTCTACTTGTTTTAAAAACAAACGTGATTTAACTGATAGGATTTCAAATCGTTTTCAATTGATTTGAAATTATTCATGGTGTTCATCGTTTTTTTTATTTAATTTATTTATTTCTGCTGTTGCATATTTTTTCTGTTTCTGTTAATCAAAATCACAAAATACAGAACGTTTATATTACAAATAATAGTCCTAAATTAATTGCTGTATAAATGGTTTCTGTTATCGGGTCAACTGAATGAATGGGGAAGAAGAGGAAGGAGAAATAGAAATAGTAACAGGTTTAAATAATAAGGGATTGTGTTAAATTCAGAAAAACTGAAATGGCTAGATGGTTTGAGGGTGTGTTAGGCGAACGAGAGGTCTTGGGTTCGAGTCCTGGCTTTGGCAATTTATTCTTTTTAAAGGTAGTTTTCATACTTATCATTATTATTATTATTATTATTTGTATTGATATTATTATTTTTATTATTCTTTTTATTATTATTATTATTATTATTATTATTATTATTCTGATTATTATTATTAATTTTATTATTATTAGAATTATAATAAATATTATTATTATCATTTTCATTATTGTTATTATTATTATCATTATTGTTGATTATTATTATCACTTATTATTATTATGTTAGTTATTATTATTAACAATATGACTATTATCACTACTAATGTAACTTATGATATTATCATTATTATTAGTATTATCATTACTAATATTATTATTATTCGTACTATTATTATTGTATTATTATTTCTAGTATTATTATTACTATACATATTATCATTTATATTAATAACCTAATTTTTCATTATTAGTATTGTTACTACTAAAAGTTATTATCATTAATATTATCTTTACAAAAATTATCTTTTTGTAATCCTTAAAAACCATCATTTTTATTATTATCCATAATATCTATATTATTATTATTATTATTAAAATAATAATAATTTATAAAAATAGAAGTTTAAAAGATTTGGTTAAGATAATAATTATAACAATTGAATATTTCATATAAAGATATATTTAAAATACTTAACTATATTAATATTATTATGTACAAAATAAAAATATATAATAAATAATAAAACTTATAAATTATTAAATATAGCAATTACATCACTAATAAAAATATATAGATTTATTCAATTACAAGAATATGTTTTAATAAATATATATACAAATGATATAGGGTCGTGAATCCGAGGCCAACCTTGCATTGTTCAGTTGTTTAATGTCGTTATATGTATTTTTACTACAAAATACAGTATGGTGAGTTCATTTGCCCTTTTTACTCTTTACATTTTTGGGCTGAGAATACATGCAGATGCTTTATTAAATGTTTTACAATATTTATATACGTGAGTTTCATTTGATTCCCTTTTACTCTTTACATTTTTGGGGCTGAGAATACATGCGAATGTTTTATTAACTGTTTTACAATAATTATATGCGTGAGTTTCATTTGATTCCCTTTTACTCTTTACATTTTTGGGGCTGAGAATACATGCAAATGTTTTATTAACTGTTTTACAATAATTATATGCGTGAGTTTCATTTACCTTTTTACCCTTTATATTTTTGGACTGAGAATACATGCGCAATTTTTATAACTGTTTTACGAAATAGACACAAGTAATTGAAACTACATTATATGGTTGAACGATCGAAATCGAATATGCCCCTTTTTAGTCTGGTAATCTAAGAATTAGGGAACAGACACCCTAATTGACGCGAACTCTAAAGATAGATCTATCGGGCCCAACAAGCCCCATCCAAAGTACCGGATGCTTTAGTACTTCGAAATTTATATCATGTCCGAAGGAGGATCCCGGAATGATGGGGATATTCTTATATACAAATTGTGAATGTCGGTTACCAGGTGTTCAATCTATATGAATGATACTTTTGTCTCTATGCATGGGACGTATGTTTATGAGAAATGGAAATATGAAATCTTGTGGTCTATTAAAATTATGAAATGATTATTTATGATAAACTAATGAACTCACCAACCTTTTGGTTGACACTTGAAAGTATGTTTATTCTCAGGTACGAAAGAAATCTTCCGCTGTGCATTTGATCATTTTAAAGATATTACTTGGAGTCGTTCATGACATATTTCAAAAGACATTGCATTTGAGTCGTTGAGTTTATCAAGATCATTATTAAGTCAATTATATTTGGATATATTATGAAATGGTATGCATGTCTGTCAACTTTAGATGTAATGAAAGATTGTCTTTTCAAAACGAATGCAATGTTTGTAAAATGTATCATATAGAGGTCAAGTACCTCGCGATGTAATCAACTGTTGTGAATCGTTATTAATCGATATGGACTTTGTCCGGATGGATTAGGATGGGTCCTTTCAGTTGGTATCAGAGCGGTGGTCTTAGTGAACCGGGTCTGCATTAGTGTGTCTAACTGATAAGTCGTTAGGATGCATTAGTGAGTCTGGACTTCGACCGTGTCTGCATGTCAAAAGTTTTGCTTATCATTTTTGTCAGAAATCATTTGTTTATCATCCTTAGGAAATTACCTGCTTATCATTCTTAGTCTAGACACATCTTACTGCATTGATTGCGTTAATAGTGTATAGACAAATTCATATCTTAGCATATCTGCTAATTCATATCTTAGCGTATCTGTTACTATTACATTTGCCCGACAGCTTCCGTAGATTCCTCCGTAACTTATGAGATTTTAGTATTATGTATGCATATGTAAATTATGTATTGCAGGATACTAATCTACATCCTATAATCTATTTCTTATCGAAAATCCTTCATCTGATCGTACGGGATGAATCCTTCAACTAGTTCGAGTCCCTCAGATTCTGATAGCTATTCCGACAGTTATTCCGACACGAATATTCACTTAAGCTCCGAAAGCAGCGTCACCAGAATGAATCAATCAATCAGCTATTCTCAATTCATCTGATGGTTTCGTAGTCGACTAAATCAATGGAGACGAGAAGAAGACGATCCTTTCCACTCACCAACCTGCACTCTTGGTGAAGAACCTGAAGCATTTACCGGCGAACCTGTCCGAAACACCATTTTCGCACTCATTTCCAGGATACCACGCAATGATAATATGATATCAAAAATTCTAAAACTTTATTCATTCGCTCGTTCCTACCAACAATCATTCTGGAGTAATAAGTCAACGAGCTTCGAGCCCGAGTTGTAGCCTTGGAGAAAATGGTGCAAAATGTACCAGCTTCAGCAACTTCATCGGCACCAACAGTACCATCAGTAACGGCACCAGTACCATCAACAATCCATGCCTCAACATCTCATTCTGTACCTCGAGTATAATCATCGTTCTACGTATTGTTCTACATCGATTATCTTCGTTCTTCATGACGATTAAGTAATCTCTAAATGTTTTAGAGATTATGTATTCTAGTTCTAACAGTAAACCAAATGAGTTTAATATCATATTAACTCAATGAATCCATGATTACATCTGGAGGAAATATATATGTATATATGTTTTCATAAAGATTGTAATTAAAAAAAAAAAAAATCTTTCGTACAAAGTGTTAATTATGAAAACATCTTAACGGGTAGGTAATACCCGAGGAATATTTAGATTTCACATTAATAAGTAACATTGTACATTCTTCGAATTTGATTCAACGATCATTTACTATCCTATTTACAACCAACGATATACGTATCCGTTCACCAAAGAATAACTATTTTCATTTAAATTCAATTTCATATTTGAATTTTGACCTATCAGAATCCAACAAGTGGCATAATGAAGAAATACTGGACACAATAAAAATTGATTAGAAACAGATTAATTAGCAATATGAAATTCTATTAAGAATCCACGCTAACAAAATCCTAGCTAACTGATCCTAGCTAACTGTTAATTCCGTATTACCATTTAATTATCGCAATTTATTTATCGCAGTTTGTTTATCGCAATTTACATTCTCGCAATTTTATTTATAGTCATTTAATTTCTGTTATTTACTTTATGCACTTTATTTATTGTTATTTATTTTCTGTTATTTATTTTACGCACTTTAAATATCGGGACACGTATACAAAGTTTTGACATATCATATCGACGCATCTATATATATTATTTGGAATCACCATAGACACTCTATATGCAGTAATGATCGAGTTCTCTATACAGGGTTGAGGTTGATTCTCAAATAGTATATATACTTTGAGTTGTGATCGAGTCTGAGACATGTACACGGGTCACGACACGTATTAATTAATTCAAAAATTATATATTGCTAACTATGGACTATCAATTGAGGACCACCAACATTGGATAATTAAAATGAATTAAATTATAACATATGAAACTAAACAATTCTTCAAGTTTGCCACTTGATTTCGTCTTAAACATCATTTGTATCTTCAGATTACATTCTGCGTTCAAACCTTTCATGATTCTTGAAAACACCTCCATCGAGAGGATGAACCAACCGCACTTCATTTACGAGAGAAAAGATTGATGCATATAATTATGCACCTGGAAACACTCAGAACCTGTATAAACGTTTAATACGTATCTGTACTAGCTCCTTTGGCGTTGTTATCACCGAAAATAACTTTGCAATTCCTTTCCAAATTAGCCAATTTTGTCACAGCTTCAGCAATTCAACTTCGACTTTTTGTACGAAACAACCTTATTATAACATTGATATATACGCGTGCTCTTTTATTGTTACCAGGAAACCTTTCATATTCCACCATATTACCATCAGCATTTAATCATCTAAAAACACAATTTTCCTGAAACCACCTCGGATTAATAACCGATGATTCAAATATCATAGCATTAAAAGCAGAGGAAACAGAAAAATGGTAGATGGTCTAAACGACCAAAAGTTTGATGATAAAGAAAGGAGTGTTAGGAACGCTCGATAGAAAATTGGGTATTGAAAAACAGATTGAGCTACCCATGAAGGAGACCAAGGACAAATACAAGGACCAGACCCTATATTCAAAGAATTCAGGTAATTCTGGATCCGTTGAAATCTTTAGAGAATATCTTGCTCCGAAGTCATGTTAAAATCTTGCGGAAAATCTTTCTTCATCAACCATCGAACCTAGAAATTTCAAAATATCATCATCAATATCTTCGATATTTCTGAGGATATTTTCATAAATATTCTCGTCCGAAATTATATACCTTTTCGTGCTTCCTGTGTATCATTGTATTGGAAACACTCAATAGAAAATTTGTGTCGAAAAGCAGATTATGCGAAACTATGAAGGAAGCCGTGGACAAATCACAAAGAATAAGTTTGACTTCAAAGAATCCAAATGATTCTGTTTCTGATGAAATCTTTAGCGAATACCTTGCTTCTGAATCTAAACTTTCACGGATAAATCTTCTTCATCATCCATCGATATTATAAATTCCAAGATATCATCGTATCTTTCATTATAAATATCCTTCATATTTCTGAAGATATTTTCATAACTATTCTTATCTGAAATCATTAATCTCTTCGTGCTATCAGTGTTACATCATATAGAAACTGTTAGTTTCTATAATCTGTAAACTTTCCAGCTTAAAATATGAATGTGATTGAAGTAATGTTGGGAACTGATGCATGAGTTAGTATAATATAATGACACTTGATCAACATGATTATATTACAGTAAGTCATGCTGAGTTTCTAATGGAATGTGATGATTCACA
Organism: Rutidosis leptorrhynchoides; assembly: GCF_046630445.1. NCBI lineage: Eukaryota > Viridiplantae > Streptophyta > Magnoliopsida > Asterales > Asteraceae > Rutidosis > Rutidosis leptorrhynchoides. The sequence goes on from NC_092341.1 coordinate 119,863,821, forward strand.
TATCATAAAGTCATCATGTGCCATGTTACATAACTCTTTCATTCAAATTAACTTCTGAACATATCAAGAAAATATATTCTTGATAGTTCTATTCTCAGTGATTCTGGTAATTCGACAAATCAAATTGTGCCATTACGATTTCCTTCTTAGAACATTAACAAAGTTCATTCTGAAGTTTATATCTGCGAATTCTGAACCATTACAAGCGGTGTTTAATCCCAAGAAGAAGAAACGAAGGGACAAAGCTCCAAAATATAAGAGAAAATATAAAGCCCAATAACAACACGGAGGTTACAAACCGTGGATATTAATACGAATGACAATATAAAGACATGGAATAATTAAGAATAGTATTACCCCAAAGTAATAGTAGGAGTAAACAGAAATTCTTGTGATGGAAGATTGGAAAGAAGGATGACAGAAATGATGATTAAGAAAACATCAATGATTAGGACGGGAGTAAGCATTTCACAATCTTTTGGATGTATGGACTAAGAAAGAAAGTATAGGAATGGTGAGAATAATGAAACGGAAGAGTTTGATTTATAATGGAAAAATCAGACAGAGAAATCGGAGCAGATGACCGTATTTATTAAAGAGATCTTAATTTCCATAAATCCCGAAGATTCAGATTTTATAGATCTTCAAGATTTTCTTTAATCCTTTGAATTCCGGAATTCAACCATGACCACGTCAAAAGCTAAGACGCACCTTATTTTCTAAATTCAACCCTGACTACATCCAAAGTCAAGAAGAATCTTATTTTTCCCAGTTCACTATTTTGTGTCAGCTTCATTCGTACTCATCGAATAATCGAATTGTTTTATCCATATTACTCAATGATGATAAAACTCTATTTATCAACTTATATTCGTCACGAAAACATTTTTATTATTAGCCATGACAACCTCGACCAAATTTCGGGACGAAATTTCTTTAACGGGTAGGTACTGTGACGACCCGGAAATTTTTGACCAAATTTAAAGTTAATCTTATTATGATTTCGACACGATAAGCAGAATCTGTAAATATGAATCTCAAAATTCTTTTAACTATTTCATGAAATCATTTGACCTTGACTATTCCCGACGATTCACGAACAATTGCTAATAAATAAATAAATATATATATATTTATATATATATATATATATATATATATATATATATATATATATATATATATATATATATATATATATATATATATATAAATATAGGTTTATATTATAATTTGAAATAATAAAAGACAATTCTATCATCAGTGTTAAAAATATGAAAATATATATATATATATATATATATATATATACAAGATAAAAAGTTGTTATTAAAATGAATCTATATAAATATATATGATAATTATGTATAAATATTATATATTGTAATATATATAAAATGTACAAATGATAAATGTTCAATAAAGATTTTTATATAATATATTATATGATTATTAAATGTTACCTAAGTGATAACATATATAATACTCGTATAAATTAAGAATATAGCTGTTATAATAATCAGTACTTTCATTATTATTATTGAAATAAAAATATTATTTCTATTTAAAATTATTATTTTCATTATATTTATTACCTTTATCATTATTACTCTTATCATTATCAATGATAATATTTGTAATATTAAATATTTTATCACTAATGATATTAATAGTTATATTATTATTATCATTATTATTAATATTTCTATTATTATTAATCTGTATTATTAAGATAATTATTATTATTATTATTATTATTATTACTAATTATTAATCTAATTAATTATTTATAAACGTTGAACATATATATAAAATCACATAAATAACTCGATTCCATTCTGGTTGCCATCATACTGTATTTATATTTTGTTTTTGTCTCCTGGGTTGTTAAACATCTAAATCTATCGTACAAATTAATTTATAGTATTGCTAAACATCTTAATCTAGCGTACGAATTTATGGAAAGTCATAATCAACTTTATTTATTTATTCTTCTGAACAAATTGACTGTGAATCCATTGGTGATATAATCGAACGATGTACACACTTATTCTGAGTAAAACTTTCATCTATATTTTGTCATTATCAAATAAACACTTATACAATTTTTTCTTCCATCAAATTAAATCGAGGAAGTCGAAGAACACAGGAGATGCCCTGTTCTTGCTTTCAATTTTCAAATTGAACGATTACTAAAGTAATTTAAAAATCCGTTAATGTCATGTTGTTAGGAATCAAACACTTAATCTGTCTGCAAAATTTAAAGTTTCAATTCATCTTATTCATCAAGAATTTTCGAGTCAAAGATTTCAAATGAAAAAGTCAACCGTCTTGTTCAAAGTGAAATTCGAAAATTCTTGGATGTTTCTTGATCAATTGATGAATTGGAAAGTTTCTAGGAGTTATTTGAAACATAATTCGTTTTATAATTTTTGTCTAAAACAGCCTTCAAATTGAAATTAATAATCAAGTTCAAACATTTTTTTTTAAGTCTGTGATAGTTTAATTTTTATTTCTTTCTTTGGTTTTGATTAATCTACTAAATTACTTGCTAATCAGTGTCGTCTACTTGTTTTAAAAACAAACGTGATTTAACTGATAGGATTTCAAATCGTTTTCAATTGATTTGAAATTATTCATGGTGTTCATCGTTTTTTTTATTTAATTTATTTATTTCTGCTGTTGCATATTTTTTCTGTTTCTGTTAATCAAAATCACAAAATACAGAACGTTTATATTACAAATAATAGTCCTAAATTAATTGCTGTATAAATGGTTTCTGTTATCGGGTCAACTGAATGAATGGGGAAGAAGAGGAAGGAGAAATAGAAATAGTAACGGGTTTAAATAATAAGGGATTGTGTTAAATTCAGAAAAACTGAAACGGCTAGATGGTTTGAGGGTGTGTTAGGTGTGACGACCCGAAAATTTCCGACCAAATTTAAACTTAACCTTTATATGTTTCCGACACGATAAGCAGAATTTGTAATGTTGAATCTCAAAAAGTTTGGAACTACATTCATGTAATCAATTATCCTTTGACCGTGTTCGACGATTCACGAACAATTATGTGTATATAGATATGTATATATAATATATAATATTAACTGAAAACATTAACAAAGTATTAGATATATGATACTTTACATGAACGTATTTGTTTCGATATATTTATTGACAGAATTAAGAGATAATATCAAATGATTGAATTATCAGATATATTATGATATGATTACGGGCCTATGTTATGAGGTCCACTGTGATTTAAGAAATCTATTCTTTTTGACCACTCATTACTTAACTAGTATGATAAAATAACGATATTTATATTTTATTTTATCAAATATATATAACGATTTAAATTAATATTATATATATTTATACGCGTATTATACGTACATAGTTTTATACTTTTACTATACTTTAACTTTACCTTTAATTTACTTTTACTTTACTTTAACTTTAATAATTCATACTTTAATAATTCATTTTAATAATTCATACTTTAATAATTCACTTTAATAATTCATACTTTAATAATTCACTTTAATAATTCACTTTAATAATTCATACTTTAATAATTCACTTTAATAATTCATACTTTAATAATTCACTTTAATAATTCATACTTTAATAATTCACTTTAATAATTCATACTTTAATAATTCACTTTAATAATTCATACATTAATAATTCACTTTAATAATTCAAAAATCTGTTATAAATAGAATTCAATAGGTTTTATTATTTCATAGAAACTTGAAAATATATTTCTCTAAACTCTCTCAATCGAACTACACATATATATTTTCTTTGTATTATTTCAAGATATTATTAGTATACATAAAATACTACGACGGAGTTATATTCAGACGATTTTAAAATAAGTTTTCAAACGGAATAGAGCTAAGGAAATTATGGGTTATAGCTATGGAGGTTATGGGTATTGATCGAGGGTATTGCTCGTGAGGTCAACCTAACGTTTATCATTTTCGTTTCGTCTACGTACTTTCCTGCAATATTGAATCTCAATATTGATACGTGAGCACTCATAACTTAACTTTTATATTTCAATAGTGTATCCCTGACTAGTGCTCGAGTATATAGGATTATACATGCTTGTACATTCGATATTGTCCTTAGATAGGTTTGTTGAATCCTGAATTAGATACATATACTACTGAGATAGGGTATATGATATGCATGTCATTGGAAAGCTAGCGAAAAATTAAGAACTTTTCATTTAGATATCGAATGGTTTCGATGAACGGATTAGAAGTTATAGTCAACAGAATTTTAGTATTATTGTTAAAATGATTATTATTACTATCGTCGTTATTATTTTAATAGAAATATCATTGTTATTATAAAATATCATTATTACTATTATGTTAGTATTATCATTTTATCATAATAACATTTTTAGTAAATATAAATATTGTTATTTTTTATAGAATAATAATTATTATTATTACAAAATAATACAACTTTTACTTATTATTATTATGATCAATATTATTTTATCAAATAAATAGGGGATACAAAGATATTTTTTACCACGCGTAATATAATTACATTAATAATACTTACCACTATAGTTTTACGATATTAAGTGAACTTTATAAATTTTACTACTTAAGATATATAAAAGTATATTTTATCATATATAAACGTTAATATAAATTTTTATTAATAAATGACTTTTATTATTATAAAATCTAATAAATATATTTAAATATATAAAATGACTATAGTTAAGTTATATAATAAACACGTATAAATTTTAGAAGTCATTTTGGGTTAAGTTGACTTTTGTTGACTTTTGCATATTAGTCTCGAGCATTAGGATTGTGGTACACTATGACTTGACCAAAAATTGTTAGACAAATATTGACCAACATATAAATATATATAATTAATATAGGTTCGTGAATCCGAGGCCAACCTTGCACTTGTTAAATGACGTTATATGTATTTTTACTACGAAATACAGTATGGTGAGTTTCATTACTCCCTTTTTATATATATTTTTGGGCTGAGAATACATGCGCTGTTTTATAAATGTTTTACGAAATAGGCACAAGTACTAAAACTAATTCTATGTGGGTTTAAACCAGAAATATACCCTTAGCTTGGTAACATTAAACTACTTGTCTATGTACGGTAGGCGCGAATCCTAAAGATAGATCTATTGGGCCTGACAAACCCCATCCTGACTATGGGATGCTTTAGTACTTCGAGGTTATTTTAAACACACCTGATCTGGTGTACTTCAGAGGGTAAAACATGAACGTTAAGGCTTGTTACCGGGTGCCTACAACTTATAGAATACTTTTATACACTTGCGAGTGTACGGATATTTATAGAAACTGAAATCTTGTGGTCTATTACTATTACGGAAATGATTGATTATGATAAACTAATGAACTCACCAACCTTTTGGTTGACACTTTAAAGCATGTTTATTCTCAGGTATTAAAGAAATCTTCCGCTGTGCATTAGCTCATTTTAAGGATATTACTTGGAGTCATTCATGACATACTTTAAAAGACGTTGCATTCGAGTCGTTGAGTTCATCAAGATTAATATTAAGTCAATTATAGTTGGATGTAATATGAAATGGTATGCATGCCGTCAATTTTTGATGTAAAGAAAGTTTGTCTTTTAAAAACGAATGCAATGTTTGTAAAACGTATCATATAGAGGTCAAATACCTCGCGATGTAATCAAATATTGTGAATCGTTTATAATGTATATGAACGGATCCTTTTAGTTGGTATCAGAGCGGTGGTCTTAGCGAACCAGGTCTTGCATTAGTGTGTCTAACTGATGGTTGTTAAGATGCATCAGTGAGTCTGGACTTCGACAGTGTCTGCATGTCAAAAGTTTTGCTTATCGTTTTTAGTCTGAAATCATCTACTTACCACCCTTAGGAAATTACCTGCTTATCATTCTTAAGTCTAGATGCGTTTTCCTACATTTATTGCATAATAGTGTATAGACGAATTCTTATCTTAGCATATCTGTTACTGTGAACTTTGACTGAAATCTTTCAAAGATTCCTCCGTAATTTATGGGATTTTGGTATTATATATACATATGTAAATTATGTATTGAAGAATACCAAATCTAAATTCTACAATCTATTTCATACAAAAAAAATTCTTTCCCTGATCATACAAGATGGATCCCTCAACCAGTTTGAGTTCCTCGGATTCCGACAGCTATGCCGATATGGATTTCCACATGAGCTCCGAAAGCAGCGTGACCGGAATGGATCAACCAATTAGCCATCATCTATTCTGGATGAATTGGGGATGGGTTCGTAATCTACTTAACCATTGGAGACAAGAAGAAGGTGATCCCTTTCATCCACCACATTGCCCTCTTGGCAATGAACCTGAAGCACTTACTGGCGAACCTGTCCGAAACACCATTTTCTCTCTCATTTCCAGAGTATCTCGTCATGATTATATACTACACCAAATTCTAGATCTTATTTATCCGCTCGTCCGAACCGACAATCACCCCGGTGTAATAGAAGAAGTCAACGAGCTTCGCGCTCGGGTAGTGGCTTTGGAGAATATGGTGCAAAGGTTACAAACACCAGCAGTAGCACCAGCAGCATAACCAGTACCACCATCAACAACATCAACAGTACCATTACCACCGCCAACAACAACCGCATCGCAAATCTCAACTTCACAATCTGTCCCACGAGCATCGACGTCATACGCCATGTAGATACCAAGGAATACCACAACGATTAAGTATTGATTCATAACTTCATTGGGGAAACATTCTACGGCGATTATGTAATTTCTAAAGTTTAGAAATTATCTATCCTAGCCTTAACCATAAATCAAATGAGTTTAATTTAATATTAACTCATTAAATCTATATTACATTTGAAGAAATATACACATATATATTTCCATAAAGACTGTAATAAAATTCTTTTGTACAAAATATTAATTGTGAATTTTTTTTTACGGGTAGGTAATACCCGAGAGATATATAAATTCACAATTAATATGTTACATTCTTCGAATCTGATTCAGCAAGTCATCCATTATACTCCCTACTTTCACAACAATATACATTCTTTTATAGAAATCAAAACAACCATACTCATTCAAAATCTAATTACATATTCTGATTTTAAAATCTCAGAATTCGATTCAAGATATAACCGAAATCACCACTCTTAGATTCCTACATCTTTCAAAACTATACTTTGACTTCAAAATTGTCCTAGAACCTCATTTCTATTCATGGAACTCACAAAAATATTTGTATCATTCAAAATCTTAGAACATCATATGTATATTAACAATTACAATATGTGTTCAAACACTTCGAAATTCCTAAAGGCATGCGAGATGATTATCCAACCACACATTACCCACTGTCATGCACCTGAAAAGCTCTCGAAACCAAAGTTATAGTTTAACACGTATCCATGTCAAATCCTTTGATATTTATTACCAAATATAATTTTTCAATCTCTTTCCAAAATAGACAGTTTTGTCACAGCTCCAGCAAATCACCTTCATTTGTTTATACGAATAAACCCTTCATCATGGTTACCGGGGAACCTTTCATATCTCGTCACATTAGCAGTAAAATTATCAACAACTTCATTAACCTTCGACTTAAGCCTCTCCGAAAATTCACTATACTTATTCATTAAAACCCCATCATGTACTCACCTACATCCTGTAACAATAATTGTCACACCAACTACTGGGAATTAGCAATCAGTATTTTGAATTTCGCGACAATTTTATGTTAAAAGTTATATGTATACATATAACGTCTATCTCCTAGACTTGCATACTTCGAATGTGAATTTTCTGAAAAACATCCCCAAACTATGAACTAGTTCTCCGAAATTGGAAAAATGCTGATGAAGCAGCAAAAACTGTAAACGACTTTAACAGTCAAAAGTTTGATGATAAAGAATAGTATGGTGGTAAAGCTGAGAAAAAGAGAAGGTTTGAAACTGGAAAATGGATTGAGCAGACCATGAAGGAGGCTGTGGACAAATCACAAAGACTAAACCTGCCTTCAAAGGATCCAAATGTTTCAGTGTCTACTGAAATCGTTAGCAAACACCTTACTTCTTATTCTAAACCTTCACAGACAAATCTTCTTCATCATCCATCTATGTTAAGAATTCTAAGATATTATCGTATCTTTTATTATAAATATCTTCGATATTCCTGAAGATATTTTCACAACTATTCTTATCTGAAATCTTTTATCTCTTCGCAATATCTGCGTTACAACATAAAAAGAAACTGTGTTAGTTTCTAAATTCTGAAGAAAAAAAAATTCGAATTTAAAATATGAATGTTTTTAAAGCAGTGTTGGGAACTGAAACATGAGTTAGTATAATATAATGACACTTGATCAACGTGATTATATTACAGTAAGTCATGCTGAGTTTCTAATGGAACGTGAAGATTCATAGAACATACCGTCATCATGTACTATTTACACGACTCTTACATTCTACCCAATTTCCAAACATATTAAGAACATATCATCTTGATAGCTCTATATTTTCAGATATTCTGGTAAGTTGCCAAATTAAGATCGTGTCATTACGATTTTTTTCTTGGAACATTAACTATGTTCATCCAAAAATTCATATCTACGAATTCTGGACCATTATCCGCTTGACTTAAGGCTGGGAAGAGAAAATGAAAGCATGAAGCTCCGAAATATAATGGAGAATATAAAGCCCGATAACAACCTCGAAATTACAAACCGTGTATATCAATGCGTATAGCAATATAAAGACACGGGAGAATGAAAAACACAATAACCCCAAGGTAATGGTAGAAGAAAATAACTTCCTCCGGTGGTAGATGAAAAAGAAGAATGACAGATATGAAAGTTAAGAGTATATCAAGAATCAATACTGGATGAAGCATATTAACGAATGCTTTAAAGTATGAATTGGGGAGAAAGACTAGAAGGTGTGAGCTGTGGAAATAAAGAAACGAAGGGGGTGGATTTATAGTAAAATATCAGACAGAGAAATCGAGACAGATTATCGCATTTAATCAAAGAAGGTCATGATTTTCTTAATCGCCGAAGAACCAAATCTTATTGCAAAGATTTTATTTAAATCCAATGGATTCTGGAAATCAATCATAACTACGTCATCGGTTAAAATAAATATACGTTTACTCATTTCACTCTCTTGCGATAGCTTCACTTATACTCTTCGCGTAATCAAATTGTTTTATCTATATTACTCAATGATGATAAAACTCTATTTATCAACTCATATTCGTCATGAAAACATTTTTATAGTTAGCCATGACGACCTCGATCAAATTTCGGGACGAAATTTCTTTAGCGGGTAGGTACTGTGACGACCCGAAAATTTCCGACCAAATTTAAACTTAACCTTTATATGTTTCCGACACGATAAGCAGAATTTGTAATGTTGAATCTCAAAAAGTTTGGAACTACATTCATGTAATCAATTATCCTTTGACCGTGTTCGACGATTCACGAACAATTATGTGTATATAGATATGTATATATAATATATAATATTAACTGAAAACATTAACAAAGTATTAGATATATGATACTTTACATGAACGTATTTGTTTCGATATATTTATTGACAGAATTAAGAGATAATATCAAATGATTGAATTATCAGATACATTATGATATGATTACGGGCCTATGTTATGAGGTCCACTGTGATTTAAGAAATCTATTCTTTTTGACCACTCATTACTTAACTAGTATGATAAAATAACGATATTTATATTTTATTTTATCAAATATATATAACGATTTAAATTAATATTATATATATTTATACGCGTATTATACGTACATAGTTTTATACTTTTACTATACTTTAACTTTACCTTTACTTTACTTTTACTTTACTTTAACTTTAATAATTCATAATTTAATAATTCACTTTAATAATTCATACTTTAATAATTCACTTTAATAATTCATACTTTAATAATTCACTTTAATAATTCACTTTAATAATTCATACTTTAATAATTCACTTTAATAATTCATACTTTAATAATTCACTTTAATAATTCATACTTTAATAATTCACTTTAATAATTCATACTTTAATAATTCACTTTAATAATTCATACATTAATAATTCACTTTAATAATTCAAAAATCTGTTATAAATAGAATTCAATAGGTTTTATTATTTCATAGAAACTTGAAAATATATTTCTCTAAACTCTCTCAATCGAACTACACATATATATTTTCTTTGTATTATTTCAAGATATTATTAGTATACATAAAATACTACGACGGAGTTATATTCAGACGATTTTAAAATAAGTTTTCAAACGAAATAGAGCTAAGGAAATTATGGGCTATAGCTATGGAGGTTTTGGGTATTGATCGAGGGTATTGCTCGTGAGGTCAACCTAACGTTTATCATTTTCGTTTCGTCTACGTACTTTCCTGCAATATTGAATCTCAATATTGATACGTGAGCACTCATAACTTAACTTTTATATTTCAATAGTGTATCCCTGACTAGTGCTCGAGTATATAGGATTATGCATGCTTGTACATTCGATATTGTCCTTAGATAGGTTTGTTGAATTCTGAATTAGATACATATGCTACTGAGATAGGGTATATGATATGCATGTCATTGGAAAGCTAGCGAAAAATTAAGAACTTTTCATTTAGATATCGAATGGTTTCGATGAACGGATTAGAAGTTATAGTCAACAGAATTTTAGTATTATTGTTAAAATGATTATTATTACTATCGTCGTTATTATTTTAATAGAAATATCATTGTTATTATAAAATATCATTATTACTATTATGTTAGTATTATCATTTTATCATAATAACATTTTTAGTAAATATAAATATTGTTATTTTTTATAGAATAATAATTATTATTATTACAAAATAATACAACTTTTACTTATTATTATTATGATCAATATTATTTTATCAAATAAATAGGGGATACAAAGATATTTTTCACCACGCGTAATATAATTACATTAATAATACTTACCACTATAGTTTTACGATATTAAGTGAACTTTATAAATTTTACTACTTAAGATATATAAAAGTATATTTTATCATATATAAACGTTAATATAAATTTTTATTAATAAATGACTTTTATTATTATAAAATCTAATAAATATATTTAAATATATAAAATGACTATAGTTAAGTTATATAATAAACACGTATAAATTTTAGAAGTCATTTTGGGTTAAGTTGACTTTTGTTGACTTTTGCATATTAGTCTCGAGCATTAGGATTGTGGTACAATATGACTTGACCAAAAATTGTTAGACAAATATTGACCAACATATAAATATATATAATTAATATAGGTTCGTGAATCCGAGGCCAACATTGCACTTGTTAAATGACGTTATATGTATTTTTACTACGAAATACAGTATGGTGAGTTTCATTACTCCCTTTTTATATATATTTTTGGGCTGAGAATACATGCGCTGTTTTATAAATGTTTTACGAAATAGGCACAAGTACTAAAACTAATTCTATGTGGGTTTAAACCAGAAATATACCCTTAGCTTGGTAACATTAAACTACTTGTCTATGTACGGTAGGCGCGAATCCTAAAGATAGATCTATTGGGCCTGACAAACCCCATCCTGACTATGGGATGCTTTAGTACTTCGAGGTTATTTTAAACACACCTGATCTGGTGTACTTCAGAGGGTAAAACATGAACGTTAAGGCTTGTTACCGGGTGCCTACAACTTATAGAATACTTTTATACACTTGCGAGTGTACGGATATTTATAGAAACTGAAATCTTGTGGTCTATTACTATTACGAAAATGATTGATTATGATAAACTAATGAACTCACCAACCTTTTGGTTGACACTTTAAAGCATGTTTATTCTCAGGTATTAAAGAAATCTTCCGCTGTGCATTAGCTCATTTTAAGGATATTACTTGGAGTCATTCATGACATACTTTGAAAGACGTTGCATTCGAGTCGTTGGGTTCATCAAGATTAATATTAAGTCAATTATAGTTGGATGTAATATGAAATGGTATGCATGCCGTCAATTTTTGATGTAAAGAAAGTTTGTCTTTTAAAAACGAATGCAAGTTTGTAAAACGTATCATATAGAGGTCAAATACCTCGCGATGTAATCAACTATTGTGAATCGTTTATAATGTATATGAACGGATCCTTTCATTAGGCGAACGAGAGGTCTTGGGTTCGAGTCCTGGCTTTGGCAATTTATTCTTTTTAAAGGTAGTTTTCATACTTATCATTATTATTATTATTATTATTTGTATTGATATTATTATTTTTATTATTATTTTTATTATTATTATTATTATTATTATTATTATTCTGATTATTATTATTAATGTTATTATTATTAGAATTATAATAAATATTATTATTATTATCATTTTCATTATTGTTATTATTATTATCATTATTGTTGATTATTATTATCACTTATTATTATTATGTTAGTTATTATTATTAACAATATGACTATTATCACTACTAATGTAACTTATGATATTATCATTATTATTATTATTATCATTACTAATATTATTATTATTCGTACTATTATTATTGTATTATTATTGCTAGTATTATTATTACTATACATATTATCATTTATATTAATAACCTGATTTTTCATTATTAGTATTGTTACTACTAAAAGTTATTATCATTAATATTATCTTTACAAAAATTATCTTTTTGTAATCCTTAAAAACCATCATTTTTATTATTATCCATAATATCTATATTATTATTATTATTATTATTATTATTAAAATAATAATAATTTATAAAAATAGAAGTTTAAAAGATTTGGTTAAGATAATAATTATAACAATTGAATATTTCATATAAAGATATATTTAAAATACTTAACTTAACTATATTAATATTATTATGTACAAAATAAAAATATATAATAAATAATAAAACTTATAAATTATTAAATATAGCAATTACATCACTAATAAAAATATATAGATTTATTCAATTACAAGAATATGTTTTAATAAATATATATACAAATGATATAGGTTCGTGAATCCGAGGCCAACCTTGCATTGTTCAGTTGTTTAATGTCGTTATATGTATTTTTACTACAAAATACAGTATGGTGAGTTCATTTGCCCTTTTTACTCTTTACATTTTTGGGCTGAGAATACATGCAGATGCTTTATTAAATATTTTACAATATTTATATACGTGAGTTTCATTTGATTCCCTTTTACTCTTTACATTTTTGGGGCTGAGAATACATGCGAATGTTTTATTAACTGTTTTACAATAATTATATGCGTGAGTTTCATTTGATTCCCTTTTACTCTTTACATTTTTGGGGCTGAGAATACATGCAAATGTTTTATTAACTGTTTTACAATAATTATATGCGTGAGTTTCATTTACCTTTTTACCCTTTATATTTTTGGACTGAGAATACATGCGCAATTTTTATAATTGTTTTACGAAATAGACACAAGTAATTGAAACTACATTATATGGTTGAATGATCGAAATCGAATATGCCCCTTTTTAGTCTGGTAATCTAAGAATTAGGGAACATACACCCTAATTGACGCGAACTCTAAAGATAGATCTATCGGGCCCAACAAGCCCCATCCAAAGTACCGGATGCTTTAGTACTTCGAAATTTATATCATGTCCGAAGGAGGATCCCGGAATGATGGGGATATTCTTATATACAAATTGTGAATGTCGGTTACCAGGTGTTCAATCCATATGAATGATACTTTTGTCTCTATGCATGGGACGTATGTTTATGAGAAACGGAAATATGAAATCTTGTGATCTATTAAAATTATGAAATGATTATTTATGATAAACTAATGAACTCACCAACCTTTTGGTTGACACTTGAAAGTATGTTTATTCTCAGGTACGAAAGAAATCTTCCGCTGTGCATTTGATCATTTTAAAGATATTACTTGGAGTCGTTCATGACATATTTCAAAAGACATTGCATTCGAGTCGTTGAGTTTATCAAGATCATTATTAAGTCAATTATAGTTGGATATATTATGAAATGGTATGCATGTCTGTCAACTTTAGATGTAATGAAAGATTGTCTTTTCAAAACGAATGCAATGTTTGTAAAATGTATCATATAGAGGTCAAGTACCTCGCGATGTAATCAACTGTTGTGAATCGTTATTAATCGATATGGACTTTGTCCGGATGGATTAGGACGGGTCCTTTCAGCCATATGGGTTAGACAAACCCTCATTCGGACGGTTCGCTACCGTTATTCGGATGAAATATATTTTCGGAAAACGGTGTATGTTCTAACACTATTATGATGGGGTACTAAGGAAGGAAACGTTAAGCTTTGATAATTGGGTGCTCGTGAATATTAACTTTTAGAATGCATTACTATTTATCAATGATGCAAATCTTGTGGTTCGACTTACTTTTACTCACTTACTTACTTAAACCTATGATTTCACCAACGTTTTTGTTGACAGATTTCTATGTTTTTCTCAGGTCCTTGAACATTAGGTGATACATGCTTCCGCTCTTTCTTTTTGATACTTGCTTTGGATGTCTAGTATACTTGCATATGTGGAGCGTCTTTTGACTACTTTAAACTGTGTCGCACGTGTTTCATTTGTACTTTAAACGTCGTTATGTACTAGTTATGGAAACTACTTTTGTAAACTTTGAAACATCCACACTTATGAAATGAATGCGACATATTTTCGGTCAAACTTTGTCTTAAAGACTTATGACCATGTAATGGGACCTACGTAGACGGCACGGTCAATTGACGATTTGTCGGGGTCGCTACAATGATCGACTGTGGGTCGACCGTACGTGGTCTAGTCTAAAATACATATCCGTTGTATAGTCATTTGAATCAGTTTTGGACATCACTCTTTGGACACTTTACTTCATTTAACACATGCAAAAGATACTCAACATCCTATACAAGTACTATATGCATTAAATGTCCATTTAACTTGGATGTATTGCCTTGATAGTGACTTGTCATGTTCAAAGTGGAAAGTCTAACGTTCTTGAATACAATTCATGATAATCATTTGAGGCAATATCAGTTTTGTCATAATCCTTTATTTGTAACTAACGCATTTGATAAATCTCTATTGGTTGGTCAACATGTCATTGATGACACAAACCCACTTTAATCACAAAGCATGTTAGTATTCAAATTTAAACTTGTTTGTAATTAATTAAGTGTGTTAATGATGTCTTGACAATTTAAGCAAGTAATAAAAATTAAGCATGTTGCAAGACATCAAGTAAAATCAAGTTTAAACTAATTCATAAATTTAATTTTAAACTTAAGCAAACATATGTATGTTAATTACTCAATGTCTTTTAAGATTACTAGATTATGACATTTTAAGCACTATCCAAGTAGCACAACTATATATTGAAGTGGTCCAAATACTAGTTGGTGAAATTCCAACTTGTAACACATAGCAAGACAAGGTTAATACATATACATATTAAGTAACTGCTTGGCATTTAGCACTTAACACATAGTCAAATAATACACATGTATTAATAACAAGTAGTCAAGTAATATTCATGTAATGACTAGCAAGAGATCACTAAAAATTTTACGTAGTAAAATTTAACATGTAGTGACATCATAGCATTAACCTAAGGCTATGTAAGTTTTACTTGCAAAGTAGCATTTGTAAGATTAATGTATAAGTATACATTAATGTCTAACACATGTACAAGGAAGGAGCAACTATTGGTTGAGACTTGGTGACCATCCTAAGAATGTCTAGATACATTTTAGATGCACATGTTTTCTTATAACACTTATGCGTTATCTTTAATCAAGGCTTAATCGTCATTAAGGTGTCATTAAGCGTGATTAACTAAGATTAGTGTTCTAGTGACTAAAACTCCTTTGGGTATGAAGGAGGCAACTATTCTAAGCATGTTTGAACATGTTTCATAAATTATAGATACCCCGAAGTGGTCAAACATTTTTCGATCAAAATTCAGAAAGTGAGATTTCGCGGTCGATCCACGGTCAGTCGTGGAGTCGACCCTGCAACCCTTATTTCACAAATCTGGGTGCAAGTCTTCACGGACTGACCCGCGGTCGACCGTGGTCCTAACCGTGTAGCTCAGTTTTATTTGAAGCTTTATTTGGTTTTGGTATTTTGCTAGAGTAAGTGTGGATTAGTGAACTTGTATATTTATGTTAAGATGTCTACCGTCACCTTTAGTTAT
Organism: Rutidosis leptorrhynchoides; assembly: GCF_046630445.1. Taxonomy (NCBI): domain Eukaryota; kingdom Viridiplantae; phylum Streptophyta; class Magnoliopsida; order Asterales; family Asteraceae; genus Rutidosis; species Rutidosis leptorrhynchoides. The sequence continues at coordinate 119,880,126 of NC_092341.1, forward strand.
GTGCATATGATGTCATCAAAACACTTATTTTTACGGGTCAAAATTAGTATAGGCATTAAACATAATCCCACATTAACCCACATTCTCCCCCAACAGGGTACCCGTGAGTAAAGAAAAAACTCTGACGGGCGGGTCGCGAATAGTAGGTATCCGTGCCCGTCGTGTGCGGTGCCATCCCATAATAAAATATTAGATTTTTACCAAAAAAAATATATAAAAATTAACTTTTTGTTATAATTCAGTAGGCTTATAACTACCTTTAATGGTTATAAGAACAAAGAGAGAAAAAGAGAGAAGAAGGAGAGAAGAAATATTGATATTGATATTTCAAGAGAAAATGGTGCACCTTAAATGGTTACCATACATGTCTATTTATAGTATAAAATATTACTATGCAAGAAATATAATAATAATAAAATTAACATCCAATCTAGATATTTTATAACACAATCTAGATATTTTATAACACTCCCCCTTGGATGACAATTTTATTAGAGAATAACTAGTACTGCCTCGTTAAAAACCTTGCTAAAGAAAACCCATTTGGATAAAACTTTAGCTAAGGGGAAAAGAGTGCAGCATAGAGTTGACTCCCCCTCAAGTAGGCAACGCCTGAGTTGTTACATCTTCTGAACATGCCTCATGCCAATATTATGAACGTGTGTTCTAAAAATAGCAGTTGGCAGTGCTTTGGTATAAAGATCAGCAGAGTTGTTGATTGAACGTATCTCATTTTAATCTGGTTGTCTTTTACGAGATCTTGAGTATATGAGAAGAATCTGAGGTTTTCATCTGAAACTGTATCATCTAAATCTTTTATGTACAAGTTTAGCCCCTGTGATTTGTCTACAGTCTCTTTCATGGTTTGCTCAAACACTTGTTTCAATTCATATTCCCTTGTAGTCTTTTCTGAGCCTTACCAACATACCATTCTTTTCCATCAAACTTATGACCGTTAAGACTGTCTATGGCTTTGGCGCCTCGTCAGTATTTATATTTTGTTCAGTCACTTTTGATACTCTTCTTTCATTTGTATTATGCAAGCTGCATTATCTTCATATATAGTTGTTGGTGAAGATAGTTGTTAGTCTTTTAGCGTTCTAGTCCACAAGAATCAATAATGATTTGTGTCATTGATCTCAACCAAACACATTTTCGAGTAGTTTCATATAATGCAATCACTTCGTCATGATTTGATGATGATGTTGCAACAAGTGTTTGTTTTAAGAACGCCATGATTTTGTGGTATCTCCATTTAGGAATACATATCGAGTTTGAGATTTATCTTTATGAGGATTTGATGAATGACCTGCATATATATAATCAACCAAATCTTGTTTTGAAACGTTATAATAAAATAATTTTAAATCAGCAGTTTCTCAAGGGTATCAAAATATGTGTTTGATCCCGCTCCATTGTCATTTGAGCTGAATCTTGCCAACAAATTAACTGCAAGAGAAATGTCAGGTCTTGTACAATCTATAAGATACATAAGAACCTCAATTGCACTAAAATATGGAACTTCCGATCTGTTAAGATTTTCACTATCTTCGCAGGGATGAAATAGATTAGTGTCAATATTGAGTGATCTAACAACAATGAGTTTGTCTTAAAAAAAATGTTTTAAAATCTTTTCGGTATAAGTTGTTTGATGTACAAGTAAACCATTAGGCATATGTTCAATTTGCAATCCAAGGTAATACTTAGTTTTTTCAAGATCTTTCATTTCAAAATAATTCTTTAGAAGTTGAATGATTTCGTAGATCTCTTTATTCGTTCATATGATGTTAAGAACATTGACATAAACAACTACGATCACATATCCAAACATTGTTTTTATAAAACATACGTGCAAAATAAGTTTATATGTATACCCCTTTTTTTCAAGTAGTCATTTAATCGGTTATACTATTGTATCAATCCATAAAAATCTTTGTGATTCAATGGAATACATTTATTTGAGTTTTGCATTAGATACTTATGATACCTTAAACCCTTCAGATATATTCATATATATATCACTATCAAGTGATTCACATAGATAAGTAGTAACAACATCCATGAGATGCATTTAAGTAACTACCAGGTTGATTAAGTATCTAATAAGTAATTGTATTCACTACATAAGGATAAGTTTTCTTCATAATTCATTTCTGGTCTTTGTGGGAAATATTGAGTTACAAGTCTAGTTTTGCCTTGTAACTTCATTTGCACATTTCTTTTCGGATAAAAATTCATTTATATCCCATATGTTTCACATCTTTAAAAGTGATAACGATTGATCCGAAAACTTTTCTTTTATCGAGTGATTCTAATTTAGCTCGTCTTGCTCCTTTCCATTGAGCTCAATCATGTCCACTTTGTATATTCAATGACAGATTTTAGTTTCATATCATCATCTTTATTCATGATGTCATTGTAACATTATATGAAAATATCTCATAGAGATTTTAATTTCATTTCGGTTCCATAATATTGCATAATTTATCGCAATTTTAGTATTTACATTTATCAATATCCTCTGCAGAAGGAATATTGATTTGTGGTTCTTCTTGAACACTTTCTTTTACCTCATTATCAGCTGATTTTCTTTTTCGAGGATTTTTATCTTCGGAACCAATTGATCTTCCACGTTTGATGCGTGACAAAGACTCAATAGTGACATTATTGCCAACTTTTGGAATTTCAGTTCGAGCTGGAGCATTTATCGCTGGTATATATGATTTAGTCACCTTTTTTTATATATGTAAATGCATAAAGTAATTAATTTGCAAGTTCTTGCATATGCATTATTTTTTGAACTTTCGTTTCACATTCTTTTGTGCGAGTTCAATATACCTTAATTGATGTTCACATCATGAAGCATCATTTTATTTTTTTTATTTTTATTTCTCCCCCTAATCCAGGGAACAATGTTTTATTAAAATGACAATAAGCAAAACGTGCTGTAAAAACATCACCCATCATGGGTTCAATATATCTTATGATTGAAGATGTTTTATATCCAAAATATATTACCATCTTTCTTTGAAGAACCATTTTATTGTGTTGTGGTGATACAATTGGAACATACACTGCACAACTAATGTTCTAAGGTGGAAAATATTTGGCTCTTGGCCAAAATCAAGTATTAAGTGAAAATATTTATGACTTCCACATGGTATAATGCGAATTAATGTCGCAACATGTAAATTTACATGTCCACATATACATATTGAGAGATTTGTACTCATTATCAATTGTCTAGTTATTAGCTGCTATTGATTCAGCTAAACTAATTTTGTGTATGCACATGAGCAACTGGATGTTCAACAACAATCCCTGTAGATATATAATGATCATTAAATGTTTTAGATGTTAACTCACCAGCATTATCAAGTCTCATCCTTTTAATGGTGTAATCAGAATAATGTGTTCTCAATTTAATAATTTGTGCAAGAAACTTTGCAAATGCCATATTACGGCTTGATAACATACAAATATGAGACCATCCGCTAGATGCGTCTATTATCAAAATGCTTCACATGATGGATGAATTGGTTCATATATCTTACCTTGAATTCTTTCAAGAAACATTTGTGATTCTTTTTCACAATATACTTTTCATTAATCACCATATGTGCTTTCCATTAATCACCATATGTGTTTTTTTTTTTTTTTTTTTTTTTTTTTTTATAAATCACCATATGTGTTTTTTTTTATTTATCATATATCCTTTTCACCATATACGCTTTTAATCATATGCGCTGTGTTTTTCATCATATTCGCTTTTTATCATATGCGCTTATCATATGCGATGCGCTTTTCATCATATGCGCTTTTTTATGTGAATAGTAAATTAATTAATTTCGTTTTACTATTCATATGAATTAATTTCGATTTACTATTTTGTTAATTGAGTAATATATATACATCATATACTTGTGACTCCGAAGGCTCAAATGAATTTGACCATATAGTTATATGTTGTACCTTGCACATTAATTTTCAGTAGAAGCTTTAGATGCATATTATTTTCAGTAGAAGCTTTAGATGCACTTTTTTTTAATCACCAAATACCACAAACACTTTGTTTGCGTTTGTTCATAGTCATCAATGAAAAACATTTTCTTTAATTTTATTTTATACAATTAAATTAACGCATCATTATTCTTTTCAAAAACAATAATCTATTGTTATTGTTCACTTGTGCCATGTTTAACAACAAAGGTCAACAACCTCTGTCTTGTTTGTTGTGGCAACCAAAAACAACCTTTGCTTTTGTTACCGAGAATCCAAAAAAAAAAAAAATTTAATTTTCAATTAATCTTTTATCAAAACCATAAATGATTTTGTTGATCTACGTTGATATGGCCATAAAGAATTGACGGCTGACCTACTTTTGTAAGTGTATTTCGGCTATCATCTCGAAAACGCACAACGACCTTTTTTTTTTTTAATGAACTATTTGTTTCATATCTAGCTTAGGAAATTATTGTGAACATTTGGTCCCTATAAGAGCATTTATCTTTTAGACTTTTAGTTGATTTGTACTTGTCACAATTAGGGATAGCACCCGCGAGTCGTGGATGCGGATTCATTGGATTCATCACCCGTACCCGCGGATTTTTTCTTTAAATCAAATAACTGAAATTTGGATTTTTTTTCTTTAAGAAACATCCAATTGAACCCTTTTCACACTTGAATTTTCTTTTTTTTTTCCTTTCAACTATAACCAGTTTACAAAAAATACATCAAAACTCAGGGGGTCAAAACATAAATTCCTTAAATTAATTGTCAACAAATTGTACCAATAGACAAAGACTATAATGATCATGAAAAGGTTTTGGTGCCTGATTTAGGTTCATCTTTTGCTAATCTTATTATTTAAATACAGCATGATTTTTTTAAGTACAATGATTGGTGGGATAAATGAGTTGTTCAAAATGATAGACACATAGAGGGTATGAGACGGGTGGGTTCTGAACTTATGGAGTTTGAGATCCATGACCGAATGGATATTCTCAATCAAATGCTCTTTTCTAAGGTATGACTTTTGTTCGGTTCATATTTCCAAAATACTATGTTAGCTATAATAGCAGTTGTTCACAATTCATTTTTTTACCTACATTTTATGTAGTTAATTACATGAGGAAGTATTAGCATCCAACATAATGGGTCATATTTACTTTTAACAAGCTTAGACATTTATATACATCGGACTAGCATCTTTGTGCGTTTAAAATCTATGACGGATTTCATTTTCACTTTTGCGTTTATATTGGTATCAAGTTAAGATTAACAAAAAAAAAAATAGTGCCAATGTGGCGTGCCATCAGTTTTGCAATATGTGAAAACATAAACATTGTAACCAGTAGCTCTTAAGATTTTTTTTTTGGTTTGTAGAAATATGGGTCTTCTGGCATAGGATGTATCTCTTCATTTAGTCAACATCACAACACTTAATATCTAATGATCGTGACCTTTCACCAAAGCAAGATATATTCTTGATAAACTAAACACTGACTCGTGTTTGGAATTGTCGGCCACAAAAAAAATTCATTTGATGAAAGTATATTTTTTTTTAATTATAGAAAGAGACCACTTCATTTTCAATACTTCATTTTTGACAAAAAAAAAAATACTCCATTTTACCATTCCTTTTTTTTCTTATTTTATCTTTTAAGATTTACTTTTAATAAAAAAATACAAACTACTTTTTCTTATTTTAACTTTTAAGATTTACTTTTAATAAAAATACAAACTACTTTTTTTATTTTAACTTTTAAGATTTACTTTTAATAAAAATACAAACTACTTTTTGTATTTTAACTTTTAAGATTTACTTTTAATAAAAATACAAACTATTTTTTTTATTTTAACTTTTAAGATTATAAATTTAAGAATAAACATTAGTATGCATGAAATAAATAAAGATTAATTGCATAAGTAATCATAAATGTTAGATAACATATAAAGACCCCATCGTATTCGTATTGATCGGAATTAATCTCGACCCATGGTACCATGTTGTCAAATGACGTGTTGCGTACATAAAGTACCGTGTTGTCAAATGACGTGTTGCGTACAATCATGAGGTCTTATTAACATAAATATAAATGTTAGTGAAGTTAATAAGAGTTAGATTACAGAAAATATAATTCAGGTGGTATAACCGACCATATATAACTTAAATAACATAAATATAAATGTTAGTGAAGTTAGTAAAAGTTAGATTACAGAAATATAATTCAGGTGGTATAACCGACCATATATAACTTAAATAACATAAATATAAATGTTAGTGAAGTTAGTAAAAGTTAGATTACAGAAATATAATTCAGGTGGTATAACCGACCATATATAACTTAAATAACATAAATATAAATGTTAGTAGTCCAAAATTTGATATATTCGAGTCTGAAAATTATTAATAATTTCATACCTTGATTAGTGATTCGTGATCGTTTGAGATATCTTTTAATTACACTAACCTTTTCGTGCTGATAACGTGTTATAATTCAGTAGGCTTATAACTACCTTTAATGGTTATAAGAACAAAGAGAGAAAAAGAGAGAAGAAGGAGAGAAGAAATATTGATATTGATATTTCAAGAGAAAATGGTGCACCTTAAATGGTTACCATACATGTCTATTTATAGTATAAAATATTACTATGCAAGAAATATAATAATAATAAAATTAACATCCAATCTAGATATTTTATAACACAATCTAAATATATTTTATAACACTTTTTTTTTTTTTTTTTTTTTTATTGTTGGGAGGAAAGATAGCAAACATGTACCTTTGAAACACGGTGGTTCCACCACTCAAAGTGACTACTACGAATTCAAACTTTCGAAGTTTACTTACACTTTTCTCCATCGATGATCAAAATTGATTCATGAAGCTTCTCTTGTAAACAATGGCGGCATCATTCTCATCATCAATCTTAACCCCTTCTTTCCTCACCCTAAACACAAACCACCACCCTTCTTCACACCCTTCAAACTTCTTCTGCAAGCTCCCAAAAACTTGTTTCCGTACACGCACTCAACGTCTTCGTTTCAGTCCCACAGTAGCTAATTCATCTCTCAAAGTACACCACTTGTTCCATGTTCTTTTTATCTTTTGTATACGTAATAAATTCATTACCTATCGTCTATGCCCACCACCTGTTTGTTGAAATGTCTTGCAGGAAAATATTGGATATGTTACCAAAACATGGGGGGATTTCACAAGCTTGAATTACTGGGTTGTTCGGGATTATTATCGCCTTGTGGACTTTGTTAATTCGTTTGAGTCTCGAATTCAGAAGCTATCTGATGAACAGGTCTGTGTTTTTTAACTCGTATTTGTATGGTGCTTTTTGTATAGATCAAGAATCTTGATTTATTGATTTAATATTATATGTCAGTTAACTGCAAAAACTGCTGAGTTTCGACGTCGGTTGGGAAAAGGAGAAACTCTTGCTGATATCCAAGCTGGTTGTTACTTAGCTGCTTATGGCAGTATTTAGGCTTATTTCTTTTTGTATGTAATGTTTTATTCTATATGCGTATTTGATTTGGTCCCTATTATATTACAGAGGCATTTGCTGTTGTTCGTGAAGCTGCTAAGAGGAAGCTTGGCATGCGTCATTTTGATGTCCAGGTCTTTCACTTTGTGTGTGTGTCTGTACTTATGTGGCGTATATTCGTTGTAGTCATACTTCATTAGGTGTTTCGGTTAAAGAACTTGATTAGAGTTTGGTGTTGCACTTTCTAGATTATTGGTGGTGCAGTGCTTAATGATGGTTCTATTGCTGAAATGAAAACTGGAGAAGGAAAGACATTGGTTTCAACACTGGCTGCATATCTTAACGCTTTGACTGGCGAAGGCGTTCATGGTATGTCTATAATTTTCAGTCATTCTTGTAAGCCAATTTGTCTAACAGTTGCCAGTTGGTTTATCTTTTTCCCTTTGGTTCACGACACATGTTTGTGATTGTTTGTCTGTAAGCTAGTTATGTGCATAGTTGCACTGCAAGCATGTCGATAGTGCAGATTTAAATATAGCTTAGTGTATATTCATTTACAGTGGTAACTGTCAATGATTATCTTGCTCAACGTGATGCTGAGTGGATGGGCCGTGTTCATCGTTTCTTAGGTCTTTCTGTTGGTCTCATCCAAGTAAGCTATTAAACCATGAATCCTTATATTCCAACAATAACATACATAACTTAGAACTGCGTTTTTTTTTTGACTTCTGTGTTATCACATATAGAGAGGGATGAAATCTGAGGAAAGGAGGTCTAATTATCGATGTGATATTACATACACCAATAATTCTGTAAGTCACCATATAACGTTTTTAATGGAGGATACACCCCTTTATTTTCTTATAGCTACAACTTTAATTGTGCTAGGAACTTGGTTTTGACTATCTGAGAGACAATCTTGCTGGAAGCAGTGGACAACTTGTTATGAGATGGTATTACAATGTTTTTGTGCATAACATATGTTGGTTGATATACAACCAACCAACATAGATGGTATTATCAATTTTTTTTTTTTTTTTTTTTTTTTTTTTTTTTTTTTTTTACTTCACATATCGGTTTTCATGGTTCTTGCTGGTCGGAGGTCCCTAGGAAGCAGCCTCTCTGCTCTACAGAATAGGGAGGGACGACTTCCTCTACCTGGGGACCGATAGGTATCCTAGGTGGAGGAATGACTTCCCTTTTACTTTAGGGTAGAGGAAAGGACTGTTTACATCTAACCTCCCCCATACTCCACTTCAGTGGAATTGGGTATTGTTGTTGTTGTTGTATATGTTGGTTGATATAAATTCAGTGTTGCCGAATTCGGACTTACCCGGCGAGTACTCGGTTTTCGCATCTCTGGTGTACTTGGCAAGAACTAGGTCAAACTCGCCCAAAATTCGAGGTTACTCGGCCAAAACTCGGGATTACTCGGAAAATCAGTCAAAGTCAAACTTGGTCAACATCCGAGTACTCCCCGAGCACTTCCCGAGTTTCCGAGTATTCCCTAAGAAGTCTTGATCGAGTACTCCCTTGGTAGCGATTTTCGCAACCTTGTTAATATTGTCTCAGGAATGTTAACACAATGTGTCATCAGGCCAAAACCGTTCCATTTTGCAATAGTTGATGAAGTTGATTCTGTCCTAATTGATGAGGGCAGAAACCCATTGCTGATAAGTGGCGAGGTATATTTATTATACAGTAAGGGAAGTTGGATGTATCTTGTGGTTCAAAACTCAGTAAAGAGTAACGTAAATGATTTTAACTTTGTTTTACATCTCAGGCTAGTAAAGATGCTGCACGTTATCCAGTCGCTGCGAAAGTAGCCGAGCTTCTCATTCGTGGCCTCGTACCCTACTTTCTTCCTCTTTATTTTTATGTGTATATCTTGCCCTGGTACCATCGTGACTCACTTTTTTCCCCTTATTTCACAGCATTACAATATAGAGCTCAAGGATAATTCGGTGGAGTTGACCGAAGAAGGAATTAGCCTAGCTGAGATGGCACTGGAAACAAATGATCTATGGGACGAGAATGACCCTTGGGCTAGGTAACATTATCAGTATATTCTAGTAAGTAGCCATTAAGCTTGTCGTCAAATTTAAATTTGTTATCTTTATGAAATTGCAGATTTGTCATGAATGCCTTAAAAGCCAAGGAGTTCTATCGCCAAGATGTTCAATACATTGTTAAAAATGGGAAAGCTCTCATTATAAACGAGGTAATAAGCTCATTTTCATGTGTTAACTCATTCTGTTTGTTTCTTTTGTACATATCAAGTTAGTTTTTATGCTGTAACTCATTTCTATGTGTTTTTATATAACACGAGAACAGAATTTTAAACTACTCTGTAGCGCCTTTAATAAATTATTTTCACATTTAATTATTTGAAGTTGACGGGTAGAGTGGAAGAAAAACGACGATGGTCGGAGGGGATTCACCAGGCTGTGGAGGCCAAAGAAGGCCTACAGATCCAGGTATGTAGAGTTTATAATTGTCCTATGTGGCATGCCACATCATCACTTTCATAGAGAGTCCTCTATATATATATTAAATTGTTCTCTTTTTGGACTTCGTAGGCAGATTCAGTTGTGGTGGCACAAATAACGTACCAATCACTATTTAAGTTATACCCAAAGCTATCCGGAATGACAGGAACTGCAAAAACTGAAGTATTGACATTGTCTAATTTTACTAATTTCTTACTTAGATTTATTATGTCAAAATGCTTATTTATAATATTGTTACAGGAAAAGGAGTTTTTGAAAATGTTTCAGATGCCTGTTATTGAAGTACCCACAAATATGCCAAATATTCGTAATGATTTACCCATCCAAGCTTTTGCAGTAAGACATTAAATCCGGTCACCCAACGTTATTCTTCTGTTTACTATTAGTCTTTATTAACCATGTTTTTTTTTTCCTTTTATTGTTTTGATTGAAAAGACTGCTCGTGGTAAATGGGAATTTGTTCGTGAAGAAGTTACAAGTATGTTCAGAGTTGGCCGTCCTGTTTTAGTGGGTACCACCAGGTAGTACAACGATATTATCTCTTCAGTTTTTTCTTAACTTGTAATTTTATGATCTGAAAATATTTTTTATGTTAACGTACGCTTTTTGGTTGGTGTAGTGTCGAGAACTCAGAATATCTTTCTGCTTTGTTGAAACAAAGCATGATCCCTCACAATGTACTCAATGCGCGACCAAAGGTTTCTTCTTTAATGCAGCAATACATCTGAATTATTACTATATATAAGACTGATTTATGCTCTTAGCTTTTTTTTTTTATGTTTTATTTCGGTGAAACATGTTTATTAGGCTTAATTTGAATAGTAAAGTTTATCAATTTTTATTGATTTTAGTATGCTGCGAGAGAGGCTCAAACAGTGGCTCAAGCTGGACGAAAATATGCCATCACCATATCTACAAATATGGCTGGTAGGGGTACCGACATTATATTGGGAGGTAATCCAAAGGTGTGTTGACTTCATTATTTTGTAATGTAATTAATATTAATATTAATATAATATAATATAACAATATAATATAATTATGTTTATATTAAATATTAATATATAAATTAACTTCAGATGCTTGCTAAAGAAGTTATAGAGGATAGCATACTTTCGCATATGAGTCATGATATACATGACTACGAGGTTGATGAGCCAAAGTCACAAAAGGTAAGTTGACCAGTATCATCTCCAGTGTTGCATAACTCTGAATTACTAGGCGAGTTCTCGGTCAAAATTGGTCAAACATGGTCAAAACTCGGGGTTACTTGGAAAATTGATCAAACGTTGGTCAAAATCAGTCAAAGTCAAACTTGGTAACATCCGAGTACTCCCTAAAAACTTGGTCAAAGTCAAACTTGGTCAACTGGGTACTCTCCGAGTAGCGATTTTTTTAACTTCAATCATCTTTGTGTGCTAGTCATCGGTTTATTATCATGTTCTGATGGTGTAGGTATTATCTAAAATGAAAATTGGACCATCATCATTAGCTTTGCTAGCTAAGACCTCTCTAATGGGTTAGTAACATTCGACTTCATTTAGTGAATCAGAAACCCTTTATAAATTACATTTTAACGTTAGTGTCATTTGATTTATAATGGCAGCTAAGTATGTATCCAAAAGTGAGAACAAGAGCTGGACATATGAGAAGGCAAAGTCTATAATTTCAGAGTCAATAGAGATGAGCCAGTCAGTCGGTTTGATTGAGCTGGAAAGACTTGTAGAAGAACAGGCGGAGATGTATCCTCTTGGTCCTTGTATTGCGCTTGCCTATTTGTCAGTTTTAAAGGACTGTGAAATTCATTGTTATAATGAAGGATTGGAAGTCAAACGACTCGGTGGTCTTCATGTGATTGGGACATCTTTGCACGAGTCTCGAAGAATCGATAACCAGGTTTGTTATCGGGACTTTCTCAGGACTTGTGATTTTCATTCATACATCCGCTTTTGTAAAAGTAGGTCGATGTTTCAGTTTAGGGACTAGCCCGTTCCAAATTGCCCAAAAATGCCATAAAAGTCGGTCAACACTTAAAAGTCAGGTGAGAGTCGGGCCGAGTTGGCTGAGTCGGGTCTGAGTCGGTGAAAGTCTTTGGTCAAAATTTTTATTTTTTAAAATTAGATTTTGTGTCATATATCTATGTTTAAAATACTGATGTTTTTTTTGTTTGATATATTTATGTGTAATATCTGTATCTTTAACTGATATATTACTAAAAGTTAATGTTGGTCGATGCCCGACTGGACGACTCATCCTTCCACGGTCCTGACTGATCCAAGGTCCCGACCGAATCGTCCCTGACTCGCAACTTTTACAACCTTACTTACATAGATAAAATGAAACCTCGTATCCAGTTTATATTATGTATATTTTTGTGCTATGAAGCTTCGTGGCAGAGCAGGAAGGCAGGGGGATCCTGGATCAACAAGATTCATGGTCAGGTATATTTTACCACGTGATTTTATATAGATGCAAGTTGAATAAGTTTTTCCTGGTGAATTTTTGTTAAATGTGTTTTACATTTTTTTTATCCTTCTTAAGTTCTATCAAAAGTAATGTGTGTCATTAATGACCTATCAATGTTGCAGTTTACAGGATGAAATGTTTCAAAAGTTCAACTTTGACACTGAGTGGGCTGTGAAACTCATATCAAGGATTTCAAACGATGAGGATGTGCCGATTGAAGGTGGTTCTATTGTTCGACAGGTGTGATTTTGTAATCTAGGAGATTTTTGTTTCCTGTTCACTCTCTTATCGTCAGTTTGTTTTAACACGTGTTGTATCATGACAATTTTCAGCTTCTGTCTCTCCAAGTTTCTGCTGAAAAGTATTTCTTCAACATTAGAAAGAGTCTTGTAGAGTTTGATGAGGTGTTAGAGGTACATAATTGATTTCTGAATAGTATATGCAATAAAAATTAATTACCTGTTTTGATCTCCCATTTTGACCCATTACCCAACCTGCCCGAACCACCTATTTGTCTTCTAAGCCGTGTACTTTTTTATGTTTTCATTACTTAAAATTCGTATTTTTGTGGTTCCAGGTGCAAAGGAAGCATGTTTATGATCTCCGTCAGTTAGTATTAACCGGTGATTCTGAGAGTTGTTCACATCATATATTACAGTGAGTATTTTAGCATCACATATGATATACGGATCCGAACCATCTTTTCATTTGCATTTCCTGCCATCTAGTTTTATGATCAATTGTTAGGTTAAAAATCTTCAAGCTTAATTAGAAATTTAATCAGCGATCAATGATAAACTGATAAGATATGTTAGTGTGGACATAGTTCACAAAGAATGAACATTAAACATCTAGTAAGTACTTTTTTTAATCTACGACTTACTAATCTGTAAGATCCCAAACTTAGAGTTGTTTATATTATCTATAAAAGTATTACCTCTTTCATCTAATCTAAATAATATATGTGATGATATTAGGTACATGCAAGCAGTTGTAGATGAAATTGTTTTGGCAAATGTTAATCCAGTGAAGGTATTAAATCTCTTCACCTCAATTTAATCAGTTGCACGTTTGTTAATTCCTTTATCTAAATCTAAATATTCGATTCCATCTATGTATTCAACAGCATCCAAGTAGCTGGAACTTAGAGAAACTATTGAAGGACTTCATTGCAATTTCTTCGAAGATTTTAGATGGTCAGGCTTACTTTTCGCCTACAAATTTGATACTTTAATTATTTGTTAATTTTTTTTATGTTTGGACTAAAACACATATGTTGTTTCAGAGTCATGTGCAGGGATTACAGTTGAATCATTACTGCAATCACTCACCAATGTTCATAACACAAGTGATGTAGACATTAACGAATTCAGGTTCTCAACTTTACCTCAACCTCCAAATGCCTTCAGAGGTATACGTAAGAGGACTTCGTCACTCAAGCGTTGGCTAGCTATATGCTCTGATGATTCACTCAAGTGCGTACAATAGACATTTATGTTGAACTCGGTTTCAATTTTGTATTTCCTAATTTTATTTAGAGGTGGAAATTTTACCTATTAGACATATGATGGGTTGATTCAGGTTATGTTTTTTGATCATAAAGGAGAATGGGTCGAATGGGTTGGAAGTCGCCCAAAGTCATGCATACAACCTCCTAATTATTCATATTTATTTTTTAGAATTTTTTTGATAATATTGTTTCTGAATTAGTATTCCATAAATCATCTTTTTTTTTTTTTTAAATAAAAAAAAAACATCAGACATAAAAATTGCTGCGGGTAAATTTAACCAACCCACGCATGTTGCCACCTTTAAGTTAAATACTATATGAAATTTTTTACTTGCGATGTCGATATCCAGAGATGGAAGATACCGAGTTACTGCTAATCTTCTGCGCAAGTACCTTGGTGATTTGTTAATAATTTCATATACGAACATCATTCAAGAATCTGGTTATGCTGAAGAATATGTGAAAGAAATCGAGGTAATTTTAATTAGTGATATGATTATCGATTGCACATTTTTTTCCTTTTTAATCTCTTCATTATAATTATGATTATATAATTCATTGTTGAATCCAGAGAGCGGTACTTGTGAAGTCCCTAGATTGTTTCTGGAGGGATCATCTTGTAAATATGAACAGGCTAAATTCAGCGGTACGTATGATACTATCTGAATCCCTCTCTTCCAATATGTATAAATTTAATTACTTATTTTGAACCATCATACTTATTTGTTGCTAAACTAGAAAAAATCCGACCGCGCGTTGCTGCGGTTGTATTCGACGCGCGGTCCAATTTGGATATACGATGTCCGTTTCGCGTATAGTTAGTCGTGTTGTATATGTATATATATGTATATAATATAGCCCGAAATATTTATTTTTTTTAACGATGTCCGTTTCGCGTATAGTTAGTCGCGTTGCGTTCGTAAAATTATTTCGAGTTGAACGGTGGTCTCGGAAAAATTTAACTCGCACCGAGCGTAAATATAGGGCCCGTTATTTAGTGTTTTTTTAACGATGTCCGTTTTGCATATAGTTAGTCCCGTTGGGTTCGTGAGATTTTTTCGAGTTGAACGGTGGCCTCGGAAAAATTTAACTCGCACCGAGCGAGAAGATAGGGCCCGTTATAAATTCGGGTGGAGTAAGGTTTTTTTATTTTAATTAAATTATAAATTTACGTTTTTTACTCCTGAAAAAGTGTAAAGTTGAGGGGTTGTTGTGTAATTTGTGCGAAAGTTGGAGGACATTTGTAGTGTGAACGCAAACTCAAAACGACAACTCGTTAAAACTGAAACGACCAAATTTGGGAGGAGGTTTAGTATATACGACCAAATTTGGGAGGAGGTTTAGTATATAAGTATAATTAGAATTTAAACATTTATTTATACTTGGGCCTTTCTTCTAATTTTGCCTTTGAATAAATAATTATTAAAACTAGAGTAAATTGGACCAATAATCCTTGTGGTTTACACGAAATTACACCAACTATCCTTATCTTTTGAAAATTACAGTCCCTCTAGTTCTAATGAAATTACATCATTTGTCTTTATCTTTTGAAAATTATATTGATCGTCCCTGACTTACCTATAAATGTATGTTACAACTTGAAAAAGTCAAGGACATCAACGTACATATTTATATAAGTCAGGGACGTTTAGTGTAACTTTTGAAAGATAAGAACTATTGGGGTAATTTCATTTTGACCAGGTAGACGACCTCTATAATTATAAAAAGATAAGGGTGATCGATGTATTTTCCTGTAAACACAAGGACCATCGTTATAATTTTACTCATATAAATAATAATTTGTGATAATTTTGCTACTATTGCTGCAAACTCATATCTAATACAGTAGTTCTCTTTCATTTTCTTGAAAGATTTGTTAAGCTAAATTTCTATTTCTAAATGCAATTTCGGTATAGGTGAATGTGAGGAGTTTTGGGCACAGGGACCCATTGGAAGAATACAAAATAGATGGTTGTCGGTTTTTCATCTCGATGCTTAGTGCAACTCGAAGGTCAACAGTGGAATCACTTTTGAGGTACTGGTCATCTCCTATGGAGTCACAGGAAATATAATAAGCATGATTTATATATTTATTTATTTATTATAGAAACAAAAGGTAATATCTGCATAGAGTTGAGATCCAGTGTTGTAGAGTCGGTATTTATCATTTATCTATTCTTTATGGTATAGATTGTTACGAGTCTAATGTATTTATGAATAAGTAAAACAAATTGTGATGATTTTGTAGCATTTTGTGTATATTTATTGTTAATTTTTTTTTTTTTTACATATATCCTATTGATATGAGTCTCAGTGTGATAGAAACTGATTTGGGAAACTTATCATGGATTGAGTAAAGGTTAAGGCCAGTAGTAGTTTCTATTTTTAGCATCATGTTCTCCTTTTTAAGAGGAGTTTTGGAGGTTCAATTAACATGTGATTTTTCAGATTTTAGGAATTCAATAGTATGGTACACTTGCATATGTTCTTGATGAAATGGAAAATATAGCTGTAAGATCAAGGTATTGTACATGTATGCAAATTCTTGGCTTTAAATTGATGGTTTTTAAAAAGTGATAATGTGTTATCACTTGCCGTTTTGGCTGGATTTATATATCAGTACAATCGTACAAATTATGATATTTGTGCATCTTTGAAATGTGGCGTTTGAGGATAAAACCAAATAATAATTCAAAATTCTTAAAGATTCACAGTAGTAAAATACGTAGTATTATCTTATGTGATGTTCATACATCAGAATATTATTAGATTTTAAACTCGCGTTTAATACCAACATAATGATAAGAATTTTTTTTTAACATTGATGTTTGAATATATATATATATATATATATATAATTGTGATGCTTTTCACATGTGAATAGATTGAATTACTCATCAATGTTGATGAATAGTAAGATTGAACATAAAATAGTTTGAAAAAATTTATGTGTGTAACATGTGAACTTTTTATATAATTAGGGGGTGTTTGGGTAAGCGATTTGAAACTTATTATTTGATTATTGCGATTTGAAATCACAAATAATCAACTTTTGGGGTTTGGTAAATAAGCTCAAAAAATTAATCATTTGCATTTTGTAAGTGAGAAAACGTGGAAATCAAACAGCAAGTGATGGGTTACTGCTGCACAATCGTGATTTCTCAAAATATGTTTCAACTAGTTATTTTACCTTAATACCCTCATAACAGTATTACTATAAATCTAGCGGCTACTATATTCCGTCTGTTTTTAGCTTACTCCATGAAAAGTAATTTAACAAACTATCAGTATCAAGCAATAGTATTTATATTAAAACTATTAGTTTATGTCTATCGAGGTTTAGCTATCTTCTTTTAATAATATACTCCGTATACAATAAGATAGTAATATTAATTTAATCATTTTAGTATAAATAACATATCTTGAAATTACTCCGTATATACATACTCCGTATACTTTTTCTATTTACCTTGAGATTACTTCAATCATATTATCTCATCCATTATGCTTTTTATTTGTGCTATAGTTTGATGTTTAAATGTCAGTCTATTTTTTAAATTTGAATGGTTTAATAATTTTAAAATATGTCTTTATTGGTAATTTTACATGTTAAGTTGTCAAATAATCTGATTTTTCCAAACATTCAAAAAATTAATTAATTGATTATACGATATCAAACAGCATAATCAAAACCAAACACTCATTATCAAAATCACGTTTTGCTACAGCTGATTATCTGATTATGATTATCAAAAACGCATAATCAATTTTGAAAACGCTAATCCAAACACCCCCTTAAGAATTTAACATGTAATTTGTGGTAATGAACATATGTTTGTTAATGATATGAGCATTCATTAACATTTGCATGTAATTTATTGAATTTAAATGCATAAAAACTATATAATTAAAAAGTTGTCGTAGTTTTCACCTTTTTGTGGTTCTCGTTTGAACTTTTGACTATATATATAATGAGGATCTAGAGAGAACCAAATGTGGGAGAGAACTCAGAGAACTCACATATTCAATGCGCATGAACCTATCATATGCACTTATTCTTTAAAAAAAAAAATCCCAAAAAAAAAAAAATTTCGGAATTTTTTTTTTAAAAAAAAATCAAAACAAAAAAAATATGTTAATTTTTTTTTTTTAAATTCCACGTTAGGAGTCTGTGCCACACAGTTTCCGTCTGCACTGACGTGACAATCAGTCTGCGCTGGCGTGGCAATCAATCTGCGCTGACGTGGAATTAAAAAAAAAAATTTAAATTTTCGAAATATTTTTTCTCTGAATTTTTTTTGTATTCCGAACTAATTTTTTTTTTTTTGAGATTTAATTTTTTTTTTCTGTCTGTGAGCAGATTTTTTTTTTTTCTATTTTCTTAATTAGTGTGCATATTGAAGGTGAATCTGTGTATAGATTGAAGGTGAATCTATGCAGATTGAAGGCCAATCTGTAAGTTCTATGAGTTTTCTCTCATCCTAAGTTCTCTCATCGAAGGAAGCTGTCAGCTCAGTCCTCATCGCGGATCGCGGAAAGGTAATCCATTAATTTACATGCTTTATTTATATCGCAGAAATTTAACGACTGAGGTTTTTCTCAGACGCAAATGCCGGTCTACTTCGTAAGCAAGACGCTGACATCAAGCGAAGTAAACTACTCACCAATAGAAAAGCTTGTATATGCGCTGGTCCATACGGCGCGGCGTTTGCGCCGATATTTTCAAGCACATCCAATCGTGGTTCTAACTGATCAACCAATCAAACAGGTTGGTAAACACCTACTTTGCGGCAATGACCGGGATTACCGCATTGACTAACGCAATCATTTTTCTTTCAGGGGTTATACAAGCCTGAGATTTCTGGCCGAATGGCTAAGTGGGCAGTTGAATTAGGTGAACATGAAATAAATTTCTCTTCGCGCAGTGCGGTTAAGGGTCAAATACTTGCTGATTACCTAGCAGAATTACCTGCGGATGTCGAGGCGTCAGCAGAACATCAGGATCCACCTGCACCAACATTGTCACCATGGGAATTGTACACCGATGGTGCGTGCAGCGCATCTGGTGCAGGTGCAGGTATAATTTTAACAGGCCCAGATGGCGAAGAGCATACATACGCACTGCGGTTTAATTTTGCTGTTACGAACAATGAAGCAGAGTATGAGGCTCTGTTAGCAGGTATGCGCATTGCGCATAGGTTAAATGTTAAAATTTTGCACGCATATGTGGATTCAAAGCTAGTATGCAGTCAGGTCAGCGGAGATTTCGAAGCGCATGACATAGCCATGCAGCAATATCTATCGCTTGTTCACAACCTCGCTGACCAATTTGAAGCTTTTCAAATCTCCCACGTAATGCGTGGGCAAAATAAGAAGGCGGATGCGCTAAGCAAACTGGCTGCCTTGGCTTTTGATCATATGGGGAAGAAAGTTCTAATAGAAGAACTCAATGCGAAATCCATTGTTATGATGCCTTTAGTGGCACCAGTTGAGGAATCAAGCTCAACATGGATGACGCCCATTGTGGCTTTTCTGCGGGATGGCACATCTCCTGCGGATTCCGCTGATGCAAAGAAAGTCCGCGTTAAGGCACCGCTGTATGCCCTTGAGGGTGACGTCCTATATCGAAAGAATTATTTGGGACCGCACTTAAGGTGCATTGGCCCGAAAGAGGCAGAGGAAGTTGTACGCGAGGTGCATGAAGGTGCATGCGCACTCCATTCGGGGCACAGGTCCATTGTGTCAAAAATAATGCGGCTAGGATATTATTGACCCACCATGTACGCGGATACTGCGCGCATAGTTAAGCAATGTGAATCATGCCAAATACATGCACCTATTAGCAGAGCACCTGCGCATCCGATGATACCAGTCTCCTCACCGTGGCCATTCTGCAAATGGGCAATCGACATAGTCGGACCATTCCCAAAAGGCCGAGGTAATTTTATCATTTATTTTCTAAACATGTTACTCACATCAGTACCTTACGCACATTCTGCACACGCAGGAAACATCAAATTCTTGATTGTTGCAATCGACTATTTCACAAAGTGGGTCGAAGCGAGACCGCTGGCAGCAATCTCAGGAAAAAGGGTGCGAAATTTTGTATGGGAAGACATCGTCTGTCGATTTGGTATACCAAACGAAATTGTTAGTGATAACGGTACGCAGTTCGCGGGTGACCCTTTTCGCAGCTGGTGCGCGGAGCTTAATATTAAGCAAACTTTTACATCTGTTGCGCATCCGCAGGCGAATGGCCAGTGCGAAGTGACCAACCGGGATATAGTAGCTGGAATCAAAGCTAGGTTGGGTCATGGTCGCGTTGGTTGGGTGGATGAACTACCGAAGGTTTTATGGGCGCATAGAACAACACCCAAAGCAAGCACTGGTGAGACCCCGTTCAGTTTGGTCTATGGATCAGAAGCTGTTGTACCCGCAGAAATTGGGGTACCAACGTTCCGCATACAAAATTTTGATGAGCAAAATAACTCTAAAGCTTTGCGGGAAAATCTTAATTTGCTAGAAGAGCGCAGACTCTCTGCGGCTGTCAACGAAGCAAATAACAAGCAAAAAATTGCAAAGTACTATAATCAGCGTGTGCGTTCGCGCTCTTACAAGTGCGGTGACTTGGTTTGGCGTCAGAACGATGCAAGTCATGCGGAGGATACTGGGAAACTGGGCCCCCGTTGGGAAGGTCCATACAGGGTAGCGAAGGCAAACAATACCGGGGCGTACCATCTCGAGACATTAGATGGAAAACCTGTGAAACGCACTTGGCATGCGACGTTATTGAAAAAATGTTATATGTGGCTAGGTGGACCTGATCAATCCAGTTTATTGTAGCACATTATTTTTTCTATGTATTTTCCGTCCGTTTGGATGTGTCGCGGTTGTAATTGTGATTAATGCCAATTAAATATTTACTCGCGCATACTTTTGTTGTTTAAATCTTTTTTGTATGCGATTCCTGCCTACTTAAGGGGTGTCCTCTAGCCCCCGTGCGGCAGAAGCCTGTTTGGTTACAAGGCTAGACGCTAACGGCAGGCAAAGGGAATTGGTTTTCCCCTAGCCAAGCGCCACGCAGACTAGATGGCTGCAAAGTCGACTTAAAAAATTACAAGCATTGGTTTGCTTGTGCGTAATTACTCTCGCATTGGTTTGCTTGAGGAACTCAAAGCATAAAAACATTGACTTGTTTTTAGTTGCGTTGCTTACCATACAGCTATAGTGCACCTCTAGTACATGACAAAGCGATAGCGCAGTAGCTTTCGAGTCTAAATTATTAAAGGGTAATTGTTAAAGTATTGGTTTATTTTACGCAGTAATACCCGCATACGCATGAGTTTTGGTTAACTATGCGCATGGGCATGCGGTTCACCTTTTGTTTTGATTCGCGATATATAAACAAACAAACTAGGCATGCATAACAGTAAGATACATATACATTGAATTAAGTTATTACATAAGTGGTAATTGTTTCAAATGCCTGCCCATCACGGGACCTATGGCTCAAAAATTGTATTTACAATTGCCTGCCTAAGCATAGGACTTACGGCGCAAACTATTACAACAAACTAAAACTCCTCCTTGAGGAACCCATCAATCGACATATTAGGGTCCGTGGAAAACGCATTAATTAGGGGGATCGGGATGGCAGTGATGGCTTCTTCCGCTTCCATGAGCACCGCAGCCGTACCCTCCTTCAATTTTTTCTGCACGACGTCGGGGTACGGCGGTGTGATTCCGCAGGCTTGGATCACCTTTAGCACTGCCTTGTTGATTTCGTGGTCTTTAACCGCGTCAACATAGGCGTTAAACTTGTCGGACACAGGCTCGAAATCCATTACTTTCTGCGCAATGGTGGGAAGAGCGGTGCGGAGTTTTGTCAAGTCCGCCTCCGCTAGCTCGCGACCTGTAACTGCGTCATCCTTTTCCCTCGTCACCCTTTCCAGCTCCATCCGCAGACGCTCCGCCTCCCCCTTGGACTGGTCAACCGCACCAACCAGCTCGCGGTTTTTCTTTCTCTCTTCAATCAGTGCAGTTTTGGTTTCCGCCGCGGTTAACTCCACCGCCTTGCGCGCTTCTTCTGCGGCGTCCCTGTCTTTCTTCACCTGATCAACCCCCGCTTGCAGCAGCCCTAGCTCTGTTTCTTTCCGCAAGGCCACTTGATACAAGTTGGTCGAACGGCGGGCTTGATCTGCAACCATGCCAAAAAAGACAAGGCCGTTTTGGACGAAGGCGTTGAGCGCCTGATTAAAAGGCAGTGCGGCTAGTTGGTTGCGGAACTCAGCCGGGAAGATTTGTTGGAGGAAGGCGGACTGCTCTGCGGTGTTTTCCGCCGATAACTGGGTGAGCTGCGTCAGGTTTGCCAATCGGAAGTTACCGTGTGGCGGGGTTGGTGTGGACTCGGAGTCCAGGTGTATCGTCTTATCCTTTGACTCGGCAGTAGCTTCGAGGTCCGGATTGACCCGCGGTGGGGTGTGATGAGTTTCTTCCGCATGCCCTGCGTGTTAATAAGTGGTTATATAAATGCAAACTTAAATGTGCGGTATGCGCGAAAGCTGAACTCTTACCAGAGGATGGGGGAGGTAGATCCGCAGAACGGGGTTCGATGGGAACGAAGTTGTCGTTCCGCTTGTCCTCCCTCTGTTTGGGAGTGAGTTTCTTCTTCTTCTGTTGGGATTGGGAGGCTTCGGCGGCCTTGCGCTTATTGCCGGAGGTGGCAGGTGCATTCTCGCCAGTCTTCTCCTGCTCTAACGGCTGGTTCACATTCTGTTTGCGGAAGGCGATGCCCGCAATCTCCTCCGCAGTCAGTACTCTCTTCATCTTCATCTCTGCAAACATGCACGCATGCGTTAGAACACATAAATAGCAAACTGTTAGTACGTGATTATACTATTCCTACCCTTTCCATCCGGTCCGACTATGGCTGGACGCACATCCTCCCATGGCCAGTGTGCGGATATCTTCCCTAGTCGCAACATCACGTTCCCGTATGACCGGTGCACCAGCTGTGCGTTAGCGCACTCCGCTAACAGCTTTGTTTCCTCGTCATCAAGGACCGGGGTTTTGTTCACATCCTTTTCCACCTTCTCGCACCATATAAGCGTTTGCGGAAAAGCGGTACCAACTACAGTTTGGTCAATGAAAAAGAAAGTTTCTTTCCAGTTACCCGCATTCGACTTTGGGGTTTTGGTGAAATTTTGTCGGGCGAAGAAGGTGAACCAGGATTTGTGGTGATTGGCTAGGCGGTATAGATGACAGAAAACTTTAACCAACGGTACCCTGTCGATTGCGGCGCACCACATTTCAAACAGAACTATTTTGCCTATGGCGTACGGGTGTAGTTTCCCTAATCCCACTCTGAAGTGATCTAATACGCCTAAGAAGAAGTCAGAGGGAGGAACCCTAAAGTTACCATGCTTGAACGCATGTTCATAGATGGCCACTTTCTTCTCCGGTGGCTCGTGAGCACGCTGATGGGGTAGGGGTGGCACCGGATTGTACTTGGCTAAGGGAGGATACTGTTTCACTAAGTAATCTATGTGCTTCTGCTCTATAACAGACTCTACGCTATCTACATACGTCTCGTTAGCTTTGGTCATTTTCTAGGAGTAATCGGATGAATACTAACCTTTAAATGGTGGCCGGAATGTTCGATTTTTGATCGGAATTCAAATTGGCAGCGTAACGAGGAAGCTTGAAGCAGGAAAGTAGAAATGAGCTGCAAAATGGGGTATTTATAGGGAAGATTGGATGGAGTGGTGTGATCGTGGCTGTACACGTGTTACACAATCGACGGCCAGCACTTTATTTATGCGCGTGGATGCCAGTTGGGTATGATTACATGTACGCGCGTGGTTGGCACGCTCCTGACACACTGCCACTTTATGTCATGTCCGCCGAATGGGCTTCTGCGATTGTGACAGGCATTTAATGGCATCGAGGCGCACGCGGAATATTAAATGCTAGCCGTTTTCTTGTTTTTTTCTTTCGCTTAATAGTTTGATATCATACGCATCGCGCCATATAACATCAAACTGGGGGGACATAATGATACCGCAACCCGCAGGCGCACTGCAAATGTATGCGGACAATCACTATTGTGCGTATGCGTGTTCTTGTGTGCGGTATGCGGCGTGCGAATGCCTTTGTTCCCGGTACGGCGGTTGCTTAGCTGTCAAGTAAATATCTTTTCCATAATTATATCCGTGATTTGGGGGAGTCAGTTATGGATAAGATTAACGTGATCTGGGACGGTTCTAGAATTAGGGTTTGCCTATAAATACAAACCCTAATCATCATTTACCGGAGACAGCACATTACGTAACCATCACATACGATACACATTACGTAAAACAACATCATTCAGCATCTTTTCAAGGTTAACAGGTTAGTCTTTTGTAAGCTAGTACCTACGACCTTATTTGGGGCCTCTTGATCGACGACCGTTATCGGAGGTGGACTTAATCACTTGGCCACCCCGCCGACATCATCATGTCGGCCAGGGTTATTCACGGTAGCCGGACCGGAGAGCCACGTTCTAAGATCCTTAAACCCCTCTTTACGTATTAAGCAGGCATATTAAACCCCACGGTTAAAATATGCATGATCAATATATATATATATATATATATATATATATATATATATATATATATATATATATATATATATATATATATATATATATATATATATATATATATATATATATATATATATATATATATATATATACTAGGTTTTGAACCCGTGCGATGCACAGATGTTTAAAAATCAGTTAAAGAATAGTTGTGATTTACTTAAAAAAGCGATGTTGCTATATATAAATCATTGGCACTTAAGTAATTTTAAATTTTGACTAATGTGTGTTTTTTTTTTTTTTTTTTTTTTTTTTAGTTTATGCGATGGTAAAGGGATACAATATTTGAGTTTATTAAAATATGTTAAGACGATATTAACTGTTGAAATTATGGATTCAAGTCAAGCTTATTTTTCCATATACATATTGTTATTAGTTTGCGGTTTGTTCTAGATTTATTTGCAGGATATTCGTTAAGGACTGTGATGAAAGCTTTTGAATTCTGAAGGACTCTTATGCACTTTATGAACTACTTGGAGCACAAGTTCTATAAAAGAGTAAAGATATGTGGTTGTTTTATAAAGGAGTAATGCTTTATCAAGTTGACGGGGCTAGATGTCAATTCTAGAAGATAAAGGACTACTTGGGGACTAAGGCTTGTTGTAAGTTATATACCTGATTAGGGTTTTCTGTTTTGATAAATTCGATCGTTCTTTCTTCTGTTGCTTTTGATCCGATCTCTCAAACCTCTATTTCTGTTTTAGATCATCAATTTATTTAATCAATTTTGGCACTAGTTATTGTTTAAATATATTTACAAGTGTTAAAGCCATAAATAGGCCATATACTTTCATTTTTGTCCCAATTTAGGCTATATACTTCAAAAAATACCAATGTAGGTTATATACTCTTAAAAGTTGTATCGATGTACACAAATTTAACAAGTTACCCGTTGAACCGGTAAAGTTAACTATTTTTTTTATATGGCTACAAATAGGTCATATACTTTCAGTTTGTTCCGATATAAGCTATATACTTTCAGTTTTGTTCTGATGTAGGCTATATACTTTCAGTTTTCTTCCGATGTATCATCAACGTCATTCTCCACGTAGGATGCCACATCATCGTTTAGTTGTTTATCTAGTTAATAAGTTTTGTCCGTTCATATTAGTACACTTTATGAAAGTATATAGCCTACATTGGTTATTTTCGAGGTATATAGCCTACATTGGGACAAAAATGAAAGTATATGACATATTTATGGTTTTAACCCTATTTACAATCACTTATCTTGTGTGATTGTAATTTTGGCTTATTATTTTTAATGTAAGAATTGTTTCTGGAGTATTTTTGGTGTAAGAATTGTTTGTGGATTATTTTTTGTGATTAATCAAGTGTTTCAAGGATTGTTGTTGACTGATTCTGAGTTTTTTTTACATTAACTAAAATAGATGTGTGACTAAATGAAATGTGTAAGTAACTAGAGGGGGGTGAATTGTTACTTAGTTGATTTTTACAAAGTTTTTCGATTTAGAACTTGAGATAGCTATTGTAGTAACTCGAACTTTTCCATGTTTATTATATTAATTGAGATTGATATTTACATGACTAAATGTTTCCAACGTGTTAAGCAATCAAACTTGTTAAGACTTGATTAAATGAAATAAGTTTCATATAGACAATTGATCACCCAAGTTGACCGGCGATTCACGAACGTTACAAATTTGTAAAAACTACATGTTGTGGTATATATAGACATATATATATGGTTGACATGAGATTATGATGAGTAAGTATCTCACTAAGTATATTAACAATGTGTGATATACAAAAGAAATGAGATTACTAAGTTAAGAAACTCGAAATGATATATATAATGATTATCGTTATGATAACGTTTACTAAATACATATGTATCATATTAAGATATTGATACACTATATTTAACATGATAAAATGATATTTAAATATATCATTAAGTGTGTTAACAATGAACTACATATGTAAAAACAAGACTACTAACTCAAGAATTACGAAACGAGACTTATATGTAACGATTATCGTTGTAACGATATTTTAATGTATATATCATATTAAGAGATATTCATACATCATAATATCATGATAACATAATAATTTAACATCTCATTTGATATAATAAACATTGGGTTAACAACATTAATTGAGATCGTTAACTTAAAGGTTTCAAAACAACACTTACATGTAACGACTAACGAAGACTTAACGACTCCATTAGAATGTATATACATGTTGTGTTTTGATATGTATTATTACACTTTTTAAAGACTTCAAGACACATATCAAAGTACTTCTACTTAACAAAAATGCTTACAATTACATCCTCGTTCAGTTTCATCAACAATTCTACTCGTATGCACCCGTATTCGTACTCGTACAATGCACAGCTTTTAGATGTATGTACTATTGGTATATACACTCCAATGATCAGCTCTTAGCAGCCCATGTGAGTCATCTAACACATGTGGGAACCATCATTTGGCAACTAGCATGAAATATCTCATAAAATTATAAAAATATTAGTAATCATTCATGACTTATTTACATGAAAACAAAATTACATATCCTTTATATCTAATCCATATACCAACGAACAAAAACACCTACAAACACTTTCATTCTTCAATTTTCTTCATCTAATTGATCTCTCTCAAGTTCCATCTTCAAGTTCTAAGTGTTCTTCATAAATTCCATAAGTATAGTTTCATAAAAATCAAGAATACTTCCAAGTTTGCAAGTCTACTTCCAAGCTTTCTAATCCATTCCAAGTAATCATCTAAGATCAAGGAACCTTTGTTATTTACAGTAGGTTATCTTTCTAATTCAAGGTAATATTCATATTCAAACTTTGATTCAATTTCTACAACTATAACAATCTTACTTCGAGTGAAAATCTTACTTGAACTGTTTTCGTGTCATGATTCTGCTTCAAGAACTTTCAAGCCATCCAAGAATCCTTTGAAGCTAGATCCATTTTTCTCATTTACAGTAGTTTTATCCAGAAAACTTGAGGTAGTAATGATGTTCATAACATCTTTCGATTCATACATATAATGCTATCTTATTCGAAGGTTTAAACTTGTAATCACTAGAACAAAGTTTAGTTAATTCTAGACTTGTTTGCAAACAAAAGTTAATCCTTCTAACTTGAATTTTAAAATCAACTAAACACATGTTCTATATCTATATGATATGCTAACTTAATGATTTAAAACCTGGAAACACGATGAACACCATAAAATCAGATATACGCCGTCGTAGCGAAACCGGGGGCTGTTTTGGTTTGGATAATTAAAAACTATGATAAACTTTGATTTAAAAGTTGTTCTTCTGGAAAACTGATTTTTCATATGAACATGAAACTATATCCAAAAATCTTGGTTAAACTCAAAGTGAAAGTATGTTTTTCAAAATGGCCATCAAGATGTCGTTCTTTCGACGAAAATGACTACCTCTTTAGTAATTGACATGTAACTTAAATTTCCAACTATAAACCTATACTTTTTATGTTTAGATTCTTAAATTAGAGTTCAATATGAAACCATAGCAATTTGATTCACTCAAAACGGATTTAAAATGAAGAAGTTATGGGTAAAACAAGATTGGATATTTTTGATCTTTTTAGCTAAGGGAAATGTTTAAAAAATCTATACAAATCATATCCTAGCTAACTTATATTGTATTATACATGTATTCTAATATATTATGTAATCTTGGGATACCATAGACACGTATGCAAATATTTTGACATATCATATCGACCCATGTATATATATTATTTGGAACAACCATAGACACTCTATATGCAGTAATGTTAGAGTTAGCTATACAGGGTTGAGGTTGATTCTAAAAATATATATACTTTGAGTTGTGATCTAGCCTGAGACGTGTATACACTGGGTCGTGGATTGATTCAAGATAATATATATCGATTTATTTCTGTACATCTAACTGGGGACAACTAGTTGTAGATTATTAGCGAGGACAGCAGACTTAATACACTCAAATCTTTAAAACATAATAAAAATGGTTGTAATTATATTTTGATCATACTTTGATATATATGTACATATTTGTATAGGTTCGTGAATCAATCCGTGGCCAAGTCTTATTTCCGAGGAAGGAAATATCTGTGAAAGTGAGTTATAGTCTCACTTTTAAAATCTAATATCTTTAAGGGTGAGAATACATGCAGGTTTTATAAATGATTTACAAAATAGACACAAGTACGTGAAACTACATTCTATGGTTGAATTATCGAAATCGAATATGCCCCTTTTTATTAAGTCTGGTAATCTAAGAATTAGGGAACAGACACCCTAATTGACGCGAATCCTAAAGATAGATCTATTGGGCCTAACAAACCCCATCCAAAGTACCGGATGCTTTAGTACTTCGAAATTTATATCATATCCGAAGGGTGTCCCGGAATGATGGGGATATTCTTATATATGTAACTTGTTAATGTCGGTTACCAGGTATTCACCATATGAATGATTTTTATCTCTATGTATGGGATGTGTATTGAAATATGAAATCTTGTGGTCTATTGTTACGATTTGATATATATAGGTTAAACCTATAACTCACCAACATTTTTGTTGACGTTTAAAGCATGTTTATTCTCAGGTGAATACTAAGAGCTTTCGCTGTTGCATACTAAAATAAGGACAAGATTTGGAGTCCATGTTTGTATGATATTGTGTAAAAACTGCATTCAAGAAACATATGTCGATGTAATATATTTCTATTGTAAACCATTATGTAATGGTCATGTGTAAACAGTATATTTTAGATTATCATTATTTGATAATCTACGTAATGCTTTTAAAACCTTTATTGATAAAATAAAGGTTATGGTTGTTTTAAAAATGAATGTAATCTTTGAAAAACGTCTCATATAGAGGTCAAAAACTCACAACGAAATCAATTAATATGGAACGTTTATAATCAATATGAACGGGACATTTCAGTTGGCATCAGAGCTGGTATAACGCCGTCCATGTGTGGCGGGTTAGTCGTAAAGGAGGTTCTCACAGTGTTACCTGTGATGAAGCATTGGCTCTTACTCCTTGCGATCCCTTACGAGGGTTGGCAGTAGCCGAGAGGCAGGCCCTAAAATCAGTATCTGAGGTACACTCAGTGGTCACCAGGCGGTTAGCTGGGAAGGCACTGGGTGGGACGGTGGTTTTCCCCAACTGTATTTCAGTTGGTATCCGAGCGTTGGTCTTAGAGAACCATAAAATTTGCATTAGTGTGTCTTATCGAGTTTGTTAGGATGCATTAGTGAGTCTGGACTTCGACCGTGTTTTCTTTAAAAATGATTGCTTAACATTTTTGTTGGAAACTATATAAATATTATGTGATATATTAATCTCTTAACATGTTGGATATTGTGTGATAGATGTCTACCTCTAGCACAAATCCCATTGACTTACCTAATAATAACGAAGAGTCGAATATATATTGGCAAGATTCACAAGTTCCCGAAGAACCGGAAGAAGAGGAAACGGAACCGGAAGAAGAGGAACCAGAAGAAGAGGAACCGGAAGAAGAAGAGGTTCCGGAGGGGGGAATAGTAGGAACCACAGAAAACCGGTCAAATAAAAGAAAATCCTCAACCAATGGACCAAAGTTAATAATGGTCAATGGTGTTTCCGCTAAGGAAGCAAAATATTGAGAAAATTACCAATTTTTCGATGAATCGGATCCTGATGAGGATTCCGATGATGTTATAGAAATTACCCCGACCCAATTTAATGAGGCAAAAGAAAATAATAAGGGAAAAGGCATCAAAATAGAGAAATCTGATTCCGACCCCGATGAACTTTATATGTACCGTCAACACCCGTATTTTCAATATCGTGACAATAACCCGGGAACCTCTAAACCACCAGGTTTTTCTAAACCAATGTGGAAAACGACGGCTCGTATTAGAGGAACATCATATATCCCTAGAAAATTAGGAAAAAGAACTAAGTCCGAAGAAGAAGAAACCAGTGATTCAGATTAGAGGGGTGTGAGCATGTTGTGTAATAAATGTATTGTAGTGTGCTTGTACTTTTATGTTCTATGTAAAAATTGCTTGTATTGTTTGTTATTACGAATCTAATCCTTGTCTATTTTACAGTATAAAAACAAAATGGACGTTAAGGGTAGACAACCGAATATTTTAGAAGACCTATCAGAGGATATGATTGAGGAAATCTTATCTAGAGTCGGTCAGAATTCATCAGCACATTTAGTTATGGCGAAATTAACTTGTCAAACATTTGAAAGACTTTTCAGAAATGCCTTAGTTTATAAAAGGCTTTTCTTTGATAGGTGGGGTATATCACATTGGGGAGACTTTAAGTTACGCCGTGTTTTCTTTAAAGCGTTAAATGTGAGGAACCCAAATGCAATTTTACGCTACGGGTTAAGAACCTATTTTGACTCAACATATCCCAACATAGGATTTCGTGAATTAGAAAGAGCTTCTAACATGAAACATAAAGAAGCATGTTATGATTACGGGTTAGTGATGTTCGCTTCTTACCAAAGTGAGAAAAAGAACATCAGATTGCAGCTTTTAAATAAAACTTTCCCACAAGTGACGGATTCAGTAGTTGGGGTGAGAAACAAGGTTTTTAGATTATTACGGGGCTGTTGGACATTACGAAACCCTCGTCCTTTTGACGACATTACAACATGCTGCCTAGCCAATGGTCATAACGTTTATTTTCCACAAGACCAAGGATGGGAAGTCGTCTTAGTAAAACCAGAATGCATGACTTGTTTCTGGACTTATGAATTACGTGTCTTTATTTCCTTTGCTGAATAACTTGCGTATTAACTAGATTTATCTTCAAAACTGTCATGTATCATAGTGTACTATATTTCATGTTATATGTAATATAGCGAAGTTGTAAGTTTGAAGAATATTTGTATGTGATATATTATTATAATCAGTTTTTCATATGAAATTGTAGTAGTTGAATTGTATATTAGCTACTAAGTATGAACTTAACGGGTAGGTAGTACCCGAATTTAAACTTATAAAACGCTAATATGAAGAAAAAACTTTTATAAATGAGTTCATATTATGCAACGAGATACTATTGAATACTCTTAATATTCTGTATGATTAACTTGTTTCATTTGACTATTTTGAAGGAAATGGCACCGACTACTCGACACACCTTGAATATGAGCGAAGAGGAATTTCGTGTCTTTCTTGCTTCAAACATAGCCGAAGTACAGGCCGCGCTACATACCAACAATAACTCTGAATCTAGCAATACAGCTAACGGCGCAAGAAATCGTGTAGGATGCTCCTACAAGGAATTCACTGCCTGCAAACCTTCAGAATTTGATGGGACCGAAGGACCAATCGGATTGAAACGGTGGACCGAGAAATTTGAATCGGTGTTTGCCATAAGTAAGTGTGCTGAAGGAGACAAAGTAAAGTACGCTACGCATACCTTCACAGGTATTGCATTAACATGGTGGAATACCTATCTAGAGCAAGTGGGACAAGATGTTGCTTACGCGCTACTGTGGTCAGCATTCAAGCACTTGATGAACGAGAAGTACCGTCCCAGAACCGAGGCAATAAGCTCAAGTCAGAACTTAGAGGGTTACGAACACAGGGATTCGATATTACTTCGTACGAAAGACGATTCACAGAATTGTGCCTATTGTGTCCGAGAGCGTTCGAAGATGAGGAAGAGAAGATCGACGCATTTGTGAAAGGGTTATCGGAGAGAATCCAAGAAGATATAAGTTCACACGAGCCTGCCTCCATACAAAAGGCATGTAGAATGGCTCACAAACTAGTGAACCAGATTGAGGGAAGAATTAAATAACAGGCGGCCGAAGAGGCCAACGTGAAGCTAGTCAAAAGAAAGTGGGAGGAAAACAGTGATAAGAGTCACCAATACAACAACAACAACTATCCCAACAATCGTAACATCAATCGCAACTACAACAAATGGCACAATAACAACAACAACAACTACAACAATCATCCCAACAACAATAACAACCGCAACAATAATAAGAATCAGAAGCAGCTATGCCAAAGGTGTGAAAAGTATCACTCGGGGTTATGCACCAAATTTTGCAACAAGTGTAAAAGAAATGGTCATAGCGCGTCGAAGTGTGAGGTCTATGGACCAGGGGTTAACAGAAAGAAAGGAACAAATGGTGTTTGAACGAGTAATGGCAGAGCAAGTAGTGTCGGAGCAAGTTATGCCAATGTAGTTTGTTATAAATGTGGAAAACCGGGCCACATTATTAGAAATTTCCCGAACCAAGAGAACACGAATGGACAAGGCCGCGGAAGAGTTTTCAATATTAATGCGGCAGAGGCACAGGAAGACCCGGAGCTTGTTACGGGTACGTTTCTTATTGACAATAAATCTGCTTACGTTTTATTTGATTCGGGTGCGGATAGAAGCTATATGAGTAGAGATTTTTGTGCTAAATTAAGTTGTCCATTGACGCCGTTGGATAGTAAATTTTTACTCGAATTAGCAAACGGTAAATTAATTTCAGCAGATTATATATGCCGGAATCTAGAAATTAACCTGGGTAGCGAAATATTTAAGATTGATTTGATACCATTAGAGTTAGGGAGTTTTGATGTAATAGTTAGCATGGACTGGCTGAAGGAGATGAAAGCAGAGATCGTATGTTACAAAAATGCAATTCGCATTGTACGAGAAGAAGGAGAACCCGTAATGGTGTACAGAGAAAAGGGCAACACGAAGCTACATCTTATTAGTAATTTGAAGGCACAAAAACTAATAAGAAAAGGTTGCTATGCTGTTCTAGCACACGTCGAGAAAGTACAAACTGAAGAAAAGAGCATCAATGATGTTCCCATCGCAAAAGAATTTCCCGATGTATTTCCGAAAGAATTACCGGGACTACCTCCACATCGATCTGTTGAATTTCAAATAGATCTTGTACCAGAAGCTGCACCAATAGCTCGTGCTCCTTACAGACTCGCACCCAGCGAGATGAAAGAACTACAAAGCCAACTGCAAGAACTATTAGAATGTGGTTTCATTCGACCAAGCACATCACCATGGGGAGCTCCTGTTTTGTTTGTCAAGAAGAAGGATGGTACATTTAGGTTGTGTATTGACTACAGAGAGTTGAATAAACTTACCATCAAAAACCGTTATCCACTGCCGAGAATTGACGACTTATTTGATCAACTACAAGGCTCGTCGGTTTATTCGAAAATCGATTTACGTTCTGGATATCATCAAATGCGAGTAAAGGAGGAAGATATTCCAAAAAATGCTTTTAGGACGCGTTATGGTCATTACGAGTTTATGGTTATGCCGTTTGGATTGACTAACGCATCAGCTGTGTTCATGGACCTTATGAACCAAGTGTGTGGGCCATATCTTGACAAGTTTGTCATTGTTTTTATTGATGACATACTTATTTACTCAAAGAATGATCAAGAGCACGAAGAACATTTGAGAAAAGTGCTAGAAGTATTGAGGAAAGAAAAACTGTACGCTAAGTTTTCAAAGTGTGCATTTTGGTTGGAAGAAGTTTAATTCCTCGGTCACATAGTGAACTGTAACGACCCTGGAATTTCCAACATTTATTTATTAATAATTACTATTATTAATACGCGTGTTTAAACGAATGTACGTTATTACATTTACATGTTGCCATGATTGCCCGTACTTGACTTTTAAGGGCCCGAAACGTCTTTGTGACACCCAAAACTTTCACGAATAATATTTTTAGATATTATTTACATTCATGATTAAATTTATTAATCATTTTAATTAACTAAGGCTATTAGTTAGTTACTTGGGCTTTAATTGGTTTAACTTGTGATTTATTTGAACTTGGGCTTTGTTAGTGTAATGGACTCATGTTATTGGACTTCCAAGCCCACCCTACACTACTAGTGGACTTAGTTAGCCCATGTCCTCAAGTGTAAGTATCATTTAGTAAGGTAACTAGTTAGTTTCAACACTTGGAATCTAGTTAACATACACTTCCCATGCATGCATCCTCATTATCCAACTTTTGTCATCTTTACATACTAGTAACCAATGAACCAACCCTTTCCCTCTTTTTGGCTGCTGAATGCCGTGGCCCTATAGCCATAAAGGGTGTTCAATTTATTTTTTTTTGTATTACAATTACTTGCATTTATCCTTTCATAAAACACACACAACTTACTACACTTTCCTCTCAAGCTTTTTCTCTCTTTTTCTCTCAAATACTTGTAAGTAATATGAACTTTTCTCTCCTCTTTTTCCTTGCTAAAAACTGATTTCATAAGCATTCATCATCATCAATCTTTGTTTGTTGTTTGATTCTTGTTACATGTTGTTGTTACTTACTTACTAACTTTCAAGAATCTAACTTCCTAGTCTTGATTCTTCATAATATCTTGTATTCATCAAGAACACAAGAACTAAACTTACTAGTTTATGTTCTACATATATTGTTTCAAAAGATATAAGTTCATTTTTGTTGAAATCATACTTGTAAGTCATGGAAGTAAACTTAAAGTTTACTTTACTTAAAGATCAACTTTGGTTGAATCTTTAAAGTATGAGCAACCCTTGAACTAATTACTTGTTTAATTAACTTGTTTCTTTATTTTATACACTTTAATTTCATGTAGTTAGTTTATATGGTCAAATACTACAAGTTAGTCTTGATCTCATATCTCTTGAACAAATTAAGTTAACTTTGAAAGTTCAAGAACACACAAACAAGTTTTCTTTAAATATAACTTTGGATCTAGACTTTTGAGTCTTGGATCTTCAAGATCAAACTAAGAACTATGTTCTACTACTTATGATCTTGATTAGTTAGTTAACTTTCAAGTTTATAGTTCATGTAAGTGTCAAACCTAAGACTTCGATGTAACTTTGGTTCATCAAACTTCATGCAACTCTTAAGTGAGTTGTGCTTCATGTCTTAGACTTGCACATGGGTTATGATGGTCAAGACTTGGTTAAGATGATGTAGATACATCAATGAGTTGTACACTTGAAGCTATATGCATCAAGGATGAGAACCATGATGAACATCAAGCACCAAGACCACCGGAACCCTTTTAAACTCACTGTTCTGTCCAAAACCTACTGACCTGATGCTTCTGGAACAGACCAGTAGACCTGGGCTGTTCTAACCTTGATTTTTAGATTGAACTTTTCGAGTAGATAACTTTTCATATAGGACTCGTCTTAATCCGAGTTACGGTTTAGGATTTATGGCCCTCCGATCGTTACTATGTCCTTTAACGTTGTGCAGAAATTTCTGACCTACTCGCACTTAAACCGTCGCCACGGTCAAACCAAGACGAGTTTGCTTCTGTAAATTTTACCACACTTAAAGGACTCATAGATGGAGCCATGGCCACTGGTCTCACCTTAATTCAGTAAGGGTAGAGGCCGTGGTGACTGACTGAAGTCAGACTTTGTTGAAAACTACTTTCATAAACGAAACTTACTTTACGCCTTTTGTTTGGTGATGAATGATGATGACCCTTAAGACCTCAATTACATACTTTTAAACCTATTAAGACGATTTACTGACTTAGTACTATTTGACTTAGGTTGAGGACTTCGGACCATTTACTTGCACACCTTTCCCGACTACTACTTTACCGCTACATATCATTGTGAGTTATAGCATTCCCTTTTTACTTTAAACTTATTTTGGGAACTGAGAATACATGCAGATTTTATGTTTTACATACTAGGCATGAGTACTTAAACTTTATATATGTGTGGGTTATATAACGGCAGAAACATTCCCTTTAGCTCGGTAACGTTTAATCATTGGTTTATGAACCGGTGAACGCGAATCTTAGATATGGATCCATAGGGTTTGACATCCCCACTCGGGCTAGTCGCGCTAGCAGTCAACGAGTGTTTAATACTTCGTAAACATACGCACTCGCCAAGTGTACTTTCAGGGGGTATTTTAAACGTTAAGTTAGTTACCAAGTGCCCACGGTTAACATATACTTTATCATACTGTTTTGAAACGCTCTTTGTAGCACCGAAATCTCGTGGCCTACCTTACATACTGTTATACTTAAACTATAGCTCACCAACCTTTGTGTTGACGTTTTTAAGCATGTATTTCTCAGGTGCTTGAGGTTGCTTCCGCTGTCTTACTTGTCGTGCTGTAGAACCCGCTGCTTAGAGTTGTTATCGCATGACTACTTATCTTGCATTAAAACTTATTTACTTTTGAAACTATGTTATGTAACGAACTTTGGGGTCACGTACTCTTATTTATTGCTTCTACTTAGCGAAGCATGTTTTTGGAATGTAAAACATTTGATGTCGGTTATGACATCACCTTTTTATCATGAATGCAACTTCTTTAATTACAGCATATAGTACTTAACCTTGTAATGATCCTGTTGTTGATGATTCGTACACGAGGGTTTTGTACGGGGCATCACATTTGGTATCAGAGCATTGGTTGTAGGGAATTAGGTTGCATTAGTGAGTCTAAGACCGACCCGAGTAGGATTCACTAATAGGACTAATCTACAACTTGCTAGTTTACATGTTTCTGCTGAACTTGCTGCATGCTGCTGCTTACTGTTACTGCTATATGCCATATGCTATTACATGATTTCACTACTGCATGATGCTACTTGCTTTCGATTGCATGCTACTTTCATACGAATTACTGTTATTGCCATGCTAGTTACTGTTATACATGATTTAAACTGTTGGCCTATTATTTGCTTGCTTTATGACATACTGACATGGAAAATTTATTTTTCCTTGTTCAGATGTCGGATGTTCCACCTGCTGGCATTTCGGGTAGTACAGACTCAGACCCCGTCGTCCTACCTACTGCTACACCTGCTGATGCTACTGCCGATACACCGGCCCCGACACCCACTAGTGATCCCGGCGCTTCTACTTCCGGAGCTGGTACTAGTGCACCTGCCCCAGTGTCTGCTCCCGGACCCTCGAGGTCACAGCCCCGCATTGGTGGTATTGAGATCCCCGCGGAGTTCGGGGAAGGGCCGTTTCGTAACCACATGCGCACGCCTTGCCGACGCACTCCCGACGGACGTTTAGTCGTGATTCCGCCAGGCAGACACAGACAGATGTTGGCCACCTTCGGACGCTTTAGATTACCAGCTCAGCCACCAGTGTCACCACCACACGATTCGGATGACTCATCATCCGCCGATTCTTCATCATCAGACGACTCCCGTGATGATGAGGATCCTGCTGATAGACCTATTCAGGCACCCTCCACCCCGCCAAAGAAGCGGTACTGTTCCAACGGCACCATCATTCCAGGGGTGAATGGAGGTCGTGCTTTTACTGATGCTTTTGGCCATCATCGTAGGGTTACTGCTCGTAAACGAGTTGTGCCATACCCTGCCGACCCACAGATACGTAAGGTTCCCCGTTACGTATTGACTATTCCTGGAACCGTACCACCTAGATTTATATACGGACCACTTACATCTAGGGACGTACCGTCTACATCCGGAGCCGGACCATCTACATCAGCACCACCGGCACCACCCGCACCACCTGCACCGCCTGCCCCACCAGCTCCCTCTAACGAGGAACTGATGAGGGAGACTGAGACTCTCCGAGCTCGAGTCACTGAGCTCGAGGAGCAGTTGGCTCGAGGAGCAGTTCACCCGCCTTCACAGTAGGACCTTGTATTTAGATTTCATGATGTAATCTAGACATAGTTTCATGTATTTCATATGTATTGTACGAACTTATTCAGATGTATGAAACTTATTATTATTAATGAATGGAACTTTGCATTATTTAATTCTTGCACGATATTCTATTTACATTGTTGTACGATGATTCTGTGGTATTTGTACCTAGATGCATTATTTAATAACATGTGATGTTTTCATTCCATGTTGGTCACTATATACTGTATTACTACTACTTGCATGCTGGATTTTGACTTGGGTCAAAATTTTTGTTTAGAATACCATGGCTAACGGAAGAACCACACCTACCGCCGCCCAGATTGAGGACATGATCAGTGAACGGGTCGCTGCAGCCCTAGCAGAAAGAAATCTCCAAGCTCCACCGCCACCACCACCAGTTATCCCACCCGTTCGAAATGGGTGTACATACAAGGAATTCCAGAGCTGCAAACCGCATAACTTCAGTGGCACCGAGGGACCAGTTGGTCTCACCGGATGGTTCGAGAAACTTGAATCAGTATTCCGAGTTAGCAACTGTTCGGAGGACAATAAGACCAAGTTTGCATCTTGCACGTTATCAGACGGCGCGCTAACGTGGTGGAACACGTTAGCTCAAGTGAAAGGTATCGATGAGGCGTATGCTACGCCATGGGAGGAATTCAAGGCGGCTATGATTGATGAGTATTGTCCAAGAACCGAAATTCAGAAGATGGAAATCGAATTTATGCAGTTAAAGGCCGTAGGGAACGACCTTAACAGTTACAACCGTAGGTTTTTGGAGTTGGCTCTTATATGTCCGACCATGGTCACCCCCGAATTCAAGCGCATGGAGAAATACTTCTCGGGACTTCCTAAGTCCATCAAAGGAAATGTCACCTCATCCAAACCACCGAATGTTCCCGAAGCAATGCACATGGCGCATACTCTCATGAATCAGATCCTTATTGATGAGCCGGAGAAGGCTAAGTTTGAAGCTGGTAGTAGCGAAAAGAGGAAATGGGATAACAACCACAACAACCACAACAACAATAACAACAACAGGGGTAGAAACTATGATCAAAACCCGGCGAAGCGACATGAAGGGTTCAGGCAAAACAACAACAACCCCAACCCCAACAACAACAACTCCAACCCGAACTACAAGGGCACGATACCACAATGCAAGAGGTGCTACAAGCATCACACAGGGTATTGTAATGCTGTTTGTGAGAAGTGCAAGAAGAGCGGGCACATCGGTAGAGACTGCAAGACTACCACGATGACAGGGAGGCCGAACACCTACGGGCCGAAAAAGTGTTACGAATGCGGGCAGACGGGCCATTTCAGAAACGAGTGCCCGAACAAACGAAAGGATGGCGGACCACCGCGTGCTAGAGCTTTTAATGTTAATGCAAGGGATGCACGCGATAAACCCGACTTGGTGACAGGTATATTCACAATCAACAATCTTTTAGCTTCTGTCTTGTTTGATACTGGTGCGGATAGAAGTTATGTATGTAGACATTTTTGCGATAAGATTAATTAGTCATTAGTCCTGTTAAAAGAGAGTATGCTTGTCGAGGTCGCCAATGGAAAACTTGAAAAGGTTGACCATATTAGTCGTGGAGCTATTATCAACATAGCTGGTGCAGATTTCGAAATTGATTTGATACCTATCAAACTGGGATGTTTTGACGTGATCGTCGGTATGGATTGGTTGAGCAAGATAAAGGCCGATGTTATCTGTGGAGATAAAGCACTTCGCATACCACAAGGAGATGGCGAACCACTGGTTATCTATGGAGAGAGATGTACCTCGAAGTTGAACCTCATTAGTTGCTTGAAAGCGCAAAAGATTATGAAGAAGGGACGCTTTGCTGTCCTAGCACATGTGAAAGCGGTAGAAACTGAGGTGAAGAGCGTGAACGATGTTCGAATTGTGAACGAATTTTCCGATGTCTTCCCAGAGGAATTGCCTGGATTACCACAGCCGAGAGCCGTAGAATTTCAGATTGATTTAGTGCCAGGAGCTGCACCTGTAGCTCGCGCACCTTATAGACTCGCACCTTCCGAGATGCAAGAATTACAGAGTCAACTACAAGAGCTGTTAGATCGAGGGTTTATCCAACCAAGTTTCTCGCCTTGGGGCGCACCTGTTCTGTTTGTGAAGAAGAAGGATGGATCCTTTCGTATGTGTATCGACTACCGTGAGCTCAACAAATTGACAATCAAGAATCGGTATCCTCTTCCGCGAATTGATGATCTTTTTGATCAACTACAAGGATAGAGCGTTTATTCAAAGATCGATTTGCGATCCGGTTATCACCAGTTGAGGGTGAAGGTAAGTGACGTGATGAAGACTGCATTCAGAACCCGTTATGGCCATTATGAGTTTCTCGTGATGCCATTCGGCTTAACAAATGCACCTGCCGTGTTCATGGACCTCATGAATCGTGTCTGCAAGCCTTACTTGGACAAGTTTGTTATCGTCTTCATAGATGATATCCTCATCTACTCTAAGAGCGAAGAAGAACATGAGCAACACCTCCGATTAGTGCTTGAACTCTTAAGACAAGAGCAACTTTACGCCAAATTCTCCAAG
Organism: Rutidosis leptorrhynchoides; assembly: GCF_046630445.1. Lineage (NCBI taxonomy): Eukaryota > Viridiplantae > Streptophyta > Magnoliopsida > Asterales > Asteraceae > Rutidosis > Rutidosis leptorrhynchoides. The sequence continues at coordinate 119,921,013 of NC_092341.1, forward strand.
TGTGAAGTTTGGTTGAAGGAAGTACAATTTTTGGGTCATGTTGTAAGCGACAAGGGTATCAAAGTTGATCCCGCCAAGATTGAAGCCATCAGCAAGTGGGAGACCCCCACTACTCCGACGCATATTCGCCAATTCCTAGGTCTCGCCGGTTACTATCGAAGATTCATCGAAGGATTTTCTCTGATTGCGCGTCCTTTGACTGCGCTGACTCACAAGGGCAAGAAGTTCATTTGGGAACCCGCACACGAATCAGCATTCCAAACTTTGAAGAAGAAGTTAACCACCGCACCTATCCTATCACTTCCTGAAGGCAGTGACGACTTTGTTGTTTATTATGATGCATCGAAGAGTGGTTTTGGTTGTGTACTGATGCAACGATCAAAGGTTATTGCCTATGCCTCCCGCCAATTGAAGATTCAAGAGCGGAACTACACTACACATGATCTTGAACTTGGAGCCGTTGTCTTTGCACTCAAATTGTGGAGACATTATTTGTATGGAACTAAGAGCACTATCTTCACCAACCACAAGAGTCTCCAGCACATCTTTGATCAGAAGCAACTGAATATGAGACAGCGTCAATGGATCGAGACGCTCAACGACTACGATTGTGAACTCCGTTACCACCCTGGCAAGGCCAATGTTGTAGCTGACGCTTTAAGCCGAAAGGAGAGGACGGCACCTCTTCGTGTTAGGGCTCTGAACATCACCATCCATTCGAACCTCAACAGCCAGATCAGAGTAGCCCAAGTTGAGGCTCTCAAGGAGGAGAATATATCTCACGAACATTTGAACATACTTGTCTCTTGATTCGAGGTTAGGGAGTCTGGACTCCGATGTTATGCCGGAAGGATTTGGGTACCTCTTTATGGAGATCTACGGAACCTGATACTTGATGAAGCACACAAGTCGAGATATTCGATTCACCCCGGTGCGGGCAAGATGTACCACGACCTTAAAGAACAGTATTGGTGGCCGAATCTTAAGAAGGACGTTGCGACTTATGTTGGTAAGTGTTTGACTTGCTCGAAGGTTAAAGCCGAGCATCAGAGACCTTCTGGTTTACTTCAGCAACCGGAGATCCCACAATGGAAGTGGGAAAGGATAACAATGGATTTCATTACTAAGCTGCCGAAGACGGTGTGCGGATACGATACCATTTGGGTTATTGTTGACCGCCTCACCAAATCTGCACACTTCCTAGCGATGAAGGAAACTGATACAATGGAAAGACTTGCTCAGTTATACATCAAAGAGGTTGTATCTCGTCATGGTGTACCTTTATCGATCATCTCCGATCGCGATCCCCATTTTTCTTCTAGATTTTGGCGTTCTTTGCAAGAAGCCATGGGAACTCGTCTCGACATGAGCACTGCTTATCATCCTCAGACTAACGGGTAAAGCGAACGAACGATTCAGACCTTGGAGGACATGCTGCGTGCATGTGTCATTGATATTGGAAAGGCCTGGGAAAGACATTTGCCACTCGCCGAATTCTCGTACAACAACAGTTATCACTCAAGCATTAATGCTGCACCTTTTGAAGCATTGTATGGCCGTAAGTGCCGATCTCCTATTTATTGGGCCGAAGTAGGCGAAAAGCAAATCACCGGACCCGAGGTAGTCCACGAAACCACGGAGAAGATTGCTCAGATCCAAGCTAGACTTAAGACTGCCCGTGATCGTCAAAAGAGTTATGCCGATCTTAAATGTAAGGACTTTGAATTCAACGTTGGTGATCGTGTAATGTTAAAGGTTGCACCTTGGAAAGGTGTGATCCGTTTTGGAAAACGTGGGAAGTTGAACCCACGATACATTGGTCCTTTTGAGATCTTGGAACGTGTTGGGCCCGTTGCTTACCGATTAGATCTACCAGCACAATTGAGCTCAGTTCATCCTACCTTCCATGTATCGAACTTGAAGAAGTGTCTTGCTGCACCCGAACTTATCATACCATTGGAAGAACTTACTATTGATGACAAACTCCACTTTGTAGAGGAACCTGTTGAAATTATGGATCGTGAGATCAAAACTTTGAAACGCAACAAGATTCCGATTGTACGGGTACGATGGAATGCCAAACGAGGACCTGAGTTTACTTGGGAACGAGAGGATCAAATGATGCGAAAGTATCCTCACCTTTTCCCGACTCCTCCATCTACCTCAGCTAAAATTTCGGGACGAAATTTTCTTTAACAGGTGGGTAATGTAACGACCCTGGAATTTCCAACATTTATTTATTAATAAATACTATTATTAATACGCGTGTTTAAACGAATGTACGTTATTACATTTACATGTTGCCATGATTGCCCGTACTTGACTTTTAAGGGCCCGAAACGTCTTTGTGACACCCGGAACTTTCACGAATAATATTTTTAGATATTATTTACATTCATGATTAAATTTATTAATCAATTTAATTAACTAAGGCTATTAGTTAGTTACTTGGGCTTTAATTGGTTTAACTTGTGATTTATTTGAACTTGGGCTTTGTTAGTGTAATGGACTCATGTTATTGGACTTCCAAGCCCACCCTACACTACTAGTGGACTTAGTTAGCCCATGTCTTCAAGTGTAATTATCATTTAGTAAGGTAACTAGTTAGTTTCAACACTTGGAATCTAGTTAACATACACTTCCCATGCATGCATCCTCATTATCCAACTTTTGTCATCTTTACATACTAGTAACCAATGAACTAACCCTTTCCCTCTTTTTGGCTGCTGAATGCCGTGGCCCTATAGCCATAAAGGGTGTTCAAATTATTATTTTTTTATATTACAATTACTTGCATTTATCCTTTCATAAAACACACACAACTTACTACACTTTCCTCTCAAGCTTTTTCTCTCTTTTTCTCTCAAATACTTGTAAGTAATATGAACTTTTCTCTCCTCTTTTTTCTTGCTAAAAACTGATTTCATAAGCATTCATCATCATCAATCTTTGTTTGTTGTTTGATTCTTGTTACATGTTGTTGTTACTTACTTACTAACTTTCAAGAATCTAACTTCCTAGTCTTGATTCTTCATAATATCTTGTATTCATCAAGAACACAAGAACTAAACTTACTAGTTTATGTTCTACATATATTGTTTCAAAAGATATAAGTTCATTGTTGTTGAAATCATACTTGTAAGTCATGGAAGTAAACTTAAAGTTTACTTTACTTAAAGATCAACTTTGGTTGAATCTTTAAAGTATGAGCAACCCTTGAACTAATTACTTGTTTAATTAACTTGTTTCTTTATTTTATACACTTTAATTTCATGTAGTTAGTTTATATGGTCAAATACTACAAGTTAGTCTTGATCTCATATCTCTTGAACAAATTAAGTTAACTTTGAAAGTTCAAGAACACATAAACAAGTTTTCTTTAAATATAACTTTGGATCTAGACTTTTGAGTCTTGGATCTTCAAGATCAAACTAAGAACTATGTTCTACTACTTATGATCTTGATTAGTTAGTTAACTTTCAAGTTTATAGTTCATGTAAGTGTCAAACCTAAGACTTTGATGTAACTTTGGTTCATCAAACTTCATGCAACTCTTAAGTGAGTTGTGCTTCATGTCTTAGACTTGCACATGGGTTATGATGGTCAAGACTTGGTTAAGATGATTTAGATACATCAATGAGTTGTACACTTGAAGCTATATGCATCAAGGATGAGAACCATGATGAACATCAAGCACCAAGACCACCGGAACCCTTTTAAACTCACTGTTCTGTCCAAAACCTACTGACCTGATGCTTCTGGAACAGACCAGTAGACCTGGGCTGTTATAACCTTGATTGTTAGATATAAATTTTCGAGTAGATAACTTTTCATATAGGACTCGTCTTAATCCGAGTTACGGTTTAGGATTTATGGCCCTCCGATCGTTACTATGTCCTTTAACGTTGTGCAGAAATTTCTGACCTACTCGCACTTAGACCGTCGCCACGGTCAAACCAAGACGAGTTTGCTTCTGTAAATTTTACCACACTTAAAGGACTCATAGACGGAGCCATGGCCACATGTCTCACCTTAATTCAGTAAGGATAGAGGCCGTGGTGACTGACTGAAGTCAGATTTTGTTGAAAACTACTTTCATAAACGAAACTTACTTTACGCCTTTTGTTTGGTGATGAATGATGATGACCCTTAAGACCTTAATTACATACTTTTAAACCTATTAAGACGATTTACTGACTTAGTACTATTTGACTTAGGTTGAGGACTTCGGACCATTTACTTGCACACCTTTCCCGACTACTACTTTACCGCTACATATCATTGTGAGTTATAGCATTCCCTTTTTACTTTAAACTTATTTTGGGAACTGAGAATACATGCGGATTTTATGTTTTACATACTAGGCATGAGTACTTAAACTTTATATATGTGTGGGTTATATAACGGCAGAAAAATTCCCTTTAGCTCGGTAACGTTTAATCATTGGTTTATGAACCGGTGAACGCGAATCTTAGATATGGATCCATAGGGTTTGACATCCCCACTCGGGCTAGTCGCACTAGCAGTCAACGAGTGTTTAATACTTCATAAACATACGCACTCGCCAAGTGTACTTTCATGGGGTATTTTAAATGTTAAGTTAGTTACCAAGTGCCCACGGTTAACATATACTTTATCATACTGTTTTGAAACGCTCTTTGTAGCACTGAAATCTTGTGGCCTACCTTACATACTGTTATACTTAAACTATAGCTCACCAACCTTTGTGTTGACGTTTTTAAGCATGTATTTCTCAGGTGCTTGAGGTTGCTTCCGCTGTCTTACTTGTCGTGCTGTAGAACCCTCTGCTTAGAGTTGTTATCGCATGACTACTTATCTTGCATTAAAACTTATTTACTTTTGAAACTATGTTATGTTACGACCTTTGGGGTCACGTACTCTTATTTATTGCTTCTACTTAGCGAAGCATGTTTTTGGAATGTAAAACATTTGATGTCGGTTATGACATCACCTTTTTATCATGAATGCAACTTCTTTAATTACAGTATATAGTACTTAACCTTGTAATGATCCTGTTGTTGATGATTTGTACACGATGGTTTTGTACGGGGCATCACATGAACAAAGAAGGTATCCAGGTGGACCCGGCAAAGATCGAAACCGTTGAAAAGTGGGAAACCCCAAAAACTCTGAAGCATATACGTCAATTTTTAGGATTGGCTGGTTACTACAGAAGATTCATCCAAGATTTCTCCAAAATAGCAAAACCCTTGACTGCATTAACGCATAAAGGGAAGAAATTTGAATGGAAGGATGAACAAGAGAAGGCGTTTCAGTTATTGAAGAAAAAGCTAACTACGGCACCTATATTGTCATTGCCTGAAGGGAATGATGATTTTGTGATTTATTGTGACGCATCAAAGCAAGGTCTCGGTTGTGTATTAATGCAATGAACGAAGGTGATTGCTTATGCGTCTAGACAATTGAAGATTCACGAGCAAAATTATACGACTCATGATTTGGAATTGGGTGCTGTTGTTTTTGCATTAAAGACTTGGAGGCATTATTTATATGGGGTCAAAAGTATTATATATACCAACCACAAAAGTCTCCAACATATATTTAATCAGAAGCAACTGAATATGAGACAACGCAGGTGGATTGAACTGTTGAATGATTATGATTTTGAGATTCGATACCACCCGGGAAAGGCGAATGTGGTAGCTGACGCTTTGAGTAGAAAGGACAGAGAACCTATACGGGTAAAAGCTATGAATATAATTATTCGTACTAACCTTACTACTCAAATAAGGAGGCGCAACAGGGGGTTGTAAAAGAAGGAAAGTTGAAGAATGAGATACCCAAAGGATCAGAGAAACATCTTAATATTCGGGAAGACGGAACCCGATATAGGGCTGATAGAATTTGGGTACCAAGGTTTGGAGATGTGAGAGAAATGGTACTTAATGAAGCACATAAAACCAGATATTCAATACATCCCGGAGCGAGGAAGATGTATAAAGATCTCAAGAAACACTTTTGGTGGCTGGGTGAAGTTAAAGCTAAGGGGTATAAAATACTATTAAATTTTACAAGGAAATACTATTAAATACGATACAATTTTACACAAGATATTTATTTATTTAGAGAATGGATATACTTAAACCTTGCTACAACACTTATAGGCAGTGTACCTAATCGTACAGTGAAATGTCCCGTTCTTATTGATTAAAAACGTTCCATATTAATTGATTTCGTTGCGAGGTTTTGACCTCTATATGAGACATTTTTCAAAGACTGCATTCATTTTTAAAACAAACCATAACCTTTATTTCATAGATAAAGGTTTTAAAAAACTTTACGTAGATTATCAAACAATGATAATCTAAAATATCCTGTTTACACACGACCATTACATAATGGTTTACAATACAAATATGTTACAACAAAATAAGTTTCTTGAATGCAGTTTTTACACAATATCATACAAGCATGGACTCCAAATCTCGTCCTTATTTAAGTATGCGACAGCGGAAGCTCTTAATAATCACCTGAGAATAAACATGCTTAAAACGTCAACAAAAATGTTGGTGAGTTATAGGTTTAACCTATATATATCAAATCATAATAATAGACCACAAGATTTCATATTTCAATACACATCCCATACATAGAGATAAAAATCATTCATATGGTGAACACCTGGTAACCGACATTAACAAGATGCATATATAAGAATATCCCCATCATTCCGGGACACCCTTCGGATATGATATAAATTTCGAAGTACTAAAGCATCCGGTACTTTGGATGGGGTTTGTTAGGCCCAATAGATCTATCTTTAGGATTCGCGTCAATTAGGGTGTCTGTTCCCTAATTCTTAGATTACCAGACTTAATAAAAAGGGGCATATTCGATTTCGATAATTCAACCATAGAATGTAGTTTCACGTACTTGTGTCTATTTTGTAAATCATTTATAAAACCTGCATGTATTCTCATCCCAAAAATATTAGATTTTAAAAGTGGGACTATAACTCACTTTCACAGATTTTTACTTCGTCGGGAAGTAAGACTTGGCCACTGGTTGATTCACGAACCTATAACAATATATACATATATATCAAAGTATGTTCAAAATATATTTACAACACTTTTAATATATTTTGATGTTTTAAGTTTATTAAGTCAGCTGTCCTCGTTAGTAACCTACAACTAGTTGTCCACAGTTAGATGTACAGAAATAAATCGATAAATATTATCTTGAATCAATCCACGACCCAGTGTATACGTATCTCAGTATTGATCACAACTCAAACTATATATATTTTGGAATCAACCTCAACCCTGTATAGCTAACTCCAACATTCACATATAGAGTGTCTATGGTTGTTCCGAAATATATATAGATGTGTCGACATGATAGGTCGAAACATTGTATACGTGTCTATGGTATCTCAAGATTACATAATATATAATACAAGTTGATTAAGTTATGGTTGGAATAGATTTGTTACCAATTTTCACGTAGCTAAAATGAGAAAAATTATCCAATCTTGTTTTACCCATAACTTCTTCATTTTAAATCCGTTTTGAGTGAATCAAATTGCTATGGTTTCATATTGAACTCTATTTTATGAATCTAAACAAAAAAAGTATAGGTTTCTAGTCGGAAAAATAAGTTACAAGTCGTTTTTGTAAAGGTAGTCATTTCAGTCGAAAGAACGACGTCTAGATGACCATTTTAGAAAACATACTTCCACTTTGAGTTTAACCATAATTTTTGGATATAGTTTCATGTTCATAATAAAAATCATTTTCTCAGAATAACAACTTTTAAATCAAAGTTTATCATAGTTTTTAATTAACTAACCCAAAACAGCCCGCGGTGTTACTACGACGGCGTAAATCCGGTTTTACGGTGTTTTTCGTGTTTCCAGGTTTTAAATCATTAAGTTAGCATATCATATAGATATAGAACATGTGTTTAGTTGATTTTAAAAGTCAAGTTAGAAGGATTAACTTTTGTTTGCGAACAAGTTTAGAATTAACTAAACTATGTTCTAGTGATTACAAGTTTAAACCTTCGAATAAGATAGCTTTATATGTATGAATCGAATGATGTTATGAACATCATTACTACCTTAAGTTCCTTGGATGAACCTACTGGAAAAGAGAAAAATGGATCTAGCTTCAATGGATCCTTGGATGGCTCGAAGTTCTTGAAGCAAAATCATGACACGAAAACAAGTTCAAGTAAGATCATCACTTGAAATAAGATTGTTATAGTTATAGAAATTGAACCAAAGTTTGAATATGATTATTACCTTGTATTAGAATGATAACCTACTGTAAGAAACAAAGATTTCTTGAGGTTGGATGATCACCTTACAAGATTGGAAGTGAGCTAGCAAACTTGAAAGTATTCTTGATTTTATGAAACTAGAACTTTTGGAATTTATGAAGAACACTTAGAACTTGAAGATAGAACTTGAGAGAGTTCAATTAGATGAAGAAAATTGAAGAATGAAAGTGTTTGTAGGTGTTTTTGGTCGTTGGTGTATGGATTAGATATAAAGGATATGTAATTTTGTTTTCATGTAAATAAGTCATGAATGATTACTCATATTTTTGTAATCTTATGAGATATTTCATGCTAGTTGCCAAATGATGGTTCCCACATGTGTTAGGTGACTCACATGGGCTGCTAAGAGCTGATCATTGGAGTGTATATACCAATAGTACATACATCTAAAAGCTGTGTATTGTACGAGTACGAATACGGGTGCATACGAGTAGAATTGTTGATGAAACTGAACGAGAATGTAATTGTAAGCATTTTTGTTAAGTAGAAGTATTTTGATAAGTGTATTGAAGTCTTTCAAAAGTGTATAAATACATATTAAAACACTACATGTATATACATTTTAACTGAGTCGTTAAGTCATCGTTAGTCGTTACATGTAAGTGTTGTTTTGAAACCTTTAGGTTAACGATCTTGTTAAATGTTGTTAACCCAATGTTTATAATATCAAAAGAGATTTTAAATTATTATATTATCATGATATTATGATGTACGAATATCTCTTAATATGATATATATACATTAAATGTCGTTACAACGATAAACGTTACATATATGTCTCGTTTCAAAATCATTAAGTTAGTAGTCTTGTTTTTACATATGTAGTTCATTGTTAATATAATTAATGATATGTTTACTTATCATAATATCATGTTAACTATATATATAACCATATATATGTCATCATATAGTTTTTTTACAAGTTTTAACGTTCGTGAATCACCGGTCAACTTGGGTGGTCAATTGTCTATATGAAACCTATTTCAATTAATCAAGTCTTAACAAGTTTGATTGCTTAACATGTTGGAAACATTTAATCATGTAAACATCAATCTCAATTAATATATATAAACATGGAAAAGTTCGGGTCACTACAGTACCTACCCGTTAAATAAATTTCGTCCCGAAATTTTAAGCTGTTGAAGGTGTTGACGAATCTTCTGGAAATAGATGCGGGTATTTCTTCTTCATCTGATCTTCACGCTCCCAGGTGAACTCGGGTCCTCTACGAGCATTCCATCGAACCTTAACAATTGGTATCTTGTTTTGCTTAAGTCTTTTAACCTCACGATCCATTATTTCGACGGGTTCTTCGATGAATTGGAGTTTTTCGTTGATTTGGATTTCATCTAACGGAATAGTGAGATCTTCTTTAGCAAAACATTTCTTCAAATTCGAGACGTGGAAAGTGTTATGTACAGCCGCGAGTTGTTGAGGTAACTCAAGTCGGTAAGCTACTGGTCCGACACGATCAATAATCTTGAATGGTCTAATATACCTTGGATTTAATTTCCCTCGTTTACCAAATCGAACAACGCCTTTCCAAGGTGAAACTTTAAGCATGACCATCTCTCCAATTTCAAATTCTATATCTTTTCTTTTAATGTCAGCGTAGCTCTTTTGTCGACTTTGGGCGGTTTTCAACCGTTGTTGAATTTGGATGATCTTCTCGGTAGTTTCTTGTATAATCTCCGGACCCGTAATCTGTCTATCCCCCACCTCACTCCAACAAATCGGAGACCTGCACTTTCTACCATAAAGTGCTTCAAACGGCGCCATCTCAATGCTTGAATGGTAGCTGTTGTTGTAGGAAAATTCTGCTAACGGTAGATGTCGATCCCAACTGTTTCCGAAATCAATAACACATGCTCGTAGCATGTCTTCAAGCGTTTGTATAGTCCTTTCGCTCTGCCCATCAGTTTGTGGATGATAGGCAGTACTCATGTCTAGACGAGTTCCTAATGCTTGCTGTAATGTCTGCCAGAATCTTGAAATAAATCTGCCATCCCTATCAGAGATAATAGAGATTGGTATTCCATGTCTGGAGACGACTTCCTTCAAATACAGTCGTGCTAACTTCTCCATCTTGTCATCTTCTCTTATTGGTAGGAAGTGTGCTGATTTGGTGAGACGATCAACTATTACCCAAATAGTATCAAAACCACTTGCAGTCCTTGGCAATTTAGTGATGAAATCCATGGTAATGTTTTCCCATTTCCATTCCGGGATTTCGGGTTGTTGAAGTAGACCTGATGGTTTCTGATGCTCAGCTTTGACCTTAGAACACGTCAAACATTCTCCTACGTATTTAGCAACATCGGCTTTCATACCCGGCCACCAAAAATGTTTCTTGAGATCCTTGTACATCTTCCCCGTTCCAGGATGTATTGAGTATCTGGTTTTATGAGCTTCTCTAAGTACCATTTCTCTCATATCTCCAAATTTTGGTACCCAAATCCTTTCAGCCCTATACCGGGTTCCGTCTTCCCGAATATTAAGATGCTTCTCCGATCCTTTGGGTATTTCATCCTTTAAATTTCCCTCTTTTAAAACTCCTTGTTGCGCCTCCTTTATTTGAGTAGTAATGTTATTATGAATCATTATATTCATAGATTTTACTCGAATGGGTTCTCTATCCTTCCTGCTCAAGGCATCGGCTACCACATTTGCCTTCCCCGGGTGGTAACGAATCTCAAAATCGTAATCATTCAATAATTCAATCCACCTACGCTGCCTCATATTCAGTTGTTTCTGATTAAATATGTGTTGAAGACTTTTGTGGTCGGTATATATAATACTTTTGACCCCATATAAGTAGTGCCTCCAAGTCTTTAATGCAAAAACAACCGCGCCTAATTCTAAATCATGCGTCGTATAATTTTGTTCGTGAATCTTCAATTGTCTAGACGCATAAGCAATCACCTTCGTTCGTTGCATTAATACACAACCGAGACCTTGCTTTGATGCGTCACAATAAATCACAAAATCATCATTCCCTTCAGGCAATGACAATATAGGTGCCGTAGTTAGCTTTTTCTTCAATAACTGAAACGCTTTCTCTTGTTCATCATTCCATTCAAATTTCTTCCCTTTATGCGTTAATGCAGTCAAGGGTTTTGCTATTCTGGAAAAGTCTTGAATGAACCTTCTGTAGTAACCAGCTAGTCCTAAAAACTGGCGTATGTGTTTCGGAGTTTTCAGGGTTTCCCACTTTTCAACAGTTTCTATCTTTGCCGGATCCACCTTAATACCTTCTTTGTTCACTATGTGACCGAGGAATTGAACTTCTTCCAACCAAAATGCACACTTTGAAAACTTAGCGTACAATTCTTCCTTCCTCAATACTTCTAACACCTTTCTCAAATGTTCACCGTGTTCTTGGTCATTCTTTGAGTAAATAAGTATGTCATCAATGAAAACAATGACAAACTTGTCAAGGTATGGTCCACACACTCGGTTCATAAGGTCCATGAACACAGCTGGTGCATTAGTTAAACCAAACGGCATAACCATAAACTCGTAATGACCGTAACGTGTTCTGAAAGCAGTCTTTGGAATATCATCTTCTTTCACCCGCATTTGATGATACCCGGAACGTAAGTCAATCTTTGAATAAACAGACGAGCCTTGTAGTTGATCAAATAAGTCGTCGATTCTCGGTAGTGGGTAGCGGTTCTTGATGGTAAGTTTGTTCAACTCTCGGTAGTCGATACACAACCTGAATGTACCATCTTTCTTCTTGACAAACAAAACAGGAGCTCCCCACGGTGATGTGCTTGGTCGAATGAAACCACGCTCTAAAAGTTCTTGTAATTGGCTTTGCAGTTCTTTCATCTCGCTGGGTGCGAGTCTGTAAGGAGCACGAGCTATTGGTGCAGCTCCTGGTACAAGATCTATTTGAAATTCAACGGATCGATGTGGGGGTAATCCCGGTAATTCTTTCGGAAATACATCGGGAAATTCTTTTGCAATGGGAACATCATTGATGCTCTTTTCTTCAGTTTGTACTTTCTCGACGTGTGCTAGAACAGCATAGCAACCTTTTCTTATTAGTTTTTGTGCCTTCAAATTACTAATAAGATGTAGCTTCGTGTTGCCCTTTTCTCCGTACACCATTAAGGGTTTTCCTTTTTCTCGTATAATGCGAATTGCATTTTTGTAACAAACGATCTCCGCTTTCACTTCTTTCAACCAGTCCATACCGATTATCACATCAAAACTCCCTAACTCTACTGGTATCAAATCAATCTTAAATGTTTCGCTAACCAGTTTAATTTCTCGATTCCGACATATATTATCTGCTGAAATTAATTTACCATTTGCTAATTCGAGTAAAAATTTACTATCCAAAGGCGTCAATGGACAACTTAATTTAGCACAAAAATCTCTACTCATATAGCTTCTATCCGCACCCGAATCAAATAAAACGTAAGCAGATTTATTGTCAATAAGAAACGTACCCGTAACAAGCTCCGGGTCTTCCTGTGTCTCTACCGCATTAATATTGAAAACTCTTCCACGGCCTTGTCCATTCGTGTTCTCCTGGTTCGGGCAATTTCTAATAATGTGGCCTGGTTTTCCACATTTATAACAAACTACATTGGCATAACTTGCTCCGACACTACTTGCTCCGCCATTACTCGTTCCGACACCATTTGTTCCTTTCGTTCTATTAACCCCTGGTCCGTAGACCTCACACTTCGCCGCGCTATGACCATTTCTTTTACACTTGTTGCAAAATTTGGTGCAGAACCCCGAGTGATTCTTTTCACACCTTTGGCATAGTTGCTTCTGATTGTTGTTGTTGTTGCGGTTATTATTGTTGTTGGGATGATTGTTGTAGTTGCTGTTGTTGTTGTTGTTGTTGTTGTTGGGCCGTTTGTTGTAGTTGCGATTGATGTTGCGATTGTTGGGATAATTGTTGCGATTATTGTTGTAATTGCTGTTGTTGTTGTATTGGTGATTCTTATCACCGTTTTCCTCCCACTTTCTTTTGACTTGCTTCACATTGGCCTCTTCAGCAGTCTGTTCTTTAATTCTTTCTTCAATCTGGTTCACTAGTTTGTGAGCCATTCTACATGCCTGTTGTATGGAGGCGGGCTCGTGTGAACTTATATCTTCTTGGATTCTTTCCGGTAATCCTTTCACAAACGCGTCGATCTTCTCTTCCTCATCTTCGAATGCTCCCGGACACAATAGGCACAATTCTGTGAATCGTCTTTCATACGTGGTAATATCAAATCCTTGGGTTCGTAACCCTCTAAGTTCTGTCTTGAGCTTATTGACCTCGGTTCTGGGACGGTACTTCTCGTTCATCAAGTGCTTGAATGCTGACCACGGTAGTGCGTACGCATCATCTTGTCCCACTTGCTCTAGATAGGTATTCCACCATGTTAACGCAGAACCTGTGAAGGTATGCGTAGCGTACTTCACTTTGTCCTCTTCAGTACACTTACTTATGGCAAACACCGATTCAACCTTCTCGGTCCACCGTTTCAATCCGATCGGTCCTTCGGTTCCATCAAATTCCAAAGGTTTGCAGGCAGTGAATTCTTTGTAGGTGCATCCTACACGATTTCCTGTACTGCTAGATCCAAGGTTATTGTTGGTATGTAGCGCAGCCTGTACTGCGGCTATGTTTGAAGCTAGAAAAGTACGGAATTCCTCTTCATTCATATTCACGGTGTGTCGAGTAGTCGGTGCCATTTCCTTCAAAATAGTTAAATGGAACAAGTTAATCATACAGAATATTAAGAGTAGTTAATAGTATTTCGTAGCATAATATGAACTCATTTATAAAAGCTTTTTCTTCATATTAGCATTTTATAAGTTTAAATTCGGGTAGTACCTACCCGTTAAGTTCATACTTAGTAGCTAATATACAATTCAACTACTACAATTCTATATGAAAAACTGATTATAATAATATTTCGCGTTCAAACTTTTATACAATATTTTACAAACTTACAATACCGCTTATTTTACATAAAGCATGAAATATAGCACACAATAACTTTGATACAAGATAGTTGTGAAGACAATTCTAGCTAGTACACAAGTCGTTCAGCAAAGGCAATAAAGACACGTAATTCATACGTCCAGAAACAAGTCATGCATTCTGGTTTTACTAGGACTACTTCCCATCCTTGGTCTTGTGCAACATAACCGTTATGGCCGTTGATAAGACAGCGTGTTGTAACGTCATCAAAGGGACGAGGGTTACGTAATGTCCAACAGTCCCGTAATAATCTAAAAACCTCATTTCTTACCCCAATTACCGACTCCGTCACTTGTGGAAACGTTTTGTTTAATAGTTGTAGCCCGATGTTCTTGTTCTCACTTTGGTGAGAAGCGAACATTACTAATCCGTAAGCATAACATGCTTCTTTATGTTGCATGTTAGCCGCTTTTTCTAAATCACGAAGTCCAATATTCGGATATATTGAGTCAAAATAATTTCTTAACCCGTTGCGTAAAATAGCATTTGGGTTCCCCGCAATATATGCGTCAAAGTAAACACATCGTAACTTATGGGTTTCCCAATGTGATATCCCCCATCTTTCAAACGAAAGTCTCTTATAAACCAAGACATTCTTGGAACGTTCTTCGAATGTCTTACAAACTGATCTCGCCTTAAATAGTTGTGCCGAAGAATTCTGGCCGACTCTAGACAAGATTTCATCAATCATGTCTCCGGGTAGGTCTCTTAAAATATTGGGTTGTCTATCCATTTTGTGTTTTTAAACTGTAAAATAGACAAGAGTTAGATTCATAAAAAAAAATACTTATTAATACAAGCAATTTTTACATATATCATAAAGCATAAGAACACTATATTCCATATATTACACCACACGAATACAACTATCTTATTCTGACTCGCTCGTTTCTTCTTCTTCGGTTTTGGTTCGTTTTGCCAAGTTTCTAGGGATATATGATGTTCCCCTAATACGAGCCGTCGTTGTCCACATTGGTTTAGAAAAACCTGGTGGTTTAGAGGTTCCCGGGTCATTGTTACAACTTAAGGACTTCGGGGGTTGACGATACATATAAAGTTCATCGGGGTTGGAATTAGATTTCTCTATTTTTATGCCCTTTCCCTTATTATTTTCTTTTGCCTTTTTAAATTCAGTTGGGGTAATTTCTATAACATCATCGGAATTCTCGTCGGAATCCGATTCATCGGAGAATTGGTAATCCTCCCAATATTTTGCTTCCTTGGCGGAAACACCATTGACCATAATTAACTTTGGTCGGTTGGTTGAGGATTTTCTTTTACTTAACCGTTTTATTATTTCCCCCACCGGTTCTATTTCTTCATCCGGTTCCGATTCTTCTTCCGGTTCCAATTCTTCTTCCGGTTCCGACTCTTCTTCCGGTTCCTCTTCGGGAACTTGTGAGTCAGTCCACAAATCATTCCAATTTACATTTGACTCTTCATTATTATTAGGTGAGTCAATGGGACTTGTTCTAGAGGTAGACATCTATCACATAATATCAAACACGTTAAGAGATTAATATATCACATAATATTCATATGTTAAAAATATATAGTTTCCAACAAAAATGTTAAGCAATCATTTTTAAAGAAAACACGGTCGAAGTCCAGACTCACTAATGCATCCTAACAAACTCGATAAGACACACTAATGTAAATTTTCTGGTTCTCTAAGACCAACGCTCTGATACCAACTGAAATGTCCCGTTCTTATTGATTAAAAACGTTCCATATTAATTGATTTCGTTGCGAGGTTTTGACCTCTATATGAGACATTTTTCAAAGACTGCATTCATTTTTAAAACAAACCATAACCTTTATTTCATAGATAAAGGTTTTAAAAAACTTTACGTAGATTATCAAACAATGATAATCTAAAATATCCTGTTTACACACGACCATTACATAATGGTTTACAATACAAATATGTTACAACAAAATAAGTTTCTTGAATGCAGTTTTTACACAATATCATACAAGCATGGACTCCAAATCTCGTCCTTATTTAAGTATGCGACAGCGGAAGCTCTTAATAATCACCTGAGAATAAACATGCTTAAAACGTCAACAAAAATGTTGGTGAGTTATAGGTTTAACCTATATATATCAAATCATAATAATAGACCACAAGATTTCATATTTCAATACACATCCCATACATAGAGATAAAAATCATTCATATGGTGAACACCTGGTAACCGACATTAACAAGATGCATATATAAGAATATCCCCATCATTCCGGGACACCCTTCGGATATGATATAAATTTCGAAGTACTAAAGCATTCGGTACTTTGGATGGGGTTTGTTAGGCCCAATAGATCTATCTTTAGGATTCGCGTCAATTAGGGTGTCTGTTCCCTAATTCTTAGATTACCAGACTTAATAAAAAGGGGCATATTCGATTTCGATAATTCAACCATAGAATGTAGTTTCACGTACTTGTGTCTATTTTGTAAATCATTTATAAAACCTGCATGTATTCTCATCCCAAAAATATTAGATTTTAAAAGTGGGACTATAACTCACTTTCACAGATTTTTACTTCGTCGGGAAGTAAGACTTGGCCACTGGTTGATTCACGAACCTATAACAATATATACATATATATCAAAGTATGTTCAAAATATATTTACAACACTTTTAATATATTTTGATGTTTTAAGTTTATTAAGTCAGCTGTCCTCGTTAGTAACCTACAACTAGTTGTCCACAGTTAGATGTACAGAAATAAATCGATAAATATTATCTTGAATCAATCCACGACCCAGTGTATACGTATCTCAGTATTGATCACAACTCAAACTATATATATTTTGGAATCAACCTCAACCCTGTATAGCTAACTCCAACATTCACATATAGAGTGTCTATGGTTGTTCCGAAATATATATAGATGTGTCGACATGATAGGTCGAAACATTGTATACGTGTCTATGGTATCTCAAGATTACATAATATATAATACAAGTTGATTAAGTTATGGTTGGAATAGATTTGTTACCAATTTTCACGTAGCTAAAATGAGAAAAATTATCCAATCTTGTTTTACCCATAACTTCTTCATTTTAAATCCGTTTTGAGTGAATCAAATTGCTATGGTTTCATATTGAACTCTATTTTATGAATCTAAACAAAAAAAGTATAGGTTTCTAGTCGGAAAAATAAGTTACAAGTCGTTTTTGTAAAGGTAGTCATTTCAGTCGAAAGAACGACGTCTAGATGACCATTTTAGAAAACATACTTCCACTTTGAGTTTAACCATAATTTTTGGATATAGTTTCATGTTCATAATAAAAATCATTTTCTCAGAATAACAACTTTTAAATCAAAGTTTATCATAGTTTTTAATTAACTAACCCAAAACAGCCCGCGGTGTTACTACGACGGCGTAAATCCGGTTTTACGGTGTTTTTCGTGTTTCCAGGTTTTAAATCATTAAGTTAGCATATCATATAGATATAGAACATGTGTTTAGTTGATTTTAAAAGTCAAGTTAGAAGGATTAACTTTTGTTTGCGAACAAGTTTAGAATTAACTAAACTATGTTCTAGTGATTACAAGTTTAAACCTTCGAATAAGATAGCTTTATATGTATGAATCGAATGATGTTATGAACATCATTACTACCTTAAGTTCCTTGGATGAACCTACTGGAAAAGAGAAAAATGGATCTAGCTTCAATGGATCCTTGGATGGCTCGAAGTTCTTGAAGCAAAATCATGACACGAAAACAAGTTCAAGTAAGATCATCACTTGAAATAAGATTGTTATAGTTATAGAAATTGAACCAAAGTTTGAATATGATTATTACCTTGTATTAGAATGATAACCTACTGTAAGAAACAAAGATTTCTTGAGGTTGGATGATCACCTTACAAGATTGGAAGTGAGCTAGCAAACTTGAAAGTATTCTTGATTTTATGAAACTAGAACTTTTGGAATTTATGAAGAACACTTAGAACTTGAAGATAGAACTTGAGAGAGTTCAATTAGATGAAGAAAATTGAAGAATGAAAGTGTTTGTAGGTGTTTTTGGTCGTTGGTGTATGGATTAGATATAAAGGATATGTAATTTTGTTTTCATGTAAATAAGTCATGAATGATTACTCATATTTTTGTAATCTTATGAGATATTTCATGCTAGTTGCCAAATGATGGTTCCCACATGTGTTAGGTGACTCACATGGGCTGCTAAGAGCTGATCATTGGAGTGTATATACCAATAGTACATACATCTAAAAGCTGTGTATTGTACGAGTACGAATACGGGTGCATACGAGTAGAATTGTTGATGAAACTGAACGAGAATGTAATTGTAAGCATTTTTGTTAAGTAGAAGTATTTTGATAAGTGTATTGAAGTCTTTCAAAAGTGTATAAATACATATTAAAACACTACATGTATATACATTTTAACTGAGTCGTTAAGTCATCGTTAGTCGTTACATGTAAGTGTTGTTTTGAAACCTTTAGGTTAACGATCTTGTTAAATGTTGTTAACCCAATGTTTATAATATCAAAAGAGATTTTAAATTATTATATTATCATGATATTATGATGTACGAATATCTCTTAATATGATATATATACATTAAATGTCGTTACAACGATAAACGTTACATATATGTCTCGTTTCAAAATCATTAAGTTAGTAGTCTTGTTTTTACATATGTAGTTCATTGTTAATATAATTAATGATATGTTTACTTATCATAATATCATGTTAACTATATATATAACCATATATATGTCATCATATAGTTTTTTTACAAGTTTTAACGTTCGTGAATCACCGGTCAACTTGGGTGGTCAATTGTCTATATGAAACCTATTTCAATTAATCAAGTCTTAACAAGTTTGATTGCTTAACATGTTGGAAACATTTAATCATGTAAACATCAATCTCAATTAATATATATAAACATGGAAAAGTTCGGGTCACTACATACAGTAGTGTAGTTTTTAGTAAGTCCGGTTCGTTCCACATGGAAAATCTTTTAATCAAAGCTTAACGCTATATTAGTTTAATTTATAAAAATACAAATATATATATAAGTAATATTATTATTATAAAGGGGGTTTTTACTTTTTAATGACCGGTTTGTCGATTTTAAAACTTTAGTCGTAGTTAAAACCAAATGTAAAATATTAAATAATAAAAGAATTAATTTAAAGCGTAAAGTAAATAACGATAATGAAATTGCGAATAATAAAAGTGCGATAAAATAAACTTGCGATAATTAAAAAGTACGATAATTAAAAGTGCAATTAAATACAATAACAATAAATAAAAATGCGATAATTAGAAGTGCAATTAAATATAAAATAAAGGAAATTAAATACGAAATAAAAGAATTATGCTTATTTAAACTTCCGTAATCATGATGTTTGACGTGTTGATTTTAGTTTTATGCCCATGGGTTAATTGTCCTTTGTCCTGGATTATTTAATATGTCCGTCTGGTTTTTGTCCATAACAGTCCATCAGTCATAAATATAAAGTGCGAGTGTCCTCGTCAAATTATCCTTATACCCGAAGTCAAATATTCTAACTAATTGGGGACTTAAACTGTAACAAGGTTTTATTACTTTGTTTAATAATTACACCAGGATGTCGACTGAGTGTAACCCAAGGTTTTAATACTTTGTTATCAATTATGCCAAGTGTCCTTGTACATAATTTCACCCCTGTTTTAATAATTCTAGTGACTATTAATCCATTCCCGTATCCGGTTAAATGAACGATTATTCGTACATATAAATACCCTGCCCATCGTATCCGATCGAGTGTATATGGTTATTTATAGGGACGTTCAATTGTAAATCTTTATATTAAAATTAACAAACTATCATTTAGTTAAACAAATATAAAGCCCATTAATAGCCCATAGTCTAATTTCCACAAGTGTCGTTCTTTTGTCCAAACCCCAATTATGGTACAAAGCCCAATTACCCAATTTTAATATTTTTAGCCCAATATCATGATTACTTCGGATTAAATAAGCATAATAATAACTTAGCTACGAGACATTTATGTAAAAAGGTTGAACATAACTTACAATGATTAAAAATAGCGTAGCGTTACACGGACAGAATTTCGACTTACACCCTTACAAAATTTGCTAACACACCCTTATTATTATAAATTAAAATTAAAATATAAATATAAATATTATACGTTGAATGAGGAGAAGAAAAAGATGTGTTTTGTGTTACACCAAAGCTCGATTTTTATAGGCATGTGGGCTGGAACTGTGCACCATGCGATCGCATGGAGTTTCTTCCTCCAGGCCATGCGATCGCATGGCCAGCTGGGGAGACTCAAAAGTCTTTGTTTTTTATGCCGACGGTTTTTAAATATAATATAATATATATATTAATTTTAAGAATTAATTATATATTATATTATATTCATGTGCATAGTTGACTTGTAATTTTTAGTCCGTTGCGTCGAGCGTTGAGAGTTGACTCTGGTCCCGGTTCCGGATTTTCGAACGTCCTTGCGTACAATTTAATATCTTGTACTTTGCGTTTTGAATCTTGTACTCTTGTAATTTTGAGACGTTTCTTATCAATAATTGGAACCTCATTGATTGTATTTTGTACTTTTAAGCTTTTTGGTCGTTTGCGTCTTCAATTCGTCGAATCTATCTTTTGTATTCACCTTTTATTATTTAAACGAATATCACTTGTAAATAGAACAGTTGCAACTAAAAACTTGTCTTTCTTGAGGGATAATGCTATGAAATATATGTTCGTTTTTAGCATTATCAAATATTCCCACACTTGAGCTTTGCTTGTCCTCAAGCAATATAGTCTTGAAATACTAGAATCACTTCTTTATTCTTCACACTTTGTACATCAGTGATTTTAATACGGCGGTATAAACAATGGTAGTAACGATATGGTTTACAGTCCCACATGACTTATGAAAATTTAGATCCTTTAGGAAATTGGATCTTTATGAAAACATTTGATTTTTTTGAAAATTAAATCTAGCTTTTACCCTAGATAAGTTTTCTAGAATAACCCTTCACCGGTGTTTGCAAATTCTTTTTGTGGGTTTGGTGGGTTTTAGATTTGAAAATTTTAGCTCAAAACTTATGGTTTTGTGTCACCCACTTGCTAACCTTGTATTAGGAAAGCAACACGTCCAGTATACTTGCTTCGTATATTACCTTTCGGTAAACTACCGTCCGGTTATAAAGGAAAGCGTTGAACAAGCAACTGTTAAGGCAATGTCCCCTGACATGATTTTAGTTATGGTCTATAACGTGTCAGACGCAATTACTATCCTTGGTAGGAGCAATAGTAAAGCTCACCCTTATGATTTTTCAGTCTGGCACAAGGTCCTGTCTTTGACCATGCTATGCAACCACCGTTCTTACGGTTGACATCCGATTTGGTTCAGGTGACCTAATGGATTCCAGGTGAATTCTTAGGATTTTACGTTCAATGGTAATGAACGCATTGAAAATGGGTTTTCAGAAAATAAATCGGTTTGTAATTTTGATCAAAATATTTTCTCGTTCAAGCTCGAGTTTAGATATCATTGAATTTCATGAGTTTGTAATTCTCATTCTTTAAGGTCAATCTCAAGGATTGAGTAATATCAGGCTTAAAAGCTGATTTTTAATCTTTAAGGAGATTATCCTTTTTGGGGGTCTGATTTATTAGTCTTATCAAGCTAATTTGCACGGTGTCCTCCCCATTTTACAAGACAGATCCTCTCATGGTTAGGATAAGTCTGACCACTTGGCGACCCTGTTTGATGCTGAGGTCCGTGGATTTCCTGCTGATTTTAGAGATGACTTTTCTAGATTTTTTATCAACCTACAGCTGGTCTGGACGACAACTTCATGACCTAAATCAAGAAGCGCGTGTCTTTTTCGAAAGACTTTACTTCCTTTTAACGATGGAATTGATTCATCGTGTAGATCCATCTCTTCTTTTCTTTCATCGGGTAAAACAGTTTAGTTTAGTCCAAAGCAAAAGTATCTTCAATTATTTGTTACAGAAATATGTGACATATGTTTAAGATAACTTGGTAATTTTTTCCACACTTGGCTTTTATTTTCCTTTTTATTGTCCTCTATTCCATTTTAAATGAATTCTAACATTTTGGTTAGTCTCTCAATTTATGTCCTTTCCGAGGTAACAATAATTTCGGTGTTAACACCTAGTTTTATCGTTCATAAATATGTATAAACATGATTTTGAGTTCATTTAATTGAAAATTTTGAAAAATTTTACTAGAATTGGGTAGTCAGTATATAAGACTAGGGCTATTCTTTATTATCAGAGAGCACTAGATTCTAATACAACTACTACTTTACTAGTATTTCTAATGGTAACCAAGTGTTTAAAGTAAAAAAATTTTAAAAATCCGAAAGAATTTAACCCCTTCCCACACTTAAGATCTTGCAATGCCCTCATTTGCAAGAAATCAGTAACAATTTAAATTATTGAGGGTGATTAGCGTAGAAATGATTAAATTTTACCAAAGTTTC
This sequence comes from Rutidosis leptorrhynchoides, assembly GCF_046630445.1. Classification (NCBI taxonomy): domain Eukaryota; kingdom Viridiplantae; phylum Streptophyta; class Magnoliopsida; order Asterales; family Asteraceae; genus Rutidosis; species Rutidosis leptorrhynchoides. The sequence continues at coordinate 119,943,848 of NC_092341.1, forward strand.
CAAACATATTGGCGTTTGTTTGCTGAATGATAAATGGTGCATATCATTTGTTCATTCCGTCTGTTGTTACATCACATTTATTTGTCATCTTGTCGTCACAATTAGTAGCTTTTGCTGAACTTAATGCCAGTCTTTGAAAATGCGCTGTTTTACCCTGTTTTGTACAATCTACAATATACATACATACAAATATAAACATGCATGGCAATTTGAAATGGGACTTAATATCCCACTTTCAAATCCTAAATGTGAAATATTAGTACACAATAATAATAAAAATGATAAAGATTACATAAGTATATTCAATAACATAAGTTTAAACATGAATAAGTAAAAAGATAAAAACATAAAAATCATATAAATAACCAAATGGAACTAAATCAGTCTGGATATGGGTTCCAGTTCATCTCGTCAGGTGGGTTCCATCGTTGGTTATAGGTGTTTTGATAGGCTTGGTTATAGTCATACCGGTTAAAGAGTGGTCGGATATCGGGGCTGTGTGGCGGAAAATGAGCAGGTCGAGTAGGTACATAGTTATTTGGTACCTGATATGATAGCTGGCTCATGATTTGGTGCTGATGAACTAACCAGCTATCGTGTTGGCGTCGCCTATAATCCTCGTATACTCTCTCAGAGCTCCACTGCTCATACATACTATGTCTGGCCGCGTTCGTCATTGCTTCCTCATCTATACGAACGTGGACGTCAAGAATAGCATCTCGAAAGACATCCCTAATGTCTTTCGCCTCCTCCATTTCCTCATCTGAGCCTCTTTCTACCTAAGGATGAGATCCCTCATAGGGTACTGCCTGGTTATGTCTACTTTTCAATACCTTAGCACCCACATAAACTTTCAATCCTAAGGGCTCAACCTGTTCTCTACAAAGCTGTAATGGACCCCCTTGGTTCCTATCAACACCTAAATACTCTCCAATGAGATTAACAAAAATACCTCCTTCTATTATACTCCCTTCCTGCATTCCCTCTACCATTTTAGATAAATAAAAAGCAACACAGTAAGGGATATTGACAAAGCTTCTAGGATCCCGAATACACTTTAGGTAGAATAAATCATGTAAGGTAATTTTTTCTTTATTGTGACCTCTCTGTGTAATCGAGTTAGCCAAAAATCTATGAATAATACGAAGCTCGGCTCTGTCAATATGTGTATAGGAGTGTCCTCCTGCTCGTGTAAAAACATCAAAATGTGACATACGCCTCCAAATGGCGTCAGCGTCAAAGTTACTATCTACCCTTTCACCATAATGAATCAAGTTTGTACAATCGGGTAGTAGCAACTCACCAGGAGTATATATCTGTAAAGCCCTGGCCATGTCCAGCATGGACATTCTGTACATCCTACCGCTAAGGATAAACCTAAGAAATCTTCTACCATCTATTCTAACTATATTTGTATCAAGTGATACAGTACTCATCAACTCAACACACCATTCCTTATATGTAGGTCTACGAATGGTGAAAAGACGTTCCCAATCTGTAAAAGAAGAACTGCCATACCTTTGAACTAAAAGCTGTCTAACACGGTCAGCTAGATGGACCGTTTCCAAAGGGGCCCAATCGATTACCCTTGGCACCTCTACATTTTTTGTTACCAATTTGAATTTGTTCCTTTGATATGTCTCGTAATCTCTCCATCTCCTATCAAATCTTAGATTAGGATGCAGAGTGTGCTCAGGAATCGTTGGGAATTCTACTGGCGGCCTCATTGGGAATACTATGAATTCATCAACAAACTGTACCGGATCATAATAAGGTATGTACTGATCAGGCTGTTGTTGTGGTTCTTGTTCGTGTTGCATTTCTGGTTCTGGTTCTGGTGCTGGTGCTGGTCGTCTAGATGATGATGCTCCTGAACCTCCAGTATCGGCTTTCTGCAAAACACATTAAACACAAAATTTGAGCATCCAAATATGCATTAGTGTTAGCAAAATAACAACTTAAAACAATCACTATAACATGTTAAATCAAAATTAAACTTATACACATTTTCACAATTTTTCACAATTTTTCACAATTCTACACTTTTCAAATAAGCACATATGAAAATGTATACAAAGTTCATAAGCATTTAACTCAAATAACATGTCAAAATAGTCATTACTAATAATTAAACAAGTCTCAAATGGCAAATATATCAAATTAATCAAGTTCATGAATTTTGGATTTAAAAAGTCCACTTTAATCTCCAAAAATCATGTTTAGGATCAATATTTGGATCATTTAACTATCTAAACATGTTACACTACTCAATTTAGCAATAATTCATGACGAAAATCGGCCATAACCTGTTTATATCAAAAAACCCCAAATTGCTCAAGAACACAAACCCTAGATTTCTAAAATTTTTGAAGTTTTTGGCTTCAAATCATGTTAAATAGCATCAATATAGGTTATACATGCATAAAATACTAACAATTTAACACTAATTACACTAGAAATTAACAAAATTGCATTAGGTAAAAAATTGGAATTATCACAAAAACTAGCAAATTTATGAGTTTAGGGGTGTAATTTTTACCATTTTGCTGAAGAATGAGAATCTAGGCATGATTAGAGCAAGAAAAATGACGAATTACGGTGGAAAATTGCGAATTTTAGAGGTGATTTTGGGGTTGGTTCGTATATGTGTGTGTGTTTTGTGTTGGGACAGAACCGCTGAGCTGCTTGTATCAGGCCTAAAATACAGGTCCATGCGATCGCATGGCTTCAAAGGCCTAACTCCATGCGATCGCATGGAGTCCCGGGTACAGTGTTCTGGGCTTTTTTTTTTTTTTATATAAAACCTTATAGTTTATAAAACTTATAATTAATTAAATTTTAAAAATTTGTTTTCCTTTAGGAGCGAGGGTGTTTCGGATCGATGTCCTAGTCCGTCCCTCGACAAAATTTTAAAATTTGTCAATTCAAAGCGCGGTTTTAAAAGTAAAGATTTTTGGGTTTTTTTAATATTTTTGGCATACTTTAATTCAATAAGATTAAAAATAATGATAATAAAAGTTCTCGTCCCTCCCTCGGGTAAAGCAATTTCGGTTCAACGACCTAGTCTTCAACTCACGACGAATTTTAAAAATCATATTTTTAACTTAGCGAAATAAAGTAAATTTTTGTTTTTAAATTCACACAACTTAAATTTAAAATATGCATAAAATTAAAAATTCACATTTTTTTAAAAATTAAAAATTCACACCAAACTTATATTATATTTTTGTTTTTATACATACAAACTTAAAAATATCAATTGTTCAAATATTTACAATTTTAAATATATTAATTTAAAAAGTTTACAATATTAATTTAAGATTTATATATTAATTTTAAAAACATGGTAAAAATAAAATTAAAAATCTTTTTGGTCTTTTATCCCACTTTAATCAATCAAATATTATCAAAAATATGCGCCCCTCTTTTCGGTAAAGTAATTTCGGTTCCATGACCTAATTTAACTCATGACGAATTTTTGAAATATTTTGGGTTGATTGATTAAAGATATTTATACCTTAAGAATAAACGTTAAATTTCGCAGTGATGTAATAAATTTTTGTATGATATCAATAATTTCGGTCGCCAAACCTAATTTTATTCAATACCAATTTAATACTTTATAGCGAACAAATTAGCGTTTATTATCAAAAGGTTAAAAATAAAAATAAAAAATAAAAACTGTACAGACTTACCCGTGAAATAGTATTCTTAGTTATATGATCTATCCCATTCATAAGATAGTCGGTTTAATTGGTTTTCCATAGCTACATAGGCGTAACCTCGAGCATTCAGTGTTTTTTCTTCTAAACATATGAACGGTCCATCTCTGCATAAAGTAACAAATTCGGTATTTGAATAGGTTTGATTATTTGAACATTTACCTCCATGTGACCATTTTCCGCATTTGTGACATCTTTCAAGGTGTCGTGCTCTTCTTTTCGCTGCGGATTTTGATTTTCCTTTACCAAATTGTAACTTATTATCTTCGCATCTGGATTCTTTTCTTACTCCGTCCAATCTTTTTCTGATTACTGATACTAGTTCACTCGGAAGTGTGTCATTATTACGTTTAGTGATCAAAGCGTGTAGCATTAGACCATGGTTTAGTTTACAGGCAGTCTTCATTTCGTAAAAACCTAAAAAAATAAAAATTCAGAATGGGGGGAGAAGACTAGTTCTTTAGGGTCTGCTAGGGAAAGACCATTCGGGTTCCATTTTCGAGAACTACACGAAAATAGAAAATCTAACTCTAACAGAAATACATATTATCCTTTAAAGACTTGATTCTCCCCACACTTAGTTAGCTGTGGTATCGAAATTGTGATTAACTTCATTGTCGACTTCCATCGGATTATCTATGTAATGTTTAACTCTGTGACCATTAACTTTAAATTCAATTCCATTTGAATTTATTAATTCTATCGTTCCGTATGGAAAAACTCTTTTGACTATGAATGGTCCAGACCATCTTGATTTCAATTTTCCAGGAAATAGCTTGAATCGTGAATTGAAAAGAAGAACTCTGTCTCCTTCTTTAAATTCTTTTGAACTTCTGATTCTTTTATCATGCCATTTCTTCGTTCTTTCTTTATAGATTAACGAATTTTCGTATGCTTCATGTCTTAATTCTTCTAATTCGTTTAGTTGACTTAATCGTAGACGTCCAGCTTCATGTAAATCAAGATTACATGTCTTCAAAGCCCAATATGCTTTGTGTTCAATTTCTACTGGAAGATGACATGCTTTTCCGTAGACGAGTTTAAAAGGTGTGGTTCCAATTGGAGTTTTGTAGGCTGTTCTAAAAGCCCAGAGTGCATCCTCCAATTTAATGGACCATTCCTTCGGATTTGATCCTACGGCTTTCTCTAGAATACGTTTTAAAGCTCGGTTGGTATTTTCAACTTGTCCACTTGTTTGTGGATGATATGCCGTGGAGATTTTATGAGTTACTCCATATCTTTTAAGAACTTTATCAAGTTGATTATTACAGAAATGAGTTCCCCGATCACTTATTAAAGCTTTTGGTGTTCCAAACCTTGCAAAAAGACGTTTTAAAAAGTTGACTACAACTCGTGCATCGTTAGTTGGGAGAGCTTGTGCTTCCGCCCATTTAGATACATAATCAATGGCTACGAGAATATAGAGATTATTATGAGATTTTGGAAATGGACCCATAAAGTCAATACTCCAAATGTCAAATACTTCACATACTTGAATGACATTTTATGGCATTTCATCACGTTGACTTATTTTTCCGGCCCTTTGACAAGCATCACAGGATTTGCAAAGAAGGTGAGCGTCTTTGTAAATTGTAGGCCAATAGAATCCAGCATCATAAACTTTTCTCGCTGTTAGTTGAGGCCCATAATGCCCTCCTGTTGGTCCTGTGTGACAATGGTTTAAAATTTTACTAGCTTCATCTCCGAATACACATCGGCGTATTATTTCATCGGGACAACTTTTAAACAAATGTGGATCTTCCCAGAAATAGTGTTTTATATCACTGAAGAATTTCTTTCATTTTTGGTACGATAATCCTTTTTCAAGGAATCCACATACTAAGTAGTTTGCATAGTCTGCAAACCATGGAATTTCAGTATAATCTATCTTCAATAGATATTCATCAGGAAAGTTGTCTTGTATGGCCAATTCATTTAGAACTTCTAATTCGGGATTTTCAAGACGAGAAAGATGATCAGCGGCGAGATTTTCTGCTCCTCTTTTATCTCGGATTTCAATATCGAACTCTTGTAAGAGTAAGATCCAATGGATTAATCTTGTTTTGGCATCTTGTTTCGAAAATAGGTATCTAAGAGCAGAATGGTCGGTATAGACCACCGTTTTTGCTAGAACGAGATATGAACGAAATTTGTCAAAAGAAAAGACAATAGCAAGGAGTTCTTTTTCAGTAGTTGTATAGTTCGTTTATGCTCCTTGTAACGTCTTACTAGCATAATATATAGGTTGAAATCGTTTTTCAATCCTTTGTCCTAAAACAGCTCCCATTGCAAAATCACTTGCATCGCACATTAGTTCAAACGATAGATTCCAATTTGGTGTTATCATGATCGGCGCATTAGTGAGTTTCTCTTTAAGAATATTAAAAGATTTGATGCATTCATCTGAAAAGATGAATGGAGCATCCTTTTCTAGGAGTTTATTCATAGGAGTGGCAATTTTAGAAAAATCTTTTATGAAACGTCGGTAAAAACCGGCATGCCCTAGAAAACTCCTAACTCCTCTAACATTGGTGGGATGTGGAAGTTTAGCAATTACATCTACTTTAGTTCTATCCACTTCAATTCCTTCTTTTGAAATTTTATGTCCAAGAACGATGCCTTCTTTAACCATGAAATGGCATTTCTCCCAATTAAGTACTAGATTTGATTGTTTGCATCTAATCAGCATTCGTTCAAGATTAGCTAGACATGATTCAAATGTATCACCGAAGACTGAAAAGTCATCCATGAAAACTTCCATGCATTCTTCTATCATGTCGTGAAAAATCGCCATCATACACCTTTGAAAGGTTGCAGGGGCGTTGCAAAGTCCAAATGGCATGTGTTTGTAAGCAAAAGTACCATAAGGGCACGTGAATGTGGTTTTCTCTTGATCTTCGGGTGCTATTGGAATTTGAAAATATCCAGAAAAACCATCAAGAAAACAATAGTAACTATTTCCGGCTAATCTTTCCAACATTTGATCAATAAAAGGTAAGGGAAAGTGATCTTTTCTGGTGGCGTCATTTAATTTTCTATAATCAATACATACACGCCATCCTGTTACAGTCCTAGTAGGAATAAGCTCATTTTTCTCATTTGTAATGACAGTCATGCCACCCTTCTTAGGCACGCATTGAACTGGGCTTACCCATGGACTATCAGAAATTGGATAAATTAAACCTGCGTCTAGCAGTTTAATAATTTATTTTTTAACTACATCTTGCATATTCGGATTTAGTCTTCGTTGGCGTTGCACATACGTTTTATGACCTTCTTCCATAAGGATTTTATGTGTGCAATACGAAGGACTTATTCCTTTAATATCATGAATCTTCCATGCAATGGCTGGTTTATGAGCTTTCAACACAGAAATGAGTTGTGATTTCTCATTTTCAGTAAGAGAAGATGATATTATTACAGGTAATTCAGATTCACCATGTAAATAAGCGTATTCCAAATGGTTTGGAAGTGGCTATAACTCTAATTTCGGAGGTTCTTCTATCGATGATTTGTATCGATATCTGTCTTCTTCTTTTAGCATTTGAATTTCTTCTGTTGTTGGTTCATATCCATTAGCTATAAGTGTAGCTAACATTTCAGCTTCATCAATTGGTTCATTACCTTCTCCTAAAGAACATTCTCCTGTTCCTTGTAATTCTGGAAATTCTTCTAAAAATTCTGCATGTGAATCTATAGTTTGAATATAATAACATGTATCATCTGCAGATTGCGGTTGTTGCATTGCTCTATCAACTGAAAAGGTAACACTCTCATCCTCTATACTTAGGGTCAGTTTCTTACCAAACACGTCTATCATTGCTTTAGCCGTGTTTAAGAATGGTCTTCCTAATATGAGAGGAACTTGAGAATCTTCTTCCATGTCCAGAACAACAAAATCTACTGGAAATACTAAAGTACTGTAACACCCTGCCAAAATCACCATTGACGCGGATGTTAACTCTGGTCCCAGTGCTCGGCTTAACTTCGAAGTAACAGTAGAGTTCTACCGCGGAAGCAATATATCTAAGTACCTGAGACAAAACATGCTTAAAAGTGTCAACCAAAAATGGTTGAGTGAACAACATAGGTTTAATAATTATAATAAGTTTTTAGACCACAAGATTTAGTTAGAGTTGACTGATATAAAATCAATCAATAGAATGAAGTGTGTTTATTAATATAATGAATATATTAACAGTGACCGATAAAGTTTGTTTATTAATATAACGAATATATTAACAGTGACCGATAAAGTTTGTTTATTAATATAACAAATATATTAACAGTGACTGATAAAGTTTGTTTATTAATATAATGAATATATTAACAGTGACCGATAAAGTTTGTTTATTAATATAACGAATATATTAACAGTGACGATAAAGTTTGTTTATTAATATAACGAATATATTAACAGTGACCGTTATAGTTTGTTTGCTAATATAATGAATATATTAACAGTGACAGTTATAGTTTGTTTGCTAATATAATGAATATATTAACAGTGACAGTTATAGTTTGTTTGCTAATATAATGAATATATTAACAGTGACAGTTATAGTTTGTTTGTTAATATAATGAATATATTAACAGTGACATTTATTGTCAACAGACAAAGCTTGTTTACTAATATAACGAATCATATTAGCAGTGACCGGTATTGTCAATAGACAAAGTTTGTTTACTAATATAACGAATCATATTAGCAGTGACGGTATTATCAACAGACAAAGTTTGTTTACTAATATAACGAATTATATTAGCAGTGACAGGTATAGTTTTCGTGTACTTGTGTCTAAACATAAAATAGTTTTAAAAACTAGCATGTGTCTCACCCCAAAGTTTATAAAATAGTTAAGAAAACAGGAAAAAGAGGGGCTATGAAGTTCACCTTAATAGCAGATAGATTTTCCAGGCAAGTTATATGATCGGAGTGTTGAGCACGAAGATCTCAACCTAGAGATATAATGTTCAATTAATTAATGTCTAATAGACATAAAGTTTGTTTATTAATATAGTAGACTATATTAACAGTGACTGTTTCTGAGAATAGTTATGTTTATACGAATGATAATATATTTAGTGTTATAAAGTGTTACTATATAATTAAGTGTATAAGTTATATTTAATAATAGTATTATTAATTACTTCAATTATTCAACTGTTATGTAAGTTATTATTATATGTTACGTATATAATTATATCTATGTGATACATACACATATATACATTCTTTATTATTATCATACATATATGTATTTATAACTATATGATATATATAGTAGGTATATGTATTACATATATAATAGTGTAAGATGGTACATATACATATACTTATGATTTTATGTTTAGTAAAGAGTAATGATAATAAAGGATGTACATGCATGCATGCATGCATGCATGCATACGTATGTATGTGCATGTATACACTGTATGTATATGTGTCGGGTGACACTCATTGTAGTGACCCGAACTTTTCCATGTTTATATATATTAATTGAGATTGATATTTACATGATTAAATGTTTCCAACATGTTAAGCAATCAAACTTGTTAAGACTTGATTAATTGAAATATGTTTCATATAGACAATTGACCACCCAAGTTGACCGGTGATTCACGAACGTTAAAACTTGTAAAAACTATATGATGACATATATATGGTTATATATATAGTTAACATGATATTATGATAAGTAAACATATCATTAATTATATTAACAATGAACTACATATGTAAAAACAAGACTACTAACTTAATGATTTTGAAACGAGACATATATGTAACGATTATCGTTGTAACGACATTTAATGTATATATATATATATATATATATATATATATATCATATTAAGAGATATTCGTACATCATAATATCATGATAATATAATAATTTAAAATCTCTTTTGATATTATAAACATTGGGTTAACAACATTTAACAAGATCGTTAACCTAAAGGTTTCAAAACAACATTTACATGTAACGACTAACGATGACTTAACGACTCAGTTAAAATGTATATACATGTAGTGTTTTAATATGTATTCATACACTTTTGAAAGACTTCAAGACACTTATCAAAATACTTCTACTTAACAAAAATGCTTACAATTACATTCTCGTTCAGTTTCATCAACAATTCTACTCGTATGCACCCGTATTCGTACTCGTACAATACACAACTTTTAGATGTATGTACTATTGGTATATACACTCCAATGATCAGCTCTTAGCAGCCCATGTGAGTCACCTAACACATGTGGGAACCATCATTTGGCAACTAGCATGAAATATCTCATAAAATTACAAAAATATGAGTAATCATTCATGACTTATTTACATGAAAACAAAATTACATATCCTTTATATCTAATCCATACACCAACGACCAAAAACACCTACAAACACTTTCATTCTTCAATTTTCTTCATCTAATTGATATCTCTCAAGTTCTATCTTCAAGTTCTAAGTGTTCTTCATAAATTCCAAAAGTTCTAGTTTCATAAAATCAAGAATACTTTCAAGTTTGCTAGCTCACTTCCAATCTTGTAAGGTGATCATCCAACCTCAAGAAATCTTTGTTTCTTACAGTAGGTTATCATTCTAATACAAGGTAATAATCATATTCAAACTTTGGTTCAATTTCTATAACTATAACAATCTTATTTCAAGTGATGATCTTACTTGAACTTGTTTTCGTGTCATGATTTTGCTTCAAGAACTTTGAGCCATCCAAGGATCCATTGAAGCTAGATCCATTTTTCTCTTTTCCAGTAGGTTCATCCAAGGAACTTAAGGTAGTAATGATGTTCATAACATCATTCGATTCATACATATAAAGCTATCTTATTCGAAGGTTTAAACTTGTAATCACTAGAACATAGTTTAGTTAATTCTAAACTTGTTCGCAAACAAAAGTTAATCCTTCTAACTTGACTTTTAAAATCAACTAAACACATGTTCTATATCTATATGATATGCTAACTTAATGATTTAAAACCTGGAAACACGAAAAACACCGTAAAACCGGATTTACGCCGTCGTAGTAACACCGCGGGCTGTTTTGGGTTAGTTAATTAAAAACTATGATAAACTTTGATTTAAAAGTTGTTATTCTGAGAAAATTATTTTTATTATGAACATGAAACTATATCCAAAAATTATGGTTAAACTCAAAGTGGAAGTATGTTTTCTAAAATGGTCATCTAGACGTCGTTCTTTCGACTGAAATGACTACCTTTACAAAAACGACTTGTAACTTATTTTTCCGACTAGAAACCTATACTTTTTTTGTTTAGATTCATAAAATAGAGTTCAATATGAAACCATAGCAATTTGATTCACTCAAAACGGATTTAAAATGAAGAAGTTATGGGTAAAACAAGATTGGATAATTTTTCTCATTTTAGCTACGTGAAAATTGGTAACAAATCTATTCCAACCATAACTTAATCAACTTGTATTATATATTATGTAATCTTGAGATACCATAGACACGTATACAATGTTTCGACCTATCATGTCGACACATCTATATATATTTCGGAACAACCATAGACACTCTATATGTGAATGTTGGAGTTAGCTATACAGGGTTGAGGTTGATTCCAAAATATATATAGTTTGAGTTATGATCAATACTGAGATACGTATACACTGGGTCGTGGATTGATTCAAGATAATATTTATCGATTTATTTCTGTACATCTAACTGTGGACAACTAGTTGTAGGTTACTAACGAGGACAGGTGACTTAATAAACTTAAAACATCAAAATATATTAAAAGTGTTGTAAATATATTTTGAACATACTTTGATATATATGTATATATTGTTATAGGTTCGTGAATCAACCAGTGGCCAAGTCTTACTTCCCGACGAAGTAAAAATCTGTGAAAGTGAGTTATAGTCCCACTTTTAAAATCTAATATTTTTTGGGATGAGAATACATGCAGGTTTTATAAATGATTTACAAAATAGACACAAGTACGTGAAACTACATTCTATGGTTGAATTATCGAAATCGAATATGCCCCTTTTTATTAAGTCTGGTAATCTAAGAATTAGGGAACAGACACCCTAATTGACGCGAATCCTAAAGATAGATCTATTGGGCCTAACAAACCCCATCCAAAGTACCGGATGCTTTAGTACTTCGAAATTTATATCATATCCGAAGGGTGTCCCGGAATGATGGGGATATTCTTATATATGCATCTTGTTATTGTCGGTTACCAGGTGTTCACCATATGAATGATTTTTATCTCTATGTATGGGATGTGTATTGAAATATGAAATCTTGTGGTCTATTGTTACGATTTGATATATATAGGTTAAACCTATAACTCACCAACATTTTTGTTGACGTTTTAAGCATGTTTATTCTCAGGTGATTATTAAGAGCTTCCGCTGTCGCATACTTAAATAAGGACAAGATTTGGAGTCCATGCTTGTATGATATTGTGTAAAAACTGCATTCAAGAAACTTATTTTGTTGTAACATATTTGTATTGTAAACCATTATGTAATGGTCGTGTGTAAACAGGATATTTTAGATTATCATTATTTGATAATCTACGTAAAGCTTTTTAAACCTTTATTGATGAAATAAAGGTTATGGTTTGTTTAAAAATGAATGCAGTCTTTGAAAAACGTCTCATATAGAGGTCAAAACCTCGCAACGAAATCAATTAATATGGAACGTTTTTAATCAATAAGAACGGGACATTTCAGTTGGTATCCGAGCGTTGGTCTTAGAGAACTAGAATTTTGCATTAGTGTGTCTTATCGAGTTTGTTAGGATGCATTAGTGAGTCTGGACTTCGACCGTGTTTACTTGAAAAATGATTGCTTAACAAATTTTGTTGGAAACTATATATTTTTAACATGTGAATATTATGTGATATATTAATCTCTTAACGCGTTTGATATTATGTGATAGATGTCTACCTCTAGAACAAGTCCCATTGATTCACCTAATAATAATGAAGAGTCAAATGTAAATTGGAATGATTCGTGGACTGATTCACAAGTTCCCGAAGAGGAACCGGAAGAAGAGTCGGAACCGGAAGAAGAATCGGAACCGGAAGAAGAATCGGAACCGGATGAAGAGATAGAACCGGTGGGGGAAATAATAAAACGGTTAAGTAAAAGAAAATCCTCAACCAACCGACCAAAGTTAATTATGGTCAATGGTGTTTCCGCCAAGGAAGCAAAATATTGGGAGGATTACCAATTCTCCGATGAATCGGATTCCGACGAGAATTCCGATGATGTTATAGAAATTACCCCAACTGAATTTAAAAAGGCAAAAGAAAATAATAAGGGAAAGGGCATAAAAATAGAGAAATCTAATTCCAACCCCGATGAACTTTATATGTATCGTCAACCCCCGAAGTCCTTAAGTTGTAACAATGACCCGGGAACCTCTAAACCACCAGGTTTTTCTAAACCAATGTGGACAACGACGGCTCGTATTAGGGGAACATCATATATCCCTAGAAACTTGGCAAAATGAACCAAAACCGAAGAAGAAGAAACGAGCGAGTCGAAATAAGATAGTTGTATTCGTGTGGTGTAATATATGTAATATAGTGTTCTTATGCTTTATGATATATGTAAAAATTGCTTGTATTAATAAGTATTTTTTTTATGAATCTAACTCTTGTCTATTTTACAGTTTAAAAACACAAAATGGATAGACAACCCAATATTTTAAGAGACCTACCCGGAGACATGATTGATGAAATCTTGTCTAGAGTCGGCCAGAATTCCTCGGCACAACTATTTAAGGCGAGATCAGTTTGTAAGACATTCGAAGAACGTTCCAAGAATGTCTTGGTTTATAAGAGACTTTCGTTTGAAAGATGGGGGATATCACATTGGGAAACCCATAAGTTACGATGTGTTTACTTTGACGCATATATTGCGGGGAACCCAAATGCTATTTTACGCAACGGGTTAAGAAATTATTTTGACTCAATATATCTGAATATTGGACTTCGTGATTTAGAAAAAGCGGCTAACATGCAACATAAAGAAGCATGTTATGCTTACGGATTAGTAATGTTCGCTTCTCACCAAAGTGAGAACAAGAACATCGGGCTACAACTATTAAACAAAACGTTTCCGCAAGTGACGGAGTCGGTAATTGGGGTAAGAAATGAGGTTTTTAGATTATTACGGGACTGTTGGACATTACGTAACCCTCGTCCCTTTGACGACGCTACAACACGCTATCTTATCAACGGCCATAACGGTTATGTTGCACAAGACCAAGGATGGGAAGTAGTCCTAGTAAAACCAGAATGCATGACTTGTTTCTGGACGTATGAATTACGTATCTTTATTGCCTTTGCTGAACGACTTGTGTACTAGCTAGAATTATCTTCACAACTATCTTGTATCAAAGTTATTGTGTGCTATATTTCATGCTTTATGTAAAATAAGCGGTATTGTAAGTTTGTAAAATATTGTATAAAAGTTTGAACGCGAAATATTATTATAATCAGTTTTTCATATAGAATTGTAGTAGTTGAATTGTATATTAGCTACTAAGTATGAACTTAACAGGCAGGTACTACCCGAATTTAAACTTATAAAACGCTAATATGAAGAAAAAGCTTTTATAAATGAGTTCATATTATGCTACGAAATACTATTAACTACTCTTAATATTCTGTATGATTAACTTGTTCCATTTAACTATTTTGAAGGAAATGGCACCGACTACTCGACACACCGTGAATATGAATGAAGAGGAATTCCGTACTTTTCTAGCTTCAAACATAGCCGCAGTACAGGCTGCGCTACATACCAACAATAACCTTAGATCTAGCAGTACAGGAAATCGTGTAGGATGCACCTACAAAGAATTCACTGCCTGCAAACCTTTGGAATTTGATGGAACCGAAGGACCGATCGGATTGAAACGGTGGACCGAGAAGGTCGAATCGGTGTTTGCCATAAGTAAGTGTACTGAAGAGGACAAAGTAAAGTACGCTACGCATACCTTCACAGGTTCTGCGTTAACATCGTGGAATACCTATCTAGAGCAAGTGGGACAAGACGATGCGTACGCACTACCGTGGTCAGCATTCAAGCACTTGATGAACGAGAAGTACCGTCCCAGAACCGAGGTCAATAAGCTCAAGACAGAACTTAGAGGGTTACGAACCCAAGGATTTGATATTACCACGTACGAAAGACGATTCACAGAATTGTGCCTATTGTGTCCGGGAGCATTCGAAGATGAGGAAGAGAAGATCGACGCGTTTGTGAAAGGAATACTGGAAAGAATCCAAGAAGATATAAGTTCACACGAGCCCGCCTCCATACAACAGGCATGTAGAATGGCTCACAAACTCGTGAACCAAATTGAAGAAAGAATTAAAGAACAGACTGCTGAAGAGGCCAATGTGAAGCAAGTCAAAAGAAAGTGGGAGGAAAACGGTGATAAGAATCACCAATACAACAACAACAGCAATTACAACAATAATCGCAACAATTATCCCAACAATCGCAACATCAATCGCAACTACAACAAACGGCCCAACAACAACAACAACAACAACAACAACAACAACAACAACAACTACAACAATCATCCCAACAACAATAATAACCGCAACAACAACAACAACAATCAGAAGCAGCTATGCCAAAGGTGTGAAAAGAATCACTCGGGGTTCTGCACCAAATTTTGCAACAAGTGTAAAAGAAATGGTCATAGCGCGGCGAAGTGTGAGGTCTACGGACCAGGGGTTAATAGAACGAAAGGAACAAATGGTGTCGGAACGAGTAATGGCGGAGCAAGTAGTGTCAGAGCAAGTTATGCCAATGTAGTTTGTTATAAATGTGGAAAACCGGGCCACATTATTAGAAATTGCCCGAACCAGGAGAACACGAATGGACAAGGCCGTGGAAGAGTTTTCAATATTAATGCGGCAGAGGCACAGGAAGACCCGGAGCTTGTTACGGGTACGTTTCTTATTGACAATAAATCTGCTTACGTTTTATTTGATTCGGGTGCGGATAGAAGCTATATGAGTAGAGATTTTTGTGCTAAATTAAGTTGTCCATTGACGCCTTTGGATAGTAAATTTTTACTCGAATTAGCAAATGGTAAATTAATTTCAGCAGATAATATATGTCGGAATCGAGAAATTAAACTGGTTAGCGAAACATTTAAGATTGATTTGATACCAGTAGAGTTAGGGAGTTTTGATGTGATAATCGGTATGGACTGGTTGAAAGAAGTGAAAGCGGAGATCGTTTGTTACAAAAATGCAATTCGCATTATACGAGAAAAAGGAAAACCCTTAATGGTGTACGGAGAAAAGGGCAACACGAAGCTACATCTTATTAGTAATTTGAAGGCACAAAAACTAATAAGAAAAGGTTGCTATGCTGTTCTAGCACACGTCGAGAAAGTACAAACTGAAGAAAAGAGCATCAATGATGTTCCCATTGCAAAAGAATTTCCCGATGTATTTCCGAAAGAATTACCGGGATTACCCCCACATCGATCCGTTGAATTTCAAATAGATCTTGTACCAGGAGCTGCACCAATAGCTCGTGCTCCTTACAGACTCGCACCCAGCGAGATGAAAGAACTGCAAAGCCAATTACAAGAACTTTTAGAGCGTGGTTTCATTCGACCAAGCACATCACCGTGGGGAGCTCCTGTTTTGTTTGTCAAGAAGAAAGATGGTACATTCAGGTTGTGTATCGACTACCGAGAGTTGAACAAACTTACCATCAAGAACCGCTACCCACTACCGAGAATCGACGACTTATTTGATCAACTACAAGGCTCGTCTGTTTATTCAAAGATTGACTTACGTTCCGGGTATCATCAAATGCGGGTGAAAGAAGATGATATTCCAAAGACTGCTTTCAGAACACGTTACGGTCATTACGAGTTTATGGTCATGCCGTTTGGTTTAACTAATGCACCAGCTGTGTTCATGGACCTTATGAACCGAGTGTGTGGACCATACCTTGACAAGTTTGTCATTGTTTTCATTGATGACATACTTATTTACTCAAAGAATGACCAAGAACACGGTGAACATTTGAGAAAGGTGTTAGAAGTATTGAGGAAGGAAGAATTGTACGCTAAGTTTTCAAAGTGTGCATTTTGGTTGGAAGAAGTTCAATTCCTCGGTCACATAGTGAACAAAGAAGGTATTAAGGTGGATCCGACAAAGATAGAAACTGTTGAAAAGTGGGAAACCCCGAAAACTCCGAAACACATACGCCAGTTTTTAGGACTAGCTGGTTACTACAGAAGGTTCATCCAAGACTTTTCCAGAATAGCAAAACCCTTGACTGCATTAACGCATAAAGGGAAGAAATTTGAATGGAATGATGAACAAGAGAAAGCGTTTCAGTTATTGAAGAAAAAGCTAACTACGGCACCTATATTGTCATTGCCTGAAGGGAATGATGATTTTGTGATTTATTGTGATGCATCAAAGCAAGGTCTCGGTTGTGTATTAATGCAACGAACGAAGGTGATTGCTTATGCGTCTAGACAATTGAAGATTCACGAACAAAATTATACGACGCATGATTTGGAATTAGGCGCGGTTGTTTTTGCATTAAAGACTTGGAGGCACTACTTATATGGGGTCAAAAGTATTATATATACCGACCACAAAAGTCTTCAATACATATTTAATCAGAAACAACTGAATATGAGGCAGCGTAGGTGGATTGAATTATTGAATGATTACGACTTTGAGATTCGTTACCACCCGGGGAAGGCAAATGTGGTAGCCGATGCCTTGAGCAGGAAGGACAGAGAACCCATTCGAGTAAAATCTATGAATATAATGATTCATAATAACATTACTACTCAAATAAAGGAGGCGCAACAAGGAGTTTTAAAAGAGGGAAATTTAAAGGATGAAATACCCAAAGGATCGGAGAAGCATCTTAATATTCGGGAAGACGGAACCCGGTATAGGGCTGAAAGGATTTGGGTACCAAAATTTGGAGATATGAGAGAAATGGTACTTAGAGAAGCTCATAAAACCAGATACTCAATACATCCTGGAACGGGGAAGATGTACAAGGATCTCAAGAAACATTTTTGGTGGCCGGGTATGAAAGCCGATATTGCTAAATACGTAGGAGAATGTTTGACGTGTTCTAAGGTCAAAGCTGAGCATCAGAAACCATCAGGTCTACTTCAACAACCCGAAATCCCAGAATGGAAATGGGAAAACATTACCATGGATTTCATCACTAAATTGCCAAGGACTGCAAGTGGTTTTGATACTATTTGGGTAATAGTTGATCGTCTCACCAAATCAGCACACTTCCTGTCAATAAGAGAAGATGACAAGATGGAGAAGTTAGCACGACTGTATTTGAAGGAAGTCGTCTCCAGACATGGAATACCAATCTCTATTATCTCTGATAGGGATGGCAGATTTATTTCAAGATTCTGGCAGACATTACAGCAAGCATTAGGAACTCGTCTAGACATGAGTACTGCCTATCATCCACAAACTGATGGGCAGAGTGAAAGGACGATACAAACGCTTGAAGACATGCTACGAGCATGTGTTATTGATTTCGGAAACAGTTGGGATCGACATCTACCGTTAGCAGAATTTTCCTACAACAACAGCTACCATTCAAGCATTGAGATGGCGCCGTTTGAAGCACTTTATGGTAGAAAGTGCAGGTCTCCGATTTGTTGGAGTGAAGTGGGGGATAGACAGATTACGGGTTCGGAGATTATACAAGAAACTACCGAGAAGATCATCCAAATTCAACAACGGTTGAAAACCGCCCAAAGTCGACAAAAGAGCTACGCTGACATTAAAAGAAAAGATATAGAATTTGAAATTGGAGAGATGGTCATGCTTAAAGTTGCACCTTGGAAAGGCGTTGTTCGATTTGGTAAACGAGGGAAATTAAATCCAAGGTATATTGGACCATTCAAGATTATTGATCGTGTCGGACCAGTAGCTTACCGACTGGAGCTACCTCAACAACTCGCGGCTGTACATAACACTTTCCACGTCTCGAATTTGAAGAAATGTTTTGCTAAAGAAGATCTCACTATTCCGTTAGATGAAATCCAAATCAACGAAAAACTTCAATTCATCGAAGAACCCGTCGAAATAATGGATCGTGAGGTTAAAAGACTTAAGCAAAACAAGATACCAATTGTTAAGGTTCGATGGAATGCTCGTAGAGGACCCGAGTTCACCTGGGAGCATGAAGATCAGATGAAGAAGAAATACCCGCATCTATTTCCAGAAGATTCGTCAACACCTTCAACAGCTTAAAATTTCGGGACGAAATTTATTTAACGGGTAGGTACTGTAGTGACCCGAACTTTTCCATGTTTATATATATTAATTGAGATTGATATTTACATGATTAAATGTTTCCAACATGTTAAGCAATCAAACTTGTTAAGACTTGATTAATTGAAATATGTTTCATATAGACAATTGACCACCCAAGTTGACCGGTGATTCACGAACGTTAAAACTTGTAAAAACTATATGATGACATATATATGGTTATATATATAGTTAACATGATATTATGATAAGTAAACATATCATTAATTATATTAACAATGAACTACATATGTAAAAACAAGACTACTAACTTAATGATTTTGAAACGAGACATATATGTAACGATTATCGTTGTAACGACATTTAATGTATATATATATATATATATATATATATATATATATATATATATATATATATATATATATATATATATATATATATATATATCATATTAAGAGATATTCGTACATCATAATATCATGATAATATAATAATTTAAAATCTCTTTTGATATTATAAACATTGGGTTAACAACATTTAACAAGATCGTTAACCTAAAGGTTTCAAAACAACATTTACATGTAACGACTAACGATGACTTAACGACTCAGTTAAAATGTATATACATGTAGTGTTTTAATATGTATTCATACACTTTTGAAAGACTTCAAGACACTTATCAAAATACTTCTACTTAACAAAAATGCTTACAATTACATTCTCGTTCAGTTTCATCAACAATTCTACTCGTATGCACCCGTATTCGTACTCGTACAATACACAACTTTTAGATGTATGTACTATTGGTATATACACTCCAATGATCAGCTCTTAGCAGCCCATGTGAGTCACCTAACACATGTGGGAACCATCATTTGGCAACTAGCATGAAATATCTCATAAAATTACAAAAATATGAGTAATCATTCATGACTTATTTACATGAAAACAAAATTACATATCCTTTATATCTAATCCATACACCAACGACCAAAAACACCTACAAACACTTTCATTCTTCAATTTTCTTCATCTAATTGATATCTCTCAAGTTCTATCTTCAAGTTCTAAGTGTTCTTCATAAATTCCAAAAGTTCTAGTTTCATAAAATCAAGAATACTTTCAAGTTTGCTAGCTCACTTCCAATCTTGTAAGGTGATCATCCAACCTCAAGAAATCTTTGTTTCTTACAGTAGGTTATCATTCTAATACAAGGTAATAATCATATTCAAACTTTGGTTCAATTTCTATAACTATAACAATCTTATTTCAAGTGATGATCTTACTTGAACTTGTTTTCGTGTCATGATTTTGCTTCAAGAACTTTGAGCCATCCAAGGATCCATTGAAGCTAGATCCATTTTTCTCTTTTCCAGTAGGTTCATCCAAGGAACTTAAGGTAGTAATGATGTTCATAACATCATTCGATTCATACATATAAAGCTATCTTATTCGAAGGTTTAAACTTGTAATCACTAGAACATAGTTTAGTTAATTCTAAACTTGTTCGCAAACAAAAGTTAATCCTTCTAACTTGACTTTTAAAATCAACTAAACACATGTTCTATATCTATATGATATGCTAACTTAATGATTTAAAACCTGGAAACACGAAAAACACCGTAAAACCGGATTTACGCCGTCGTAGTAACACCGCGGGCTGTTTTGGGTTAGTTAATTAAAAACTATGATAAACTTTGATTTAAAAGTTGTTATTCTGAGAAAATTATTTTTATTATGAACATGAAACTATATCCAAAAATTATGGTTAAACTCAAAGTGGAAGTATGTTTTCTAAAATGGTCATCTAGACGTCGTTCTTTCGACTGAAATGACTACCTTTACAAAAACGACTTGTAACTTATTTTTCCGACTAGAAACCTATACTTTTTTTGTTTAGATTCATAAAATAGAGTTCAATATGAAACCATAGCAATTTGATTCACTCAAAACGGATTTAAAATGAAGAAGTTATGGGTAAAACAAGATTGGATAATTTTTCTCATTTTAGCTACGTGAAAATTGGTAACAAATCTATTCCAACCATAACTTAATCAACTTGTATTATATATTATGTAATCTTGAGATACCATAGACACGTATACAATGTTTCGACCTATCATGTCGACACATCTATATATATTTCGGAACAACCATAGACACTCTATATGTGAATGTTGGAGTTAGCTATACAGGGTTGAGGTTGATTCCAAAATATATATAGTTTGAGTTATGATCAATACTGAGATACGTATACACTGGGTCGTGGATTGATTCAAGATAATATTTATCGATTTATTTCTGTACATCTAACTGTGGACAACTAGTTGTAGGTTACTAACGAGGACAGCTGACTTAATAAACTTAAAACATCAAAATATATTAAAAGTGTTGTAAATATATTTTGAACATACTTTGATATATATGTATATATTGTTATAGGTTCGTGAATCAACCAGTGGCCAAGTCTTACTTCCCGACGAAGTAAAAATCTGTGAAAGTGAGTTATAGTCCCACTTTTAAAATCTAATATTTTTTGGGATGAGAATACATGCAGGTTTTATAAATGATTTACAAAATAGACACAAGTACGTGAAACTACATTCTATGGTTGAATTATCGAAATCGAATATGCCCCTTTTTATTAAGTCTGGTAATCTAAGAATTAGGGAACAGACACCCTAATTGACGCGAATCCTAAAGATAGATCTATTGGGCCTAACAAACCCCATCCAAAGTACCGGATGCTTTAGTACTTCGAAATTTATATCATATCCGAAGGGTGTCCCGGAATGATGGGGATATTCTTATATATGCATCTTGTTATTGTCGGTTACCAGGTGTTCACCATATGAATGATTTTTATCTCTATGTATGGGATGTGTATTGAAATATGAAATCTTGTGGTCTATTGTTACGATTTGATATATATAGGTTAAACCTATAACTCACCAACATTTTTGTTGACGTTTTAAGCATGTTTATTCTCAGGTGATTATTAAGAGCTTCCGCTGTCGCATACTTAAATAAGGACAAGATTTGGAGTCCATGCTTGTATGATATTGTGTAAAAACTGCATTCAAGAAACTTATTTTGTTGTAACATATTTGTATTGTAAACCATTATGTAATGGTCGTGTGTAAACAGGATATTTTAGATTATCATTATTTGATAATCTACGTAAAGCTTTTTAAACCTTTATTGATGAAATAAAGGTTATGGTTTGTTTAAAAATGAATGCAGTCTTTGAAAAACGTCTCATATAGAGGTCAAAACCTCGCAACAAAATCAATTAATATGGAACGTTTTTAATCAATAAGAACGGGACATTTCACTCATGTTATCCCTTTGAATTACCTCTGCATTGATAATAAAATGCACTTCATAGAAGAACCTGTTGGATTTATGAATCGTGAGATCAAACACTTGAAACAGGACAACAGTTCTTATTGTAAAAATCCCTTGGAATTCACGTAGAGGCCCCGAGTATACCAGGGAATGTGAAGACCAAATGAAACGGAAGTATCCTCATCTATCTCTTCTCAACTGCTGAAGCAACCGAGAAGTCCACCTAAAACTTCGGGACGAAGTTTTCATTAACGGGGAGGTACTATAACAACCCTCACTTTTCCATTCTGAATGTACCAAATTGCCCTTAGGGTTTCATTGTCTGATCCTGTGTATAATCATTAGGGTTGTTATCCAGATATATTAAATGCTTATAATTGAAGACCTTAAACCCAAACCCTAATAACTATTATTAATATTAATGTTATTTTTATGAATAAATAAAATGTAATTTAGTTAAAATGAAAAAAAATATATATATAAAATATGTAATAAAAACAAATGCCAAGTAAAAAAAAAAACATATAAATAATATGTATAATTACTAATTGGGTCGGTTTATAAAAAAAAAAAAAAGGGGGAAATAAACTTGATCACAAAGGAACCTCCTATCCTAGCCAAACTCTAACTCTTTATCCATGATCTCCAAGCAATTTGAGTGTGATTAGGGAACTAAACACATCTATATAAGGCTTGTTGTTTCCATAAGATGCACCACAAATAAACCCATAAAAAAAAAAAAATCCTTGATTTAGTCGACATATTCTGCTCAGTTTTTCCCTCTTATTTTAGTCGACATCTATAGCATGTTCTCTTCTTCTGTATGTCGACTTTTAACCCCTCCACGAGCCTGCAATCGATCACCTGTTCAGCTCCCCAAAACCGCCACCCAAACAACCATATTCGGCTGTCTTCTGCAGCCCATTGTTGCTGCTATTAGTCTCCTGTTGTAATGACCTGGATTTTTCCAATCGTTTTATACTTATGAGATTAATATTTACATAAATTAAACCTTACCAACATGATAAGCAATCCAAATTGTTGAGACTTGTGTTTTTGAAAAGAGTTTTACACAACGTTTGACCGTCCAATTTGACCGATGATATCACGAACTATATAACATACGATAATTATACATTTGTGTATATATATGTATTTATATATATTTAACATGATCTAAGGATGGTTTAACATCTCATTGTGTACTAATGACAATGAGTTATAAGTATATTTTGAAACTACTAACTTAAGTTTTTAAAACGATAACTATACGTAACATTCTTTGATATATATACTTATAACCTATAATGCTTATACATGTATCGTATATATAATGTATTTAATCACTTTTTAAGGACTTAAATACATAAAACAATATAAGTATATTCATAAAAGATAGCTATATTTGAATTCTCATTCCGTTTCCTCAAGATTTCTATACGTATATCTAGGGTATATGTACCCGTATCATACCCAGCTTCTATATGTATTTACTATTGGTACATACACATCAAATCAACATCTTAATCAACATTATTACTGCCCTAGATATGAGGTAACTAGGATTTGTCAAGTAGCATGAATTATTAGTAAGAAAACAAAATTAGGAATCCTTTTCTTTCTTTATAAACTAAAAACGTTTTTATGAATGAACACCATTTCTTCACTCCATTTTCTCATACCTACACCCTCATTTCTCTCTCAAAATACTCCTAACTTCATACTTGATCATCTCCAAGCATTTTCCCCATCATTTAGCTTCAATTACAAGCCTTAAACACCATAAGAAAACTCTTTCAAGAACATATCAAAAGAACCACCCATTTGAAGAAGTATACTTCCAACCTTTTGATCTAATTCCACCACTCTTTGATTCCAAGATTTTTTCTTATCTCTTACAGTAACTTTGTCCAAGTAACTTGAGGTAGTAACCTTGTTCATAATCTTGTTCGATTCATAATTATATAGCTATCTTATTTTATGTTGTAAAATTTTAACAACAAGAACATAGTTTGAATGATTTCAAACTTGTTTGCAAACTAAATAGATCCTTCTAACTTAACTTTTAAAACACTTCAAGACCTGTAATATATCATAATGATATGCTAACTTAACAAGATATAACTTGGTTTTACAAAGAACACCTTAAAAACTGAATCTACGTCGTCGGAATGCAACCGGGGGCTGTTTTGAGTTGGATAATTAAAAACCATCTTGAACTTTGATTTGAAAGTTCATGTTCTAGAAAAATGATATTTCTTATGAATATGTTAACACATAAAAATTTCATGGTTTAACTCAAAGTGTAAGTATTTTTAGAAAAATGATCATTAAATGTTGTTTTTATGATGGAAAATGATCACTTTCATAAGTTTTACCAAAGTTTGACCTATAACCTGTGATTTCGAATACAAACTAAGGTATTTTCAGTTCATATTCTTAAATTTTGACTCGATCCAAGAAAGTGGCAAGTTGAACCAACAAAAACGGAGTTGTAATGAAGAAACTACGACTAAAACAAGATTGGGTATCCGAAGCTAGTTTAGCTACGAAAATATTTGAAGATAAAGTAAATTAATCCTATCTTTTCTAATTAATATGATATTTTATATATAATTACTTATGATTTGATTTTATATATTTCAGGACCACCCATAAACAACACGAGAAGATTAATCATAAGACCTCATGATTGTACGCAACACGTCATTTGACAACACGGTACTTTATGTACGCAACACGTCATTTGACAACATGGTACCATGGTTCGAGATTAATTCTGATCAATACGAATACGATGGGGTCTTTATTTATTTTATTGAGCAACTAATTATGGACCACTAACATCGGACTGCTAGCTACGAACTAAGAAAATATTAAAAGTATTATAAGTATATATATATATATATATATATATATATATATATATATATATATATATATATATATATATATATATATATATATATATATATATATATATATATATATATATATATGTAACGATTACTTGAAAAGAAAATATGTTGATATATTATATATATATGGTTAGGTTTGTGATATCTATCGGAGACCAAGTCGAGTTAAATACCTTCAAGGCAAAAGTGAGTATATAGTCCCACTTTTAAACTCTAAATATTTCGGGATGAGAATACATGCATTTTATGATTTACGTTATGGACACAAGTGATTAAAAATATATATTCTACGTTGAGTTGTACCACTGGCATACTTCTCTGTAACTTGGTAACTACTATTTACATGAGGTATTGTAAACGCGAATCCTGTTGATAGATCTATCGGGCCTGACAACCCCAACCGGACTGGACGACCAGTATTCAACGGTTGCACAGTACTTCGTTTCGGTGACTACACTTGGTACGGTGTAGTAAGATTTCATAATAAAGGGAATATGCGATGTTGATTAAATGTTAAGTATGGTTATCAAGTGCTCAACAACTTAGAATATTTTTATTAAAACGTTTATATATATGAAATCTTGTGGTCTATATTTATAACGCTGCTAGCATTAAACCTATATCTCACCAACTTTATGTTGACGTTTAAAGCATGTTTATTCTCAGGTTCCTAGAAGTCTTCCGCTGTTTGAATACATGTTAGAGAAACCATGTGCATGGAGTCATACATATTTTATTCGAGGAAGCATTGCATTCACAAAATCATCACCGTGTATTTATTTTGACTGCATTGTCAACGGAAGTATTCTTGTAAACTGTTATTTACGGTGATTGTCTATATGTAGAAATCATCAGATGTCGAAAACATTGAATTTTAAATATTCATTTATGGTATATCTTTTCAAAAGAATGCAATGTTTATAAAACGTATCATATAGAGGTCAAATGCCTCGCGATGTAATCATATGTTATTGTATTCGTCCCTATGGATTGGGTTGGGTCGTTTCATGTGGTATCAGAGCAGTGGTCTTAGCGAACCAGGTCTGCATTAGTGTGTCTAACTGATAAGTTGTTAGGTTGCATTAGTGAGTCTGGACTTCGACCATGTCTGCATGTCAAAATTTTGCTTATCATTTTGTGTTGAAAATCATCTACTTATCATCCGTAGGAAATTACCTGCTTATCATCTTAAGTCTAAACGCGTCTTACTGCATTCATTGAATGAATGGTATATAGACAAAATTCATATCTTAGCGTATTTGCTAATTCATATCTACGCGTATCTGTTACTGTAAACTTTGTCTGACATATTTCGTAAATCCCTCCGTAATCTACGAGATCTTTTGTTCTATATATGTGGATATTCTATATAATTAGAATACCACCCGATAGCTGAAAAATCATTTCATATCGAAAAATCCTTTATTCAAACATACGAAATGGAACTCGTCACTAGTTGAAGTCCCTCGGATTCCGATATGGAATACCACTCAAGCTCCGAAAGCAGTGTGACCGGAATGGATCAACCAATCAGTCATCATCTATTTTGGATGGATTGGGGATGGGTTCGTAGCCTCCTCAATCATTGGAGACAAGAAGAAGGTGATCCCTTCCATCCACCAAATTGCCCTTTTGACGATGAACCTGAAGCACTTACCGGCGAACCTGTTCGAGAAACCATTTTCTCTCTCATTTCCAGAGTATCTCGCCACGATTATATACTACATCAAATTCTAGATTTTATTTATCCACTCGTCCGAACCGACAATCACCCCGGTGTAATAGAAGAAGTCAACGAGCTTCGCACTCAGGTAGTGGCTTTGGAGAATACGGTACGAAGGTTACAAACACCATCAGCAGCATCAGCAGCATAACCAGTACCGTCAATAACATCAACATCGCAAGCCTCAATACCCTAAGCACCAGCAGCATCACCAGCATCAACGTTATCACCATCATCAACATCAACAGGATCATTACCACCACCAACAATCACATCCGCATCACACGCCTCAATATCACCATCCGTACCTCGGATATCAACGTCACACGCACCATAGATACCAAGAAGTACCAACAACAACAAACGATGAAGTATTGATTCATAACTTCATCGGAGAAACATTCTATGGTGATTATGTAATCTCTAAAGACATAGAGATTACCTATTTCTGCCTTAACCATAAATCAGATGAGTGGACAGAAATGATAAAAGGAAGAGTAGAAACCCCGACAAGAATGATGCGTAAGGTACAAGCTAGACTTGTTTTACCAACAGCATCAGCAGTACCCTTAGCCTCACCAACACAGTCAGTGATGTCAATATCGTTAGAATCTTCAGCAACTTTAACATCACAAGCTCCACCAGTTCAAGAATCACCGTGGACATCATCAATAACGCGTATATTGCATCAACGAGTTATGAAGTATTAACTAATTCTTCTGAAGAATTTATATAAATATTTTATATATATGAATTCGTAAACCAAAATAAATCTTTTCGTACTAAGCTATTAAGTATGAATTGAAAAAGGGTAGATACTACTCGTTTAAATTCATACTACAAATATGCAATGATGTACGTCCTTCATCAGCAACTTAATCATCGTTAACTACAATCCCTGTTTCAATTCAATGAATTTCATTTTATAATAAAACAAGTGCATTATTCAATAATATGTTTGATTTTACACTTTCATCTTCAATGTACTCGAAGCTTACTGGGAAACAACATTCATATCTTGCGAAGTTAGCAAGAGTTCAATGAGTATCAGCATGATTCACTAAGGAAATATATATAAGAATAAATAATGAAGTATTGATCCATAACTTCATTAATATTCTGTGAAGAATATGTAGTTCCTAATCGTTTTAGAGATTACTTATTCTAGCTCAAACCGAAAATCAAATGAGTCTAATATTATATTGACTTATTAAATTCATGATTACATCTGAAGAAGATATATATGTACATATATTTTCATAAAGATTGTAATAAAATTATCTGGTACAAAACATTACTTGGGAAATTTTTTTAACGGGTAGGTAATACCCGAGAGATATATAAATTCACGATTAATATGATTATATTCTTCGACTCTGATTCAACAATCATCAACTATACTCACTACCTTCACAATAATATACATTCTTTCATAGAAATCAAAACAACTATTTTCATCCAAATTTGATTACGACAAAACGAAATCCAAGTTAAGACTTAATAGAAGACATCACTCTTGGGACTCTTACATCTTTCAAAACTATACTTTGACTTCAAAACTATGCTAGAACATCATTCGATTCTTGGAACCCAGAAAATTATTTGTATCATTCAAAGTCCTAAAACATCATATGTATATTAACAATTACAATCTATGATCAAACCCTTCGAAATTCCTGAAGACACTTCAAATAATGGACAATCGAGATGATGATCCAACCACACATTACCCGCAGTCTTGCATCTGAAAAGCTCTCGAAACCAAGCACATAATTTAACACGTATCCGCGTTAAATCTTTTAGCATTTATTAGCAAAAATAACTTTGCGATTCCTTTTCAAAATAGCAAATTTTGTCACAGTTTCAGCAAGTCAACCTCGACTTTCTATTCGAAGTAGCCTTATTATAACCTGTAATACATACGATTACCCTTTTGTTACCAGGGAACCTTTTATATTCCACGACATTATCAGTAGATGTACCAGCAAGTCGTTACCCCTTTGGCGGAATCAACAATGGGTATTTTGAAATCTCGCAGCGTTTCTATTTCAGCAGTTATATATATATATATATATATATATATATATATATATATATATATATATATATATATATATATATATATATATATATATATATATATATATATATATATATATATATATATATATATATATATACAACGTCTATCCCCAAGAATTACATATTTCAAATGTGAAGTTTCTGAAAAATGCTTCAGTCTACGAATTAGTGCTATGAAGTTTTGGAAAAGACTGATAAAGTGGTAAAGACAGTAGACAACAATTACGGTCAAAAGTTTGACAATAAAGAATAATAGATTGGAAAAGTTCGAACAAAAAATTTGGTACTGGAAAACGGATTGAGCAAAGTATAAAGGAGGTCGTGGACAAATCATAATGAAGAAATCTACCTTCAAAGGATTCAAATGATTCAGTGTCTGCTGAAACCGTTAGTAAGAACCTTACTCCTTATTCTAAACCTTCACAGACAGATTTTCTGCGTCATTCCCTGATCTTAGATATTCTAAGATATCATCGTATTTTTCAATATAAATATCTCCGATATTCCTGAAGATATATTCCCAACTATCCTCATCAAAAATCATTTATCTCTTCACAATATTTGCGTTACAACATAAGAAACTGTGTTAGTTTCTAAATTCTGAAAAATTCGAGTTTAAAATATGAATGTTTTGAAGTAGTGTTGGAAACTGAAGCATGAATTAGTATAATATAATGACACTTGATCAACGTGATTATATTACAGTAATTCATGCTGAGTTTCTAAATGGAACATAATGATTCACAGATCATAACGTCATCATGTGCCATGTTACACAACTCTTACATTCTACCCAATCTCCAAACATATTAAGAACATATCTCCTTGATAATTCTATCTTTTCGAACATTCTGGTAACTTACCAAATCAAGATCCTGCAATTACTATTTCCTTCTTAGAACATTAACTATGTTTATTTCAAAATCCATAACTACGAATTCCGGACCATTATTCGCTTGACTCGAAGTCGGGAAGAGGAAACAGAAGTATGGAACTGTTGAATATAAAAGAAAATATAAAGCTCGACAACAACAAATAAATTACAAACCGTGTATATCAATACGTATTGCAACGTAAAGGCACGAGAGAATTAACAATACTATAACCCCAAGGTAATAGTAGAAATAAATAAAATCCTCCGGAGGTAGATGAAAAAGAAGAATGACAGAGATGAAAGTTAAGAGTATATCCAGGATCAGTACTGGATGAAGCATACTGATAAATGTTTTAAAGTATGAATTGAGGGAGGAAGAATAGAAGGTATGAGTTGTAAGGAAATGAAGGGAGGTGGATTTATAGTAAAAGATCCGACAGAGCAATCAAAATAGATGATCGTATTTAAAGCGGATTCTAATTTCCTTGATTATCGAAGAATAAAATCTCATTATGAAGATTTTACTCCAAATCTCTTGAACTTGGAAATCAATCCTATCTACGTCAAAAGATATGACGAATCTATACCTACTCATTTCACCCTTTGGTGATAGCCTCACTCGTACTCTTCACAAAAATCAAATTGCTTTATCAATATTACTTGATGATAATAAAACTCTAATTTTCAACTCGTATACGTCATGAAAACATACTTATTGTCAGCCATGACCATCCCATTCAAATTTCGGGACGAAATTTATTTAATGGGTAGGTACTGTAATGACCCGGATTTTTCCAATCGTTTTATACTTATGAGATTAATATTTACATAAATTAAACCTTACCAACATGATAAGCAATCCAAATTGTTGAGACTTGTGTTTTTGAAAAGAGTTTTACACAACGTTTGACCTTCCAATTTGACCGATGATATCACGAACTATATAACATACGATAATTATACATTTGTGTATATATATGTATTTATATATATTTAACATGATCTAAGGATGGTTTAACATCTCATTGTGTACTAATGACAATGAGTTATAAGTATATTTTGAAACTACTAACTTAAGTTTTCAAAACGATAACTATACGTAACATTCTTTGATATATATACTTATAACCTATAATGCTTATACATGTATCGTATATATAATGTATTTAATCACTTTTTAAGGACTTAAATACATAAAACAATATAAGTATATTCATAAAAGATAGCTATATTTGAATTCTCATTCCGTTTCCTCAAGATTTCTATACGTATATCTAGGGTATATGTACCCGTATCATACCCAGCTTCTATATGTATTTACTATTGGTACATACACATCAAATCAACATCTTAATCAACATTATTACTGCCCTAGATATGAGGTAACTAGGATTTGTCAAGTAGCATGAATTATTAGTAAGAAAACAAAATTAGGAATCCTTTTCTTTCTTTATAAACTAAAAACGTTTTTATGAATGAACACCATTTCTTCACTCCATTTTCTCATACCTACACCCTCATTTCTCTCTCAAAATACTCCTAACTTCATACTTGATCATCTCCAAGCATTTTCCCCATCATTTAGCTTCAATTACAAGCCTTAAACACCATAAGAAAACTCTTTCAAGAACATATCAAAAGAACCACCCATTTGAAGAAGTATACTTCCAACCTTTTGATCTAATTCCACCACTCTTTGATTCCAAGATTTTTTCTTATCTCTTACAGTAACTTTGTCCAAGTAACTTGAGGTAGTAACCTTGTTCATAATCTTGTTCGATTCATAATTATATAGCTATCTTATTTTATGTTGTAAAATTTTAACAACAAGAACATAGTTTGAATGATTTCAAACTTGTTTGCAAACTAAATAGATCCTTCTAACTTAACTTTTAAAACACTTCAAGACCTGT
This sequence comes from Rutidosis leptorrhynchoides, assembly GCF_046630445.1. Classification (NCBI taxonomy): domain Eukaryota; kingdom Viridiplantae; phylum Streptophyta; class Magnoliopsida; order Asterales; family Asteraceae; genus Rutidosis; species Rutidosis leptorrhynchoides. The sequence goes on from NC_092341.1 coordinate 119,975,765, forward strand.
AATATATCATAATGATATGCTAACTTAACAAGATATAACTTGGTTTTACAAAGAACACCTTAAAAACTGAATCTACGTCGTCGGAATGCAACCGGGGGCTGTTTTGAGTTGGATAATTAAAAACCATCTTGAACTTTGATTTGAAAGTTCATGTTCTAGAAAAATGATATTTCTTATGAATATGTTAACAGATAAAAATTTCATGGTTTAACTCAAAGTGTAAGTATTTTTAGAAAAATGATCATTAAATGTTGTTTTTATGATGGAAAATGATCACTTTCATAAGTTTTACCAAAGTTTGACCTATAACCTGTGATTTTGAATATAAACTAAGGTATTTTCAGTTCATATTCTTAAATTTTGACTCGATCCAAGAAAGTGGCAAGTTGAACCAACAAAAACGGAGTTGTAATGAAGAAACTACGACTAAAACAAGATTGGGTATCCGAAGCTAGTTTAGCTACGAAAATATTTGAAGATAAAGTAAATTAATCATATCTTTTCTAATTAATATGATATTTTATATATAATTACTTATGATTTGATTTTATATATTTCAGGACCACCCATAAACAACACGAGAAGATTAATCATAAGACCTCATGATTGTACGCAACACGTCATTTGACAACACGGTACTTTATGTACGCAACACGTCATTTGACAACATGGTACCATGGGTCGAGATTAATTCTGATCAATACGAATACGATGGGGTCTTTATTTATTTTATTGAGCAACTAATTGTGGACCACTAACATCGGACTGCTAGCTACGAACTAAGAAAATATTAAAAGTATTATAAGTATATATATATATATGTAACGATTACTTGAAAAGAAAATATGTTGATATATTATATATATATATGGTTAGGTTCGTGATATCTATCGGAGACCAAGTCGAGTTAAATACCTTCAAGGCAAAAGTGAGTATATAGTCCCACTTTTAAACTCTAAATATTTCGGGATGAGAATACATGCATTTTATGATTTACGTTATGGACACAAGTGATTAAAAATATATATTCTACGTTGAGTTGTACCACTGGCATACTTCCCTGTAACTTGGTAACTACTATTTACATGAGGTATTGTAAACGCGAATCCTGTTGATAGATCTATCGGGCCTGACAACCCCAACCGGACTGGACGACCAGTATTCAACGGTTGCACAGTACTTCGTTTCGGTGACTACACTTGGTACGGTGTAGTAAGATTTCATAATAAAGGGAATATGCGACGTTGATTAAATGTTAAGTATGGTTATCAAGTGCTCAACAACTTAGAATATTTTTATTAAAACGTTTATGTATATGAAATCTTGTGGTCTATATTTATAACGCTGCTAGCATTAAACCTATATCTCACCAACTTTATGTTGACGTTTAAAGTATGTTTATTCTCAGGTTCCTAGAAGTCTTCCGCTGTTTGAATACATGTTAGAGAAACCATGTGCATGGAGTCATACATGTTTTATTCGAGGAAGCATTTCATTCACAAAATCATCACCGTGTATTTATTTTGACTGCATTGTCAACGGAAGTATTCTTGTAAACTGTTATTTACGGTGATTGTCTATATGTAGAAATCATCAGATGTCGAAAACATTGAATTTTAAATATTCATTTATGGTATATATCTTTTCAAAAGAATGCAATGTTTATAAAACGTATCATATAGAGGTCAAATGCCTCGCGATGTAATCATATGTTATTGTATTCGTCCCTATGGATTGGGTCGGGTCGTTTCACCTGTCTCTGCTGTCTTTTCGAGCCATAAAAGGCTGTTATTTGCAGCTGCAACTCGCCACCTTATACAGCCTTAAAGTCGACCTCATGCAGCTCTTGTTTCTGTGTTAATTGACCACCAACACTTCCTGTTTTCTTGCTGTAAATCGTGACTCAAACAGCCCTTCAGCTTGATTTTTTCTGCTCCTTTTTCCTGCTGTAAGTCGACACCGAAACCACCCCAAAACTCGATCAATTGCTGCAGCTACGGCCTGCTATTCGTGTTGTTCGACTACACCTTAAACCGAGATCTTCTTAGTTTGCTACTTGTTGCCGAGACCTGCTACTCGAGCCCTTTTTGTGCAGCTGATCGACCCAACCCAAAAGCTCTCACCTTCGGCACTTTGCAGCCGAGGACAACCACCACCTTCAAACACCACCCTCCATCATCACTTTCCTGCTGTAAATTGCAGCCACCATCGCTGCTGTATCTGCAGCCCCAGATCGCCACAAACGGCAGCTTTTTGCTGCCATAATCGAGCCACAACAGGCTGCCCAGGTGCAGCCATAAACCGCCACCATCACAGCCCTTTTTCTGCAGTTTTTCGCCACCCAAAAACAGCCCACAAGTCACCATTGTTGCTGCTATTTTTCTGCTGTTCCTGCGTGCCCAAAACAGGCCCCAAAAACCCGCCTAATTCAACAACCTGCTGCTGTGTTTTTCTGTCTGCAGTCCACCATTAAAACCGCCAGTTTAGGCTACTGAATTGCTGCGTTTCCGGGCTGCTGCTGTTCAGTTCTGTCCCCATCAAACTCGCCACCTTTATCTTGCTCCAAAACACATAAGGTATCCCTAAAAACCATAAACTAATCACACTTTTATTTTTGTTCATTAAATTTATTAGATTATATATGAATACAAGATGATGAACATGTTAAATCTTTATAAGTATTATGAAATTTAAGATTCTGAATATGGTTAATAATATAGTTAAGAATATTCGTATGCTTAATGATTAATTATAACTAAAGTATGAATATAAATACTTGAAGAAGGTTTAAAAAAAAAATATATATGTTCATGAGTAATAATAATACACTTAAGGATATGAAGGTGGTTATGATCATGATTAACATTAATATAAGTTATAATTAATAATGAACAAGATTAAAGTATTGATTATGTTTATGATTAAAAGGTTAAAGATAAAAGTTATGATTTTATGTGGTGTAATAATGTTAAGTAGATTTAATAAAAGTCGGTTAGTAAAGCAATAATGGTTATGATCAAAGTAAAAGTATAATTAAAAGATGATAACGAGTATGATTATGATTGTTATGATTAAGGGTTAATGAATGAACTAATAATTATGAAGAAAAGATATGATTTTATGTGAAAAGTTATTATACTAGTTAGTAAAGATAAAGATTATGGATTTATAAAAAGGTTACTAGTTAATATGTTAAAAACTTATGATTTTATGTTTAGTAAAGAGTAATGATAATAAAGGATGTACATGCATGCATGCATGCATGCATACGTATGTATGTGCATGTATACACTGTATGTATATGTGTGTGTATATGTAAATATATGCATACGTGTATATGTATGTGTATATGTGTATGTATATGTACTTGTGTATGTATGTAAGAATGTTCATTATGTAAGATACATAAGTTAGTAAACAAAATAATGAAAAGTAATAAGTATATGTATATGTACCATCTTACACTATTATATATGTAATACATATACCTACTATATATATCATATAGTTATAAATACATATATGTATGATAATAATAAAGAATGTATATATGTGTATGTATCACATAGATATAATTATATACGTAACATATAATAATAACTTACATAACAGTTGAATAATTGAAGTAATTAATAATACTATTATTAAATATAACTTATACACTTAATTATATAGTAACACTTTATAACACTAAATATATTATCATTCGTATAAACATAACTATTCTCGGAAACAGTCACTGTTAATATAGTCTACTATATTAATAAACAAACTTTATGTCTATTAGATATTAATTAATTGAACATTATATCTCTAGGTTGAGATCTTCGTGCTCAACACTTCGATCATATAACTTGCCTGGAAAATCTATCTGCTATTAAGGTGAACTTCATAGCCCCTCTTTTTCCTGTTTTCTTAACTGTTTTATAAACTTTGGGGGAGACACATGCTAGTTTTTAAAACTGTTTTATGTTTAGACACAAGTACACGAAAACTATACCTGTCACTGCTAATATAATTCGTTATATTAGTAAACAAACTTTGTCTGTTGATAATACCGTCACTGCTAATATGATTCGTTATATTAGTAAACTAACTTTGTCTGTTGACAATACCGGTCACTGCTAATATGATTCGTTATATTAGTAAACAAGCTTTGTCTGTTGACAATAACTGTCACTGTTAATATATTCATTATATTAACAAACAAACTATAACTGTCACTGTTAATATATTCATTATATTAGCAAACAAACTATAACTGTCACTGTTAATATATTCATTATATTAGCAAACAAACTATAACGGTCACTGTTAATATATTCGTTATATTAATAAACAAACTTTATAGTCACTGTTAATATATTCATTATATTAATAAACAAACTTTATCGGTCACTGTTAATATATTTGTTATATTAATAAATAAACTTTATCGGTCACTGTTAATATATTCGTTATATTAATAAACAAACTTTATCGGTCACTGTTAATATATTCATTATATTAATAAACACACTTCATTCTATTGATTGATTTTATATCAGTCAACTCTAACTAAATCTTGTGGTCTAAAAACTTATTATAATTATTAAACCTATGTTGTTCACTCAACCATTTTTGGTTGACACTTTTAAGCATGTTTTGTCTCAGGTACTTAGATATATTGCTTTCGCTGTAGAACTCTACTGTTACTTCGAAGTTAAGTCGAGCACTGGGACCAGAGTTAACATCCGCGTCAATGGTGATTTTGGTAGGGTGTTACAAGTACCAACTTTAACTAGCATATTCTCCATTATCCCTCTAGGATATTTTATTGATCGATCGGCTAGTTGTATACTTATTCTGGTTGGTTTCAATTCTCCAAGGTCTAGTTTAGTGTATAGTGAATACGACATTAAATTTATACTAGCACCTAAGTCTGCCAATGCTTCTATTGAACTAAGACTACCCAGAAAACATGGAATTGTGAAATTTCCTGGATCAGATAGTTTTTCTGGTACCTTATTTAATAGCACTGCTAAACAATTAGCATCCATAGTAATAGCCGAGAGTTCTTCCATTTTCTTTCTATTTGAGATTAGATCTTTCAAGAATTTAGCATATCTAGGCATTCCTGAAATCACATCAATGAAAGGAAGATTTACATTTATCTATTTAAACATATCCAAGAATTTGGATTGCTCGGCTTCAAGTTTCTCTTTCTTCATTTTACTCGGGTAAGGAAGTGGTGGTTGGTATGGTTTAACATAAGGTTTAGCCTTAACTGTGTTATCTTCATTAACCTTTTCAACTACCGATTCTTTTTCCTTATCTTGATCAGGTTGTGGTTCTTGTGGAGTAGGAATAGCTTCATCAGAAGTTACAGGTATTTCAGGTGGTTTAAGTGTTGTACCACTTCTTGTGGTAATGGCTTTAGCTGTTTCATTCCGGGGGTTTGCATTTGTATCACTAGGTAAAATTCCCGGTTTTCTTTCACCTATTAACCTTGCTAGGTTACTTACTTCTTGTTCCAAGTTTTGAATAGAAGCTTGTTGATTTCTAAATGCTTGAGCATTTTGTTCATTAGTTTTTTTTTTGAGATGTGAAAAACTGCGTTTGAGTTTCAACTAGCTTCGTCATCATATCTTCTAAATTCGGCTTTTTATCATCGAGTTGTGGTGGTTTGTTTTGAAAATTAGGTCTTTGCTGGTTGTAAGTATTGTTAGATACTTGTTGATTGCTAGGACCTTGTTGGTTGTTGTATGGAATATTTTGGTTATAATTCTGATTTTGATTATAGATCGGTCTTGGCGGTTGATAATTATTCTGATAATTATTTCCAGGCCTTTGGTTTAGATATGAAACATTCTCTCTTTGTTCCATTGTTAATTCAATACTGAGACAATCTTTTGTCAAATGTGGTCCTCCACACTGCTCACAACTAATTCGTATTGAGTGGATATCTTTAGTCATCTTTTCCATTCGTCTCTCCACAGCATCTATCTTTGTGGAAATGGAATCTAAGTCATGGCTAGAATCGGCTCTAGCTGCTTTAGATGATCTAACGATATCTTTTTCTTGGTGCCACTCATGTGAGTGGGAAGCAGTGTTATCAATAATTTTGTAAGCATCAGTTTCGGTTTTCTTCATAATGGAACCACCAGCTGCTATATCTATGTCTTTTCTTGTAGTGATGTCGCATCCTTGGTAGAATATTTGTACTATTTGACAGGTGTCTAAACCATGTTGCGGACATCCTCTTAATAACTTTCCAAATCTTGTCCACGCCTCATATAGAGTTTCATTCGGTTTCTGTGTGAACGTAACAATTTCTCCTTGAAGTCTTACGGCTTTAGATGCCGGAAAGAATTGTTTAAGAAATTTTTCAACTAAAACGTCCCATGTATCGATCGCCCCTTCAGGTAACGATTCCAACCAATCTTTGGCTTCTCCCTTTAAAGTCCAGGGAAATAACATGAGATATATCTGTTCATCCTCCACTTCTCGGATTTTAAATAGTGTGCAGATCCTATTAAAGGTACGAAGATGTTCATTTGGATCTTCCTTCGGCGTACCACTAAATTGGCATTGATTAGTCACCATGTGTAGAATTTGTCCTTTGATTTCATAATCTGGCGCATTAATTTCTGGATGAGTAATTGCGTGACCTTGGCCAGCGCGTTTAGCTCTCATTCGGTCTTCCATACTTAAAGGTTCCAGATTCCCCATAATTGAATTTGTTGAATCGGAATCACTAGAGGATTCTGATTTAATGGTTCGTTCCTCAACAATCTCTGTTTGAATGATTGGTGGTTCCGGAGGAAAATTTAATGGTTCAGGATCTATGAATCGTCCCTGAATATTCTCCGGATTCTCAATTGTGAGGTCGTGTTCAAAAAATGGATTATTGGAAATTTGAATTGGAGTACTTGGTCGACTGGATGACGATTCTAAAGAAAAATCAACGGCGGTAATATTTGCTAGATGTCTTGATCTAGTTACAGGTGGTGAACGTACAAAAGGTGGTGAACGTCTTGCTCGGTGCATTCACTGAATATCGTATTAGTTTTTAAAAGGAAAGAAAAATTATATAAGTTATCCAATTAATAGACTTTTCTGATTTTGCCCACGTTTCGAATAGCCAAAAGATGCAGCAGAGGGACAGGATTCGTTTGGTCTCAATATAATTGAGTACTGTTTGGCTCCAATAACCCGGTCCACGTACAAATCCAACTATTACTACGAACCAGAAAATTTTGATGTCTATCAATTTAACCACTTAAAATAAATTTTCGTAATTTTAAGAAATTTAGATAAGAAGTAGAATAAAAATCTATGTCCTAAAACTAGAATGGCGAGAAATAAGAAAGAAAAAGAGCGCGTCGAAAAAGGTCGAAAAAGAAAAGATCGAAAAAATAAGAAAGAAAAAGAGTGACTTATAAAACTTAAAAATACTTGACTAACCCAACCTTATTACTATCACTAACTTAAAATTATAATCGCAAATTGAGATTACTAATTGGAATGATAATTGATACATAGGTAAAAGGCGTATAAAAATATTAAAGCTTACAAGTAAAACTGTATCCCAAATGGCAATATCTTAAAAAGGAACTAAAACTTAAAAAGGCGTCGCAAAATTCTAAAGCACCTATATCTTAGTCTAAAGAAAAAGCACTTAAGGGATTTTACAGCAAAGCCTAAAAATCTAGAAATAAAAATAACTATGGCAAAAACTATGAATTAAAACTAAATACGAGCGAAAAATACAAATATTACGCTAAAAACAATTAAAAAAAATAAAATATAAAAATATACTAAAAGTTGTAAAAAGTACAATTTTTATAAAAATATTTTTTTATATTATTTATTTTATAAAACTATTAATTTTAAAATTTAATTAAACTAATTAAACTAAATATATAAATTAAATCTAAAAACTAATAACTAATTAAATAATAAAACCTAATTAGGGTTTATTAAATAATAATAATAATACCCGTAATTAATGCAGTTTTAGGGTTGCAGTTGGCGTGTCAGACACTCTCATGCGATCGCATGAGTTTATACCTTCGGGCTCATGCGATCGCATGAGCTGAGGTTTTGGGCCAGGTTACGGGCTGCTACAATAGCAGGCCCGAGTGTTTTTATATTTTTTTTTCTGTTTTGAATTTTCTGTTTTATATATTTATGTAATATATTTATATAAATTAAATAAAACTTATATTTTTATAAAATAAAGATAAAGAAACTTTTATAGAACTTAAATATTTAACAAACTCTTAAAAATATTTATATTTTTGTTTTCTTTTTATATTTTCGAATATTTAAAACGTATTTTTAAAAAAGCGTATTTTTTTTTAAAAGTAAACTAAAAATATTTTTTTTTTCTTTTTAGCGTTGCGCTTCCGGCTTTTAAGCAAGAAAGTTCCCCGGCAGCGGCGCCAAAAATACTTGATGTTAAAGCTAAGGGGTATAAAATACTATTAAATTTTACAAGAAAATACTATTAAATACGATACAATTTTACACAAGATATTTATTTATTTAGAGAATGGATATACTTAAACCTTGCTACAACACTTATAGGCAGTATACCTAATCGTACAGTAGTGTAGTTTTTAGTAAGTCCGGTTCGTTCCACAGGGAAAATCTTTTAATCAAAGCTTAACGCTATATTAGTTTAATTTATAAAAAAATACAAATATATATATATAAGTAGTATTATTATTATAAAGGGGGGTTTTTACCGTTTAATGACCGGTTTGTCGATTTTAAAACTTTAGTCGCAGTTAAAACCAAATGTAAAATATTAAATAAATAAAAGACTTAATTTAAAGCATAAAGTAAATAACGATAATGAAATTGCGAATAATAAAAGTGCGATAAAATAAACTTGCGATAATTAAAAAGTACAATAATTAAAAGTGCAATTAAATACAATAACAATAAATAAAAATGCGATAATTAGAAGTGCAATTAAATATAAAATAAAGGAAATTAAATATGAAATAAAAGAATTATGCTTATTTAAACTTCCGTAATCATGATGTTTGACGTGTTGATTTTAGTTTTATGCCCATGGGTTAATTGTCCTTTGTCCTGGATTATTTAATATGTCCGTCTGATTTTTGTCCATAACAGTCCATCAGTCATAAATATAAAGTGCGAGTGTCCTCGTCAAATTATCCTTATACCCGAAGTCAAATATTCCAACTAATTGGGGACTTAAACTGTAACAAGGTTTTATTACTTTGTTTAATAATTACACCAGGATGTCGACTGAGTGTAACTCAAGGTTTTAATACTTTGTTATCAATTATGCCAAGTGTCCTTGTACATAATTTCACCCCTGTTTTAATAATTCTGGTGACTATTAATCCAATCCCGTGTCCGGTTAAATGAACGATTATTCGTACATATAAATACCCTGCCCATCGTATCCGATCGAGTGTATATGGTTATTTATAGGGACGTTCAATTGTAAATCTTTATATTAAAATTAACAAACTATCATTTAGTTAAACAAATATAAAGCCCATTAATAGCCCATAGTCTAATTTCCACAAGTGTCGTTCTTTTGTCTAAACCCCAATTATGGTACAAAGCCCAATTACCCAATTTTAATATTTTTAGCCCAACATCATGATTACTTCAGATTAAATAAGCATAATAATAACTTAGCTACGAGACATTAATGTAAAAAGGTTGAACATAACTTACAATGATTAAAAATAGCGTAGCGTTACACGGACAGAATTTCGACTTACACCCTTACAACATTCGCTAACACACCCTTATTATTATAAATTAAAATTAAAATTAAAATTATAATATAAATATAAATATTATACGTTGAATGAGGAGAAGAAAAAGATGTGTTTTGTGTTACACCAAAGCTCGATTTTTATAGGCATGTGGGCTGGAACTGTGCACCATGCGATCGCATGGCTTTTGTGCCTCCAGGCCATGCGATCGCATGGCCAGCTAGGGAGACTCAAAAGTCTTTATTTTTTTATGCCGACGGTTTTTAAATATAATATAATATATATATTAATTTTAAGAATTAATTATATATTATATTATATTCATGTGCATAGTTAACTTGTAATTTTTAGTCCGTTGCGTCGAGCGTTGAGAGTTGACTCTGGTCCCGATTCCGGATTTTCGAACGTCCTTGCGTACAATTTAATATCTTGTACTTTGCGTTTTGAATCTTGTACTCTTTTAATTTTGAGACGTTTCTTATCAATAATTGGAACCTCATTGATTGTATTTTGTACTTTTGAGCTTTTTGGTCGTTTGCGTCTTCAATTCGTCGAATCTGTCTTTTGTATTCACCTTTTATTATTTAAACGAATATCACTTGTAAATAGAACAGTTGCAACTAAAAGCTTGTCTTTCTTGAGAGATAATGCTATGAAATATATGTTCGTTTTTAGCATTATCATCGGGTATGAAAACCGATATTGCTAAATATGTAGGAGAATGTTTGACGTGTTCTAAGGTCAAAGCTGAACATCAGAAACCATCAGGTCTACTACAACAACCTGAAATCCCGGAATGGAAATGGGAAAACATTACCATGGATTTCATTACTAAATTGCCAAGGACTGCAAGTGGTTATGATACTAATTGGGTAATAGTTGATCGTCTCACCAAGTCAGCACACTTCCTGCCAATGAGAGAAGATGACAAAATGGAGAAGTTGGCGCGATTGTATTTGAAGGAGGTTGTCTCCAGACATTGAATACCCGTCTCTATTATCTCTGATAGGGATGGTAGATTTGTTTCAAGGTTCTGGCAGACGTTGCAACAAGCATTGAGGACTCATCTAGACATGAGTACTGCCTATCATCCACAAACTGATGAGCAGAGCGAAAGGATGATACAAACGCTTGAAGACATGCTACGAGCATGTGTTATTGATTTCGGAAACAGTTGGGATCGACACCTACCGTTAGCAAAATTTTTCTACAACAACAGTTATCATTCTAGTATTGAGATGGCGCCGTTTGAGGCACTTTATGGTAGAAAGTGCAGGTCTCCGATTTGTTGGAATGAAGTGGGGGATAGACAGATTACGGGTCCGGAGATAATACAAGAAACTACCGAGAAAATCATCCAAATTCAACAACGATTGAAAACCGCCCAGAGTCGACAAAAGAGCTACGAGGATAGTAAAAGAAAAGATACAGAGTTTGAAATTAGAGAAATGGTCATGCTTAAGGTTTCACCTTGGAAAGGCGTTGTTCGATTTGGTAAACGGGGGAAACTAAATCCAAGGTACATTGGACCATTCAAGATTATAAATCGTGTCGGACCAGTAGCTTACCAACTGGAGCTACCTCAACAACTCGCGACTGTACATAACACTTTCCACGTCTCGAATTTGAAGAAATGTTTTGCTAAAGAAGATCTCACTCTTCCATTGGACGAAATCCAAATCAATGAAAAACTTCAATTCATTGAAGAACCAGTCGAAATAATGGATCGTGAGGTTAAGAGACTTAAGCAAAACAAGATACCGATTGTTAAGGTTCGATGGAATTCTCGTAGAGGACCCGAGTTCACCTGAGAGCATGAAGATCAGATGAAGAAGAAATACCCGCATCTATTTCAGAAGATTCATCAACAACTTCAACAGCTTAAAATTTCGGGACGAAATTTATTTAACGGGTAGGAACTGTAGTGACCCGAACTTTTCCATGTTTATATATATTAATTGAGATTGATATTTACATGAATAAATGTTTCCAACATGTTAAGCAATCAAACTTGTTAAGACTTGATTAAATGAAATAAGTTTCATATAGAGAATTGATCACCCAAGTTGACAGGCGATTCACGAACGTTACAAATTTGTAAAAACTACATGTTGTGGTATATATAGACATATATATATGGTTGACATGAGATTATGATGAGTAAGTATCTCACTAAGTATATTTACAATGTGTGATATACATAAGAAATGAGATTACTAAGTTAAGAAACTCGAAATGATATATATAACGATTATCGTTATGATAACGTCTACTAAATACATATGTATCATATTAAGATATTGATACACTATATTTAACATGATAAAATGATATTTAAATATATCATTAAGTGTGTTAACAATGAACTACATATGTAAAAACAAGACTACTAACTCAAGAATTACGAAACGAGACTTATATGTAACGATTATCGTTGTAACGATATTTTAATGTATATATCATATTAAGAGATATTCATATATCATAATATCATGATAACATAATAATTTAATATCTCATTTGATATAATAAACATTGGGTTAACAACATTAATTGAGATCGTTAACTTAAAGGTTTCAAAATAACACTTACATGTAACAACTAACGAAGACTTAACGACTCCATTAGAATGTATATACATGTTGTGTTTTGATATGTATTCTTACACTTTTGAAAGACTTCAAGACACATATCAAAGTACTTCTACTTAACAAAAATGCTTACAATTACATCCTCGTTCAGTTTCATCAACAATTCTACTCGTATGCACCCGTATTCGTACTCATACAATGCACAGCTTTTAGATGTATGTACTATTGGTATATACACTCCAATGATCAGATCTTAGCAGCCCATTTGAGTCACCTAACACATGTGGAAACTATCATTTGGCAACTAGCATGAAATATCTCATAAAATTACAAAAATATTAGTAATCATTCATGACTTATTTACATGAAAACAAAATTACATATCCTTTATATCTAATCCATATACCAACAACCAAAAATACCTACAAATACTTTAATTCTTCAATTTTCTTCATCTAATTGATCTCTCTCAAGTTCCATCTTCAAGTTCTAAGTGTTCTTCATAAATTCCATAAGTATAGTTTCATAAAAATCAAGAATACTTCCAAGTTTGCAAGTCTACTTCCAAGCTTTCTAATCCATTCCAAGTAATCATCTAAGATCAAGGAACCTTTGTTATTTACAGTAGTTTATCTTTCTAATTTAAGGTAATATTCATATTCAAACTTTGATTCAATTTCTACAACTATAACAATCTTATTTCGAGTGAAAATCTTACTTGAACTGTTTTCTTGTCATGATTCTGCTTCAAGAACTTTCAAGCCATCCAAGGATCCTTTGAAGCTAGATCTATTTTTCTCATTTCCAGTAGTTTTATCCAGAAAATTTGAGGTAGTAATGATGTTCATAACATCTTTCGATTCATACATATAAAGCTATCTTATTCGAAGGTTTAAACTTGTAATCACTAGAACATAGTTTAGTTAATTCTAAACTTGTTCGCAAACAAAAGTTAATCCTTCTAACTTGACTTTTAAAATCAACTAAACACATGTTCTATATCTATATGATATGCTAACTTAATGATTTAAAACCTGAAAACACGATGAACACCATAAAATCGGATATACGCCGTCGTAGTGAAACCGGGGGCTGTTTTGGTTTGGATAATTAAAAACTATGATAAACTTTGATTTAAAAGTTGTTCTTCTGGGAAAATGATTTTTCATATGAACACGAAACTATATCCAAAAATCTTGGTTAAACTCAAAGTGAAAGTATGTTTTTCAAAATGGTCATCAAGATGTCGTTCTTTCGACGGAAATGACTACCTATTTATTAATTGACATGTAACTTAAATTTCCGACTATAAACCTATACTTTTTCTGTTTGGATTCTTAAATTAGAGTTCAATATGAAACCATAGCAATTTCATTCACTCAATACGGATTTAAAATGAAGAAGTTATGGGTAAAACAAGATTGGATATTTTTGATCTTTTTAGCTACGAGAAATGTTTAACAAATCTATACAAATCATATCCTAGCTAACTTATATTGTATTATACATATATTCTAATATATTATGTAATCTTGGGATACTATAGAAATGTATGCAAATGTTTTGACATATCATATCGACCCATGTATATATATTATTTGGAACAACCATAGACACTCTATATGCAGTAATGTTGGAGTTAGCTATATAGGGTTGAGGTTGATTCCAAAAATATATATACTTTGAGTTGTGATCTAGCCTGAGATGTGTATACACTGGGTCGTGGATTGATTCAAGATAATATATATCGATTTATTTCTGTACATCTAACTGTGAACAACTAGTTGTAGGTTATTAACGAGGACAGCTGACTTAATACACTCAAATCTTTAAAATATAATAAAAATGGTTGTAATTATATTTTGATCATACTTTGATATATATGTACATATTTGTATAGGTTCGTGAATCGATCCGTGGCCAAGTCTTATTTCCGAGGAAGGAAATATCTGTGAAAGTGAGTTAGAGTCCCACTTTTAAAATCTAATATTTTTGGGATGAGAATACATGCAGGTTTTATAAATGATTTACAAAATAGACACAAGTACGTGAAACTACATTCTATGGTTGAATTATCAAAATCGAATATGCCCCTTTTTATTAAGTCTGGTAATCTAAGAATTAGGGAACAGACACCCTAATTGACGCGAATCCTAAAGATAGATCTATTGAGCCTAACAAACCCCATCCAAAGTACCGGATGCTTTAGTACTTCGAAATTTATATCATATCCGAAGGGTGTCCCGGAATGATGGGGATATTCTTATATATGCAACTTGTTAATGTCGGTTACCAGGTGTTCACCATATGAATGATTTTTATCTCTATGTATGGGATGTGTATTAAAATATGAAATCTTGTGGTCTATTGTTACGATTTGATATATATAGGTTAAACCTATAACTCACCAACATTTTTGTTGACGTTTAAAGCATGTTTATTCTCAGGTGAATACTAAGAGCTTCCGCTGTTGCATACTAAAATAAGGACAAGATTTGGAGTCCATGTTTGTATGATATTGTGTAAAAACTGCATTAAAGAAACATATGTCGATGTAATATATTTCTATTGTAAACCATTATGTAATGGTCATGTGTAAACAGTATATTTTAGATTATCATTATTTGATAATTTACGTAATACTTTTAAAACCTTTATTGATAAAATAAAGGTTATGGTTGTTTTAAAAATGAATGCAGTCTTTGAAAAACGTCTCATATAGAGGTCAAAACCTCGCAACGAAATCAATTAATATAGAACGTTTATAATCAATATCAACGGGACATTTCAGCTATAGTGTGATTTAATTTGTTTGTTCACAAGTAAAGTAAATGCAAAGATAAGGGATAAGAGAACAAACACGGAAATTTATAGTGGTTCGGGAAGATGTTAACTAATCATCCTTAATCGACTCCTCAATTCTAAGGAATTGAGAGTTAGTTTCACTACGATACTCTAAACTCGGTGGAGTGTCCGGATACAACACTAGCTCCTCGATAAGCCGTAACTTATGAACCCTTACGTCCCTTTGAAGAATTCACAATCACCAAATGCTTTTACCACAAGATCCTATTGCTCAAATTTAGTGAAACCTCAACTATCTTCTCGATCCCTTTAAGAAGATAGTTTATAAGTAAACTCACAACTAAGTTTACAATCACTCTTGGTAGAATCACTCTAAATAGATTACAGTATTATTAGAATGATATCAGTATATATGTGAAAATGTAAGTGCAAGAGGTGAGTCTTCAAATACTCAAAGGCTTGACTTTTATAGGCAAGATAAATTCAAACCCGGATGCATGTGGCTCACCTCACAGTCGACCGTGGGTCAACCGTGTATGTCTCTAACCCCTGAATTTGTAGCCGTTTGAGACCTTTAACTTTGTCAATTATCTTTATTGGATGGCTATATTAAAAGCCAAAAACATCTGAAAAGACCCTCATTACCCCTTTTATCTTGGGTGTATTCTTGGAAGTTGACATTGGCTTAAAAGAGGAAAGTCTCATTGTACTAGTAGTGTGGCATTGATTTCTCTTTATGCCAAATGGAGAATTTTGATCATTTGACAACCACAAGCTTCCAAACTTTATCACTAGTCTTCAAGGCTTTTGTCAACATTTGATTTGCAAGTATATGCAATCATTGGTTACTTGTAACCCTCCGAATAAGATCATTTGTTTTACATGAAGACTTTTGGGAAGTTACACTAATCACATATTAAGCATGTAAGTAATGCTTAATAATTAATCAAGTGGAGAGCATCTCTTTAGTTGAGACTTAAATGACGATCTTAAATGACCATATTATATAGTTACATACCCACATTGATAGATAGCACATAGTAATCATAGACCAATCACTATTCCTAAGAGGATAAGCTACATATCACATAATGCATGCAAAGTAGGACCTAGAGCACATGTCAACTAAGTGATGGTTAAAGTTAACATCTTGATTCATAGCATTCAAATAATCACATAATGTATGTCATCTTAATCTTGTTGTCTGGACTAAAGCAACATGCAATTAGGCTGACAAATAGATAAGCTAATAAACCAA
Organism: Rutidosis leptorrhynchoides; assembly: GCF_046630445.1. Lineage (NCBI taxonomy): Eukaryota > Viridiplantae > Streptophyta > Magnoliopsida > Asterales > Asteraceae > Rutidosis > Rutidosis leptorrhynchoides. The sequence continues at coordinate 119,992,168 of NC_092341.1, forward strand.
ATCAGATCAACTCAAGTTACTAGCTGAAAGGCAATCTTAACTAGGTTTTCATGCAATTGACAATTATACGCTTATAAATAAAGGTTCTTCGACTAGGCCTAACAACAGCAAGATTACTATGCAAGTGTAAATCTTATTCATCATATTTAAAACTACCAAGGATCTTAACTTAAGTTTCATACAATTCAAATACCATGTTTGGTGCGATTAACCTTAAAGATTAGATGAATTGAGTAAAAGCTTATTTAGAATTAAGTTCTAGCTAATCCTAATTCTTATTACCTAATCATTTGTTAGACCCGTTACACTTTTACTTACTCTACATTGTCCACATCTTGAGTGTTCCGCGGCCCAAAATAATCGAGTAGAGAGAATTTGCTTACACTAAGGCCACCGCCTACTCTTTTGCCACTTGTTTGCCTTCCCGTGCACACTTTGACCCACCGACACCTAAACACACAACAAGCAATATATGTAAGCTAATAGCTTAGTGAGATCATAATAGTTGCAAACAATTAATCAATTTACATATCACGAATAACAACATTTGCAAAGTAAGCAACATTATAAAATTAGCACATTCTTGAATTCCCAACTTACCCAGCGACTTACTTACTCTTTAACTAGCATGTTAGACTACTAATTACATGTTACCTCACAAACTCCAATCTTGCACTTTTGACACTCTAAGATCAATTTGACGAATCTCCAAACGTTTGTATCAACACCTTTTTTTTGGGGACCCACGAGGTTATATAATTGTGTCTTGCACGAATACAATCCGACTACATAACCCCTTTCCCAAGAAGGATGCCTTTACATAGCGATGTCTTGACATACATACAATGACACATAAGTTTTTATAATAAGGTTTCACCCTTGATAATCACGAGTTGGGCCATCCTCACTTGCACCCACACAATAAGAGGACACCCCGCTCTTTCTCAAGGGCGGACCTAGTAATTATGAACTCACCTTAATGGAGACAATACAAGGAAACAAAAGGTAGGAGTACAGCTCCTTGGCACACCTAGAACAATTAAACATACACACTACAATTAGTCAATTCCCAAATAATCACAAATGACTCAAAGCTCCCAAAACCTATAGTGTTTTAAAAACTGAAAAGTTGCTATGAGATAGGTTGATCTAGGGTTTTCATCTTAAATTAATTTCTTGGGAAAATTGGGTAAAACCTTGTTGCAAGTAAGAGTTTTAGGATTTTCACAATGGGGTTGATTTTAAGTGTAACTTACTAGAATGAGTGAAATTGATTTGGGACTTGTTAGTTTACTAAAAGATTTAGCATTGGTGTTTTGTACACTTCTATGTAAGGGTTGGTTGAAGGACTGAAGGTGATAATTTGGGTCACCTTCAACTATTATAGCACTTAAATTAACACAAGGTTCAAGTTATACATTCCAATTGTAACCCCAACCCTAAATCCCCAACTTGAAATTCACAAACTCGAATTAGGGTTCTTACCACTTGAGAACTTGTAGACAAAGAGACTAAAATCAACAGCAACATAATCTATTGTGGTAGATGGTTACACCCAAAACTCATGCACACTCAAAACCTTCAATCTCTTCCAAATTGAGAACTCTCTCACTCTAGAATGGATGAAGAAAAACTTCTATTTTCTCTCTCTAAGATTTCTGGAAAGTGAGAAGTGAAAAATATCCTAAAATGCCCCTTTGTCATCAGATACATCTTACTACGTAAAAAGACCCATTTACCCTTTAAAGTTTTAAATTAAGGCAGCTGGCCCGGCACGCTTTAAGCCGCGGCGCGCCAGCAGGAGGCGCGGCGCTCCCCAACACTGATTCAGAAGGTAGAGTTTGGGATGTCACATCATTAAGCATGCAAACACAAGTATTGATCATGGAAAGTTCAAACATAATAAATAATCATCACAGAAACATGTTCATACAGTTCTGGGAAAAACCAGAAACTGCACGAAATTAAGCACGAAGCTGATGGCTTCTAAGTAGCAGAGTCGGCGGCTAGAACAGATCCAGCCGGCGGCTAAGAATCTGTCAGCTGGCGGCTTCATCTAAAATTCCAGCAAAGTTACAATTTTCGTCCAAGTAACCACTATGAACGTTTATTTCATAGTTGGAGACGAACAGAAGTAAATAAATGTAAATAAAGACATTCTAAAGATAGATGCGATAATCAAAAATAGAAGTACCTTGATAAATTGAATTCCCAAAGTAAGATTACAACTTTGAACTTAAAAATAAACCCTAAATCTTAACTAATTCGTAACTAGAGAGAAAATAATGAAAAAGTACATTTGAAATTAAGAAATTCGGCCTCTTTATAGATTTCAAAAACCGACATCTGAGCCAGGGGCTCAGATACCCTAGCCGGCGGCTAGGACCGAGTCGGTGACTTTGTCTCCAAGTTTTACTTTTTATTCACGCCAAAGCTACCGTTACCGTGTTTCTTAGCCGGCGGGTCTGAGATCTCCAGCCGGCGGCTTGTGGGCTTCCGGATAAATCAAATCTTTTCCTTTTTTATGTTGAACTTGGGCTTCACGTACAAATAAGCTATCCGGCGGTTCAGCTGTTTTTAGCCGGTGGCTCCACCATATTTTCTTGGTCAACAAGTTCTTCGATTTTTTGTTTTGAATTGTGTAAGATTCTAGATTTTAACTGTTAAGCCGGTGGCTCTAAGGTCTTTAGCCGGCTACTCCGGTGTTTGACTTTTTGCTCTTTTCTTCATCTTTTATCCCGTTTTATGTCACTTTCTAACAAACACATTAAAAATACCTTTTTACAAGAATTGTTAACTTTTAGCTTCAACCCATCCCAAGGAATTCCATAAAGCAGTATCCATACCCACACCCACAGCTTGAGAATAAGTATTCCACCACATAAGTGCACTATCCTGAAGTGTGCATGTGGCATACTTAACTCGATCACCTATATTACAATCATTTATCTTAAAGACTGATTCCATCTTTTCAATCCAACGGGTCAATCTGACGGGTCCTTCAGTTCCACTGAAATTTTTGGCTTGCATCCAATAAATGTCTTATATGAACAATGAAGAGGTGGGTTTCCATTTCCAGCAGCAACTCTTGCTACCTCAGCCGCAGCTATCGCTTCATTCACACGATGATTGATGCTTGTGTTAATCTGAGCATTCGACATACGTGACATGTTTCTTCAAAACAAAATAAGGAACACAAGTTATTGACAGTATAAGAATACACAGTCATTGCAATATATAACATAACATAATGCATTATAATAGCAACCACACACATTTATTAAAACAACCAAACCAATATTCATAACATAAAATCCCATATATAGAAATAAATGAGCATTTCAGTACAAATGTCTAGGGCTAAAACATGCTGATAACGCTCAAATTATACATAATTTATCTATACTTTTTAAACGTTATGTTAATATTAAAACACTATTTTAACACCCTTATTCTTATTGTCATCCCATTTTCTCTTGACTTCACCAGTCTTAACTTTAGTAGACGGCGTCTTCTTCGTACGACGAGTAACTTGGTCCATAAGCGGATGCGCCATTCAAATGGCTTCTTGCATTGTTTTATGATTGGATTGTCACATTCCCTAAATGGAACCGGGCGTCATATGTGACTAACCAATATCAAAACACAACTGTAAAGCGAGAACGACTCTAAATGAGGCATTTTAACTAAAAACCATTGTATTAAAGCAGCGGAAAGTATAAGTCGTTACAAATGAATCCTTAAAAATGTAAATGTAAATTCAAATGTTTTAATGCAATAATATGAATAATAAAATGCGGACTCCAAAAGTAGCAAAGTCCAAATAGCACACAATCTTTAGCAATCTTCACCTGAGACAAAACATGGTTAAAGTGTCAACCAAAAATGGTTGAGTGAACAACATAGGTTTATAATAGTTTTTAGACCACAAGATTTAGTTATAAAGTTTAATCAGTTCGTTAGTAGTGCTGAGGTGTATGATATCGAGACTAAACAAAGTTACCCCAGGCCACCTTGAACTGATAGTGTCGTTGAAATCATTATTATGTAACCAAAGACCAACGGTCAACTGGTTAGAGACGTCGCTCTCAATAGGCCTACTCACAATAACTAAGTTTGCGTTTATACGTAGCAATTAACGATATCATGGCAGGGATTTAGCATGAAACAAAGCATGTCATAGCACATTTTGAACTAATCAAGATAAAGTTTTCGTGTACTTGTGTCTAAGCGTAAAACAGTTTAAAAGCAAGCATGTGTCTCACCCCAAAGTTTATAAAATAGTTAAGAAATAGTAAAAATAGGGGCTATGAAGTTCACCTTAGTAGCAAGTAAGTAATTCCACGCAAGAAGAATGAACGGAGTATGTAATCGGAGATCTCAACCTAGAGATATAATCTTTGATTAGTTAATGTCTAACAGACATAAAGTTTATTTATTAATATAATGAATATATTAACAGTGACCGTATTGTCAACAGACAAAGTGTGTTTATTAATATAGTAACTATATTAACAGTGACAGTTTTCGAGAAAAGTTCCTATTTCTCAAAAGTTTCTATTTTTGGAAACCTACTATTTATGGAAAGCTTCCGCTTATAGTAAGTTTCTAGTTCTAGTAAGTTCGGGTTATAATTCTTACAAAGATGTTGTACAATCTTGCCCAAACTTCATTGCTATCATGCAAGTCACTTGAATGATCTGTTGTTACTGGGCGCCCAGGATTCTTGACCAGAATCTAAGTCATGGCATTCGAAATCCACAAGCGGTTCCCATAAGGCAACAAGGACCACCCTAGGCCACATGTAGCGGTGATGTTTATAGACTTTGTACGTTATCTTTAATTATAACCTTTACGTTATAGATGTATACACATAACCATTTATTAATGTACTTATTAATTATTTATATTGGTGATAATATACTTAGTGTAACTTATGGTGTTACTATATAGTTAGGTTTAGGTTATAATAGTAGTATTATTTATTAATTAATCAACTATTATTTAACCTTATTATTATATGTTACATATATAAATATACACCTATGTGATACGTACATATATATATATATTCTTTATTTATTTTCATACATATATATGCTCATAACTATGTGATATATATATATATATATATATATATATATATATATATATATATATATATATATATATATATATATATATATATATATATATATATATATATATATATATATATATATATATTATGTGTATGTGTTACATATACATAAGTGTAAAGATGGTACACATATATACACTTATTACTTTTCTTTTTATATTACATATATACACTTATTACTTTTATTTTTATATTTACTACCATATATACTTACACAATACACGCTCATACATACATATACACGTACTTATACATACACATATACACATATATATACACATATGTATATAGTTACATATACACACACATATATCTATAGTGTATACATGTACATACATACGTATGCATGCATGCATGTATATCATTATCATTATTATTTACTAATCTTCACTCATGTACATAAAATCATAAACCATTAACATTATCTTATTAATCATCACTAGCTCATTAATATCCATAATACTTTTTAACTTCATGTTACATCATAACTATAACCTTTATCTATTTTTAATCTAGTTCCTTATCAATCCTAATCATAATCTTTATCTACATATTTAACAACTTAATCTCAATAATCAACAATCTTCCATACACAATATTTATGATCATACATCTTTAACCATTATTCATCGTACTTAAACTTATTGATCACAAGCATTATCTATAATCTTTTAACCTTATTACAAGTTCATCTTAACCTAATACTTTTAATTTAACAATCCTTATCATATATTAACACTAATTTTTACTAACCACAATTATCACCCATTCCAATTTTATATCTACAAGTTCATATTAATTTACATAAACATACTAACTAAATTATAACCTAATAACTTTTAACCTTGTTCATAACCTTTTAACATCATCTTTGACTTATTCATAATACTTATTATTCAATATGCATTCTTAATAATCATAATCTAATTTTATAACTTATTCAAATCATAATCATAATTCATACTTGATTATATTACTTATAACGTCACAACTTAATTTTAATAATCATGATCATTCTTTTATCTTAACCATGTTTAATATAATTATAATATATTAAAAGTAGGATTATCATTAGGGTTTTAGGGATACCTGATATTGCTCAAAATGAACATATATTTAGTCGCAATATCTCTCCTAAATAATAGGTTTTCATATGTAATTGTATTATATTTCCATTGTAATTGTACAAATAAATAAAAGTGAAGACGATGTGCGAAAATGAAATATATCTCAAGAAAACAGTCAAAACGCTCAATTTACAAGTTATACTCCAAAAGGTTAAAGTTCTTAATGAAGAGGTACAATAAAAGAAGTGCAGTATACAAGAGATCTAAGCTTCAATGCAAATCATTCGTAAAAGAACAAGTCAACTGTGCACAAGGTACAAACAAATAAAGCACCCAAAATTTTGGACTCCTTGAGCTCGTTACAACAAACCGAAAGCCTCTTCAAAGGTGATACAAAAATCAGACAAGATAAGAACTGTTCCTGACATGATCTCCACTATTTTTAAACAATCATTAATTGTTAGGTTTTTGTTTGTTTAATTAATGCTCCGTATTATATAACAAAGAAAAGGCTAGTTGGAGAAATGATGGAGACTAATAAATTGGCAAAGTTGGTGTTGGTCTCCATGAGGTATAAAACAAATGCTAATTTTGATAATTGAGGGCTGCTTTAATACTTATAAAATATAAAAGAATTTAAGGAATGAAAAGTGGGTCATAGTTCATAAGAAAATAAATAGAGGAGATACGGAAGAAAAAGAGTCAGAGAGAGCTCAGAAGTGGTGTAGTTACAGAGTACTTCTATTTTCATTTTAAATTTCTATTTCACTTGTAGTAAATTAGTAGCTTGGGTATTGTAAAAAGATTATCGCACGGGTGATTTTCTATCAAGTTTCTACCGCATCGAATTAATGGAAGCTAAGAACTTTTCTGTAAGTGTTATTTATTTTTCTACCATGTTTAGTAGCTAATTTGTTATTATGATTATTTAACCCAAGTAGTTATTATGTTTGACTAAAAATAGAAAATGGGTTGATTTAATTTGTATAACGGTTAATATTTAGATAAAGAACGACCTTAAGGGAGATTGGGGTTTTGACTATTAATGGGTATGGTAAAATAATTAAGTGACAACTTGTTAAATTATCACTACTTATAATTTACTATATGCATAAATAACCACATACGTTGATCGGACACGGAAGACGGGTTATATATATACAGTAAATTATTCATTGAAACGGACACGTGAATGGATTAACGGTTAAAAGACTAGTTAAATTTAAGGTGGGTTACATACAGTGACAACTGGTGTAATTATTGACATACGTGACAACCGCGTCAAACTATCTAAATAGTAATTACTTAGAATATTTAACTGTGATTTCAAGATAAAATGACAAGGACACTCGTATTTGATGCTTGTAATTATAGGACTGCGCTGAACAACTCCAGGTAGACATATTAAATATTCTACGGGTACAAAGAAAAATTAATCCAGGGTAAAAAGTAAAAAGTAAAAGTCAAACATCGTAACTACGGAAGTTAAATAAGCATAATACTCTTTTTATTGTATTTTCATCTCGTTTAGTTAAAGTAATTTTTATTTACCGCAGTAATTTAATTTACTTTATTGCTATAATCTAGTTTAAATTTATTATCTTGTTGTTTAAATTAAAAAGAAAAGTTAAAAAGATAAACCGGTCGTTAAACGGTAAATCCCCCAAAGTTACTAAAATTAATATATTACTAACTCTAACTTAAATACTTAATTTACTAATTTACCCTAGTGGAGCACCCAATAAAAGTGTCCACGGATCGATCTCCCAGACTTTACTCTAGCTATATTACTATACGATAGGTATACTTGCCTATTGTGTTTTAGTTTAATTTAGGTGATTTCCTATAGTAAATAATATAAAACTGATAATCGTTTCGTGCACCACCTGAAGCACATCAAGTTTTTGGCGCCGCTGCTGGGGATACTTTTTGTGTCTTTACTGGTTATTTTAGATATTTAAGTAGTTAAGTTATATTTTGTAATATACAAAATTTTTAGGTAACGATAATTCACAATTACAGTACCAAACTCCTTTTTGTTGTTAGAATAGTAATAGTTTAGATAAATTTTAATTTAGATTTTTAATTAGATAAATAATTAGTTGTAAAAAAAAACGAAAATATATATATATATATTAATTTTATTTAGTTAATTGAAATTTGAGACAAAGAATCTTTGGTTTTTGTGTTTGACTTCTTGTGTCCCTCCCCACACTCATGTGAGATGATAGATTAAATATAATACTCTGTTGAACTAGCTTTATATAATTTATTTATTTATTTTTTTTACATTTTAAGTATTTTGGATTTTTTTATTAGTTTTTATTAATTTGTTTATAGGTTTTTAGTTATTAGAATTTTATTAAAGTTTTATTTATTTATTTTGAATTTGCACTTCCAATTTAAGCCTGCATAAAAAAATATATATATATATTTACAGCGGTGGTGTAGTGACCCGAACTTTTCCATGTTTATATATATTAAATGAAATTGATATTTATATGATTAAGTGTTTTCAACATGTTAAGCAATCAAACTTGTTAAGACTTGATTAATTGAAATAGGTTTTATATAGACAATTGACCACCCAAGTTGACCGGTGATTCACGAACGTTAAAACTTGTAAAAACTATATGATGTCATATATATGGATATATATATATATATATATATATAGTTAACATGGTATTATGATAAGTAAACATATCATTAAGTATATTAACAGTGAACTACATATGTAAAAACAAGACTACTAACTTAATGATTTCAAAACGAGACATATATGTAACGATTATCGTTGTAACGACATTTAATTGTATATATATATATCATATTAAGATATATTAATATATCATAATATCATGATAATGTAATAATTTAACATCTCATTTGATATAATAAACAATGGGTTAACAACACTTAATAGGATCGTTAACCTAAAGGCTTCAAAACAACATTTACATGTAACGACTAACGATGACTTAACGACTCAGTTATAATGTACATACATGTAGTATTTTAATATGTATTTATACACTTTTGAAAGACTTCAAGACACTTATCAAAATACTTATACTTAACAAAAATACTTACAATTACATCCTCGTTCAGTTTCATCAACAATTCTACTCGTATGCACCCGTATTCGTACTCGTACAATACACAGCTTTTAGATGTATGTACTATTGGTATATACACTCCAATAATCAGCTCTTAGCAGCCCATGTGAGTCACCTAACTAATGTGGGAACCATCATTTGGCAACTAGCATGAAATATCTCATAAAATTACAAATATATTAGTAATCATTCATGACTTATTTACATGTAAACAAAATTACACATCCTTTATAACAATCTTCATAAAATTGATCTCTCTCAAGTTCTATCTTCAAGTTCTAAGTGTTCTTCATAAATTCTATAAGTTCTAGTTCCATAAAATCAAGAATACTTCCAAGTTTGCTAGCTTACTTCCAATCTTGTAAAGTGATCATCCAACCTCAAGAAATCTTTCTTATTTACAGTAAGATATCTTTCTAATACAAGGTAATACTCATATTCAAACTTTGATTCAATTTCTATAACTATAACAATCTTATTTCGAGTGAAAATCTTACTTGAACTTGTTTTCGTGTCATGATTCTGCTTCAAGAACTTTCAAGCCATCCAAGAATCCTTTGAAGCTAGATATATTTTTCTCATTTCCAGTGGGTTTATCCACAAAACCTGAGGTAGTAATGATGTTCATAACATCATTCGATTCATATATATAAAACTACCTTATTTGAAGGTTTAAACTTGTAATCACTAGAACATAGTTTAGTTAATTCTAAACTTGTTCGCAAACAAAAGTTAATCCTTATAACTTGACTTTTAAAATTAACTAAACACATGTTCTATATCTATATGATATGCTAACTTAATGATTTAAAACCTGAAAACACGAAAAACACCGTAAAACTGGATATACGCCGTCGTAGTAACACCGCAGGCTGTTTTGGGTTAGTTAATTAAAAACTATGATAAACTTTGATTTAAAAGTTGTTCTTCTGGGAAAATTATTTTCCTTATGAACATGAAACTATATCCAAAAATCATGATTAAACTCAAAATGGAAGTATGTTTTCGAAAATGGTCATCTAGACGTCGTTCTTTCGACTGAAATAACTACCTTTAGAAAAACGACTTGTAACCTGTATTTCTAACTATAAACTTATACTTTTTCTATATATATTCATAAACTTAAATTCAATATGAAACCATAGCAATTGGATTCACTCAAAACGGATTTAAAACGAAGAAGTTATGGGTAAAACAAGATTGGATATTTTTACTTGTTGTAGCTACGTAAAAATTGGTAACAAATCTATACAAATCATATCCTAGCTAACTTATATTGTATTATACATATATTCTAATATATTATGTAATCTTAGGATACCATAGAAACGTATGTAAATGTTTTGACATATCATATCGACCCATCTATATATATTATTTGGAACAACCATAGACACTCTATATGCAGTAATGTTGGAGTTAGTTATACAGGGTTGAGGTTAATTCCAAAAATATATATACTTTGAGTTGTGATCTAGCCTGAGACGTGTATACACTGGGTCGTGAATTGGGTCAAGATAATATATATCAATTTATTTTTGTACATCTAACTATGGACAACTAGTTGTAGGTTACTAACGAGGACAGCTGACTGAAAATATTTAAAACATTAAAACGTATTAAAAAATGTTGTAAATATATTTTGAACATACTTTGATATATATGTACATATTTGTTATAGGTTCGTGAATCGACCAGTTGTAGTGACCCGAACTTTTCCATGTTTATATATATTAATTGAGATTGATATTTACATGATTAAATGTTTCCAACATGTTAAGCAATCAAACTTGTTAAGACTTGATTAATTGAAATATGTTTCATATAGACAATTGACCACCCAAGTTGACCGGTGATTCACGAACGTTAAAACTTGTAAAAACTATATGATGACATATATATGGATATATATATAGTTAACATGATACTATGATAAGTAAACATATCATTAAGTATATTAACAATGAACTACATATGTAAAAACAAGACTACTAACTTAATGATTTTTAAACGAGACATATATGTAACGATTATCGTTGTAAAGACATTTAATGTATATATATCATATTAAGAGATATTCATACATGATAATATCATGATAATATAATAATTTAAAATCTCATTTGATATTATAAACATTGTGTAACATCCCGCATTTTTCCGTTAAATTATTTTAACGCCCGTCTTTTTTTTTTAAATAATACCCTTCGTATCTAGATTCGTATCCTTTGTTATGTAACATTTTAAATATTCTCGTTATCGGATCTCAATATCTCCCGTACTCCTGTGTAACTTAAAATAAATCGTTTGGTTATATCCCGCACCCGATTTGAACTCGAAGGACTAAAGTCGCCAAAGGGTCAAACTAGTGACTAGGTCAACTAGTCAACCCTTCTCCTCCATCCATTCATTTCACCTCCTTCTTCCTTTTTGATACTTTCAAACTCTCCCAACATTCAAACCTTAAATCATCATCCAAATCCGTTCAAGCGAGCTTCAATCCAAACAAACTACATATTCTTGATCCTCTCATCATCCTCTTCGATTTGATGCTAACCACTTCGATTTTGGGTAACATTTCTAAAACACTAGATTTCTTTAAATTTGTGTTCTTGACTTAAAAGTGTGTTAATTAGTGTCTATGGCTCATTGTGATGTCGTGTATGTAATTTGTATGCTCGATTTGTTGTTTTTGGTGTAACTAGCTTGAATATGAAAATTGCTTGCTTAATCTTTGATTTTGGATGATTAAAAGTTGTTTAATTGTTAAAGTTCATGTATTAAATGTGTTACTAGCATCATTAGCTTCAAATTGATGTGTAGGTTGATTAAGAAAACTTCAAAAACATGATTATTGATTTTGAGATGTTTGACTAGGGTTTGATAGTTCTTGACATGAATTTTTGGATGCTTGAATGTCATGGAATGTTAATTGTTAGTGTTTAGTAGTAATGTATGCTTCATTACCTTCAAAACGGCATATCATATGTGTGAATTGGTTTCCCGAAACTCAAAATGCAATTGATGAACTTGAAACTTAGGAAATGGACTTTTATTGTTCGCTTGATGAGATTTCGGCTATTGTAAATGATGTTATTGTTGGACCATAAGTGCTTAGTTGTATTCCTCGTCAAAATACCTTTCCAACGATATATGATAGGCATTATAAGTGTTTGCGGGTCAAGAGTTGGGTTGGAAAAGGTTTTGGTTCGTGCATACTTTGAAAAACTGACCAGAATTCTCTGCCCAGATGGTGGCGCGGCGCGCCCCATCCCCGCGCGGCGCGCGGATTGGCCTGGTCAGATTCTTACCTCTTTGTCCCATTTCACGTGAAATGTTTGACTAGCTACCGACCTCCGATTCACATGAAACTTGTTCTAATATACTTGTATATGAATAATTAGCATAGAAAAATAGTCCGGGACCCGACCCGAACATGTTGACTTTTTCGTTGACTTTGACCCGACCAAGTTTGACTTTTTGTCAAACTTAACCAATTAATTATGCAATCTTTCTAACATGATTCTATACTTGTATCTTGCATGAAACTTGACAATTTTCTTCACATGCTACATAATCGAGTCGTGTCGAGCCATAGGACTAATTGAACAACTTTGACCCTTCGTGACTATCGTTATTGATACAACCTACTTGTTTAGGTCGAGATTAGCTTTGTCTTTGCACGCGTTTACTCGTTGAAGTACTTTATTAACTCTTGCGCTCAAGGTGAGATCATAGTCCCACCTTTTCAACAACTTTTATACTTTTAAATCGTGGGCTGAGAAAACATATACTTTGTTACATCTTGTACTACTTACTTTTATGTTTTGAACACAAGTGTGAAAACAAACATTCCACGTGCGAGTTAGAACAAAAATGCCTCAATTCGATTATCATTAGTTACACTTGCAGGGTGTAAGCGAGAACTTATATTGTGTGGCCATACGGGTTTGTTAAACCCTCATTCGGACGGTTCGCTACCGTTATGCGGATGAAATATATTTTTGTGTTTTAGTGTGGGTTCTAGCACTGTGTGATGGGGTAACGTTGGTTAAGTTTTGATAATTGAGTGCTCGCGTATAACAACACTTTTGGAATGCAAATGATTTGGATAATCTACGTTATGGAAATACAAAATCTTGTGGTTCAAAAACAACGTTTAATACTTACTAAACCTATGATTTCACCAACGTTTTCGTTGACAGATTCTTCTATGTTTTCTCAGGTTTTGAATGCTTAGTGATACATGCTTCCGCACTCTTTTGATACTTGCTTGGATGTCGAGTATACATGCATTTTGGAGCATCTTTTGAACTTATTTAAACTGTGTCGCATAGTTTTCATTTGTACTTATAATGTTGTAACTTAACTTGTGGTCAATTATCTTTGTAAACTTTGAAACAATCTTTACACTTGAATGGATGCGACATATTTTGGGTCAACGTCTGTTTTAAAGACTTATGACCAGGTAATGGGACCTACGTAGTCGACGCCGTCACTTGACGATTTGTCGGGGTCGCTACAAGTGGTATCAGAGCCTTGGTTGTAGGGATTTAGAGTTCATTTGTGTCCACCCCGAGTCATAGGGTACATAGGTGAATCTAGACTACAACCGGCATATAGACTGAAGTAGGAATTACTTGACTATTTGTGCATCTATACTCGAACTCTTCTATCATATCTAACTCGTATTAGATCTTGATCTTACGTTGATAAATTTTGTTGACGTGCCACCTTGACTTTATGAGGTAATGTTAAATGCACATGAGAATCAGGGTAATATAATTTCCGGGATTATATTACGGTGATTCATATGGACATTCCGACATTATGACATAAAGAATTTAAGGCGAGTCAAGGAAAATTTTCTCTACATCATCATTCCCTATCATGATTAGTATTATTGAGAATACTAATCAACGATATTCTTGTGTCTTGAAGGAACAATGCCTCCCCGTCGCGGACCACGTAATGAAACTTCCGAACAAGCTTTTCAACGCATGATAGCCACCGCCATAGGTGCGGCTATGGCTAGTATCTCCTCCGACATCAATAACAACCACAACCACAACAACCATGGAGCCGGTAATTCAAACGAGGGTTGCTCCTACAAAACTTTCATGGGGTGCAAACCTCACACCTTCGATGGGACCGGAGGACCGGTTGTGCTCACCCGATGGTTTGAGCAAACAGAAGCCGTTTTTAGCATAAGCGGTTGTCGGGACCAAGACAAAGTCAAATATTCCACCCACACTTTTGCCGGTATCGCCCTCACATGGTGTAATACGTATGTGCTGTCGGTGGGTATCGATGAAGCCCACACACTCTCATGGACCGACTTAAAGAAAAAGATGATCACCGAATACTTCCCGCGCGAAGAGACCCATAAGCTCGAACACGAACTAAGAACTTTAAAAGCGGTCGGGAATGACCTAAAGGCATATAATCAACGATTTTCTGAGCTATCCTTGATGTGCCCAAACCTCGTGACCCCCGAACCTCTAAGGGTTGAACTTTACATGGATGGTCTTCCCAAGAGCATCAAACAAGGAGTAATGTCATCCAAACCCAGTAATCACCAAGAGGCCCTGAATATGTCCCGTCAATTGATCGAAACGGTAGACGAGATTGAAGTGCCGGCACCTAAAGCCGAGGATGAGTCGGGTGACAACAAAAGAAAATGGGAAGCCCCCCAATCGAGTAACTACAACAACAACTTTTCCAAGGAACCTCTCACCCCCGTCGGCAAGAAAAGTTATGCCGGGACACGACCTTTTTGCAACAAATGCCACAAGCATCATTTTGGTGAATGTGGCAAGCTAATTTGCCATCGGTGCCAAGGTAGTGGTCATATTGCCAAGTATTGTGGAAGTACCGCCCCCGTCACTCAAAAGGGGCCCGACGCACCAAAGCCGAGTATTTGCTACAAATGTGGCCAATCGGGTCATTTTAGGAATGAATGCCCAAAGAATAAAGCAAAAACGAACGCGCGCCGTTGAACTTACAACATCGACACCTAGGATGCCCGAGACGATGATGGACTAGTCACAGGTACGTTTCTTCACAACAAACCGTATATTTCATACTTATTCGATTCGAGTACCGTTAGACGTTTTATAACCAAGGATTTGACTCGTGCTCTTTATATTCCACCTCTTTCCCCCAGATACTACTTAGACGATTTAAGTGACCGACGGAAAATATTGTGTGCCTATAAATTTTATCGGAGGATATGCGTTAAGAAATTGGACTCGACACCTATAGAACTAAGGAACTCAAAACTTATTCATTAAGGAGAAATTGTTGCCCTACATTTATGTATAGATTATTGTGAACTAAGTAACTTTCGGTTGGAAACCAATACTCTCTTCCTCGTATCCATTACCTCATGATTATTTGCGTGGATCCCGTGTATTCCAAATCGACCTCCGTTCTGGTTATCATCAATTGGGGGTTAAGGGAGACGATGTCTCCTAAGCCATTTTCCGAGCTCACAACGTTAGTTGTAAATCCCTCTTAGTACCGTTTGATTTATTTAGGACTCCGTCCGTATTCATGAACCTCCTAAACCACGTATGCAACTTATCTAGACAAATCTGTTATCATATTTATAGATGACATCTTAACTTATTCAAGTAAAGAAGGCAAACGAACAACATCATCATCTTACGCTCGAACTTTGAGAAAAGAGCAACTCTATACCAAATTCTCCGAGTGAGAATTTCTGTTAAACGAAGTCAAATTTTCTAGACCATGATGTTAATGGTCAAGGCATTACAATCAATCTCGAAATCAAGCCACACGTAATCATGAAACTCTCTCAACTCAGACTTGTATTCGTAAAATCTTAGATCTCGCCTGTTATCACCGAAGATTCATTTCTGACTTTTCTCGTGTTACCCGACTTTTAAACTCGTTAACTCACTAAGGGAAAACTTTAAACCTCTCCGTGTTCGAACCTTGAGCGTGATTCTTCACACC
This sequence comes from Rutidosis leptorrhynchoides, assembly GCF_046630445.1. Taxonomy (NCBI): domain Eukaryota; kingdom Viridiplantae; phylum Streptophyta; class Magnoliopsida; order Asterales; family Asteraceae; genus Rutidosis; species Rutidosis leptorrhynchoides. The sequence continues at coordinate 120,008,475 of NC_092341.1, forward strand.
AACATTTCTAGTTAAAATCGTATAGCAACAGATGGAACTCAAACATGGAAATATTTCTACATGAACGCCGAAAGACATACTCTCTCTACTCAAAATTAACGTAACTAAAATTCGTTATTTTGCACGAAGAATTCGAATATTAAACTGTAGATCCGATCAACTTTCTCGTCATCACGTACCACACACATACCTCTGTTATTTCACCGTTACTGTCTGATATTACTGGGATTTAAGATAACACACAATCCAACGATACTTCACTCTTCTTTGACTTAACGTCCTTGTGTTTCTGATAATCGGCCAACTATTATTCAACCCCGAACTATACAATTACGTGTACTATCTTGTTTCTCTTCCAGACTTCAATTTTCGACAACTAGAGGCGCGTTATGGCAACCTCGAGATGTAAGCTCATCCTATTCTCAGATCTCATTTCACTCCTATCTTTATCGCTCGCATTTCCGTTTAAGGAAACTCCTTGTAACATTTCTCCATGGATAGAGAAACTCCTCACATTACATTAGTATTCGCCACGAGGGTGAATAGTCCTAACGAACATTTTTTTTTTTTTTTTTTTTTTTTTTTGAACCCTAACTAACTTGTTCAAACATATCTTAAGAGATTCTATTCCAACACGGTGTATCCTTGTCAATTATCCCGTATCGAAATACTCGTTTCACTTCTAGTTTTACAAGAAACCCTGGAGACCCGCTTAGACATGAGTACCACGTACCACCCACAAACCGATGAACCGAGCAAACGAACGATTTACGTCTTGGAAAGACATGTCACAAACTCGTATTGTCACCTTTAGTAGATCACTCGTACAACAGTAGTTACCACTCGTGTGTTCACCCGCACTTTCCGAAACCCTATATGACCGCTAATGTCGTACCCTGTTCATTTAACCAACGCATGTGGCAAACAAAACACAGAATCTGAACTCAATCAAGAAACAACAATTGAGATCATTCAAGTCCGAGAAGGGCTCGAGACAACCCATAGTCACCAAAAGAGTTATACCAAACTTAGATGAAAACCTCACAAAATCCCTGTAACAGTGTAATATTGAGAACCCGCACCTTGGAAATGTGTAATCCGTTTCGGGAATCAGGGAAAGTTAAACTCGCGACACGTTAACCCTTTTGAAACCTTGGGGCGTATTGGAACCGCTTCCTACCGTTTGGAACTTCTGACTCAATTAAGTTTCCGCTTACCCTGTGTACCATGTAACAAACTTAGAAACGTGTCCTGCGGAACAGGAACGTGCAATCCTGCTGGATACATCAACTATCGATGACAAACTTCTCTTCATAGGAAAACCAGTTGAAACCAGGGATCGTAAAAAAAAAAAAAAAAAAAACAAAAAAAAAAAAAAAAAAAACCTTAATACAACGAAATACCCTAACTATCCAAATTCATGAGAACACTCAAGGACGTGCCTTCACTTATTCATAACATTGACAACGTAAAGTCTCGAGTAAGAGATATCGACTACTACTTCCAACTAAATTTCGGGACGAAATTTCTTTTGAGGTGTGGATAATGTAACATCCCGCATTTTTCCGTTAAATTATTTTAACGCCCGTCTTTTTCTTTTTAAATAATACCCTTCGTATCTAGATTCGTATCCTTTGTTATGTAACATTTTAAATATTCTCGTTATCGGATCTCAATATCTCCCGTACTCCCGTGTAACTTAAAATAAATCGTTTGGTTATATCCCGCACCCGATTTGAACTCGAAGGACTAAAGTCGCCAAAGGGTCAAACTAATGACTAGGTCAACTAGTCAACCCTTCTCCTCCATCCATTCATTTCACCTCCTTCTTCCTTTTTGATACTTTCAAACTCTCCCAACATTCAAACCTTAAATCATCATCCAAATCCGTTCAAGCGAGCTTCAATCCAAACAAACTACATATTCTTGATCCTCTCATCATCCTCTTCGATTTGATGCTAACCACTTCGATTTTGGGTAACATTTCTAAAACACTAGATTTCTTTAAATTTGTGTTCTTGACTTAAAAGTGTGTTAATTAGTGTCTATGGCTCATTGTGATGTCGTGTATGTAATTTGTATGCTCGATTTGTTGTTTTTGGTGTAACTAGCTTGAATATGAAAATTGCTTGCTTAATCTTTGATTTTGGATGATTAAAAGTTGTTTAATTGTTAAAGTTCATGTATTAAATGTGTTACTAGCATCATTAGCTTCAAATTGATGTGTAGGTTGATTAAGAAAACTTCAAAAACATGATTATTGATTTTGAGATGTTTGACTAGGGTTTGATAGTTCTTGACATGAATTTTTGGATGCTTGAATGTCATGGAATGTTAATTGTTAGTGTTTAGTAGTAATGTATGCTTCATTACCTTCAAAACGGCATATCATATGTGTGAATTGGTTTCTCGAAACTCAAAATGCAATTGATGAACTTGAAACTTAGGAAATGTACTTTTATTGTTCGCTTGATGAGATTTCGGCTATTGTAAATGATGTTATTGTTGGACCATAAGTGCTTAGTTGTATTCCTCGTCAAAATACCTTTCCAACGATATATGATAGGCATTATAAGTGTTTGCGGGTCAAGAGTTGGGTTGGAAAAGGTTTTGGTTCGTGCATACTTTGAAAAACTGACCAGAATTCTCTGCCCAGATGGTGGCGCGGCGCGCCCCATCCCCGCGCGGCGCGCGGATTGGCCTGGTCAGATTCTGACCTCTTTGTCCCATTTCACGTGAAATGTTTGACTAGCTACCGACCTCCGATTCACATGAAACTTGTTCTAATATAGTTGTATATGAATAATTAGCATAGAAAAATAGTCCGGGACCCGACCCGAACATGTTGACTTTTTCGTTGACTTTGACCCGACCAAGTTTGACTTTTTGTCAAACTTAACCAATTAATTATGCAATCTTTCTAACATGATTCTATACTTGTATCTTGCATGAAACTTGACAATTTTCTTCACATGCTACATAATCGAGTCGTGTCGAGCCATAGGACTAATTGAACAACTTTGACCCTTCGTGACTATCGTTATTGATACAACCTACTTGTTTAGGTCGAGATTAGCTTTGTCTTTGCACGCGTTTACTCTTTGAAGTACTTTATTAACTCTTGCGCTCAAGGTGAGATCATAGTCCCACCTTTTCAACAACTTTTATACTTTTAAATCGTGGGCTGAGAAAACATATACTTTGTTACATCTTGTACTACTTACTTTTATGTTTTGAACACAAGTGTGAAAACAAACATTCCACGTGCGAGTTAGAACAAAAATGCCTCAATTCGATTATCATTAGTTACACTTGCAGGGTGTAAGCGAGAACTTATATTGTGTGGCCATACGGGTTTAACAAACCCTCATTCGGACGGTTCGCTACCGTTATGCGGATGAAATATATTTTTGTGTTTTAGTGTGGGTTCTAGCACTGTGTGATGGGGTAACGTTGGTTAAGTTTTGATAATTGAGTGCTCGCGTATAACAACACTTTTGGAATGCAAATGATTTGGATAATCTACGTTATGGAAATACAAAATCTTGTGGTTCAAAAACAACGTTTAATACTTACTAAACCTATGATTTCACCAACGTTTTCGTTGACAGATTCTTCTATGTTTTCTCAGGTTTTGAATGCTTAGTGATACATGCTTCCGCACTCTTTTGATACTTGCTTGGATGTCGAGTATACATGCATTTTGGAGCATCTTTTGAACTTATTTAAACTGTGTCGCATAGTTTTCATTTGTACTTATAACGTTGTAACTTAACTTGTGGTCAATTATCTTTGTAAACTTTGAAACAATCTTTACACTTGAATGGATGCGACATATTTTGGGTCAACGTCTGTTTTAAAGACTTATGACCAGGTAATGGGACCTACGTAGTCAACGCCGTCACTTGACGATTTGTCGGGGTCGCTACACATTGGGTTAACAACATTTAACAAGATCGTTAACCTAAAGGTTTCAAAACAACACTTACATGTAACGACTAACGATGACTTAACGACTCAGTTAAAATGTATATACATGTAGTGTTTTAATATGTATTTATACACTATTGAAAGACTTCAATACACTTATCAAAATTCTTCTACTTAACAAAATTGCTTACAATTACATCCTCGTTCAGTTTCATCAACAATTCTACTCGTATGCACCCGTATTCGTACTCGTACAATACACAGCTTTTAGATGTATGTACTATTGGTATATACACTCCAATGATCACCTCTTAGCAGCCCATGTGAGTCACCTAACACATGTAGGAACCATCATTTGGCAACTAGCATGAAATATCTCATAAAATTACAAAAATATGAGTAATCATTCATGACTTATTTACATGAAAACAAAATTACATATCCTTTATATCTAATTCATACACCAACGACCAAAAACACCTACAAACACTTTCATTCTTCAATTTTCTTCATCTAATTGATCTCTCTCAAGTTCTATCTTCAAGTTCTAAGTGTTCTTCATAAATTCTACAAGTTCTAGTTACATAAAATCAAGAATACTTTCAAGTTTGCTAGCTCACTTCCAATCTTGTAAGGTGATCATCCAACCTCAAGAAATCTTTGTTTCTTACAGTAGATTATCATTCTAATACAAGGTAATAATCATATTCAAACTTTGGTTCAATTTCTATAACTATAACAATCTTATTTCAAGTGATGATCTTACTTGAACTTGTTTTCGTGTCATGATTCTGCTTCAAGAACTTCGAGCCATCCAAGGATCCGTTGAAGCTAGATCCATTTTTCTCTTTTCCAGTAGGTTTATCCAAGGAACTTAAGGTAGTAATGATGTTCATAACTGTAGGATTAATGTGCAAGGTACAACATATAACTATATGGCCAACCTCATTTGAGCCTTCGGGGTCACACACATATACACCGAGACGTCAAATAAAATATATATATGATGTATATATATTACTCAAGTAATAAAATAGTAAATCGAAATTAATTCATTTACTATTCATGTGAATAGTAAATGAAATGAAATTAATTAATTTACTATTCACATGAAAGTGACATGATAGAAATTATTAATTATAAGTTTCATAAACTACCCCTGAAGTATTTGTAAAATACGACTTTTTAAAATATAGCATTGTATTTGAAAATGATCTTGATTTCTTTTGATTTGCTTTTTGCTATCAAACAAACGAATCTTGATTTCTTTTGATTTACTTTATGCTACCAAACAAATGGGATATATTATATATTCATATATGTGTATCATATTACGAAGTAATTTTTGAATCATTCTAATGCTTTCGATGAACTAAAAGGAAAAACACATATTACATATTTTGTGTTCATAATATTAATCAAAGGTTGATTGATTATTACTTGGGTTTGGACTAGCATCCATTGACGTTGTTTGAAGTGTAGTGTGGACTATCCAAAGAGACGGTCATATTTTTGATCGTAGGTTTCTCTCCTTCAATCAGGTTCTTCAAGAAAGGTTTCTCTCCTTCAATCAGTTTCTTCAAGAAAGGTATATCGTTTACTCATCTTATGATTTATATTCTTGACAATTATTATGGTGTAACTGGATTTTTGGGATCGTTAATCATGTGCATGTTTCATTAAATAAGTGAAAATTTAATCTTGTTAAATTTTGTTCATAAAATAATAAAAGATTATTATTTTAACTATCCGCTGCGTTAATCTGTTTTGGTAAAAGTACACACGATTTTCCAACAGTGGTATCCGAGCCGCTTTTACACCATCTTAATTGTCGCGTGATTTTCTTTAAATTTAGCTTTGTGGTGAATTGGTAAAAGTCGAAACCTTTTTGGTTTTTAAAGTCAACGCGGTTGATTTAGACTTAACCTCATGACGCACAAATATGATTGAAAGAATATCACTATTTTAAATTGTAGATTTAATTGTTATGGCTTGAATATTTATTATAATTGTTGATTGTTATATTCCATGGTTATACACATGCATTGTAACCATGGACAAGCCATATATAGGTTTTAATAATGTAGTTATTAAAATTGTGATTGCATACATAGCCCGTAATGCCCCGACCTATGTGATTGTTGTGATTGTTGATTACGGCAATATTATATCATGTTGATTATTTATTTTATTAGAAAGGCCATTTTGAAGCCAAAGTTGTATTGTATTTATTTTTCATTTTCATAGTATTGTATTTCAGTTTATTTTAATTTGTAAAAGTACTAGTTTAGTTGTATTTTCAAATTTAAATAAATGTAACAAGATGAAAATTGAAGATAAAGATGCAACACGAAGTTTGACTTAGAAGATGGCGAACAGGTCAAGTTGACAACGATGGCGTTTGTCAAGTTTTCACTTGATTCTTGAATTAAGTGGGAGCTACGATATTACCCTTAGTTTGACCTCTTGATCCCATGTCGGCTCATGGGATTAAGCATAGGATTTTTTGGGCTAGGCTATGTGTGTGTGATGCATGGTTGTGTTTTATTTTACGCATTTATATTTAATGGTTGATTATAATATATGCTAAATGTTTTTGATGAAAACATTAAATAAAACCGGTAACGAGTTTCAAATATTAAAATTGATGATTTTAAAAGGTTGAATTCTAACGAGTTTAAAGTTAAATAATTTTGAGACTCAAATTATATATATATGTTTTTTGATGAAAACATTAACTAAAACTCTAAACGAGTTTCAAAGATTAAAATTGATGATTTTAAAATAAGTTAAACTCTAACGAGTTTAATGATAAATGATTTTGAAAGTCAAATAAAATATATGGACGACATCTTTTAAAACTGTTTTAAAACGATACACGTTTGTGTATTTGTTATTTTTATATCCTATAAATTAAATAACAAATTAGATCACAAACATAATCGACATATACAATTGGTTAAAATGTTTTTTTAACTAGTAGTGTAGCGAATCTTGTGTGCATGCATTATTCGTTGACACAAACTTTTTACAAAATACCCGTCAAATTTAAGTCATGCCATCTAATGAGCTTGCAAACACTCCTCGTTATTTTTCTGATCTAGTGAGACTAGGCTGAATTATAGCCACGAGGTGGATTTTTCGATCTAGTGAGACTAGCGTGAATTTCCACTATTTTCAAATTGGACGACTTAATCGTATTCACGGTGAGACCTGAGTTCGAGGCAAGGATGAGACAAACATGTTAGTAGATAATAGTGGTTTGTTGAACTACACATATCTCAAGGTCTCATAAAGATCTAAGAGTTGCACTTGTAATGCAATTGGTACCCGTTACCTACCAATAGACTCCATAACTGCTAGCTGATCAACAGATGTGGCTATGGAACCTCTATGTGGATCTTAGGCTTTCGTAAATTAATTGTTTTTTTTATAATATTATAAAAACTTGGGTAGTTAATTTATTAAAGCTCAATATCGAAAATACTAAATTGAATCTTATATCTATTGTAGATGTCAAATAATCAAGACGTAAACCAAAACACACTTCCTTCTTTGTTGGAGAAGGATAAACTCAATGTTCAAACTTCCTAGACTGACACTGCAACCTGAGAATTGTTCTCAAGCATACATGGAAGTTGAACAAAATTTAGAACCCTTATTCATACTTCCTGTTGTGGCAGTTGCTGCTGCTCAGCAAAATTTCTATCGGATGTTGTTCGATGATCAGGAAGAAATATGATTGAAGGGTGAAAAAGAATAAGCCGAATATTTTGTGGAAGGAAAATGACAAATCATTTGCTAGGAAAAATATTCCACCTTCCAAGAAGGAAAGCCCAACAAAAGACGCCGAATGTTTCCATTGGGGAAAGGTTGGCAATTGGAGAAGGAAGTTGTCCTATCTTCCAATCTGAGCTGAGAAAAGGCAACGCTGGTGAGACTAGCAAATCAGGTATATTCCATAAATAGTTATATACTTCTTCTAGTGATTCCTATATCTTTGTTAACTGGTTGTGGCCTTCACACCTATAACAATATGAAGGGAATGAGAAGAAGTAATAGACTAAAGAAAGGCACACTGGATTTGCAAGTAGGCAAGGGGGATCAAGCTTTTGTTAAAGCTATTGGTACCTCTGAACTTACTTCTCTAAGTGGTCTTATTGTTTTGTTGGAACAATAGCATTATGCTCTCAATACTGCGAGCGACATAGTTTGAAAGATGCTAGTTTTGAACTTGCATTTACACACTTAGATATTTCAGTTTCTAAGGATAATATATTTATCTTAATACCTATCCACGTGATGGTATTTTTGAAATTGATATGCATAGTGTAATTTCAAATGAGAATTCTGTGTATACCTACATCGCCAAAGTCTTCAAGCAAGACTTGAATAAGACCTATCTATGACATTGTCATATGAGTCATATAAACAAACAATGCATTTCAAAACTCCAGTCTAATGGACTTTTGGAATCAATTGGCTCTGAGTCATTTGATGTATGCGAGTCATGTTTATGTGAAAAGATGACAAATGCTTCTTTCTCCGATTTAGGTAAAAGAGCTAAAGATCTTTTAGGACTAATACATACTGTTGTATGTAGCCCTTTAAGAACAATGTATAGATTTAGTTAATTTTACTTCATTACATTTACTGATGAGTATAGTAGCTATGATTATGTTCACTTGCTGAAACATAAACATACAACTATTTTACCATTCAAAAGTATTCCAAAATGAAGTAGATAATCAGCTTGGAAAGACCATTAAAGCACTTCGCTCCGATGGAGTAAGTGAGTTTATGAGTCAAGAGTTTTTGGACCACCTAAAGAATTGTGGGATTGTCTCATGGTTCACTCTACCTTACACACCACAACACGATGGTGTGTCTGAGTAAGAGGAATCAACTTTACTTGATATAGTTTGATTTATGATGAGTCTGATTTCTCTACTACCGTCTTTTAGGGATATGTATGAGAGTCTGCTGCAGGCATACTCAATGTGATTCCAACTATGAAGGTAGAAAAGACACCATATGAGTTATGGCATGGGAAGAATCCCAAGTTGTCTTATCTCAAATTCTGGGGTTGTGAAGCGTATGTGAAGCATGACACTTCAAACAAATTAGTACCCAGAACTATCAAATGTTACTTTGTACGATACATAAAGGAAACAACAGGTTACTACTTTTACTACCAAGCTGAAGACAACGTGTTTTCTGCTCGGTCTGCTGAATTCCTAGAAAGAGATCTTCTCTTACAAGAAGTCAGTGGGAGTAAAGTAGATCTTGAAAAAATTCAAGTACTTTAAAGTAACATACCTTCAATAAGCACTAGCAATCCACACGTTGAAACTGAGCACACTGTTGGTAAGCCAGAACGTGTTACACCTGCACTTTATAGATCTAGTAGAGCTCATCGGCTTATGAGGTTTAATTATCTGATTAATTCAGATAAACCTCAACTAAGGGATTATGATGAACCCTCTAGCTGTGTGAGGCCATATCAGATTCTGAATCTGAAAATGACTAGATTCTATGAATACAGATATGCAGTCCATGAAGGATAATCAAGTATGAGACTTGATTGATCTTCTACCCAATTGTAAGACAATGAGGTAAAAATGGGTCTTCAAAGGAAGACTGATATGGACGGTAATGAAAACACTTTTAAAGCTCTATTGGTGACAAAAGGTTATGATGAAAGTTTTTCACCAGTCGTGAGCCCTAAAACAATTAGGATACTTATTGCCATGGTTACTTTTCATGATAATAAAATATGGCTAATGGATGTCAAAACCGCTTTCCTAAATGGCGACCTAAGCGAGGACGCATATATGGTTCAGCCGGAAGGGTTTATGAATCCTAAGCATCCTAATAAAGTATGCAAGCTTCTAAAATCCATTTATGGATAAAAGCAAGCATCCAGGAGCTAGAATCTTAAGTTTAATGAGAAAATCAATTCTCAAAACCAAGATAAGCTCTGAGTTTACATTAGAGCTAGTGGGAGCAGAGTAGTCTTCTTGATCTTATATGTTGATGACATATTACTTATTAGAAATAACATTCCAACTTGCAAGATGTCAAGTCTTGGCTTGGAAAATGTATTTCCATAAAGGATCTTGATGAAGCTACTTATATTATTAGAATGAGGATCTATACAATAGATCCAATTGGCTTATTGGTTTGAATCAAAGTACATACATTATCTTGCAGAGATTTAGCATGCAAAACTCCAAGCATGGAGCTTTGCCAATGCAAAAGGGCATAACCTTGAGAAAGTCTCAAAAGTCCTATCACAGTAGATGAGATGAGACAAATGAAATGTATCACATATGCTTCGGCTATATGATCCATTATGTATGCCATGATATGTACTATACTCGATGTTTCGTTAGTTTTGAGTTTGACGAGTCATTGTCAACATAATCCGGGTGAAGTACATTGGATTGTTGTTAAGAATATTCTTTAGTATTTGCATAGTACTAATGATATGTTCTTGGTTTACGGTGGTTTGGAAAAAGAGTTAAGTATTAAGTTTTATACTTATTCTAGTTTCCAAACTGATCAAGATGATTCTCGATCCAGTCACGTTGTTTCTTTGTCATGATGGGCAAGACATTTGATTGGAAGAGCTCTAGGCAGAGCACTATTGAACAATCTACAACAAAAACAGAATACATTGTTGACTGAGAAGCTACTCAGAAAGCTGTCTGGGTAAGGAAGTTCGTTGTTATACTCAGAGTAGTACACAACATTTAATCTTCTATAATATGTACTGTGATAGTTCGAGTGTTAATATACTTTTGAAAGAATCACATGTATATAAAAGTATCCGGCACATTCTTCAAAAGTTTGACTACATTCATTAAGTCATTAAGAGAAAATGATATTAGTATTCTTAAAGGTTCATACAAATGATAATGTGGCTGACCCGTTCACGAAGCCCATGATGCACAACAAGCATGATGATCATGCTAGTAATATTGGACTTCGTTATGCTGCTGATCTTTTTCATTTGTAATTTAATATTTGGATATTTTTGGAACATTAAGCAGTTTTATATTAATGAACTGACATACTTGATATGGTCGTTTTCATTTATATCACTGTGTTCTATATTAGCATGTTTAATCCATGAATAATTGTTGATTATTCAAAATCTCCATAATCGGTCATGTTATGGGAATAACATGAATTAAGATTAATGTGAAATTTTGGTTATATTCATTGATGATGAATAGTTAACTTGTTGAGACCAAAATTCATATGTATTCATTGATGATGAATATTGGAATGACCCAACCATGAGATGTCACTACATGGATCGTAGTCAGTAGTGAATCTTTTAGTGATTATGTCTTTGTGTCCTTAGACTTGAGATGCACGCCCGTCTTGATGAGTGTAGCATTGTATTTTGATATGGTTAAACGCTGTCCTGAATAAGGCTGTTATAAAGGCCATTATTGGGTATAATGTAAAGCTCGTGATAGACACGTGTATGCAATATAGGATTTGTTCCTCTAAAATGTTTGGAGTTAGATACTTTTTGAGCTCCTCGATGAATGAATAAGATATTTGTGTGGCCGCACCCAGATGTAATTAAGATGATACTTAATTAATTTGGTGATCTAATTCAGTTCTAAGATCGATAAATAAAATTGTTAAACAAATGAGAATGACCGATGATCCATATCTCAAGTTTAACTAAAGTATCTGAAACAAAAGGACGAATGACATTTAACACTTACCATAAACAGTTTCGAGAAACTATCCTCACGTGAATTTGGGGACAATGACGTGTTGCTAGACGCTTATCATTGTTTGTATAGTTACTTGGTGTTGTGCCATGCACAAGTGGGAGTCTGTAGGATTAATGTGCAAGGTACAACATATAACTATATGGCCAACCTCATTTGAGCCTTCGGGGTCACACACATATACACCGAGACGTCAAATAAAATATATATATGATGTATATATATTACTCAAGTAACAAAATAGTAAATCGAAATTAATTCATTTACTATTCATGTGAATAGTAAATGAAATGAAATTAATTAATTTACTATTCACATGAAAGTGACATGATAGAAATTATTAATTATAAGTTTCATAAACTACCCCTGAAGTATTTGTAAAATACGACTTTTTAAAATATAGCATTGTATTTGAAAATGATCTTGATTTCTTTTGATTTGCTTTTTGCTATCAAACAAACGAATCTTGATTTCTTTTGATTTACTTTATGCTACCAAACAAATGGGATATATTATATATTCATATATGTGTATCATATTACGAAGTAATTTTTGAATCATTCTAATGCTTTCGATGAACTAAAAGGAAAAACACATATTACATATTTTGGGTTCATAATATTAATCAAAGGTTGATTGATTATTACTTGGATTTGGACTAGCATCCATTGACGTTGTTTGAAGTGTAGTGTGGACTATCCAAAGAGACGGTCATATTTTTGATCGTAGGTTTCTCTCCTTCAATCAGGTTCTTCAAGAAAGGTTTCTCTCCTTCAATCAGTTTCTTCAAGAAAGGTATATCGTTTACTCATCTTATGATTTATATTCTTGACAATTATTATGGTGTAACTGGATTTTTGGGATCGTTAATCATGTGCATGTTTCATTAAATAAGTGAAAATTTAATCTTGTTAAATTTTGTTCATAAAATAATAAAAGATTATTATTTTAACTATCCGCTGCGTTAATCTGTTTTGGTAAAAGTACACACGATTTTCCAACAATAACATCATTCGAATAATACATATAAAGCTATCTTATTCGAAGGTTTAAACTTGTAATCACAAGAAAATAGTTTAGTTAATTCTAAACTTGTTCGCAAACAAAAGTTAATCCTTCTAACTTGACTTTTAAAATCAACTAAACACATGTTCTATATCTATATGATATGCTAACTTAATGATTTAAAACCTGGAAACACGAAAAACACCGTAAAACCGGATTTACGCCGTCGTAGTAACACCGCGGGCTGTTTTGGGTTAGTTAATTAAAAACTATGATAAACTTTGATTTAAAAGTTGTTATTCTGAGAAAATGATTTTTATTATGAACATGAAACTATATCCAAAAATTATGGTTAAACTCAAAGTGGAAGTATGTTTTCTAAAATGGTCATCTAGACGTCGTTCTTTCGACTGAAATGACTACCTTTACAAAAACGACTTGTGACTTATTTTTCTGACTATAAACCTATACTTTTTCTGTTTAGATTCATAAAATAGAGTTCAATATGAAACCATAGCAATTTGATTCACTCAAAACGGATTTAAAATGAAGAAGTTGTGGGTAAAACAAGATTGGATAATTTTTCTCATTTTAGCTACGTGAAAATTGGTAACAAATCTATTCCAACCATAACTTAATCAACTTGTATTGTATATTATGTAATCTTGAGATACCATAGACACGTATACAATGTTTCGACCTATCATGTCGACACATCTATATATATTTCGGAACAACCATAGACACTCTATATGTGAATGTTGGAGTTAGCTATACAGGGTTGAGGTTGATTCCAAAATATATATAGTTTGAGTTGTGATCAATACTGAGATACGTATACACTGGGTCGTGGATTGATTCAAGATAATATTTATCGATTTATTTCTGTACATCTAACTGTGGACAACTAGTTGTAGGTTACTAACGAGGACAGCTGACTTAATAAACTTAAAATATCAAAATATATTAAAAGTGTTGTAAATATATTTTGAACATACTTTGATATATATGTATATATTGTTATAGGTTCGTGAATCAACCAGTGGCCAAGTCTTACTTCCCGACGAAGTAAAAATCTGTGAAAGTGAGTTATAGTCCCACTTTTAAAATCTAATATTTTTGGGATGAGAATACATGCAGGTTTTATAAATGATTTACAAAATAGACACAAGTACGTGAAACTACATTCTATGGTTGAATTATCGAAATCGAATATGCCCCTTTTATAAAGTCTGGTAATCTAAGAATTAGGGAACATGCACCCTAATTGACGCGAATCCTAAAGATAGATCTATTGGGCCTAACAAACCCCATCCAAAGTACCGGATGCTTTAGTAATTCGAAATTTATATCATATCCGAAGGGTGTCCCGGAATGATGGGGATATTCTTATATATGCATCTTGTTAATGTCGGTTACCAGGTGTTCACCATATGAATGATTTTTATCTCTATGTATGAGATGTGTATTGAAATATGAAATCTTGTGGTCTATTGTTACGATTTGATATATATAGGTTAAACCTATAACTCACCAACATTTTTGTTGACGTTTAAAGCATGTTTATTCTCAGGTTAATACTAAGAGCTTCCGCTGTTGCATACTAAAATAAGGACAAGATTTGGAGTCCATGTTTGTATGATATTGTGTAAAAACTGCATTCAAGAAACTGATTTCGATGTAACATATTTGTATTGTAAACCATTATGTAATGGTCGTGTGTAAACAGGATATTCTAGATTATCATTATTTGATAATCTACATAAAGCTTTTTAAACCTTTATTTATGAAATAAAGGTTATGGTTTGTTTTAAAATGAATGCAGTCTTTGAAAAACGTCTCATATAGAGGTCAAAACCTCGCAACGAAATCAATTAATATGGAACGTTTTTAATCAATAAGAACGGGACATTTCAGTTGGTATCCGAGCGTTGGTCTTAGAGAACCAGAATTTTGCATTAGAGTGTCTTATCGAGTTTGTTAGGATGCATTAGTGAGTCTGGACTTCGACCGTGTTTACTTGAAAAATGATTGCTTAACAAATTTTGTTGGAAACTATATATTTTTAACATGTGAATATTATGTGATATATTAATCTCTTAACGCGTTTGATATTATGTGATAGATGTCTACCTCTAGAACAAGTCCCATTGACTCACCAAATAATAATGAAGAGTCAAATGTAAATTGGAATGATTCGTGGACTGATTCACAAGTTCCCGAAGAGGAACCGGATGAAGAGTCGGAACCGGAAGAAGAATCGGAACCGGAAGAAGAATCGGAACTGGATGAAGAAATAGAATCGGTGGGGGAAATAATAAAACGGTTAAGTAAAAGAAAATCCTTAACCAACCGACCAAGGTTAATTATGGTCAATGGTGTTTCCGCCAAGGAAGCAAAATATTGGGAGGATTACCAATTCTCCGATGAATCAGATTCCGACGAGAATTCCGATGATGTTATAGAAATTACCCCAACTAAATTTAAAAAGGCAAAAGAAAATAATAAGGGAAAGGGCATAAAAATAGAGAAATCTAATTCCAACCCCGATGAACTTTATATCTATCGTCAACCCCCGAAGTCCTTAAGTGTAACAACCCAACCCGTTAACCAACCAAAAACGCGAAATAAAAAAAAAACTTAAAACTGATCTGGAGGGTGCGCGGCGCGCACCACTGCCTATGCGCGGCGCGCACAAGGCCTGAGACAGTTCTGACCAAAATGTCCATTTTTCGAGAAAAGATCTTCGACTTCCCGACACTTTTAGACCGAACACTTTTCACAACAAACTTATATATGTAAAACTAACACGAATCAAACATAAAAACGATGTTTTACAAGCGGGGCCCACACGACACAAAATACAAGTTTTAATACAAGTTTAGAGTTTCGACCACCAAAAATTTTAAGTTCCAAACTACACAAAGAGCATGGTGTTTGGGATTAAACTACCCAACTACCGGTCAAACTCCAAGAGCTACTAAAGCCAAAAGCGTCCCCTAGTATCAAGCGGGATCTCTAGTCCAAAACGATGCCCTTACCCTTGTCCAAAACCGAACCTATAAAATGGTAAACAACGAGAGGGTAAACAAAGCTTAGTGAATGCAATAATTATACGAATACATATATAATTATACCTACTTTCACACACTTACACAAACCGCAAACATGCTAGCAACACAATTAGCTTATCGTCACATTAACAAGCTATAATCTCCAATACCACAAGCTAGCAACAACCGCATAATAATATAACTCGAAATGATATAATATGTTTACAACACAAGTAACCATGGTCGACCAATAGTACAAGGGAACGGCGCTCGCGAAAACGCCATCGGTGTTCATAACATCCATTAGGGCACTTAACACCTCACACCACTAACCCCTAGGGTGGCACCTTAACACCTCGGCACATCACCCCGAGTGGCATCTTAACACCTCGATGCAACACTCATTATTTTACGGAGTGGTGTCTTAACACCTCGACACTACACTCCTAGGTGGCATCTTAACACCTCGATGCTACACCCGAGTGGCATCTTAACACCTCGATGCTACACTCTTCACGTGAAACGTGGTGTCTTAACACCTCGACACTACACCTTTCACGCTACAACAAATAGATACATTATATACATACGCATATAATTATTCCAATCACCTCAAAGTCTTGTGAAAAGATACCCGAGCTTGCAAGACCTCAAAGTAACGTACCTATCATATTATACACATCATCAAACGCAAACTCAAGTCGGTCTACCAAACCCTTTCACCATTCTAAGCCATTTTGACCCAATGGTGCAATTTCAATCCAATTGCACCCTTAACCCTAAATTGGGTCAACACACACCAAAACCCTAATCATTCATCAAGATGGGTTTAAAACACAATTAGGTCACAAGGCTAACTCGTTTTCATAATTGCTAGGCCACTTAGGTCATTAAAGACTCATTTGACCCATTTCAAGGTCAACAGACCCATTTGGGTCATCCATACCCAATAACACCCATTTACATATTATTAAAGTGTTCTAGCACTAACTAACTAAATTTAAGACTCAAAAGTCCAATTAACACATTCAAACCCTAGGTTAGTCATCAATGAGCCTTCATAACCCATATTCACCCAAAATCCCCAAAATACTAACAAAATGGGTCTTTGGTTCATCACTAGCCCAAACCCTAACCCTTAAAGCAATTAAAGTAAGAAATTGGGTTTTATAACTTACCAACACAATCACCACGTAGCTATCGACTAGATGAACGACTTTATAACTTGCACCAAGACCCGATTCAACCTCTTTCACCCTTCAATGGAGCTTTCTCTCTCAAGGATTGCACACTCTCTCTAGTGTTTAATTGGAGAAGATGAGGTTGTTGTGGGAGTAGCAAATGAGCTCCCCAAAACTGATCTAGGATATTAAATTCGGCCCCAAAGTGAAATTACACAATTGCCCTCAAAATATCTCATTAAAACAGCAAAAACCCGGCTACAGTAAGGAGTGCGCGGCGCGCTCCCTTTGGTGTGCGCGACGCGCACTAAGCTCAGATTGCTCTCTGACTTCTGTTTAACTGCACAATCATTCCCACACTTTATGTACTCTATATACTCTGCTGTACAATGAAGATTAGGGTCTTACAACTCTCCCCCACTTGAATCGGAGTGCGTCCTCGCGATCCAAGCTGCATGACAAGAGGGAAGATAAACCAACACGAATTCTTCGGGCTCCCAAGTAAACTCGGAACCCTTACTACGACGCCATTGAACTTTAAAAGTCCTAACCTCTTTATGCCTCAACCTTTTGACCTTCTCATCGAGTATGGCAATCGGCTCCTCAATATACTCTAACTTATTGTTTAGCTCAATTTCGTTTAACGGCACCCATGATGAATCATCCGTATGACACTTACGGAGATGGGAAACATGAAATGTATTATGAATCCCCGCAAGCTCTTCGGGTAATTCCAAACGATACGCGACTTCACCAACACGAGCTAAAACCTTAAATGGCCCAATAAACCGAGGAGCTAACTTTCCCCGTTTTCAAAACCGAATAACACCTTTCCATGGTGAAACCTTAAGCATCACCATGTCACCTTCTTGGAATTCGATCATTCGCCTACGTTTGTCGGCATACGACTTTTGTCTATCTTGAGCCTTTTTCAAATGATTTCGAATAATATCAATCTTGTTATTCGTCTCTAAAACCAAATCGGTACTCCCGATTTCTCTTTGACCCACTTCTCCCCAACAAATGGGAGTTCGACACCTCCTCCCGTAAAGCATCTCATAAGGTGGCATCCCGATACTAGTATGATAACTATTATTGTACGAGAATTCCACCAAAGGCAAATGCTCATCCCAACTACCACCGAAATCAATAATGCACGCCCATAACATATCTTCCAAACTTTGGTTCGTACGTTCGGTTTGACCGTCCGTTTGAGGATGATACGCCGTGCTCAACTTCAATTGTGTACCCATATCCTCATGAAACTTTTCCCAAAATCGAGATGTAAAACGGGTATCTCGATCCGAAATAATAGATATAGGAACCCCATGTCGAGCGACCACTTCCTTGATAAACAACTTAGCCAAGGTCTCTGACGATATCGCTTCTTTAATGGGAAGAAACAAAGCACTTTTCGTCAACCGGTCAACTATCACCCAAATCGTATCAAATTGGGTTCTCGCCGTCTTAGGTAACTTCGTTATGAAATCCATGGTAATGTGCTCCCATTTCCATTTCGGAATTTCTAACGGTTGCAATTTACCATACGACTTTTGGTGTTCGGCTTTTACTTGCAAACACGTGACGCATTGCTCAACATACTTCACAACATCACGCTTCATGCCCGGCCACCAATAATCTTTCTTCAAGTCAAGATACATTTTCGTCGCGCCCGGATGAATGGAATATTTTGACTTATGTGCTTCATCAAGTAGCACTCGTCAGTAATCACCCATCTTAGGCACCCACACCCTTCCTTGGAAAGACAACAACCCACGCGGACCCATAGTAATAAACTCCGATTGGCCCACGATTCGCTCCGTATGCTTGTTGTGAACATAAGCCTCTATTTGAATCTCACCAAGTTTTTCAAGAAAATCGTTGGTAATAATCAAACTTAACGATCCAACTCGTATCGCCGGATGTTGACTCTTTCGACTCAACGCATCCGCGACCACATTCGCCTTACCCGGATGATAAAGTATTTCACAATCGTAGTCTTTCACCACATCCATCCACCTACGTTGGCGATAATTCAAATCTCGTTGATTAAAGAGATGTTTTAAACTCTTATGATCCGAATAAATCGTACACTTGACACCATACAAATAATGGCGCCAAATTTTCAACGCATGCACAACCGCCGCCAACTCAAGATCATGAGTCGGATACCTCGTTTCATGTTCCTTTAATTGTCGAGAGGCATAAGCGATGACTTTACCTCTTTGCATTAGAACACACCCGAGACCATTTAAGGAAGCATCACAATAAACCACCATGTCTTCAACACCTTCCGGTAACACTAACACCGGAGCTTGACACAACTTCTCTTTTAACAATTGAAATGCAATTTCTTTCTCGTTCTCCCAAACAAACTTCGCATTCTTCCTTGTCAATTTCGTCAACGAAGAAGTGATCTTAGAAAAATCTTGGATAAACCGAAAATAATAACCGGCCAATCCGAGAAAACTTCGGATTTTCGTAGGCGTAGTCGGTCGTCCCCAACTCTTCACCGTTTCGATCTTCCCCGGATCTACTTGAATACCATTTTCGTTCACAATATGACCAAGGAATTGAACTTCCCTTAGCCAAAATTCACATTTGGAGAACTTTGCATACAACTTCTCCTTTCGTAGCGTCTTCAATACTTCACGCAAATGATGTTCATGTTCGTTCATACTTTTCGAGTAGACTAGTATGTCGTCAATGAACACTATTACCGACTTGTCCAACATAGGTTGGCACACTCGGTTCATAAGATCCATGAATGCCGCCGGTGCATTCGTAAGACCAAAGGGCATAACTACAAACTCATAATGCCCGTAACGCGTTCGAAAAGCCGTTTTCTCTATGTCTTCCTCACGGACCCGCATTTGGTGATAGCCGGACCGTAGGTCGATCTTAGAGAAATACGTTGCACCTTGAAGTTGATCAAATAAATCGTCAATCCTAGGTAATGGATAATGATTCTTGATCGTCACTTTATTCAACTCACGGTAATCAATGCACATACGCATACTACCATCTTTCTTCTTCACAAATAACACCGGAGCGCCCCATGGCGAAGCACTCGGTCGAATAAAACCCTTCTAGAGCAACTCTTGGGTTTGATTTAACAACTCTTGCATTTCCGTTGGTGCTAAACGATAAGGAGTTTTAGCAATGGGAGTAGCTCCCGGAACCAACTCAATACGAAACTCAACTTGTCTTTCCGCCGGAACACCCGGTAATTCGTCCGGAAAAACGTCTTCGAATTCACTAACAACCGGAATTTCACGAATAGGTGGTGGCTCATTGCGAGTATCAACAACATGAGCAAGGAAAGCCATGCCACCGGTAACAACAAAACGACGTGCCCGTGCAAAAGTGCATATCGGCACCGGTCTCCTTCGCCTATCACCATGAATAATTAACTCTCCCCCACTTAGGGTCTTCACACGAATAAACTTATCATGGCATGCAATATCGGCTCTATAACGATCGAGCCAATCCATACCAACGACAATATCAAAGTCGCCCAAGGTCATTGGAATAAGATCAATTTTAAAGGTTTCGGCACCAAAAATAACATCACAATTTTCACACACATCTACCACTAGCACCGTCTTGCCGTCCGCTATTTCGACTTCTATCGGACGACTTAACTTAGCTAACGGTCTATTAAGTTTAGGCACAAATTTAGGAGACACAAACGACAAATTTGCACCGCTATCGAAAAGAATCCTCGCCGGATTAGAATTAACCATGAAAGTACCTGAGACAACTTCATTCAATTGTTTGGCTTCATCATTAGTCATCAAGTAGTTGCGACCCCTAGCCGTACCCGCCGCCTTCTCTAACCGCTTCACATTGTCGTTTCGCAAGTCGGGACACTCCGGCTTCTTATGCCCTTCTTTGCCGCAATTAAAACAAGTGACTTTGTTTCCGGAAGATGGTTTCGGACACTCATGAGCCATATGACCCGGTTGCCCACAATTGTAGCACGTATAAGAAAACCCACCGGTAGTGCCCTTCTTTGCACTATTGACACTTTCGGCCACCCTCTTGCTCTTGCTCTTCTTGCTTGAGGCGTTAGAGTAACTAAAACCTTCAAACTTTCTTTTGGAAAACATGAAATCACTCTTTCTTGGAACCTCCGGCTCAAAACCCCGAGCCAACTCAAACAATTCATCAAAAGTCTTAGCCATACCCCGACTAATCTTCCCCTTGTACTCATCATTCAAAGTACGGTAGAAATCCTTCATGAGCTTATGATCATCACCCACATATTCCGGGCAAAAACGAGTCTTTGCCAAGAATGTAGACTTGAGGGTAACCAAATCCATGGAACCTTGTTGCAAATGGTGAAACTCGTCCCGGATTCTATCGAGGTCGGAGGAAGTTCGGTATTCTTTGAAAAACTCTTTCTTGAAGTCTTCCCAAGTCAAACCCATACATTGTTCTTCACCATACAAGTTGATTTTATCGTCCCACCACAACTTAGCTTCTTCGCGTAACATGCTCGAACCATACCTCGTCTTCTTTTCGGGAGGACATTCCGCGGTACGGAAAGCTCCCTCAATATCGGAGATCCAACATGTACTTTTTAAAGGATCCCGCACCCCATTAAACATCGGGGGTTGAGCATCCTTGAAGTTCTTGTAGTGGAAGTCCCGCCTTCCTTCGCCTCCTTCACCGCGAGGATAGATATTCCTAGCGTCAAGGGCCTCTTCGATAGTGGCCTTCATTCGTTCATTTATCAAATCGGTCACCTGCCCATCGACCGAATCTTGAAAGACCTTTCGGACGTCCGTAAGAAAATCCACTTTTAACTTTTTAAAGACTGCCTCAACCTTGGCCGAAAACTCGGCGTCCTCGCTTGTACTTCCGTTATCATGATCGGGACCGTTTCTCGTCTTCATTCTATAAAACGAAATAGGTTAAACCACAAAAACGAAAGGACAATTACATGTGTATATACATATATGCCACACTACTCCATCTCGCACAACAATCGTCGTACATTACTTGTTTGACACGATTTGCGCCCGTAACAATGGTAGCTAATCATTGTTACGCGAGCACGTCGCATTAACTTGCTAGTACAACGTCCATCTCGCTCGATGCTCGCTAAACATACATAACAAATAGCGCATGATTAGTTTACATAAACCTATGTACAAACTAATCCCGATCCGACCCAAGGTCCTACAAGTCCCGCATAGCGAACATACAAAAAGTCTAAGTCTAGGCGCCTATCTCAAGTCACCTAAATCCCTTAGACCATGCTCTGATACCACTTGTAACAACCCAACCCGTTAACCAACCAAAAACGCGAAATAAAAAAAAAACTTAAAACTGATCTGGAGGGTGCGCGGCGCGCACCACTGCCTATGCGCGGCGCGCACAAGGCCTGAGACAGTTCTGACCAAAATGTCCATTTTTCGCTAAAAGATCTTCGACTTCCCGACACTTTTAGACCGAACGCTTTTCACAACAAACTTATATATGTAAAACTAACACGAATCAAACATAAAAACGATGTTTTACAAGCGGGGCCCACACGACCCAAAATACAAGTTTTAATACAAGTTTAGAGTTTCGACCACCAAAAAGTTTAAGTTCCAAACTACACAAAGAGCATGGCGTTTGGGATTAAACTACCCAACTACCGGTCAAACTCCAAGAGCTACTAAAGCCAAAAGCGTCCCCTAGTATCAAGCGGGATCTCTAGTCCAAAACGATGCCCTTACCCTTGTCCAAAACCGAACCTATAAAATGGTAAACAACGAGAGGGTAAGCAAAGCTTAGTGAATGCAATAATTATACGAATACATATATAATTATACCTACTTGCATACACTTACACAAACCGCAAACATGCTAGCAACACAATTAGCTTATCGTCACATTAACAAGCTATAATCTCCAATACCACAAGCTAGCAACAACCGCATAATAATATAACTAGAAATGATATAATATGCTTACAACACAAGTAACCATGGTCGACCAATAGTACAAGGGAACGGCGCTCGCGAAAACGCCATCGGTGTTCATAACATCCATTAGGGCACTTAACACCTCGCACCACTAACCCCTAGGGTTGCACCTTAACACCTCGGCACATCACCCCGAGTGGCATCTTAACACCTCGATGCAACACTCATTATTTTACGGAGTGGTGTCTTAACACCTCAACATTACACTCCTAGGTGGCATCTTAACACCTCGATGCTACACCCGAGTGGCATCTTAACACCTCGATGCTACACTCTTCACGTGAAACGTGGTATCTTAACACCTCGACACTACACCTTTCACGCTACAACAAATAGATACATTATATACATACACATATAATTATTCCACTCACCTCAAAGTCTTGTGAAAAGATACCCGAGCTTGCAAGACCTCAAAGTAACGTACCTATCATATTATACACATCATCAAACGCAAACTCAAGTCGGTCTACCAAACCCTTTCACCATTCTAAGCCATTTTGACCCAATGGTGCAATTTCAACCCATTTGCACCCTTAACCCTAAATTGGGTCAACACACACCAAAACCCTAATCATTCGTCAAGACGGGTTTAAAACACATTTAGGTCACAAGGCTAACTCGTTTTCATAATTGCTAGGCCACTTAGGTCATTAAAGACTCATTTGACCCATTTCAAGGTCAACACACCCATTTGGGTCATCCATACCCAATAACACCCATTTACATATTATTAAAGTGTTCTAGCACTAACTAACTAAATTTAAGACTCAAAAGTCCAATTAACACATTCAAACCCTAGGTTAGTCATCAATGAGCCTTCATAACCCATATTCACCCAAAATCCCCAAAATACTAACAAAATGGGTCTTTGGTTCATCACTAGCCCAAACCCTAACCCTTAAAGCAATTAAAGTAAGAAATTGGGTTTTATAACTTACCAACACAATCACCACGTAGCTATCGACTAGATGAACGACTTTATAACTTGCACCAAGACCCGATTCAACCTCTTTCACCCTTCAATGGAGCTTTCTCTCTCAAGGATTGCACTCACTCTCTAGTGTTTAATTGGAGAAGATGAGGTTGTTGTGGGAGTAGCAAATGAGCTCCCCAAAACTGATCTAGGATATTAAATTCGGCCCCAAAGTGAAATTACACAATTACCCTCAAAATATCTCATTAAACAGCAAAAACCCGGCTACAGTAAGGAGTGCGCGGCGCGCTCCCTTTGGTGTGCGCGGCGCGCACTAAGCTCAGATTGCTCTCTGACTTCTGTTTAACTGCACAATCATTCCCACACTTTATGTACTCTATATACTCTGCTGTACAATGAAGATTAGGGTCTTACATTAAGTTGTAACAATGACCCAGGAACCTCTAAACCACCAGGTTTTTCTAAACCAATGTGGAAAACGACGGCTCGTATTAGGGGAACATCATATATCCCTAGAAACTTGGCAAAATGAACAAAAACCGAAGAAGAAGAAACAAGCGAGTCGGAATAAGATAGTTGTATTCGTGTGGTGTAATATATGTAATATAGTGTGCTTATGCTTTATGATATATGTAAAAATTGCTTGTATTAATAAGTATTTTTTTTTATGAATCTAACTCTTGTCTATTTTACAGTATAAAAACACAAAATGGTAGACAACCCAATATTTTAAGAGACCTACCCGGAGACATGATTGATGAAATCTTGTCTAGAGTCGGTCAGAATTCTTCGGCACAACTATTTAAGGCGAGATCAGTTTGTAAGACATTCGAAGAACGTTCCAAGAATGCCTTGGTTTATAAAAGGCTTTCGTTCGAAAGATGGGGGATATCACATTGGGAAATCCATAAGTTACGATGTGTTTACTTTGACGCATATATTGCGGGGAACCCAAATGCTATTTTACGCAATGGGTTAAGAAATTATTTTGACTCAATATATCCGAATATTGGACTTCGTGATTTAGAAAAAGCGGCTAACATGCAACATAAAGAAGCATGTTATGCTTACGGATTAGTAATGGTCGCTTCTCACCAAAGTGAGAACAAGAACATCGGGCTATAACTATTAAACAAAACGTTCTCACAAGTGACGGAGTCGGTAATTGGGGTAAGAAATGAGGTTTTTAGATTGTTACGGGACTGTTGGACATTACGTAACCCTCATCCCTTTGACGACATTACAACACGCTGTCTCATCAACGGCCATAACGGTTATGTTCCACAAGACCAAGGATGGGAAGTAATCCTAGTAAAACCAGAATGCATGACTTGTTTCTGGACGTATGAATTACGTGTCTTTATTGCCTTTGCTGAACGACTTTTGTACTAGCTAGAATTATCTTCACAACCATCTTGTATCAAATTTATTGTGTGCTATATTTCATGCTATATGTAAAATAAGCGGTATTGTAAGTTTGTAAAATATTGTGTAAAAGTTTGAACGCGAAATATTATTATAATCAGTTTTTCATGTAGAATTGTAGTAGTTGAATTGTATATTAGCTACTAAGTATGAACTTAACGGGTAGGTACTACCCGAATTTAAACTTATAAAACACTAATATGAAGAAAAAGCTTTTATAAATGAGTTCATATTATGCTACGAAATACTATTAACTACTCTTAATATTCTGTATGATTAACTTGTTCCATTTGACTATTTTGAAGGAAATGGCACCGAATACTCGACACACCGTGAATATGAATGAAGAGGAATTCCGTACTTTTCTAGCTTCAAACATAGCCGCAGTACAGGCTGCGCTACATACCAACAATAACCTTGGATCTAGCAGTACAGGAAATTGTGTAGGATGCACCTACAAAGAATTCACTGCCTGCAAACCTTTGGAATTTGATGGAACCGAAGGACCGATCGGATTGAAACGGTGGACCGAGAAGGTCGAATCGGTGTTTGCCATAAGTAAGTGTACTGAAGAGGACAAAGTGAAGTACGCTACGCATACCTTCACAGGTTCTGCATTAACATGGTGGAATACCTATCTAGAGCAAGTGGGACAAGATGATGCATACGCACTACCGTGGTCAGCATTC
This sequence comes from Rutidosis leptorrhynchoides, assembly GCF_046630445.1. Lineage (NCBI taxonomy): Eukaryota > Viridiplantae > Streptophyta > Magnoliopsida > Asterales > Asteraceae > Rutidosis > Rutidosis leptorrhynchoides. The sequence continues at coordinate 120,034,433 of NC_092341.1, forward strand.
AAGCACTTGATGAACGAGAAGTACCGTCCCAGAACTGAGGTCAGTAAGCTCAAGACAGAACTTAGAAGGTTACGAACCCAAGGATTTGATATTACCACGTACGAAAGACGATTCACAGAATTATGCCTATTGTGTCCGGGAGCGTTCGAAGATGAGGAAGAGAAGATCGACCTGTTTGTGAAAGGATTACCGGAAAGAATCCAAGAAGATATAAGTTCACACGAGCCCGCCTCCATACAACATGCATGTAGAATGGCTCACAAACTAGTGAACCAGATTGAAGAAAGAATTAAAGAACAGACTGCTGAAGAGGCCAATGTGAAGCAAGTCAAAAGAAAGTGGGAGGAAAACGGTGATAAGAATCACCAATACAACAACAACAGCAATTACAACAATAATCGCAACAATTATCCCAACAATCGCAACATCAATCGCAACTACAACAAACGGCCCAACAACAACAACAACAACAACAATAACAACAGCAACTACAACAATCATCCCAACAACAATAACAACCGCAACAACAACAACAATCAGAAGCAGCTATGCCAAAGGTGTGAAAAGTATCACTCGGGGTTCTGCACCAAATTTTGCAACAAGTGTAAAAGAAATGGTCATAGCGCGACGAAGTGTGAGGTCTACGGACCAGGGGTTAACAGAACGAAAGGAACAAATGGTGTCGGAACGAGTAATGGCGGAGCAAGTAGTGTCGGAGCAAGTTATGCCAATGTAGTTTGTTATAAATATGGAAAACCGGGCCACATTATTAGAAATTTCCCGAACCAGGAGAACACGAATGGACAAGGCCGCGGAAGAGTTTTCAATATTAATGCGGCAGAGGCACAGGAAGACCCGGAGCTTGTTACGGGTACGTTTCTTATTGACAATAAATCTGCTTACGTTTTATTTGATTCGGGTGCGGATAGAAGCTATATGAGTAGAGATTTTTGTGCTAAATTAAGTTGTCCATTGATGCCTTTGGATAGTAAATTTTTACTCGAATTAGCAAATGGTAAATTAATTTCAGCAGATAATATATGTCGGAATCGAGAAATTAAACTGGTTAGCGAAACATTTAAGATTGATTTGATACCAGTAGAGTTAGGGAGTTTTGATGTGATAATCGGTATGGACTGGTTGAAAGAAGTGAAAGCAGAGATCGTTTGTTACAAAAATGCCATTAAACTGGTTAGCTACATCTTATTAGTAATTTGAAGGCACAAAAACTAATAAGAAAAGGTTGCTATGCTGTTCTAGCACATGTCGAGAAAGTACAAACTGAAGAAAAGAGCATCAATGATGTTCCCATTGTAAAAGAATTTCCCGATGTATTTCAGAAAGAATTACCGGGATTACCCCCACATCGATCCGTTGAATTTCAAATAGATCTTGTACCAGGAGCTGCACCAATAGCTCGTGCTCCTTACAGACTCGCACCCAGCGAGATGAAAGAACTGCAAAGCCAATTACAAGAACTTTTAGAGCGTGGTTTCATTCGACCAAGCACATCACCGTGGGGAGCTCCTGTTTTGTTTGTCAAGAAGAAAGATGGTACATTCAGGTTGTGTATCGACTACCGAGAGTTGAACAAACTTACCATCAAGAACCGTTACCCACTACCGAGAATTGACGACTTATTTGATCAACTACAAGGCTCGTCTGTTTATTCAAAGATTGACTTACGTTCCGGGTATCATCAAATGCGAGTGAAAGAAGATGATATTCCAAAGACTGCTTTCAGAACACGTTACGGTCATTACGAGTTTATGGTCATGCCGTTTGGTTTAACTAATGCACCAGTTGTGTTCATGGACCTTATGAACCGAGTGTGTGGACCATACCTTGACAAGTTTGTCATTGTTTTCATTGATGACATACTTATTTACTCAAAGAATGACCAAGAACACGGTGAACATTTGAGGAAGGTGTTAGAAGTATTGAGGAAGGAAGAATTGTACGCTAAGTTTTCAAAGTGTGCATTTTGGTTGGAAGAAGTTCAATTCCTCGGTCACATAGTGAACAAAGAAGGTATTAAGGTGGATCCGGCAAAGATAGAAACTATTGAAAAGTGGGAAACCCCGAAAACTCCGAAACACATACGCCAGTTTTTAGGACTAGCTGGTTACTACAGAAGGTTCAGTTATTGAATGGAATGATGAACAAGAGAAAGCGTTTCAGTTATTGAAGAAAAAGCTAACTACGGCACCTATATTGTCATCGCCTGAAGGGAATGATGATTTTGTGATTTATTGTGACGCATCAAAGCAAGGTCTCGGTTGTGTATTAATGCAACGAACGAAGGTGATTGCTTATGCGTCTAGACAATTGAAGATTCACGAACAAAATTATACGACGCATGATTTGGAATTAGGCGCGGTTATTTTTGCATTAAAGACTTGGAGGCACTACTTATATGGGGTCAAAAGTATTATATATACCGACCACAAAAGTCTTCAACACATATTTAATCAGAAACAACTGAATATGAGGCAGCGTTGGTGGATTGAATTGTTGAATGATTACGACTTTGAGATTCGTTACCACCCGGGGAAGGCAAATGTGGTAGCCGATGCCTTGAGCAGGAAGGACAGAGAACCCATTCGAGTAAAATCTATGAATATAATGATTCATAATAACCTTACTACTCAAATAAAGGAGGCGCAACAAGGAGTTTTAAAAGAGGGAAATTTAAAGGATGAAATACCCAAAGGATCGGAGAAGCATCTTAATATTCGGGAAGACGGAACCCGGTATAGGGCTGAAAGGATTTGGGTACCAAAATTTGGAGATATGAGAGAAATGGTACTTAGAGAAGCTCATAAAACCAGATACTCAATACATCCTGGAACGGGGAAGATGTACAAGGATCTCAAGAAACATTTTTGGTGTCTGTGTATGAAAGCCAATGTTGCTAAATACGTAGGAGAATGTTTGACGTGTTCTAAGGTCAAAGCTGAGCATCAGAAACCATCAGGTCTACTTCAACAACCCGAAATCCCGGAATGGAAATGGGAAAACATTACCATGGATTTCATCACTAAATTGCCAAGGACTGCAAGTGGTTTTAATACTATTTGGGTAATAGTTGATCGTCTCACCAAATCAGCACACTTCCTGCCAATAAGAGAAGATGACAAGATGGAGAAGTTAGCACGACTGTATTTGAAGGAAGTCATCTCCAGACATGGAATACCAATCTCTATTATCTCTGATAGGGATGGCAGATTTATTTCAAGATTCTGGCAGACATTACAGCAAGCATTAGGAACTCGTCTAGACATGAGTACTGTCTATCATCCACAAACTGATGGGCAGAGCGAAAGGATGATACAAACGCTTGAAGACATGCTACGAGCATGTGTTATTGATTTCGGAAACAGTTGGGATCGACATCTACCGTTAGCAGAATTTTCCTACAACAACAGCTACCATTCAAGCATTGAGATGGCGCCGTTTGAAGCACTTTATGGTAGAAAGTGCAGGTCTCCAATTTATTGGAGTGAAGTGGGGGATAGACAGATTACGGGTCAGGAGATTATACAAGAAACTATCGAGAAGATCATCCAAATTCAACAACGGTTGAAAACTGTCCAAAGTCGACAAAAGAGCTACGCTGACATTAAAAGAAAAGATATAGAATTTGAAATTGGAGAGATGGTCATGCTTAAAGTTGCACCTTGAAAAGGCGTTGTTCGATTTGGTAAATGAGGGAAATTAAATCCAAGGTATATTGGACCATTCAAGATTATTGATCGTGTCGGACCAGTAGCTTACCGACTTGAGTTACCTCAACAACTAGCGGCTGTACATAACACTTTCCACATCTCGAATTTGAAGAAATGTTTTGCTAAAGAAGATCTCACTATTCCGTTAGATGAAATCCAAATCAACGAAAAACTCCAAATCATCGAAGAACCCGTCGAAATAATGGATCGTGAGGTTAAAAGACTTAAGCAAAATAAGATACCAATTGTTAAGGTTCGATGGAATGCTCGTAGAGGACCTGAGTTCACCTGGGAGCGTGAATATCAGATGAAGAAGAAATACCCGCATCTATTTCCAGAAGATTCGTCAACACCTTCAACAGCTTAAAATTTCGGGACGAAATTTATTTAACGGGTAGGTACTGTAGTGACCCGAACTTTTCCATGTTTATATATATTAATTGAGATTGATATTTACATGATTAAATGTTTCCAACATGTTAAGCAATCAAACTTGTTAAGACTTGATTAATTGAAATATGTTTCATATAGACAATTGACCACCCAAGTTGACCGGTGATTCACGAACGTTAAAACTTGTAAAAACTATATGATGACATATATATGGATATATATATAGTTAACATGATACTATGATAAGTAAACATATCATTAAGTATATTAACAATGAACTACATATGTAAAAACAAGACTACTAACTTAATGATTTTTAAACGAGACATATATGTAACGATTATCGTTGTAAAGACATTTAATGTATATATATCATATTAAGAGATATTCATACATGATAATATCATGATAATATAATAATTTAAAATCTCATTTGATATTATAAACATTGGGTTAACAACATTTAACAAGATCGTTAACCTAAAGGTTTCAAAACAACACTTACATGTAACGACTAACGATGACTTAACGACTCAGTTAAAATGTATATACATGTAGTGTTTTAATATGTATTTATACACTTTTGAAAGACTTCAATACACTTATCAAAATACTTCTACTTAACAAAAATGCTTACAATTACATCCTCGTTCAGTTTCATCAACAATTCTACTCGTATGCACCAGTATTCGTACTCGTACAATACACAGCTTTTAGATGTATGTACTATTGGTATATACACTCCAATGATCAGCTCTTAGCAGCCCATTTGAGTCACCTAACACATGTGGGAACCATCATTTGGCAACTAGCATGAAATATCTCATAAAATTACAAAAATATGAGTAATCATTCATGACTTATTTACATGAAAACAAAATTACATATCCTTTATATCTAATCCATACACCAACGACCAAAAACACCTACAAACACTTTCATTCTTCAATTTTCTTCATCTAATTGATCTCTCTCAAGTTCTATCTTCAAGTTCTAAGTGTTCTTCATAAATTCTACAAGTTCTAGTTACATAAAATCAAGAATACTTTCAAGTTTACTAGCTCACTTCCAATCTTGTAAGGTGATCATCCAACCTCAAGAAATCTTTGTTTCTTACAGTAGGTTATCATTCTAATACAAGGTAATAATCATATTCAAACTTTGGTTCAATTTCTATAACTATAACAATCTTATTTCAAGTGATGATCTTACTTGAACTTGTTTTCGTGTCATGATTCTGCTTCAAGAACTTTGAGCCATCCAAGGATCCATTGAAGCTAGATCCATTTTTCTCTTTTCCAGTAGGTTTATTCAAGGAACTTAAGGTAGTAATGATGTTCATAACATCATTCAATTCATACATATAAAGCTATCTTATTCGAAGGTTTAAACTTGTAATCACTAGAACATAGTTTAGTTAATTCTAAACTTGTTCGCAAACAAAAGTTAATCCTTCTAACTTGACTTTTAAAATCAACTAAACACATGTTCTATATCTATATGATATGCTAACTTAATGATTTAAAACCTGGAAACACGAAAAACACCGTAAAACCGGATTTACGCCGTCGTAGTAACACCGCGGGCTGTTTTGGGTTAGTTAATTAAAAACTATGATAAACTTTGATTTAAAAGTTGTTATTCTGAGAAAATAATTTTTATTATGAACATGAAACTATATCCAAAAATTATGGTTAAACTCAAAGTGGAAGTATGTTTTCTAAAATGGTCATCTAGACGTCGTTCTTTCGACTGAAATGACTACCTTTACAAAAACGACTTGTAACTTATTTTTCTGACTATAAACCTATACTTTTTATGTTTAGATTCATAAAATAGAGTTCAATATGAAACCATAGCAATTTGATTCACTCAAAACGGATTTAAAATGAAGAAGTTATGGGTAAAACAAGATTGGATAATTTTTCTCATTTTAGCTACGTGAAAATTGGTAACAAATCTATTCCAACCATAACTTAATCAACTTGTATTGTATATTATGTAATCTTAAGATACCATAGACACGTATACAATGTTTCGACCTATCATGTCGACACATCTATATATATTTCGGAACAACCATAGACACTCTATATGTGAATGTTGGAGTTAGCTATACAGGGTTGAGGTTGATTCCAAAATATATATAGTTTGAGTTGTGATCAATACTGAGATACGTATACACTGGGTCGTGGATTGATTCAAGATAATATTTATCAATTTATTTCTATACATCTAACTGTGGACAACTATTTGTAGGTTACTAACGAGGACAGCTGACTTAATAAACTTAAAACATCAAAATATATTAAAAGTGTTGTAAATATATTTTGAACATACTTTGATATATATATATATATTGTTATAGGTTCGTGAATCAACCAGTGGCCAAGTCTTACTTCCCGACGAAGTAAAAATCTGTGAAAGTGAGTTATAGTCCCACTTTTAAAATCTAATATTTTTGGGATGAGAATACATGCAGGTTTTATAAATGATTTACAAAATAGACACAAGTACGTGAAACTACATTCTATGGTTGAATTATCGAAATCGAATATGCCCCTTTTTATTAAGTCTGGTAATCTAAGAATTAGGGAACAGACACCCTAATTGACGCGAATCCTAAAGATAGATCTATTGGGCCTAACAAACCCCATCCAAAGTACCGGATGCTTTAGTACTTCGAAATTTATATCATATCCGAAGGGTGTCCCGGAATGATGGGGATATTCTTATATATGCATCTTGTTAATGTCGGTTACCAGGTGTTCACCATATGAATGATTTTTATCTCTATGTATGGGATGTGTATTGAAATATGAAATCTTGTGGTCTATTGTTACGATTTGATATATATAGGTTAAACCTATAACTCACCAACATTTTTGTTGACGTTTAAAGCATGTTTATTCTCAGGTGAATACTAAGAGCTTTTGCTGTTGCATACTAAAATAAGGACAAGATTTGGAGTCCATGTTTGTATGATATTGTGTAAAAACTGCATTCAAGAAACTGATTTCGATGTAACATATTTGTATTGTAAACCATTATGTAATGGTCGTGTGTAAACAGGATATTTTAGATTATCATTATTTGATAATCTACATAAAGCTTTTTAAACCTTTATTTATGAAATAAAGGTTATGGTTTGTTTTAAAATGAATGCAGTCTTTGAAAAACGTCTCATATAGAGGTCAAAACCTCGCAACGAAATCAATTAATATGGAATGTTTTTAATCAATAAGAACGGGACATTTCAACAGTGGCCAAGTCTTACTTCCCGATGAAGTAAAAATATGTGAAAGTGATTTATAGTCCCCCTTTTAAAATATAATATTTTGGGATGAGAATACATGCAGCTTTATAAATGTTTTACAAAATAGACACAAGTACGCAAAACTACATTCTATGGTTGGATTATTAAACCAAATATCACCCTTCAAGTCTGGTAGCCTAAGAATTAGGGAAATGGCCCCTAATTGACGCGAATCCTAAAGATAGATCTATTGGGCTTAACAACCCCCATTCAGGTTATGGATGGTTTAGTACTTCGAGATTATTATACAGATGAGAGGTTCTGTTTTGGGGATATTCTATGCATTAAGTTAATGTCGGTTACCAGGTGTTCAACATATGAATGATTTTTATCTCTATGCAGTTTACGAAATGCCTGATAAGAGATGTGTTATAAAAATGAAATCTTGTGGTCTATTATTATGATTTAATAATATATAGGTTAAACCTATAACTCACCAACAATTTTGTTGACGTTTTAAGCATGTTTATTCTCAGGTGATTACTAAGAGCTTCCGCTGTTGTATACTAAATTAAGGACAAGATTTTGTTGATGTGTAATATTATTGTAAACCATTATGTAATGGTCGTGTGAAAAATGCTATATTTTAGATTATCATTATTTGATAATCTTCGTAATATTTTAAAGGTTATGGTTTGTTCTAAAATCGAATGCAGTCTTTGAAAAACGTCTCATATAGAGGTCAAAACCTCGTAATGAAATCAATTAATATGGAACGTTTATAATCAATATGAACGGGGCATTTCAGTTGGTATCCGAGTGTTGGTCTTAGAGAACCAAAAATTTGCATTAGTGTGTCTTATCGAGTTTATTAGGATACATTAGTGAGTCTGGACTTCGACCGTTTTTCTTTAAAAACGATTGCTTAACACTTTTGTTGGAAATTATATATTATTAACATGTAAATATTATGTGATATATTAACCTCTTAATGTGTTTGATATTGTGTGATAGATGTCTACCACTAGTATAAATCCCATCGACTCACCTAATAATAATGAAGAGTCGAATATAATTTGGAAAGATTGACAAATTCCCGAAGAGGAACCGGAAGAAGAGGAACTGGAAGAAGAGGAACCGGAAGAAGAGGAATCAGAAGATGAGGAACCGGAAGAAGAAGAGGTTCCGGAAGAAGAAATATTGATACCTATAGTAAATCAATTAAATAAAAGAAAATTCTCAACCAACGGACCAAAGTTAATAATGGTCAATGGTGTTTCCGCCGAGGAAGCAAAATATTGGGAAGATTATCAATTTTCTGATGAATTGGATCTCGATGAGGATTCCGATGATGTTATAGAAATTACCTCGACCCAATTTAATAAAGCGAAAGAAAATAATAAGGGAAAAGGTATCAAAATAGACAAACCCGATTCCAACCCCGATGAACTTTATATGTATCGGCAACATCCGTATTTCCTAAAATGTAACAATGACCCAGGAACCTCTAAACCACCAGGTTTTTCTAAACCATTGTGGAAAACGACAGCTCGTATTAGGGGAGCATCATATATCCCTAGAATATTAGCAAAACGAACCAAGTCCGAAGAAGAAGAAACGAGTGAGTCGGATTAAAGAGTTGTAATCATGTTGTGTAATATATGTAATATAGTGTGCTTGTACTTTTATGTTCTATGTAAAAATTGCTTGTATTGTTTGTTAATTATCTTTTACGAATCTAATCCTTGTCTATTTTACAGTATAAAAACAAAATGGACGTTAAGGGTAGACAACCGAATATTTTAGAAGACCTACCAGAGGATATGATTGAGGAAATCTTGTCTAGAGTCGGTCAGAATTCATCAGCACATTTAGTTATGGCAAAATTAACTTGTCACACATTTGAAAGACTTTCCAGAAATGCCTTAGTTTATAAAAGGCTTTCCTTTGATAGGTGGGGTATATCACATTGGGGAGACCGTAAGTTACGCCGTGTTTTCTTTAAAGCGTTAAATGCGGGGAACCCAAATGCAATTTTACGCTACGGGTTAAGAACCTATTTTGACTCAACATATCCCAACATAGGATTTCGTGAGTTAGAAAGGGCTTCTAACGTGCAACATAAAGAAGCATGTTATGCTTACGGGTTAATAATGTTCGCTTCTCATCAAATTGAGAAAAAGAACAATGGGTTGCAACTTTTAAATAAAACATTCCCACAAGTGATGGACTCGGTAGTTGAGATGAGAAACAAGGTTTTTAGACTATTACGGGGCTGTTGGACATTACGAAACCCTCGTCCTTTTGACGACATTACAATATGCTGTCTTGTCAACGGTCACAACGGTTATGTTCCACAAGACCAAGGATGGGAAGTAGTCATAATAAAACCAGAATGCATGACTTGTTTCTGTACGTATGAATTACATGTCTTTATTGCCTTTGTTGAACGACTTGCGTATTAACTAGACTTGTCTTCGCAACTGTTTTGTATCAGATTTTTTATGTGCTATATTTCATGCTATATGTAAAATAGCGGTATTGTAAGTTTTTAAAATATTGTATAAAAGTTTGAATGTGAAATATTATTATAATCAGTTTTCATATAGAATTATAGTAGTTGAATTGTATGTTAGCTACTAAGTATGAACTTAACGGGTAGGTATTACCCGAATTAAAACTTATAAAACGCTAATATGAAGAAAAAGCTTTTATAAATGAGTTCATATTATGCTATGGAATACTATTGACTACTCTTAATATTCTATATGATTAACTTAATTCTTTTGGCTATTTTTGAAGGAAATGGCACCGACTACTCGTCAGAACTTGAACATGAGTGAGGAAGACTTCCGTGCTTTCCTTGCAGCAAATATAGCTGCAGTACAGGCTGCAATGCAAAACAACAATAACTCAGGGTCTAGCAGTGGAGTTAACTCCAAAGGAAACCGTGTAGGATGCTCCTACAAGGCTTTCACTGCCTATAAACCTCTGGAATTCGATGGAACTGAAGGACTAGTCGGACTGAAACGATGGTCCAAAAAGGTCGAATCTGTGTTTGTTATAAGCAAATGTGCCAGGAAGATAAGATAAAGTACACCACGCATACCTTCACAGGTACTGCGTTAACATGGTGGAATACCTATCTCGAACAAGTGGGACAAGATGCTGCTTACGCACTACCGTGGTCAGCATTTAAACACTTAATGAACGAGCAGTACCATCCCAGAAACGAGGTCAATAAGCTCAAGGTAGAGCTTAGAGGGTTACGAACACAAGGGTTTGATATTACCACGTATGAACGACGATTCACAGAGTTGTGCCTATTGTGTCCGGGAGTGTTCGAAGATGAAGAAGAGAAAATCGACGCATTTGTAAAAGGGTTACCGGAAAGGATCCAAGAGGATATAAGTTCATACGAGCCCGCCTCCATACAAAAGGCAAGTTGAATGGCTCATAAACTTATAAATCTAATTGAGGAAAGGATTAAAGAACAGGCGGCCGAAGAAGCCAATATGAAACAAGTCAAGAGGAAATGGGAAGAAACCAGTGACAAGGGTCACAATTTCAATAATCAACCCAACAATCATAACTACAATCGCACCAATTTTCGCAACAACAAACGCAACAACAACAACCACCCCAGCAATAACTACAACAACCGTTTCAACAACAATAACAACCGCAACAACAACAATCCCAACAACAACAACAAGAGGCAGAAATTCTGCCAGAGATGTGAAGGATACCATCCAACTGGGCTCTGTACAGCAATGTGTACTAAGTGTAATAGAAAGGGCCATGGTGCGACAAAGTGCGAAATCTACGGATCAATGGCTAGGGGAACAAATAATGCCGGAACAAGTTATGCAGACATTACCTGTTTCGGATGCGGGAAGAAGGGCCATTACAAAAATATGTGTCTAAATCAGGGGGATAATAATGGGCAAGGCCGAGGAAGAGTCTTCAACATTAATGCGGTTGAAGCGCAGGAAGACCCGGAGCTTGTTACGGGTACGTTTTTTATTGACAATACATCTGCTTATGTTTTATTTGATTCGGGTGTGGATAGAAGCTATATGAGTAAGGATTTCTGTGCTAAATTAAGTTGTCCATTGACGCCTTTGGATAATAAGTTTATACTAGAATTAGCAAACGGTAAATTAATTGCAGCAGATAATATATGTCGGAATCGAGAAATTAAACTGGTTAGCGAAACATTTAAGATTGATTTGATACCAGTAGAGTTAGGGAGTTTTGATGTGATAATCGGCATGGACTGGTTGAAAGAGGTGAAAGCAGAGATCGTATGTTACAAAAATGCAATTCACATTGTGCGAGAAGAAGGAAAAACCTTAATGGTGTACGGAGAAAAGAGCAACGCGAAGCTAAATCTTATTAGTAATTTGAAGGCGCAAAAGTTAATAAGAAAGGGTTGCTATGCTATTCTAGCACACGTCGAGAAAGTACAAACTGAAGAAAAGAGCATCAATGATGTTCCCGTCGCAAAAGAATTTCCCGATGTATTTCCCAAAGAATTACCGGGATTACCTCCACACCGATCCGTTGAATTTCAAATAGATCTTGTACCGGGAGCTGCACCAATAGCTCGTGCTCCATACAGACTCGCACCCAGCGAAATGAAGGAACTTCAAAGCCAATTACAAGAACTTCTAGAGCGTGGTTTCATACGACCAAGTACATCACCATGGGGAGCTCCTGTTTTGTTTGTCAAAAAGAAGGATGGTACATTCAGGTTGTGTATCGACTACCGAGAGTTGAACAAACTTACCATTAAGAACCGTTACCCACTAGCGAGAATCGACGACTTATTTGATCAATTACAAGGCTCGTCAGTTTATTCGAAGATTGATTTACGTTCTGGGTATCATCAAATGCGGGTGAAGGAGGATGATATTCCGAAGACTGCTTTCAGAACGTGTTACGGTTATTACGAGTTTATGGTTATGCCGTTTGGATTGACTAACGCACCAGTTGTGTTCATGGACCTCATGAACCATGTGTGTGGGCCATATGTTAACAAGTTTGTCATTGTTTTCATTGATGACATACTTATCTACTCAAAGAATGATCAAGAGCACGAAGAACATTTGAGAAAAGTGCTAGAGTTGTTGAGGAAAGAAAAACTGTACGCTAAGTTTTCAAAGTGTGCATTTTGGTTTGAAGAAGTTCAATTCCTCGGTTACATAGTGAACAAAGAAGGTATTCAGGTGGATCCGGCAAAGATTGAGACCGTTGTAAACTGGGAAACCCCTAAAACTCCGAAGCATATATGCCAATTTTTAGGACTGACTGGTTACTACAGAAGATTCATCCAAGATTTTTCCAAAATAGCAAAACCCTCGACTGAATTAATGCATAAAGGGAAGAAATTTGAATGGAAGGATGAACAAGAAAAACCGTTTCAATTGTTGAAGAAAAAGTTAACTACGGCACCTATATTGTCATTGCCTGAAGGGAATGATGATTTTGTGATATATTGTGATGCCTCAAAGCAAGGCCTCGGTTGTGTATTAATGCAATGAATGAAGGTAATTGCTTATGCATCTAGACAATTGAAGATTCACGAGCAAAATTATACGACACACGATTTGGAATTAGGCGCTGTTATTTTTACATTAAAGACTTGGAGGCACTACTTATATGAGGTCAAAAGTATTATATATACCGACCATGAAAGTCTTCAACATATATTTAATCAGAAACAACTGAACATGAGGCAGCGCAGGTGGATTGAATTGTTGAATGATTACGACTTTGAGATTCGTTACCACCCGGGGAAGGCGAATGTGGTATCCGACGCTTTGAGTAGAAAGGACAGAGAACCCATTCGAGTAAAAGCTATGAATATAATGATTCACAATAACCTTACTACTCAAATAAAGGAGGCGCAACAAGGAGTTTTAAAAGAGGGAAATTTAAAGGATGAAATACCCAAAGGATCGGAGAAGCATCTTAATATTCGGGAAGATGGAACCCAGTATAGGGCTGAAAGAATTTGGGTACCAAAATTTGAAGATATGAGAGAAATGGTACTTAGAGAAGCTCATAAAACCAGATACTCAATACATCCTGGAATGGGGAAGATGTATAAAGATCTCAAGAAACATTTTTGGTGGCCAGGTATGAAAGCCGATGTTGCTAAATACGTAGGGGAATGTTTGACGTGTTCTAAGGTCAAAGCTGAGCATCAGAAACCATCAGGTCTACTTCAACAACCCGAAATCCCGGAATGGAAATGAAAAAACATTACCATGGATTTCATCACTAAATTGCCAAGAACTGCAAGTGGTTTTGATACTATTTAGGTAATAGTTGATCGTCTCACCAAATCAGCACACTTCCTGCCAATAAGAGAAGATGACAAGATGGAGAAGTTAGAACGACTGTATTTGAAGGAAGTCGTCTCCAGACATGGAATACCAATCTCTATTATCTCTGATAGGGATGACAGATTTGTTTCAAGGTTTTGGCAGACATTACAACAAGAATTGGGAACTCGTCTAGACATGAGTACTGCCTATCTTCCACAAACTGATGGGCAGAGTGAAAGGACAATACAGACTCTTGAAGACATGCTACGAGCATGTGTTATTGATTTTGGAAACGGTTGGGATCGACATCTACCATTAGCAGAATTTTCCTACAACAACAGTTACCACTCGAGTATCGAAATGGCACCGTTCGAAGCACTTTATGGTAGAAAGTGCAGATCTCCAATTTGTTGGAATGAATTGGGGGATAGACAGATTACGGGTCCGGAGATAATCCAAGAAACTACAGAGAAAATCATCCAAATTCAACAACGGTTGAAAACCGCTCAGAGTCGACAAAAGAGCTACGCAGACCTTAAAAGGAAAGATATAGAATTTGAAATTGGGGAGATGGTCATGCTTAAGGTTTCTCCTTGGAAAGGCGTTGTTCGATTTGGTAAACGGGGGAAACTAAATCCAAGATACATTGGACCATTCAAGATTTTAGATCGTGTCGGACCAGTAGCATACCGACTTGAATTACCTCAACAACTCGCCAATGTACATAATACCTTCACGTCTCGAATCTGAAGAAGTGCTTAGCTAAAGAAGATCTCACTATTCCTTTAGACGAAATTAAAATCAATGAAAAACTACAATTCATTGAAGAACCCGTCGAGATAATGGATCGTGAGGTTAAAAGTCTCAAGCAAAACAAGATACCAATTGTTAAGGTTCGATAGAATGCTCGTAGAGGACCCGAGTTCACCTGGGAACGAGAAGATTAGATGAAGAATAAATACCCGCACTTATTTCCAGAAGATACGTCAACACCTCCAACTGCTTAAAATTTCGGACGAAATTTATTTAACGGGTAGGTACTGTAGTGACCCGAACTTTTCCATGTTTATATATATTAAATGAAATTGATATTTATATGATTAAGTATTTCCAACATGTTAAGCAATCAAACTTGTTAAGACTTGATTAATTGAAATAGGTTTTATATAGACAATTGACCACCCAAGTTGACCGGTGATTCACGAACGTTAAAACTTGTAAAAAAATATATGATGTCATATATATGGATATATATATAGTTAACATGGTATTATGATAAGTAAACATATCATTAAGTATATTAACAATGAACTACATATGTAAAAACAAGACTACTAACTTAATGATTTCGAAACGAGACATATATGTAACGATTATCGTTGTAACGACATTTAATTGTATATATATCATATTAAAATATATTAATATATCATAATATCATGATAATGTAATAATTTAACATCTCATTTGATATAATAAACAATGGGTTAACAACACTTAACAGGATCGTTAACCGAAAGGCTTCAAAACAACATTTACATGTAACGACTAACGATGACTTAACGACTCAGTTAAAATGTATATACATGTAGTGTTTTAATATGTATTTATACACTTTTGAAAGACTTCAAGACACTTATCAAAATACTTCTACTTAACAAAAATGCTTACAATTACATCCTCGTTCAGTTTCATCAACAATTCTACTCGTATGCACCCGTATTCGTACTCGTACAATACACAGCTTTTAGATGTATGTACTATTGGTATATACACTCCAATAAATCAGCTTTTAGCAGCCCATGTGAGTCACCTAACACATGTGGGGACCATCATTTGGCAACTAGCATGAAATATCTCATAAAATTACAAAAATATTATAAACACTTATATCTAACCCACATCCTTTATATCTAATCCATATACCAACGACCAAAAACGCCTATAAACACTTTCATTCATCAATTTTCTTCATCAAATTGATCTATCTCAAGTTTTATCTTCAAGTTCTAAGTGTTCTTCATAAATTCTATAAGTTCTAGTTCCATAAAATCAAGAATACTTCCAAGTTTGCTAGCTTAGTTCCAATCTTGTAAAGTGATCATCCGACCTCAAGAAATCTTTCTTATTTACAGTAAGATATCTTTCTAATACAAGGTAATTGTGACGACCCGGAAATTTCCGACCAAATTTAAACTTAATATAAATTGTTTCCGACACGATAAGCAAAGTCTATAATGTTGAACATCAAAAATTTTGAAACTATATTCATGTAATCAATTACCCTTTGACTGTGCTCGATGATTCATGAAACAACTACTTGTATATAAATATGTATATATTTAAATATATATAAAATACGATGTAAGGAATATTAGTATTTTATTATCAATATGCAGATATATATATATATATATATATATATATATATATATATATATATATATACACACACACACACACACACATATATACGAAATTTGATACATGTAACTTGTTATATTATTACTAGTATTATTATTAGATTATTAGATATTATTATTATCATTATCATTTTTCATAATTATCATTATTATTATTTACTATCATTATTATTATTATTAATATATTTATTATTTATTAATATTAATTTTATTCATATGAAACAATGACATATAATCAAATTGATTTCATATCACTATCTGATTCAATTTTCTTTCTGTCTTCTTCTTCTACTCGTGAACCTTTGTCTACCCACTCATAACAACAAAACAACTCTCGATCTATTATTGTTGACCTCACAATTCAATCATTCATTCAAATGAGATATAGAGTATTATATATATTATTAACCCACAATCTTTTATTATATATAATATACATATACATATATGTAAAACCAAAACCACACATCACCAACTTTTATTTATGTTACTTCTTCAATTATCCAACTTATGTTCTTCTTTGCTAACATAACCGAGCTTCAACTTTAACAACCAACCACTTCATCACCACCATGACCATGTCATCACTACTCTGCACAACCTCAACCCTCCGCCACCATCACGACC
Organism: Rutidosis leptorrhynchoides; assembly: GCF_046630445.1. Taxonomy (NCBI): domain Eukaryota; kingdom Viridiplantae; phylum Streptophyta; class Magnoliopsida; order Asterales; family Asteraceae; genus Rutidosis; species Rutidosis leptorrhynchoides. The sequence goes on from NC_092341.1 coordinate 120,051,195, forward strand.
TACGACGACATTCTCAATCACAGACACCTTGCAATCACCACAACACCAACCATTGCTACCACCATCAGCCATCATAAACCCATTTTTATTTTTTCTGTTTTCGTTGAAACCACAAAACAACCGTCCTCAACAATTCGTTTGCTACTACTACACGATTGTTGTAATAATGTTCTAAACCATAAACCGTCTTCAAAACCACCATCATCATGAACTTTAATCACCCACTACCGGCCACAACCGATCACCCTCTGCAAGTATTACAACCACCACCTTCACCTTTCCCTCTATTTTTTTTTCTCTTGGCCGACGCATAACATCAAACAACTACCAACAAGCACCACACCACAAACTACCCTAAAACCACCATCATTCTCATTGATCAACAACCATCGAAAACCACTAAATACGTGTCTCCGTTTGTAGAACTAAACCATCATCACCACCTCCGTAAGTCTCCATCTCTCATCTCTCTCTCTCTCCTAATTACTTCATGAAACCCATCACCATGAAAATCATGGAAAACTCACTTATCATTTATATTTCATTCAAACCTGCGACTGCTAACAGCACTTGCTCGACTTCTGTTTCTACTAATTTTAGATTTCGCAGCTCAATATGAATTAACCTGCAACTTACAATATATATATATATATATATATATATATATATATATATATATATATATATATATATATATATATATATATATATATATATATTTTCTTTCGACTGTAACTACTCATGATAGTTACTATGTGTTGAAGTCGTAAACGTCATTCATAATCACCAAGAAACCACCATCTTCCTCATATAACCAAACACTGTTGGAATTCTGCACAAAATCGATGAATATTGATCACCATTATAATCGGGCCATTTTATTTTCTTCTTTCCATCCAAAAACACCACACAACTAATATATATTTTCAAACCAAAGCTGCAATTAATGATTTCAAATTTGCTTTGACGTATACTTCTTGTCATTTATGGCCGACACTTCCATCTTAAACCCACTCATGTTATTTTAAAGGTTAAAGGTATCACATGGTTTATTATTTAAGTTGGTCTTGTGTTAGTGCGGTTATGATTATAGATTATTATATGATGATGTCGTTATCTATAAAAAGAAAAAGAGATCGAATAAGTGAGCTATTATTCAAAAGTTTACTTTAACATCAAACCCCACATGCACATAAATTACAGTTAAGAGATTTATCAAAAGGATTGAATTGTTTTGATAGAGTTGCTTACATGTTTCAGTTTTGATGATGAAGATGATACATATGATGATGATTCGATAGGATGCCATAATAGTAAATCGATTGAGTGATGTTGATGATGTTTAAGATGAATTGTGATGATGTCGATGATGATGGATGATGATTCTGTAATAGTCATGATCATGAAGATTATGATGTCTATGATTAAGTAATGATGATGACTAGGATCGATGCACATGATGATGATGTTTTGATCGTAATTTTATGAAGATTAGTTTACGGTAATGATGTTTGTGATGGTGTTTATGTTAATTAAGAACTGAATTTAATTGAATATGTAGGGTCGATGCAGATGTATAAGGATTGGGTTTAGTTAATTGAGTTGAAAACTGAAAGCCAGACATATAATGAGTTAAAAGAATTTAATTACGATTAAATCATAAAGAAACAAGATGGAGTAATGGTTAGGAGCGGTGTCCGTTGCACGAGAGGTTGTAAGTTCGAATCCAGGCCACCGCAGAAGAATTTCTTTTTATTAGGAGAGCTGTCTTGGGCCAAAATTGCTGTTGGGCCGAATTTGTTGTTGGGCTGAAATTATTGTTGGACTAGACTAAGTAATGATGATGATACGGGTTAAAGAAAATAAATGTGCTGTTTATTACATGAAACAATGAATGGTTCAATGGTTGAGGGTATTTGCGAGTTAGCAAGAGGTCTCGGGTTCGAACCCGGCGTGTGGCAACCATTTTTTTAAGCACTTTTGGAGGTAGTTTTAAAATCAAAAATCATTATTATTATTATTATTATTATTATTGTTATTATTACTTGGATATTAATTATTATCATGAGTATTATTATGGTTTTTAGATTATTATAGATTTTAGTATTATTATTATAACTACTAGTATTATAATTATTATTAGTATTATGATGAATATGTTTATTATTATTATGAAAATAATACAAATTATTATTACTTTCATAAATAGTAGTATTAGTATCTTTTTATAAATAATAGAATTGTTATTATTAACATAGGTATTATTATTAAAACTATCATGAATATTACTAATATATAATTATTAAAATCATTATCATAACTGTCAATAACAGTAAAATTAATATTTTTAAGGTTATTATTATTAATAACACTAATAAAATTATTAATATTATTAATTTTATTAGTAATATTAAGTATTATCAATATTATTATTTTTATCATTACAAATATTATTTTAGTATTATTATAATTACTAATTTCAACAAACAAATGATATTTACATAAAATATATTTAATATACATAACTTGATTATATTAACACTTTTATTTATTTAAATATACAAAATGAATACATTTAATTAAATAATGAAATATATATAAGTTATTAATATAAAAATTATATCACTAAAAAATAATATATATATATATATATATATATATATATATATATATATATATATATATATATATATATATATATATATATATATATATATATATATAATTGTTCGATTACAATTATGTGTATTAATATATATATAAATGATATAGGTTCGTGAATCCAAGGCCAACTCTGCATTGTTCAGTATCGTCGTATGCATATTTTTACTACAAAATATCGTATTGTGAGTTCATTTGCTCCCTTTTAATCTTTATATTGTTGGGACTAAGAATACATGCGCTGTTTTTACAACTGCTTTATTAGATGCTTTTGAAATATATTTTGAACTGCGAATACATGAAATGCTTTTATAAATGTTTGACGAGATAGACACAAGCAAAACATTCCTTGAATGAATTATTATGCAGACAGAAGTTCTGCGGATTATTATTGAATTATGTGGACATGATAATTGCCACCATTAAATTATGTGAACATGATAATTGCCACCATTGAATTATGTGGACATGATAATTGCCACCAATTGAAATAAATGTTATATATCGAGAGAATGATTTTATACACAGGTTATGTGTATGATATTTTGTACACGAGATATGTGTACGGTTACAAAGATTTGTAAAAATGGTTTCGTACACAAGAAAGGTGTACTGTATTTAAAAGATATCGCATGTACATTACAGGTGGGTATAGGATTCGGGCCCATTTGTACCATGCTGGATTTAAATCTTGTGGTCTATCAAAAAGATGAATTTTATTGTTTTATGATAAACCTATGAACTCACCAACCTTTTGGTTGACACTTGAAAACATGTTTATTCTCAGGTATGAAAGAAATCTTCCGCTGTACATTTGCTTATTGTAAAGACATTATTTGGAGTCGATCATCGCAATGGAACCAGATGTTGGTGACTTCGTCCAGACGGATTAGGACGGGGTATGACATGTGGTATCAGAACGGTGGTCTTAGCGAACCAGGTCTTGCATTAGTATGTCTAACTGATAGTTTTTTAGATGCATTAGTAAGTCTGGACTTCGACCGTGTCTGCATGTCAAAAGTTTTGCTTATCATTTTGTGTCGAAAATCATCTGCTTATCATCCTTAGAAAATTACCTGCTTATCATTCTTAGTCTAGACATGTCTTACTACCTTTATTGCATAGACAGTGTATAAATAAATTCATATCTTAGTGTATCTGTTATTGTTACCTTTGCCTGACAGCTTCCGTAGATTCCTTCGTAACTTATGAGATTTTAGTATTATATATGCATATGTAAATTATGTACTGCAGGGTACTAATCTACATCCTATAATCTATTTCTATCAAAAATCCTTCATCTGATCGTACGAGATGAATCCTACAACCAGTTCGAGTCCCTCAGATTCCGATAGCTATTCCGACAGTTATTCCGATAACTATTCTGACATGGATTTTCACTCGAGCTCCGAAAGCAGTATAACCGGAATTGATCAACCATTTAACCATCATCTATTCTGGATGAATTGAGGATGGGTTTGTAGTCAACTTAATCCATGGAGATGCGAAGAAGGCGATCCTTTCCATCAACCAAATTCACCTCTTGGTGAAGAACCTGAAGCACTTACCGGCGAACCTGTCCGAAACACCATTTTCACACTCATTTCCAAAGTATCTTGTCACGATTATATTCTATCTAAAATTCTAAACCTTATTCATTCGCTCGTTCCGACCGAAAATCATTCCAGAATAATAGAAGAAGTCAACGAACTTCGCGCTCGAGTAATCAATCTAGAGAATATGGTGTAAAATTACCAGCTTCAACAACATCACTGGCACCAACAGTACCATCAGTAATAGCACCTGTACCACCAACAACTCAAGTTTCAATATCACATGCCTCAACATCTCATTCTGTACCTCAAACTTAATCATCGTTCTACGAATCGTTCTACATTATTCATCTTCGTTCTACATAACGATTAAGTAATCTCTAAAGTTTTAGAGATTATTTATTCTAGTTTCAACCGAAAAATCAAATGAGATTAATATCATATTAACTCATTAAATCCATGATTACATCTGAAGAAAATATATATGTATATATGTTTTCATAAAGATTGTAATTAAAAATTCTTTTGTACAAACTGTTAATAGTGAAAATACTTTAACGGGTAGGTAATACCCGAAGAACATTTAGATTTCACATTAATAAGTTACACTGTACATTCTTCGAATCTGATTCAACGGTAATTTACTGTCCTACTTACATCCACAGATATACGAATCCGTTCACTGTAAAATAACCATTTTCATTCAATTTCATATTTGAATTTTGATCTATCAGAATCCAACAAGTGGTATAATGAAGAAAACATTGGACAAAATAAAATTTGTTAGAAACAAACGAATTAACTATGAGAAATTTTGTTAAGAATCCACGCTAACTGTTCCTAGCTAATTGTTCCCAGCTAACTGATTACACTTTATTTATCGCAATTTAATTATCGCAATTTACATTCTCGCAATTTTATTTATCGTCATTTAATTTCTGTATTTATTTTACGAACTTTAAATATCGGGACACGTATACAAGGTTTTGACATATCATATTGACGCATATATATATATTATTTGGAATGACCATAGACACTCTATATGCAGTAATGATCGAGTTCTCTATACAGGGTTGAGGTTGATTCTACAATAATATATATATTTTGAGTTGTGATCGAGTCTGAGACATGTACACGGGTCACGATACGTATTAATTAATTCGAATATTGTATATTAAACTATATAAGAATTATTGAACTGTCAACTGTGGACTATTGACTGTGGAATAACAACATTGGACAATTAAAATGAATTAAAATATTGATTATAACATATGAAACTAAACAATTCTTCAAGTTTGCCACTTGATTTCATCTTAAACCTCATTTGTATCTTGACAATTACAATCCGCGTCCAAACCTTTCATGATTCTTGAAAACACCTCAATCGAGAGGATGATTCAACCGCACTTAAATTACGGAAGAAAAGATTTATGCATATAGTTATGCACCTGAAAAACTCTCGGAACCTGAGTAAACGTTTAACACCTATCTGTGCTAACTCCCTTGGCGTTGTTATTACCAACAATAACTTTGCAATTACTTTCCAAATTAGCCAATTTTATCACAGCTTCGGCAAGTCAACTTCGACTTTTCATTTGGATTAACTTTATTATAACCTTGATATATAAGGTTACCTTTCATCATCGTTACTGGAGAACCGTTTATATCCCATCACATAAGCAGAAAACCTACCAGCAACTTCATTACTCATCGGCTTAAAGTGTCTTCGAAAAACCATTATATTTGTTCATTAAAACCCTATCATGTACTCATCTGCATCTTGTAACGAGAACTGCCATACCAATTGTCGGGAATTAGTAATCAGTATTTTGAAATCTCGCAGCATGTCTACATCAACAGTTATAAGTATACATATAAACCTTATCTCTTAGAATTATGATCTTCCATTCTGAAATTCTGAAAAGCACCCAGTCTGCGAATTAATGCCCTGAATTTTGAAAAGCTGAATGAAGCAGCAGAAAACTGTAGGCAACCGTAAACGACCTTAATCATCGGAAGTATAAAGATAAAGAATAGTATGTTGGCAAATCTCAGAAAAGTTGGAACTGGAAACCGGTTTGAGCAAATCACGAAGGAGTCTTTGAATAAATCACAAGGACTAAACTTGTATATTAAGAATCCTGATGATTCTGTTTCTGATGAAATCTGTAGCGAATACCTTGCTTCTGACTCCAAACTCTTGCGGACAAATTTTCTGCACCATCCTTCGATATTAGAAATTCCAAGATATCATAGTATCTTTCATTATAAATATCCTCCATATCTCTGAAGATATTTTCATAATTATTCTTATCTGAAATCATTGTACTATCAGTGTTACATCATATAGAAACTGTTAGTTTCTATATTCTGTAAACTTTCGAGCTTAAAATATGAATGTTATTGAAGTAATGTTGGGAACTGATGCATGAGTTAGTATAATATAATGACACTTGATCAACGTGATTATATTACAGTAAGTCATGCTGAGTTTCTAAATGGGACATGCTGATTCACAGATTATAACGTCATCATGTGCCATGTTACATGACTCTTACATTTTATCTGATATATAAACATATCAAGAACATATTTTCTTGATAGTTCTATCTTTCCCGGATATTCTGGTAATTTGACGAATCAAGATCGTGCTATTACCATTTCTTTCTTAGAACATTAACTATGTTCATTTTGAAATTCATATCTATGAATTCTGGACCATTGCTCGCTTTACTAGAGGTCGAGAGAATAATAAAAAGACAAAGAGATCCAAAATATAAGAAAAAAAATAAAGCCCAATAACAACACGAAGGTTACAAACCATGAATATTAATATGAATAGTAATATAAGGACACGGTAGAATTAAGAATAGTATCACCCCAAGGTAATAGTAGAAGTAAACAGATTTTTCTGGTGGAAAGATTGAAAAGAGGGATGACAAAAATGATAATTAGAAAAATATCAAGGATTAGAACTAGATTAAACATTTTCACAATCTTTTGGATGTATGAACTAAGAAAGAAAGTATAAGAATGGTGAGAATAATGGAATGGAAGAGCATAATTTATAGTGGAAATATCAGACAGAGTAATCAAGGCATATCACCGTATTTAATTATAGAGATCTTAATTTCCTTACTCGCCGAAGAATCAAATCTTTTAGATTTCGAAGATTTTTCTTTAAATCCCTTGAGAGTTAGGGTTGAATTCCAGAATTCAACCCTAACTCTGTCAAAAGTTAAGACAAATCTTTACTTTTCCTATTTCAATATTTTGTGATAGCTTCATTCGTACACTTCGAATATTCGAATTGTTTTATCTACATTACTCAATGATGATAAAACTCTATTTATCAACTCATATTCGTCATGAAAACATTTTTATTGTTAGCCATGATGACCTCACTCAAATTTCGGGACGAAATTTCTTTAACGGGTAGGCACTGTGACGACCCAAAAATTTCCGACCAAATTTAAACTTAATATAAATTGTTTCCGACACGATAAGCAAAGTCTATAATGTTGAACATCAAAAATTTTGAAACTATATTCATGTAATCAATTACCCTTTGACTGTGCTCGATGATTTACGAACAACTACTTGTATATAAATATGTATATATTTAAATATATATAAAATACGATGTAAGGAATATTAGTATTTTATTATCAATATGCATATATATATATATATATATATATATATATATATATATATATATATATACACACACACACACACACACACACATATATATATATATACGAAATTTGATACATGTAACTTGTTATATTATTACTAGTATTATTATTAGATTATTAGATATTATTATTATCATTATCATTTTTCATAATTATCATTATTATTATTTACTATCATTATTATTATTATTAATATATTTATTATTTATTAATATTAATTTTATTCATATGAAACAATGACATATAATCAAATTGATTTCATATCACTATCTGATTCAATTTTCTTTCTGTCTTCTTCTTCTACTCGTGAACATTTGTCTACCCACACATAACAACAAAACAACTCTCGGTCTATTATTGTTGACCGCACAATTCAATCATTCATTCAAATGAGATATAGAGTATTATATATATTATTAACCCACAATCTTTTATTATATATAATATACATATACATATATGTAAAACCAAAACTACACATCACCAACTTTTATTTATGTTACTTCTTCAATTATCCAACTTATGTTCTTCTTTGCTAACATAACCGAGCTTCAACTTTAACAACCAACCACTTCATCACCACCATGATCATGTCATCACTACTCTGCACAACCTCAACCCTCCGCCACCATCACGACCTACGACGACATTCTCAATCACAGACACCTTGCAATCACCACAACACCAACCATTGCTACCACCATCAGCCATCATAAACCCATTTTTATTTTTTCTGTTTTCGTTGAAACCACAAAAAAACCGTCCTCAACACTTCGTTTGCTACTACTACACGATTGTTGTAATAATGTTCTAAGCCGTAAACCGTCTTCAAAACCACCATCATCATGAACTTTCATCACCCACTACCGGCCACAACCGATCACCCTCTGCAAGTATTACCACCACCACCTTAACCTTTCCCTCTATTTCTTTTTCTCTTGGCCGACCCATAACATCAAACAACCACCAACTAGCACCACACCACAAATCACCCTAAAACCACCATCATTCTCATTGATCAACACCCATCGAAAAACACTAAATACGTGTCTCCATTTGTGGAACTAAACCATCATCACCACCTCTGTAAGTCTCCATATCTCCTCTCTCTCTCTCTCCTAATTACTTCATGAAACCCATCACCATGAAAATCATGGAAAACTCACTTATCATTTATATTTCATTTAAACCTGCGACTGCTAACAGCACCTGCTCGACTTATGTTTCTACTAATTTTAGATTTCGCAGCTCGATATGAATTAACCTGCAACTTACAATATATATATATATATATATATATATATATATATATATATATATATATATATATATATATATATATATATATATATATATATATCTTTTTTCTTTCGACTGTTACTACTCATGATAGTTACTGTGTGTTGTAATCGTAAACGTCATTCATAATCACCAAGAAACCACCATCTTCCTCATATAACCAAACACCATTGGAATTCTGCACAAAATCAATGAATATTGATCACCATTATAATCGGGCCGTTTTATTTTCTTCTTTCCATCCGAAAACACCACACAACCAATATATATTTTCAAACCAAAGCTGCAATTAATGATTTCAAATCTGCTTTGGCGTATACTTCTTGTCATTTATGGCCGACACTTCCTTCTCAAGCCCACTCATGTTATTTTAAAGGTTAAAGGTATCACATGGTTTATTATTTAAGTTGGTCTTGTGTTAGTGCGGTTATGATTATAGATTATTATATGATGATGTCATTATCTATAAAAAGAAAAAGAGATCGAATAAGTGAGCTATTATTCAGAAGTTTACTTTAACATCAAACCCCACATGCACATAAATTACGGTTAAGAGATTTATCAAAAGGATTGAATTGTTTTGATAGAGTTGCTTACATGTTTCTGTTTTGATGATGAAGATGATACATATGATGATGATTCGATAGGATGCCATAATAGTAAATCGATTAAGTGATGTTGATGACGTTTAAGATGAATTGTGATGATGTCGATGATGATGGATGATGATTCTGTGATAGTCATGATCATGAAGATTATGATGTCTATGATTAAGTAATGATGATGACTAGGATCGATGCACATGATGATGATGTTTTGATCATAATTTTATGAAGATTAGTTTACGGTAATGATGTTTGTGATGGTGTTTATGTTAATTAAGAAATGAATTTAATTGAATATGTAGGGTCGATGCAGATGTATAAGGATTGGGTTTAGTTAATTGAGTTGAAAACTGAAAGCCAGACAAATAATGAGTTAAAAGAATTTAATTACGATTAAATCATAAAGAAACAAGATGGAGTAATGGTTTGGAGCGGTGTCCGTTGCACGAGAGGTTGTAAGTTCGAATCCAGGCCACCGCAGAAGAATTTCTTTTTATTAGGAGAGATGTCTTGGGCCAAAATTGCTGTTGGGCCGAATTTGTTGTTGAGCTGAAATTATTGTTGGACTAGACTAAGTAATGATGATGATACGGGTTAAAGAAAATAAACGTGATGTTTATTACATGAAACAACAAATGGTTCAATGGTTGAGGGTGTTTGCGAGTTAGCAAGAGGTCTCGGGTTCGAACCCGGCGTGTGGCAACCATTTTTTTAAGCACTTTTGGAGGTAGTTTTAAAAATCAAAAATCATTATTATTATTATTATTATTATTATTATTATTATTATTATTATTATTATTATTATTATTATTATTATTATTATTATTATTATTATTATTATTATTATTATTATTATTGTTATTATTACTTGGCTATTAATTATTATCATGAGTATTATTATGGTTTTTAGATTATTATAGATTTCAGTATTATTATTATTATAATTACTAGTATTATAATTATTATTAGTATTATGATGAATATGTTTATTATTATTATGAAAATAATACAAATTATTATTACTTTCATAAATAGTAGTATTAGTATCTTTTTATAAATAATAGAATTGTTATTATTAACATAGGTATTATTATTAAAACTATCATGAATATTACTAATATATAATTATTAAAATAATTATCATAACTGTCAATAACAGTAAAATTAATATTTTTACGGTTATTATTATTAATAACACTAATAAAATTATTAATATTATTAATTTTATTACTAATATTAAGTATTATCAATATTATCATTACAAATATTATTTTAGTATTATTATAATTACTAATTTCAACAAACAAATGATATTTACATAAAATATATTTAATATACATAACTTGATTATATTAACACTTTTATTTATTTAAATATACAAAATGAATACATTTAATTAAATAATGAAATATATATAAGTTATTAATATAAAAATTACATCCCTAAAAAATAATATATATATATATATATATATATATATATATATATATATATATATATATATATATATATATATATATATATATATATATATATAATTGTTCGATTACAATTATGTGTATTAATATATATATAAATGATATAGGTTCGTGAATCCAAGGCCAACCCTGCATTCTTCAGTATCGTCGTATGCATATTTTTACTACAAAATATCGTATTGTGAGTTCATTTGATCCCTTTTAATCTTTATATTTTTAGGACTGAGAATAAATGCGCTGTTTTTACAACTGCTTTATTAGATTCTTTTGAAATATATTTTGAACTGCAAATACATGAAATGCTTTTATAAATGTTCGACGAGATAGACACAAGCAAAACATTCCTCGAATGAATTATTATGCAGACAGAAGTTCTGCGGATTATTATTGAATTATGTGGACATGATAATTGCCACCATTGAATTATGTGGACATGATAATTGCCACCATTGAATTATGTGGACATGATAATTGCCACCATTGAATTATGTGGACATGATAATTGCCACCAATTGAAATGAATGTTATATATCGAGAGAATGATTTTATACACAGGTTATGTGTATGATATTTTGTACACGAGATATGTGTACGGTTACAAAGATTTGTAAAAATGGTTTCGTACACGAGAAAGGTGTACTGTATTTAAAAGATATCGCTTGTACATTACAGGTGGGTATAGGATTCGGGCCCATTTGTACCATGCAGGATTTAAATCTTGTGGTCTATCAAAAAGATAAATTTTATTGTTTTATGATAAACCTATGAACTCACCAACCTTTTGGTTGACACTTGAAAGCATGTTTATTCTCAGGTATGAATGAAATCTTCCGCTGTGCATTTGCTTATTGTAAAGACATTATTTGGAGTCGATCATCGCAATGGTACCAGATGTTTTTGACTTCATCCAGACAGATTAGGATGGGGTATGATAGTAATACTCATATTCAAACTTTGATTCAATTTCTATAACTATAACAATCTTATTTAGAGTGAAAATCTTACTTGAACTTGTTTTCGTGTCATGATTCTGCTTCAAGAACTTTCAAGCCATCCAAGGATCCTTTGAAGCTAGATATATTTTTCTATTTTCCAGTGGGTTTATCCACAAAACCTAAGGTAGTAATGATGTTCATAACATCATTCGATTCATATATATAAAACTACCTTATTCGAAGGTTTAAACTTGTAATCACTAGAACATAGTTTAATTAATTCTAAACTTGTTCGCAAACAAAAGTTAATCCTTCTAACTTGACTTTTAAAATCAACTAAACACATGTTATATATCTATATGATATGCTAACTTAATGATTTAAAACCTGAAAACACGAAAAACACCGTAAAACTGGATATACGCTGTCGAAGTAACATTGAAATGTCCCGTTCTTATTGATTAAAAACGTTCCATATTAATTGATTTCGTTGCGAGGTTTTGACCTCTATATGAGACGTTTTTCAAAGACTGCATTCATTTTTAAAACAAACCATAACATTTATTTCATAGATAAAGGTTTTAAAAAGCTTTACTTAGATTATCAAATAATGATAATCTAAAATATCCTGTTTACACACGACCATTACATAATGGTTTACAATATAAATATGTTACAACAAAATAAGTTTCTTGAATGCAGTTTTTACACAATATCATACAAGCATGGACTCCAAATCTCGTCCTTATTTAAGTATGCGACAACGGAAGCTCTTAATAATCACCTGAGAATAAACATGCTTAAAACGTCAACAAAAATGTTGGTGAGTTATAGGTTTAACCTATATATATCAAATCATAATAATAGACCACAAGATTTCATATTTCAATACACATCCCATACATAGAGATAAAAATCATTCATATGGTGAACACCTGGTAACCGACATTAACAAAATGCATATATAAGAATATCCCCATCATTCCGGGACACCCTTCGGGTATGATATAAATTTCGAAGTAGTAAAGCATCCGGTACTTTGGATGGGGCTTGTTGGGCCCGATAGATCTATCTTTAGGATTCGCGTCAATTAGGGTGTCTGTTCCCTAATTCTTAGATTACCAGACTTAATAAAAAGGGGCATATTCGATTTCGATAATTCAACCATAGAATGTAGTTTCACGTACTTGTGTCTATTTTGTAAATCATTTATAAAACCTGCATGTATTCTCATCCCAAAAATATTAGATTTTAAAAGTGGGACTATAACTCACTTTCACAGATTTTTACTTCGTCGGGAAGTAAGACTTGGCCACTGGTTGATTCACGAACCTATAACAATATATACATATATATCAAAGTATGTTCAAAATATATTTACAACACTTTTAATATATTTTGATGTTTTAAGTTTATTAAGTCAGCTGTCCTCGTTAGTAACCTACAACTAGTTGTCCACAGTTAGATGTACAGAAATAAATCGATAAATATTATCTTGAATCAATCCACGACCCAGTGTATACGTATCTCAGTATTGATCACAACTCAAACTATATATATTTTGGAATCAACCTCAACCCTATATAGCTAACTCCAACATTCACATATAGAGTGTCTATGGTTGTTCCGAAATATATATAGATGTGTCGACATGATAGGTCAAAACATTGTATACGTGTCTATGGTATCTCAAGATTACATAATATACAATACAAGTTGATTAAGTTATGGTTGGAATAGATTTGTTACCAATTTTCACTTAGCTAAAATGAGAAAAATTATCCAATCTTGTTTTACCCATAACTTCTTCATTTTAAATCCGTTTTGAGTGAATAAAATTGCTATGGTTTCATATTGAACTATATTTTATGAATCTAAACAGAAAAAGTATAGGTTTATAGTCGGAAAAATAAGTTACAAGTCATTTTTGTAAAGGTAGTCATTTCAGTCGAAAGAACGACATCTAGATGACCATTTTAGAAAACATACTTCCACTTTGAGTTTAACCATAATTTTTGGATATAGTTTCATGTTCATAATAAAAATCATTTTCTCAGAATAACAACTTTTAAATCAAAGTTTATCGTAGTTTTTAATTAACTAACCCAAAACAGCCCGCGGTGTTACTACGACGACGTAAATCCGGTTTTACGGTGTTTTTCGTGTTTCCAGGTTTTAAATCATTAAGTTAGCATATCATATAGATATAGAACATGTGTTTAGTTGATTTTAAAATTCAAGTTAGAAGGATTAACTTTTGTTTGCGAACAAGTTTAGAATTAACTAAACTATGTTCTAGTGATTACAAGTTTAAACCTTCGAATAAGATAGCTTTATATGTATGAATCGAATGATGTTATGAACATCATTACTACCTTAAGTTCCTTGGATGAACCTACTAGAAAAGAGAAAAATGGATCTAGCTTCAATGGATCCTTGGATGGCTCAAAGTTCTTGAAGCAAAATCATGACACGAAAACAAGTTCAAGTAAGATCATCACTTGAAATAAGATTGTTATAGTTATAGAAATTGAACCAAAGTTTGAATATGATTATTACCTTGTATTAGAATGATAACCTACTTTAAGAAACAAAGATTTCTTGAGGTTGGATGATCACCTTACAAGATTGGAAGTGAGCTAGCAATCTTGAAAGTATTCTTGATTTTATGAAACTAGAACTTTTGGAATTTATGAAGAACACTTAGAACTTGAAGAAAGAACTTGAGAGAGATCAATTAGATGAAGAAAATTGAAGAATGAAAGTGTTTGTAGGTGTTTTTGGTCATTGGTGTATGGATTAGATATAAAGGATATGTAATTTTGTTTTCATGTAAATAAGTCATGAATGATTACTCATATTTTGTAATTTTATGAGATATTTCATGCTAGTTGCCAAATGATGGTTCCCACATGTGTTAGGTGACTCACATGGGCTGCTAAGAGCTGATCATTGGAGTGTATATACCAATAGTACATACATCTAAAAGCTGTGTATTGTACGAGTACGAATACGGGTGCATACGAGTAGAATTGTTGATGAAACTGAACGAGGATGTAATTGTAAGCATTTTTGTAAAGTAGAAGTATTTTGATAAGTGTCTTGAAGTCTTTCAAAAGTGTATGAATACATATTAAAACACTACATGTATATACATTTTAACTGAGTCGTTAAGTCATCGTTAGTCGTTACATGTAAATGTTGTTTTGAAACCTTTAGGTTAACAATCTTGTTAAATGTTGTTAACCCAATGTTTATAATATCAAAAGAGATTTTAAATTATTATATTATCATGATATTATGATGTACGAATATCTCTTAATATGATATATATACATTAAATGTCGTTACAACGATAATCGTTACATATATGTCTCGTTTCAAAATCATTAAGTTAGTAGTCTTGTTTTTACATATGTAGTTCATTGTTAATATACTTAATGATATGTTTACATATCATAATATCATGTTAACTATATATATAACCATATATATGTCATCATATAGTTTTTACAAGTTTTAACGTTCGTGAATCACCGGTCAACTTGGGTGGTCAATTGTCTATATGAAACCTATTTCAATTAATCAAGTCTTAACAAGTTTTATTGCTTAACATGTTGGAAACATTTAATCATGTAAATATCAATCTCAATTAATATATATAAACATGGAAAAGTTCGGGTCACTACAGTACCTACCCGTTAAATAAATTTCGTCCCGAAATTTTAAGCTGTTGAAGGTGTTGACGAATCTTCTAGAAATAGATGCGGGTATTTCTTCTTCATCTGATCTTCACGCTCCCAGGTGAACTTGGGTCCTCTACGAGCATTCCATCGAACCTTAAGTCTTTTAACCTCACGATCCATTATTTCGACGGGTTCTTCGATGAATTGAAGTTTTTCGTTGATTTGGATTTCATCTAACGGAATAGTGAGATCTTCTTTAGCAAAACATTTCTTCAAATTCGAGACGTGGAAAGTGTTATGTACAGCCGCGAGTTGTTGAGGTAACTCAAGTCGGTAAGCTACTGGTCCGACACGATCAATAATCTTGAATGGTCCAATATACCTTGGATTTAATTTCCCTCGTTTACCAAATCGAACAACGCCTTTCCAAGGTGCAACTTTAAGCATGACCATCTCTCCAATTTCAAATTCTATATCTTTTATTTTAATGTCAGCGTAGCTCTTTTGTCGTCTTTGGGCGGTTTTCAACCGTTGTTGAATTTGGATGATTTTCTCGGTAGTTTCTTGTATAATCTCTGGACCCGTAATCTGTCTATCCCCCACTTCACTCCAACAAATTGGAGACCTGCACTTTCTACCATAAAGTGCTTCAAACGGCGCCATCTCAATGCTTGAATCGTAGCTGTTGTTGTAGGAAAATTCTGCTAACGGTAGATGTCGATCCCAACTGTTTCCGAAATCAATAACACATGCTCGTAGCATGTCTTCAAGCATTTGTATCGTCCTTTCGCTCTGCCCATCAGTTTGTGGATGATAGGCAGTACTCATGTCTAGACGAGTTCCTAATGCTTGCTGTAATGTCTGCCAGAATCTTGAAATAAATCTGCCATCCCTATCAGAGATAATAGAGATTGGTATTCCATGTCTAGAGACGACTTCCTTCAAATACAGTCGTGCTAACTTCTCCATCTTGTCATCTTCTCTTATTGGCAGGAAGTGTGCTGATTTGGTGAGACGATCAACTATTACCCAAATAGTATCAAAACCACTTGCAGTCCTTGGCAATTTAGTGATGAAATCCATGGTAATGTTTTCCCATTTCCATTCCTAGATTTCGGGTTGTTGAAGTAGACCTGATGGTTTCTGATGCTCAGCTTTGACCTTAAAACACGTCAAACATTCTCCTACGTATTCAGCAACATCGGCTTTACTACCCGGCCACCAAAAATGTTTCTTGAGATCCTTGTACATCTTCCCCGTTCCAGGATGTATTGAGTATCTGGTTTTATGAGCTTCTCTAAGTACCATTTCTCTCATATCTCCAAATTTTGGTACCCAAATCCTTTCAGCCCTATACCGGGTTCCGTCTTCCCGAATATTAAGATGCTTCTCCGATCCTTTGGGTATTTCATCCTTTAAATTTCCCTCTTTTAAAACTCCTTGTTGCGCCTCCTTTATTTGAGTAGTAAGGTTATTATGAATCATTATATTCATAGATTTTACTCGAATGGGTTCTCTGTCCTTCCTGCTCAAGGCATCGGCTACCACATTTGCCTTCCCCGGGTGGTAACGAATCTCAAAGTCATAATCATTCAACAATTCAATCCACCTACGCTGCCTCATATTCAGTTGTTTCTGATTAAATATGTGTTGAAGACTTTTGTGGTCGGTATATATAATACTTTTGACCCCATATAAGTAGTGCCTCCAAGTCTTTAATGCAAAAACAACCGCGCCTAATTCCAAATCATGCGTCGTATAATTTTGTTCGTGAATCTTCAATTGTCTAGACGCATAAGCAATTACCTTCGTTCGTTGCATTAATACACAACCGAGACCTTGCTTTGATGCGTCACAATAAATCACAAAATCATCATTCCCTTCAGACAATGACAATATAGGTGCCGTAGTTAGCTTTTTCTTCAATAACTGAAACGCTTTCTCTTGTTCATCATTCCATTCAAATTTCTTCCCTTTATGCGTTAATGCAGTCAAGGGTTTTGCTATTCTGGAAAAGTCTTGGATGAACCTTCTGTAGTAACCAGCTAGTCCTAAAAACTGGCATATGTGTTTCGGAGTTTTTGGGGTTTCCCACTTTTCAACAGTTTCTATCTTTGCCGGATCCACCTTAATACCTTCTTTGTTCACTATGTGACCGAGGAATTGAACTTCTTCCAACCAAAATGCACACTTTGAAAACTTAGCGTACAATTCTTCCTTCCTCAATACTTCTAACACCTTTCTCAAATGTTCACCGTGTTCTTGGTCATTCTTTGAGTAAATAAGTATGTCATCAATGAAAACAATGACAAACTTGTCAAGGTATGGTCCACACACTCGGTTCATAAGGTCCATGAACACAGCTGGTGCATTAGTTAAACCAAACGGCATGACCATAAACTCGTAATGACCGTAACGTGTTCAGAAAGCAGTCTTTGGAATATCATCTTCTTTCACCCGCATTTGATGATACCCAGAACGTAAGTCAATCTTTGAATAAACAGACGAGCCTTGTAGTTGATCAAATAAGTCGTCGATTCTCGGTAGTGGGTAGCGGTTCTTGATGGTAAGTTTGTTCAACTCTCGGTAGTCGATACACAACCTGAATGTACCATCTTTCTTCTTCACAAACAAAACAGGAGCTCCCCACGGTGATGTGCTTGGTCGAATGAAACCACGCTCTAAAAGTTCTTGTAATTGGCTTTGCAGTTCTTTCATCTCGCTGGGTGCGAGTCTGTAAGGAGCACGAGCTATTGGTGCAGCTCCTGGTATAAGATCTATTTGAAATTCAACGGATCGATGTGGGGGTAATCCCGGTAATTCTTTCAGAAATACATCGGGAAATTCTTTTACAATGGGAACATCATTGATGCTCTTTTCTTCAGTTTGTACTTTCTCGACGTGTGCTAGAACAGCATAGCAACCTTTTCTTATTAGTTTTTATGCCTTCAAATTACTAATAAGATGTAGCTTCGTGTTGCCCTTTTCTCCGTACACCATTAAGGGTTTTCCTTTTTCTCGTATAATGCGAATTGCATTTTTGTAACAAACGATCTCTGTTTTCACTTCTTTCAACCAGTCCATACCGATTATCACATCAAAACTCCCTAACTCTACTGGTATCAAATCAATCTTAAATGTTTCGCTAACTAGTTTAATTTCTCGATTCTGACATATATTATCTGCTGAAATTAATTTACCATTTGCTAATTCGAGTAAAAATTTACTATCCAAAGGCGTCAATGGACAACTTAATTTAGCACAAAAATCTCTACTCATATAGCTTCTATCCGCACCCGAATCAAATAAAACGTAAGCAGATTTATTGTCAATAAGAAACGTACCCGTAACAAGCTCCGGGTCTTCTTGTGCCTCTGCCGCATTAATATTGAAAACTCTTCCGCGGCCTTGTCCATTCGTGTTCTCCTGGTTCGGGCAATTTCTAATAATGTGGCCCGGTTTTCCATATTTATAACAAACTACATTGGCATAACTTGCTCCGACACTACTTGCTCCGCCATTACTCGTTCCGACACCATTTGTTCCTTTCGTTCTATTAACCCCTGGTCCGTAGACCTCACACTTCGCCGCGCTATGACCATTTCTTTTACACTTGTTGCAAAATTTGGTGCAGAACCTCGAGTGATACTTTTCACACCTTTGGCATAGCTGCTTCTGATTGTTGTTGCGGTTATTATTGTTGTTGGGATGATTGTTATAGTTGCTGTTGTTGTTGTTGTTGTTGTTGTTGTTGTTGTTGGGCCGTTTGTTGTAGTTGCGATTGATGTTACGATTGTTGGGATAATTGTTGCGATTATTGTTGTAATTGCTGTTGTTGTTGTATTGGTGATTCTTATCACCGTTTTCCTCCCACTTTCTTTTGACTTGCTTCACATTGGCCTCTTCAGCAGTCTGTTCTTTAATTCTTTCTTCAATCTGGTTCACTAGTTTGTGAGCCATTCTACATGCCTGTTGTATGGAGGCGAGCTCGTGTGAACTTATATCTTCTTGGATTCTCTCCGGTAATCCTTTCACAAATGCGTCGATCTTCTCTTCCTCATCTTCGAATGCTCCCGGACACAATAGGCACAATTCTGTGAATCGTCTTTCGTACGTGGTAATATCAAATCCTTGGGTTCGTAACCCTCTAAGTTCTGTCTTGAGCTTATTGACCTCGGTTCTGGGACGGTACTTCTCGTTCATCAAGTGCTTGAATGCTGACCACGGCAGTGCGTACGCATCGTCTTGTCCCACTTGCTCTAGATAGGTATTCCACCATGTTAACGCAGAACCTGTGAAGGTATGCGTAGCGTACTTCACTTTGTCCTCTTCAGTACACTTACTTATGGTAAACACCGATTCGACCTTCTCGGTCCACCGTTTCAATCCGATCGGTCCTTCGGTTCCATCAAATTCCAAAGGTTTGCAGGCAGTGAATTCTTTGTAGGTGCATCCTACACGATTTCCTGTACTGCTAGATCCAAGGTTATTGTTGGTATGTAGCGCAGCCTGTACTGCGGCTATGTTTGAAGCTAGAAAAAATACGGAATTCCTCTTCATTCATATTCACAGTGTGTCGAGTAGTCGGTGCCATTTCTTTCAAAATAGTCAAATGGAACAAGTTAATCATACAGAATATTAAGAGTAGTTAATAGTATTTCGTAGCATAATATGAACTCATTTATAAAAGCTTTTTCTTCATATTAGCGTTTTATAAGTTTAAATTCGGGTAGTACCTACCCGTTAAGTTCATACTTAGTAGCTAATATACAATTCAACTACTACAATTCTATATGAAAAACTGATTATAATAATATTTCGCGTTCAAACTTTTACACAATATTTTACAAACTTACAATACCGCTTATTTTACATATAGCATGAAATATAGCACACAATAAATTTGATACAAGATGGTTGTGAAGATAATTCTAGCTAGTACACAAGTCGTTCAGCAAAGGCAATAAAGACACGTAATTCATACGTCCAGAAACAAGTCATGCATTCTGGTTTTACTAGGATTACTTCCCATCCTTGGTCTTGTGGAACATAACCGTTATGGCCATTGATAAGATAGCGTGTTGTAACGTCGTCAAAGGGACGAGGGTTACGTAATGTCTAACAGTCCCGTAACAATATAAAAACCTCATTTCTTACCCCAATTACTGACTCTGTCACTTGTGGAAACGTTTTGTTTAATAGTTGTAGCCCGATGTTCTTGTTCTCACTTTGGTGAGAAGCGAACATTACTAATCCGTAAGCATAACATGCTTCTTTATGTTGTATGTTAGCCGCTTTTTCTAAATCACGAAGTCCAATATTCGGATATATTGAGTCAAAGTAATTTCTTAACCCATTGCGTAAAATAGCATTTGGGTTCCCCGCAATAAATGCGTCAAAGTAAACACATCGTAACTTATGGATTTCCCAATGTGATATCCCCCATCTTTCGAACGAAAGCCTTTTATAAACCAAGGCATTCTTGGAACGTTCTTCGAATGTCTTACAAACTGATCTCGCCTTAAATAGTTGTGCCGAAGAATTCTGACCGACTCTAGACAAGATTTCATCAATCATGTCTCCGGGTAGGTCTCTTAAAATATTGGGTTGTCTATCCATTTTATGTTTTTATACTGTAAAATAGACAAGAGTTAGATTCATAAAAAAAATACTTATTAATACAAGCAATTTTTACATATATCATAAAGCATAAGCACACTATATTACATATATTACACCACACGAATACAACTATCTTATTCCGACTCGCTTGTTTCTTCTTCTTCGGTTTTGGTTCGTTTTGCTAAGTTTCTAGGGATATATGATGTTCCCCTAATACGAGCCGTCGTTTTCCACATTGGTTTAGAAAAACCTGGTGGTTTAGAGGTTTCCGGGTCATTGTTACAACTTAAGGACTTCGGGGGTTGACGATACATATAAAGTTCATCGGGGTTGGAATTATATTTCTCTATTTTTATGCCCTTTCCCTTATTATTTTCTTTTGCTTTTTTCAAATTCAGTTGGGGTAATTTCTATAACATCATCAGAATTCTCGTCGGAATCCGATTCATCGGAGAATTGGTAATCCTCCCAATATTTTGCTTCCTTGGCGGAAACACCATTGACCATAATTAACCTTGGTCGGTTGGTTGAGGATTTTCTTTTACTTAACCGTTTTATTATTTCCCCCACCGGTTCTATTTCTTCATCCGGTTCCGATTCTTCTTCCGGTTCCGATTCTTCTTCCGGTTCCGACTCTTCTTCCGGTTCCTCTTCGGGAACTTGTGAATCAGTCCACGAATCATTCCAATTTACATTTGACTCTAAATTATTATTAGGTGAGTCAATGGGACTTGTTCTAGAGGTAGACATCTATCACATAATATTAAACGCGTTAAGAGATTAATATATCACATAATATTCACATGTTAAAAATATATAGTTTCCAACAAAATTTGTTAAGCAATCATTTTTCAAGTAAACACGGTCGAAGTCCAGACTCACTAATGCATCCTAACAACTCGATAAGACACACTAATGCAAAATTCTGGTTCTCTAAGACCAATGCTCGGATACCAACTGAAATGTCCCGTTCTTATTGATTAAAAACGTTCCATATTAATTGATTTCGTTGCGAGGTTTTGACCTCTATATGAGACGTTTTTCAAAGACTGCATTCATTTTTAAAACAAACCATAACCTTTATTTCATAGATAAAGGTTTTAAAAAGCTTTACGTAGATTATCAAATAATGATAATCTAAAATATCCTGTTTACACATGACCATTACATAATGGTTTACAATATAAATATGTTACAACAAAATAAGTTTCTTGAATGCAGTTTTTACACAATATCATACAAGCATGGACTCCAAATCTCGTCCTTATTTAAGTATGCGACAGCGGAAGCTCTTAATAATCACCTGAGAATAAACATGCTTAAAACGTCAACAAAAATGTTGGTGAGTTATAGGTTTAACCTATATATATCAAATCATAATAATAGACCACAAGATTTCATATTTCAATACACATCCCATACATAGAGATAAAAATCATTCATATGGTGAACACCTGGTAACCGACATTAACAAAA
This sequence comes from Rutidosis leptorrhynchoides, assembly GCF_046630445.1. Lineage (NCBI taxonomy): Eukaryota > Viridiplantae > Streptophyta > Magnoliopsida > Asterales > Asteraceae > Rutidosis > Rutidosis leptorrhynchoides. Next base: position 120,074,217 of record NC_092341.1, read on the forward strand.
TGCATATATAAGAATATCCCCATCATTCCGGGACACCCTTCAGATATGATATAAATTTCGAAGTACTAAAGCATCCGGTACTTTGGATGGGGCTTGTTGGGCCCGATAGATCTATCTTTAGGATTCGCGTCAATTAGGGTGTCTGTTCCCTAATTCTTAGATTACCAGACTTAATAAAAAGGGGCATATTCGATTTCGATAATTCAACCATAGAATGTAGTTTCACGTACTTGTGTCTATTTTGTAAATCATTTATAAAACCTGCATGTATTCTCATCCCAAAAATATTAGATTTTAAAAGTGGGACTATAACTCACTTTCACAGATTTTTACTTCGTCGGGAAGTAAGACTTGGCCACTGGTTGATTCACGAACCTATAACAATATATACATATATATCAAAGTATGTTCAAAATATATTTACAACACTTTTAATATATTTTGATGTTTTAAGTTTATTAAGTCAGCTGTCCTCGTTAGTAACCTACAACTAGTTGTCCACAGTTAGATGTACAGAAATAAATCGATAAATATTATCTTGAATCAATCCACGACCCAGTGTATACGTATCTCAGTATTGATCACAACTCAAACTATATATATTTTGGAATCAACCTCAACCCTGTATAGCTAACTCCAACATTCACATATAGAGTGTCTATGGTTGTTCCGAAATATATATAGATGTGTCGACATGATAGGTCGAAACATTGTATACGTGTCTATGGTATCTCAAGATTACATAATATACAATACAAGTTGATTAAGTTATGGTTGGAATAGATTTGTTACCAATTTTCACGTAGCTAAAATGAGAAAAATTATCCAATCTTGTTTTACCCATAACTTCTTCATTTTAAATCCGTTTTGAGTGAATCAAATTGCTATGGTTTCATATTGAACTATATTTTATGAATCTAAACAGAAAAAGTATAGGTTTATAGTCGGAAAAATAAGTTACAAGTCATTTTTGTAAAGGTAGTCATTTCAGTCGAAAGAACGACGTCTAGATGACCATTTTAGAAAACATACTTCCACTTTGAGTTTAACCATAATTTTTGGATATAGTTTCATGTTCATAATAAAAATCATTTTCTCAGAATAACAACTTTTAAATCAAAGTTTATCATAGTTTTTAATTAACTAACCCAAAACAGCCCGCGGTGTTACTACGACGACGTAAATCCGGTTTTACGGTGTTTTTCGTGATTCCAGGTTTTAAATCATTAAGTTAGCATATCATATAGATATAGAACATGTGTTTAGTTGATTTTAAAAGTCAAGTTAGAAGGATTAACTTTTGTTTGCGAACAAGTTTAGAATTAACTAAACTATGTTCTAGTGATTACAAGTTTAAACCTTCGAATAAGATAGCTTTATATGTATGAATCGAATGATGTTATGAACATCATTACTACCTTAAGTTCCTTGGATGAACCTACTGGAAAAGAGAAAAATGGATCTAGCTTCAATGGATCCTTGGATGGCTCAAAGTTCTTGAAGCAAAATCATGACACGAAAACAAGTTCAAGTAAGATCATCACTTGAAATAAGATTGTTATAGTTATAGAAATTGAACCAAAGTTTGAATATGATTATTACCTTGTATTAGAATGATAACCTACTGTAAGAAACAAAGATTTCTTGAGGTTGGATGATCACCTTACAAGATTGGAAGTGAGCTAGCAATCTTGAAAGTATTCTTGATTTTATGAAACTAGAACTTTTGGAATTTATGAAGAACACTTAGAACTTGAAGATAGAACTTGAGAGAGATCAATTAGATGAAGAAAATTGAAGAATTAAAGTGTTTGTAGGTGTTTTTGGTCGTTGGTGTATGGATTAGATATAAAGGATATGTAATTTTGTTTTCATGTAAATAAGTCATGAATGATTACTCATATTTTTGTAATTTTATGAGATATTTCATGCTAGTTGCCAAATGATGGTTTCCACATGTGTTAGGTGACTCACATGGGCTGCTAAGAGCTGATCATTGGAGTGTATATACCAATAGTACATACATCTAAAAGCTGTGTATTGTACGAGTACGAATACGGGTGCATACGAGTAGAATTGTTGATGAAACTGAACGAGGATGTAATTGTAAGCATTTTTGTTAAGTAGAAGTATTTTGATAAGTGTCTTGAAGTCTTTCAAAAGTGTATGAATACATATTAAAACACTACATGTATATACATTTTAACTGAGTCGTTAAGTCATCGTTAGTCGTTACATGTAAATGTTGTTTTGAAACCTTTAGGTTAACAATCTTGTTAAATGTTGTTAACCCAATGTTTATAATATCAAAAGAGATTTTAAATTATTATATTATCATGATATTATGATGTACGAATATCTCTTAATATGATATATATACATTAAATGTCGTTACAACGATAATCGTTACATATATGTCTCGTTTCAAAATCATTAAGTTAGTAGTCTTGTTTTTACATATGTAGTTCATTGTTAATATACTTAATGATATGTTTACATATCATAATATCATGTTAACTATATATATAACCATATATATGTCATCATATAGTTTTTACAAGTTTTAACGTTCGTGAATCACCGGTCAACTTGGGTGGTCAATTGTCTATATGAAACCTATTTCAATTAATCAAGTCTTAACAAGTTTGATTGCTTAACATGTTGGAAACATTTAATCATGTAAATATCAATCTCAATTAATATATATAAACATGGAAAAGTTCGGGTCACTACAAACATCGCGGGGAGTTTTGGGTTAGTTAATTAAAAACTATGAAAAACTTTGATTTAAAAGTTGTTCTTCTGGGAAAATGATTTTCCTTATGAACATGAAACTATATCCAAAAATTATGATTAAACTCAAAATGGAAGTATGTTTTCCAAAATGGTCATCTAGAAGTCGTTCTTTCGACTTAAGTGACTACCTTCACAAAAATGACTTGTAACCTATATTTCTGACTATAAACTTATACTTTTTCTGTATAGATTCATAAATTTAAGTTCAATATGAAACCATAGCAATTGTATTCACTCAAAACGGATTTAAAACGAAGAAGTTATGGGTAAAACAAGATTGGATATTTTTACTTGTTGTAGCTACGTAAAAATTGGTAACAAATCTATACAAATCATATCCTAGCTAACTTATATTGTATTATACATATATTCTAATATATTATGTAATCTTGGGATACCATAGACACGTATGCAAATGTTTTGACATATCATATCGACCCATCTATATATATTATTTGGAACAACCATAGACACTCTATATGCAGTAATGTTGGAGTTAACTATACAGGGTTGAGGTTGATTCCAAAAATATATATACTTTGAGTTGTGATCTAGCCTAAGACGTGTATACACTGGGTCGTGGATTGGGTCAAGATAATATATATCAATTTATTTCTGTACATCTAACTATGGACAACTAGTTGTAGGCTACTAACGAGGACAACTGACTGAAAATATTTAAAACATTAAAACGTATTAAAAAATGTTGTAAATATATTTTGAACATACTTTGATATATATGTACATATTTGTTATAGGTTCGTGAATCGACCAGTGTCCAAGTCTTACTTCCCGACGAAGTAAAAATCTGTGAAAGTGAGTTATAGTCCCACTTTTAAAATCTAATATTTTGGGATGAGAATACATGCAGCTTTATAAATGTTTTACAAAATAGACACAAGTACGTAAAACTACATTCTATGGTTAAATTATTAAACCGAATATCGCCCTTCAAGTCTGGTAGCCTAAGAATTAGGGAAATGGCCCCTAATTAACGCGAATCCTAAAGACAGATCTATTGGGCTTAACAACCTCCATTCAAGTTATGGATGGTTTAGTACTTCGAGATTATTATACAGACGAGAGGTTCTGTTTTGGGGATATTCTATGCATTAAGTTAATGTCGGTTACCAGGTGTTCAACAGATGAATGATTTTTATCTCTATGCAGTTTGCGAAAGGCCTGATAAGAGATGTGTTATAAAAATGAAATCTTGTGGTCTATTATTATGATTTAATAATATGTAGGTTAAACCTATAACTCACCAATAATTTTGTTGACGTTTTAAGCATGTTTATTCTCAAGTGATTATTAAGAGCTTCCGCTGTTGCATACTAAATTAAGGACAAGATTTGGAGTCCATGCTTGAATAATATTGTTTAAAAACTGCATTCGAAGACTTATGTTGATGTGTAATATTATTGTAAACCATTATGTAATGGTCGTGTGAAAAACGCTATATTTTAGATTATCATTATTTAATAATCGTCGTAATATTTTAAAGGTTATGGTTTGTTCTAAAATCGAATGCAGTCTTTGAAAAATGTCTCATATAGAGGTCAAAACCTCGCAACGAAATCAATTAATATGGAACGTTTATAATCAATATGAACGGGACATTTCACGTGGACCTTGGGTTATAGACTTATAGTTGGGACAAATTAATTAGCCAAATCTTTCTCTTGCTTTTTGTTACTCACAAGTCATGATCTCAGATTCTCAAACAATTCATAAATACAAAGTAGTGGTTAGATAATAATTATTATATCCCATGCTTACCTTTTAATTGCAAGTAGTGGATAGATTCATGCATATGAACGTTTGTTCGAGTATTTCATTTTTTTTTATTAGATAGTGGTGTAATTAACTAGTTTGCATTATTCAAAATTGCTTTTGCTCAAGTGTAATATATATATATATATATATATATATATATATATATATATATATAGACTTAGTAATTTTCTAACATAAAAATTAAATTCACTAAGAGTAGTTTTCCTTACTATTATTTGCCTTAGTTTAGATTTAGAATTTTAGTTTTGCCGTAAAATCCCTTAGGTGCTTTTTCTTTAGATTTAGAATTTAGGCGCTTTAAAATTTTGCGACGCCATTTTAAGTTTATAGATTTTAGTGCCTTTTAAGTAATTGCCGTTTTTCCTTTAGAATTGCATTATAAGTTTTATTACCTTTAGACCTTTAGTCGCCACTTTTAGTTTTAAGATTTTTTTTACGCTAAGCTTTAGACGTAAAACTTTAGTTCTTTTGTTTTTTGACGCGCTTTTTCTTTCTCATTTCTACACGCTAGTTTTTAGGACATAGAATTAAAAAAAAAAAGAAAAAAAGAACTTTAAATTTCGACGAAAAATTATTTTAAGCTGTTAAATTGATAGACATCCAAATTTTCTAGTTCGTAGTAATAGATGGATTTGTTACTGGCGAGTTGTGAATTTCCGATTTAAAGGGTCCTAGCTACCTGCTGCATCTATTGGCTATTCGAAACGTGGGCAAAATTAGAAAAGTCTATTAATTTGATAACTTTAATAATTTTTATCTTTATAACTAATAGGATATTCAGTGAATGCACCGAGCAAAACGTTCACCACCTTTCATACGTTCACCACCTGTAACTCGATCAAGACATCTAGTCAATATTGTCGCCGTTGATTTTTCTTTAGAATCATCATCCATTCAAACAAGTACTCCAATTCAAATTTCCAATAATCCATTTTTTGAACCCGACCTCACAATTGAGAACCCGGAGGATATTCAAGGACAATTCAGAGATCCTGAACTACTAATATTTCCTCCGAACCACCAATCATTCAACCAGAGGTTGTCGAGGAAGAAACCATTAAATTAGAATCCTCTAGTGATTCAGATTCAACAAATCCAATCATGGAAAATCAGGAAACTCTAAGTATGGAGGATCGAATGAGAGCTACACGCACTGGCCAAGGACATGCCATTACTCAAAAAGACATTAATGCATCAGATTATGAAATCAAAGGACAAATCCTACACATGGTAACTAATCAATGCCAATTTAGTTTTAGGCCCAAAGAAGATCCAAACGAACATCTTTGGACCTTTAATAGGATTTGTACTCTATTTAAAATCAGAGAAGTTATGGATGAACAGATCTATCTCATGTTATTTCCCTGCACTTTAAAGGGAGAAGCCAAAGATTGGTTAGAATCGTTACCTGAAGGAGCGATTGACACATGGGATGTTTTAGTTGAGAAATTTCTTAAACAATTCTTTTCGGAATCTAAAGCCGTGAGACTTCAAGGAGAAATTGTTACGTTCGCACAAAAGCCAAACGAAACATTATATGAGGCGTGGACAAGATTCGAAAAGTTGTTGAGAGGATGTCCTCAGCATGGTTTAGACACTTATCAAATAGTGCAAATATTCTGCCAAGGATGCGACGTTGCTACAAGAAATGACATCGACACAGCAGCTGGTGGTTCCATTATGAAGAAAACCGCAGCTGAAGCTTACAAAATTATTGATAACACTGTCTCCCATTCACATGAGTGGCACAAGGAAAAAGATATCCTTCGATCATCTAAAGCGGCTAGATCCGATTTTAGCCATGACTTTGATTCCATTTTCGCAAAGATAGATGCTTTTGAGAGACGAATGGAAAAGATGACTAAAGATATTCACTCAATACAAATTAGTTGTGAGTGTGGAGGACCACATTTGACGAAAGATTGTTTCGGTGTTGAGCAAACGATGGAACAACATGAGAATGTTTCCTACATGAACCAAAGGACGGAAATAATTATCAAAATAATTATCAACCGCCAAAGAATAATTTCAACCGACCTTACAACACCCTATACAATCCAAATGGGCCCAACAATAACTCGTATAACCAACAAGGTCCTAGCAATCAGCAAAGACTCGGTTTTCTTAATAAGCCACCACAAACCGACGAGAAAAAGCCAAACCTGGAGGAAATGATGACAAAGCTCATGGAATCCCAAGCACAGTTTGTTGCATCTCAAAAACAAACTAATGAACAAAACTCGCAATCATTCAGACACCAACAAGCTTCTATCCAAAACTTGGAACAAGAAGTAAGTAATTTAGCAAGGTTAATTGGTGAAATAAAGCCAGGGAGTTTACCGAGCGACACGAACACCAACCCTCAAAATGAAGCAGTGAAAGCAATTACCACCAGAAGTGGTTTGACGCTTACGCCACCTGTTATACCAGTCATTTCTGATTATCCTGTTCAATCACCACAACCAGAACCAGAGAGGGCGACTGAACCAGTAATTGAGAAAGCCAAGGAACAACAAGCTGAAATCCCAGAAGGTTCAGTACGACCTAAACCATACGTTAAACCATATCAACCATTGCTTCCTTACCCGAGCAAACAAAGAAAAGAAAGACTCGAGGCCGAACAGTCAAAGTTTCTTGACATGTTCAAACAAATAAATGTCAATCTTCCTTTCATCGATGTAATTTCAGGAATGCCAAGATATGCGAAATTTTTGAAAGACCTGATCACAAACAGAAAGAAAATGGAAGAACTTTCAGCTGTCACAATGAATGATGCATGTTCGGCAGTATTATTGAACAAGATACCCGAAAAAATCTCCGACCCCGGAAGTTTCACAATTCCATGTTTAATGGGTAGTCTTGATTCAATAAGAGCATTAGCAGACTTAGGTGCTAGTATTAACTTAATGCCTTATTCATTATACGTTAAACTAGGCCTTGAAGAGTTAAAACCAACACGAATGAGCATACAACTATGATAGGTCAGATCATGTTGAGATTGAGAGAAATGATAAGATAGAATGAGATTCGGTATGTAGGAAGGAGACTCGGTATGAGAGAGAATCGGTAAAATTACATTCCACAGTTTCTAAAACTCGGTAATAATACAATGGCTATCTAATTAGGACTACTTAGATTTCTTATATAGCCCTCTTCTAAGGAACCTTCATTTAAGCTTAATTCACATTAACACTATACAATTTCGGGGTCCTAATAATCTCCCCCTTAGTGTTAAATGTGAACTTTACAATATAATCCTATCGTGAAATCTTGAGAGGTCCAAACATTAGTTTCCATCGTGAGCCATCTGGTTTTGAAACTTCTACTTGATTTTCTGAAATTTGCTTAGAAGTTTTCCAGAATCCCCACGCTTTCCTTAGATCTCCCTCATGTAATGGATATTCATCCATTTCCTTGAAATACCTTCTCTTTCTCTGGCCACGAAGAATCTCAAATTGTCTTGTACGGATTCGGAGCTTTAAACGATCTCTGATATGCTTTATAAACTCTCCAAGGCCCATTTTTGTATCAAAATCATCAACCTTGCTTTGACAAATTTTAAGATACTTCAGTGCAGCCTTAAGTGTTCCATCTGAATATTTGTTCAGCTCTTCAGTACGAATGAACAGCTTTTCTTTTTGAGAATTTACAAATACAAATCCTTCGAGTTCGAATTGCATTTGAAACATCCTCATATCCTTCAGTCCCTCCGTAAATTGATTCGGACACGTTATTCGAATCTTTTTCCTATTTGCTTCGAGACCTATTTGAAAATCTTTACGTCTCATCAGTTCAATTGTCTCCATCATGTATCTTTTCACAGCTTCCAAAGCTTGAGCTTTAGTAAAAGGTTGAATGGTGATGATACTGAGGTAGTTGTAGATGTGAATGATGTCAAGCATATCAAGATTATGAAAATCTGCTTCTGTGAACTTATACTCTTTCTCATCTTCTCTAATAACGTGGAACTGACTGATGACGTCTTTCTTTTGACTTATCTCTACTCCAACTCGAGCAATATTCAACACTTCTGAAATACGATATTTTCTTTGAAGCCACAAATCATCTTCATCTTTGTTGATATGTTTCCTCCACATAAACTCATACCAATTCCTTTCACTTGCCGGAAGCAATCGTGAACCTATATAAGTAAACCTTTTACTCCTTGGTGTATCGTTGATGCGGAAGATCTTGTAAGCATTTTCTTCGATGAATGTGTTTCGTAACGTTATAAAATCATGTTTAACTCCCAATAACAATCTTTGTTCCTGATTCTTAAAGAATATTCCATGGTTATATTTGAATCTGGAATTTACTGTTTCACTTGATGTAGATGTAACAGAAGTTGAGCTTTCATTAGCATTTGTTGGATGTGAACTCGATAAGGGTGTAGAATTCGATGAATGATCAGTAGGATTTGTTGCATTATCATTTAGAACATCATTATCTTCAATATGATCAAAGATATCATCATCATTTGGATTAACATAAAGATTGTCTTCATCGTCATCAGAAGAATCCATTTCATCATCACTTTCTATTACTGGATCAGGATTCCCTTCATCTACAATCTCTACATCTTCCGAAATTGAAGATACTGAAGATAACTTGCTTAAGATGACAAACCCATCATCATCCATCTCTTCAAGATAAAAATTACTTAAGTTCAAATCCTCATCTACTGGTCCACTATCAGCCTCATTATGAACAACTGGAATTATAACTTGCTCAGGCTCCTTATTATCAATTTCATCATGTGTAGAAACCATTTCTGATTCCGTATGAACTTGTTGAGCTTGTGAAGCTGATGAAGACCTCACACCACCACCCTTGGTTGAAATGTTCACCGATAGATATTCTCCATCTACTCCTATCTCCCCCTCATGGCTATTCAGAGGATCAGAATCGTCATGTTCATCATCACGGTGAGGAATCAAAGGAGAAGAGCAGGAAGTAAGTGGATATCGAACACGAGCACGAAACAATGTTTGAAGTGAAGTGCGTCGAAGAACATCAAGATTGACTCTAGAAAACATACAACTAAAATATTCTTGCTCCAAAGCATCATAGAAATGTGGTAAACGAGAGGGTGATGGTGGAAAAGTAACAATGGGAATAGCAGCAGCAACATCGGTTAGAAGCGATGTCGATGGAAGTGTTTGAGTTGCCGTGAGGGCAGGTAAGGATGATTGTGCGGTATTATTCTTATATGTAGGGCTGTACATACTACTAGTCAGATTCGTAATATCCCCTTCTGATGGAGGTTGGGTAACAACCGGAGTTGTCACCGACGAAGTTTCTTTCGAAGCATCCGCCTCCATGACTTTATTCTCATGGGACTCTGACAGAGTAGCAGAACTACCCGTCGGTTTAGCTCTCGCAGAGATATTGCTATCTCCGACTCCCAAAGTCATTGATATACCATGAGGTGGCACATCTCTTTCAGTTAAAGACTCTTCCTCCAAACTCCGAGTTTCAGAATCCGGAAGAGAAGTGGTTTGATCCAATGGATCACTTTCATGAACCAAGGGATTAGTCTGCTGGAAGTCTGATAAATATCCTGAAGGATTGTCATGTTGACTCGTTTCCATGGGACGCGGCAGATCTCCCTTATTAAGATAAGCCGGACCTCCAGACCCTGTTGTACATTGAGGCACAGGATGATTTCCAGCCGATACGCAGGGTGCCTTTTCAAGATTTTTCGGCTCCCCTTCGGCCGTTCTGGACTTCAATGATTGAGTTTCCTCAATCGATTGAGTCAACGCAGACTTTACTGCAGAGGAAGACTTTACTTCCTTAGATGCCGAAACATCTTGCTTTGTAGGATTTATTCTTAAGTCCTGTTTAGATTGGATGGGTTTAGTGGTCTTTTTACCATCCGTGCGTTTAGATCTCTTGCCTACCGAAGCTTGCGCTTCATTTAGCGTAGGGCTTACTGTTATTATTGGATGTGATACGGAGATGGGTGAGGGTGACCTAATTGGCTCTAGGTCTTGGTCTGTATCACCAACGGTTGTAGTAACTGTTTGGCAGATGATAGGTGTTGAAGTCCTAGATCTAGTTACTCGTTGGGTTGGCGGAATCTGAATCATCTCATCAGGCACATATTGAGTTCTCTTAGGAGAATGTTCAGGAGATGATTCAGATGCTATTGCTGAAGTGTCGGTGTCACTGCTCACTTCGGTTGTTGTGGAAAGGGTTGGTTCAATCCTAGTTGAACTAGGTTCTCTGATCCTCACGGGCTGAGCTTGGTGTGCTGCCCTAGATCGTTTGAGGTTCACCCTAAATGGAGGATTAGCTAGCCCGGTTGGTTGAACTACAGGTTCCTCTACAACCTCTGGGGCTGGAACCGCGGCGGGTTCAACTTGTTCTTGTTGTATCGGGTTCGGAAGAGGTATTCCTACATCCTCAAAATAAGAACACATACGAGCGTCTTGGGGTTCAGCTAGCCTCACTAGCCAATTTGGAATCGGCGCAGTGAATTGATTATCAGATAACATCGGGGTATTCATCTTCAGCTCCCCAAATCGTTTCATCTGTAATCCATGTGTACCTGGTACAAATATATTTGCATTTCTACAAGCATTTATAGCATCATGGATAAAGATACAGAAAAACCTTTCGCAAGGGATGTATGAACCCCTTGACTTATCAACTTGAGCTTGAACCAAATCCCATATTAGTTCTGCATAGTCAGGAGCTTCTACTCTTATGAAAGAGTAGAACAACTTCAGCATTGGCACAGTCAGGCTATCAGATCCACTCCTTGTCATCAGCAAGCATCTGTTGATGATTGAGAAGATCACATACCACCTTGAGTGCATATATTTCTTCTGAAACTTAGCTGGAGGAACATTGCGGGCTCCAACATAACCAAGATCAAAGACAGATGACATCATCTGCTGAGTAGCAGGAAAAGCAGGAGCATTCTGCACAACAGGAAGTCTGAATATCCTCCTGAAATCAGCCTTAGTGATACTCCTCCTCCCTTGAACTCCTCTCAGTTGAAATTCAAAACGAGCTTGTGTTCCCTCTGGATTTTTAGCAGTAGGTTGTGTAGCTTCCACAAACCTAATTGTTTTGTTAAGTAGATCCAGATCTGTTACAGGTACACTGAATGTAGAGTTTAAAGCAGGCCACAGAGTGTGCAGGGAATGTTGGTTTCAGAGTTGATGAAGTGATTGTTCGTCATTTAGCTGTATAAATAAGAAATAGAAGACCACAAGATATTTAACATAAAGCATATATCTCTATTCTTATTTGCCTTTGAAATCCTTTGTATATGTTTTATCTTTTATATTTTATGTTTTTATGGTTTTCAAAGATATAAAAATCCTTTATTCTCAAATATGAACAAGTAATTGACAATCATGACATTCATATGATATTCATCACAATACAAATTCATCATGCAAAGTCAATTATATAACACAAAGAATCAGAACAACACTTAGTCAATATTTTAAACACAATTCAAGCAGATTCGGTAGTCATGAAAACTTGAGATTCTATAACCAAATAAACTTGAGTTTTCAGATCAGAAAGATATAGAATAAACATGTTAAGTGTTTGAAGATAAAAATCAGAAAGTTTCAAGGTACCAAAAGTCAGACTCGGTATCAAGAGAAGAACAGATTCGGTATCTCCAAAATTAACATAAAGTCACTCAAACATGCATATTCTATCATGTAAAATCACAACCATAATCAATTAACCACTCAATTAGAAGTAGAACAACATGTTAATCGTATGAACAGACTCAGTACTGTAGATAGAACATATTCGGTAGATACAGAATCCATCAAACAATCAATTAAACATGTAATCAAACTTGTTCAAATGATAGATCAATTAATATAACTCTGACTAGACAAGAATTCATGTTAATTAACCAAATCAATTGAGTTTAATCAAAGATTAGTAGAATAGGACTCAGACTCGGTATAATCAACAAAATTTCAAAATTGAGAGTCATAATCCAGTTATTTTGATCTTTTCTGGTTGAAAAACATTTAATTATCTCAGATCTACACGTATGTATCTAAAGCAATGATTAAAATGAAATTATACCAAAGATTTGAAGAAACAGAGGAACGGACTCGGTAGATTAGGCAGATTCGGTATGTTCAGTAAAACTCAGTAGGTAATTAAGCACAGTAAGAGAGTTAGTTTGACTTTGACCCTTCTTTTATAGATACCGAAGATAAAATACCGAATGGGCTTTACCGAATGGGCCTATTTTACCGAATACAGTCCACTATTCAAAACTTTATCAATTTAACTTCAAAATCTTAACAAATTGACTTTTCCTCTTAAAATTCATTTCAAGCTTTTCATGGAAAACAATTCTGAGACAATTTTTTGAAAACATTGAACTTACCGAATCTGTACCGTTGGATGTCAGATTCGGTATAATGCTAAAAATAGCATTTATTCAGTAAAAATAAAATATTTTTGGATTTTATCTTTTCCAATTTTTTATGAATTTTTCAAAATAAGATTTGTACTTAAAAGAACTTTGAATTTGTGAACAAAGTACAAATCTTCAGTGATACCAATTGTTAAAACGGGTTGCATTATTTCAGATATAGAACAAAGAATTTATGAATTCACTTTTGAAAAACAATATTTTTGAGTAATTTTCTCATTTTCTCCCTTTTTCTCCCCCTCAAAATGTGATATACAAGAAAGTAAATCAGCATTTTGATAAAATTTCCAAGAAAATGAATTAACTCCCCCTTGAAATATGATATCAATGAGTTACCTCCCCCTTACGTAACCATTGAACAATTATATCTAGGAAGTTATCATAAGTCTAAAGGCTCCCCCTTAAAAGATGATATCCAAAGCATATGAAAGTAGTTGCTCCCCCTAGAAAGTATCTACTCCCCCTAAATATAAGATCCTAAGAATAAGTACTAATAGATCTAAGGAATATCAAGCACTATACTCTACCATGCCAATCTCTTTGATCAAGAACTTTAGCCTAAGTTCATCTAAGGGCTTAGTAAACATGTCAGCTAATTGCACTTTGGTAGGCACAAAGTATAACTCTACATCCCTTTCTCTACATGGTCCTTAATGAAATGATAGCGAATATCTATGTGTTTGGTCTTAGAATGTTGGACCGAGTTGCTTGTAATTGCAATAGCACTTTGTGAATCACAATAAATCGGGGTCTTAGAAAACTTAAAGCCATAGTCTGAAAGTTGAATTTGCATCCACAAAACTTGTGAACAACAATGAGCTGCAGCAATGTACTCAGACTCAGCTGTTGATAAAGACACACAGTTCTGCTTTTTGGATGACCAACCAACTAGCCTATTCCCCAACATCTGAATTGATCCAGATGTGCTTTTTCTATCAACATGGCAACCGCCATGATCCGCATCAGTGTAAGCAGTGAGATTAAAATCGGATCTATGAGGATACCAGATCCCAAGGTTAGGTGTACCTTTAAGGTACTGAAAAATCCTAACAACCGCTTTGGAATGAGATTTCTTAGGGTTTGACTGAAAGCAGGCACAGACAGTTACAACAAGTGTAATGTTAGGTCGACTTGCAGTCAGATACATTAAAGAACCAACCATGCTTCGATAAAGCGTAATATCAAAGGGTTCCCCATTAGTATCAGCATCCAGTAAAGTCCTCATTGGGGTTGTCATTGGTTTTAAAGCAGTCATTTTAAAACATTTTAGCATATCATTGATATACTTTGTTTGACTGAGAAAAATCCCGTTTGGTAATTGTTTTACTTGTAACCCCAAAAACAAATTTAACTGGTCAAGCATGCTCATTTCGAATTTATTGGCCATAAGGTCACCAAATTCATTGCATAAGGCCGGGGACGTGGAACCAAAAATAATGTCATCAATGTAAATTTGAACCAAGAGAATGTGATCGTGGTTTTTACGGATGAATAGCATTGTATCAATCGTTCCACGAGAAAAGCCATTGTCCAGCAAATACTTTGTTAAGGTCTCGTACCATGCACGCGGTGCTTGCTTCAGACCATACAAAGCCTTTTCCAAGTAGTATACATGATTTGGATGAATGGGATCGACAAAGCCTTCTGGTTGATCGACATAGACTTCCTCTTGAAGATGAGTGTTCAGAAAAGCAGTTTTGACATCCATTTGAAACAGCGTAAACTTCATAAAAGGAGAAAAGGAAAGGAAAAGACGAATAGCCTCAATCCAAGCAACCGGTGCAAACGTCTCGTCATAATCAATACCCTCTTGTTGTCGATATCCCTTGGCCACAAGACGTGCCTTATTCCGAACCACAATTCCATCAGAATCCTTCTTGTTCTTAAAAATCCACTTAACCCCTATTGGTCGTTGACCCGTTGGTCTTGGAACTAATCGCCATACTTTCAATCGTTCAAATTGATTGATCTCTTCTTGCATTGCAACCACCCAGTTCAGATCTAGTAAAGCTTGAGCAACCATTGTTGGTTCAATCTTACTAAGAAAGGCAGTGTATAGACACATATTCCGAGTAGCCCTTCGAGTTGAGACTGGAGCAGATGCATCACCAATAATAAGATCTATTGGATGACTTTTAGTCCATCGATTGTGTGGAAGAGGTTGTACATCAGTGGTATCCATTGAAAAATCAACCGTTGTTGATGTTGAGCCTTGATCCGCTTGATCTGATGTAACATTATCTAATGGATTCAATTGAATATCTGGATAAATAGCTGGAGTTGTATCAACTGATGAATCTTGAATTGGTTCAAGATTATCAGTAACAGGAGGTGGTAGGAAGGATGACGAAGCAACAGGTGAATCAGTTGGTGTTGTATCTTCATCAAAAAGACTTTGTTGAGTCTCCACAGTAGTTGACTGTGACGGTGTAACCGGTACGGCTTGAACATTTGAATTCCGTTGAGGAGCATAAAGACTATCAAACAAGATATCCAATTCCTCTGATGTAACCGTAGGAACACCCTTCGTCGAGAAAATTGAGTTTTGTGCGGAAGAAGTAGTAGCCAGGTTAGGATAGGGTTTTGAACTGAGTTGTTCAAAAGCCATTCCCGAAAGTTCATCGAACTTGACATTTATGCTCTCTTTAATCGTTTTTGTCCGTTTGTGATAAACCCGATAGGCAACTTTGTTCGAAGAATAACCGAGAAATATAGCTTGATCGCCATTTGGATCAAACTTTCCGAGGCTGTCAAAATCGTTAAGCACATAGCATATACAACCAAAGACACAGAAATATTTGACATTCGGGCGTCTACCATATAATAACTCGTATGGAGTTTTATCAAAATGTTTATTAACAATACAACGATTTTGGGTATAGTATGCAGTTGAAATGGCCTGTCCCCACATTTTTGGAGGTAGTTTGGAGTAAGCAAGCATCGTTCGAGCTGCTTTGCACAATGTACGATTACGTCGTTCGACTACTCCATTCTGTTGGGGGGTCCGAGCAGCAGAGAACTGATGTTCAATCCCTTGGTCTTTCAAATAACTATCAAGCGGGTCATTCTTAAATTCCGTCCTATTATCAGTTCTAATGCTCTTAACATGTTTGTTAAAAGAGCGTTGAGTCTTTTTAATGAACTCAATGATAATGGCAGGGGTTTCTGACTTAGTTCGCAAAAGAAAAATCCATGTAAACTGGGTATAGTCATCGACAATAACAAGCACATGTTTCTTGCCACCGAGGCTAGAAATACGCATGGGTCCACATAAGTCCATATGCAATAATTACAAAGACGATGAAGTACTGGGGTTTTGCTTAAGCGAATGATTAGTCCATTTTAGCTTACCCATCGCACATGATGGACACACATGATGCTTATCATATTGAAATGTTGGAATACCATCAACTAAATCTGTAGAGACTAGTCGATTGATACCCTTGTAATTCAGGTGTGACATCCGATGATGCCATAACCATGAATTTTCTTTAGTAGAACGAGTAGTCAAACACATGGTTGTATGTGAAGGTGCATCATTGAGGTCAATAGTATATAGTGAAGCATAAGGTTTACCAACAAGAAGATCATTTCCTTCGGTGGATTGCACCGAGCATTGTCGACGTTCAAACAGAACTTTAAGATCTCCATCGCAGAATTAACTCACACTAAATAAACTGCACCCCAAACCTTCAACATATGAAACCCGTTTGATTGTTATGCCATTTTGCACATAATCTCCGTAACCCGTTATCGCTGCAATTTCATCATTTCCAAATGTAACCGTTCCTAGGAATTTGTCAATGAAGTTGACAAGCAAGGATTTATCGCCCGTCATGTGTCGAGAACAACCGGAATCGATATACCAAACACAGACGTCGAAACCCTGTAATTGTGAATTTCCTAGAGTTTAGGTACCCAAAGATTCTTGGGTCCTTTTCGGTTAGTACCAGCAATAAACTTTGGATCAACGATGAAATAATTACGTATAGCATCATGCAGTTTAGACAATAAAGCATTATTTAAAACCACATTACATGAAGCATCATACGCAATATCAATTTTTACATCGTTATCAGAAGTCTTAACACACAACTTATTCCAAGTAGATGTTTTGTTCACAGATGAAAATTGAAAAAAATGAGATGATTTCCTAGGCCGACTAGCAGATTGCGTTGGTTTGGTTGCTATGTTCTTAGTCGTGGACTTAGGAACCCATACAAATTTGTAATTCAAGTTTGGATTATGACCTGTGACACGAAAAACACCTTTGTTAGTTAGACGTCCAAAATTTTTAGTTGACACATGAGATGATTGATTTTGCGTAATCTCCAATTTGATTTTACGTTCTTTTGCATCATACTCACTTAAATCAGGTTTAGGACTTGTGTGTTGTGTGGACTTAACTGTTGTCGTTAAAAGACTCGCTTTTGAAGTTTTTGTCATTGGAATCATAGGAATCTTTTCAGTTGACACAGAACCATCGGGAGAATGAACCTTTTTGACAACAAATTGAGTTGAAGAAACAACTTTTGAACCACGATTGCCAAATTGAGAACGTAGAGGATTTTTAAGAATAGTAATGGGTTTTACATCCTTAGATGTTGTTGTTCCCTTCCCCTTTTTAGTAATCCCACCAATACATTCAAGCACATTGGTTTCAACATTAGACGATTGCTTAAGTGTGTTAGCCTGTTTCAGTTGAATTATCTTTTTTTTTAAGTTTTTAATCTCAAGACATAATTCTTCAGCAGAAACTATCACTTCACCCTCCTTAAAAGCATAGGTACATTCTTTCTTAGGCAGTGAAAGGAAATTATCACACAAAGCAAGCATTTATTCTAATGATTGGCACTTAAGTTGCAAGTCAATATTCTCCTGTTCTAGTTGAGCTACTATACGATTCAAATTACGTACAGCAGGCAAATGTAAATAATAATCATGCAAAGGATGAAGTTGACTTTCAAAATCTATCAAAGGTTCAATGATTGGTTCATTATGAGGTTCTACTTTTTCATCTAAAGAATTTTGACCTATAGATTCTGTCTCAAAGAAAACAGTTAGTTCATGTGCTAGGTCTTCACGGAAAACATCATCTGGACATACAGGTAAAGCAGGTAGAATTGGTTTCACATCAAAAGTTGATTCATCAAACACCTCATCTATGTTAACAATGCTAGAACTAGGTTTGTTAAACACTTCATTCTCAAGCATTAAAATGTACTTCTCTAGCATGAGTGTAGGAATGTAAACCAACCTACGTGTCGGCACATAATTAGCACATTGCACATTCTTTTCAGTTTCAACAAGTTCCTTCAAGAAATCAGGATTTGATTTACCCATTTTTGCATTAATTTTCTCATACTTTAAGCTAATTTGATGGTATTTTTTAGATTTGCGATTAACAATAATATCATCAAAATCAGCATCAGAAGCATGCACAAAATGCGGTGGTAAACCAGCTTGAAAGTAATTAGAATGATATAATCCTGGAATCTTTTTGGAATCTCCATCTAAGATCTTAGGATCTTCATAACCCAACCCTCACTTTTCACCATGAATCGTTTTTGGTCTGTTCATGAAAATTGTTTGTTTTGAAAGTTCTAAATCAATGATAGCTTTAGATTGCTCTGTACGATAGAGTTTTTCCTCATATCGAGCAAGTTGAGCTTTCATTAGAACAGACTCTTTTGACAACGAAGAAATTTCAGCGTCTTTTTCAATTATGGCGTTTTCCAAATGAATAATTTTCTTGTTTAGCTTTGAAAGTGTGGGTTCATGTTGGTTTTTTAAATCAGAAAGATCTTTTTCTAAGAATTGAACTTTTTCTGCAAGTCGTTCAGATTTTAAATGATAATCAGTTCGTTCGACTTTAATCGGATGAATTGTCTTCTTAAGATCTTCCAACTCAGTTTCCGTAGAGATAAGTTGGAGAGTCAATCATTGTACATCCGTTTGCAATTTGGATGAGGAAGGTCTGGTCTCATTTAGTTTGATTTTATCTTTTAAAATCTTGTTTTCAGATTTTAAGCCTTTGACTTCTTTTGACATTGAGACCAGATTCTTCATCAAGTCATTTTGCATTTTTATAAAATCATGTGAGATTTTAGTTGATTGTACCTCATCATCGTCAGATGTTGAGTCAGAATTCTCCAATGCTTCCTTAGCTTTGATGAGCTTAGTCACCTTGCAAACATTTGCATGTTCCACCTCTGAGTCTGAATCATCAGTCCAGTTAAACCAAGTATCATCAACCAGTTTCAGCTCTCGCCCAGTTTCCATAATCTCCCCCAGTTTCCACAATCTTAGCCATCAACATTTTCTTCTTGTAGTAAGCTGCGTCCTTCTTCTTAGGCATCTTCTGTGATGACCCGTAAATTTCTGACCAAATTTAAACTTAATCTTTATATAAGTTCGACACGATAAGCAAAGTCTGTAATGTTGAAGCCTCGAAAACTTTGAATTGTGTACATGTATACATTTGACCTTTGACTATGCCCGACGATTCACGAGCCTTTAATCATAAATAGAAAAGTATATGTAAATAGCTCTTCATGTAAATAAGTATATATTAAACATATTAAATAAATAAATAAATGTAACTGCAAAATAAAAGGTAGATAGTATATTAATGTTGTTATTATTATTTTCGTTAGTATCAAAATAAATATTATCATATCAGATATAAAATAGTTATTACATAATTAATAAATTAAATATAATTACAAGTTAAATTATAATTGTTATATTATTATTATTATTACCTTCATTATTATTATTAATATCAATATTAGTACTATAAATATTAATGAAGATTATCATAAGAAATTTGATACATTGATTTGTTATCATATTATTAATATTAATGATATTGTTATAATTGTTAATATCATTACTAATATAATAGTGAAATGATAATTTTGGTTATTGTAATTAATATCAGTATATCAATATTATTAAAATTGTAAATCATTATTATTATCATTATTGTAGTTAATAGAAAATAACACAATTTAAGTATTATTATCATTAAGAATAATATTAATATCATTTTATGATTAGTAATAATATTATTATTATATTTTTTATCTAGTATTATTAGCTTTAATTATATAAAAACCATAAATTCGTACGAATTGGTTACAGGTTGCAATCAAACTTTATCCTAATTTGTTTTGGCCTGTATTATGGTACGATCCAGTTTTCAATAAGTCACTATAACAACAAAAATTAGTTGAAGGTCAATATCAGATATATCTTTTTCATATTTTCTTTTGTCTGAGCTAATATAACCTGCCGACTAGCATTTGGATATAAAACAAATAGCCGATCTGTATTATTAACAAAATTCAATCAATTTCACACTCCCATTATCAATTACAAACACAATCGAATTGCTTTTACATATTAAGAAAAACAGAATAATCTAATCAAAAACAACCATCTTTTCTCTTTCTCTTCATCACCCATACAAAACCACCTTGCATCATTTAAACCTCATCACCATCAACTACTGCTATGAACTTCAACTACTATTACTGTTACGGTGGGAGTTTGGTCTGCTGCGAAAACTGAACCCAAGTACCCTAGGTACACTACTGCTATGCTACTTATATTTTTGTGTGTGTTCATGTCACCAACAAATGAAACACCTTCTTTATTTTGAATACCATCGAACCACCACCATCTACATATACACAAGCATCTAGAGATATATACACATACATACGTACAGGTGATATATTGAATCACCACCACCCTAACCTTCTTCATCACCACCGTCTAGAACCACTGTTTCTATATATTTTTTTCCGACAAACAACCCATTGAAGTCTAATACTTCTTTATTTTATTTTTCTCGAAAAAGGAATTAAGAGATAAAGAAACCCTCCATTCCTATTTGTAAGTGTAAGGACCCGTCCTAATCCATCCGGACTAAGTCCATATCGATTATAAACGATTCACAACAGTTGATTACATCGCGAGGTACTTGACCTCTATATGATACATTTTACAAACATTGCATTCATTTTTGAAAAGACAATCTTTCATTACATCGAAAGTTGACGGCATGCATACCATTTCAATATATCTAACTATAGTTGACTTAATGATAATCTTGATGAACTCAATGACTCGAATGCAACGTCTTTTGAAATATGTCATGAATGACTCCAAGTAATATCTCTAATATGAGCACATGCACAGCGGAATATTTCTTTTGTACCTGAGAATAAACATGCTTTCAAGTGTCAACCAAAAGGTTGGTGAGTTCAATAGTTTATCATAAATAATCATTTCATAATTTTAATAGACCACAAGATTTTATATTTCCATTTCTCATAAATAAACGTCCCATGCGTAGAGACAAAATATCATTCATATGGATTGAACACCTGGTAACCGACATTCACAATATGTGTATAAGAATATCCCCATCATTCCGGGATCCTCCTTCGGACATGATATAAATTTTGAAGTACTAAAGCATCCGGTACTTTGGATGGGGCTTGTTGGGCCCGATAGATCTATCTTTAGAGTTCGCGTCAATTAGGGTGTCTGTTCCCTAATTCTTAGATTACCAGACCTAATAAAAAGGGGCATATTCGATTTCGATAATTCAACCATATAATGTAGTTTCGATTACTTGTGTCTATTTCGTAAAAAATTTATAAAAATTGCGCATGTATTCTCAGCCCAAAAATATAAAGGGTAAAAAGGCAAATGAAACTCACCTAATGTATTTTGTAGTAAAAATACATATAACATCATTGAACAAGTACAAGGTTGGCCTCGGATTCACGAACCTAAATTAATTATATATATTTATGTTGGTCAATATTTGTCTAATAATTTAAGTCAAGTCATAGTGTACCACAATCCTAATGCTCGAGACTACTATACAAAAGTCAACAAAAGTCAATTTGACTCAAAATGGTTTCCAAAAATTTATGCATGATTACTATATATTTTAAATATCATCATTTTATACTTTTAAATATTTTTAAAAGATTTATTAGAGTAAATAATATAATTCATTTATTAATAAATAAAACTGTATATAAAAATATACCTTTGTATATCTTAAGTAATAAAATTTATAAAGTTCATTTAATATCACAAAACTATTATGATAGGTTTTATTAAGATAATTATATTATTTGTATTACATATTTATTTGATAAAATAACATTGATAATAATAATAAGTAAAAGTTGTATTATTTTGTATTAACAATTATTATTATTCTACTAATAATAATAACAATATTTATATTTACGAAAATGGTATTATAATAATATGATAATTCTTATTAATAATGAAATTTTATTTTAACAATGATATTCCTATTAAAAATAATAATTTTTGTAAGATGATATTTTTAATATTAATAATAATACTTTTAATAATAATAGTGATAAAATAATGAAAAGTGGTAATTTTATCTAAATCAATATCTTTAAATTTCATCATGATACTCATACTCATTACTTCCTAATCAATTTGTTAATAGCTTTTAAATCGTCTTTTATATCGTGTTCATTTTAATGATAATAATAGTAATCATAATAATTAAGTGTTACTAATATTAGTTTTAATTATAATAATACTAATAATAATAAATATTATGATAATGATAATACTTATAACTATTTTAATGATAATAATAATAATAATACTAATTATAACTTTAACGATAATAACGATAGTAATAATAATAAAAATAACAATTTTTAATGATAATACTTTTATTGATAGTGATAATAATAATAATAATAATAATAATAATAATAATAATAATAATAATAATAATAATAATAATAATAATAATAATAATAATAATAATAATAATAATAATAATAATAATAATAATAATAATAATAATAATAATAATAAGATAAAAAATATAACGACGATAATAACGACCATAATAATAATCATTTTTAATAATAATACAAAAGTTCAATTGGCTATAACTTCTAATCCGTTCATCGAAACCATTCGAGTTCTAAATGAAAAGTTCTTAATTTTTCGCTAGCTTTTCAACGACATGCATATCTTATACCTTATCTCAACCGTATATATAACTAATTTAGGATTCAACATAACCTAACTAAGGGCAATATCAAAAACACAAACATGCATAATCCTATTTTCTCGAGCACTAGTCAGGGATACACTATTAGTAAATAAAAGTTAATTTACGAGTACTCACGTATCAATATTGAGATTCAATATTGCAGGAAAGGTACGTAGATGCAACAGAGATGATAAACACTAGATTGACCTCACGAGCATACCCATGAACCATACCCATCACCTCCATAGCTATAACCCATAATTTCCTTAGCCCTATCCTACTCGCAAAACACATTTTGAAATGACTTGTTCATGAGCTCGCCGTAATATTTTATGTATAATACTGATAATATTAGTACTAATATTAATATGAATAGATTAATAATAATAATCTTTGATAATAAATAAAATATTAATTAAATAAATATTACGGAGTAATCAAGGAGATATATGAATTGTGAAATCAATCAACACGTTCGAAATTTATAGAATGGTTCTGGGACCCATTAACTCCGAAATTTTGGAGTGATGAAGGAAATGGAACCGCAATTTGCGGCCTAACTATACATGAATCAATCGTATAACTTATTTATATATATAGATTTAATATTATTTAATATTTAATATATTTAATCTTTATAATTAATTAAATATTATATTATATTTACGTGCATAGTAAAAATGTAATTTTTGTTCAAATGACTCGTACGTTGTCACTCGACTCATGTACCACTTTCGGTTTTTCGAGCGCTCGTTCGTACGTTTAGATAACTAGCCTTTTACGTTATGCGACGTGTACCTTTAATAATAATTTGACTTATTTATCAAAAATTTTCTTTATGAAAATGTATCTTATAAAATTTGAGTGTCGTGGTCATTTGCTTCTATAAATCAGTGACTCGTTGTTTACGAAATTATGTAATTTTAAATTGGGACATTTTTATGACTAAGTTATTTATTTCGAAAAATAAATTTGGGACAATATATAATATAGTTTTTCAAAACTAATAATATTCAAATTTATATATCTTGAAATCGCCTAAATAATAAGAAATATTATTTCGTAACATTTGTATTTTTAAAGTTTAAAATTGATATACTTTATTTATATAAAAACATTTACAATGATATTTTAATATTCCAATTACTTTATATTCCCAAAACATTATATTTCAAAGGTTATATTAGTAGAAGTTGTTATGTCATAAGACGTTCTTAAAAAGTCTATTATATCGAAAAGATGTTTTCGTTAATGAACGTAAAATCACCTATGAATTATATCAGGTTTCAAGGTTTTAACTTCTAGTTTAAAAATGACTCGTAGGATTTAGTCTAAAGGAAAAATCAAACGTAAGGAATCATCTTAATGTAAAATGTCGATTTATTTAACTTGTCAATATCTATTTTCTAATTTACCTATATTCTCTAATTTTACTTTCACAATACCTAATATGAAGGTTAATTAATTTATCTTATCAAAAGTTATGAGGCAATTATTGTAAGGCATATATTGAAATTTAACAGGACTTTCTACCAATCTGACTAGCTCTCGCTACTTGACACTTTGTCCTTACACGAAGATCACTTTACCATTTATTCCGAATATCGTTAAAAAGAAAATAGATTTCTTAAATCAAAGTGGACCTCTCAACAGAGACTCATAATCATAATTCAATGTATCTGATAATTCAATCATTTGATCTTATCTTCTAACTCCATCGATAAATATTTTCAAACAGATGTAATCATGTAATCTAATATTTTGTTTACGTTTCAACTTATAATATATTTACACATATTCATATATAATCATATTCGTTTAATGGTTCGTGAATCGTTGGAACTTAGTCGAGGTTGAATGAATGTATGAACATAGTTTAAAATTCCTGAGATTTAACTTAACAAACATTGCTTATCGTGTCAGAAACATATGAAGATCAAAGTTTAAATTTGGTCGGAAATTTCCGGGTCGTCACAGTACCTACCCGTTAAAGAAATTTCGTCCCCGAAATTTGATAGAGGTCGTCATGGCTAACAATGAGAATGTTACTATGACGAATGTAAGCTGATACGTAGAGTTTTATCATGATTAAGAAATACGGATAAAATAATTCAATTTCTCGAAACGTAGGAGTGAAACTATCATAAAAGAGTAAAATGAGAAAATAGAGATTTGCCTTATCTTTTGACGTCATCATGGTTGATCTCCGAATCTTTGTAATCTATTTAGGATTTGATTCTTTGGTGATTAAGGAAATTAGGATCTCTCTAATTAAATGCAAAGATCTGTCTTGATTTCTCTATCAGATATTTCACTATAAATCAACTTCTTCCGTTCCTTTACTTTTACCATTTCCATACCCAATTCCCAAATTCAAAAGATTATGACAATGCTTAATCCAGTTCTGATCCTTGTCCTTATCCTTACTATTGCCACAATCATCCTCCTTTTTCATCTTCCACCAGAGGAATCTACTTACTTCTACTTTGCCCTTGGGGTTATAGTGCTCTTAATTCTCCCGTGTCTTTATGTTGCGATAAACATTGATATACACGGTTTGTAATTTATGTGTTGTTATCGGGCTTTATATTCTCCCTTATATTCCAATGTCCCTATTCCTGTCTCCTATAATCACTGTTATCCACAGTTAACACCCCCTCCTATTTGCTGCGATTTATACTCTAATTTCTGTTTCGGAGCTTTGTCCCTCTATTTCTTCTTCTTACAATTAAGCATCTCTTATAATGGTCAAGAATTCGCGATATAAGTTTCAGAATGAATATTGTTAATGTTCTAAGAAGGGAATGGTAATGACACGATCTCGATTTGTTAAATTACCAGAATACCCTGGAAAAGATCGAATCATCCAAAAATATTTTCTTGATATTTTAGAGGTTTAAATAGAATACAAGAGTCGTGTAACATGGCACATGATGAT
The DNA here is from genome assembly GCF_046630445.1 of Rutidosis leptorrhynchoides. Lineage (NCBI taxonomy): Eukaryota > Viridiplantae > Streptophyta > Magnoliopsida > Asterales > Asteraceae > Rutidosis > Rutidosis leptorrhynchoides. Next base: position 120,100,257 of record NC_092341.1, read on the forward strand.
GTTAGAGTCTTTGAATCATCACATTTCATTAGAAACTCAGCATGAATTACTGTAATATAATCACGTTGATCAAGTGTCATTATATTATACTAATTCATGCGTCAGCTTCCAACACTACTTCAAAAATATTCCTATTTTAAACTCGAAGGTTTCAAAATTTAGAAACTAAAACAGTTTCTTTGATAATGTGATACAGATAACGCGAGGAGATAAATGATTTCGGATAGGAATAGTTATGAAAATATCTTCAAAAATATGGAGGATGTTTATAATGAAAGATATGATGATATCTTACAATATCCAAGATCAGAGGATGATGAAGAATATCCTCCACAAGGGTTTAGAGTCAGGAGCAAGGCATTCGTTAATGACTTCAGCAGATACTGAATTATTTGGATTCTTTGAAGGCATGTTTCGTCCTTGTGATTTGTCCACGGCCTCCTTCATACTTTGCTCAATCCATTTTCCAGTACCAACCTTTATCTTTTTCTGCGCTTTTCCAATCTATTATTCTTTTATCATCAAACTTTTGACCGTAATTACTATCTACAATCCTTGTCACTTCATCAGCCTTTTTCAAAACTTCATAGTACTAATTCGTAGGCTGGATCGTTTTTCAGAAACTTCACATTCGAAGTATGTAAGTCTTGAAGGTAGACGTTATATGTGTATATATGACTGTTGAAGTAGAATGCTGTGAGATTTCAAAATACTGATTGCTGATTCGCGGTAATTGGCATGGCAATTCTTGTTACATGACGCGGATGAGTATATGATAGGGTTTTTAATGAATAATTATAATGACTTTTCGGAGAGGCTAAAGTTAGAGGGTATTGAAATCGTTCATACATCTGTTGATAATGTGGTGGAATATAAAAGGTTCCCCGGTAACGATGGCGTGTATCACAGGTTTATAATAAGGTTAGTTTGACTAAAAAATCGAAGTTGACTTGTTGGAGCTGTGACAAAATTTGCTATTTTGAAAAGAAATCGAAAGGTTATTTTTTGCTAATAAATGCCAAAGGATCTGCCGTGGGTACTATGACTTTTGTTTCGAGAGTTTTTCAGGTACATAACTGTGGGTAATATGTGGTTGGATCATCATCTCGATTATTCATTATTTGAAGTGTCTTCAGGAATTTCGAAAAGTTTGAACATAGTTTGTAGTTGTTAATATACATATGATGTTGTAGCACAGTTTTGAAGTCAAAGTATAGCTTTGAAAGATATAAGAATTTAAGAGTGATATTTTCTGTTAAATCTTGACTTAGATTTCGATTCGTCCAAATCAGAATATGTAATCTAATTTGGATGAGAATGATTGTCTTGACTTCTTATGAAAGAAGGTATGTTGTTGTGAAGGTAGTGAGTATCGTTGATGATTGTTGAATCAGATTTGAAAAATGTAACATATTAATTGTGAATTTATATATCTCTCGGGTATTACCTACCCGTTAAATTTTTTTTTTTCACAATTAATATTTTGTACAACTGAACTTTATTACAGTCTTTATGAAAATATATGTATGTGTATATTTTCTTCAGATGTAACATAGATTTAATGAGTTAATATTATTTTAAACTCATTTGATTTACGGTTGATACTAGAATTGAGTAATCCCTAAAGACTTTAGAAATTACGGAGTATTAATTCAATGAAATTGGAATTATGAATCAATATCTTATTATTTGTTGATGTATGATGTTGGTGTTTGTGGAATTCTTGTGAACTTTGCAAGGTACGAATGATGTTATCGGAAAAGTTTCGAGTACATCGATAATGGAAGTGTAAAATCAAATATATATTTGAATAATACACTTGATTTATTATGAATTGGAATTAATCGAATTGAGATAGAGATTGTAGTTAACAATGGTTAAGTTGTGAAGGATGCACATTATTGCATATTAGTAATATGAATTAACCGAGTAGTTAAGATTCACACACAATAGCTCAGTACGGAAAGATTTATTTTATTTAAAGATTTATATATATAAGATATGCATATAAATCCTTCAGTGGAAATGAGTTAATTCTTCATAACTCGTAGATATAATATACTCGTTGTTGATTCGTAACAATGTCCATAGTGATTCTTGAACTGGCGGAGCTTTTGATGTTATAGGTGCTGCTGATTCTGACGATACTGATGGCACTGACTGTACTGGTGATACTACGATACTGTTGATGCTGTTGGTAACACAAGTCTAACTTGTAAATCACATACCATTCTGGTCAGGGTTTCTACTTTTCCTTCTATCATTTTGGTTCACTCTATTGGTTTATGGTTAGGGCTATAATAGATAATCTCTAAGGTTTGAGAGACTACATAATCGCCGTAGAATGTTTCCCCAAATGAAGTTATGAATCAATATTTCATCGTTATGGTATTCCTTGGTATCTACAGAGCGTATGACGTTGATGCTCGTGGGACAGATTGTAAAGTTGAGGTTTGCGATACGGTTGTGGTTGGGGGAGGTAATGGTATTGTTGACGTTGATGATTGTGGTACTAATTATGCTGCTGGTGCTGCTGCTGGTGTTTGTAACCTTTGCACCATATTCTCCAAAGCCACTACCCGAGCGCGGAGCTCGTTGACTTCTACTAGTACACCGGGATTATTGGTGGTTGGAACGAGCGAATGAACAAGGTCTAGAAGTTTAGATAATATATAATCATGGCGGGATACTCGGGAAATGAGGGTATAAATGGTGTTTTGGACAGGTTCACCGGTAAGTGCTTCAGGTTCTTCGCCAAGAGGTGAATTCGATTGGTGGAAAGGATCACCTTCTTCGCGTCTCCATTGATTAAGTCGACTACGAACCCATCCCCAATTCATCCAGAATTGGTGATGACTGATTGGTTGATCCATTTTGGTTACACTTCCTTCGGAGCTCGAGTGGAAATCCATATCGGGATAGCTGTTGGAATCTGATGAACTCGAACTAGTTGAGGGGTTCATCTCATATGATTTAGGGAAATGATTCTTCGATATGTGGAAGATTATAAGACTTAGATTTGATATTCTTTAATACATAAATTTCATATGTATATATAATGCCAAAATCCATAAATTACGGAGGAATCTTTGAAATATGTCAGGCAAAGTTTACAGTGACAGATACGCTAAGGTATGATTTAGCAGATACGATAAGATATGAATTTTGTGTATACACTATTCATGCAATCAATGCAGTAAGATGTGTCTAGACTTTTGAATGATAAGCAGGTATTTCCTACGGATGATAAGTAGATGATTTTCGATACAAAATGATATGCAAAACTTTTGACATGCAGACACGGTCGAAGTCCAGACTCACTAATGCATCCTAACGACTTATCAGTTAGACACACTAATGCAGACCTGGTTCGCTAAGACCACCGCTCTGATACAAACTATAAGGACCCGTCCTAATCCATCCGGACTAAGTCCATATCGATTATAAACGATTCACAACAGTTGATTACATCGCGAGGTACTTGACCTCTATATGATACATTTTACAAACATTGCATTCATTTTTGAAAAGACAATCTTTCATTACATCGAAAGTTGACGGCATGCATACTATTTCAATATATCTAACTATAGTTGACTTAATGATAATCTTGATGAACTCAACGACTCGAATGCAACGTCTTTTGAAATATGTCATGAATGACTCCAAGTAATATCTCTAATATGAGCACATGCACAGCGGAAGATATCTTTTATACCTGAGAATAAACATGCTTTCAAGTGTCAACCAAAAGGTTGGTGAGTTCAATAGTTTATCATAAATAATCATTTCATAATTTTAATAGACCACAAGATTTCATATTTCCATTTCTCATAAATAAACGTCCCATGCATAGAGACAAAATATCATTCATATGGATTGAACACCTGGTAACCGACATTCACAATATGCATATAAGAATATCCCCATCATTCCGGGATCCTCCTTCGGACATGATATAAATTTCGAAGTACTAAAGCATCCGGTACTTTGGATGGGGCTTGTTGGGCCCGATAGATCTATCTTTAGAGTTAGCGTCAATTAGGGTGTCTGTTCCCTAATTCTTAGATTACCAGACTTAATAAAAAGGGGCATATTCGATTTCGATAATTCAACCATATAATGTAGTTTCGATTACTTGTGTCTATTTCGTAAAACATTTATAAAAATTGCGCATGTATTCTCAGCCCAAAAATATAAAGGGTAAAAAGGCAAATGAAACTCACCTAATGTATTTTGTAGTAAAAATACATATAACATCATTGAACAAGTACAAGGTTGGCCTCGGATTCACGAACCTAAATTAATTATATATATTTATGTTGGTCAATATTTGTCTAATAATTTAAGTCAAGTCATAGTGTACCACAATCCTAATGCTCGAGACTACTATGCAAAAGTCAACAAAAGTCAATTTGACTCAAAATGGTTTCCAAAAATTTATGCATGATTACTATATATTTTAAATATCGTCGTTTTATATTTTTAAATATTTTTAAAAGATTTATTAGAGTAAATAATATAATTCATTTATTAATAAATAAAACTGTATATAAAAATATACCTTTGTATATCTTAAGTAATAAAATTTATAAAGTTCATTTAATATCACAAAACTATTATGATAGGTTTTATTAAGATAATTATATTATTTGTATTACATATTTATTTGATAAAATAACATTGATAATAATAATAAGTAAAAGTTGTATTATTTTGTATTAACAATTATTATTATTCTACTAATAATAATAACAATATTTATATTTACGAAAATGGTATTATAATAATATGATAATTCTTATTAATAATGAAATTTTATTTTAACAATGATATTCCTATTAAAAATAATAATTTTTGTAAGATGATATTTTTAATATTAATAATAATACTTTTAATAATAATAGTGACAAAATAATGAAAAGTGATAATTTTATCTAAATCAATATCTTTAAATTTCATCATGATACTCATACTCATTACTTCCTAATCAATTTGTTAATAGCTTTTAAATCGTCTTTTATATCGTGTTAATTTTAATGATAATAATAGTAATCATAATAATTAAGTGTTACTAATATTAGTTTTAATTATAATAATACTAATAATAATAAATATTATGATAATGATATTACTTATAACTATTTTAATGATAATAATAATAATAATACTAATTATAACTTTAACGATAATAACGATAGTAATAATAATAAAAATAACAATTTTTAATGATAATACTTTTATTGATAGTGATAATAATAATAATAATAATAATAATAATAATAATAATAATAATAATAATAATAATAATAATAATAATAATAATAATAATAATAATAATAATAATAATAATAATAATAATAAGATAAAAAATATAACGACGATAATAACGACGATAATAATAATCATTTTTAATAATAATACAAAAGTTCAATTGACTATAACTTCTAATCCGTTCATCGAAACCATTCGAGTTCTAAATGAAAAGTTCTTAATTTTTCGCTAGCTTTCCAACGACATGCATATCTTATACCTTATCTCAACCGTATATATAACTAATTCAGGATTCAACATAACCTAACTAAGGGCAATATCAAAAACATAAATATGCATAATCCTATTTTCTCGAGCACTAGTCAGGGATACAATATAAGTAAATAAAAGTTAATTTACGAGTACTCACGTATCAATATTGAGATTCAATATTGCAGGAAAGGTACGTAGATGCAACAGAGATGATAAATACTAGATTGACCTCACGAGCATACCCATGAACCATACCCATCACCTCCATAGCTATAACCCATAATTTCCTTAGCCCTATCCTACTCGCAAAACTCATTTTGAAATGACTTGTTCATGAGCTCGCCGTAATATTTTATGTATAATACTGATAATATTACTACTAATATTAATATGAATAGATTAATAATAATAATCTTTGATAATAAATAAAATATTAATTAAATAAATATTACGGAGTAATCAAGGAGATATATGAATTGTGAAATCAATCAACACGTTCGAAATTTATAGAATGGTTCTGGGACCCATTAACTCCGAAATTTCGGAGTGATGAAGGAAATGGAACCGCAATTTGCGGCCTAACTATACATGAATCAATCGTCTAACTTATTTATATATATAGATTTAATATTATTTAATATTTAATATATTTAATCTTTAGAATTAATTAAATATTATATTATATTTACGTGCATAGTAAAAATGTAATTTTTGTTCAAATGACTCGTACGTTGTCACTCGACTCATGTACCACTTTCAGTTTTTCGAGCGCTCGTTCGTACGTTTAGATAACTAGCCTTTTACGTTATGCGACGTGTACCTTTAATAATAATTTGACTTATTTATCAAAAATTTTCTTTATGAAAATGTATCTTATAAAATTTGAGTGTCGTGGTCATTTGCTTCTATAAATCAGTGACTCGTTGTTTACGAAATTATGTAATTTTAAATTGGGACATTTTTATGACTAAGTTATTTATTTCGAAAAATAAATTTGGGACAATATATAATATAGTTTTTTAAAACTAATAATATTCAAATTTATATATCTTGAAATCGCCTAAATAATAAGAAATATTATTTCGTAACATTTGTATTTTTAAAGTTTAAAATTGATATACTTTATTTATATAAAAACATTTACAATGATATTTTAATATTCCAGTTACTTTATATTCCCAAACATTATATTTCAAAGGTTATATTAGTAGAAGTTGTTATGTCATAAGACGTTCTTAAAAAGTCTACTATATCGAAAAGATGTTTTCGTTAATGAACGTAAAATCACCTATGAATTATATCAGGTTTCAAGGTTTTAACTTCTAGTTTAAAAATGACTCGTAGGATTTAGTCTAAAGGAAAAATCAAAAGTAAGGAATCATCTTAATGTAAAATGTCGATTTATTTAACTTGTCAATATCTATTTTCTAATTTACCTATATTCTCTAATTTTACTTTCACAATACCTAATATGAAGGTTAATTAATTTATCTTATCAAAAGTTACGAGGCAATTATTGTAAGGCATATATTGAAATTTAACAGGACTTTCTACCAATCTGACTAGCTCTCGCTACTTGACACTTTGTCCTTACATGAAGATCACTTTACCATTTATTCCGAATATCGTTAAAAAGAAAATAGATTTCTTAAATCAAAGTGGACCTCTCAACAGAGACTCATAATCATAATTCAATGTATCTGATAATTCAATCATTTGATCTTATCTTCTAAGTCCATCGATAAATATTTTGAAACAGATGTAATCATGTAATCTAATATTTTGTTTACATTTCAACTTATAATATATATACACATATTCATATATAATCATATTCGTTTAATGGTTCATGAATCGTTGGAACTTAGTCGAGGTTGAATGAATGTATGAACATAGTTTAAAATTCCTGAGATTTAACTTAACAAACATTGCTTATCGTGTCAGAAATATATGAAGATTAAAGTTTAAATTTGGTCGGAAATTTCCGGGTCGTCACAGTAAGTGTTTGCTTTGCTTTGTGGTTGATTGAATTTATCACATATGTACAAATATATACATACTTTAGGTTAGTTTGTGGGACAATTTAAGAAGTATTGGCAGGCAAAGTGGAAAGGTAATTAGCTAGGAATGGACCATGAGAATTAAATAAATCAAAAGGTGATAGAATAAAATATGCATGTGGGACAATCTTTACATTTCTTGGCTGATAAATTGAAATAGGGAATTAGATCGATATTTTTTTTTTGTGTTGACGATAGATGATGCTGATGATGAGGAGTCTGTTGTTACGTGCAAGATGATAATGATGAATATATGATGACGATATGGATGAATGATGAGGGTGATATAGAGATAATGATGATGGATGATGAAGAGGCATGTATATGATAACAACTTTGGTGATATTGGATGCTGATGTCGTGATAATATTACAACTACGGTTGTATATTTTTTTTTAAACCGGCAACTATATTTTTTTGGGCCATCACATTTCTTTTCCTTTTTGGGCCGAGTATTTAGTTATAAGGTTGGGCCGTATTTCAGTCTACTTGGGCCGTGAATCCTTTATTTTCAACTTGGGCCAAGAGTGAGCAGCTGGGCCGAGTCCCGAAATTAAGTTACAAGATTCTAAGTTTATAGTAAAAACAGAAATGAACATGTAGCTCAATGGATATGGGTGTTGGGTATAATCGAGAGGTCACGGGTTCGAGTCTGGGCGTGGGCAACTATTGTTTTTAGAACTCTTGTGAGGTAGCTTCCTTTTTCTTTATTATTATTATTATTATTATTATTATTATTATTATTATTATTATTATTATTATTATTATTATTATTATTATTATTATTATTATTATTATTATTATTATTATCATTATTAGTATCATTTTTATTAAAAACTATCATTTTTATTAACAGTATCATTTTTAATATTATTATCATTATTAATAAAAGTATTATTATTATAGCTATTATAGTTATCATTATTATTATTATCATTAATAGAATCATTAATATTATTATCATTACTATAATTATTAGTATTAACATTATTATTATTTTTATCATTATTTATATTATTTTAGTATTATTATGACTATTATTTTAAAACAAGTAATATTATGTAAAAATATACTCAATACATACAAAATAACTATATTAATAATTTAATGAAACATATAAGTTATAAAATGATATCACTAATGAATACATATATAAATTGTTCGATTACAATTATAGGTGTTAATATATATAATTGATATAGGTTCGTGAATCCGAGGCCAACCCTACGTTGTTCAGTTGTTCAATTTAGTCATATGTATTTTTACTACAAAATACATTAGGTGAGTTTCATTTGAATCCCTTTTACTCTTTACATTTTTGGGCTGAGAATACATGCGCAATTTTTTATAAATGTTTTACGAAATAGACACAAGTACGTGAAACTACATTCTATGGTTGAATTATCGAAATCGAATATGCCCTTTTATTAAGTCTGGTAATCTAAGAATTTGAGAACAGACACCCTAATTGACGCGAACTATAAAGATAGATCTATCGGGCCTAACAAGCCCCATCCAAAGTACCGGATGCTTTAGTACTTCAAAATTTATATCATGTCTGAAGGAGGATCCCGAAATGATGGGGATATTCTTATATGCATATTGTGAATGTCGGTTACCAGGTGTTCAATCCATGTGAATGATATTTTGTCTCTATGCATGGGACGTATGTTTATGAGAAATGGAAATATGAAATCTTGTGGTCTATTAAAATTATAAAATGATTATTTATGCTAAACTAATGAACTCACCAACCTTTTGGTTGACCCTTGAAAGCATGTTTATTCTCAGGTTTGAAAGAAATCTTCCGCTGTGCATTAGCTCATTTTAAGGATATTACTTGGAGTCATTCATGAAATATTTCAAAAGACGTTGCATTCGAGTCATTGAAGTTCATTAGAGATTATTAAGTAAATGACGGATTAGGTCATTCATAGTTGGATATTATGAAATGGTATGCATACTGATGTTAAAGCTAAGGGGTATAAAATATTATTAAATTTTATTAGAAAACACTATTTAATACGATACAATTTTACACAAGATATTTATTTATTTATAGAATGGATATACTTAAACCTTGCTACAACACTTATAGGCAGTGTACCTAATCGTACAGTAGTGTAGTTTTTAGTAAGTCCGGTTCGTTCCACAGGGAAATCTTTAAACAAAGCTCAACGCTATATTAGTTTACTTTTATAAAAATACAAATATATATATAAGTAATATTATTATTATAAAGGGGGGTTTTTACCGTTTAATGACCGGTTTGTCGATTTTAAAACTTTAGTCGCAGTTAAAACCTAATGTAAAATATTAAATAAATAAAAGACTTAAATTAAAACTTAAAGTAAATAACAATAATGAAATTGCGAATAATAAAAGTGCGATAAACTTGCGATAATTAAAAAGTACGATAATTAAAAGTGCGATTAAACAACAATAAATAAAAGTGCGATAATTAGAAGTGCAATTAAATATAAAATAAAGGAAATTAAATATGAAATAAAAGAATTATGCTTATTTAAACTTCCGTAATCATGATGTTTGACGTGTTGATTTTAGTTTTATGCCCATGGGCTAATTGTCCTTTGTCCTGGATTATTCAATATGTCCATCTGGTTTTTGTCCATAACAGTCCATCAGTCATAAATATAAAGTGCGAGTGTCCTCGTCAAATTATTATTATACCCGAAGTTAAATATTCCAACTAATTGGGGATTCGAATTGTAACAAGGTTTTAATACTTTGTTTAATGAATACACCAGGTTATCGACTGCGTGTAAACCAAGGTTTTACTACTTTGTTAACAATTACACCAATTACCCTTGAATGTAATTTCACCCCTGTTTTAATTATTCTAGTGGCTATTAATCCATTCCCGTGTCTGGTTAAATGAACGATTATTCGTACATATAAATACCCCGCCCATCGTGTCCGATCGAGTGTATATGGTAATTTATAGGGACGCCCAATTGTAAATCTTTATATTAACATTAACAAACTTTCATTTAGTTAAACAAATATAAAGCCCATTAATAGCCCATAGTCTAATTTCCACAAGTGTCGTTCTTTTGTCCAAACCCCAATTATGGTACAAAGCCCAATTACCCAATTTTAGTAATTAGCCCAACATCATGATTACTTCGTTTTAAATAAGCATAATAATAACTTAGCTACGAGACATTAATATAAAAAGGTTGAACATAACTTACAATGATAAAAAATAGCGTAGCGTTACACGGACAGAATTTCGACTTACACCCTTACAACATTCGCTAACATACCCTTATTATTAGGATTTAAAATTAAAATTAAAATTAAAATATAAATTATATATATATATATTACGTATATATTGAGAGAGAGATAGAAATAGAATATGAAATTTGATCAGAATTCGGTTTGCTTTATAGCCAGAGTTGAATTTTGGGGCTCCGCGACTCGCGGCAAAATGCTCTTCAAACTCCGCGAGTCGCGGAGATAGTATTTACAGCTCAGTCCTTGGAGTTTTCTCTGCCGACGGTTTTTAATATATATATATAATATATATATAATTAATATAATTAATTATATATTATATTATATTTATATACATAGTTAACTTGTAATTTTTAGTCCGTTGCGTCGAGCGTTAAGAGTTGACTCTGGTCCCGGTTCCGGATTTTCGAACGTCCTTGCGTACAATTTTATATTTTGTACTTTGCGTTTTGAATCTTGTACTCTTGTAATTTCGAGACGTTTCTTATCAATAATTGGAACCTTTTTGATTGTCTTTTGTACTTTTGAGCTTTTTGGTCGTTTGCGTCTTCAATTCGTCGAATCTGTCTTTTGTCTTCACCTTTTATTATTTAAACGAATATCACTTGTAAATAGAACAATTGCAACTAAAAGCTTGTCTTTCTTGAGGAATAATGCTATGAAATATATGTTCGTTTTTAGCATTATCAAATATTCCCACACTTGAGCGTTGCTTGTCCTCAAGCAATATCGTCTTGAAATACTAGAATCACTTCTTTATTCTTCACACTTTGTACATCAGTGATTTCTATACGGCGGTATAAACAATGGTAGTAACGATATGGTTTACAGTCCCACATGACTATAAAAATTTAGATCCATTAAGGAAATTGGATCTTTATGAAAACATTTGATCTTTTGAAAATTAAATCTAGTTTTTACCCTAGATAAGTTTTCCGGAATAACCCTTTACCGGTGTTTGCAAAATATTTTTGTGGGTTTGGTGGGTTTCAAATTTGAAAATTTTAGCTCAAAACTTGCGGTTTTGTGTCACCCACTTGCTAACCTTGTATTTGGAAAGCAACACGTCCAGTTTACTTGTTCCGTATATTACCTTTCGGCAAACTACCGTCCGGTTGTAAAGGAAAGCGTTGAACAAGCAACTGTTAAGGCAATGTCCCGTGACATGCTTTTGATTATGGTCTATAACGTGTCGGACGCAATTACTATCCTTGGTAGGAGCAATAGTAAAGCTCACCCTTATAATTTGTCGGTTTGGCACAAAGTCCTGTCTTTGACCATGTTATGCAACCACCGTTATTACGGTTGACACCCGATTTAGTTCAGGTGACCTAATGAATTCCAGGTGAATTCCTAGGATTTTACGTTCAATGGTAATGAACGCATTGAAAATAGGGTTTTCAGAAAACAAATCGGTTTGTAATTTTGATCAAAATATTTTCTCGTTTAAGCTCGAGTTTAGATATCATTGAATTCCATGAGTTTGAATTCTCAATCTTTAAGGTCAATCTCTAGGATTGAGTAATATCAGTCTTAAAAGCTGATTTTTAATCTTTAAGGAGATTATCCTTTCTGGGGATCTGATTCATTAGTCTTATCCAGCTAATTTGCATGGTGCCCCCCCATTGTACGAGATAAATCCTTCTCATGGTTAGGATAAATCTGACCACTTGGCGACCCTGTTTAATGCTGAGGTTCGTGGATTTCCTGCTGATTTTAGTGATGACTTTTCTAGATTTTTCGTCAACCTACAGCTGGTCTGGACGACAACTTCATGACCTAAATCAAGAAGCGCGTTTCTTTTTCGGAAGACTTTACTTCCTTTTAATGATGGAATTGATTCATCGTGTAGATCCATCTTTTCTTTTCTTTCATCGGGTAAAACAGTTTAGTTTAGTCCAAAGTAAAAGTATTTTCAGTTATTTGTTACAGATATATGTGACATATGTTTAAAATAACTTGGTAAATTTTCCCACACTTGGCTTTTTATTTTTCTTTTTATCGTCCTCTATTCCATTTTAAATGAATTTTAACATTTTAGTTTGTTTCTCAATTTATGTCCTTTCCGAGGTAACAATAATTTCGGTGTTAAAACCTAGTTTTATCGTTCATAAATATGTATAAACATGATTTGAATTCATTTAATTGAAAAATTTTACTAGAATTGGGTAGTCAGTATATAAGACTAGGGCTGTTCTTTTTTATCAGAGAGCACTAGATTCTAATACAACTACTGCTTTACTAGTATTTTTAATGGTAACCAAGTGTATAAAGTAAAAATTTTTAAAATCCGAAAGAATTTAACCCCTTCCCACACTTAAGATCTTGCAATGCCCTCATTTGCAAGAAATTAGTAACAATTTAAATTATTGAGGGTGATTTGTGTGAAAATGATTAAATTTTACCAAAGTTTCCAACTATATTGTCGTTTGTTTGCTGAATGATAAATGGTGCACATCATTTGTTCATTCCGTCTTGTTGTTATTTCACATATATTTTGCATCTTGTCGTCAAAATTAGTTGCTTTTGCTGAACTTAATGCCAGTCTTTGAAAATGCGTTGTTTTACCCTGTTGTGTACATAAGATAAACTGCAAACATATATACATATTTTTGAAGTTTGGTATATTACCCCACATTCAAAAATTATTAAAATCTAAGAATAAAAGTTAGATAATTATAAAAATGATTACAATATTAACAAGAGTATTAAACATATCAATAATTACAAATTACAAAATAAAAAAAATAATAAGTAAACTAAGGATGATATTGGTACCAATAGGGGTTCCAGGCATAACCATAAGTGCTATAGAATGCTTCGGCAGGGTCATACGTAGGATATGGTGGCTGCATCTCTATCGACCAAGGAGGGAAGACGGGTTTCGGTGTAGGAATATAGTTTCTACCTATATGTTGGCAATGAGCTATGATCTGGTTCTGATGAACTTGCCAATCTTCAAATGCTCTCTGTCTAGCATTTTCGTATTCCTGAGAAGCTATAAACCTATGCATTTCTTGCATCTCATTCCCCCCTCCTACATTACCTTGTTCCTGGTTTCTCTCCACCTGTGGATGTCTACCATGGTATCGTACTGCGGCGTTATTTCGCCTCTTCAAAACTTTCGCACCATGGTATACATTTAAACCTATAGTATCGCGGGGTTCCGGCTCTTCTAGTAATAATCCCCCCCGACTTATATCCACACCGAGATATTCACCAATCAAAGTAATAAAAATACCACCTCCTATTATGCTATGTGGTCGCATCCCCCGAACCATAGCTGATAAATAATAACCCACACAATATGGTATACTTACAGCGCTCTGTGGGTCTCGAATACACATATGGTAAAACAAATCTTGTTCATTTACCTTTTCTTTGTTCTTACCCCTTTGTGTAATCGAATTAGCTAAAAACCTATGTATCACTCTTAATTCGGCTCTATCTATATCCAAATAAGAGTAGTTTCCCCCTTTGAAACGGTGATGGCTTGTCATTTGACTCCACACACCGTGTGTATCAAAATTCTCATCTATCTTTCTACCGTTTAGTATCAATCCTCTACAATCGGCAGACGCTAACTCCTCAGGCGTATATATACGTAAAGCCTGAGCCATGTCCAGTAAAGACATGTGGCGCATCGAACCGCCTAACAAAAATCTAATAAAAGAACGATCGGTTAAACTAGCTACCCGATCATTCAACTCTATAATACATAACAACTCTTCACACCATACTTTATATACAGGTCTTCGTATGGTGAATAAACATATCCAGTCATTAAAAGAAGAATTACCATACCTCTGTACAAGTAATTCCCTAATTGGCCCGGCCAATTCTACAGCTTCTAAGGGTCCCCATTCTATGACCCTCGGTACCTCAATAACCTTGGAATGAAGAGTATGCAAACCCCGTTGATATTTTGGATAATCTATCCAAAGTCTGTCAAATCTCAGGTTCGGGTGCAACTCTTCCAAATGCATATCGGAAAAGGTCATGACTGGATGAGGTACATCCTGCTTGTAGTAGTTATCTACCTCCTGTTGTTCCAAATTCTCAGCAGGAGCATTGCGGGCTTGGGATGAAGATTCACCCCTTTCATTCTGCAAAACACATCAAACACAAATTTTGTGCATCCAAATATGCATTAGTGTCAGCAAAATCATCAATCAAAATAATTACAATGACATTATCAATTTATATCAAACTTAAGCTTATTTTCACATTTTTATCAAATCTACACTTTTTCAAATAAGCATATACGAAAATTTTCGCCAAGTTCATAAGCATTCAACTCAAATAACATGTCAAAATAATCATTACTAGCAATCAAACAAGTCTCAAATGGCATTATCTTTCAAAAATCAAGTTCATGAATTTTTAGACTTGAAAAAGTCCACTTTAATTCTCAAAATCATGTTTAGGCTCAAAGTTTGGATCATTTAACTACCTAGACATGTTACACTACTCAATTTAGCAACAATTCATGACAAAAATCGGCCATAACCTGTTTATATCAAAAAGCCCCAAATTTGCTCAAGAACACAAACCCTAGATTACTCAAAATTTGAAGTTTAAGGCTTCTAATCATGTTAAACAGCATCAATCTAGGTTATACAAGCATAATACATAAACAATTTAAGCTTAATTACACTAAAAAGCATCAAAATCAAATTGGGGAAAAAATAGCTCAAGAACACCTAATTTCGAATTAAATGGTGTTTAGGTGTAGAAATTTACCGTTTTTCTTGAGTAATTCTTAGATAGCATCCTTCTCAACATGATTTTAGCAAAAAATTTGGTGATTAACGGTTAAAAATTGGGATTTTTGGGGTGTTTTTGGGTGTATTTTCGGAGTATTTTCGCTGCAGTTTTCGGGTGTTTTTGTGTGTGGGAGCTGATCAGTTCGTGCAGCTCTTTTATTTTTTTTTTTCTGGGTTTTGGTCCCTCCGCGAGTCGCGGCAAAATACCCTCCAAACTCCGCGACTCGCGGAGTTTGGTATTTTTTTTTTTTTTTTTATAATCATTAACTTTTGAAAACAATTAAGAAATTAATTTTAAAATTTTGTTTCCCTTGTTATTTAGGACGAGGTCGTTTCGGATCGATGTCCTAGTCCGTCCCTCGACAAAATTTTAAAATTTGTCTTTTTGTAGCGATTGTTTTAAAAGCTAAGATTTTTGGGTTTTTTAATTTTTTTGGCATACTTTAAATCAATAAGATTAAAAATAATGATAATAAAAGTTCTCGTCCCTCCCTCGGGTAAAGCAATTTCGGTTCAAAGACCTAGTCTTCAACTTACGACGAATTTTAAAAATCATATTCTTAACTTAATGAGATAAAGTAAATTTTTGTTTTTAAATTCACACAACTTAAATATAAAATTCAAAATTATTAAAAATTCAAAATTAAAAATTCACACCAAACTTAAAATTTGTAATGCATACAATTAAAATTTCATATTTTAAAAATTAAAAATTCACACCAAACTTAATTTTTTAAAAAAATTCATATTATAAATTCATACCAAATTTATATTAATTTTTCAAATATTTACAATTTTAAATATATTGTTTTTACAAAGTTTACAATATTAATTTAAGATTTAAATATTAATTTTAAAAACATGGTAAAAATAAAATTAAAAATCTTTTTGTCTTTTTATCCCACTTTAATCAACCAAATATTATCAAAAATATGCGCCCCTCTTTTCGGTAAAGTAATTTCGGTCCCAAGACCTAATTTGACTCATGACGAATTTTTGAAATATTTTGGGTTGATTGATTAAAGATATTTATACCTTAAGAATAAACGTTAAATTTCGCAGTGATGTAATAAACTTTTGAATGATATCAATAATTTCGGTCGCCAAACCTAATTTTATTCAATACCAATTTAATACTTTTTAGCGAACAAATTAGCGTTTATTATCAAAAGGTTAAAAATAAAAATAAAAACTGTACAGACATACCTGTGAAATAGATTTCTTAGTTATATGATCTATTCCATTCATAAGATAGTCGGTTTAATTGATTTTCCATGGCTGCATAGGCGTAACCTCGAGCATTCAATGTCTTTTCTTCTAAACATATGAACGGTCCGTCTCTGCATAAAGTAACAAATTCGGTATTTGAATAGGTTTGATTATTTGAACATTTACCTCCATGTGACCATTTTCCGCATTTGTGACATCTTTCTAGGTGTCGTGCTCTTCTTTTCGCTGTGGATTTTGATTTTCCTTTACCAAATTGTAACTTATTATCTTCGCATCTGGATTCTTTTCTAACTCCGTCCATTCTTTCTCTGATTACTGATACTAATTCGCTCGGTAGTATGTCATTATTACGTTTAGTGATCAAAGCGTGTAGCATTAGACCATGGTTTAGTTCACAGGCAGTCTTCATTTTGTAAAAACCTAAAAAAAATAAAAATTCAGAATGGGGGGGAGAAGACTAGTTCTTTAGGGTCTGCTAGGGAAAGACCATACGTGTTCCATTTTCGAGAACTACACGAAAACAGACAATCTAACTCTAACAGAAATATATATTATCCTTTAAAGACTTGATTCTCCCCACACTTAGTTAGCTGTGGTGTCGAAATTGTGATTAACTTCGTTGTCGACTTCCATCGGACCATGTATGTAATGTTTAACTCTGTGACCATTAACTTTAAATTCTATCCCATTTGAATTTATTAATTCTATCGTTCCGTATGGGAAAACTCTTTTGACTATGAATGGTCCAGACCATCTTGATTTCAATTTTCCAGGAAATAGCTTGAATCGTGAATTGAAAAGAAGAACTCTGTCTCCTTCTTTAAATTCTTTTGAACTTCTGATTCTTTTATCATGCCATTTCTTCGTTCTTTCTTTATAGATTAACGAATTTTCGTATGCTTCATGTCTTAATTCTTCTAATTCGTTTAGTTGACTTAATCGTAGACGTCCGGCTTCATGTAAATCAAGATTACATGTCTTCAAAGCCCAAAATGCTTTGTGTTCAATTTCTACTGGAAGATGACATGCTTTTCCATAAACAAGTCTAAAAGGTGTGGTTCCAATTGGAGTTTTGTAGGCTGTTCTAAAAGCCCAGAGTGCATCCTCCAATTTAATGGACCATTCCTTCGGATTTGATCCTACGGTTTTCTCTAGAATACGTTTTAAAGCTCGGTTGGTATTTTCAACTTGTCCACTTGTTTGTGGATGATATGCGGTGGAGATTTTATGAGTTACTCCATATCTTTTAAGAACTTTCTCAAGTTGATTATTACAGAAATGAGTACCCCGATCACTTATTAAAGCTTTCGGTGTTCCAAACCTTGCAAAAAGACGTTTTAAAAAGTTGACTACAACTCGTGCATCGTTAGTTGGGAGAGCTTGTGCTTCCGCCCATTTAGATACATAATCAATGGCTACGAGTATATATAGATTATTATGAGATTTTGGAAATGGACCCATAAAGTCAATACCCCAAATGTCAAATACTTCACATACTTGGATGACATTTTGTGGCATTTCATCACGTTGACTTATTTTTCCGGCCCTTTGACATGCATCACAGGATTTGCAAAGAAGGTGTGCGTCTTTGTAAATTGTAGGCCAATAGAATCCAGCTTCATAAACTTTTCTTGCTGTTAGTTGAGGCCCATAATGCCCTCCTGTTGGTCCTGTGTGACAATGGTTTAAAATTTTACTAGCTTCATCTCCAAATACACATCGGCGTATTATTCCATCGGGACAACTTTTAAACAGATGTGGATCTTCCCAGAAATAGTGTTTTATAGCACTGAAGAATTTCTTTCGTCTTTGGTACGATAATCCTTTTTCAAGGAATCCACAAACTAAGTAGTTTGCATAGTCTGCAAACCATGGGATTTCTTTATAATCTATCTTCAATAGATATTCATCAGGAAAGTTGTCTTGTATGGCCGATTCATTTAGAACTTCTAATTCGGGATTTTCAAGACGAGAAAGATGATCAGCGGCGAGATTTTCTGCTCCTCTTTTATCTCGGATTTCAATATCAAACTCTTGTAAGAGTAAGATCCAACGGATTAATCTTGGTTTAGCATCTTGTTTTGAAAATAGGTATCTAAGAGCAGAATGGTCGGTATAGACCACCGTTTTTGCTAGAACGAGATATGATCGAAATTTGTCAAAAGCAAAGACAATAGCAAGGAGTTCTTTTTCAGTAGTTGTATAGTTCGTTTGTGCTCCTTGTAACGTCTTACTAGCATAATATATAGGTTGAAATCGTTTTTCAATCCTTTGTCCTAAAACGGCTCCCATTGCAAAATCACTTGCATCGCACATTAGTTCAAATGGTAGATTCCAATTTGGTGTTATCATGATCGGTGCATTAGTGAGTTTCTCTTTAAGAATATTAAAAGATTTGATACACTCATCTGAAAAGATGAATGGAGCATCATTTTCTAGGAGTTTATTCATAGGAGTGGCAATTTTAGAAAAATCTTTTATGAAACGTCGGTAAAAACCGGCATGCCCTAGAAAACTCCTAACTCCTCCAACATTGGTGGGATGTGGAAGTTTAGCAATTACATCTACTTTAGCTTTATCCACTTCAATTCCTTCTTTTGAAATTTTATGTCCAAGAACGATGCCTTCTTTAACCATGAAATGGCATTTCTCCCAATTAAGTACTAGATTTGATTTTTCGCATCTAATTAGCATTCGTTCCAGATTAACTAGACATGATTTAAATGTATCACCGAAGACTGAAAAGTCATCCATGAATACTTCCATGCAT
Organism: Rutidosis leptorrhynchoides; assembly: GCF_046630445.1. NCBI lineage: Eukaryota > Viridiplantae > Streptophyta > Magnoliopsida > Asterales > Asteraceae > Rutidosis > Rutidosis leptorrhynchoides. The sequence goes on from NC_092341.1 coordinate 120,119,870, forward strand.
TCTTCTATCATGTCGTGAAAAATCGCCATCATACACCTTTGAAAGGTTGCAGGGGCGTTACAAAGTCCAAATGGCATGCGTTTGTAAGCAAAAGTACCATAAGGGCACGTGAATGTGGTTTTCTCTTGATCTTCGGGTGCTATTGGAATTTGAAAATATCCGGAAAATCCATCTAGAAAACAATAGTAACTATTTCTGGCTAATCTTTCCAACATTTGATCTATGAAAGGTAAGGGAAAGTGATCTTTTCTGGTGGCGTCATTTAATTTTCTATAATCAATACATACACGCCATCCTGTTACAGTCCTAGTAGGAATAAGCTCATTTTTCTCATTTATAATGACAGTCATGCCACCCTTCTTAGGTACGCATTGAACTGGGCTTACCCATGGACTATCAGAAATTGGATATATCAAACCTGCATCTAGCAGTTTAATAATTTCCTTTTTAACAACATCTTGCATATTAGGATTTAGTCTTCATTGACGTTGCACATACGTTTTATGACCTTCTTCCATAAGGATTTTATGTGTGCAATACGAAGGACTTATTCCTTTAATATCATGAATTTTCCATGCAATGGCTGGTTTATGAGCTTTCAACACAGAAATGAGTTGTGTTTTCTCATTTTCAGTAAGAGAAGACGATATTATTACAGGTAATTCAGATTCACCATGTAAATAAGCGTATTCCAAATGGTTTGGAAGTGGCTTTAACTCTAATTTCGGAGGTTCTTCTATTGATGATTTATATCGATATCTGTCTTCTTCTTTTAGCATTTGAATTTCTTCTGTTGTTGATTCATATCCATTAGCTATAAGTGTAGCTAACATTTCAGCTTCATCAATTGGTTCATTACCTTCTCCTAAAGAACATTCTCCTGTTCCTTGTAATTCTGGAAATTCTTCTAACAATTCTGCATGTGCATCTATAGTTTGAATATAATAACATGTATCATCTGCAGATTGTGGTTGTTGCATTGCTCTATCAACTGAAAAGGTAACACTCTCATCCTCTATACTTAGGGTCAGTTTCTTACCGAACACGTCTATCATTGCTTTAGCCGTGTTTAAGAATGGTCTTCCTAATATGAGAGGAACTTGAGAATCTTCTTCCATGTCTAAAATAACAAAATCTACTGGAAATACTAAAGTACCAACTTTAACTAGCATGTTCTCCATTATCCCTCTAGGATATTTTATTGATCTATCGGCTAGTTGTATGCTTATTCTGGTTGGTTTCAATTCTCCAAGGTCTAGTTTAGCGTATAGTGAATACGGCATTAGATTTATACTAGCACCTAAGTCTGCCAATGCTTCTATTGAACTAAGACTACCCAGAAAACATGGAATTGTGAAACTTCCTGGATCAGATAGTTTTTCTGGTATCTTATTCAACAGCACTGCTGAACAATTAGCATTCATAGTAACAGCCGAGAGTTCTTCCATTTTCTTTCTATTCGTGATTAGATCTTTCAAGAATTTTGCATATCTTGGCATTCCTGAAATCACATCAATGAAAGGAAGATTTACATTTATCTGTTTAAACATATCCAAGAATTTGGATTGCTCGGCTTCAAGTTTTTCCTTCTTCATTTTACTCGGGTAAGGAAGTGGTGGTTGGTATGGTTTAACATAAGGTTTATCCTTAACTGTGTTATTTTCATTAACCTTTTCAACTACCGGTTCTTTTTCCTTATCTTGATCAGGTTGTGGTTCTTGTGGAGTAGGAATAGTTTCATCAGAAGTTACAGGTATTTCAGGTGATTTAAGTGTTGTACCACTTCTTGTGGTAATAGCTTTAGCTGTTTCATTCCGGGGGTTAGCGTTTGTATCACTAGGTAGACTTCCCGGTTTTCTTTCACCTATTAACCTTGCTAGGTTACTTACTTCTTGTTCCAGATTTTGAATAGAAGCTTGTTGATTTCTAAATGCTTGAGCATTTTGTTCATTAGTTTGTTTTTGAGATGTGAAAAACTGCGTTTGAGTTTCAACTAGCTTCGTCATCATATCTTCTAAATTTGGTTTTTTATCATCGGTTTGTTGTGGTGGTTTGTTTTGAAAATTCGGTCTTTGCTGATTGTAAGTATTATTGGATACTTGTTGATTACTAGGACCTTGTTGGTTGTTGTATGGAATATTTCGGTTATAATTCTGGTTTTGATTGTAAATCGGTCTTGGCGGTTGATAATTATTCTGATAATTATTTCCAGGCCTTTGGTTTATGTATGAAATATTCTCTCTTTGTTCCATTGTTAATTCAATACTGAGACAATCTTTTGTCAAATGTGGTCCTCCACACTGCTCACAACTAATTCGTATTGAGTGAATATCTTTAGTCATCTTTTCCATTCGTCTCTCGAAAGCATCTATCTTTGCGGAAAAGGAATCTAAGTCATGACTAGAATCGGCTCTAGCTGCTTTAGATGATCTAATGATATCTTTTTCTTGGTGCCACTCATGTGAGTGGGAAGCAGTATTATCAATAATTTTGTAAGCATCAGTTTCGGTTTTCTTCATAATAGAACCACCAGCTGCTATATCTATGTCTTTCCTTGTAGTGATGTCGCATCCTCGGTAGAATATTTGTACTATTTGACAGGTGTCTAAACCATGTTGCGGACATCCTCTTAACAACTTTCCATATCTTGTCCACGCCTCATATAGAGTTTCATTTGGCTTCTGTGTGAACGTAACAATTTCTGCTTGAAGTCTTACGGCTTTAGATGCAGGAAAGAATTGTTTAAGAAATTTGTCAATTAAAACGTCCCATGTATCTATCGCCCCTTCAGGTAACGATTCCAACCAATCTTTGGCTTCTCCCTTTAAAGTCCAGGGAAATAACATGAGATATATCTGTTCATCCTCCACTTCTCGGATTTTAAATAGTGTGCAGATCCTATTAAAGGTACGTAGATGTTCATTTGGATCTTCCTTCGGCGCACCACTAAACTGGCATTGATTAGTCACCATGTGTAGAATTTGTCCTTTGATTTCATAATCTAGCGCATTAATGTCTGGATGAGTAATTGCGTGACCTTGGCCAGTGCGTTTAGCTCTCATTCGGTCTTCCATACTTAAAGGTTCCAGATTCTCCATAATTGAATTTGTTGAATCGGTATCACTAGATGCTTCAGATTTAATGGTTCGTTCCTCAACAATCTCTGTTTGAATGATTGGTGGTTCCGGAGGAAAGTTTAGTGGTTCAGGATCTATGAGCCGTTCCTGAATATTTTCCGGATTCTCAATTGTGAGGTTGGGTTCAAAAAAATGGATTATCGGAAATTTGAACTGAAGTACTTGGTTGACTGGATGACGATTCTAAAGAAAAATCAACGGCGGTTATATTCGCTAAATGTCTTGATCTAGTTACAGGTGGTGAACGTACAAAAGGTGATGAACGTCTTGCTCGGTGCATTCACTGAATATCCTATTAGTTTTAAAAAGGAAAGAAAAATTATAATAAGTTATCCAATCAATAGACTTTTCTGATTTTGCCCACGTTTCGAATAGCCAAAAGATGCAGCAGAGGGGCAGGATTCGTTTGGTCTCAATATAATTGAGGACTGTTTGGCTCCAATAACCCGGTCCACGTACAAATCCAACTATTACTACGAACCAGAAAATTTTGATGTCTATTAATTTAACCACTCAAAATAAATTTTCGTAATTTTAAGAAATTTATATAAGAAGTAGAAAAAATTCTAAGTCCTAAAACTAGAATAGCGAGAAATAAGAAAGAAAAAGAGTTCGTCGCAAAAGGTAGAAAAAGAAAAAGTGATTGAAAAATAAAAGGTGACGGAAAAATAAAAGAAACTTATAAAAACTTAAAAATACTTAACTAACCTAACCTTATTACTACAACTAACTTAAAATTATAATCGCAAATTGAAATTACTAATTGGAATGATAATTGGTACATAGTAAAAGGTGTCTAAAAATATTAAAGCTTACAAGGAAAAAACTAAATCCCAAATGGAAATAACTTAAAAAGAAACTAAAACTTAAAAAGGCGTCGCAAAATTCTAAAGCACCTAAATCTTAGTCTAAAGAAAAAGCACTTAAGGAATTCTACGGCAAAGCCTAAAAATCTAGGAGTAAAAATAACTATAGCAAAAACTAAGTTTAAAATTAAATATGAGCTAAAAATATAAATATTACGCTTCAACGATTAAAAAGGGACAAAATATAAAAATATACAAAAAGTTGTAAAAAGTACAATTTTTATAAAAATATTATTTTTATATTATTTATTTTATAAAACTACTAATTTTACAATTTAATAAAACTAATTTAACTAAAATATATAAATAAAAAGTAAAAGTAAAATTAAAACTAATAATAATAATAATAATAATAATTAGGTTTAAATAATAATAATAATTAAAAATAACCCGTAATTAATGCAGAATTAGGGCTTCTGTGCGCGTGTCAGATGATCTCCGCGAGTCGCGGCAATTAAAGAAGAAAACCCCGCGAGTCGCGGGGTTCAGAAATTCAGTTGACAGCTTTCAATTTTTACGCGTTTTTCTTTATTTTTTTTTTATTATTTTATGTTTTCTGTTTTTTAAATAAATAAAAGATTTTAAAATAAAACTTATATTTTTATAAACTAAAATAGAAATAAAGAAACTTATAAAACTTAAATATTTAACAAAATCTTAAAAATACTTATATTTTTGTTTTTCTTTTTATATTTTTAAAACGTATTTTTACAAAAACGAATTTTAATAAAAGTAAACTAAAAATTTTTTTTTTTTTTATTATTAGCGTTGCGCTTCCGGCTTTTAAGATAGATTCCCCGGCAGCGGCGCCAAAAATACTTGATGTTAAAGCTAAGGGGTATAAAATACTATTAAATTTTATTAGAAAACACTATTTAATACGATACAATTTTACACAAGATATTTATTTATTTATAGAATGGATATACTTAAACCTTGCTACAACACTTATAGGCAGTGTACCTAATCGTACAGTAGTGTAGTTTTTAGTAAGTCCGGTTCGTTCCACAGGGAAATCTTTAAACAAAGCTCAACGCTATATTAGTTTACTTTTATAAAAATACAAATATATATATAAGTAATATTATTATTATAAAGGGGGGTTTTTACCGTTTAATGACCGGTTTGTCGATTTTAAAACTTTAGTCGCAGTTAAAACCTAATGTAAAATATTAAATAAATAAAAGACTTCAATTAAAACTTAAAGTAAATAACAATAATGAAATTGCGAATAATAAAAGTGCGATAAACTTGCGATAATTAAAAAGTACGATAATTAAAAGTGCGATTAAACAACAATAATAAAAGTGCGATAATTAGAAGTGCAATTAAATATAAAATAAAGGAAATTAAATATGAAATAAAAGAATTATGCTTATTTAAACTTCCGTAATCATGATGTTTGACGTGTTGATTTTAGTTTTATGCCCATGGGCTAATTGTCCTTTGTCCTGGATTATTCAATATGTCCATCTGGTTTTTGTCCATAACAGTCCATCAGTCATAAATATAAAGTGCGAGTGTCCTCGTCAAATTATTATTATACCCGAAGTTAAATATTCCAACTAATTGGGGATTCGAATTGTAACAAGGTTTTAATACTTTGTTTAATGAATACACCAGGTTATCGACTGCGTGTAAACCAAGGTTTTACTACTTTGTTAACAATTACACCAATTACCCTTGAATGTAATTTCACCCCTGTTTTAATTATTCTAGTGGCTATTAATCCATTCCCGTGTCTGGTTAAATGAACGATTATTCATACATATAAATACCCCGCCCATCGTGTCCGATCGAGTGTATATGGTAATTTATAGGGACGCCCAATTGTAAATCTTTATATTAACATTAACAAACTTTCATTTAGTTAAACAAATATAAAGCCCATTAATAGCCCATAGTCTAATTTCCACAAGTGTCGTTCTTTTGTCCAAACCCCAATTATGGTACAAAGCCCAATTACCCAATTTTAGTAATTAGCCCAACATCATGATTACTTCGTTTTAAATAAGCATAATAATAACTTAGCTACGAGACATTAATATAAAAAGGTTGAACATAACTTACAATGATAAAAAATAGCGTAGCGTTACACGGACAGAATTTCGACTTACACCCTTACAACATTCGCTAACATACCCTTATTATTAGGATTTAAAATTAAAATTAAAATTAAAATATAAACTATATATATATATTACGTATATATTGAGAGAGAGATAGAAATAGAATATGAAATTTGATCAGAATTCGGTTTGCTTTATAGCCAGAGTTGAATTTTGGGGCTCCGCGACTCGCGGCAAAATGCTCTTCAAACTCCGCGAGTCGCGGAGATAGTATTTACAGCTCAGTCCTTGGAGTTTTCTCTGCCGACGGTTTTTAATATATATATATAATATATATATAATTAATATAATTAATTATATATTATATTATATTTATATACATAGTTAACTTGTAATTTTTAGTCCGTTGCGTCGAGCGTTAAGAGTTGACTCTGGTCCCGGTTCCGGATTTTCGAACGTCCTTGCGTACAATTTTATATTTTGTACTTTGCGTTTTGAATCTTGTACTCTTGTAATTTCGAGACGTTTCTTATCAATAATTGGAACCTTTTTGATTGTCTTTTGTACTTTTGAGCTTTTTGGTCGTTTGCGTCTTCAATTCGTCGAATCTGTCTTTTGTCTTCACCTTTTATTATTTAAACGAATATCACTTGTAAATAGAACAATTGCAACTAAAAGCTTGTCTTTCTTGAGGAATAATGCTATGAAATATATGTTCGTTTTTAGCATTATCACATACCTGTCAACTTTCGATGTAATGAAAGTTGTCTTTTAAAAATGAATGCAATGTTTGTAAAATGTATCATTTAGAGGTCAAGTACCTCGCGATGTAATCAACTATTATAAATCGTTTACAATCAATATGGACTTCGTCCGGATGGATTAGGACGGGGCATTTCAGTTGGTATCAGAGCGGTGGTCTTAGCGAACCGGGTCTTGCATTAGTGAGTCTGGACTTCGACCGTGTATGCATGTCAAAAGTTTTGCTTATAATTTTATGTCGAAAATTACCTGCTTATCATTCTTAGTCTAGACACATCTTACTGCATTAATTGCATGAATAGTGTATAGACAAATATTCATATCTTAGCGTATCTGCTAATCCATATCTTAGTGTATCTGTCACTATAAACTTCGCCTGATATATTTCGTAAATTCCTTCGTAATCTACGGGATCTTCTGTACTATACATAGATATTCTATGTAACTAGAATATCATCCGATATTCGAAAATCATTTCATATCGAAAAATCCTTTATTCAATCGTATGCAATGGAACTCACCACTAGTTCAAGTCCCTCGGATTCCGATATGGAGTCCCACTCTAGCTCCCAAAACAACGTCACCAGAATGAATCAATCAATCAGCCATCCCCAATTCATCTGAGGAGTTCGTAGTCTAATTAATCAATGGAGACGAGAAGAAGGCGATCCTTTTCACCATCCAAATTTCCCTCTTGGCAATGAACCTGAAGCACTCACCGGCGAACCAATCCGAAACACCATTTTCACCCTCATTACTCGAATATCTCGCCATAATTATATACTATCTCAACTTCAAAACCTTATGCATTCGCTCGTTCCGACCGACAATCATCTCGGAATAATAGAAGAAGTCAACGAACTTCGCAACTGAGTTGTAGCCTTAAAAAGTATGGTGCAAAATGTACCAGCTTTAGCAACATCACCAGCACCAACAGTACCACCAATAACAACATCCGCATCTCAAGCCTCAATTTCACAATCTGTCCCACGAACATCAACATCATACGCACCATAGATACCAAGGAGTACCAACATCAATTAACGATGAAGTATTGATCCCTAACTTCATCAATATTCTGCGAAAAATATGTGGATCCTAATAGTTTTAGGGATTACTTATTCTAGCTCGAACCGAAAAATCATATGAGTCTAATATAATATTGACTTATTAAATCCATGATTACATTTGAAGAAAATATATATGTATATATATTTTCATAAAGATTGTGATTAAAAAGTCTTTCGTACAAACTATTAATGATGAAAATATTTTAACGGGTAGGTAATACCCGAGGAATATTTAGATTTCACATTAATAAGTTACAATGTACATTCATCGAATCTGATTCAACAGTCATTTACTATCCTACTTACTCCACAGATATACGTATCTGTTCACCAAAGAATAACCATTTTCATTCCAATTAAATTTCACATACGAGTTTCTGCCGATCAAAACCCACGTCAAGATTTGACAAGTGGCATAATGAAGAAAATAATGAACAAAATAAAATTTATTAGTAACCAATTAATTAACTACGTAAAACTTTAAAACTATGTTAACTGTTCCTAGCTAACTGTTACTATATGACTATTTCCTTAAAATATACTAGTTTTGGGGGAGCTATTGGACTATTAGACTACTATTATGGACAATTAAAAAAAATTATTAAAAGAGTAGGAAATATTAAATACAACACTTTTCGACTTAAAAGATTGTAAATAAATTTCATCTTCTACAGTTAAATATTTCCTCAAATTGCCACTTGATTTCATCTTAAACCTCATTTGTATCTTGACGATTTCAATCTGCGTTCAAACCTTTCATGATTCTTGAAAACACCTCAATCGATAGGATGAATCAATCGCACTTTATCTACGGAAGGAAAGATTTATGCCTATAGTTATGCACCTAAGAAATTCTCGGCAACTGAGTAAAAGTTTAACACATAGCCGCGTTAGATCCTTTGGCATTTATTAGCAAAAATAATTTTGCAATCCCTTTTCAAAGTAGCCAATTTTGTCACAGCTCCAGCAAGTCAACTTCGACTTTTCATTCAAAGTAGCCTTACTATAATCCTGATATATATACGATTACCCTTTTGATACCGGAGAATTCTTTTATATTCCACCATATTACCAGCAGACGTACCAGCAACCTCGTTACTTCTTGGCCTAAATCTCTCTGACAAATCATTATATTTATTCATTGAAACCCTATCATATACTCATCCACATCTTATAACGAGAACTGCCATACCAATTACCGGGAATCAGCAATCAGTATTTTGAAAACTCACATCATATCTACATCAACAGTTATATGTATGACAGTTATCTCTTAGAATTATGATCTCTCATTCTGAAATTCTGAAAAGCACTCAGTCACAAATCAATACTATGAATGTTGAAAAAGTTGAATGAAGCAGCAGAAACCATAGACAACCGTAAACGACCTTAATCATCAGAAGTTTGATGATAAAGAATAGTATGTTGAAAAAGCTCAGAAAAGTTGGAACTAGAAAACGGATTGAGCTAACCACGAAGGAGACCAAGGACAAATACAAGGACCAAACCCTATATTCAAAGAATCCAGGTAATTCTAAATCCGATGAAATCTTTAGAGAATATCTTTCTCCGAAGTCATGTTAAAATCTTGCAGAAAATCTTTCTCCATCAACCATCGAACTTAAAAATTCCAAAATATCATCATCAATATCTTCGATATTTCTGAGGATATTTTCAAAAATATTCTCGTCCGAAATTATATACCTCTTCGTGCTTCCTGTGTATCATTATATTGGAAACATTCAAGAGAAAATTTAGTACCGAAAAGCAGATTATGCGAAACTATGAAGAAAGCCGTGGACAAATCACAAAGAATAAGTTTGACTTCAAAGAATCTAAATGATTCAATGTCTGCTGAAGTCTTTAGTGAATATCTTGCTCGTTACTCTAAACCCTTGCAGACAATAGTCTCCATCATTCTCTGATCTTAGATATTCAAATATATTATCGTATCTTTCATTATAAATATCCTCCATATTTCTGAAGATATTTTTATAATTATTCTTATTTGAAATCATTAATCTCTTCGTGCTATCAGTGTTACATCATATAGAAACTGTTAGTTTCTATATTATGTAAACTTTCGAGTCTAAAATATGAATGTTTTTGAAGTAGTGTTGGGAACTGATGCACGAGTTAGTATAATATAATGACACTTGATCAACGTGATTATATTACAGTAAGTCATGCTGAGTTTCTAATGAAATGTGATGATGGTTCACAGTAGATCATACCGTCATCATGTGTCATGTTACATAACTCTTTCATTCTACTTAACTTCTGAACATATCAAGAAAATGTATTCTTGATGGATCTATCTTCTGTGATGTTGATAAATTTGAAAATCAAATCGTGCTATCACGTTCTTTCCTGCTTAGAACATTATAATCATTCAAAACTCTATAACTACGAATTCTGGACCATTATTTGCTTGATTTAAAGTCAGGAAGAGAAAACAAAAGAATGAATCTCCGAAATAGAAATGGGGGTATAAATCACAGCAAATAGGAGAGAGCATTAACTGTGAATGACAATGATTATTAAAGACAGAAGCAGGGACTTTGAAATTTAAAGGAAAATATAAAGCCCTATAACAACACATAAATTACAAACCGTGTATGTCAATGTTTATCACAACATAAAGACACGGGAGAATTAAAAACACTATAACCCCAAGGATGAAGTAGAAGAAAGCAGATTTCCCTGGTGGAAGTTGGAAAAAGAGAATGATTGTAGCAACAGAAAGGAGAAGGACAAGGATCAGAACTGGATTAAGCATTTTCACAATCTTTTAGATGTATGAACTAAGAAAGAAAGTATAGGAATGGTGAGAATAATGGAACGGAAGAGTTTAATTTATAATGGAAATATCAGGCAGAGTAATCGAGGCAGATCACCGTATTTAATTATAGAGATCTTAATTTCCTTATTCGCTGAAGAATCAAATCTTTTAGATTTCAAAGATTTTCTTTAAATCCCTTGAATTCCGGAATTCAACCGAGACAACGTTAAAAGTTAAGACGAACCTTATTTCCTAAATTCAACCCTGACTATGTCGGAAGCTAAGACGAATCTCTATTTATTTATTTCATTTTTTTGTGATAACTTCACTCATACGCTTCGGATAATCAAATTGTTTTATCCATATTACTCAATGATAATAAAACTCTATTTATCAACTCATATTTGTCATGAAAACATTCTTATTGTTAGCCATGACGACCTCGATCAAATTTCGGGACGAAATTTCTTTTAACGGGTAGGTACTGTGATGACCAGGAAATTTCTGACCAAATTTAAACTTAATCTTTATATAAGTTCGACACGATAAGCAAAGTCTGTAATGTTGAAGCCTTGAAAACTTTGAATTGTGTACATGTATACATTTGACCTTTGACTATGCCCGACGATTCACGAGCCTTTAATCATAAATAGAAAAATATATGTAAATAGCTATTCATGTAAATAAGTATATATTAAACATATTAAATAAATAAATAAATGTAACTGCAAAATAAAAGGTAGATAGTATATTAATGTTGTTATTATTATTTTCGTTAGTATTAAAATAAATATTATCATATTAGATATAAAATAGTTATTACATAATTAATAAATTAAATGTAATTACAAGTTAAATTATAATTGTTATATTATTATTATTACCTTCATTATTATTATTAATATCAATATTAGTACTATAAATATTAATGAAGATTATCATAAGAAATTTGATACATTGATTTGTTATCATATTATTAATATTAATGATATTGTTATCATTGTTAATATCATTACTAATATAATAGTGAAATGATAATTTTGGTTATTGTAATTAATATCAGTATATCAATATTATTAAAATTGTAAATCATTATTATTATTATCATTATTGTAGTTAATAGAAAATAACACAATTTAAGTATTATTATCATTAAGAATAATATTAATATCATTTTATGATTAGTAATAATATTATTATTATATTTTTTATCTAGTATTATTAGCTTTAATTATATAAAAACCATAAATTCGTACGAATTGGTTACAGGTTGCAATCAAACTTTATCCTAATTTGTTTTGGTCTGTATTATGGTACGATCCAATTTTCAATAAGTCACTATAACAACAAAAATTTGTTGAAGGTCAATATTAGATATATCTTTTTCATATTTTCTTTTGTCTGAGCTAATATAACCTGTCGACTAGCATTTGGATATAAAACAAATAACCGATATGTATTATTAACAAAATTCAATCAATTTCACACTCCCATTATCAATTACAAACACAATCGAATTGCTTTTACATTTTAAGAAAAATAGAATAATCTAATCGAAAACAATCATCTTTTCTCTTTCTCTTCATCACCCATACAAAACCACCTTGCATCATTTAAACCTCATCACCATCGACTGCTGCTATGAACTTCAACTACTATTACTGTTACAGTGGGAGTTTGGTCTGCTGCGAAAACCGAACCCAAGTACCCTAGGTACACTACTGCTATGCTACTTATATTTTTGTGTGTGTTCATGTCACCAACAAATGAAACACCTTCTTTATTTAGAATACCATCGAACCACCACCATATATATATATACACAAGCATCTAGAGATATATACACATACATACGTACGGGTGATATATTGAATCACCACCACCCTAACCTTCTTCATCACCACCGTCTAGAACCACTGTTTCTATATTTTTTTTTCTGACAAACAACCCATCGAAGTCTAATACTTCTTTATTTTATTTTTCTCGAAAAAGGAATAAAGAGAGAAAGAAACCCTCCATTCCTATTTGTAAGTTTTTGCTTTGCTTTGTGGTTGATTGAATTTATCACATACGTACAAATATATAAATACTTTAGGTTAGTTTGTGGGACAATTTAAGAAGTATTGGCAGACAAATTGGAAAGGCGATTAGCTAGGAATGGACCATGAGAATTAAATAAAACAAAAGGTGATAGAATAAAATATGCATGTGGGACAATCTTTACATTTCTTTGCCGACAAATTGAAATAGGGAATTAGATTGATATTTTTTTTTTGTGTTGACGATAGATGATGCTGATGATGAGGAGTCTGTTGTTACGTGCAAGATGATAATGATGAATATATGATGACGATATGGATGAATGATGAGGGTGATATAGAGATAATGATGATGGATGATGAAGAGGCATGTATATGATAACAACTTTGGTGATATTGGATGCTGATGTCGTGATAATATTACAACTACGGTTGTATATTTTTTTTTAAACCGGCAACTATATTTTTTTGGGCCATCACATTTCTTTTCCTTTTTGGGCCGAGTATTTAGTTATAAGGTTGGGCCGTATTTCAGTCTACTTGGGCCGTGAATCCTTTATTTTCAACTTGGGCCAAGAGTGAGCAGCTGGGCCGAGTCCCGAAATTAAGTTACAAGATTCTAAGTTTATAGTAAAAACAGAAATGAACATGTAGCTCAATGGATATGGGTGTTGGGTATAATCGAGAGGTCACGGGTTCGAGTCCGGGCGTGGGCAACTATTATTTTTAGAACTCTTGTGAGGTCGCTTCCTTTTTCTTTATTATTATTATTATTATTATTATTATTATTATTATTATTATTATTATTATTATTATTATTATTATTATTATTATTATTATTATTATTATCATTATCATTATTAGTATCATTTTTATTAAAAACTATCATTTTTATTAAAAGTATCATTTTTAATATTATTATAATTATTAATAAAAGTATTATTATTATAGCTATTATAGTTATCATTATTATTATTATCATTAATAGAATCATTAATATTATTATCATTACTATAATTATTAGTATTAACATTATTACTATTTTTATCATTATTTATATTATTTTAGTATTATTATGACTATTATTTTAAAACAAGTAATATTATGTAAAAATATACTCAATACATACAAAATAACTATATTAATAATTTAATGAAACATATAAGTTATAAAATGATATCACTAATGAATACATATATAAATTGTTCGATTACAATTATAGGTGTTAATATATATAATTGATATAGGTTCGTGAATCCGAGGCCAACCCTACGTTGTTCAGTTGTTCAATTTAGTCATATGTATTTTTACTACAAAATACATTAGGTGAGTTTCATTTGAATCCCTTTTACTCTTTACATTTTTGGGCTGAGAATACATGCACAATTTTTTATAAATGTTTTACGAAATAGACACAAGTACGTGAAACTACATTCTATGGTTGAATTATCGAAATCGAATATGCCCTTTTATTAAGTCTGGTAATCTAAGAATTTGGGAACAGACACCCTAATTGACGCGAACTCTAAAGATAGATCTATCGGGCCCAACAAGCCCCATCCAAAGTACCGGATGCTTTAGTACTTCGAAATTTATATCATTTCCGAAGGAGGATCCCGGAATGATGGGGATATTCTTATATGCATATTGTGAATGTCGGTTACCAGGTGTTCAATCCATGTGAATGATATTTTGTCTCTATGCATGGGACGTATGTTTATGAGAAATGGAAATATGAAATCTTGTGGTCTATTAAAATTATGAAATGATTATTTATGCTAAACTAATGAACTCACCAACCTTTTGGTTGACCCTTGAAAGCATGTTTATTCTCAGGTTTGAAAGAAATCTTCCGCTGTGCATTAGCTCATTTTAAGGATATTACTTGGAGTCATTCATGAAATATTTCAAAAGACGTTGCATTCGAGTCATTTAAGTTCATTAGAGATTATTAAGTAAATGACGGATTAGGTCATTCATAGTTGGATATTATGAAATGGTATGCATACCTGTCAACTTTCGATGTAATGAAAATTGTCTTTTAAAAATGAATGCAATTTTTGTAAAATGTATCATTTAGAGGTCAAGTACCTCGCGATATAATCAACTATTATGAATCGTTTACAATCAATATGGACTTCGTCCGGATGGATTAGGACGGGGCATTTCATCTTGCACTCACGAGAGTAATGACCAGCTTTGCCACAATTGAAACAGATTGAATCTTCATTCTTGGAATCATCAGCACGTTGTTGTTTGGATTGATCAGCTTTCTTGTAGTACGAGGAAGATGATGAGTTTTTGCGTTGATTGCTTGATTTGCCTTTAAACTTGTGTTTGTTCAAGGCGTTTGTGAACATGGCTGCCATCTTGACTAATTCAAGGTGAGAGTCATCAATATTAGAAAGATTCAACTCTTCAGAATTAGTTGATTCTTCAACAAACACTTTCTTGGACAAGCTTTTGGAAAATGATTTGCTCTTCTTTTTGGCAATTAGGGCAAGAGGATCGCCCGGAGAAGAATCTTTCCTTCCTTCTTGAAGTTTAGACACCTCAGGTTGGTAATGCATAAGAACTCCAACAAGCTCATGAATAGTCAACTTGTCAATCTCTTTGGTAGATCGAACAATGGTTCCATAAGGAAGTCAATCAGCATTGAGCTTTTTGAGGAATTTCATGTTGACTTCAGCATGTACTTTTACAATCTTACACCTTTTCAACTCATTGAGAACACCATTGAAACGACGGTAGGTATCCTTGAGTTGTTCTTCTGGTTACTGCTTGAAATCTTCATACAATCCCAGAGCCTTATTCAATTTAGTAACGTCTGACATGTCATAACCTTCTTGTTGTCGTTTGATCTCATCCCATATATCTTTTGCAGTAGTGTTGCTATCAACATTTTCAAATAGCTCATATGGGATAGCTTGCATGACAATATTCTTAGCCTCTATGTCACCCTGAGCTCTTTCACGTTTATCACCAGAAAGTTCATAAACTGGAATTGGCATACCAGTATCCGGATGAAAATCAACAACTGGACCATCTCTCAGAGAAGCCCATATATGTTTAGCTTTCTCACCCTTATAGTCTACGTACTGAGTGATACGATGAAGCCACTGAGTGTACTTGCCATTAAACAACACTGGAGGTCGGGAATCTGATCCAATGATAAGAGTATCTTGAGTAGACATCTTAAATTGAGGTAGATTCGGTATAGATTCGGTATTAAACACAATCTATGATCAGGGTTCAGTATAAAATCTAACAAGAATGTCAGATTCGGTAAAGATTCGGCACAGTAGCAGACTCAGTAAGTGGTTCGGTACTGTAGCAGATTCGGTAACAATTCGGTAAACCAGATTCTGTATCAGAAACTGATAAGAATCACAAGTAACACACCCAGATTCGGTATGAATTCGGTAACCACACAACTTGAAGACTCAGAATACTTAAAACCAAAGAATTAAGTGAAACCGAGATTCTGATTCGGTAAATGACTCGGTAGTCAAATTCTGTAAAATATTATGTGTAAACACAATCCAATTCCCTTGAATTATATTCGGTAACCTTGCTGCACAAGAAAACAAGTTAGTAACAAATAGAATATCAATGATACCGAAGATTCAGGATACCGAATGTCAACTGTAGCAGTTGACAATACCGAGTCTAAGTCTAAAACTTAGAAATATAACAGAATCCTTTCTCAAACCACACCAATTAGCCGCGTATATTCAAACCGAATGTGATAGAATCACAAACACACCACAATCTGCAACACTTAAGATGAATTTTCAGTAATGAAGCAAACTCGGTATGACAGTTACGATACCGAGTGTTGATCAAATCTTCAAAACTTGAAGAATTGAAGAAATTGAAGAAATTGAACCGACAGAAATGTGATTTAACACCTCACGAACATAACTGAATCATTTAATCTTCACAAAAATCCAGAATCGAGCTTGAATTAAGCAATACCGAGAGTTTTAGCCACAAACTCTAAAAATCAACTTGATTTTCCATAATTGAAGTTAAAAAGCTGTAATGATGATCGAAACTCTTTCTAATAGACCTAATACACCTTCGCTGAACTTATCACAAGAATCTGAACGTCAGATTATCAAATTCGATAATACCAAATCTGATTCATTTTACCGAGAGTATTCAGATTCTGTAATCTACAATCTCTGGATCGATATAGTGACGTAGAATCACTTCCTGGAAGCTCTGATACCAAATGATAGGTCAGATCATGTTGAGATTGAGAGAAATGATAAGATAGAATGAGATTCAGTATGTAGGAAGGAGACTCAGTATGAGAGAGATTCGGTAAAATTACATTCAATAGCTTCTAGAACTCGGTTACAATACAATGACTATCTAATTAGGACTACTTAGGTTCCTTATATAGCCCTCTTCTAAGGAACCTTTATTTAAGCTTAATTCACATTAACACTATACAAATTCGGGGTCCTAACAAACTAGCTGATCGATCAATCAAATATCCTAGAGGGATAATGGAGAATATGCTAGTTAAAGTTGGTACTTTAGTATTCCCAGCAGATTTTGTGATTCTGGATATGGAAGAAGATTCTCGAGTTCCTCTTATCTTAGGAAGACCATTCTTAAACACGGCTAGAGCAATAATAGATGTGTTTGGTAAGAAATTGACCCTAAGTATAGATGACGAGAGTGTGACCTTTTCTGTTGATAAGGCCATGCAACAACCTCAATCTACAGATGATGCGTGCTATTATATGCAAACTATAGATGAACATAAAGAATTGTTACAAGAATTTCCAGAATTACAGGGAACAGGCGAATGTTCTTTAGGAGAAGGAACATAACCAATTGATGAAGCTGAATTATTAGCTACACTCATGGCTAATGAATACGAACCAGCAACAGAAGAACTTCAAGTTCTGAAAGAGGAAGACAGATACAGGTACAAATCATCGATTGAAGAACCACCAACATTGGAATTAAAGCCACTACCAAAACATTTGGAATACACATATTTGCAAGGTGAATCTCAATTACCTGTAATCATCTCATCCTCCCTTTCTGAAAAAAAAAAAAATCTCAATTGATTTTCGTGTTAAAAGCCCATAAACCAGCTATTGCATGGAAGATCCAAGATATCAAGGTTATAAGTCCTTCTTATTGTACACACAAAATTCTCATGGAAGATGATTTTAAACCTTGTGTGCAACGTCAACGAAGACTAAACCCTAACATGCAAAATGTGGTGAAGAAAGAGATAATTAAACTACTTGATGCAGGTTTAATTTATCCCATCTCTGATAGTCCATGGGTAAGCCCGGTGCAATGCGTACCTAAGAAAGGTGGCATTACCGTGATCACAAATGAAAAAGATGAGCTTATTCCTACTCGGACTGTAACTGGATGGCGTGTTTGCATTGATTATAGAAAATTAAATGACGCCACCAGAAAAGATCATTTTCCCTTACCTTTCATCGATCAAATGTTGGAAACGTTAGCAGAAAACAGTTACTATTGTTTCCTTGATGGTTTTTCAGGGTATTTTCAAATCCCAATCGCACCCGAAGACCAAGAGAAAACCACCTTCACATGACCATATGGCACTTTTGCGTATAAACGCATGCCATTCGGACTTTGCAATGCCCCTGCAACCTTTCAAAGGTGCATGATGGTGATTTTCCATGATATGATAGAAGAATGCATGGAAGTTTTCATGAATGACTTTTCAGTCTTCGGTGACTCTTTTGAGTCGAGTCATTCAAATCTTGAATGAATGCTTATTAGATGCAAGAAATCAAATCTAGTGCTTAACTGGGAGAAATGCCATTTCATGGTTAAAGAAGGCTTCGTTCTAGGTCATAAAATCTCAAGTGAATGAATTGAAGTGGATAAAGCAAAAGTTGATGTAATTGCTAAACTTCCACATCCTACCAATGTCAAAGGAGCTAGGAGTTTTCTAGGGCATGCCGGTTTTTACCGACAATTCATTAAAGATTTTTCTAAAATTGCCACTCCAATGAACAAACTCCTCGAAAAAGATAATCCGTTTGTCTTCTCAGACAAATGTATTAAATCTTTCAACATTCTCAAAGAAAAGCTCACCAATGCGCCAATCATGATAGCTCCAAACTGGGCCCTTCCATTTGAGCTTATGTGTGATGCAAGTGATTTTGCAATAGGAGCCGTTTTAGGTCAAAGGATAGAAAAAAGATTTAAACCCATTTACTATGCTAGTAAGACTTTACAAGGAGCATAAACGAACTACACAACCACTGAAAAGTAACTCCTTGCTATAGTCTTTTCTTTTGATAAATTTCGATCATATCTTGTTCGAGCAAAAACGTTAGTCTATACCGATTATTCTGCTCTTAAATACTTGTTTTCAAAACAAGATGCTAAACCACGCTTAATTCGTTAGATCTTGCTCCTGCAAGAGTTTGACATCGAAATCCGAGATAAAAAGGGAGCAGAAAATCTTGCCGCCGATCATCTTTCACGCCTTGAGAACCCTGAGCTAGAAACTCTCGATGAATCTGCGATACATGATGACTTTCCTGATGAACATCTCATGAAGATTAAGATTGAAGAACCACCATGGTTTGCACCAATTGCGAACTATTTAGTATGTGGATTTCTTGAAAAGGGACTGTCATATCAAAAATGAAAGAAATTCTTTAGCGACATTAAATAATACTTTTGGGAGGATCCACATCTGTTTAAAAATTGTCTCGATGGAGTAATACGCAGGTGCGTATTCGGGAATGAAGCTAGAAAAATCTTACTCCATTGTCACACAGGACCTAAAGGAGGGCATTACGGACCTCAACTCACGGGAAGAAAGGTCTACGAGGCTGGATTTTATTGGCCTTCTATTTTCAAGGATGCCCATATTCTCTGTAAATCCTGTGATGCATGTCAAAGGTTCGGGAGAATAAGTCAACGTGATGAGATGCCACAAAATATCATTGAAGTTTGCGAAGTTTTCGACATTTGGGGCACTGACTTCATGGGCCCTTTTCCAAAATCTCATAATAATCTCTACATACTCGTTGCCATTGATTACGTATTTAAATGGGCAGAAGCTCAAGCTCTCCCAACAAATGATGCAAGAGTTGTAGTCAACTTTTTGAAACGAATTTTTGTACGGTTCAGAACACCGAAAGCTTTAATAAGTGATCGGGGTACACATTTTTGCAACGCTCAACTTAAGAAAGTTCTTAAAAGATATGGGGTAACTCATAAGATATCGACAGCTTATCATCCACAAACAAGTGGACAAGTTGAAAACAATAACCGAGCATTAAAACATATTCTGGAGAAAACTGTAGGTGCAAATCCGAAGGAGTGGTCCATAAAATTGGAGGATGCTCTTTGGGCATTTCGAACGGCCTATAAAACTCCAATTAGAACCACACCTTTTCGACTCGTTTACGGAAAAGCATGTCATCTCCCGGTTGAGATTGAGCATAAAGCATTTTGGGCTCTTAAGACATGCAATCTTGATTTGCATGAAACAGGACAATTATGTTTAAACCAGCTAGACGAATTAGATGAGTTAAGGCATGATGCATATGAAAACTCACTCATCTACAAAGAAAAACAAAGAAATGGCACGATAAACGTTTAAACAAAAAAATGTTTCATGAAGGAGACCGTGTCCTTCTATTCAATTCTAGATTTAAACTATTTCCTGGAAAGTTAAAATCTAGATGGTCAGGACCGTTCATAGTTACAAGAGTTTTACCTTATGGAACGGTCAAATTGGTGGACTCAAATGATAAACCATTCAAAGTAAATGGACACAGGCTGAAACACTATTTTGATGGACCACGAGAGATTGATAATGATCTCAATCATAAGTTCGACACCGCAGCTAACTAAGTGTGGGGAGAGTCAAATGTTCCAAGAGAGAGAAAGATCTCGTGTTTGATATTCTGTTCTTCTTTAGTTTTTCAAGAATGGAATCCGATTGGTCTTTCCCTAGCAGACCCTAAAGAACTAGTCTTCTCCCCCCATTCTAAATTTTTACTTTTCTTTTGTGTGTTTTATTTTTTGTTTCTATTTGTTTTCAGATGCATAAGTCGCGCACTTCGGTCGATCAAAACCATTCTCTTCTCATATACGCACTGATCAACACCTTACCAATTGATATGGTGTTGGAGATCAGGGAGAAAATGACTGCTATTAGAAAAGAGAAAAGGGCAGAACATAACAAAGTTAATTTCGCACAAGGTACATCTAAATCTGCTGCAAAACGAAGGGCAAAACAACTCAAGAAATGTTACAAGTGTGGAAAATGGTCCCACGAAGGGAAATGCCCCAAGAATCAAACTTATTCTAATTTTGAGTTTGTAACTTTATGCCGAGAAGGGCCAGTCAAGTGTTTCCACTAAAAATTACTAAACTCGAGAGGGTACGCATATGAAGCTATGGAAAATCAACTTGGTCGACTCGCTTTCGAAGCAATTCGCTCAGGTCATTTTCAAGATGATAATTCCGTGAGATTCTGAAATTCTCACAAGTGTGCGAGTGTGCAAGTGTGCAAGTGTGCAAGTGTTCAAGTTTGATGTGTGATTTATTTTAGTATGCTATTGTGTGATAAACAAGTATGTCTGTTTGAAAAGACAAATGTATTTGTAATTTAAGTTTGTTTGTTTGTTTAAATGCATTTAATCTTCAGCTTTCAAGCAATATATCCTTTAATTTAAGTGTTTAAATTGGTAATTCGTAAAATTAGGTACCTAAAACTGAAATTACTGTTATCAAACAAAAGTTTAAATTTTGAATTAGGGAATATCGTTTATTGAGAAGATATAAATATCTTAAGTCAAATACTTAATATAACGATTTCAAAATATTCATGAGTGAAATTAAGTTCCTGCTGAAATCACACTAGAACGGAAAATTTTGTTATTATTAAAGATAATTTGACTTAAGTGGGATAAAAATTTACTTTTAATTAATAACTTTAAAATGGCAATTGCTATAAATTGGTCGCGAGTTAAAATTAAGTGTTTACACTGAAATTACTTTATCCAAGGGTGGGGCGAGAATTTTGTTATCGTTATTTTATCCTTATTAATTTAAAGTATACCAAAAATAAATTTAATTATTTTGTGTGATTTTATTTTCTATATATCGACTTGAAATGATAATTATAACAATTTTTCGCGGGTAAGAATAGGTGATAAAACCGAAATTACCCTACCCAAGGACGGGGCGCAAATTTTATTATTATTGCAAGTTATTAATTTTAAGTATTGTAAAATAAAAAAATAAAAATAATAAAAAAAATGTGTGTCTTTGTGTGCATATTTGTTTGTTTTGTTTGTTGTGTGAAAATAGGTAAAACAAGGCATGTTCATAGACTGACAGTAAGTTCAGCAAAAGTAATTAATTTTTGACGAAACATGTGAACAAGAGAAGATATTGGTAATAAAGAACAATTCAATTCCAAACAGCGCAAGTTAGGGCTTTCTAGCTCTAAGAGGTTTTAACTCCCTTTCTATACTATTTGCCCTCGTGAATTCTAATTTTTGTCTGATTTCATTGCAAATGAGGGCATTGCATGATATCAAGTGTGGGGAGGGGTTATAATTCTCTCGGTTTATACACTTGGCTTATTCTTTAAATTTTGTGAAAAATTTTAAAATTTCTAGCTAAATAAATTCAAATCATGTTTATATATATTTAAGAACGGTAAAATTAAGTAAAATTTACTGAAACTATCGTCACCTAAAATGGACATAAATTGAGAAACAACACAAATGTTGAATTTATTTAATAGAATAGAAGAGAATAAAAAGGCAAAGAAAAAGCCAAGTGTGGGGAGATTTACCAATCTATTTATTTAAAATTGCATATAACATGTTTGTGCGAAGTTTTTGCAGGTGCTTTTGTTGTAATCCACAAAGAACGATGATTAAACAGCATGATTGAAATCGGGACATGGGCCAATTGGAGACCTAAAAGGGCGATCTACACTATAAGGGATAGTGTTGCACCCAACTGACCCTTCGTACAAAATGTTTTTAAAAGATCAAAATGTGTTCATAAAATCTTATTTTCCTTAAGAAAAACATTAATCTTTTAATACAAGAGGTCTTCAGGATGACTCAATTCCATCCTTAGAGGAAGTAAAGTCTTCCGAAAAAGAAACGCGCTTCTTGATTTAGTTCACGAAGTTGTCGTCCAGAGCGGCTGTAGAGTCTACGAAAAACCTTGTAAAGTTTTCTCGAAAATCGGCTGGAAATCCACGGACCTCAGCATCAAACAGGGTCACCAAGTGGTCAGACTTATCCTATCCATGAGAGGATCTGTCTCGTGAAATGGGGAGAACGCCTTGCAAATCAGCTGGATAAGACTGATGAACCAGATCCCCAGAAAGGATAGTCTCCTTAAAGATTAAAAATCAGCATTTAAACCTGATATTACTCAATCCTTGAGATTGACATATGATATCTATACTCGAACTTGATCGAGAAAATGTTTTGAAAAATAAAAACCGATTTGTTTTCAAAGAAATTATTTTCAGTACGTTCATTACTGTTGAACGTAAAATCTTAGGAATTTACCGAAATTCACTAGGTCACCTGAACTAAATCGGGTGTCAACCGTACGAACGATGGTTGCATAGCATGGTTGAAGACAGGACCTTGTGTCAGACCAAAAATTTTTAGGGTGATCTTTACTATTTCTCCTACAAAGGATAGTAATTGCATCCGACACGATATTGACAATGATTTTTGATAATGCTAAAAATGAACATATATTTCATAGCATTATCTCTCAAGAAAGACAAGCTTTTAGTTGCAATTGTTCTATTTACAAGTGATATTCGTTTAAATATTAAAAGGTGAAGACAAAAGACAGATTCGACGAATTAAAGACACAAATGACCAAAACGCTAAAAAGTACAAAGTACAATCCAAGTGGTTCAAATTATTGATGAGAAACGTCTAAAAGTTACAAAAGTACGAGCCGCAAAATGTAAAGTATAAGATATTAAATAGTACGCAAGGACGTTCGAAAATCTGAAACCGGGACCAGAGTCAATGAAATGTCCCGTTCATATTGATTATAGACGTTCCATATTAATTGATTTCGTTGCAAGGTTTTGACCTCTATATGAGACGTTTTTCAAAGACTGCATTCATTTTTAAAACAACCATAACCTTTATTTTATCAATAAAGGTTTTAAAAACATTACGTAGATTATCAAATAATGATAATCTAAAATATACACATGACCATTACATAATGGTTTACAATAGAAATATATTACATCGACATATGTTTCTTGAATGCAGTTTTTACACAATATCATACAAACATGGACTCCAAATCTTGTCCTTATTTTAGTATACAACAGCGGAAGCTCTTAGTATTCACCTGAGAATAAACATGCTTTAAACGTCAACAAAAATGTTGGTGAGTTATAGGTTTAACCTATATATATCAAATCGTAACAATAGACCACAAGATTTCATATTTCAATACACATCCCATACATAGAGATAAAAATCATTCATATGGTGAACACATGGTAACCGACATTAACAAGATGCATATATAAGAATATCCCCATCATTCTGGGACACCCTTCGGATATGATATAAATTTCGAAGTACTAAAGCATCTGGTACTTTGAATGGGGTTTGTTAGGCCCAATAGATCTATCTTTAGGATTCGCGTCAATTAGTAGATCGGTTTACTAATTCTTAAGCTACCAAGCAAAAGGGGCATATTCGGCTTCGATCATTCACACATATAATGTAGTTTCATTTACTTGTGTCTATTTCGGAAAACATTTATAAAACTGCATGTATTCTCATCCCAAAATATTAGATTTTAAAAGTGGGACTATAACTCACTTTCACAGATTTTTACTTCGTCGGGAAGTAAGACTTGGCCACTGGTCGATTCACGAACCTATAACAAATATGTACATATATATCAAAGTATGTTCAAAATATATTTATAACTTTTTTTAATACGTTTTACTGTTTTAAGTTTATTAAGTCAGCTGTCCTCGTTAGTAACCTACAACTAGTTGTCCAAAGTTAGATGTACAGAAATAAATCGATATATATTATCTTGGATCAATTCACGACCCAGTGTATACACGTCTCAGGCTAGATCACAACTCAAAGTATATATATTTTTGAAAATCAACCTCAACCATGTATAGCTAACTCCAACATTACTGCATATAGAGTGTCTATGGTTGTTCCAAATAATATGTATACATGGGTCGATATGATATGTCAAAACATTTGTATACGTGTCTATGGTATCCCAAGATTACATAATATATTAGAATACATGTATAATACAATATAAGTTAGCTAGGATATGATTTGTCTAGAATTATTACAATATTTCCCGTAGCTACAATAATCAAAAAATATCCAATTTTGTTTTACCCATAACTTCTTCGTTTTAAATCCGTTTTGAGTGAATCAAATTGCTATGGTTTCATATTGAACTCTATTTTATGAATCTAAATAGAAAAAGTATAGGTTTATAGTTGGAAATATAAGTTACAAGTTATTTTTGTAAGAGGTAGTCATTTTAGTCGAAAGAACGACGTCTTGATGACCATTTTGAAAAACATACTTCCACTTTGAGTTTAACCATGATTTTTGGATATAGTTTCATGTTCATAAGAAAAATCATTTTTCCAGAAGAACAACTTTTAAATCAAAGTTTATCATAGTTTTTAATTATCAAACCCAAAACAGCCCGCGATGTTACTACGACGGCGTATGTCCGGTTTTACGTTGTTTTTCGTGTTTCCAGGTTTTAAATCATTAAGTTAGCATATTATATAGATATAGAACATGTGTTTAGTTGATTTTAAAAGTCAAGTTAGAAGGATTAACTTTTGTTTGCGAACAAGTTTAGAATTAACTAAACTATGTTCTAGTGATTTCAAGTTTAAACCTTCGAATAAGATAGCTTTATATGTATGAATCGAATGATGTTATGAACATAATTACGACCTTAAGTTTTGTGGATGAACCTACTGGAAAAGAGACAAATGGATCTAGCTTCAAAGGATCCTTGGATGGTTTGAAAGTTCTTGAAGCAGAATCATGACACGAAAACAAGTTCAAGTAAGATTTTCACTCGAAATAAGATTGTTATAGTTATAGAAATTGAACTAAAGTTTGAATATGAGTATTACCTTGAATTAGAAAGATAACCTACTGTAAATAACAAAGATTTCTTGAGGATGGATGATAACTTTACAAGATTGGAAGTAAGCTAGAAAACTTGGAAGTATT
Source organism: Rutidosis leptorrhynchoides (assembly GCF_046630445.1). Classification (NCBI taxonomy): domain Eukaryota; kingdom Viridiplantae; phylum Streptophyta; class Magnoliopsida; order Asterales; family Asteraceae; genus Rutidosis; species Rutidosis leptorrhynchoides. The sequence continues at coordinate 120,145,887 of NC_092341.1, forward strand.
CTTGATTTTATGAAACTAGAACTTATAGAATTTATGAAGAACACTTAGAACTTGAAGATAGAACTTGAGAGAGATGAATTAGATGAAGAAAATTGAAGAATGAAAGTGTTTTTAGGTGTTTTTGGTCGTTGGTATATGGATTAGATATAAAGGATGTGTAATTTTGTTTACATGTAAATAAGTCATGAATGATTACTAATATTTTTGTAATTTTATGAGATATTTCATGCTAGTTGCCAAATGATGGTTCCCACATGTGTTAGGTGACTCAGATGGGCTACTAAGAGCTAATCATTGGAGTGTATATACCAATATTACATACATCTAAAAGTTGTGTATTGTACGAGTACGAATACGGGTGCATACGAGTAGAATTGTTGATGAAACTGAACGAGGATGTAATTGTAAGCATTTTTGTTAAGTAGAAGTATTTTGATAAGTGTCTTGAAGTCTTTAAAAAGTGTATGAATACATATTAAAACACTACATGTATATACATTTTAACTGAGTCGTTAAGTCATCGTTAGTCGTTACATGTAAATGTTGATTTGAAACTTTTAAGTTAACGATCATGTTAAATGTTTTTAACCCAATGTTTATTATATCTAATGAGATGTTAAATTATTACATTATCATGATATTATGATATATTAATATATCTTAGTATGATATATATATACAGTTAAATGTTGTTACAACGATAATCGTTACATATATGTCTCGTTTCGAAATCATTAAGTTAGTAGTCTTGTTTTTACATATGTAGTTCATTGTTAATACAATTAATGACATGTTTACTTATCATTTATCATGATTAAACATAGTGTATCAATATCTTAATATGATTCATATGTATTTAGTAAGACGTTGTTATAACAATAATCGTTATATATACCGTTTCGAGTTTCTTAATTCAATAACTCAATTTTATGTATATAACTCATTGTTAAAATACCTAATGATATACTTAATTATCATAATATCATGTTAACTATATATATATATATATATATATATATATATATATATATATATATATATATATATATATATATATATATATATATATATATATATATATATATATATATATATATATATATATATATATATATATATATATGTCATCATATAGTTTTTACAAGTTTTAACGTTCGTGAATCACCGGTCAACTTGGGTGGTCAATTGTCTATATAAAATCTATTTCAATTAATCAAGTCTTAACAAGTTTGATTGCTTAACATGTTAGAAACACTTAATCATGTAAATAACAATTTCATTTAATATAGATAAACATGGAAAAGTTCGGGTCACTACAGTACCTACCCGTTAAATAAATTTCATCCCGAAATTTTAAGCAGTTGGAGGTGTTGTCGTATCTTCTGGAAATAAGTGCGGGTATTTCTTCTTCATCTGATCTTCTCATTCCCAGGTGAACTCGGGTCCTCTTTGAGCATTCCATCGAACTTTAACAATTGGTATCTTGTTTTGCTTAAATCTTTTAACCTCACGATCCATTATTTCGATGGGTTCTTTAATGAATTGAAGTTTTTCGTTGATTTGAATTTCGTCTAATGGAATAGTGAGATCTTCTTTAGCAAAACATTTCTTCAAATTCGAGACGTGGAAAGTGTTATGTACAGCTGCGAGTTATTGTGGTAATTCAAGTCGGTAAGCTACTGGTCCGACACGATCAATAATCTTGAATGGTCCAATATACCTTGGATTTAATTTTCCTCGTTTACCAAATCGAACAACGCCTTTCTAAGGTGCAACTTTAAGCATGACCATCTCTCCAATTTCGAATTCTATATCTTTTCTTTTAATGTCAGCGTAGCTCTTTTGTCGACTTTGGGCGGTTTTCAACCGTTGTTGAATTTGGATAATCTTCTCGGTAGTTTCTTGTATTATCTCCGGACCCGTAATCTGTCTATCCCCCACTTCACTCCAACAAATCGGAGACCTGCACTTTCTACCATAAAGTGCTTCAAACGGCGCCATCTCAATGCTTGAATGGTAGCTGTTGTTGTAGGAAAATTCTGCTAACGGAAGGTGTCTATCCCAACTGTTTTCAAAATCAATAACACATGCTCGTAGCATGTCTTCAAGCGTTTGTATCGTCCTTTCGCTCTGCCCATCAGTTTGTGGATGATAGGCAGTACTCATGTCTAGATGAGTTCCTAATGCTTGCTGTAATGTATGCCAGAATCTTGAAATAAATCTGCCATCCCTATCAGAGATAATAGAGATTGATATTCCATGTCTGGAGACGACTTCCTTCAAATACAGTCGTGCTAACTTCTCCATCTTGTCCTCTTCTCTTATTGGCAGGAAGTGTGCTGATTTGGTGAGACGATCAACTATTACCCAAATAGTATCAAAACCACTTGCAGTCCTTGGCAATTTAGTGATGAAATCCATGGTAATGTTTTCCCATTTCCATTCTGGGATTTTGGGTTATTGAAGTAGACCTGATGGTTTCTGATGCTCAGCTTTAACCTTAGAACATGTCAAACATTCTCCTACGTATTTAGCAACATCGGCTTTCATACCTGGCCACCAAAACTGTTTCTTGAGATCATTGTACATCTTCCCCGTTCCAGGATGTATTGAGTATCTGGTTTTATGAGCTTCTCTAAGTACCATTTCTCTCATATCTCCAAATTTTGGTACCCAAATTCTTTCAGCCCTATACCGGGTTCCGTCTTCCCGAATATTAAGATGCTTCTCCGATCCTTTGGGTATTTCATCCTTTAAATTTCTCTCTTTTAAAACTCCTTGTTGCGCCTCCTTTATTTGAGTAGTAAGGTTATTGTGAATCATTATATTCATAGCTTTTACTCGAATAGGTTCTCTATCCTTTCTGCTCAAGGCGTCGGCTACCACATTTGCCTTCCCCGGGTGGTAACGAATCTCAAAGTCGTAATCATTCAACAATTCAATCCATCTGCGCTGCCTCATATTCAGTTGTTTCTGATTAAATATGTGTTGAAGACTTTTGTGGTCGGTATATGTAATACTTTTGACCCCATATAAGTAGTGACTCCAAGTCTTTAATTGTGACAACCCGGAAATTTCCAACCAAATTTAAACTTTATCTTTATATTATTTCGACACGATAAGCAAAGTTTGTTAAGTTAAATCTCAAGAATTTTAAATTGTGTTCATACATTCATTATAACCTCGACCAAATTCCGACGATTCACGAACCGTTATATATAAAAAATATGTATATATATGTATATATATATTATAACTTGAGAATATTAATAAAGTATTAAACGTATAATACTTTACATGAACGTATTTGTTTCAATATGTTTATCGATGGAATTAGAAGATAATATCAAATGATTGATTTATCAGATACATTATGATATGATTACGGGTCTATGTTATGAGGTCCACTGTGATTTAAGAAATCTATTCTTTTTGACAACATTCGGAAAATGGTAAAGTGATTTATAAGTAAGAACGTGAAGTGTAAATAACTTAGATGTTGGATATCGACAAGTTATGTAACTCAACATTTTTCATTAAGATGATTTCATACGTTTATTTAACCTTTGAACTTTATCCCATGCTTCACCAACAAACTGTAATTTAAAAACTTGAAACCTATTATGAATATATATGATTCTACTCTTCTAAAACATTTTATGATATAACGATTTCCATTATTTTAACCTTTAAACAAAATGATTCTTAAAAATATATTTGGTTTTGGAAAACAAAATTATTATATTTATTTGATTTAGTTTCAAACGTACAAAAACGTTTTCAGTTTAAAAAGAACTTTATTATTAAAACGTATATAACTTTTATAAATATCTAGAACCACTTTTGACAACTCATTACTTAACCAGTATGATAAAGATAACGATATTTATATTATATTTTATTAAATATATATAACGAATTAAATTAATATTATATATATTTATACGCGTATTATACGTACATAGTTTTATACTTTTACTATACTTAAACTTTACCTTTACATTATTTTTACTTTACTTTAACTTTAATAATTCACTTTAATAATTCATACTTTAATAATTCATACTTTAATAATTCACTTTAATAATTCATACTTTAATAATTCATTTTAATAATTCATACTTTAATAATTCACTTTAATAATTCATACTTTAATAATTCACTTTAATAATTTAAAAATCTATTATAAATAGAATTCAATAGGTTTCATTATTTCATAAGAAACTTGAAAATATTTTTCTCTAAACTCTCTCAATCGATTTACATATATATATTTACTCCGTATTATTTCAAGATATTATTAGTATACATAAAATATTACGTCAGATTGTTGTCCTAGTGATTTCGAAATTGTTTTTCGAGTGGGATTGGATTAAGGAAATTATGGGTTATAGCTATGGAGGTGATTGGGTATGGTTCATGGGTATGCTCGTGAGATCAATATAGTGTTTATCATCTCCGTTGCGTCTACGTACCTTTCCTGCAATATTGAATCTCAATATTGATACATGAGTACTCATAATTTAACTTTTACATACTAATAGTGTATCCCTGACTAGTGCTCGAGTATATAGGATTATGCATGTTTGTACTTTTGATATTGCCTTTAGTTAGGTTATGTTGAATCCTGAATTAGTTATATATGCAACTGAGATAAGGTATAAGATATGCATGTCGTTGGAAAGCTAGCAAAAAATTAAGAACTTTTCATTTAGATATCGAATGATTTCGATGAACGGATTTGAAGTTATAATCCATCGAATTTTTGTATTATTATTAAAAATGATTATTATTATCGTCGTTATTATCGTCGTTCTAGTTTTATCTCATTATTATTATTATTATTATTATTATTATTATTATTATTATTATTATCTTTATCAATAAAAGGATTTATCATTAAAAATTGTTATTTTTTTTATTATTACTATCATTATTATCGTTAAAGTTATAATTAGTATTATTATTATTATCCAATTATTATTATTATTATTATTGGTATTATTATTATTATTATTATCATTATTAATATATATATCATTATTTAAAAATGGTTATTGTTATTGTTATTGTTATTATTACTATATTATCATTAAGATAATTATTAGTATTATCGTTAATAATGTTATAGTAACTATCATTATTAATATTAGTGTAATTAAAACAAATATTTGTAACACCTAATTATTTTGATTACTATTATTATCATTATTACGAACACGATATAAAAGACGATTAAAAGCTATTAAATGAAACGATTAGGAAATAATGGGTAAGACTATCATGATGAAATTAAAATATTATAAGATATTGATTTAGATAAAATTATCGTTCTTATTATTTTTATCATTACTATTATTATTAAAATTATCGTTAGTATTAAAACTATCATTTTAACAAAAATTATCATTTTAATAGAAATGTCATTGTTACTATAAAATATCATTATTATTATTATTATTTTAAATAGAATTATTATTTTAAAGATAATATTAAAAATTATCGTAAATATTAAAGTTATCATAATTAGAATTATCGTTTTATCATAATGTCATCTTAGTAATTATAAATATTGATATTTTTATAATAATAATTATTATTACAAAATAATACAACTTTTACTTACTATCATTATAGATATTATTTTATCAAATAAATATTTGATACAAACATATTTTACTACGTGTAATAACTTACTTTAATAATACCTATCATATTATCTTTATAATATTAAATGAACCCTATAAATTTTATTACTTAATATATATAATAGTATATTTTATTATATAAATATAATATAAAATTTTATTTATTAATAAATAAATTATATTATTTACTCTAATAAATCTTTTAAAAATATTTAAAAATATAAAACAACGATATTTAAACTATATATTAATCATGTATAGATTTTTGAAAATTATTTTGAGTCAAATTTACTTTTGTTGACTTTTGCATATTAGTCTCGAGCATTAGGATTGTGGTACACTATGACTTGACCTAATTTGTTAGACAAATATTGACCAACACATAAATATATATAATTAATTTAGGTTCGTGAATCCGAGGCCAACCTTGCACTTGTTCAATGACGTTATATGTATTTTTACTACGAAATACAGTATGGTGAGTTTCATTTACCTTTTTACCCTTTATATTTTTGGGACTGAAAATACATGCGCTTTTATAAATGTTTGACGAAATAGACACAAGTAATTGAAACTACATTCTATGGTTGAATTATCGAAATCGAATATGCCCCTTTTTATTAAAGTCTGGTAATCTAAGAATTAGGGAACAGACACCCTAATTGACGCGAATCCTAAAGATAGATCTATTGGGCCTAACAAACCCCATCCAAAGTACCGGATGCTTTAGTACTTTGAAATTATATCATGTCTGAAGGAGGATCCCTGAATGATAGGGGATATTCTTATATGTATCTAGTTAATGTCGGTTACCAGGTGTTCACCATATGAATGATTATTTTTTTGTCTCTATGCATGGGACGTATATTTATGAGAACTGGAAATGAAATTCTTGTGGTCTATTAAAATGATGGAAATAAATGATTATGATAAACTAATGAACTTACCAACCTTTTGGTTGACACTTTAAAGCATGTTTATTCTCAGGTGTTAAAGAAATCTTCCGCTGTGCATTTGCTCATTTTAAAGATATTACTTGGAGTCTTTCATAGCATATTTCGAAGAACGTTGCATTCGAGTCATTGAGTTCATCAAAGATTATTATTAAATTAATTTATAGTTGGATAGTGGATATTATGAAATGGTATGCATGCCTGTCAATTTTTGATGTAAAGAAAGATTGTCTTTTAAAAATGAATGCAATGTTTGTAAAATGTATCATATAGAGGTCAAATACCTCACAATGTAATCAACTATTGTGAATCGTTTATAATGTATATGAACGGGTCCTTTCAGTTGGTATCAGAGCGGTGGTCTTAGCGAACCAGTTCTGCATTAGTGTGTCTAACTAATAAGTCGTTAGGATGCATTAGTGAGTCTGGACTTCGACCGTGTCTGCATGTCAAAAGTTTTGCTTATCATTTATAGTCGGAAATCATCTGCTTATCATCCATAGGAAATTACCTGCTTATCATTATTAGTCTAGACACATCTTGCTACATTAATTGCATGAGTAGTGTATAGACAAAATTCATATCTTAGCGTATCTGCTAAATCATATCTTATCGTATCTGTTACTTAAACTTTGCCTGACATATCCCGCAAATTCCTCCGTAATCTATGAAATCTTTTGATCTCTATATATAGATATCCTATGTAAATAGAATACCACCCGATAGCCGAAAAATCATTTTATATCGAAAATCCTTTATCTAAACGTACGAAATGGAATTTGTCATCAGTTCAAGTCACTCGGATTCCGAAATGGAATCTCACTCAAGCTTCGAAAGCAGTGTGATCGAAATGGATCAACCAATCAGTCATCACCTATTCTGGATGAATTGGGGATGGGTTCGTAACCTCCTCAATCATTGGAAACAAGAAGAAGGCGATCGTTTCCATCCACCACGTTGCCCTCTTGGCAAAGAACCTGAAGCACTTACCGGCGAACCTGTTCGAGACACCATTTTCTCTCTCATTTCCAGGGTATCTCGTCACGATTATATACTACATCAAATTCTAGATTTTATTTATCCGCTCGTTCCGACCAACAATCATCCTGGAATAATAGAAGAAGTCAACGAACTTCGCGGTCGGGTAGTGGCTTTGGAGAATATGGTGCAGAGATTACAAACACCAGCAGCAGCACCAGCAGCATAACCAGTACCACCATCATCAACGCCAACAGTACCATTACCACCTCCAACCACAACCGCATTGTAAACCTCAACTTCACAATCTGTCCCACGAGCATCAACGTCATACGCACCATAGATACCATGGAGTACCAACAACAATAACTGACGAAGTATTAATTCATAACTTCATTGGAGAAACATTCCGCAGCGATTATATAATCACTAAAGTCTTAGAGATTATCTAATCTAGCCCTAACCATAAATCAGTTAAGCGAACCAAAATGATAAAAGGAAGAGTAGAAACCCTGACAAAAATGGTGTGTGATTAACAAGTAAAAATTGTTTTACCAACAGCATCAACAGTACCGTCAACGTCACCAGCATCGTTAGTACAGTCAACATCAGAATCAACAACACCTATAACATCACAAACTCCGTCAGTTCAAGAATTACTGTGGACATCGTTACGAATCAATAACGTGTATATTGTATCAACAAGTTATGAAGAATTAACTCATTCCCTCTGAAGAAATTATATATATATATATATATATATATATATATATATATATATATATATATATATATATTTTGAAATAAAAAATAAATCTTTCCGTGCTAAGCTATTGTGTGTGAATCTTAACTACTCGGTTAATTCATATTACAAATATGCAATAATGTACGTCCCTCGCCCGCAACTTAACCATCGTTAACTACAATCTCTGTCTCAATTCAACAAGTTCCAATTCCTAATAAATCAAGTATATATTTGATTTTACACTTCATCATTGATGTAACCGAAACTTTTCAGATAACATCATTCGTACTTTGCGAAGTTCACAAGAATTTAACGAAAACCAACATCACATCTCAACAAATAACGAAGTATTGATTCATAATTTCAATATTATTGAAGAAATACTTATGTAACCTCTAAAGCCTTCAAGGAATTATTCAATTCTAGTTCCAACCGTAAATCGAATGAGTTTAATTTAGTATTAACTCATTAAAATCTATGTTACATCTGAGGAGAATATATACATATATATTTTCATAAAGACTGTAATAAAATTCTTATGTACAAAATATTAATTGTGAAAATTTTTTAACTGGTAGGTAATACCCGAGAGAGATATATAAATTTACAATTAATATGTTACATTCTTTGAATCAGATTAAGCAAATTATCAATTATACTTCCTACTTTCACAATAATATACATTCTTTCATAGAAATCAAAACAACCATACTCATTCAAACCCAATTACATATTCTGATTTTAAAATCTCAGAATTCAATTCGAGATATAACCGGTACCATCACTTTTAGATTTCTACATCTTTCAAAGCTATACTTTGACTTCAAAAGTGTGTTAGAACATCAAATGTATACAAACAATTACAATCTGTGTTCAAACCCTTCAAAAATCTCTGAAGACACTTCAAATAATGAGCAATCGAGATGATGATCCAACCACATATTACCCACAGTTATGTACTTAAAAAGCTCTCGAAACCAAAGTCATAATTCAACACATATCTGTGTCAGATCTTTTGGCATTTATTAGCCAAAATAACCTTGCAATTCCTTTGCAAAGTAGCAAATTATATCACAGCTCCAGCAAGACAACTTCGATTTTTTCATTCGGAGTAGCCTTATCATAATTTTGATATAGGTGATTACCCTTTTGTTACCGGAGAACCTTTCATATTCCACCACATTAGCAATAAACTTACCAACAACTTCACTGATCTTGGGCATTCCGAAGAATCTTTATATTTATCGAAACCTCATCATTTACTCATCTGCCTCTTGTAACGAGAATTGCCATACGAATCATTGGGAATTAGCAATCAGTATTTTGAAATCTCACAACATGTTGACGCAACAGTTATACATAACGTCTATTTCCAAGGCTTACATACTTCGAATGTGAAGTTTCTGAAAAACACTCTGAACTGCGAACTAGTTCTCGAAATGCTGATGAAGCAACAAAAACTGTAAACGACCTTAGCAATAAAAAGTTTGATGATAAAGATTAGTGTATTAACAAGCTCAGAAATAGAGAAGTTTTGGAACTGGAAAACGGATTGAGCAAAGTATGAAGGAGGCTGTGGACAAATCACAAAGACTGAACCTGCCTTTAAAGAATCCAAATGATTCAGTGTCTGCTGAAGTCATTAACGAATACCTTGCTCCTGACACTAAACCCTTACAGACAATATTCTTCATCATCCTCTGATATTAGAAATTCTAAGATATCATCGTATCTTTCATTATAAATATCCTCCATATTTTTGAAGATATTTCCATAACTATTCTTATCTGGAATCATTTATCGCTTTGCGCTATCTGTATTATATCAAAAAGGAAACTGTTTAGTTCCTATACTCTGTAAACCTTTGAGTTTAAAATATGAATGTTTTTGAAGTAGTGTTGGAAACTGAAGCATGAGTTAGTATAATATAATGACACTTGATCAACGTGATTATATTACAGTAATTCACGCTGAGTTTCTAAATGCAACGTGATGATTCACAGATCATAACATCATCATGTGCCATGTTATACGACTCTTGTATTCTATTTAACCTCTAAAATATCAAGAAAATATTTCTTGAAGATTCGGCCTTTTACAAGGTATTCTAGTAATTTGACAAGTCAAGATCGTGCCATCACAATTTCCTTCCTAGAACATTAACAATGTTCATTCCGAAATTCATATCTGTGAATTCTGGACCATTACAAGCGGTGCTTAATTGCAAGAAGAAGAAACGAAAGGACAAAACTCCGAAATAGAAATTGGGGTATAAATTGCAGCAAATAAAAGAGAGCATTAACTGTGGATGACAATGATTATAGAAGATAGAAACAGAGACTTTGAAATATAAGGGAAGATATAAAGCCCAACGACAAACCAAAAATTATAAATCATATATATCGATGCATATAGCAATATAAAGATACGGGAGAACTAGAAACACTATAAACCCAAGAGTATAGTAGAAGTAAATAGATTCTTCCGGCGGTAGATGAAAAAGAAGAATGACCGATATGAAAGTTATAAGTATATCGAGAATCAGAACTGGATGGAGCATATTGATGAATACTTTAAAATATGAGTTGAAGGGGAAAGAATAGAAGGTGATGAAACATGACTAGGAACTTAGAAATCAACAGATTTAACACACGCAATGACGGAATAAGTAAATCAAACCCTCTAGTGAATAGGTTAAGCTTTTTGGGATTAATTTAGTCATACCACAACTAAATCAAGTGTGATTAGATCAACACCTAGAGCTATTATTCACCACCTAGGTGATTTGGGTTGAGAGAGAATCGGAGGAGCTCACCAGATCTGAGTGTGTGTAACAAATGAGAGGCTTAACCTAAAATGAAGAACATAAGATTTTATATACCCCTGCTGTTGACTCACCCGTAGGATTCATCCATCACACATACGAGTTGGCTTCATCAGCCATACGGGTGATCACTCACTCGTGTCTTCTCATTTAGGTTGTAATTGTGACTTAGCTCAGCATCAACGGTGCGTATGAGCCTGTCAGCCATACGAGTGAGGCTTCACTCGGACGTCTGACTAAGTCTAACATAGTCAAACATCCAAATCTCGTTCCTGCAGTTGCTGTAACCACATACAAACAAGGACAGGATAATAACGAACGATCATGGTAGCCTGTAAACTGTTGTACCTGCAATGGACGTGGGTAGATGTCTAGGGACTTGCGTAAAATGCATCAACAGAAGGTGTGAGTTGTAAGAAAACGAAGGAGGTGAATTTATAAGAAAATCTCCGATAGAAGAATTAAAATGGACGATCGCATTTAAAGCGGATCCTAATTCCTTTTGTTACCGGAGCATCAAATCTTATTACAAAGATTTTCTTCAAATCCCTTGAAATTTGGAAATCAATCATATCTACGTCAAATGATAAGATGAATCTACACTTACTCATTTCACTCTTCTATGTTAGCTTCATTCGTACTCTTCATATAAATGGATTGTTTATCCAAATTATTCGCTGATGATAAAACTCTAATTTTCAGTCTGTATGCATCATGAAAACATACTTATTATCATTCGCAACCTTTCCACTCAAATATCGGGACGAAATTTCTTTAACGGGAAGGTACTGTGACAACCCGGAAATTTCCAACCAAATTTAAACTTTATCTTTATATTATTCCGACACGATAAGCAAAGTTTGTTAAGTTAAATCTCAAGAATTTTAAATTGTGTTCATACATTCATTATAACCTCGACCAAATTCCGACGATTCACGAACTGTTATATATAAATAAATATGTATATATATGTATATATATATATTATAACTTGAGAATATTAATAAAGTATTAAACGTATAATACTTTACATGAACGTATTTGTTTCAATATGTTTATCGATGGAATTAGAAGATAATATCAAATGATTCATTTATCAGATACATTATGATATGATTACGGGTCTATGTTATGAGGTCCACTGTGATTTAAGAAATCTATTCTTTTTGACAACATTCGGAAAATGGTAAAGTGATTTATAAGTAAGAACGTGAAGTGTAAATAACTTAGATGTTGGATATCGACAAGTTATGTAACTCGACATTTTTCATTAAGATGATTTCATACGTTTATTTAACCTTTGAACTTTATCCCATGCTTCACCAACAAACTGTAATTTAAAAACTTGAAACCTATTATGAATATATATGATTCTACTTTTCTAAAACATTTTATGATATAACGATTTCCATTATTTTAACCTTTAAACAAAATGATTCTTAAAAATATATTTGGTTTTGGAAAACAAAATTATTATATTTATTTGATTTAGTTTCAAACGTACAAAAACGTTTTCAGTTTAAAAAGAACTTTATTATTAAAACGTATATAACTTTTATAAATATCTAGAACCACTTTTGACAACTCATTACTTAACCAGTATGATAAAGATAACGATATTTATATTTTATTTTATTAAATATATATAACGATTTAAATTAATATTATATATATTTATACGCGTATTATACGTACATAGTTTTATAATTTTACTATACTTAAACTTTACCTTTACTTTATTTTTACTTAACTTTAACTTTAATAATTCACTTTAATAATTCATACTTTAATAATTCACTTTAATAATTCATACTTTAATAATTCACTTTAATAATTCATACTTTAATAATTCATTTTAATAATTCATACTTTAATAATTCACTTTAATAATTCATACTTTAATAATTCACTTTAATAATTTAAATATCTATTATAAATAGAATTCAATAGGTTTCATTATTTCATAAGAAACTTGAAAATATTTTTCTCTAAACTCTCTCAATCGATTTACATATATATATTTACTCCGTATTATTTCAAGATATTATTAGTATACATAAAATATTATGTCAGAGTGCTGTCCTAGTGATTTCGAAATTGTTTTTCGAGTGGGATTGGATTAAGGAAATTATGGGTTATAGCTATGGAGGTGATTGGGTATGGTTCATGGGTATGCTCGTGAGATCAATATAGTGTTTATCATCTCCGTTGCATCTACGTACCTTTCCTGCAATATTGAATCTCAATATTGATACGTGAGTACTCATAATTTAACTTTTACATACTAATAGTGTATCCCTGACTAGTGCTCGAGTATATAGGATTATGCATGTTTGTACTTTTGATATTGCCTTTAGTTAGGTTATGTTGAATCCTGAATTAGTTATATATGCAACTGAGATAAGGTATAAGATATGCATGTCGTTGGAAAGCTAGCGAAAAATTAAGAACTTTTCATTTAGATATCGAATGATTTCGATGAACGGATTTGAAGTTATAGTCCATCGAATTTTTGTATTATTATTAAAAATGATTATTATTATCGTCGTTATTATCGTCGTTCTAGTTTTATCTTATTATTATTATTATTATTATTATCTTTATCAATAAAAGGATTTATCATTAAAAATTGTTATTTTTTTATTATTACTATCGTTATTATCGTTAAAGTTATAATTAGTATTATTATTATTATTATTATTATTATTATTATTATTATTATTGGTATTATTATTATTATTATTATTATCATTATTAATATATATATCATTATTTAAAAATGGTTATTGTTATTGTTATTGTTATTATTACTATATTATCATTAAGATAATTATTAGTATTATCGTTAATAATGTTATAGTAACTATCATTATTAATATTAGTGTAATTAAAACAAATATTTGTAATACCTAATTATTTTGATTACTATTATTATCATTATTACGAACACGATATAAAAGACGATTAAAAGCTATTAAACGAAACGATTAGGAAATAATGGGTAAGAGTATCATGATGAAATTAAAATATTATAAGATATTGATTTAGATAAAATTATCGTTCTTATTATTTTTATCAAGAACTATTATTATTATTAAAATTATCGTTAGTATTAAAACTATCATTTTAACAAAAATTATCAATTTAATAGAAATGTCATTGTTAGTATAGAATATCATTTTTATTATTATTATTATTATTTTAAATAGAATTATTATTTTAAAGATAATATTAAAAATTATCGTAAATATTAAAGTTATCATAATTAGAATTATCGTTTTATCATAATGTCATCTTAGTAATTATAAATAATGATATTTTTATAATAATAATTATTATTACAAAATAATACAACTTTTACTTACTATCATTATAGATATTATTTTATCAAATAAATATTTGATACAAACATATTTTACTACGTGTAATAACTTACTTTAATAATACCTATCATATTATCTTTATAATATTAAATGAACCCTATAAATTTTATTACTTAATATATATAAAAGTATATTTTATTATATAAATATAATATAAAATTTTATTTATTAATAAATAAATTATATTATTTACTCTAATAAATCTTTTAAAAATATAAAACGACGATATTTAAACTATATATTAATCATGTATAGATTTTTGGAAATTATTTTGAGTCAAATTTACTTTTGTTGACTTTTGCATATTAGTCTCGAGCATTAGGATTGTGGTACACTATGACTTGACCTAATTTGTTAGACAAATATTGACCAACACATAAATATATATAATTAATTTAGGTTCGTGAATCCGAGGCCAACCTTGCACTTGTTCAATGACGTTATATGTATTTTTACTACGAAATACAGTATGGTGAGTTTCATTTACCTTTTTACCCTTTATATTTTTGGGACTGAGAATACATGCGCTTTTATAAATGTTTGACGAAATAGACACAAGTAATTGAAACTACATTCTATGGTTGAATTATCGAAATCGAATATGCCCCTTTTTATTAAAGTCTGGTAATCTAAGAATTAGGGAACAGACACCCTAATTGACGCGAATCCTAAAGATAGATCTATTGGGCCTAACAAACCCCATCCAAAGTACCGGATGCTTTAGTACTTTGAAATTATATCATGTCTGAAGGAGGATCCCGGAATGATAGGGGATATTCTTATATGTATCTAGTTAATGTCGGTTACCAGGTGTTCACCATATGAATGATTATTTTTTTGTCTCTATGCATGAGACGTTTATTTATGAGAACTGGAAATGAAATTCTTGTGGTCTATTAAAATGATGGAAATAAATGATTATCATAAACTAATGAACTCACCAACCTTTTGGTTGACACTTTAAAGCATGTTTATTCTCGGGTGTTAAAGAAATCTTCCGCTGTGCATTTGCTCATTTTAAAGATATTACTTGGAGTCTTTCATAGCATATTTCGAAGAACGTTGCATTCGAGTCATTGAGTTCATCAAAGATTATTATTAAATCAATTTATAGTTGGATAGTGGATATTATAAAATGGTATGCATGCCTGTCAATTTTTGATGTAAAGAAAGATTGTCTTTTAAAAACGAATGCAATGTTTGTAAAATGTATCATATAGAGGTCAAATACCTCGCAATGTAATCAACTATTGTGAATCGTTTATAATGTATATGAACGGGTCCTTTCATTAATGAAAAAACAACCGCGCCTAATTCCAAATCATGCGTCGTAAAATTCTGCTCGTGAATCTTCAATTGTCTAGACGCATAAGTAATTACCTTCGTTCGTTGCATTAATACACAACCGAGACCTTGCTTTGAGGCGTCACAATATATCACAAAATCATCATTCCCTTCAGGTAATGACAATATAGGTGCCAAAGTTAACTTTTTCTTCAACAATTGAAACGCTTTTTCTTATTCATCCTTCCATTCAAATTTCTTCCCTTTATGCGTTAATGCAGTCAAGGGTTTTGCTATTTTGGAAAAATCTTGGATGAACCTTCTGTAGTAACCAGCTAGCCCTAAAAATTGGCGTATGTGTTTCGGGGTTTTTGGGGTTTCCCACTTTTCAACGGTTTCAATCTTTGCTGGATCTACCTGAATATCTTCTTTATTCACTATATGACCGAGGAATTGAACTTCTTCTAACCAAAATGCACACTTTGAAAACTTAGCGTACATTTTTTCTTTTCTTAGCAACTCTAGCACTTTTCTCAAATGTTCTTCGTGCTCTTAATCATTCTTCGAGTAAATAAGTATGTCATCGATGAAGACAATGACAAACTTTTCAAGATATAGCCCATACACTCGGTTCATAAGGTCCATGAACACAGCTGGCGCGTTAGTCAATCCAAACGGCATAACCATAAACTCGTAATGACCATAACGCGTCCTAAAAGCAGTTTTTGGAATATCATCCTCCTTTACTCACATTTGATGATATCCAGAATGTAAATCGATTTTCGAATAAACCGACGAGCCTTGTAGTTGATCAAATAAGTCATCAATCCTCGGCAGTGGATAACGGTTTTTTATGGTAAGTTTATTCAACTCTCGGTAGTCAATACACAACCTAAATGTACCATCCTTCTTCTTGACAAATAAAACAGGAGCTCCCTATGGTGATGTGCTTGGTCGAATGAAACCACATTCTAATAGTTCTTGTAGTTGGCTTTGCAGTTCTTTCATCTCGCTGGGTGCGAGTCTGTAAGGAGCACGAGCTATTGGTGCAACTCCTGGTACAAGATCTATTTGAAATTCAACAGATCGATGTGGAGGTAGTCCCGGTAATTCTTTCGGAAATACATCGGGAAATTCTTTTGCGACGGAAACATCATTGATGCTCTTTTCTTCAGTTTGAACTTTCTCGACGTGTGCTAGAACAGGATAGCAACCTTTTCTTATTAGTTTTTGTGCCTTCAAATTACTAATAAGATGTAGCTTCGTGTTGCCCTTTTCTCCGTACACCATTAAGGGTTCTCCTTCTTCTCGTACAATGCGAATTGCATTTTTGTAACATACGATCTCTGCTTTCATCTCCTTCAGCCAGTCTATGCCAACTATTACATCAAAACTCCCTAACTCTACTGGTATCAAATCAATCTTAAATATTTTGCTACCCAGTTTAATTTCTCGATTCCGGCATATATAATCTGCTGAAGTTAATTTACCGTTTGCTAATTCGAGTAAAAATTTACTATCCAACAGTGTCAATGGACAACTTAATTTAGCACAAAAATCTCTACTCATATAGCTTCTATCTGCACCCGAATTAAATAAAACGTAAGCAGATTTATTGTCAATAAAAAACGTACCCATAACAAGCTCCGGGTCTTCCTGTGTCTCTGCCGCATTAATATTGAAAACTCTTCCGCGGCCTTGTCCATTCGTGTTCTCCTGGTTCGGGCAATTTCTAATAATATGGCCCGGTTTTCCACATTTATAACAAACTACATTGGCATAACTTGCTCCGACACTACTTGCTCTGCCATTACTCGTTCTGACACCATTTGTTCCTTTCGTTCTGTTAACCCCTGGTCCGTAGACCTCACACTTCGCCGCGCTATGACCATTTCTTTTATACTTGTTGCAAAATTTGGTGCAGAACCCCGAGTGATACTTTTTACACCTTTGGCATAGCTGCTTCTGATTGTTGTTGTTGTTGCGGTTGTTATTGTTGTTGGGATGATTGTTGTAGTTTTTGTTGTTATTGTGCCGTTTGTTATAGTTATGATTGATGTTGCGATTGTTGGGATAGTTGTTGTTGTTTTGGTGACTCTTATCACCGTTTTCCTCCCACTTTCTTTTGACTAGCTTCACGTTGGCCTCTTCGGCCGCATGTTCTTTAATTCTTCCCTCAATCTGGTTCACTAGTTTGTGAGCCATTCTACATGCCTTTTGTATGGAGGCAGGCTCGTGTGAACTTATATCTTCTTGGATTCTCTCCGGTAACCCTTTCACAAATGCGTCGATCTTCTCTTCCTCATCTTCGAACGCTCTCGGACACAATAGGCACAATTCTGTGAATCGTCTTTCGTACAAAGTAATATCGAATCCCTGTGTTTGTAACCCTCTAAGTTCTGACTTGTGCTTATTGACCTCGGTTCTGGGATGGTACTTCTCGTTCATCAAGTGCTTAAATGTTGACCACGGTAGCGCGTAAGCAGCATCTTGTCGTACTTGCTCTAGATAGGTATTCCACCATGTTAACGCAATACCTGTGAAGGTATGCGTAGCGTACTTCACTTTGTCTCCTTCAGCACACTTACTTATGGCAAACACCGATTCAATTTTCTCGGTCCACCGTTTCAATCCAATTGGTCCTTCGGTCCCATCAAATTCTGAAGGTTTGCAGGCAGTGAATTCCTTGTAGGAGCATCCTACACGATTTCTTGCGCCGTTAGCTGTATTGCTAGATTCAGAGTTATGGTTGGTATGTAGCGCAGCCTGTACTGCGGCTATGTTTGAAGCAAGAAAGGCACGAAATTCCTCTTCGCTCATATTCAAGGTGTGTCGAGTAGTCGGTGCCATTTCCTTCAAAATAGTCAAATGAAACAAGTTAATCATACAGAATATTAAGAGTAGTCAATAGTATCTCGTAGCATAATATGAACTCATTTATAAAAGCTTTTTCTTCATATTAGTGTTTTATAAGTTTAAATTCGGGTACTACCTACCCGTTAAGTTCATACTTAGTAGCTAATATACAATTCAACTACTACAATTCCATATGAAAAACTGATTATAATAATATATCACATATAAATATTCTTCAAACTTACAACATCGCTATATTACATATAACATGAAATATAGTACACTTTGATACAGGACAGTTTTGAAGATAAATCTAGTTAATACGCAAGTTGTTCAGCAAAGGAAATAAAGACACGTAACTCATAAGTCCAGAAACAAGTCATGCATTCTGGTTTTACTAAGACGACTTCCCATCCTTGGTCTTGTGGAAAATAACCGTTATGACCATTGGCTAAGCAGCATGTTGTAATGTCGTCAAAAGGACGAGGGTTTCGTAATGTCCAACAGCCCCGTAATAATCTAAAAACCTTGTTTCTCACCCCAATTACTGAATCCGTCACTTGTGGGAAAGTTTTATTTAAAAGCTGTAATCCGATGTTCTTTTTCTCACTTTGGTAAGAAGCGAACATCACTAACCCGTAAGCATAACATGCTTCTTTATGTTGCATGTTAGAAGCTCTTTCTAATTCACGAAATCCTATGTTGGGATATGTTGAGTCAAAATAGGTTTTTAACCCGTAGCATTAAATTACATTTGGGTACCCCGCATTTAACTCTTTAAAGAAAACACGGCATAACTTAAAGTCTCCCCAATGTGATATACCCCACCTATCAAAGGAAAGCCTTTTATAAACTAAGGCATTTCTGGAAAGTCTTTTAAATGTTTGACAAGTTAATTTCGCCATAACTAAATGTGCTGATGAATTCTGACCGACTCTAGACAAGATTTCCTCAATCATATCCTCTGGTAGGTCTTCTAAAATATTCAGTTGTCTACCCTTAACGTCCATTTTGTTTTTATACTGCAAAATAGACAAGGATTAGATTCGTAATAACAAACAATACAAGCAATTTTTACATAGAACATAAAAGTACAAGCACACTACAATACATTTATTACACAACATGGTCACACCCCTCTAATCTGAATAATTGGTTTCTTCTTCTTCTTCGGACTTGGTTCTTTTTCCTAATCTTCTAGGGATATATGATGTTCCTCAAATACGAGTCATCGTTTTCCACATTGGTTTAGAAAAACCTGGTGGTTTAGAGGTTACCGGGTTATTGTCACGATATTGAAAATACGGGTGTTGACGGTACATATAAAGTTCATCGGGGTCGGAATCAGATTTCTCTATTTTGATGCCTTTTTCCTTATTATTTTCTTTTGTCTCATTAAATTGGGTCGGGGTAATTTCTATAACATCATCGGAATCCTCATCAGGATCCGATTCATCGGAAAATTGGTAATTTTCCCAATATTTTGCTTCCTTAACGGAAACACCATTGACCATTATTAACTTTGGTCCATTGGTTGAGGATTTTCTTTTATTTTGACCGATTTTCTGTGGTTCCTACTATTCCCCCCTCCGGAACCTCTTCTTCTTCCGGTTCCTCTTCTTCTGGTTCCTCTTCTTCCAGTTCCTCTTCTTCCGGTTCCGTTTCCTCTTTTTCCGATTCTTCAGGAACTTGTGAATCTTTCCAATATATATTCGACTCTTCGTTATTATTAGGTGAGTCAATGGGATTTGTGCTAGAGGTAGACATCTATCACACAATATCAAACATGTTAAGAGATTAATATATCACATAATATTTACATGTTAATAATATATAGTTTCCAACAAAAATGTTAAGAAATCATTTTTAAAGAAAACACGTTCGAAGTCTAGACTCACTAATGCATCCTAACAAACTCGATAAGACACACTAATGCAAATTTTCTGGTTCTCTAAGACCAACGCTCGGATACCAACTGAAATGTCCCATTCATATTGATTATAAACGTTCCATATTAATTGATTTCGTTGCGAGGTTTTGACCTCTATATGAGACGTTTTTCAAAGACTGCATTCATTTTTAAAACAATCATAACCTTTATTTTATCAATAAAGGTTTTAAAAACATTACGTAGATTATCAAATAATGATAATCTAAAATATACTGTTTACACACGACCATTACATAATGGTTTACAATAGAAATATATTACATTGACATATGTTTCTTGAATGCAGTTTTTACACAATATCATACAAACATGGACTCTAAATCTTGTCCTTATTTTAGTATGCAACAGCGGAAGCTCTTAGTATTCACCTGAGAATAAACATGCTTTAAACATCAACAAAATTGTTGGTGAGTTATAGGTTTAACATATATATATATATATATATATATATATATATATATATATATATATATATATATATATATATATATATATATATATATATCAAATCGTAACAATAGACCACAAGATTTCATATTTCAATACACATCCCATACATAGAGATAAAAATCATTCATATGGTGAACACCTGGTAACCGACATTAATAAGATGCATATATAAGAATATCCCCATCATTCCGGGACACCCTTCGAATATGATATAAATTTCGAAGTACTAAAGCATCCGGTACTTTGGATGGGGTTTGTTAGGCCCAATAGATCTATCTTTAGGATTCGCGTCAATTAGTAGATCGGTTTACTAATTCTTAGGCTACCAAGCAAAAGGGGCATATTCGGCTTCGATCATTCACCCATATAATGTAGTTTCATTTACTTGTGTCTATTTCGTAAAACATTTTTAAAACAACATGTATTCTCATCCCAAAATATTAGATTTTAAAAGTGGGACTATAACTCACTTTCACAGATTTTTACTTCGTCGGGAAGTAAGACTTGGCCACTGGTCGATTCACGAACCTATAAAAAATATGTACATATATATATCAAAGTATGTTCAAAATATATTTATAACTTTTTTTAATACGTTTTACTGTTTTAAGTTTATTAAGTCAGCTGTCCTCGTTAGTAACATATAACTAGTTGTCCATAGTTAGATGTACAGAAATAAATCGATATATATTATCTTGGATCAATCCACGACCTAGTGTATACATGTCTCAGGCTAGATCACAACTCAAAGTATATATATTTTTAGAATCAACCTCAACCCTGTATAGCTAACTCCAACATTACTGCATATAGAGTGTCTATGGTTGTTCCAAATAATATGTATACATGGGTCGATATGATATGTCAAAATATTTGCATACGTGTCTATGGTACCCCAAAATTACATAATATATTAGAATACATGTATAATACAATATAAGTTAGCTAGGATATGATTTGTATAGAATTGTTACAATATTTCCCGTAGCTACAATAATAAAAAAATATCCAATCTTGTTTTACACATAACTTCTTCGTTTTAAATCCGTTTTGAGCGAATCAAATTGCCATGGTTTCATATTGAACTCTATTTTATGAATCTAAACAGAAAATGTATAGGTTTATAATCAGAAATATAAGTTACAAGTTCTTTTTGTAAGAGGTAGTCATTTCAGTCGAAAGAACGACGTCTTGATGACCATTTTGAAAAACATACTTTGACTTTGAGTTTAACCATGATTTTTGGATATAGTTTCATGTTCATAAGAAAAATCATTTTCCCAGAAGAACAACTTTTAAATCAAAGTTTATCATAGTTTTTAATTATCAAACCCAAAACAGCCCGCGGTGTTAGTACGACGGCGTATGTCCGGTTTTACGATGTTTTTCGTGTTTCTAGGTTTTAAATCATTAAGGTAGCATATCATATAGATATAGAACATGTGTTTAGTTGATTTTAATAGTCAAGTTAGAAGGATTAACTTTTGTTTGCGAACAAGTTTAGAATTAACTAAACTATGTTCTAGTGATTTCAAGTTTAAACCTTCGAATAAGATAGCTTTATATGTATGAATTGAATGATGTTATGAACATCATTACTACCTTAAGTTTTGTGGATAAACCTACTGGAAAAGAGACAAATGGATCTAGATTTAAAGGATCCTTGGATGGCTTGAAAGTTCTTGAAGCAGAATCATGACACGAAAACAAGCTCAAGTAAGATTTCCACTCGAAATAAGATTGTTATAGTTATAGAAATTGAACTAAAGTTTGAATATGAGTATTACCTTGAATTAGAAAGATAATATACTGTAAATAACAAAGATTTCTTGAGGATGGATGATCACTTTACAAGATTGGAAGTAAGCTAGCAAACTTGGAAGTATTCTTGATTTTATGAAACTAGAACTTATAGAATTTATGAAGAACACTTAGAACTTGAAGATAGAACTTGAGAGAGATGAATTAGATGAAGAAAATTGAAGAATGAAAGTTTTTTTAGGTGGTTTTGGTCGTTGGTATATGGATTAGATATAAAGGATGTGTAATTTTGTTTACATGTAAATAAGTCATGAATGATTACTAATATTTTTGTAATTTTATGAGATATTTCATGCTAGTTGCCAAATGATGGTTCCCACATGTTTTAGGTGACTCACATGGGCTGCTAAGAGATGATCATTAGAGTATATATACCAATAGTACATACATCTAAAAGCTGTGTATTGTACCAGTACGGATACGGGTGCATACGAGTAGAATTGTTGATGAAACTGAATAAGGATGTAATTGTAAGCATTTTTGTTAAGTAGAAGTATTTTGATAAGTGTCTTAAAGTCTTTAAAAAGTGTATGAATACATATTAAAACACTACATGTATATACATTTTAACTGAGTCGTTAAGTCATCGTTAGTCGTTACATGTAAATGTTGATTTGAAACTTTTAAGTTAACGATCATGTTAAATGTTGTTAACCCAATGTTTATTATATCTAATGAGATGTTAAATTATTACATTATCATGATATTATGATATATTAAAATATATTAGTATGATATATATATACAGTTAAATGTTGTTACAACGATAATTGTTACATATATGTCTCGTTTCGAAATCATTAAGTTAGTAGTCTTGTTTTTACATACGTAGTTCATTGTTAATACACTTAATGACATGTTTACTTATCATTTATCATGATTAAACATAGTGTATCAATATCTTAATATGATTCATATGTATTTAGTAAGACAGATAATCGTTATATATACCGTTTCGAGTTTCTTAATTCAATAAACTCAATTTTATGTATATAACTCATTGTAAAAATACCTAATGAGATACTTAATTATCATAATATCATGTTAACTATATATATATATATATATATATATATATATATATATATATATATATATATATATATATATATATATATATATATATATATATATATATCCATATATATGTCATCATATAGTTTTTACAAGTTTTAACGTTCGTGAATCACCCGTCAACTTGGGTGGTCAATTGTCTATATAAAACCTATTTCAATTAATCAAGTCTTAACAAGTTTGATTTCTTAACATGTTAGAAATACTTAATCATGTAAATAACAATTTCATTTAATATATATAAACATGAAAAAGTTCGGGTCACTACAGTCAACTCTTAACACGCGACGTAACAGAGCGAAAATTACAAGTCAACTATGCACATGAATATAATATAATATATAATTGATTCTTAAAATTATATATATATTATATTATTTATTAAAACCGTCGGTAAACTAGCAAACAAAAGCATGTGGCCTGATCCAGCTGGCCATGTGATCGCATAGCCTGGAAGAACAAAACTCATGCGATCGCATGGCCCCAAAAGTTGGGTTAGATCCTATAAATTTCGCGTGTTTTGGCCGAATTTCTTACATCTTTTTCTATCCTCTCTCTCTCACGATATATAATTAAATTTAATTTATAATTTTAATTTTAATTTAAGATTAATAATTATAAGGGTATGTTAGCGAATGTTGTAAGTGTGTATGTCAAAATTCTGTCAGTGTAAAGCTACGCTATTATTAATCATTGTAAGTTATGTTCAACCTTTTTAAATTAATGTCTCGTAGCTAAGTTATTATTATGCTTATTTAAATCGAAATAATCGTGATGTTGGGCTAAATATTAAAGAAGGGGTAATTGGGCTTTGGACCATAATTGGGGTTTGGACAAAAGAACGACACTTGTGGAAAATAGACTATGGGCTATTAATGATCTTTATATTTGTTTAATTGAATGATAGTTCGTTAATATAATATAAAAATTACAATTGGACGTACCTATAAATAACCACATACACTCGATCGGACACGATGGGCGGGATATTTATAAGTACTAATAATCGTTCATTTAACTGGACACGGGAATGGATTAATAGTCAATGGACTTATTAAAACAGGGGTGAATTACATACAAGGAAAATTGGTGTAATTATAGTTTAAGTCCCCAATTAGTTGGAATATTTGACTTCGGATATAAGGATAATTTGACGAGGACACTTGCACTTTATATTTATGACTGATGGACTGTTATGGACAAAAACCAGATGGACATATCGAATAATCCAGGACAAAGGACAATTAACACATGATAATAAACTAAAATCAACACGTCAAACATCATGATTACAGAATTTTAAATAAGCATAATTCCTTTATTTCATATTTCATCGCATTTTTATATACTGTCATTTTATTTATTGCACTTTTAATTATCGTACTTTTTAATTATTGCAATTTTATTTATCGTCATTTTATTTATCGCATTTTAATTTATCGCACTTTAATTATTGTCATTTACTTTACGCTTTAAATTAAGTTGTTTTTATTTTTAATATTTTACATTAGGTTTTAACTGCGACTAAATTTTAAAATCGACAAACCGGTCATTAAACGGTAAAACTCCCTTTTATAATAATAATACTACTTATATATATATTTATATATATACAAATATAGTTTTAAAAATATAGCGTTAAACTTGGCTAGCTCCCTGTGGAACGAACCAGACTTACTAAAAACTACACTACTGTACGATTAGGTACACTGCCTATAAGTTTTGTAGCAAGGTTTAGGTATATCCACTCTATAAATAAATAAATAACTTGTGTAAAATTGTATCATATTTAATAGTATTTCGCAATAAAAATATAACTATTTCGTATACACCTCTACGCACACTTTACGTTTTTATTTGTTAAATAAGGAATTATAGTACGCTATTATACTAGTAAAAATTAATAGTATTTTCTACCCCTTCGCTTTAACATCAAGTATTTTTGGTGTCGCTGCCGGGGTCCGTTAAACGTCGAAAGCGCAACGCTATAAAAAAAGGATTTTTATCAAGTTTTATTTTTTTTATAAAAAAAAATACATTTTTAATTATTAAAAATACAAAAATTTAAAAAAAATATAATATATATATATTTTTAAGAGTTTATTAAATATATATAAAATTATAAAGTTTCTTTATTTTTATTTTAATTTTTAAAATATATTTTTTTATTTATTCTATTTAAATATTTTATAAAACAAAAAAATAAAAATAAATAAATAAAACATTTGAACCTGAAATTTTCGACCTACATCAGAATCTGAAACTGCATCCATGCGATCGCATGGCTGCAGTGTTTTAAACTCATGCAATCGCATGAGAGGTTCTGACACGCCCAACTGAACCTGGTACTGCATTAATTACGGAGTATTATTAATAATTATTATTGATTAACCCTAATTAGGGTATAGTTATTTTATTATTTAGTTTTATTTTGTATTTTTAGTTTTAAATTAGTTTTATTAATTATAAATTGATACTTTTATAAAATAAATAATATAAAAATAATATTTTTATAAAAATTGTATTTTTATAAATTTAAGTTTCTTTTTATATTTATATCTTTTTAATCGTTTATTCGTAATATTTATATTTTTCGCTCGTAATTAGTTTTAAGTTATAGTTTTTGCCGTAGTGATTTATATTTTTAGATTTTTAAGATTTGCCGTAAAATCCCTTAAGTGCTTTTTCTTTAGACTAAGATTTAGGTGCTTTAGAATTTTACGACGTCGCTTATCGCCTTTATATTTAATAAATTTTAGTGCTTTTTAAATTATTGCCGTTTTGAATATAGAATTCCTTTTAAGCTTTAATACCTTTAGACGTAACTTTTAAATTTTAGTTTTTAGACTTTTAAGTTTCGACGCTGCATTTTATTATTTTTTTCGACCTTTTATTTTTCGACGTTTTTCAACGCACTCTTTTTCTTTCTTATTTCTCGACGCTCTAGTTTTTAGGACATAGAATTTTCTATTTCTTCTCTAAAATTTCTTTAAATTTCGTCGAAAAATTATTTTAGGTGGTTAAATTAATAGACATCTAAAATTTTCTGGTTCGTAGTAATAGTTGGATTTGTTAGTGGCGAGTTGTGGGCTTTCGATTTAAAGGGTCCTGGCTACCTGCTGCATCTATTGGCTATTCAAAACGTGGGCAAAATCAGAAAAGTCTATTAATTTGATAACTTATATAATTTTTATTTTTATAACTAATAGGATATTCAGTGAATGCACCGAGCAAAGCGTTCACCACCTTTCATACGTTCACCACCTGTAACTCGATCAAGACATCTAGCCAATATTGTCGCCATTAATTTTTATTTAGAATCGTCATCTAGTTGGCCAAGTACTCCAATTCAAATTTCCGATAATCCATTTTTTGAACCCGACCTCACAATTGAGAATCCGGAGGATATTCAGGGACAATTCAGAGATCCTGAACCAATAATCATTCCTCCTGAACCACAAATCACTCATCCAGAGATTGTCGAGGAAGAAACTTTTAAATCAGAATCCTATAGTGATTCAGATTCAACAAATTCAATCATGGAGAATCTGGAACCTCTAAGTATGGAAGACCGAATGAGAGCTAAACGCACTGGCCAAGGTCACACAATTACTCAACCAGACATTAATGCGCCAGATTATGAAATCAAACGACAAATTCTACACATGGTAACTAATCAATGCCAATTTAGTAGTGCGCCGAAGGAAGATCCAAACGAACATCTTCATACCTTTAATAGGATCTGTACACTATTTAAAATCCGAGAAGTGGAGGATGAACAGATATATCTCATGTTATTTTCCTGGACTTTAAAGGGAGAAGCCAAAGATTGGCTAGAATCGTTACCTGAAGGGGCGATTGATACTTGGGATGTCTTAGTTGAAAAATTTCTTAAACAATTCTTTCCGGCATCTAAAGCCGTAAGACTTCAAGGAGAAATTGTTACGTTCACACAAAAGCCAAATGAAACTCTGTATGAGGCGTGGACAAGATTTGGAAAGTTATTGAAAGGATGTCCGCAACATGGTTTAGACACTTATCAAATAGTACAAATATTCTACCAAGGATGCAACATCACTACGAGAAAAGACATCGATATAGCAGCTGGTGGTTCCATTATGAAGAAAACCGCAACTGAAGCTTACAAAATTATTGATAACACTGCTTCCCACTCACATGAGTGGCACCAAGAAAAAGATATCGTTAGATCATCTAAAGCAGCTACAGCCGATTCTAGCCATGACTTTGATTCCATTTCTGCAAAGATAGATGCTGTCGAGAGACGAATGGAAAAGATGACTAAAGATATTCACTCAATACGAATTAGTTGTGAGTGTGGAGGACCACATTTGACAAAAGATTGTCTCAGTATTGAACAAACAATGGAACAAAGAGAGAATGTTTCATACATGAACCAAAGGCCTGGAAATAATTATCAGAATAATTATCAACCGCCAAGACCAATCTACAATCAAAACCAGAATTATAACCGAAATGTTCCATACAATAATCAACCAGGTCCTAGCAATCAACAAGTATCCAATAATACTTACAATCAGCAAAGACCTATTTTTCAAAACAAACCACCACAAACCGATGATAAAAAGCCAAATTTAGAAGATATGATGTCGAAGCTAGTTGAATCTCAAACGCAGTTTTTCACATCTCAGAAACAAACCAATGAACAAAATGCTCAAGCATTTAGAAATCAACAAGCTTCTATTCAAAATCTGGAACAAGAAGTAAGCAACCTAGCAAGGTTGATAGGTGAAAGAAAACCAGGGAGTTTACCTAGCGATACAAATGCTAACCCCCGGAATGAAACAACTAAAGCCATTACCACAAGAAGTGGTATTACACTTAAACCACCTGAAATACCTATAATTTCTGATGACTCTATTCCTACTCCACAAGAACCACAATCTAATCAAGAAAAGGAAAAAGAACCGGTAGTTGAAAATGTTAATGAAGAAAACACAGTTAAGGCTAAACCTTATGTTAAACCATATCAACCACCACTTCCTTACCCGAGTAAAATGAGAAAAGAGAGACTTGAAGCCGAGCAATCCAAATTCTTGGATATGTTTAAACAAATAAATGTAAATCTTCCTTTCATTGATGTGATTTCAGGAATGCCTAGATATGCTAAATTCTTGAAAGATCTAATCACAAATAGAAAGAAAATGGAAGAACTCTCGGCTGTTACAATGAATGCTAATTGTTCTGCAGTACTGCTGAATAAGATACCAGAAAAATTATCAGATCCAGGAAGTTTCACAATTCCATGTTTTCTGGGTAGTCTTAGTTCAATAGAAGCATTGGCAGATTTAGGTGCTAGTATAAATCTAATGCCGTATTCACTATACGCTAAACTAGACCTTGGAGAATTGAAACCAACACGAATAAGCATACAACTAGCTGATCGATCAGTAAAATATCCTAGAGGGATAATGGAAAATATGCTAGTTAAAGTTGGTACTTTAGTATTTCCAGTAGATTTTGTTATTCTGGACATGGAAGAAGATTCTCGAGTTCCGCTCATATTAGGAAGACCATCCTTAAACACGGCTAAAGCAATAATAGACGTGTTTGGTAAGAAACTGACCCTAAGTATAGAGGACGAGAGTGTTACCTTTTCTGTGGATAGAGCCAAGCAACAACCGCAATCTGCAGATGATACATGTTATTAAATTCAAACTATAGATTCACATGTAGAATTGTTAGAAGAATTTCCAGAATTACAAGGAACAGGAGAATGTTCTTAGGAGAAGGAATTGAACCAATTGATGAAGCTGAAATGTTAGTTGCACTTATGGCTAATGATTATGAACCAACAAAAGATGAAATTCAAATGCTAAAAGAGGAAGACAGATATCGATATAAATTATCGATAGAAGAACCACCGAAATTAGAGTTAAAGCCACTTCCAAACCATTTGGAATACACTTATTTACATGGTGAATCTGAATTACCTGTAATAATATCGTCTTCTCTTACGGAAAATAAAAAATCTCAACTCAATTCTGTGCTAAAAGCTCATAAACCAGCTATTGTATGGAAGATTCATGATATTAAAGGCATAAGTCGTTCGTATTGCACACATAAAATCCTTATGGAAGAAGGCCATAAAACATATGTGCAACGCCAATGAAGACTAAATCCTAATATGCAAGATGTTATTAAGAAAGAAATTATTAAACTGCTAGATGCAGGTTTAATTTATCCAATTTCTAATAGTCCATGGGTAAGCCCAGTTCAATGCGTACCTAAGAAGGGTGGCATGACTGTCATCACAAATGAAAAAATGAGCTTATTCCTACTAGGACTGTAACAGGATGGCGTGTTTGTATTGATTATAGAAAATTAAATGACGCCACCAGAAAAGATCACTTTCCCTTACCTTTCATTGATCAAATGTTAGAAAGATTAGCCGAAAATAGTTACTATTGTTTTCTTGACGATTTTTCCGGATATTTTCAAATTCCAATAGCACCCGAAGATCAAGAGAAAACCACGTTCACGTACCCTTATGGTACTTTTGCTTACAAACGCATGCCATTTGGACTTTGCAACGCCCCTGCAACCTTTCGAAGGTGCATGATGGCGATTTTTCGTGACATGATAGAAGAATGCATGGAAGTTTTCATGGATGACTTTTCAGTCTTCGGTGATACTTTTGAAACATGTCTAGTTAATCTTGAACGAATGCTTATTAGATGCGAACAATCAAATCTAGTTCTTAATTGGGAGAAATGCCATTTCATGGTTAAAGAAGGCATCGTTCTTGGTCATAAAATTTCAAAGGAAGAAATTGAAGTGGATAGAGCTAAAGTAGATATAATTGCTAAACTTCCACATCCCACCAATTTTAGAGGAGTTAGGAGTTTTCTAGGGCATGCCGGTTTTTACCGACGTTTCAAAAAAGATTTTTCTAAAATTGCCAGTCCTATGAATAAACTCCTAGAAAATGATGCTCCATTCATCTTTTCAGATGAATGCATCAAATCTTTTAATATTCTTAAAGAAAAACTCACTAATGCGCCGATCATGATAACTCCAAATTGGAATCTACCATTTGAACTCATGTGCGATGCAAGTGATTTTGCAATGGGAGCCGTTTTAGGATAAAGGATTGAAAAACGATTCCAACCTATTTATTACGCTAGTAAGACGTTACAAGGAGCACAAACGAACTACACAACTACTAAAAAAGAACTCCTTGCTATTGTCTT
Organism: Rutidosis leptorrhynchoides; assembly: GCF_046630445.1. NCBI lineage: Eukaryota > Viridiplantae > Streptophyta > Magnoliopsida > Asterales > Asteraceae > Rutidosis > Rutidosis leptorrhynchoides. The sequence goes on from NC_092341.1 coordinate 120,177,086, forward strand.
TGCTTTTGACAAATTTCGTTCATATCTCGTTCTAGCTAAAACGGTGGTCTATACCGACCATTCTGTTCTTAGATACCTATTTTTGAAACAAGATGCCAAACCACGATTAATCCGTTAGATCTTACTCTTACAAGAATTCGATATTGAAATCCGAGACAAAAAGGGAGCAGAAAATCTCACCGCTGATCATCTTTCTCGTCTTGAAAATCCTGAATTAGAAGTTCTAAATGAATCGGCCGTACAAGATAACTTTCCTGATGAATATCTATTGAAGATAGATTATAATGAAATTTCATGGTTTGCTGACTATGCAAACTACTTAGTATGTGGATTCCTTGAAAAAGGGTTGTCGTACCAAAAACGAAAGAAATTCTTTAGTGATATAAAACACTATTTCTGGGAAGATCCACATTTGTTTAAAAGTTATCCCGATGGAATAATACGCCGATGTGTATTCGGGGATGAAGCTAGTCAAATCTTAAACCATTGTCACACAGGACCAACAGGATGGCATTATGGGCCTCAACTCACAGCAAGAAAAGTTTACGATGCTGGGTTCTATTGGCTTACAATTTTCAAAGACACACACCTTCTTTGCAAATCCTGTGATGCATGTCAAAGGGCCGGAAAAATAAGTCAACGTGATGAAATGCCACAAAATGTCATTCAAGTATGTGAAGTATTTGACGTTTGGGGTATTGACTTTATGGGTCCATTTCCAAAATCTCATAATAATCTCTACATTCTCGTTGCCATTGATTATGTATCTAAATGAGCGAAAGCACAAGCTCTCCCAACTAACGATGTATGAGTTGTAGTGAACTTTTTAAAACGTCTTTTGCAAGGTTCGGAACACCGAAAGCTTTAATAAGTGATCGGGGTACTCATTTTTGTAATAATCAACTTGAGAAAGTTCTCAAAAGATATGGAGTAACTCATAAAATCTCAACCGCTTATCATCCACAAACAAGTGGACAAGTTGAAAATACCAACCGAGCTTTAAAACGTATTCTAGAGAAAACTGTAGGATCAAATCCGAAGGAATGGTCCATGAAATTGGAGGATGCACTCTGGGCTTTTAGAATAGCCTACAAAACTCCAATTGGAATCACACCTTTTAGACTCGTTTACGGAAAAGCATGTCATCTTCCAGTAGAAATTAAACACAAAGCATTTTGGGCTTTGAAGACATGTAATCTTGATTTACATGAAGCCAGACGTCTACGGTTAAGTCAGCTAAACGAATTAGAATAATTAAGACATGAAGCATATGAAAATTCCTTAATCTATAAGGAAAGAACGAAGAAATGGCATGATAAAAGAATTAGAAGTTCAAAATAATTTAAAGAAGGAGACATAGTTCTTCTTTTCAATTCACGATTCAAGCTATTCCCTGGAAAATTGAAATCAAGATGGTCTGGACCATTTATAGTCAAAAGAGTTTTCCCATACGGAACAATAGAATTAATAAATTCAAATGGATTTGAAGTTAAGGTTAATGGTCACAGAGTTAAACATTACATAGAGAATCCAATGGAAGTTGAAGATGAAGTTAATCACAATTTCGACACCACAGCTAACTAAGTGTGGGAAAGTTCAAATCTTTTAAGGGTAATATATATTTCTGTTAGAGTTAGATATTCTATTTTCGTGTAGTTTCCGAGAATGGAATCCGAATGGTCTTTCCCTAGCAGACCCTAAAGAACTAGTCTTCTCCCTCCATTCTGAATTTTTATTTTTTTAGGTTTTACGAGATGAAGAATTCCTTTGATCTGAACCATGGTCTACTACTACACACTATGATTACTAAATGTAATAATGACACACTTACGAGTGAAGTAGTTTCATTTATAAGAGGCAAAATGGACGAAGTGGGGAAAGAACTCAGAAAAGATCATCATAAGATACATTTTGGTAAAGGAAAATCAAAGTCCGCAACAAAAAGAAGAGCACGACACCTTGAAAGATGTCATAAATGCAGAAAATGGTCACACGAAGGTAAATGTTCGAACAATCAAACATATTCAAATACCGAATTTGTTACTCTATGCAGAGAAGGACCGTTTATATGTTTAGAAGAAAAGATATTGAAGAATCGAGGTTACGCTTATGTAGCTATGGAAAACCAAATCACACGACTCTCCTATGAGTCGGCTAAAGCAGGTCTCTGAGAATTCTATCTCACAGGTAAGTATGTACAGTTTTTTATTTTTATTTTTATTGCTTTTAACCTTTTAATAATAAACGCTGAATCGTTCGCTATAAAGTATTAAATTGGTATTCAATAAAATTAGGTATGCGTTACCGAAATTATTGATATCATACAAAAATTTATTACATCACTGCGAAATTTACCGTTTATTCTTAAGGTATAAATATCTTTAATCAATCAACCTAAAATATTTCAAAAATTCGTCAGGAGTAAAATTAGGTTATGGAACCGAAATTACTTTACCGAAAAGAGGGGCGTATATTTTTGATAATATTTGATTGATTAAAGTGGAATAAAAGACCCAAAAGATTTTTAATTTTAATTTTTACCTTATTAATATATAAATATTAAATTATTAATGTAAATTTTTAAAATCAATATATTTAAGTTTTTAAATATTTTTAAAATTAATATTTTTAATATAAGTTTGTAAAATTAATGTACAAAAATATCAATAATATTAATATGAATTTTTATGCATTTTAAATTTAAGTTTGGTGTGAATTTAAAAACAAAAATTTACTTTATTTCATTAAGTTAAAAATTTGATATCTAAAAATTCGTCGTAAGTTGAAAACTAGGTCGTTGAACCGAAATTGCTTTACCCAAGGGAGGGACGAGAAATTTTATTATCATTATTTTTAATCTTATTGAATTAAAGTATGCCAAAAATATTAAAAAAACCCAAAAATCTTTGCTTTTAAAACAACGCTTAAAAAGTGACAAATTTTAAAACTTTGTTGAGAGACGGACTAGGACAACGATCTGAAACGCCCTCATTCTAAAAGAAACAAAATTTTAAATAAAATTAATTATTTGTTTTAAAAATGTAAGGTTTTTATAAAATAAAAAAAATAGACCCCATGCGATCGCATGCGGTTTCCTCTTAAAATCCATGCGGTCGCATGGCCAAGAAAAACTGGTCAGGAACAAAAGGCAGCGAGCCTTCTGCTTCTGTATCACTCTACACACAACACATGAATACATACACACATACACTCTTCAAATCACCATTTTTCACCCAAATTTCACCAAATTTTTCACAATAATCCGCTCTAATCATGCCTAGGTTAGGATTTTTAAGCAGGAAGGTAAAGATTTCACCCTTAAACCTCTTTAAATTGGATTTTTAGTGTTCTTAAGCTATAATTTACCTAATTTGATTTTGTTACTTTCTAGTGTAATTAGAGTTAAATTGTTAGTATATTATACATGTATAACCTAGATTGATGCTATTTAACATGATTTGAAGCCAAAAATTTCAAAATTTTTAGAAATCTAGGGTTTGTGTTCTTGAGCAATTTGGGTCTTTTTGATATAAACAGGTTATGGCCAATTTTTGTCACGAATTATTGCTAAATTATGTAGTGTAACATGTTTAGGTAGCTAAATGATCCAAACTTTGATCCTAAACATGATTTTTGAGAATTAAAGTGGACTTTTTAGGTCTAAAATTCATGAACTTGATTAAATTGATGTAAATGCCATTTGAAACTTGTTTAATTGCTAGTAATGATTATTTTTACATGTTATTTGAGTAGAATGCTTATGAACTTTGTAAACATTTTCATATATGCTTATTTAAAAAAGTGTAGAGTTGATAAAAATGTGAAAATGAGCATGAGTTTAATATAGATTAAACATGTTATTGTAATTGGTTTTAACTTTTATTTTGCTAACACTAATGCATATTTGAATGCACAAATTTTGTGTTTAATGTGTTTTGTAGAGAAATACTGATACTGATGGTGCATCATCAACATCTAGGCAACCTGCTCCGGAACCACAACCAGAAATGCAATATGAGCCACAATATGAACCAGAACCTGAACAGGAACAACAACAAGAACAATAACAACAACCTGATAAACAAGTACCATATTATGATCCGCAACAAGAATATGTTAATGCCTACGTACAATTTTCGATTCATCCAATAATAGAACACCCAACGATTCATGAAGAACAGTTGCATCCTAATTTGAGATTTGATCGAAGTTGGAGAGATTACCCAACATACCAAAGTAACAAATTTAAACTGGTAACGAAAAATGTAGAAGTGCCGAGGGTAATCGATTGGGAGCCTTTGGAAAGGGTCCAACTAGTTAACTCAGTTAGGTAGCATCTGATCCAAAGGTATGGGAACTCTTCTTTTCCCGATTGGGAACGTTTATTCACCATTCGTAGGCCTGTATATAAGGAATGGTGTGTTGAGCTTATGAGTACTATATCACTTAATGCGGATGTAGTTAGGTTAGATGATAGAAGTTTTCTTAGATTTTTACTTGGTCGTAGGATGTACAGGTTGTCCATGCTGGACATGGCCAGGGCTTTGTAGATTTACACTCCTGGTGAATTACTACTACCTAATTGTATAAATTTGATTTATCATGGTGAAAGGGTAGATAGGAATTTTGACGCGGACGCCGTCTGGAGGCGTATGTCAAATTATAATGTTTTTTCGCTGGGAGGAAGACACTCCTATTTAGATATTAACAAAGCAGAGCGACGTATTATACATAGATTTTTAGCTAATTCGATTACACAAAGAGGTAAAAACAAGGAGAAGATGACCTTACACGACTTATTTTACCTTAAGTGTATTCGAAACACTAGAAGCTTTGTTAATATCTACTACTGTGTTGGTTTTTATCTGTCCAAAATAGTGGCAGGAATACAGGACGGGGGAATAATAGGAGGAGGTATTTTTGGTACTCTCATTGGAGAGTATTTGAGAGTAGATAGGGATCAAGGGGGTCCACTGATGGTGTGCAGGGAACAGGTTGACACTTTAGGATTGAAGGTCTATCAGGGTGTAAAGGTATTAAAGAGCAGACGCAATCAGGCAGTACCATATGATGGTCGTCATCCACAGGTAGAGAGAGGTTCAGATGAGGAAATAGAGGAACCGGATGTCATTAGGGATGTCATTAGGGAGGCTATGACTGACGTTTACCAGCGTATAGATGAGGTAGAAATGACAAACGAGGCTAGACATAGCCAGTTCGAGCAGTGGCATGCTGAGAATGTGTACGAGCATTCTAGGCAACGACATCATGATAGATGGCACTATCATCAGCATCAGATCATGAGCCAGCTATCACCTCAGGTACCAAATAACTACGTACCAACCCGACCTGCTTACTATCCTCCATACCAGCCTGATATGCGACCACCATTTACTCTCTACGACCCCAACCAGGCCTATCAGTACACATATAACCAACTGTGGAACCCGCCCGACGACATGAACTTGAACCCCTATCCAGATTGATATAGTTCTCGTTGGTGATTTTTATCTTTTATTATTTTTATTTACTTATGTTTAAAACATATAATATTGTGATACTTTAATGTAAGTTTTATTTTTTTTTTATTATGTTGTACTAATATTTCATATTTGATTTGAAAGTGGGATGTTAAGTCCCATTTCAAATTACCATGCATGTTATTATTTGTATGTATGTATATTGTCATTCAACAAACAAACGCCGATATGTTTGGAAACTTTGGTAAAATTTAATCATTTTTCTACGCTAATCACCCTCAATAATTTAAATTGTTACTGATTTTTTGCAAATGAGGGCATTGCAAGATCTTAAGTGTGGGAAGGGGTTAAATTCTTTCGTATTTTTAAAAAAATTTAACTTAAACACTTGGTTACCATTAAAAATACTAGTAACGCAGTAGTTGTATTAGAATCTAGTGCTCTCTGATAATAAAGGACAGCCCTAGTCTTATATACTGACTACCCAATTCTAGTAAAAATTTTCAAAATTTTCAACTAAATGAACTTAAAATCATGTTTATACATATTTATGAACGATAAAACTAGGTGTTAACACCGAAATTATTGTTACCTCGGAAAGGGCATAATTTGAGAAACAACTCAAAACGCTTGAATTCATTTAAAATGAAATAGATGAAAATAAAAAGGCAAAGAAAGGAAAATAAAAGCCAAGTGTGGGAAAAATTTACCAAGTTATTTAGAACATATGTCACATATTTTTTTTTAATTGAAGATACTTTTCTTTTAGACAAAATTAACTGTTTTACCCGGTAAATTGTAATATATTTGAAAGAAAGATGGATCTACACGATGAATCAATTTCATCATTAAAAGGAAGTAAAGTCTTCCGAAAAAGACACGCGCTTCTTGATTTAGGTCAGGAAGTTGTCATCCAGACCAGTTGTAGAGCCTACGAAAAACCTTGAAAAGTTTTCTCGAAAATCAGCTGGAAATCCACGGACCTCAGCATCAAACAGGGTCGCCAAGTGGTCAGACTTATCCTAACCATGAGAGGATCTGTCTCGTACAATGGGGGGCACCGTGAAAATTAGCTTATAAGACTAATGAATCAGATCTCCGGAAAGGATAATCTCCTTAAAGATCAAAAATCAGCTTTTAAGCCTGATTTTACTCAATCCTTGAGATTGACTTTAAAGATTGAGAATTCAAACTCATGGAATTCAATGATATCTAAACTCGAGCTTGAACGAGAAAATATTTTGATCAAAATTACAAACCGATTTGTTTTCTGAAACCATATTTTTAATGCGTTCATTACCATTGAACGTAAAATCCTAGGAATTCACCTGGAATTCATTAGGTCACCTGAACCAAATCGGGTGTCAATCGTAAGAACGGTGGTTGCATAGCATTGTCGAAGACAGGACCTTGTGCCAGACCGAAAAACTATAGGGTGATCTTTACTATTGCTCCTACAAAGGATAGTAATTGCATCCGACACGTTATAGACCATAATCAAAAGCATATCACGGGACATTGCCTTAACAGTTGTTTGTTCAACGCTTTCCTTTACAACCGGACGGTAGTTTACCGAAAGGTAATATACGGAGCAAGTATACTGGATGTGTTGCTTTCCTAATACAAGGTTAGCAAGTGGGTGACACAAAACCATAAGTTTTGAGCTAAAATTTTCAAATCTGAAACCCACAAAACCCACAAAAATATTTTGCAAACACCGGTGAAGGGTTATTCCGGAAAACTTATCTAGGGTAAAAGCTAGAATGAATTTTCAAAAGATCAAATGTTTTCATAAAGATCCAATTTCCTAAAAGGATCTAAATTTTTCATAGTCATGTGGGACTGTAAATCACAACGTTACTATCATTGTTCATACCGCCGTATTAAAATCACTGATGTACAAAGTGTGAAGAATAAAGAAGTGATTCAAGTATGTTTTTATTTCAAGACTATATTGCTTGAGGACAAGCAACGCTCAAGTGTGGGAATATTTGATAATGCTAAAAATGAACATATATTTCATAGCATTATCCCTCAAGAAAGACAAGCTTTTAGTTGCAATTGTTCTATTTCCAAGTGATCTTCGTTTAAATATTAAAAGGTGAAGACAAAAGACAGATTCGACGAATTAAAGACGCAAATGACCAAAACGCTAAAAAGTACAAAGTACAATCCAAGTGGTTCAAATTATTGATGAGAAACGTCTAAAAGTTACAAGAGTACGAGCCGCAAAACGCAAAGTATAAGATATTAAATAGTACGCAAGGACGTTCGAAAATTCATAACCGGGACCAGAGTCAACTCTTAACGCGCGACGCAACGGAGCAAAAATTACAAGTCAACTATGCACATGAATATAATATAATATATAATTAATTCTTAAAATTATATATATATATATATATATATATATATATATATATATATATATATATATATATATATATATATATATATATATATATATATATATATATATATATATATGTATATATATATATATTATATTATTTATTAAAACCGTCGGCAAGCTAGCAAACAAAAGCATGTGGCCTGATCCAGCTGGCCATGCGATCGCATGGCCTGGAAGAACAAAACTCATGCGATCGCATGGCCCCAAAAGTTGGGTCAGGTCCTATAAATTTAGCGTGTTTTGGCAAAATTTCTTACATCTTTCCTATCCTCTCTCTCACGATATATAATTATATTTAATTTATAATTTTAATTTTAATTTAAGATTAATAATAATAAGAGTATGTTAGCGAATGTTGTAAGTGTGTAAGTCGAAATTCTGTCCGCGTAAAGTTACGCTATTATTAATCATTGTAAGTTATGTTCATCCTTTTTAAATTAATGTCTCGTAGCTAAGTTATTATTATGCTTATTTAAATCGAAGTAATCATGATGTTGGGCTAAATATTAAAGAAAGGATAATTGGGCTGTGGACCATAATTGGGGTTTGGACAAAAGAACGACACTTGTGGAAATTAGACTATGGGCTATTAATGATCTTTATATTTGTTTAATTGAATGATAGTTCGTTAATTTAATATAAAAATTACAATTGGACGTACCTATAAATAACCACATACACTCGATCGGACACGATGGGCGGGATATTTATAAGTACTAATAATCGTTCATTTAACCGGATACGGGAATGGATTAATAGTCAATGGACTTATTGAAACAGGGGTGAATTACATACAAGGAAAATTGGTGTAATTATAATTTAAGTCCCCAATTAGTTGGAATATTTGACTTCGGATATAAGGATAATTTGACGAGGACACTCGCACTTTATATTTATGACTGATGGACTGTTATGGACAAAAACCAGATGGGCATATCGAATAATCCAGGACAAAGGACAATTAACCCATGATAATAAACTAAAATCAACACGTCAAACATCATGATTACGGAAGTTTAAATAAGCATAATTCCTTTATTTCATATTTCATCGCATTTTTATTTACTGTCATTTTATTTATCGCACTTTTAATTATCGTACTTTTTAATTATCGCAATTTTATTTATTGTCATTTTATTTATCGCATTTTAATTTATCGCACTTTAATTATTGTCATTTACTTTACGATTTAAATTAAGTTATTTTTATTTTTAATATTTTACATTAGGTTTTAACTGCGACTAAAGTTTTAAAATCGACAAACCGGTCATTAAACGGTAAAACCCCCTTTTATAATAATAATACTACTTATATTTGTATATATATATATATATATATATATATATATATATATATATATATATATATATATATATATATATATATATATATATACAAATATAGTTTTAAAAATATAGCGTTAAACTTGGCTAGCTCCCTGTGGAACGAACCGGACTTACTAAAAACTACACTACTGTACGATTAGGTACACTGCCTATAAGTGTTGTAGCAAGGTTTAGGTACATCCACTCTATAAATAAATAAATAACTTGTGTAAAATTGTATCGTATTTAATAGTATTTCGCAATAAAAATATAACTATTTCGTATACACCTCTATGCACACTTTACGCTTTTATTTGTTAAACAAGGAATTATAGTACGCTATTATACTAGTAATAATTAATAGTATTTTGTACCCCTTCGCTTTAACATCAATTTTATGCAATGTCTTAAAAGACATCGCCTTAACAGTTTCTTGTTCATCGCTCTCCTTTGCAACCGGACGGTAGTTTGCTGTGAGGTAATATACGGAACAAGTAAACTGGATGTGTGCTTTCCAAACACAGGGATAGCAAGTGGGTACACAAAACTGAAAGTTTTTAGCTTAAAATCAAAAGAGAATACGAAACCCACAACCCACAAAAATGTTTATGAAAACTTACACCGGTGATGGGTTAATCCGAAAAACGTGTCTAGTGTAAAAACTAGCATGCATTTTCAAAACACAAAACATTTTCATCAGGTTCCTACTTTCCCTAATGATCCAAATTTTTCTAAGTCACGTAGGACTTTAACTACGACCTTTAAGTTTCATTAACTTGGAACTTGATCGTTGTTTATGAATTGAATTGACGGAAAACGCTTCTAGATTAATATCTAGAGGTAGTATGAAATTTGTATCGTGACTTGAAAACGAAACTATTATCGATGTAAATAGTGTGAAATAAAGTGTGAAAAATAAAGGAGTAAATCGTGTGAAGTGTGATTTCTATTATTTCGAAGTATTGTTAGTTCTGTATTGCTTGAGGACGAACAATGTTCAAAGTGTGGGGAGTTTGATATTGCTCAAAATGAACATATATTTAGTCGCAATATCTCTCCTAAATAATAGGCTTTCATATGTAATTGTATTATATTTCCATTGTAATTGTACAAATAAATAAAAGTGAAGACGAAGTGCGAAAATGAAATATATCTCAAGAAAATAGTCAAAACGCTCAATTTACAAGTTATACTCCAAAAGGTTAAAGTTCTTAATGAAGATGTACAATAAAAGAAGTGCAGTATACAAGAGATCTAAGCTTCAATCCAAATCATTCGTAAAAGAACAAGTCAACTGTGCACAAGGTACAAACAATTAAACCACCCAAAATTTTGGACTCCTTGAGCTCCTTGGCAAAGTTGGTGTTGGTCTCCATGAGGTATAAAACAAATGCTAATTCTGATAATTGAGGGCTGCTTTAATACTTATAAAATATAAAAGAATTCAAGGAATGAAAAGTGGGTCATAGTTCATAAGCAAATAAATAAAGGAGATTCTGAGACGGAAGAAAAAGAGTTACAGAGAGCTCAGAAGTGGTGTAGTTACGGAGTACTTCTATTTTCATTTTAAATTTCTATTTCACTTGTATTAAATTAGTAGTTTGGGTATTGTAAAAAGATTATCGCACGGGTGATTTTCTATCAAGTTTCTACCGCATCGAATTAATGGAAGCTAAGAACTTTTCTGTAAGTGTTATTTATTTTTCTACCATTTTTAGTAGCTAATTTGTTATTATGCTTATTTAACCCAAGTAGTTATTATGTTTGACTAAAAATAGAAAATGGGTTGATTTAATTTGTACAACGGTTAATATTTAGATAAAGAATGACCTTAAGGGAGATTGGGGTTTTGACTATTAATGGGTATGGTAAAATAATTAAGTGACAACTTGTTAAATTATCACTACTTATAATTTACTATATGCATAAATAACCACATACGTTGACTGGACATGGAAGACGGGTTATATATACGGTAAATTATTCATTGAAACGGACACGTGAATGGATTAACGGTTAAAAGACTAGTTAAAATTAAGGTGGGTTACATACAGTGACAACTGGTGTAATTATTGACATGCTTGACAACCGCGTCAAACCATCTAAATTGTAATTAGTTAGAATATTTAACTGTGGTTACAAAATAAAATGACAAGGACAGTCCCATTTGATGCTTGTAATTATAGGACTGCACTGGACAACTCCAAGTGGACATATTAAATATTCTACGGGTACAAAGGAAAATTAACCCAGGGTAAAAAGTAAAAAGTAAAAGTCAAACATCGTAACTACGGAAGTTAAATAAGCATAATACTCTTTTTATTGTATGTTCATCTCGTTTAGTTAAAGTAATTTTTATTTACCGCAGTAATTTAATTTACTTTATTGGTATAATCTAGTTTAAATTTATTTCTTGTTGTTTAAATTAAAAAGAAAAGCTAAAAAGACAAACCGGTCGTTAAACGGTAAATCCCCCAAAGTTACTAAAATTAATATATTACTAACTCTAACTTAAATACTTAATTTACTAATTTACCCTAGTAGAGCACCCAATAAAAGTGTCCACAGATCGACCTCCCGGACTTTAACCTAGCTATATTACTATACGATAGGTATACTTGCCTATTGTGTTTTAGTTTAATTTAGGTGATTTCCTGTAGTAAATAATATAAAACTGATAACCATTTCGTACACCACCTGAAGCACATCAATACCTTTAGAGGTTTAAGATCAAGAGAAGATGATGATTGTGGACTGGACAGAAAACAGAAAACCAGCAGCAAGAATCATGATCCAAACATGGTTTTCTTGGACTATTTTGGTTCGACAGAAACAGCAGGTACAGCAGCAACAAATCAAAAGAAAACGCGACAACAAAGGTACTTTATGGGGTTGTTTTGAAGGCATAACAGAAAGCTAAAACAGCAGCAGGAAACAAGGGCAGGATGAGCTGTTTATGGGGCTGAATAGAAGGCTGAACATCAGACAGGAAAAGTGGCGAATTGCAGGCTATTTTTGGTGATGAGAGGGTGCCGATTTGGGCAGAAAACAGCAGGTTATGATGGTGGGTTGCAGTTAACTTGCAGCAGGCTATTTTGGGGGTTTGAGGTGTCGACTAAAGAGAGAAAATGTAGTTGTAGACTGTCGACATATGAAGGGAATTGGGAGAGATTTTTGTGATTATTTTGTGGTGCAAAATATGGGATAACATGAAGTATTTATAGTTGAGTTTCCTAACCACACTAGGATTAGTTTTTCTTAATGAACAAGTTTAGTTTCCTATTTTTTTTAATAAAACCGACCCCTACATTAATTATTATTATATTTTTTTTATTAAAGTTACATTTTATTTATTAATTTACTTATTAGTCCATGTCTTTATTAATATTTACTTAGTTCATATTAGTTCTTATTATGACTTAGTTCTTTAATAGTTTATGTATATTGTCACATTAATATTATAAATATAGTTTAGAAAAAAAAAAAATAACACACAAACACATAAACTTATGTTAACGGAAATATTGATCAAAAATTACTATTTAATCAAAGTTTGTTACACAAAGTTTACGAGTACAAGAAATCCTAATAGTTGAATAGTATAAACAGAAATGGAAAAATCGATGGTCGTCATAGTACCTCCTCGTTAATAAAAACTTCGTCCTGAAGTTTTAGGTAGACTTCTCGGATGCATCTGCGGCTGAGAAGAGATGGGGATATTTTCGTCTCATTTGTTCTTTACGTTCCCAGGTATACTCGGGGCCTCGTTGAAAGGACCCGTTTATATACATTATAAATGATTCATAATAGTTGATTACATCGCGAGGTATTTGACCTCTATATGATACATTTTACAAACATTGCATTCGTTTTTAAAAGACAAACTTTCTTTACAACGAAAGTTGACGGCATGCACACCATTTCATAATACATCCAACTATAATTGGCTTAATAATAATCTTGATGAACTCAATGACTCGAATGCAACGTCTTTCAAAATATGCCATGAATGACTCCAAGTAATATCCTTAAAATGAGCTAATGCACAGCGGAAGATTTCTTTAATACCTGAGAATAAACATGCTTTAAAGTGTCAACCAAAAGGTTGGTGAGTTCATAGGTTTATCATAACAATCATTTCAATATATTAATAGACCACAAGATTTCCGTTTATAAATATATGTACACTCGCAAGTGTATAAAAGTATTCTATAAGTTGTAGGCACCCGGTAACAAGCCTTAACGTTCATGTTTTATCCTCTGAAGTACACCAGATCAGGTGTGTTTAAAATAACCTCGAAGTACTAAAGCATCCCATAGTCAGGATGGGGTTTGTCAGGCCCAATAGATCTATCTTTAGGATTCACGCCTACCGTACATGGACAAGTAGTTTAATGTTACCAAGCTAAGGGTATATTCCTGGTTTAAACCCACGTGGAATTAGTTTTAGTACTTGTGCCTATTTCGTAAAACATTTATAAAAAAAGCGCATGTATTCTCAGTCCCAAAAATATATATAAAAGGGAGCAAATGAAACTCACAATACTGTATTTCGTAGTAAAAATACATATAACGTCATTTAACAAGTGCAAGGTTGGCCTCGGATTCACGAACGTATCAATATTGAGATTCAATATTGCAGGAAAGTACGTAGACGCAACGGAGATGATAAACACTAGATTGATCTCACGAGCATACCCATGAACCATACCCATCACCTCCATAGCTATAACCCATAATTTCCTTAGCTTCGACTCATTCAAAAAAACTATTTTGAAATCACTCGGACAGCACTCCGTAGTAATATTTTATGTATACTAATAATATCTTGAAATAATACAGAGCAAATATATATATTTATATATATAAATCGATTGAGAGAGTTTAGAGAAATATATTTTCAAGTTTCTATGAAATAATGAAACCTATTGAATTCTATTTATAATAGATTTTTGAATTATTAAAGTATGAATTATTAAAGTAAATTATTAAAGTATGAATTATTAAAGTGAATTATTAAAGTATGAATTATTAAAGTGAATTATTAAAATATGAATTATTAAAGTTAATTATTAAAGTTAAAGTAAAGTAAAAGTAAAGTAAAGGTAAAGTTAAAGTTAAAGTATAGTAAAAGTATAAAACTATGTACGTATAATACGCGTATAAATATATTTAATATTAATTTAAATCGTTATATCATAAAACATTTTAGAAAAGTAGAATTATATATATTCATAATAGGTTTCAAGTTTTTAAATTACAGTCTGTTGGTGAAGCATGAGATAAAGTCCAAAGGTTTAATAAACGTATGAAATCATCTTAATAAAAAATGTCGAGTTACTTAACTTGTCGATATCCAACATCTAAGTTATTTACACTCCACGTTCTTACTTATAGACCACTTTACCATTTTTCGAATATTGTCAAAAAGAATAGATTTCTTAAATCACAGTAGACCTCATAACTGTAGTGACCCGAACTTTTCCATGTTTATATATATTAATTGAGATTGATATTTACATGACTAAATGTTTCCAACGTATTAAGCAATCAAACTTGTTAAGACTTGATTAAATGAAATAAGTTTCATATAGACAATTGATCACCCGTGTTGACCGGCGATTCACGAACGTTACAAAATTGTAAAAATTACATGTTGTGGTATATATATACACATATATATATATGGTTGACATAAGATTATGATGAGTAAGTATCGTACTAAGTATATTAACAATGTGTGATATACATAAGAAATGAGATTACTAAGTTAAGAAACTAGAAATGATATATATAACGATTATCGTTATGATAACGTCTACTAAATACATATGTATCATATTAAGATATTGATACACTATATTTAACATGATAAAATGATATTTAAATATATCATTAAGTGTGTTAACAATGAACTACATATGTAAAAACAAGACTACTAACCCAAGAATTACGAAACGAGACTTATATGTAACGATTATCGTTGTAACGATATTTTAATGTATATATCATATTAAGAGATATTCATACATCATAATATCATGATAATATAATAATTTAACATCTCATTTGATATAATAAACATTGGGTTAACAACATTAATTGAGATCGTTAACTTAAAGGTTTCAAAACAACACTTACATGTAACGACTAACGAAGGATTGACGACTCCATTAGAATGTATATACATGTTGTGTTTTGATACGTATTCTTACACTTTTGAAAGACTTCAAGGCACATATCAAAATACTTCTACTTAAAAAAAATTCTTACAATTACATCCTCGTTCAGTTTCATCAACAATTCTACTCGTATGCACCCGTATTCGTGCTCGTACAATACACAGCTTTTAGATGTATGTACTATTGGTATATACACTCCAATGATCAGCTCTTAGCAGCCCATGTGAGTCACCTAACACATGTGGGAACCATCATTTGGCAACTAGCATGAAATATCTCATAAAATTACAAAAATATGAGTAATCATTCATGACTTATTTACATGAAAACAAAATTACACATCCTTTATATCTAATCCATATACCAACGACCAAAAACACCTATAAATACTTTCATTCTTCAATTTTCTTCATCTAAGTGATCTCTCTCCAGTTCTATCTTCAAATTCTAAGTGTTCTTCATAAATTCCATAAGTATAGTTTCATAAAAATCAAGAATACTTCCAAGTTTGCAAGTCTACTTCCAAGCTTTCTAATCCATTCCAAGTAATCATCTAAGATCAAGGAACCTTTGTTATTTACAGTAGGTTATCTTTCTAATTCAAGGTAATATTCATATTCAAACTTTGATTCAATTTCTACAACTATAACAATCTTATTTTGAGTGAAAATCTTACTTGAACTGTTTTTGTGTCATGATTCTGTTTCAAGAACTTTCAAGCCATCCAAGGATCCTTTGAAGCTAGATCCATTTTTCTCATTTCGAGTGGTTTTATCCAGAAAACTTGAGGTAGTGAAACCGGGGGCTGTTTTGGTTTGGATAATTAAAAACTATGATAAACTTTGATTTAAAAGTTGTTCTTCTGGAAAAATGATTTTTCTTATGAACATGAAACTATATCCAAAAATCATGGTTAAACTCAAAGTGGAAGTATGTTTTCCAAAATGGTCATCTAGACGTCGTTCTTTCGACTGAAATGACTACCTTTACAAAAACAACTTGGAACCTGTAATTCCGACTATAAACTTATACTTTTTCTGTATAGATTCATAAAGTTAAGTTCAATATGAAATCATAGCAATTTGATTCACTCAAAACGGATTTAAAATGAAGAAGTTATGGGTAAAACAAGATTGGTTATTTTTGCTTGTTGTAGCTACGTGAAAATTGGTAACAAGTATATATTAAACATATCCTAGCTAACTTATATAGTATTATACATGTATTCTAATATATTATGTAATCTTGGGATACCATAGACACGTATGCAAATGTTTTGACATATCATATCGACCCATCTATATATATTATTTGGAACAACCATAGACACTCTATATGCAGTAATGTTGGAGTTAGCTATATAGGGTTGAGGTTGAATCCAAAAATATATATAGTTTGAGTTGTGATCTATCCTGAGTCGTGTATAACCTGGGTCGTGGATTGATTCAAGATAATATATATCGATTTATTTCTGTACATCTAATTATGGACAACTAGTTGTAGGTTACTAACAAAGACAGCTGACTTAATAAACTTAAAACAGTAAAACGTATTAAAAATGTTGTAAATATATTTTGAACATACTTTGATATATATGTACATATTTGTTATAGGTTCGTGAATCGACCAGTGGCCAAGTCTTACTTCCCGACGAAGTAAAAAATCTGTGAAAGTGAGTTATAGTCCCACTTTTAAAATCTAATATTTTTGGAATGAGAATACATGCAGGTTTTATAAATGATTTACAAAATAGACACAAGTACGTGAAATTACATTCTATGGTTGAATTATCGAAATCGAATATGCCCCTTTTTATTAAGTCTGGTAATCTAAGAATTAGGGAACAGACACCCTAATTGATGCGAATCCTAAAGATAGATCTATTGGGCCTAACAAACCCCATCCAAAGTACCGGATGCTTTAGTACTTCGAAATTTATATCATTTTCGAAGGGTGTCTCGGAATGATGGGGATATTCTTATATATGCATTTTTTTTAATGTCGGTTACCAGGTGTTCACCATATGAATGATTTTTATCTCTATGTATGGGATGTATAGTGAAATATGAAATCTTGTGGTCTATTATTATGATTTGATAATATATAGGTTAAACCTATAACTCACCAACATTTTTGTTGACGTTTTAAGCATGTTTATTCTCGGGTGATGATTAAGAGCTTCCGCTGTTGCATACTAAAATAAGGACAAGATTTGGAGTCCATGCTTGTATGATATTATGTAAAAACTGCATTCAAGAAACTTATTGATGTAATATATTCTTATTGTAAACCATTATGTAATGGTCGTGTGTAAACGGTATATTTTAGATTATCATTATTTGATAATCTACGTAATGCTTTTAAACCTTTATCGATAAAATAAAGGTTATGGTTGTTTTAAAAATGAATGCAGACTTTGAAAAACGTCTCATATAGAGGTCAAAACCTCGCGACGAAATCAATTAATATGGAACGTTTATAATCAATATGAACGGGACATTTCAGTTGGTATCCGAGCGTTGGTCTTAGAGAACCAGAAAATTGCATTAGTATGTCTTACCGAGTTTGTTAGGATGCATTAGTGAGTCTGGACTTCGACCGTGTTTTTCTTCAAAAACGATTGCTTAACATTTTTTTTGTTGGAAACTATATATTATTAACATGTAAATATTATGTGATATATTAATCTCTTAATGTGTTTGATATTGTGTGATAGATGTCTACCTCTAGTACAAATCCCATTGATTCACCTAATAATAATGAAGAGTCGAATATATTTTGGGAAGATTCACAAATTTCCCGAAGAGGAACCGGAAGAGGAGGAACCGGTAGAGGAGAAACCGAAAGAAGAGGAACCAGAAGAGGATGAATCGGAAGAGGAGGAACCAGAAGAAGAAGAGGTTCCGGAGGAAGAAATATTGATACCTATAGTAAATCGATTAAATAAAAGAAAATCCTCAACCAACGGACCAAAGTTAATAATGGTCAATGGTGTTTCCGCCGAGGAAGAAAAATATTGGGAAGATTACCAATTTTCCGATGAATCGGATCCCGATGAGGATTCCGACGATGTTATAGAAATTACCTCGACCTAATTTAATAAAGCGAAAGAAAATAATAAGGGAAAAGGTATAAAAATAGAGAAACCCGATTCCAACCCCGATGAAATTTATATGTATCGACAACATCCATATTTCCTAAAATGTAACAATGACCCGGGAACCTCTAAACCACCAGGTTTTTCTAAACCATTATGGAAAACGACGGCTCGTATTAGAGGAACACCATATATTCCTTGAAAATTAGGAAAACGAACCAAGTCCAAAGAAGAAGAAACCAGTGATTCAGATTAGAAGGTTGTAATCATGTTATGTATTATATGTATTGTAGTGTGCTTGTACTTTTATGTTCTATGTAAAAATTGCTTGTATTGTTTGTTAATTATCTTTTACGAATCTAATCCTTGTCTATTTTACAGTATAAAAACAAAATGGACGTTAAGGGTAGACAATCAAATATTTTAGAAGACCTACCAGAGGATATGATTGAGGAAATCTTGTCTAGAGTCGGTCAGAATTCATCAGCACATTTAGTTATGGCGAAATTAACTTGTCAAACATTTGAAAGACTTTCCAGAAATGCCTTAGTTTATAAAAGGCTTTCCTTTGATAGGTGGGGTATATCACATTGGGGAACCCAAATGCAATTTTACGCTACGGGTTAAGAACCTATTTTGACTCAACATATCCCAACATAGGATTTCGTGAATTAGAAAGAGCTTCTAACATGCAACATAAAGAAGAATGTTATGCTTACGGGTTAGTGATGTTCGCTTCTTACCAAAGTGAGAAAAAGAACATCGGATTGTAACTTTTAAATAAAACCTTCCCACAAGTGACGGATTCAGTAGTTGGGGTGAGAAACAAGGTTTTTAGATTATTACAGGGCTGTTGGACATTACGAAACCCTCGTCCTTTTGACGAAATTACAACATGCTGCCTAGCTAATGGTCATAACGGTTATTTTCCACTAGACCAAGGATGAGAAGTCGTCTTATTAAAACTAGAATGCATGACTTGTTTCTGGACTTATGAATTACGTGTCTTTATTTCCTTTGCTGAACAACTTGCGTATTAACTAGATTTATCTTCAAAACTTTCCTGTATCATAGTGTACTATATTTCCTGTTATATGTAATATAGCGAAGTTGTAAGTTTGAAGAATATTTGTATGTGATATATTATTATAATCAGTTTTTCATATGGAATTGTATTAGTTGAATTGTATATTAGCTACTAAGTATGAACTTAACGGGTAGGTAGTACCCTGAATTTAAAATTATAAAACGCTAATATGAAGAAAAAGCTTTTATAAATGAGTTCATATTATGCTACGAGATACTATTGACTACTCTTAATATTCTGTATGATTAAATTGTTTCATTTGACTATTTTGAAGGAAATGGCACCGACTACTCGACACACCTTGAATATGAGCGAAGAGGAATTTCGTGCATTTCTTGCTTCAAACATAGCCGCAGTACAGGCCGCGCTACATACCAACAATAACTCTGAATCTAGCAATGCAGCTAACGGCGCAAGAAATCGTGTAGGATGCTCCTACAAAGAATTCACTGCCTGCAAACCTTTGGAATTTGATGGAACCGAAGGACCAATTGGATAGAAATGGTGGACCGAGAAATTCGAATCAGTGTTTGCCATAAGTAAGTGTACTGAAGGAGACAAAGTGAAGTACGCTACGCATACCTTCATAGGTATTGCGTTAACATGGTGGAATACCTATCTAGAGCAAGTGGGACAAGATGCTGCTTACGCGTTACCGTGGTCAGTATTCAAGCACTTGATGAACGAGAAGTACCGTCCCAGAACCGAGGTCAATAAGCTCAAGTCAGAACTTAGAGGGTTACAAACACAGGGATTCGATATTACTTCGTACGAAAGACGATTCACAAAATTGTGCCTATTGTGTCCGAGAGTGTTCGAAGATGAGGAAGAGAAGATCGACGCATTTGTGAAAGGGTTACCTGAGAGAATCCAAGAAGATATAAGTTCACACGAGCCTGCCTCCATACAAAAGGCATGTAGAATGGCTCACAAACTAGTGAACCAGATTGAGAGAAGAATTAAAGAACAGGCAGCCGAAGAGGCCAACGTGAAGTTAGTCAAAAGAAAGTGGGAGGAAAACGGTGATAAGAGTCACCAAAACAACAACAACTATCCCAACAATCGCCACATCAATCGTAACTACAACAAAAGACATAACAACAACAACAACTACAACAATCATCCCAACAACAATAACAACCGCAACAACAACAACAATCAGAAGCAGCTATGCCAAAGGTGTGAAAAGTATCACTCGGGGTTTTGCACCAAATTTTGCAACAAGTGTAAAAGAAATGGTCATAGCGCAGCGAAGTGTGAGGTCTACGGACCAGGGGTTAACAGAACGACAGGAACAAATGGTGTCGGAATGAGTAATGGCGGAGCAAGTAGTGTCAGAGCAAGTTATGCCAATGTAGTTTATTATAAATATAAAAAACCGGGCCACATTATTAGAAATTGCCCGAACCAGGAGAACACGAATGGACAAGGTCGTGGAAGAGTTTTCAATATTAATGCGGCAGAGGCACAGGAAGACCCGGGTACATTTCTTATTGACAATAAATCTTCTTACGTTTTATTTGATTCGGGTGCGGATAGAAGCTATATGAGTAGAGATTTTTGTGCTAAATTAAGTTGTCCATTGACGCCGTTGGATAGTAAATTTTTACTCGAATTAGCAAATGGTAAATTAATTTCAGCAGATTATATATGCCGGAATCGAGAAATTAAACTGGGTAGCGAAATATTTAAGATTGATTTGATACCAGTAGAGTTAGGGAGTTTTAATGTAATAGTTGGCATGAACTGGCTGAAGGATATGAAAGCAGAGATCGTATGTTACAAAAATGCAATTCGCATTGTACGAGAAGAAGGAGAACCCTTAATGGTGTATGGAGAAAAGGGCAACACGAAGCTACATCTTATTAGTAATTTGAAGGCACAAAAACTAATAAGAAAAGGTTGCTATGCTGTTCTAGCACACGTCGAGAGAAAGTACAAACTGAAGAAAAGAGCATCAGTGATGTTCCCGTCGCAAAAGAATTTCCCGATGTATTTTCGAAAGAATTACCGAGATTACCCCCACATCGATCCTTTGAATTTTCAAATAGACCTTGTACCAGGAGCTGCACCAATAGCTCGTGCTCCATACAGACTCGCACCTAGCGAAATGAAAGAATTACAAAGTCAGTTACAGGAACTTTTAGAGCGTGGTTTCATTCGACCAAGTACATCACCATGGGGAGCTCCTGTTCTGTTTGTGAAGGAGAAAGATGGTACATTCAAGTTGTGTATCGACTACCGAGAGTTGAACAAACTTACCATCAAGAACCGCTACCCACTACCGAGAATCGACGACTTATTTGATCAACTACAAGGCTCGTCTGTTTATTCGAAGATCGATTTACGTTCAGGATATCATCAAATACGAGTAAAGGAGGATGATATTCCAAAAACTGCTTTTAGAACGCGTTATGGTCATTACGAGTTTATGGTTATGCCATTTGGATTGACAAACGCACCAGCTGTGTTCATGGAACTTATGAACCAAGTGTGTGGGCCATATCTTGACAAGTTTGTCATTGTTTTCATCGATGACATTTTTATTTACTCAAAGAATGATCAAGAGCACGAAGAACATTTGAGAAAAGTGCTAGAAGTATTGAGGAAAGAAAAACTGTATGCTAAGTTTTCAAAGTGTGCATTTTGGTTGGAAGAAGTTCAATTCCTCGGTCACATAGTGATCAAAGAAGGTATCTAGGTGGACCCGGTAAAGATCGAAACCGTTGAAAAGAGGGAAACCCCGAAAACTCCGAAACACATACGCCAGTTTTTAGGACTAGCTGGTTACTACAGAAGGTTCATCCAAGACTTTTCCAGAATAGCAAAACCCTTAAATGCATTAACGCATAAAGGGAAGAAATTTGAATGGAAAGATGAGCAGGAGAAAGCGTTTCAATTGTTAAAGAAAAAGTTAACTACGACACCTATATTGTCATTACCTGAAGGGAATGATGATTTTGTGATATATTGTGATGCCTCAAAGCAAGGTCTCGGTTGTGTATTAATGCAACGAACGAAAGTAA
The DNA here is from genome assembly GCF_046630445.1 of Rutidosis leptorrhynchoides. NCBI lineage: Eukaryota > Viridiplantae > Streptophyta > Magnoliopsida > Asterales > Asteraceae > Rutidosis > Rutidosis leptorrhynchoides. The sequence continues at coordinate 120,199,696 of NC_092341.1, forward strand.
TTGCTTATGCGTCTAGACAATTGAAGATTCACGAACAGAATTATACGACGCATGATTTGGAATTAGGTGCAGTTGTTTTTGCATTAAAGACTTGGAGGCACTACTTATATGGGGTCAAAAGTATTATATATACCGACCACAAAAGTCTTCAACACATATTTAATCAAAAACAACTGAATATGAGGCAGCGTAGGTGGATTGAATTGTTGAATGATTATGACTTTGAGATCCATTACCACCCGGGGAAGGCAAATGTGGTAGCCGACGCCTTGAGCAGAAAGGACAGAGAACCCATTCGAGTAAAAGCTATGAATATAATGATTCACACTAACCTTACTACTCAAATAAAGGAGGCGCAACAAGGAGTTTTAAAAGAGGAAAATTTAAAGGATGAAATACCCAAAGGATCGGAGAAGCATCTTAGTATTCGGGAAGATGGAACCCGGTATAGGGCTGAAAGAATTTGGGTACCAAAATTTGGAAATATGAGAGAAATGGTACTTAGAGAAGCTCATAAAACCAGATACTCAATACAATCTGGAACTGGGAATATGTACAAGGATCTCAAGAAACATTTTTGGTGGCCAGGTATGAAAGCCAATGTTGCTAAATACGTAGGGGAATGTTTGACGTGTTCTAAGGTTAAAGCGGATCATCAGAAACCATCAGGTCTACTTCAACAATCTAAAATCCCGGAATGGAAATGGGAAAACATTATCATGGATTTCATCACTAAATTGCCAAGGACTGCAAGTGGTTTTGATACTATTTGGGTAATAGTTGATCGTCTCACCAAATCAGCACACTTCCTGCCAATAAGAGAAGATGACAAGATGGAGAAGTTAGCACGACTGTATTTGAAGGAAGTCGTCTCTAGACATGGAATACCAATCTCTATTATCTCTGATAGGGATGGCAGATTTATTTCAAGATTCTGGCAGACATTACAGGAAGCATTAGGAACTCGTCTAGACATGAGTACTACCTATCATCCACAAACTGATGGGCAGAGTGAAAGGACGATACAAACGCTTGAAGACATGCTACGAGCATGTGTTATTGATTTCGGAAACAGTTGGGATCGACACCTACCGTTAGCAGAATTTTTCTACAACAATAGTTATCATTCTAGTATTGAGATGGCGCCGTTTGAGGCACTTTATGGTAGAAAGTGCTGGACTCCGATTTGTTGGAATGAAGTGGGGATAGACAGATTACGGGTCCGGAGATAATACAAGAAACTACCGAGAAAATCATCCAAATTCAACAACGATTGAAAACCGCCCAGAGTCGAAAAAAGAGCTACGCGGACAGTAAAAGAAAAGATATAGAGTTTGAAATTGGAGAAATGGTCATGCTTAAGGTTTCACCTTGGAAAGGCATTGTTCGATTTGGTAAATTGGACCATTCAAGATTATAGATCGTGTCGGACCAGTAGCTTACCAACTGAAGCTACCTCAACAACTCGTGGCTGTACATAACACTTTCCACGTCTCGACTTTGAAGAAATGTTTTGCTAAAGAAGATCTCACTATTCTGTTGGACGAAATCCAAATCAATGAAAAACTTCAATTCATTGAAGAACCCGTCGAAATAATGGATCGTGAGGTAAAGAGACTTAAGCAAAACAAGATACCGATTGTTAAGATTCGAAGGAATGCTCGTAGAGGACCCGAGTTCACCTGGGAGCATGAAGATCAGATGAAGAAGAAATACCCGCATCTATTTCCAGAAGATTCGTCAACACCTTCAACAGCTTAAAATTTCGGGACAAAATTTATTTAACGGGTAGGTACTGTAGTGACCCGAACTTTTCCATGTTTATATATATTAATTGAGATTGATATTTACATGACTAAATGTTTCCAACATGTTAAGCAATCAAACTTGTTAAGACTTGATTAAATGAAATAAGTTTCATATAGACAATTGATCACCCATGTTGACCGGCGATTCACGAACGTTACAAAATTGTAAAAATTACATGTTGTGGTATATATATAGACATATATATATGGTTAACATAAGATTATGATGAGTAAGTATCGCACTAAGTATATTAACAATGTGTGATATACATAAGAAATGAGATTACTAAGTTAAGAAACTAGAAATGATATATATAACGATTATCGTTATGATAACGTCTACTAAATACATATGTATCATATTAAGATATTGATACACTATATTTAACATGATAAAATGATATTTAAATATATCATTAAGTGTGTTAACAATGAACTACATATGTAAAAAAAAAAGACTACTAACCCAAGAATTACGAAACGAGACTTATATGTAACGATTATCGTTGTAACGATATTTTAATGTATATATCATATTAAGAGATATTCAGACATCATAATATCATGATAATATAATAATTTAACATCTCATTTGATATAATAAACATTGGGTTAACAACATTAATTGAGATCGTTAACTTAAAGGTTTCAAAACAACACTTACATGTAATGACTAACGAAGACTTAACGACTCCATTAGAATGTATATACATGTTGTGTTTTGATATGTATTCTTACACTTTTGAAAGACTTCAAGACACATATCAAAATACTTCTACTTAACAAAAATGCTTACAATTACATCCTCGTTCAGTTTCATCAACAATTCTACTCGTATGCACCCGTATTCGTACTCGTACAATACACAGCTTTTAGATGTATGTACTATTGGTTTATACACTCCAATGATCAGCTCTTAGCAGCCCATGTGAGTCACCTAACACATGTGGAACCATCATTTGGAACTACCATGAAATATCTCATAAAATTACAAAAATATGAGTAATCATTCATGACTTATTTACATGAAAACAAAATTACACATCCTTTATATCTAATCCATATACCAACGACTAAAAACACCTACAAACACTTTAATTCTTCAATTTTCTTCATATAAATGATCTCTCTCAAGTTCTATCTTCAAGTTCTAAGTGTTCTTCATAAATTCCATAAGTATAGTTTCATAAAAATCAAGAATACCTCCAAGTTTGCAAGTCTACTTCCAAGCTTTCTAATCCATTCCAAGTAATCATCTAAGATTAAGGAACCTTTGTTATTTACAGTAGTTTATCTTTCTAATTCAAGGTAATATTCATATTCAAACTTTGATTCAATTTCTACAACTATAACAATCTTATTTCGAGTGAAAATCTTACTTGAACTGTTTTCGTGTCATGATTCTGTTTCAAGAACTTTCAAGCCATCCAAGGATCCTTTGAAGCTAGATCCATTTTTCTCATTTCCAGTGGTTTTAACCAGAAAACTTGAGGTAGTAATGATGTTCATAACATCATTCGATTCATACATATAAAGCTATCTTATTCGAAGGTTTAAACTTGTAATCACTAGAACATAGTTTAGTTAATTCTAAACTTGTTCGCAACCAAAAGTTAATCCTTCAAACTTGACTTTTAAAATCAACTAAACACATGTTCTATATCTATATGATATGCTAACTTAATGATTTAAAACCTGGAAACACGATGAACACCATAAATCGGATATACGCTGTCGTAGTGAAACCGGAGGCTGTTTTGGTTTGGATAATTAAAAACTATGATAAACTTTGATTTAAAAGTTGTTCTTCTGAGAAAATGATTTTTCTTATGAACATGAAACTATATCCAAAAATCATGGTTAAACTCAAAGTGGAATTATGTTTTCCAAAATGGTCATCTAGACGTCGTTCTTTCGACTGAAATGACTACCTTTACAAATACAACTTGTAACCTATAATTCCGACTATAAACTTATACTTTTTCTGTATAGATTCATAAATTTAAGTTCAATATGAAACCATAGCAATTTGATTCACTCAAAACGGATTTAAAATGAAGAAGTTATGGATAAAACAAGATTGGTTATTTTTGCTTATTGTAGCTACGTGAAAATTGGTAACAAATCTATATTAATCATATCCTAGCTAACTTATATTGTATTATACATGTATTCTAATATATTATGTAATCTTGGGATACCATAGACACGTATGCAAATGTTTTGACATATCATATCGACCCATCTATATATATTATTTGGAACAACCATAGAAACTCTATATGCAGTAATGTTGGAGTTAGCTATACAGAGTTGGGGTTGATTCCAAAAATATATATAGTTTGAGTTATGATCTAGCCTGAGACGTGTATACCCTGGGTCGTGGATTGATTCAAGATAATATATATCGATTTATTTCTGTACATCTAATTATGGACAACTAGTTGTAGGTTACTAACAAGGACAGCTGACTTAATAAACTTAAAACTGTAAAACGTATTAAAAATGTTGTAAATATATTTTGAACATACTTTGATATATATATGTACATATTTGTTATAGGTTCGTGAATCGACCAGTGGCCAAGTCTTACTTCCCGACGAAGTAAAAATCTGTGAAAGTGAGTTATAGTCCCACTTTTAAAATCTAGTATTTTTGGGATGAGAATACATGCAGGTTTTATAAATGATTTATAAAATAGACACAAGTACGTGAAACTACATTCTATGGTTGAATTATCGAAATCGAATATGCCCCTTTTTATTAAGTCTGGTAATCTAAGAATTAGGGAACAGACACCCTAATTGACGCGAATCCTAAAGATAGATCTATTGGGCCTAACAAACCCCATCCAAAGTACCGGATGCTTTAGTACTTCGAAATTTATATCATACCCGAAGGGTGTCCCGGAATGATGGGGATATTCTTATATATGCATCTTGTTAATGTCGGTTACCAAGTGTTCACCATATGAATGATTTTTATCTCTATGTATGGGATGTATATTGAAATATGAAATCTTGTGGTCTATTATTATGATTTGATAATATATAGGTTAAACCTATAACTCACCAACATTTTTGTTGACTTTTTAAGCATGTTTATTCTCAGGTGATTATTAAGAGCTTCCGCTGTTCCATACTAAAATAAGGACAAGATTTGGAGTCCATGCTTGTATGATATTATGTAAAAACTGCATTCAAGAAACTTATTTTTGATGTAATATATTCTTATTGTAAACCATTATGTAATGGTCGTGTGTAAACGGTATATTTTAGATTATCATTATTTGATAATCTACGTAATGCTTTTAAACCTTTATCGATAAAATAAAGGTTATGGTTGTTTTAAAAATGAATGCAGACTTTGAAAAACGTCTCATATAGAGGTCAAAACCTCGCGACGAAATCAATTAATATGGAACGTTTATAATCAATATGAACGGGACATTTCAATAACATTGGCCCGTAATCATATCATAATGTATCTGATAATTCAATCATTTGATATTATCTCTTAATTCTGTCTATAAATATATCGAAACAAATACGTTCATGTAAAGTATCATATATCTAATACTTTGTTAATGTTTTAAGTTAATATTATATATTATATATACATATCTATATACACATAATTGTTCGTGAATCGTCGAACACGGTCAAAGGGTAATTGATTACATGAATGTAGTTCCAAACTTTTTGAGATTCAACATTACAAATTCTGCTTATCGTGTCAGAAACATATAAAGGTTAGGTTTAAATTTGGTCGGACATTTCCGGGTCGTCACAGTACCTACCCGTTAAAGAAATTTAGTCCCGAAATTTGATCGAGGTCGTCATGGCTAACCATAAAAATGTTTTCATGACGGATATGTGTTGATAGATAGGATTTTATTACCATAGAGTAATATGGATAAAATGATCCGATTACTCGAAGCGTATGAGTGAAGCTATCACAAAATAGTGGAATGAGGAAAATAAGTTTCGTCATAATTTTTGACGTAGTCATGGCTGAATTCCGGAATTCAAGGGATTCAAAAAAAAAAATATCTTGGAAATCTATAAGATCTGTTTCTTCGAGATTTAAGGAAATTAGGATCTCTTTAATTAAATGCGATGATCTGTCCCGATTACTACGTCTGATATTTTCCTTATATATTTACCTTTTCCATTCCATTAGTTTTTAGCACTTCTATACTCAATTCCAATTTCAAAAGATTGCGAAAATGCTTAATCCAGTTCTAATCCTTGTCCTTATCCTTACTATAGCAACAGTCATTCTCCTTTTCCAACTTCCACCGGAGGAATCTGTTTTCTTCTACTTCGCCCTTGGGGTTATAGTGTTTTTAATTCTCCCGTGTCTTTATGTTGTGATAAACATTGATATACACAGTTTGTAATTAATGTGTTGTTATTGGACTTTATATTCTCCCTTACATTTCGGAGTTTCATACTTTTGTTGTCTCTTCTCGGCTTTAAGTCAAGCGAATAATGGTCCAGAATTAGTAGGTATGAAGTTTTGGATGAACATAGTTAATGTTCTAAGAAGGAAATCGTAATGGTGCGATCTTGATTTGGCAAATTACCAGAATATCCAGAAAGATAGAACTATCAAGAAGATATGTTCTTAATATGTTTGGAGATTTGGTAGAATGTAAGAGTCGTGTAAATGGCACATGATGACGGTATGTTATGTGAATCATCACGTTCCATTAGAAACTCAGCATGAATTACTGTAATATAATCACGTTGATCAAGTGTCATTATATTATACTAACTCATGCTTCAGTTCCCAACACTACTTCAAAACATTCATATTTGAATTTTTTCAGAATTTAGAAACCAACACAGTTTCTTTTATGTTGCAGATATTATGGAGAGATAAATGATCTCAGATAAGAATAGTTGTGAAAATATCTCCAGAAATATGGAGAATATGTATAATGAGAGATACGAGATATCTTATAATATTTAAGATAAGATGATGATGAAGAATAAGGTCCGCAAAGGTTTAGAGTCAGGAGCAAGGTATTCGTTAATGACTTCGTCAGAAACAGAATCATCAAGATTCTTTAAATACAGACTTTGGTCCTTGTATTTGTCCTTGGTCTCCTTCACGGTCTGCTCAATCCATTGTTCAGTACCAACTCTTCTCTTTTTCTGGGCTTTACCAACACATTATTCTTTGTCATCAAACTTTTGACTGTTAAAGTCGTTTACAGTTTCTGCTGCTTCATTAGCATTTCGAGAACTAATTCACAGTTTGAGATGTTTTTCAGAAACTTCACATTCGAAGTGTGTAAGTTTAGGAGATAGACGTTATATGTATATATAACTATTGAAGTAGAAACGATGCGAGATTTCAAAATACTGATTGCTAATTTTTAGTAATTGGTATGGCAATTCTTGTTGCAAGATGCGGATGAGTAAGAGATGGAGTTTCAATGAATAAGTATAGTGACTTTTCGGAGAGGTTTAAGTCGAAGGTTAATGAAGTTGTTGATAAGTTTACTGCTAATGTGGTGAGATATGAAAGGTTCCCCAGTATCGATGGTGAAAGGACAGGGTATCTATCGAAGTTATAATAAAATTAGTTTTACTGAAAAGTTGAAGTTGACTTGTTGGAGCTGTGACAAAACTGGCTACTTTGAAAAGAAAAGTAAGGTTGTTTTTGCTAATAAATGCTAAAGAATTCAACGCGGGTACGTGTTAAACTATGACTTTGGGTTCGAGAGTTTTTCAGGTACAAGACTTCGGGTAATGTGTAATTGGATCATCATCTCGATTGTTCCTTATTTGAAATGTCTTCCGAAATTTCGAAGCGTTTTAAATTCAGCTTGTCATTGTCAATATCCAAAGGATAAATTCGTCAAAAATCTCGATTGATTCTCGTATCCTTTTGAGTGTTACAATTAAAAGCGATGTTCTATCACAGTTTTGAAGTCAAAGTATAGCTTTGAAAAAAATGTAAGGATCTAAGATTGATGGTTTTGCTTATATCTCGAGTTGCATTCTGAGATTTCAAAAATCAGAATAGGTGATTGAATTTGAATGAGTAGGTTGTTTTGATTTCTTATAAAAGAAGGTATACTGTTGTGAAAATAGGGAGTATAGTTGATGATTTACTGAATTAGAATCGAAGAATGTAATATATTAATTGTGCATTTATATATCTCTCTGGTATTACCTACCCGTTAAAAAAAATGTCACAAATAATATTTTGAACAAGAATTTTTCATTACAGTCTTTATGAAAATATATGTATGTATATTTTCTTCAGATGTAATACAGATTTAATGAGTTAATATCATATTAAGCTCATTTGATTTTCAGCTTGGATTAGTAAAGAATAATCTCTAAAACATTAGAGATTACATAATCTTCGCGGAGTATTTCGCTAATGTAATCAATACTACAATATTTATTCTTATAGATATTTCCTTAGTGAAATATGCTGATGCGCATAGAACTCTTGCTGACTTCACAAGATACGAATGTTGTTTTTCAGTAAGTTTCGAGTACATTGAAGATGAAAGTGTAAAATCAAACATGTTATTGAATGATACACTTGGTTTATTATGAAACCGAATTCATTTAATTGAATCAAAGATTGTAGTTACGATGGTTAGGTTGTTAACGAAGGATGTACATCATAGCATATTAGTAATATGAATTTAACTGAGTAGTATCTACCCTTTTTCAATTCATATTCAATAGCTTAGTACGAAAGATTTTTATAGTTTCAGCATTCATAAATATAAAATATGTATATATATATATAATTTCTTCAGAAGAATGAGTTAATACTTCATAACTCGTTGATACAAAATACTCGTTGTTGATCAATGATGACATCCACGGCGATTCTTGAACTGACGGAACTTGTGATGTTATAGGTGCTGCTAGTGCTGATGATGCTGACAGTACTGACGGTGATGGTGGTGCTGACGATATTGTTGATGCTGATGATACTGCCGGTAACTGCTGGTGATGCTGCTGAAGCTTTTGGTATTGAGGCTTGCGATGTGGATGTTACTGGCGGTATTGGTTATGCTGCTGGTACTGCTGATTGTGTTTCTAATCCTTGCACCATGTGTTCCAAAGCCACTACTCGGGCGTGAAGTTCGTTAATTTCTGCTAGTACGCCGGGATGATTGGCGGTTGGAACGAGCAGATGAATAAGATTCGCAATATGGGATAGTATATAATCATGACGAGATACTCTAGCAATGAGTGAGAAAATGGTGTCTCGAACAGGTTCGTCGGTAAGTGCTTCAGGTTCATCGCCAAGAGGGCAATGTGGTGGATGGAAGGGATCACCTTCTTCTTGTCTCCAATGGTTGACTTGACTACGGACCCATCCCTAATTCATCCAAAATAGATGATGAGAAATTGGTTGATCCATTCCGGTGATGCTACTTTCGGAGCGCAGGTAGATAACCATATCGGAATCTGAGGAATTCGAACTGGTTGAGGGATCCATCTCGTAGGATCAGGTAAAGAATTTTTGGTATGAAATAGATTGTAGAATTTAGATTTGGTATTCTTCAATTACATAATTTGCATATGTATATATAATACCAAAATTCCGTAAATTACGGAGAATCTTTGAAAAGATGTCAGTCAAAGTTCACAGTAATAGATGGGCTAAGATAAGAATCCGTCTATACATTATTATGCAATAAATGCAGGAAAACGCATCTAGACTTAAGATGATAAGCAGGTAATTTCCTAAGGATGATAAGTAGATGATTTCCGACTAGAATTGATAAGCAAACTTTTTGACATGCAGACACGGTCGAAGTCCAGACTCACTAATACATCTTAACAACTATCAGTTAGACACACTAATGCAAGACCTGGTTCGCTAAGACCACCGCTCTGGTACCAACTGAAAGGACCCGTTCATATACATTATAAATGATTCACAATAGTTGATTACATCGCGAGGTATTTGACCTCTATATGATACATTTTACAAACATTGCATTCGTTTTTAAAAGACAAACTTTCGTTACAATGAAAGTTGACGGCATGCACACCATTTCATAATACATCCAACTATAATTGGCTTAATAATAATCTTGATGAACTCAATGACTCGAATACAACGTCTTTCAAAATATGCCATGAATGACTCCAAGTAATATCCTTAAAATGAGCTAATGCACAGCGGAAGATTTCTTTAATACCTGAGAATAAACATGCTTTAAAGTGTCAACCAAAAGGTTGGTGAGTTCATAGGTTTATCATAACAATCATTTCAATATATTAATAGACCACAAGATTTCCGTTTATAAATATATGTACACTCGCAAGTGTATAAAAGTATTCTATAAGTTGTAGGCACCGGTAACAAGCCTTAACGTTCATGTTTTACCCTCTGAAGTACACCAGATCAGGTGTGTTTAAAATAACCTCGAAGTACTAAAGCATCCCATAGTCAGGATGGGGTTTGTCAGGCCCAATAGATCTATCTTTAGGATTCGCGCCTACCGTACATAGACAAGTAGTTTAATGTTACCAAGCTAAGGGTATATTTCTGGTTTAAACCCACGTACAATTAGTTTTAGTACTTGTGCCTATTTCGTAAAACATTTATAAAAACAGCGCATGTATTCTCAGTTCTAAAAATATATATAAAAGGGAGAAAATGAAACTCACAATACGGTATTTCGTAGTAAAAATACATATAACGTCATTTAACAAGTGCAAGGTTGGCCTTAGATTCACGAGCGTATCAATATTGAGATTCAATATTGCAGGAAAGTACGTAGACGCAACGGAGATGATAAACACTAGATTGACCTCACGAGCATACCCATGAACCATACCCATCACCTCCATAGCTATAACCTATAATTTCCTTAGCTTCGACTCATTCAAAAAAACTATTTTGAAATCCCTCGGACAGCACTCCGTAGTAATATCTTATGTATACTAATAATATCTTGAAATAATACAGAGCAAATATATATATTTATTTATATAAATCGATTGAGAGAGTTTAGAGAAATATATTTTTAAGTTTTTATGAAATAATGAAACCTATTGAATTCTATTTATAATAGATTTTTGAATTATTAAAGTGAATTATTAAAGTATGAATTATTAAAGTGAATTATTAAAGTATGAATTATTAAAGTGAATTATTAAAGTATGAATTATTAAAGTGAATTATTAAAGTGAATTATTAAAGTGGATTATTAAAGTTAAAGTAAAGTAAAAGTAAAGTAAAAGTAAAGTAAAGGTAAAGTTAAAGTTAAAGTATAGTAAAAGTATAAAACTATATACGTATAATACGCGTATAAATATATTTAGTATTAATTTAAATTGTTATATCATAAAACATTTTAGAAAAGTAGAATTATATATATTCATAATAGGTTTCAAGTTTTTAAATTACAGTCTGTTGGTGAAGCATGGGATAAAGTCGAAAGGTTTAATAAACGTATGAAATCATCTTAATGAAAAATGTCGAGTTACTTAACTTGTCGATATCCAACATCTATGTTATTTACACTCCTTGTTCTTACTTATAGTTCACTTTACCATTTTCTGAATATTTTCAAAAAGAATAGATTTCTTAAATCACAGTGGACCTCATAACATTGGCCCGTAATCATATCATAATGTATCTGATAATTCAATCATTTAATATTATCTCTTAATTCTGTCGATAAATATATCGAGACAAATACGTTCATGTAAAGTATCATATATCTAATACTTTGTTAATGTTTTCAGTTAATATTATATAATATATATACATATCTATATACACATAATTGTTCGTGAATCGTCGAACACGGTAAAAGGGTAATTGATTACATGAATGTAGTTCCAAACTTTTTGAGATTCAACATTACAAATTCTGCTTATCGTGTCAGAAACATATAAAGGTTAGGTTTAAATTTGGTCGGAAATTTCTGGGTCGTCACACTCGTCATGAATTCCAATAGATTTTAACAATAGGTATAGTGCTTTGTTTCAAGCGTTTGATCTCACGATCCATAACTTCTACAGGTTCTTCTATGAAGTGCATTTTATTATCAATGCGGAGGTAATTCAAAGGGATAACATGAGTGTCATCTGACTAGGTTTCCTTAAAAGGGATTGTGATATTTTAGTCGTACAAGCATTTCAGTAAGTTGGACACCTGAAATGTGCAATGAACGTTACTAAGTTTATTTGATACCTTGAGCGTTTATGTCGCCATTAGGGCAGACAATCAGAGAGAAGTACTTGGAGATCACAGCCATGTAGTTTGATGCATGACTTGTGTTTGTTAGAGATGGTACCAACTTCAAATTCCGGAAGGTAACCATAGACATGATACCTTTGGTTTTCAAGAAATGTCTAATGTGAATAGACGAAATGAGATTCCAGTTGAGAAGTCACTAATCAGGCTTATATGCAAAGCAAGCCATAATTACTAAGATGCCCTTAGAATGGTATGAAAGATTAACGAAATATTATAATACATGCGAGGTCGAAAGTTGGAAAGAGTTTTTGAAAGCACATTTGCAGAATGTATCTATAGCTATATGTTGAAACAGAGGTCGAAACTTGACTAGGATAACATCTAGTTGTAACTAGTGAGGAAGAAATGTTTAGTGTAAACACATAAACACCATCATCGTTTAAGGTAACTCCTTTAGAGAGGATAGCGAGGGTCATAAATTATATTTCTGATAGGAAACCGCACAAAAGGTGTGATCTCTTGATGAGAAAGACGTTCTCGCACCTATGGCGAGTCGATCTATCATTCACTTATGAGTTTAAGTGCGGATGAAAAGAAATATGAATCATTGGCTACAAAGAATAGTTTACACCGGGTGAGGAAATATCTGAGAAATGCTTTCTTGTGCCAAAAAGATATTAAATCATAGAATTGACGTTTTACGAGGTTGCTGTGGTTTAGCCGTGAGATATCAGAAGTAAAATCTTCTCAACGGTCAACCTTACAAGGGAAAAGTTACTGAGAACATAGAGTTTTGAATGATGAACTCAATGGTAAGTTTCGAAGGGCAAGAGCATTTGTGATTACTATGTGGTGTAGAATAATACGAAAAATTTTATATAAACAAGTAATGAAAATTTTATAGAAGTTCGAGTCGTTTAAGGTGACAATGTAGAAAGGGACGAAGTTCTTAGCAAAACTAGAGTTATGTACAACATGTACTATTTTACGTAAAATATATTTTGAATAAAAGAACTGATTTAAAAAAGTGAGAGTATAATTATGTACTAGTCAAAATAATTAAAGGTAAATTTTATTTACTTTATTAAATAAATATATATAATTTATAAAATCTGCACGAATGGCAGTAAATAAATTTATTTTATAAAATTTTGAGAGGATCGCACAGTAAAATAGTGTGTGTAAAATTTTGGTAGACAAAATTTTCATATTTTCGAGGTTACGAGTTGGAGAAAGACTAAGAAAAATCGAGTGAAGGACCTTGAAAATTCTGGGTGATATTTGAGCAAAAATGTTACGAGGTAATGATAACTATTGAATTTTAGTGTGGTTGATGACTAATATAAGTTCTTGGAATTCAAAATGTTCATGTGTGAAGCTATTGCTGTCAAGTGAGATATGAATGGTAGAGATTGAGAACGTAAAGTTAATCTCTTGTTGACTTTGAAATGCCAACTAGTCATGACTATCATTGGAGTGGGTAGACTGGCAGTACGCACCCTTGTTATATCTACGCATGGATTGCTTGATTCCGATGGTCACAAAGATTTCATAATAACTTGAGCATGTATAATATGATGTTCACATAGGCAAGTGTGAAGACACGCTAATTCAGTGGTTTTCGACTATGTGATGATCATTGAAAATCAATTTATCAAGTTCTCGCTAAATCTGTGATTATTGCCGGGATAGTATGAATTTCCCCAATGAGTAAGGGTGATGTAAGGACATGGTGTCACTTGCCTATTATTATATGATCATTTAATGATACATCTAACATGCTTTTAACACCGAGGCAAAATCGTAAGATTTTTCAGAAAAATGGTTAACGGTCCAAAGGTCGTGACTTATTGTTTAGATACAACAAATCACGCGATGTTTGACCATAATTAACGTAATGATAATCATATCAATGCTACCTTTGATCATATGGAGCGTGTGAGGGATCACGTGCTTTTCAGTATGGTGATGGAAATATATGTATACTTCAGCCTTAACTAGCCAGGAATGTGGATACTATACACTAGAGTATGATGGGGTTCTTTTTAATTGCTATAGTAGTTTTCAGATGTGATTAGGGGGGGTTTAGCTCAAGACACAGCTCGCGAGAAAATGGAAAAACTTCAGGTGGTGTATCAAACCCTAGATTTTGAATTGACTGTGATCGATTATTGCATGGTGCAAAGTAATAATTGCATGAGCATGAAAAGTTTTCCTTGGTCATGGAAATCAAAAGATACTTGTTGGAAGGTCCTATCCTTCATGAGATTATGCCTGTGAGATATTGACCATCTCAGCACAGAGAACGTGATAGTGAATGTGGTGTTTATAATATCTTCGTTTGAATATTCAAATGAAAATCTTGCGAGTGGTTGTCACTTATCTTCGACGGGTTTCCTAATGGGTTTACGAAAATCTACACTAGGAGCGTAATTACAGATAACAGGAAGCATGCTTCGAAGAAATTTCGGGGGTGTCACTTCAGGTCACTTAAGAACAGGCATCCTTCCTTCCAGCGGTGATGTGATAATTAAGCGTCAAAGATAAAGAGATAGGTTGTTTAAGAAAGAAAGAATGCAAAGCTTTACAACGTTTATGGCATAGGAGAATTTGTTAATCTACTCATGGGTATGAGATAGATAGTTTGGTTGAAACGATCTCTTCGTATATCTATAAATTAGATGATAATTACCCTTCACGTAATAACATTGAGATTTTTGAATTAATGTATTGGGAATTTTTCTTTGATTCACTTTCTATTCCATATTTCATGATATTGGAATTTCTATATGAATTACCGTAATATAATCACGTTGGCCAAGCGTCCTTATATTTCACTAATTCATACTTCCACTTCAATATCACCCCATAAGGTCATGACACATGATCAAACTTAGATAGTTGACGTTGGAATGTTGAGTCATGAGTGACATCCCTTGGTTTCACCAACCGAGATGGTCTTATAACTCGCGTGAGTCAAAGAATACTTCGAATCACAATGGCAAAGTCAGGTCATAAGATATGTATGGATATGATAACAATCACATACTAACCGATCCTTTAGAGTCGGGAACAAGCAAGATGATAGGGTTTTGGCTTGATATCCTTAGGAAAGGATACAGAATATCAACAGAGGTAAAAGAAGGAATTAAGATGAAATAGCAGTATAAATATCAAAGAAAAAGCGCTTAAAACTAAGGCAGGAAAGGTTATAGTCCTAAAGATTGCTAAGGCACCCTAGCTAACACATAAGGCACACATAAAATGCAATTCTGTTCTCTATAACAACCTGGCTCTTATACCAATCTGTCACACCCCCTAAATGGAACCGGGGGTCATATGTGACTAACCAATATCAAAACACAAGTGTAAAGCGAGAACGACTCTAAATGAGACGTTTTAATTAAAAACCAATGTATTAAAGAAACGGAAAGTATAATTCATTACAAATGAATCCTTAAAAATGTAAATGTAAATTCAAATGTTTTAATGCAATAATATGAATAATAAAATGCGGACTCCAAAAGTAGCAAAGTCCAAATAGCACACAATCTTTAGCAATCTTCACCTGAGACAAAACATGCTTAAAGTGTCAACAAAAAATGGTTGAGTGAACAACATAGGTTTATAATAGTTTTTAGACCACAAGATTTAGTTATAAAGTTTAATCAGTTCGTTAGTAGTGCTGAGATGTATGATATCGAGACTAAACAAAGTTACCCCAGGACACCTTGAACTGTCAGTGTCATTGAAATCATTATTATGTAACCAAAGACCAACGGTCAACTGGTTAGAGATGTCACTCTCAATAGGCCTACTCACAATAACTAAGTTTGCATTTATACGTAGCAATTAACGATATCATGGCAGGGATTTAGCATGAAACAAAGCATGTCATAGCACAGTTTGAACTAATCAAGATAAAGTTTTCGTGTACTTGTGTCTAATCGTAAAACAGTTTAAAAGCAAGCATGTGTCTCACCCCAAAGTTTATAAAACGGTTAAGAAATAGTAAAAAGAGGGGCTATGAAGTTCACCTTAGTAGCAAGTAAGTAATTCCATGCAAGAAGAATGAACGGAGTATGTAATCGGAGATCTCAACCTAGAGATATAATCTTTGATTAGTTAATGTCTAACAGACATAAAGTTTGTTTATTAATATAATGAATATATTAACAGTGACTGTATTGTCAACAGACAAAGTGTGTTTATTAATATAGTAACTATATTAACAGTGACGGTTTTCGAGAAAAGTTCTTATTTCTCAAAAGTTTCTATTTTTTGAAACCTACTATTTATGGAAAGCTTCCACTTATAGTAAGTTTCTAGTTCTAGTAAGTTCGGGTTATAATTCTTACAAAGATGTTGTTCAATCTTGCCCAAACTTGGTTGCTATCATGCAAGTCACTTGAATGATCTGTTGTTACCAGGCGTCCAGGATTCTTGACCAGAATCTAAGTCATGGCATTCGAAATCTACAAGCGGTTCCCATAAGGCAACAAGGACCACCCTAGGCCACATGTAGCGGTGATGTTTGTAGACTTTGTACGTTATCTTTAATTATAACCTTTACGTTATAGATGTATACACATAACCATTTATTAATGTACTTATTAATTATTTATATTGGTGATAATATACTTAGTGTAACTTATGATGTTACTATATAGTTAGGTTTAGGTTATAATAGTAGTGTTATTTATTAATTAATCAACTATTACATAACCTTATTATTATATGTTACATATATAAATATACACTTATGTGATACGTACATATATATATTCTTTATTTATTTTCATACATATATATGTTCATAATAATTAGATTTGAAAATAATAATAATAATAATAATAATAATAATAATAATAATAATAATAATAATAATAATAATAATAATAATAATAATAATAATAATAATAGTACTTATGATAGTAACATTAATAATGATAAAACTAATAATAACAATAATATTAAAAATGATACTTTTAATGATAATTCTAATAATAATTGATATAATAATTTTAATGAAAATTATACTTTTAATATTAATGATACTTTTAATAAAAATAACAATAATACTTATATTTGATAATGATATGATAATAGTAATGATAATTATAATAATTAATAATAATAATAATAATAGAAATAATAACAATAATGGTAATTGTAATACTACCTCAAGGAAGTAATCTTTAAAAAAATGCCCAAGTCCGGGTTTGAACCCGCGACGTCCCGCTAACCTGAAATGCCCCGTTCATATTAATTATAAACGTTTCATATTAATTGGTTTCTTTGCGAGGTTTTGACCTCTATATGAGACGTTTTTCAAATCTTGCATTCGTTTTTAAAACCAACCATAACCTTTATTATTGAATAAAGGACTTAATGACATAATTTAGATTGTCTATCAAAGACAATCTCCTCAAATAAATAAGTTTTTACATAACCCATTACAATATGATCAAATATATTACAACAAATACTCCGAATGTGAGTTTAAACAATATAAACAATTATGCTGACTCCAAATCTTGACCTTGGGTTGGCATACGACAGCGGAAGCGTTTTTAATATTTACCTGAGAATAAACATGCTTAAAACATCAACAAAAAATATTGGTGAGTTATAGGTTTAATTTCTATATAATAATCATAACATTTAATAAGCCACAAGATTTCATTTAATTAAATGCGCAGGATCATTACAACTGCAAAAATCATTCATACGATGAGTCACCTGGTAACCGACCTTAACATAGAGAGCTTAAGATATCTGGCATCATACATTCCACTATTCAAATGTATGACAAGAACCCTTCGAAGTACTAAAGCATTTCCACTATTTGAAAATGGGGGTGGTTGGTGCCCGTAGATCTACCTTTAGGATTCACGTCAATTAGTGTTTTTCACTAATTCTTAGGTTACCAAGCATAATAATAATAAGTACAGATATCCGGTATAACAAAACAATCGTAGAATGTAGTTCCATGAACTTGTGCTTATTTTGTAAAACATTTATAAATTTTGCATGTATTCTCATCCCAAAATAATTTAGATAGTAAAAATGGGACTATAACTCACTTGTGATGATTTCTGAATAGATGGTGGTAAGACTTGGCCTTTGACAAATTCGCGAACCTAATAATAATATTCTTGTGTCAAGATATATATAGAATTAATATTCCATACTTATGATACTTGTGATAATTTTAATTTTCCGTTGTTAGTAGTCCAACGTTCGTAGTCCGATAGTCTAACAGTATAAATATATATATAAATATAAATGCGTATATTATGTTAGAATTTACTAACACTATAATATATTGTCTTAATATAATAAGACACATAATATGTATATTGTCTGAAGCAATCCGCGACCCATTGTATACATGTCTCAGGCTCGATCACAACTCAAAGTATATAATATTTTGGAATCCACTTCGACCCACAGCTAACTCGAAATTACTGCCAATGGTGTCTTATAGTTCGTTCCAATAATATATATAGAAGAAATCAAAATGATATGTCAAAACATTGTATACGGTGATCAAGTCATATATATATATATATATATATATATATATATATATATATATATATATATGGTGCCTTACGATCTTTATTAAGACTATAATATATTATCGTAGAACTTAATCATGACTATTATAAATTGTATTTCCATAAGTTCGGGAACAAGACATGTATAAATACATGTAGGATACAAGGTAAGTTAGCTAGGATAAGGTTAGCATCCATTTTTATGAATCATGTCCGTAGCTAAAAATTAAAAAAAATATCCAATTTTGTTTTACCCATAATTTCTTCGTTACAAATCCGTTTTGAGTGATTAGAGTTGCCATGGTTTCATATCGAACTCAACATTATTAATATTAACATAAAAAGTATAGTTTTATAGTCTAAAATACAGCTTAGGTGTCAAATAAGAGAAGATAGTCATATCCGTCGTAAGAACGACATCTTGATGACCCTTTTGAAAAAAAACATACTTCCACTTAGAGTTTAACCATGAATTTTGGATATATTTCATATCCATATAAAATAAGATATTTCACCAAAGGAAATCTTTTAATTCAAAGTTTAAGATAAATTTTTAAAATTAAACTCAAAACAGCCCCGTTCGACTAAAACGGCGTATATTCGATTTTAAGGTGTTCTTCGTGTTTACAAGTTTTATATCCTTATGTTAGCTTGACATATAGTCATAATACATGTGTTGAAGTATTTTAAAAGTCAAGTTAGAAGGATTAAGTTTATTTGTAAACAAGTTTAGAAATAATCTAAACTATGTTCTTATTGTTATTAGTTATAACTCAAAATAAGATAGCTATATGAATATGAATCGAACGAGATTTTGTACAAATCTATTACCTCAAATTACTAGGGTAAAGCTACTAGAAAAAATAGTAAATAATATTTAGCTCAAAGGTAGCTTTGATGGCTTGAAATTCTTGAAGTAGAATCATGGAATCAACAAAAGTGTCAAGTAAGAAATCTATCTTGATTTAAGATAGTTATGATTATATGAATTGAACCAAAGCTTGAATATGTTTATTACCTTGATTATAATATGGAAAGCTATTGATATGAAAGTAGGATTATGGATTCTAAAGAGTTGTGGAGTTGGATGGAAAGATTGGAAGCAAACTTCTTAGAGTTGGAAGATTATCTTGATATGTTCTTGATCAAGCTTTCTTATGATGATTCTAACTTAGCTTTTGATTCTAAAACTTGCTAAATTGTGTTGTGGTCTTGAGAGAGTGTTTGAGTATGTATGTTTTTAGTTAGAAAAATATGAAGTAGAATTGAAAATGGAATGGATGTATAAGTAGTAAAGATGGCATGACGTTAAGGTAAGTGTATAGGATCCTTATGTTGAATTTTAGCTAAATGGTTAATACTAGTTGTCAATACATGGCTCCCACATGTTTCTTGCTATCCTAGGGTTGGTAAGATGCAGATTTTATGTGTATATACCAATAGTATATACGTATAGAAACTGGTTACAATACGGGTATAAATACCGTATGAATACGAGTAGAATTGTTGATGGAATCGAATGGGAATATGAATATAGCTATCTTTGTTGAGTATAAGTATATTGATATATGTATTTAAGTCTTTCAAAAATGTATTAATACATCTTAATACAATACATATATATTGATTTTAACTTAAGAGTTAATACGTCGATAATCGATACATATATGTATATTGTTTCAAAGTCTTTAAGTTAGTAGTCTCATCTTATATATATAACTCATTGTTATTATACTTAATGAGATACTTAAATATCATTTAATCAAATCATAATATATATATATATATATATATATATATATATATATATATATATATATATATATATATATATATATATATATATATATATATATATATATATATATCCAAATATATATTCCTTTCATTAATTATTACGATATATGACGTTCGTGAATCGTCAGACAGACTGGGTGGCCAAACGTTTGTATAAAATTCATTCCAAATAACCAAGTCTTAATAAATCTAATTGCCTAACATGTTGGAAACCTTAATTATGTAAATATTAATCTTCTATATATTAGCGGAAAAATCCGGGTCGTTACATTACACACCCGTTAAATTAAATTTCGTCCCGAAATTTAGAATAGTACCTAGTTAATGTGCGATATCGGGAAACAAATGTGGGTACTTCAGCTTCATTTGGTCTTCTCGTTCCCAAGTAAATTCAGGTCCTCTACGAGCATTCCATCGAACCTTAACGATTGGTGTCTTACTTTGTTTGAGTCGTTTGACCTCACGATCCATAATTTCGACGGGTTCTTCGACGAAATTTAGTTTCTCGTCAATTTTAATCTCGTCTAAAGGAATAATTAGATCTTCGGTAGCTAGGAATTTCTTCAGGTTTGAAACATGGAAGGTGTTGTGAATCTTTTCTAATTGTGGAGGTAGCTCAAGTCGATAGGCCATCGGCCCAATGCGTTTTTTAATCTTGAATGGCCCAATGTATCTTGGGCTCAATTTCCCCCGCTTTCCAAAATGAATAACACCTTTCCAAGGTGATACCTTATGCATAACTATATCACCTTCCTCAAACTCTAAAGGTTTTCTTCTAACATCCGCATAGCTCTTTTGTCGACTCCGGGCTGTTTTCAATCGTTGCTGAATCTGAATGATTTTATCGGTGATTTCTTGGATAATTTCTGGACCTGTAATCCGTTTATCTGAAAGGACCCGTTCATATACATTATAAACGATTCACAATAGTTGATTACATCGCGAGGTATTTGACCTCTATATGATACATTTTACAAACATTGCATTCATTTTTAAAAGACAAACTTTCTTTACAACGAAATTTGACGGCATGCACACCATTTCATAATACATCCAACTATAATTGACATAATAATAATATTGATGAACTCAATGACTCGAATGCAACGTATTTCAAAATATTCCATGAATGACTTCAAGTAATATCCTTAAAATGAGCTAATGCACAGCGGAAGATTTCTTTAATACCTGAGAATAAACATGCTTTAAAGTGTCAACCAAAAGGTTGGTGAGTTCATAGGTTTATCATCACAATCATTTCAATATATTAATAGACCACAAGATTTCCGTTTATAAATATATGTACACTCGCAAGTGTATAAAAGTATTCTAAATTGTAGGCACCCGGTAACAAGCCTTAACGTTCATGTTTTACCCTCTGAAGTACACCAGATCAGGTGTGTTTAAAATAACCTCGAAGTACTAAAGCATCCCATAGTCAGGATGGGGTTTGTCAGGCCCAATAGATCCATCTTTAGGATTCGCGCCTACCGTACAAAGACAAGTAGTTTAATGTTACCAAGCTAAGGGTATATTTCTGGTTTAAACCCACGTAGAATTAGTTTTAGTACTTGTGCCTATTTCGTAAAACATTTATAAAAACAGCGCATGTATTCTCAGTCCCAAAAATATATATAAAACGGAGCAAATGAAACTCACCATACTGTATTTCGTAGTAAAAATATATATAACGTCATTTAACAAGTGCAAGGTTGGCCTCGGATTCACGAACCTATATTAATTATATATATTTATATGCTGGTCAATATTTGTCTAACAATTTTTGGTCAAGTTATAGTGTACCACAATCCTAATTCTCGAGACTAATATGCAAACGTCAACAAAAGTCAACTTGACCCAAAATGACTTCTAAAATTTATACGTGTTTATTATATAACTTAACTATAGTCGTTTTATATATTTAAATATATTTATTAGATTTTATAATAATAAAAGTAATTTATTAATAAAAATTTATATTAACGTTTATATATGATAAAATATACTTTTATATATCTTAAGTAGTAAAATTTATAAAGTTCACTTAATATCGTAAAACTATAGTGGTAAGTATTTTTAATGTAATTATATTACGCGTGGTGAAAAATATCTTTGTATCCCCTATTTATTTGATAAAATAATATTGATCATAATAATAATAAGTAAAAGTTGTATTATTTTGTAATAATAATTATTATTATTCTATAAAAAAAATAACAATAATTATATTTACTAAAAATGTTATTATGATAAAATGATAATACTAACATAATAGTAATAATGATATTTTATAATTACAATGATATTTCTATTAAAATAATAACGACGATAGTAATAATAATCATTTTAACAATAATACTAAAATTCAGTTGACTATAACTTCTAATCCGTTCATCGAAACCATTCGATATCTAAATGAAAAGTTCTTAATTTTTCGCTAGCTTTCCAATGACATGCATATCGTATACCCTATCTTAGTAGCATATGTATCTAATTTAGGATTCAACAAACCTATCTAAGGACAATATCGAATGTACAAGCATGCATAATCCTATATACTCGAGCACTAGTCAGGGATACACTATTGATATATAAAAGTTAAGTTATGAGTGCTCACGTATCAATATTGAGATTCAATATTATAGGAAAGTACGTAGACGCAACAGAGATGATAAACACTAGATTGACCTCACGAGCATACCCATGAACCATACCCATCACCCCCATAGCTATAACCCATAATTTCCTTAGCTTCGACTCTTTCAAAAAACTATTTTAAAATCACTCAGACATCACTCCGTCGTAATATTTTATGTATACTAATAATATCTTGAAATAATATAGAGCGAATATATATATATATATATATATATATATATATATATATATATATATATATATATATATATATATATATAAATCGATTGAGAGAGTTTAGAGAAATATATTTTCAAGTTTCTATGAAATAATGAAACCTATTGAATTCTATTTACAATAGATTTTTGAATTATTAAAGTGAATTATTAAAGTATGAATTATTAAAGTGAATTATTAAAGTATAAATTATTAAAGTGAATTATTAAAATATGAATTATTAAAGTGAATTATTAAAGTTAAAGTAAAGTAAAAGTAAAGTAAAGGTAAAGTTAAAGTATAGTAAAAGTATAAAAACTATGTATATATAATACGCGTATAAATATATTTAATATAAATTTAAATCGTTATATATATTTAATGAAATAAAATATAAATATCATTATATTTATTATACTGGTTAAGTAATGAGTTGTCAAAAGTGATTCTAGATATTTATAAAAGTTATATACGTTTTAATAATAAAGTTCTTTTTAAACTGAAAACGTTTTTGTACGTTTGAAAATAGATTAATAGAATATTATGGAAACCTATTCTCCACTAGCTTTTGTCTAACTTTCGTAAATGACACTTTTTATTTTTATTTATAAATAGCTTTACAAATTATTCCGAATATCGTTAAGAGGAATAGATTTTCTCAAATCATAGTGGACCTCTCAACAGAGACTTGTAATCATAATTCAATGTTTCTGATAATTCAATCATTTAATATATATATTTTTAATTTCATCGATAATCATATTGAAACAAATACGTTCATATAAAGCATTATACGTTTAAATACTTTGTTGACATTTTCAATTTATAACATATACACATATACATACATATTCATATATGTTCATTTAATGGTTCGTGAATCATTGGAATTTGGTCGAGGTTTAAATGAATGTATAAACATAGTTTAAAATCCTTGAGATTTAACTTAACAAACATTGCTTATCGTGTCAGAATAATATAAAGATAAAGTTTAAATTTAGTCAGAAATTTCCGAGTCGTCACAGTACCTACCCGTTAAAGAAATTTCGTCCCCGAAATTTGATAGAGGTCGTTATGGCTAACAATGAGAATGTTATTATGACGATTATGAAGTTTTATCATGTCTAAGAAGTATGGATAAAATAATTCGATTACTCGAAGCGTATGAGGGAAGTTATCGTAAATGAAGGAAATAAGATTATAGTGATTCATCATATCTTTTGACGTCATCACAATTGATCTCCGAATTTAAAGAAAATCTTTGTAATCTATGTTGGATTTGATGCTTCGGTGATTAAGGAGATTATGATTCTCTTCGAATTAATACGATAATCAATCTTGATTTCTTTGTCGGGTATTTCACTATAAATCTACCTCATTCGTTTCCTTACAACTCACACCTTCTATTCTTTCTCCCTCAACTCATATTTTAAAGTATTTGTCAATATGCTTCATCCAGTACTGATTCTCGATATACTCCTCACTTTCATATCTGTCGTTCTTCTTTTTCATCTGCCTCCGGAAGAATCTATTTACTTCTACTATACTCTCGATTTTATAGTGTTTTTAGTTCTTCCGTGTCTTTATATTGCTATATGCATCGATATATACGGTTTATAATTTTTGGGTGGTTGTTGGGTTTTATATCTTCCCTTATATTTCAAAGCCCCTGCTTTTGTCTTCTATAATCATTGATATCCACAGTTAATGCTCCCTTCTATTTGATGCGATTTATACTCCAATTTTTATTTTGGAGTTTTGTCCTTTCGTTTCTTCTTCTTGCGATTAAGAAACGTTTGTAATGGTCCAGTATTCGCAGATATGAATTTTAGAATGAACATAGTTAATGTTCTAAGAAGGAAATGGTAATGTCACAATCTTGATTTGTTAATTTACCAGAATTCCCTGAAAAGACCGAATCATCAAGAAAATATATTCTTGATATTTTTAGAGATTAAATAGAATACAAGAGTCGTGTAACATGGAACATGATGACGGCATGGTCTGTGAATCGTCATGTCCCATTAGAAACTCAGCATGACTTACTGTAATATAATCACGTTGATCAAGTGTCATTATATTATACTAACTCATGCTTCAGTTCCCAACACTACTTCAAAACATTCATAATTTAAACTCGAAAGTTTATAGAATATAGAAACTAATAGTTTCTTATATGATGTAACACTGATAGCGTAAAGAGATAAATGACTTCAGATAAGATTAGTTGTGAAAATATCTTCAGAAATATCGCGGATATTTATAATGAAAGATATGATAATATCTTAGAATTTCTAATATTGATGGATGATGATGAAGATTTGTCTGTAAAGGTTTAGAATAAAGAGTAAGGTATTCGTTAATGACTTTAGCAGGCACTGAATCATTTGGATTCTTTGAATGCAGATTTAGTCTTTGTGATTTGTCCACAGCCTCCTTCATAGTCTGTTCAATCCGTTTTCCAGTTCCAAACCTTCTCTTTTTCTCAGCTTTACCACCTTACTATTCTTTGTCATCAAACTTTTTACTGTTAAGATCATTTACAGTTTTTGATGCTTCGTCAGCATTTCCAGAACTAGTTTGCAGTTCAAAATATTTTTCAGAACTTCACATTCAAAGTATGTAAGTCCAGGAGATACACGTTTTACGTACACATATAACTGTTGACGTAGACATGCTGCGAGAT
This sequence comes from Rutidosis leptorrhynchoides, assembly GCF_046630445.1. Classification (NCBI taxonomy): domain Eukaryota; kingdom Viridiplantae; phylum Streptophyta; class Magnoliopsida; order Asterales; family Asteraceae; genus Rutidosis; species Rutidosis leptorrhynchoides. Next base: position 120,225,609 of record NC_092341.1, read on the forward strand.
TTCAAAATACTGGTTACTGTTTTTCGATGATTCGTATGACAATTCTCGTTACAAGATGCGAATGAGTAAATGATGTGATTTCAATAAATATAATGATTTTTTGAAAAGTCAAAGATAATTGAAGTTGTTGGTAAGTTTATTGCTAAGGTGGCGAGATATGAAAGGTCCCCAGTAACGATGACGAAAGGGCAACGTATCTATCGAGGTTATAATAAGACTAGTCCGACTAAAAAGTTGAATTTGACTTGCTGGAGCTGTGACAAAACTGTCTACTTTGAAAAAAAATTGAAAAGTCATTTTAGCTAATAAATGCCAAAGGGTCTAACACGGATACGCGTCGAACTATGACTTTGGCTTCGAGAGCTTTTTAGGTACATACATGTGGGTAATATGTGGTTGGATCATCATCTCGATTATTCATTGTTTGAAGTGTCTTCGAAAACTTCGGAGAGTTTGAACACAGTTTGTAATCGTTAATATACATATGATGTTCTAACACAGTTTTAAAGTCAAAGTATAGCTTTGAAAGATGTAGGAATCTAAGAGTAATATCTTCTGTTAAATCATGACTTGGATTTTGATTTGTCAAAATCAGAATGCGTAATCAAATTTGGGTGAGAATGGTTGTTTTGATTTCTATACAAGAATGTATATTGTTGTGAGATTTTGGGAGTATAGTTGATGATTTGCTTAATCAGATTCGAAAAATGTACCATATTAATTGTGAATTTATATATCTCTCGGGTATTACCTACCCGTTAAAACAATTTTCACAATTAATATTTTGTACAACAGAATTTTATTACAGTCTTTATGAAAATATATATGTGCATATTTTCTTCAGATGTAACATAGATTTAATGAGTTAATATTAAATTAAACTCATTTGATTTACGGTTGAAACTAGAACTGAATAATCCCTAAAGACTTTAGAAATTACATATCTTTTACGGAGTATTTATTCAATAAAATTGAAATTATGAATTAATACTTCGTTATTTGTTGGTGTTTGTGGAATTCTTGTGAATTTCGCAAGGTACGAATAATGTTATTTAAAAAGTTTCGAGTACATCGACGATGAAAGTGAAAATCAAACTTATATTTGAATAATTCATTTGATTTATTATGAATTGGTATTTATTGAATTGAGGCAGAGATTGTAGTTAATGATGGTTAAGTTATGGACGAAGGACGTACATTATTGCATATTAGTAACATGAATTAACCGAGTAGTTAAGATTCACACATAATAGCTTAGTACGGAAATATTTATTATGGTCTAAAAATTTATATATATAAGATATACATATAAATCCTTCAGTGGAAATGAGTTAATACTTCATAACTCATTGATATGACATACTTGTTGTTTATTTATAATGATGTCCACGGTGATTCTTGAACTGACGGAGTTTGTGATGTTATAGGTGCTGCTGATTCTGACAACGCTGATGGCACTGACTGTACTGGTGATGTTCATGGTACTGTTGATGCTGTTGGTAAATCAAGTCTAGCTTGTAAACCACACATCATTCTTGTCAGGGTTTTTACTCTTCCTTCTATCATTTGGGTTCACTCATCTAATTTATGGTTAGGGCTAGAATAGATAATCTCTAAGACTTTAGAGACTACATAATCGGCGCAAAATGTTTCTCCAATGAAGTTATGAATCAATACTTCATCGTTTGTTGTTGGTATTCCTTGGTATCTATAGAGTGTATGTCATTGGTACTCGTGGGATATAAGTTGTGATGTTGAAGTGTGGGATGCGGATGTTACTATTGGTGGTGGTGATGGTACTGTTAGTGTTGCTGATGGTGGTACTGGTTATGCTGCTGGTGCTGCTGTTAGTGTTTGTAACCCTTGCACCATATTCTCTAAAGCCACTACTCGAGCGCGAAGCTCGTTGACTTCTTCTATTACACCGGGGTGATTGTCGGTTCGGACGAGCGGATAAATAAAATCTAGAATTTGATGTAGTATATAATCGTGATGAGATACTCTGGAAATGAGAGAGAAAATGGTGTTTCGGACCGGTTCGCTGGTAAGTGCTTCAGGTTCATCGCCAAGAGGGCAATGTGGTGGATGGAAGGGATCACCTTCTTCTTGTCTCCAATTATTGAGGAGGCTACGAACCTATCCCCAATTCATCAAGAATAGATGATGGCTAATTGGTTGATCCATTCTGGTCACACTGCTTTCGGAGCTTGAGTGGGATTCCATATCGGAATTCGAGGGACTTGAACTAATGACGAATTCCATTTCGTTCGATTGAATAAAGGATTTTTCGATATGAAATGATTTTTCGGCTATCGGGTGGTATTCTAATTACATAGAATATCTATATATATAGCGCAAAAGATTTCGTAGATTACGGAGGAATTTACGGGATATGTCAGGCAAAATTTACACTAAAAGATACGCTAAGATATGGATTAGCAGATACGCTAAGATATGAATTTTTTCTATACACTATTCATGCAATCAATGCTGTAAGATGTGTCTAGACTAAGAACGATAAGCAGGCAATTTCCGACAAAAATGATAAGCAAAACTTTTGACATGCAGACACGGTCGAAGTCCAGGCTCACTAATGCATCCTAATGACTATCAGTTAGACACACTAATGCAGACCTGGTTCGCTAAGACCACCGCTCTGATACCAACTGAAAGGACCCGATCATATACATTATAAACGATTCACAATAGTTGATTACATCGCGAGGTATTTGACCTCTATATGATACATTTTACAAACATTGCATTCATTTTTAAAAGACAAACTTTCTTTACAACGAAAGTTGACGGCATGCACACCATTTCATAATACATCCAACTATAATTGACATAATAATAATCTTGATGAACTCAATGACTCGAATGCAATGTCTTTCAAAATATGCCATGAATGACTTCAAGTAATATCCTTAAAATGAGCTAATGCACAGCGGAAGATTTCTTTAATACCTGAAAATAAACATGCTTTAAAGTGTCAACCAAAAGGTTGGTGAGTTTATAGGTTTATCATAACAATCATTTTAATATATTAATAGACTACAAAATTTCCGTTTATAAATATATGTACACTCGCAAGTGTATAAAAGTATTCTATAAGTTGTAGGCACTCGGTAACAAGCCTTAACGTTCATGTTTTATGTAACATCCCGCGTTTTCCGTTAAATTTTTTTAACACCGTCTTTTTTTTAATAACATCCCTCGTCACCTATACTCGTACACTTCGTTAACTAGTGTTCATGATAATCCCGTTACTCGATTATAACATCTCTCGTTAACTTGCATTTTAAAAATATTCGTTTGGTTATTTCCCGCACCCGACAACCAACTTGAGGGACTAATCTCGCCACTCGGGTAAACTTGGCTAACTAGTGACTCCTCACCACCACACACTTCATTTCACCATCTTCTTCCTCTTTTTCTTTCTTCCTTTTCTCTCAAGAACACAAACACAAAATTCATCATCTAATTTTGATCTTGGAAGCTCACAACAAATCCGACTACATATTCTTAATCCTCTCGTCATCCTCTACGATTTGATACTAACTACACCGATTTTGGGTAACATTTTTAAAACTCTAGATTTCTCAAATTCATGTTTTTGACTTGATATGTTGTTAGTTAATGTCTATGGCTCGTGTATAACATGAATATATGATTTGTATGCTCGATCTTGATGTTTTGGTGTAACTAGCTTGAAAATGAAAAGTGTATGCTTAATCTTTGATTTTGGATGATGAAATGTGTTTAGATGTTAATGGTTGTGTGTTTAAAGTGTTAGTTACTTCAATAGCTTCGTTTTGGTGTGTTGATTGACATGAAAACCTTACATTAACATGATTAGTGATTTTGAGGTTTTGGTTAGGGTTTGACAACTCTTAAAATGAACTTTTGATGCGTTGAATGCTTGTTAATGTTATTGATAAGTGTTTAGTTGTATTACATGTTTCATTACCTTCAAAACGGCATATCATATGTATAAATTGGATTCCCGAAACTTAAATTGCAATTGATGAACTTGAAACTTGAAAATGGACTTTAAATGATCACATGACGAGAAATCGGTCATTGGAAATGATGTTTTTGTTTGATGAAACATGTTTAGTTATGTTCTTTGTCAAAAGAGCTTTCCAACGATATAAGGTGCGAGTTCTAAATGTTTACGGTTTGCATTTTGTTCTAAAACGAATTTTGGATCAAGACTTGAACATTTGAAACTGGCCAGGTACCAGCTCCCGTGTATTGTCGCGGCGCGACAATTGTGGGCCGCGGCGCGGCATAAGCCGTGTCCAGGCTCTGACCTCCATGTCCAAAATACGAAAAATGTTTGGCATACTACGGACCTCCGATTCACATGAAACTTGTTTTAACATGCTCATATATGATTAAAACCTAAGAAAAATAGTTCGGGACCCGACCCGAACATGTTGACTTTTTCGTTGACTTTGACCCGGCCAAGTTGACTTTTAATCAAACTTAACCAAATATTTGTGCAATCATTCTAACATGTTTTTATACTTGTACCTTGCATGAAACATGACAATTTGATTCACATGCTATTATGATCGAGTCTTAACGAGCCATAGGACTAATTGAACATCTTTGACCTATCGTGTTTACCGTTATTGATACAACCTATTGTTTAGGTCAAGACTAGCATTGTTCTTTGCACACGTTTACTTGTTGAAGTACTTTACTACTCGTGCACTCAAGGTGAGATCATAGTCCCACTTTTACTCTTTTTGAACTTACATTTGGGATGAGAAAACATAAACATTTCTTTACTAAGTGAACACAAGTACAGGAAAACAAACATTCTACATACGAGTTTAGAACAAAATCCTCAATTCGATTATCATTAGTTACACTTGCCGGGTGTAAGCGAGAACTTATGTTGTATGGATCCATATGGGTTTGACAAACCCTCATTCAAACGGTTCGCTACCGTTTACGAATGAAATATATTTTCGAGAAACAGTGTATGTTCTAGCACTAAGTGATGGGGTTCAATGGAAGGAATGTTAAGCATTGATAATTGGGTGCTCGTGAAACAAACTTTTGGAATGTATTACTATTATTTCATTGATGCAAATCTTGTAGTTCACTTGTACTTACTTACTTAAACCTATGATTTCACCAACGTTTTCGTTGACAGATTTCTATGTTTTTCTCAGGTCTTTGAACGATATGTGTTACATGCTTCCGCTCATTATTTTGATACTTGCTTTGGATGTCGAGTATACATGCATAGATGGAGCGTCTTTTGACTACTTTAAATTGTGTCGCATAGGTTTCATTCGTACGTTAAACATTGTAATGTAACTAGTCTTTCGAACTACATTTGTAAACTTGAAACATCCTTTTTCTTATAAAATAAATGCGACATATTTTGGTCAAAAGTCATAATAAAGACTTATGACCACGCAACGGGACCGAAGTAGTCGGCGCCGTCAAACATGGTTTGGTCGGGTCGCTACAGATGGTATCAGAGCGTTGGTTGTAGGGATTCAGAGTTCATTGGTGTCAACCCCGAGTCATAGGGTACATTAGTGAATCTAGACTACAACCGGCATATAGACATGAAGTAGGAATTACTTGACTATTTGTGCATTTATACTCGAACGTTTCTACTCATAACTAACTCTAGCTTCATCTAAATCTTTCGTTGTTTAATTTGATTGATGCGCCACCTTGACTTTATAGAATAATGTCGAATGCACACATGAATCAGGGTAATATAATTGCCGGGATTATATTACGGTGACTCATATGAACGTTCCGACATTACGACATAAAGAATTTAAGGCGAATCAAGAAAAATTTTCTCTTCATCATTATTCCATATCACGATTAGTATTGTTAAGAATACTAATCAACGATATTCTTGTGTCATGAAGGAACAATGGCTCACCAAGGTCAACACAATACCCTTCCCGAAACTTTAGAACAAGCCCTTCAACGAATGATAGCCACCGCCGTGGGTGAGGCCGTGGCCGATCACTTCTCCAACCACAACAACAATCATGGAGCCGATAATTCAAACGAGGGGTGCTCCTACAAAAACTTCATGGGGTACAAACCTCCCACTTTCGATGGAACCGAGGGACCGATTGCTCTCACCCGATGGTTCGAACAAACGGAAGCCGTTTTTAACATAAGCGGTTGTCAAGACCAAGATAAGGTCAAGTTTTCCACCCTCACTTTCACCGGTGTTGCTCTCTCATGGTGGAACACGTATGTACAATCAGTGGGTATCGATGAGGCCCTCACACTCTCTTGGACCGAATTAAGAGAAAGAATGATCACCGAATACTTCCCGCGCGACGAGACTCGAAGGCTCGAACAGGGTCTAAGGAATTTAAAAACGGTCGGGAATGACCTCGAAGCTTATAATCAACGATTTACCGAACTAGTCTTAATGTGTCCAAACCTCATGACTCTCGAGTCCCTAAGAGTTGAACTTTACATGGATGGCCTTCCGAAGAGCATTCAACACAGGGTAATGTCATCCAAACCCGCCAACCTACAAGAGGCTTTAACGATGGCTCGCCAATCTATAGAAACGGTGGATGAAATTGAAGCACCGGCACCAACGGCCGAGGACCAACCGGGTAACAACAAAAGAAAATGGGAAGCCTCTCAATCCAGCAACTACAACAGCAACAACTTTGCCAAGGAACTTTTCACCTCCGTCGGCAAGAAAAGTTATGCTGGAACTCGACCTTTTTGCAACAAATGCCACAAGCATCACTTTGGTGAATGTGGCAAGCTAATTTGCCACCGGTGCCAGGGAAGTGGTCATATTGCCAAATATTGTGGAAGCACCGCCCCCGTCAGTCAAAAGGGACCCAACACACAAAAGCCGGGTGTTTGTTTCGAATGTGACCAACCGGGTCATTTTAGGAATGCATGTCCAACGAAGAAAGCCAACCCCAACACACGCGGCCGAACTTCCAACATTAGCACCGAGGATGCTCGAGACGACATGAACTAGTCACGGGTACGTTTCTTCTTAACAACTCCTATACTTCATGTTTATTCGATTCGGATGTCGATAAATGTTTTGTATCCAAGGCTTTAGAGCCTACTATTTGCACTCCACCACCCCCTCGATATTACTTTGGCCATTCAAGTGACCAACGGAAAACTATTGCGTACTGAAAAATTTATCGGAGAGTGTACGTCAAACTTATTGGGTAAGTAATTCGAACTTTGATTTGACATCTATAGAACTAGGGAGCCCAAAACCTATACGTTAGGAAGGGAATGTTTTCCCCACATATATGTGATTTTAGTGAACTTAATAATTTCCGTTTAAGAACCGATATCCTCTTCCCCGTATCAACAACCTCTTGAACCGTTACACGGATCTCGCGTATATTCTAAAATCGACCTTCATTCTGGTTATCATCAATTGAGGGTTAAGGGAGAAGATGTCTCCTAAACCGCTTTCCGAACTCGCTACGATAGTTATAAATTTCTTTTAGTGCCGTTCAGTTTATCTAAGGCTCCGCCCGTATTCATAGACCTCCGGAACCGCGTATGCAAACTTATCTAGACAAATCCGTTACCGTACTTATAATTATAAGCTATTCAAGCGGAGAGGAAAAACAAACAACGTCTCCGTCTTACGCTCGAACTCTTGAGAAAAGAGCAACTCTATGCCGAATTCTCCAAGTGAGAATTTTGGTTAAACGAAGTCCAAATTCTAAACCATATTGTTAGTGGTCAAGGTATTACAGTAGATCTCGCAAAAAAAAAAAAAAAAAAAAAAATTGAATTAATTAATTAATTTTGGAGAAACACTCACGACTCCGACTTGTATTCGTAAAATTTTGGATCTCGCGATTATTACCAAAGATTAATTTCCGATTTTTCCCGTATCGCTCGTCCTCTAACCTCGTTAACGTACTAAAAAAAAAAAAAAAAAAATTGAATTAATTAATTAATTTTGGAGAAACACTCACGACTCCGACTTGTATTCGTAAAATTTTGGATCTCGCGATTATTACCAAAGATTAATTTTCGATTTTTCCCGTATCGCTCGTCCTCTAACCTCGTTAACGTACTAAAAAAAAAAAATAATAAAAATAAAAAATAAAAAAATTTAAACATTTTCCGTGTCCGGACTTTGAACTTGATTTTTCACACCAACCTTACTAGATAAATTCGTGTGACACAAAATGGAACTCAAATATAGAAATACTTCTACGTGAACGCCTGAAAGGCAACCCCTCTCGACTCGAAATCAAGGAAGCTGAAATTCGTTATTTTACACGGAGAATTTGAATACTTATTTATGGATTCGATCAATCTTCTCGTCATCGCGTACCACGATACATAGCTCTGCTATTTCACTATTACCGTCTGATATTACTGAGACCAAAGATAACACACAATCCAAGGATACCCCTTTCTTCTTTGACTTAACGTCCTTGTGCTTCTGTTATACGGCCAACTACTACTCAACCCCGAGCTATACAACTACGTGTACTATCTCGTTTCCCACCAAGTCTCAACATTTGGCCACTAGATGCGCGATATGGCTACCTCAAAATGTGAACTCATCCTATTCTAAGTTCTCATTTCACTCCTATCTTTTCGCTCGTACTTCCGTATACGGAAACCTTTTTATATAATTTCTCAATGGAGAGAGAGACTCTTCACGTGTTACTAGTATTCGCCACGAGGGTGACTAGCCCTTACGAACATTTTTCATTAGCCGACAAGAAACCTGTTCCAATAAACGCTTTCAAACCCTAACTAACTTGTCCAAGCATATCTTAAGAAATTATATTCCAACACGGTGTATCATTGTCAATTATCCCGGATCGAAAATACTCGTTACACATCTTGTTTACAAGAAGCCTTCGGAACACGTTTAGACGTGAGTACTGCGTATCTTCCACAAACAGACGAGCTAAGCAAACGAACAATTTACATCTTGGAAAGACATGTTACAAACTTGTATTGTCGCCTTTAGTTGATCCCTCTTACAACAGTAGTTACCACTCGCGTGTTAACGCACACTTTTCGAAACTTTATATAACCATAAATGTTGTTCTCCTATTCGTTGGACCGAAGTAGGTGACAAGCAAATCATCAGATCCGAAATCATTCAAGAAACAACCTTTGAGATAGTTCAAGTCCGAGAAGGACTCAAGACGGCCCGTGGTCGCCAAAGGAGTTATACCAATGTTAGATGAAAATCTCTCAAATTTAAAGTCAGTAACCGTGTAATATTGAAAACCACACCTTGGAAAGGTGTAATCCATTTCGGGAAATCGAGGAAATTTATATCCAGAATATTGATCCTTTTGAAATCTTGGGGCGTCTTGGAACCGCTTCCTACCGTTTAGAACCTCCGACTCAATTAAGTTTTCGTTTACCTTACGTTCCATGTAACAAACTTAGATACGTGTCCTGCGGAACAGGAACGTGCTATCCTTCTAGATAAACTTACTATTTATGACAACTCCTCTTCGTAGAAAGACCGGTTGAAACTGTGGATCGTAAAACCAAGCCTTAATACAACATAAAACCCCGACTGTCCAAATTCGTGGGAATGCCCAAGGACGTATCTTCACTTATTCATAGCATTGACAATGCAAGGTCTCAAGGAAGAGACATCGACTATTACTTCCAACTAAATTTCGGGACGAAATTTCTTTTAAGGTGTGGATAATGTAACATCCCGCGTTTTCCGTTAAATTTTTTTAACGCCGTATTTTTTTTTAATAACATCCCTCGTCACCTATACTCGTGCACTTCGTTAACTAGTGTTCATGATAATCCCGTTACTCGATTATAACATCTCTCGTTAACTTGCGTTTTAAAAATATTCGTTTGGTTATTTCCCGCACCCGACAACCAACTTGAGGGACTAATCTCGCCACTCGGGTAAACTTGGCTAACTAGTGACTCCTCACCACCACACACTTCATTTCACCATCTTCTTCCTCTTTTTCTTTATTCCTTTTCTCTCAAGAACACAAACACAAAATTCATCATCTAATTTTGATCTTGGAAGCTCACAACAAATCCGGCTACATATTCTTAATCCTCTCGTCATCCTCTACGATTTGATACTAACTACACCGATTTTGGGTAACATTTCTAAAACTCTAGATTTCTCAAATTCATGTTTTTGACTTGATATGTTGTTAGTTAGTGTCTATGGCTCGTGTATAACATGAATATATGATTTGTATGCTCGATCTTGATGTTTTGGTGTAACTAGCTTGAAAATGAAAAGTGTATGCTTAATCTTTGATTTTGGATGATGAAATGTGTTTAGATGTTAATGGTTGTGTGTTCAAAGTGTTAGTTACTTCAATAGCTTCGTTTTGGTGTGTTGATTGACATGAAAACCTTACATTAACATGATTAGTGATTTTGAGGTTTTGGTTAGGGTTTGACAACTCTTAAAACGAACTTTTGATGCGTTGAATGCTTGTTAATGTTATTGATAAGTATTTAGTTGTATTACATGTTTCATTACCTTCAAAACGGCATATCATATGTATAAATTGGATTCCCGAAACTTAAATTGCAATTGATGAACTTGAAACTTGAAAATGGACTTTAAATGATCACATGACGAGAAATCGGTCATTGGAAATGATGTTTTTGTTTGATGAAACATGTTTAGTTATGTTCTTTGTCAAAAGAGCTTTCCAACGATATAAGGTGCGAGTTCTAAATGTTTACGGTTTGTATTTTGTGCTAAAACGAATTTTGGATCAAGACTTGAACATTTGAAACTGGCCAGGTACCAGCTCCCGTGTATTGTCGCGGCGCGATAATTGTGGGCCGCGGCGCGGCATAAGCCGTGTCCAGGCTCTGACCTCCATGTCCAAAATACGAAAAATGTTTGGCATACTACGGACCTCCGATTCACATGAAACTTGTTTTAACATGCTCATATATGATTAAAAACCTCAGAAAAATAGTTCGGGACCCGACCCGAACATGTTGACTTTTTCGTTGACTTTGACCCGGCCAAGTTGACTTTTAATCAAACTTAACCAAATATTTGTGCAATCGTTCTAACATGTTTTTATACTTGTACCTTGCATGAAACATGACAATTTGATTCACATGTTATTATGATCGAGTCTTAACGAGCCATAGGACTAATTGAACATCTTTGACCTATCGTGTTTACCGTTATTGATACAACCTATTGTTTAGGTCAAGACTAGCATTGTTCTTTGCACACGTTTACTTGTTGAAGTACTTTACTACTCGTGCACTCAAGGTGAGATCATAGTCCCACTTTTACTCTTTTTGAACTTACATTTGGGATGAGAAAACATAAACATTTCTTTACTAAGTGAACACAAGTACAGGAAAACAAACATTCTACATACGAGTTTAGAACAAAATCCTCAATTCGATTATCATTAGTTACACTTGCCGGGTGTAAGCGAGAACTTATGTTGTATGGATCCATATGGGTTTCACAAACCCTCATTCAAACGGTTCGCTACCGTTTACGAATGAAATATATTTTCGAGAAACAGTGTATGTTCTAGCACTAAGTGATGGGGTTCAATGGAAGGAATGTTAAGCATTGATAATTGGGTGCTCGTGAAACAAACTTTTGGAATGTATTACTATTATTTCATTGATGCAAATCTTGTGGTTCACTTGTACTTACTTACTTAAACCTATGATTTCACCAACGTTTTCGTTGACAGATTTCTATGTTTTTCTCAGGTCTTTGAACGATATGTGTTACATGCTTCCGCTCATTATTTTGATACTTGCTTTGGATGTCGAGTATACATGCATAGATGGAGCGTCTTTTGACTACTTTAAATTGTGTCGCATAGGTTTCATTCGTACGTTAAACATTGTAATGTAACTAGTCTTTCGAACTACATTTGTAAACTTGAAACGTCCTTTTTCTTATAAAATAAATGCGACATATTTTGGTCAAAAGTCATAATAAAGACTTATGACCACGCAACGGGACCGAAGTAGTCGGCGCCGTCAAACATGGTTTGGTCGGGTCGCTACATTTTACCCTCTGAAGTACACCGGATCAGGTGTGTTTAAAATAACCTCGAAGTACTGAAGCATCCCATAGTCAGGATGGGGTTTGTCAGGCCCAATAGATCTATCTTTAGGATTCGCGCCTACCGTACATAGACAAGTAGTTTAATGTTACCAAGCTAAGGGTATATTTCTGGTTTAAACCCACGTAGAATTAGTTTTAGTACTTGTGCCTATTTCGTTAAACATTTATAAAAACAGCGCATGTATTCTCAGTCCCAAAAATATATATAAAAGGGAGCAAATGAAACTCACCATACTGTATTTCGTAGTAAAAATACATATAACGTCATTTAACAAGTGCAAGGTTGGCCTCGGATTCACGAACCTATATTAATTATATATATTTATATGTTGGCCAATATTTGTCTAACAATTTTTGGTCAAGTTATAGTGTACCACAATCCTAATGCTCGAGACTAATATGCAAACGTCAACAAAAGTCAACTTGACCCAAAATGACTTCTAAAATTTATACGTGTTTATTATATAACTTAACTATAGTCGTTTTATATATTTAAATATATTTATTAGATTTTATAATAATAAAAGTCATTTATTAATAAAAATTTATATTAACGTTTATATATGATAAAATATACTTTTATATATCTTAAGTAGTAAAATTTATAAAGTTCACTTAATATCGTAAAACTATAGTGGTAAGTATTATTAATGTAATTATATTACGCGTGGTGAAAAATATCTTTGTATCCCCTATTTATTTGATAAAATAATATTGATCATAATAATAATAAGTAAAAGTTGTATTATTTTGTAATAATAATTATTATTATTCTATAAAAAAAATAACAATATTTATATTTACTAAAAATGTTATTATGATAAAATGATAATACTAACATAATAGTAATAATGATATTTTATAATAACAATGATATTTCTATTAAAATAATAACGACGATAGTAATAATTATCATTTTAACAATAATACTAAAATTCAGTTGACTATAACTTCTAATCCGTTCATCGAAACCATTCGATATCTAAATGAAAAGTTCTTAATTTTTCGCTAGCTTTCCAATGACATGCATATCATATACCCTATCTCAGTAGCATATGTATCTAATTCACGATTCAACAAACCTATCTAAGGATAATATCGAATGTACAAGCATGCATAATCCTATATACTCGAGCACTAGTTAGGGATACACTATTGATATATAAAAGTTAAGTTATGAGTGCTCACGTATTAATATTGAGATTCAATATTGCAGAAAAGTACGTAGATGCAACGGAGATGATAAACACTAGATTGACCTCACGAGCATACCCATGAACCATACCCATCACCTCCATAGCTATAACCCATAATTTTCTTAGCTTCGACTCATTCAAAAAACTATTTTGAAATCACTCGGACATCACTCCGTCGTAATATTTTATGTATACTAATAATATCTTGAAATAATACAGAGCAAGTATATATATATATATATATATATATATATATATATATATATATATATATATATATATATATATATATATATGTGTGTGTGTGTGTGTGTGTGTGTGTGTGTGTGTGTGTGTATAAATCGATTGAGAGAGTTTAGAGAAATATATTTTCGAGTTTCTATGAAATAACGAAACCTATTGAATTCTATTTATAATAGATTTTTGAATTATTAAAGTGAATTATTAAATTATGAATTATTAAAGTGAATTATTAAAGTATAAATTATTAAAGTGAATTATTAAAGTATGAATTATTAAAGTCAATTATTAAAGTTAAAGTAAAGTAAAAGTAAAGTAAAAGTAAAGTAAAGGTAAAGTTAAAGTATTGTAAAAGTATAAAAACTATGTATGTATAATACGCGTATAAATATATATAATATTAATTTAAATCATTATATATATTTAATGAAATAAAATATAAATATCGTTATATTTATTATACTGGTTAAGTAATGAGTTGTCAAAAGTGATTCTAGATATTTATAAAAGTTATATACGTTTTAATAATAAAGTTCTTTTTAAACTGAAAATGTTTTTGTACGTTTGAAAATAGATTAATAGAATATTATGAAAACCAATTCTCCACTAGCTTTTGTCTAACTTTCGTAAATGACACTTTTTATTTTTATTTATAAATAGCTTTACAAATTATTCCGAATATCGTTAAGAGGAATAGATTTTCTCAAATCATAGTGGACCTCTCAACAGAGACTTGTAATCATAATTCAATGTTTCTGATAATTCAATCATTTAATATATATTTTTTTAATTACATCGATAATCATATTGAAACAAATACGTTCATATAAAGCATTATACGTTTAAATACTTTGTTGACATATTCAATTTATAACATATACACATATACATACATATTCATATATGTTCATTTAATGGTTCGTGAATCATTGGAATTTAGTCGAGGTTTAAATGAATGTATAAACATAGTTTAAAATCCTTGAGATTTATCTAAACAAACATTGCTTATCGTGTCAGAATAATATAAAGATAAAGTTTAAATTTAGTCGGAAATTTCCGGGTCGTCACATTGTCCCCCACATCACTCCAACAAATCGGAGACCTGCACTTCCTCCCATAAAGTGCCTCGAATGGTGCCGCCTCAATACTAGAATGATAGCTGTTGTTGTAGAAAAACTCAGCTAACGGTAGATGTCGATCCCAACTGCTTCCAAAATCAATAACACATGCTCGTAGCATGTCTTCGAGTGTCTGAATCGTCCTTTCACTCTGCCCATCAGTTTGTGGGTGATAGGCAGTACTTAAATCTAGACGAGTTCCCAACGCTTTATGTAATGCCTGCCAGAATCTGGAAGTAAATCTTCTATCACAATCATAGATAATAGAGATTGGTATACCATGTCTAGAAACAACTTCTTTCAGGTATAATCGTGCTAATTTCTCTATACCATCCTCTTCTTTTATTGGCAGAAAGTGTGCTGACTTAGTAAGACAATCAACTATTACCCAAATCATATCATAACCACCTGCGGTTCTCGGTAACTTAGCAATGAAATCCATGGTAATGTTTTCCCATTTCCATTCTGGGATTTCAGGTTGTTGGAGTAGACCCGATGGTTTCTTATGTTCAGCTTTGACTTTAGAACAAGTCAAACATGCTCCTACATATGTGGCTATATCGGCCTTCATTCCTGGCCACCAAAAGTTTCTCTTGAGGTCTTGGTACATTTTCCCCGCTCCGGGATGTATTGAATATCTGGTTTTATGTGCGTCATCTAGTACCACTTTCCTCAAATCCCCATTCTTTGGTACCCAAATTCTTTCAGCTAAATACCTGGTTCCGTCTTCCAGAATATTAAGCTGTTTTTCTAATCCTTTGGGTATTTCCTTTCCAAAAATTCCTTCCTTCAAAACCTCCTGTTGTGCCTCTTTTATTCGAGTAGTAAGATTAGTATGAATAATCATGTTTATAGCTTTTACTCGAATAGGTTCTCTTTCCTTTCGACTCAAGGCATCGGCTACCACATTCGCCTTCCCCGGGTGGTAACGGATTTCACAATCATAATCATTTAGCAGCTCAACCCATCTACGCTGCCTCATGTTTAGTTGCTTTTGATTTAAAATTTGCTGGAGACTTTTGTGGTCGGTGTATACGATAAACTTGACCCCATACAGATAATGTCTCCACATCTTTAATGCAAAAACAAAGGCGCCCAATTCCAGATCATGTGTGGTGTAGTTTTGTTCATGAATTTTGAGTTGTCGAGAAGCATATGCAATCACCTTCTTCCGTTGCATAAGAACACACCCAAAACCCATTCTTGATGCATCGCAGTAAAAAACAAAATCTTCCATTCCATCAGGTAACGATAAAATAGATTCCGTAGTCAACTTCTTTTTCAACAATTGGAAGGCACCCTCTTGTTCGGAAGTCCATTCATACTTCTTCCCCTTATGTGTCAAGGCATTTAAAGGTTTGGCTACTCGGGAGAAATCTTGAATAAATCTCCTATAATAACCGGCTAGACCCAAAAATTGACGTATTTGTGTTGGAGTTTTCGGGGTCTCCCAATTTTTTATGGCTTCAATCTTGGCGGGATCAACTTTGATTCCATTACTACTGACTACGTAGCCAAGAAATTGTACTTCATTTAACCAAAAAGCGCACTTAGAGAATTTTGCATAAAGTTGTTCTTTTCTTAACAACTCTAACACAAGTCTCAAGTGGTGTTCGTGTTCTTGTTTATTCTTCGAATAGATAAGAATGTCATCAATAAAGACAATAACGAACTTATCTAAATATGGACTACATACTCGGTGCATGAGATCCATGAAAACTGCGGGTGCATTGGTTAGACTGAATGGCATAACCATGAATTCGTAATGACCATAACGAGTTCTAAAGGCTGTTTTTGGTATATCGGCTTCTTTAACCCTCAGTTGATGATAACCCGACCTTAAGTCAATTTTGGAGTATACGCTCGAACCTTGGAGTTGGTCAAATAGGTCGTCGATTCGAGGTAAAGGGTATCAGTTTTTGATGGTTACTTTGTTCAGCTCACGGTAATTGATACACATGCGAAAAGACCCATATTTCTTTTTAACTAACAAAATTGGAGCTCCCCATGGTGACGTACTCGGTCGGATAAAACCACGTTCTAATAATTCTTGTAGCTGACTTTGTAATTCTTTCATTTCTGTGGGTACAAGTCTATATGGAGCACGAGCTATTGGTGCAGCTCCTGGTACAAGATCTATTTAGAATTCAATGGATCGGTGTGGAGGTAGTCCCGGTAATTCATCCGCAAACACCTCAGGAAATTCTCTTGCAACGGGAACGTCATCGATTTTCTTTTCTTCTTTTTCAACCTTCTCGACATGTGCTAGTACGGCATAGCAACCTTTTCTAATTAGTTTGCGCGCCTTCAAACTACTAATAAGATTTAATTTAGCATTACCCCTTTCTTAGTACACCATTAAGGGTAATCCGTATTCTCTCTGAATGCGAATCGCCTTCTCATGACAAACAACTTCGGCTTTCGCCTTGGACATCCAGTCCATTCCAATAATTACGTCAAAGCTTCCTAATTCCACCGGTATTAAATCAATTGAAAACGTTTCGCTAACTAAACTAATTTTTCAATTTCGGCAAATTTTATCAACCTTAATTAGTTTACCGTTTGCTACTTCAACTATACACTTTTTATCCAAAGGCGTTAACGGGCAATTTAATTTGGCACAAAATTCTCTACTCATATAACTTCTATCGGCACCCGAATCAAATAAAACATAAGCAGGTGTATTGTTGATAAGAAACGTACCCGTAACAAGTTCCGAGTCTTTCTGTGCTTTCTCCCCATTAATGTTGAAAGCTCTCCCACGACATTGCCTATTTTCATTCCGGCACTGGTTTATGGTATGGCCCGGTTTTCCACATCCATAGCAAACAACGTCGTTATTATTTGTTCCGGCATTATTTGCTCCTCTGTTTCTATTTGGTCCGTAGACTTCACACTTTACCGTAATATGGCCATTCCTATTGCACTTGGTACATAATTCTCTACAAAACCATTCCGGATGAAACGTATCACACCTTGGGCATATAGTCCTTTGCTTTTTTTTGTCGTTGTTGTTGTTGTTAGGGTTATTATTGTTGAGACGTTTGTTGTTTTTATTGTTGTGATTGGGATTGTTGTTGTTGTTATTATTATTGGGATGGTTGTTGCGGTTATTGTTACGGTTGTTGTTGTGATTATTGTTGTTGTTGGGGTGGTTGCGATTGTTGTTGTAATTGTTCTTTTGATTGTTGTTGTTGTACTGGTGACCCTGATCACCGCTTTCCTCCCACTTTCTTTTCCCCTGTTTCATTATGGCCTCCTCGGCCGCTTCTTTCTTTATCCTTCCTGTAATTTGGCCTATCAATTTGTGGGTTATACGGCTCGCTTTCTGCATTGTTGCAGGGTCGTTAGCACCTACATGCTCTTGGATTCGTTCCAGTAACCCTTTTATGAATGCTTTAATTTTTGCTTCTTCGTCCTCAAATGCTCCAGGACACATTAAAGCCAGTTCATTGAAACGTCGCTCGTAGGTAATGACATCTAACCCTTGGGTTGTCAGTGCTTTAAGCTCTGCCTTGAGCTTGTTGATTTCGGTTCTGGGACGGTACTCTTCCGTCATCATGTGCTTGAAAGCGGACCATGGAAGTGCGTAGGCGGTATTCTGTCCTACGTAATCCATGTAGGTATTCCACCATGTCAAAGCAGTACCCCTGAAAGTATGTGTGGCATACTTAACTTTATCCTCTTCTGCGAAGTTGCTGATTGCGAACACAGCTTCAACCTTCTCTATCCACCGCTTCAGTCCAACGGGTCCTTCGGTTCCTTCAAACTCATTGGGTTTGCAGGCCATAAAAGCTTTGTAGGAACATCCTATCCGGTTGCCATTGTTTCCTCCACTGCTGGAACCCGATTGGTTATTGTTGTTCATTGCATTCACCACTGCAGCAACATTTGCAGCGAAAGCTTGAAGTTCTTTTGTGTTTAATTGTTGTTATCTAGTAGCTGGAGGAGCCATTTCCTTCAAAAATAGCCGAATGAGTTAATCATATAGAATTTTTAGAAGTAGCCAAAAAGTATTTTGTAGCTTAATATGAACTTATTATTATAAAAGTCTTTTCTTCATATTAGCGTTTTATAACTATAATAATGTTCATACTTAGCAGCTAACATACAAATTAACTACTAAAATTCTAATATGAAAAACTATGATAAGTTATTACGTTACTACGTAATAATAAGTTGTAATAATAATAATAAACCTTCCATGCTTATTCTTATTATTATACAATCATAAGGAAAATTACATTGCGGATTTTCTTACAAACTTAAACACACAATATAATACATATTATAGAATGTATGGAATACAGGATAACTACCGATCGTTCAAGAACGGCGAGATTTTTTAGATGTTGACGTTGTTTCTTTCTCGGCCAAACGTTTGGATTTTCGTTTGGATAGTTATTTTTCTAATTCCTCCCAATTGGTTCTTTCAGCTAATTGTTTGGGAGCAAAACCAACAGTCATTATACAGGCGGTCATTTTATAAACTAGTCTCTTAGGTGGTTCAGGTGGATGATCACAAACATTTTGGGTCATAATAGGTTCATCGGGTTTGGGATCGGGTATAACAGTCAAAGATTTTCCCAAATCACATTGTGGTTCGGTAATTTCCACAACTTCTTCAGGATCCTCTTCTTCGGGTTCCTCCTCTGGATCTTCTTCCGGATCCTCTTCCGGAACCTCTTCTAGCAATTGTGAATCTTCCCAATTTTCCCAACAATTTTCAACTTTAATGGTAGCACCAAAAGTTAACTTTTCTGTTGGTTCATAAGTCGTATGCTTTGACTCAACCTCCGAATCACTTGATAAGTAAATGAAATCTGAATCACTAGAGATGCTTATATGATCGGATGAAGTCATCTATCACATAATAGCAGGCACGTTAAGAGAATGATATATCTTATAATATTTATATGTTAATAATCTTATGTTTCCAACAATTATATTAAGCAATCATTTTTAAAACAATTACGGTCGAAGTCCAGACTCACTAATGCATCAAAAATCAGTTAGACACACTAATGAAAAATTTTCTGATTATCTAAGGCCAACGCTCGGATACCAATTGAAATGACCCGTTCATATTAATTATAAATGCTTCATATTAATTGGTTTCTTTGCGAGGTTTTGACCTCAATATGAGACGTTTTTCAAATCTTGCATTCGTTTTTAAAAACAACCATAACCTTTATTATTGAATAAAGGTCTTAATGACATAATTTAGATTGTCTATCAAAGACAATCTCCTCAAATAAATAAGTTTTTACACAACCCATTACAATATGATCAAATATATTACAACAAATACTCCAAATGCAAGTTTAAACAATATAAACAATTATGCCGACTCCAAATCTTGACCTTGGGTTGGCATACAACAGTGAAAGCGTTTTTAATATTCCCCTGAGAATAAACATGCTTAAAATGTCAACAAAAAATGTTGGTGAGTCATAGGTTTAATTTCTATATAATAATCATAACATTTAATAAGCCACAAGATTTCATTTAATTAAATGCGCAGGATCATTACAACTGCAAAAATCATTCATACGATGAGTCGCCTGGTAACCAACCTTAACATAGAGCGCTTAAGATATCTGGCATCATACATTCCACTATTCAAATGTATGACAAGAACCCTTCGAAGTACTAAAGCATTTCCACTATTCGAAAAAGGGGGTGGTTGGTGCCCGTAGATCTACCTTTAGGATTCGCGTCAATTAGTGTTTTTCACTAATTCTTAGGTTACCAAGCATAATAATTATAAGTACAGATATCCGATACAACAAAACAATCGTAGAATGTAGTTCCATGAACTTTTGCTTATTTTGTAAAACATTTAGAAATTTTGCATGTATTCTCATCCCAAAATAATTTAGATAGTAAAAATGGGACTATAACTCACTTGTGATGATTTCCGAATAGATGGTGGTAAGCTTTTGTGAAGACCCATCCTAATCCCTCCGGACGAAGTCCATATCGATTATAAACGATTAACAACAGTTGATTACATCGCGAGGTACTTGACCTCTATATGATACATTTTACAAACATCGCATTCGTTTTTGAAAAGACAATCTTTCATTACATCGAAAGTTGACAACATGCATACCATTTCGTAATATATCTTACTATAATTGACTTAATAATAATCTTGATGAACTCAACGACTCAAATGCAACGTCTTTTGAAATATGTCATGAATGACTCCAAATAATATCTTTAAAATGAGCAATTGCACAGCGGAAGACTTCTTTCATACCTGAGAATAAACATGCTTTAAAGTGTCAGCCAATAAGGTTGGTGAGTTCATTAGTTTAACATAAATGTTCATTTCATCATTTTAATAGACCACAAGATTTCATATTTCCATTGTTCATAAACATACGTCCCATGCATAGAGACAAAAATATCATTCATAGGGATTGAACACCTGGTAATCGACATTCACAATATGCATATAAGAATATCCCCATCATTCCGGGATCCTCCTTCGGACATGATATAAATTTCGAAGTACTAAAGCATCCGGTACTTTGGATGGGGCTTGTTGGGCCCGATAGATCTATCTTTAGAGTTCGCGTCAATTAGGGTGTCTATTTCCTAATTCTTAGATTACCAGACTTAATAAAAAAAAGGCATATATGATTTCGATCATTCAACCATATAATGTAGTTCAATTACTTGTGTCTATTTCGTAAAACAGTTATAAAAACATCGCATGTATTCTCAGTCCCAAAAATATATATTGCAAAAGCATTTAAAAAGGGATTAATGAAACTCACCATACTGTATTTTGTAGTAAAAATACATATAACGACATTGAACAACTAAACAATGCAGGGTTGACCTTGGATTCACGAACCTATATCATTTGTATATATATTAATACACGTAAATATACCCGAACAAAAATATATAGTATTATTGGTGATGTAATAAATTAATAAGTTTCATATTATATATATTTTCATTTTATATATATATAGCAACATTAATAGAGTTAAGTTTTGTAATTTAAATATATATATTTTTAAATATATAATCTTTATTTATATACATATAATCTTAACAACGTTATTAAAACTTTTATTTTCATAATCAATATTAATTTTATAGTAATGATATAGATAATACTTATTAGTAATAATAATGATTGTTTTTTTTTTTAATTATAAAGGCAATCTTGTTCAATATGAAATTTTTAATACAAATGCTAATCTTAATACTAATAATAATAAGAATATTAATAATATTAATAATAGTAATAATAATAATTATAATGTCTATAATAATAATACTTACAAAACTAATAATAATAATAATAATAATAATAATAATAATAATAATAATAATAATAATAATAATAATAATAATAATAATAATAATAATAATAATAATAATAATAATAATAATAATAATAATAATAATAATAATAATAATAATAATAATAATAATAATGATGTAAAAGGAGACTACCTTCAAAGAAATCCTAAAAATAAATGCCATAGCCCGGGTTCGTACCCATGACCTCTCAATAACCCAAAACACCTCTTAACCATTTCTCCATATATGCTTTCTTGATTAATTCCGTATTTATATTTATTTAACATAACGTATCTGTATCATCTTCTACCTCATCTTAATATGCATCGCCTATCTCCTTTCATCCTCATAATCAAACATCTTGGCCCAACTATCTAAGCCTAAGTAGAGCCCATTTAACAAAACCCGAATAGTTTATTGAACCCATTTAGAATATAAAGGCCCAACTAATATCTGAGGAAAAAAAATTATAAAGCCGCAGTACAGGAAGGCAAGTTATACGGTTTCCATCTTTTCCCTTTTCAATTGTGGCATCCATTACCAATCCTCATCATCAATAATTGTCACTGTGATGTTAACATCAATTAAAAATCACAATACTCATCATGCTCAATATCATGAAATCATACGAACCATATCATACTCATCATTTAATCGTGATTTCATCATCACCGTTTCATAACCCGTTCGTCATGATTAAACTAGCATCGTGAAATGTCCCGTTCTTATTGATTAAAAACGTTCCATATTAATTGATTTCGTTGCGAGGTTTTGACCTCTATATGAGACGTTTTTCAAAGACTGCATTCATTTTAAAACAAACCATAACCTTTATTTCATCAATAAAGGTTTAAAAAGCTTTACGTAGATTATCAAATAATGATAATCTAAAATATCCTGTTTACACACGACCATTACATAATGGTTTACAATACAAATATGTTACAACAAAATAAGTTTCTTGAATGCAGTTTTTACACAATATCATACAAGCATGGACTCCAAATCTCGTCCTTATTTAAGTATGTGACAGCGGAAGCTCTTAATAATCACCTGAGAATAAACATGCTTAAAACGTCAACAAAAATGTTGGTGAGTTATAGGTTTAACCTATATATATCAAATCGTAACAATAGACCACAAGATTTCATATTTCAATACACATCCCATACATAGAGATAAAAATCATTCATATGGTGAACACCTGGTAACCGACATTAACAAGATGCATATATAAGAATATCCCCATCATTCCGGGACACCCTTCGGATATGATATAAATTTCAAAGTACTAAAGCATCCGGTACTTTGGATGGGGTTTGTTAGGCCCAATAGATCTATTTTTAGGATTCGCGTCAATTAGGGTGTCTGTTCCCTAATTCTTAGATTAACAGACTTAATAAAAAGGGGCATATTCGATTTCAATAATTCAACCATAGAATGTAGTTTCACGTACTTGTGTCTATTTTGTAAATCATTTATAAAACCTGCATGTATTCTCATCCCAAAAATATTAGATTTTAAAAGTGGGACTATAACTCACTTTCACAAATTTTTACTTCGTCGGGAAGTAAGACCTGGCCACTGGTTGATTCACGAACCTATAACAATATATACATATATATCAAAGTATGTTCAAAATATATTTACAACACTTTTAATATATTTTGATGTTTTAAGTTTATTAAGTCAGCTGTCCTCGTTAGTAACCTACAACTAGTTGTCCACAGTTAGATGTACAGAAATAAATCAATAAATATTATCTTGAATCAATCCACGACCCAGTGTATACGTATCTCAGTATTGATCACAACTCAAACTATATATATTTTGGAATCAACCTCAACCCTGTATAGCTAACTCCAACATTCACATATAGAGTGTCTATGGTTGTTCCGAAATATATATAGATGTGTCGACATGATAGGTCGAAACATTGTATACGTGTCTATGGTATCTCAAGATTACATAATATACAATACAAGTTGATTAAGTTATGGTTGGAATAGATTTGTTACCAATTTTCACGTAGCTAAAATGAGAAAAATTATCCAATCTTGTTTTACCCATAACTTCTTCATTTTAAATCCGTTTTGAGTGAATCAAATTGCTATGGTTTCATATTGAACTCTATTTTATGAATCTAAACAGGAAAATTATAGGTTTATAGTCAGAAAAATAAGTTACAAGTCGTTTTTGTAAAGGTAGTCATTTCAGTCGAAAGAACGACGTCTAGATGACCATTTTAGAAAACATACTTCCACTTTGAGTTTAATCATAATTTTTGGATATAGTTTCATATTCATAATAAAAATCATTTTCTCAGAATAACAACTTTTAAATCAAAGTTTATCATAGTTTTTAATTAACTAACCCAAAACAGCCCGCGGTGTTACTACGACGGCGTAAATTCGGTTTTACGGTGTTTTTCGTGTTTCCAGGTTTTAAATCATTAAGTTAGCATATCATATAGATATAGAACATGTGTTTAGTTGATTTTAAAAGTCAAGTTAGAAGGATTAACTTTTGTTTGCGAACAAGTTTAGAATTAACTAAACTATGTTCTAGTGATTACAAGTTTAAACCTTCGAATAAGATAGCTTTATATGTATGAATCGAATGATGTTATGAACATCATTACAACCTTAAGTTCCTTGGATAAACCTACTGGAAAAGAGAAAAATGGATCTAGCTTCAACGGATCCTTGGATGGCTCGAAGTTCTTGAAGCAGAATCATGACACGAAAACAAGTTCAAGTAAGATCATCACTTGAAATAAGATTGTTATAGTTATAGAAATTGAACCAAAGTTTGAATATGATTATTACCTTGTATTAGAATGATAACCGACTGTAAGAAACCAAGATTTCTTGAGGTTGGATGATCACCTTACAAGATTGGAAGTGAGCTAGCAAACTTGAAAGTATTCTTGATTTTATGTAACTAGAACTTGTAGAATATATGAAGAACACTTAGAACTTGAAGATAGAACTTGAGAGAGATCAATTAGATGAAGAAAATTGAAGAATGAAAGTGTTTGTAGGTGTTTTTGGTCGTTGGTGTATGGATTAGATATAAAGGATATGTAATTTTGTTTTCATGTAAATAAGTCATGAATGATTACTCATATTTTTGTAATTTTATGAGATATTTCATGCTAGTTGCCAAATAATGGTTCCCACATGTGTTAGGTGACTCACATGGTCTGCTAAGAGCTGATCATTGGAGTGTATATACCAATAGTACATACATCTAAAAGCTGTGTATTGTTCGAGTACGAATACGGGTGCATACGAGTAGAATTCTTGATGAAACTGAACGAGGATGTAATTGTAAGCATTTTTGTTAAGTAGAAGTATTTTGATAAGTGTATTGAAGTCTTTCAAAAGTGTATGAATACATATTAAAACACTACATGTATATACATTTTACCTGAGTCGTTAAGTATCGTTAGTCGTTACATGTAAGTGTTGTTTTGAAACCTTTAGGTTAACGATCTTGTTAAATGTTGTTAACCCAATGTTTATAATATCAAATGAGATTTTAAATTATTATATTATCATGATATTATCATGTATGAATATCTCTTAATATGATATATATATATATATACATTAAATATCTTTACAACGATAATCGTTACATATATGTCTCGTTTAAAAATCATTAAGTTAGTAGTCTTGTTTTTACATATGTAGTTCATTGTTAATATACTTAATGATATGTTTACTTATCATAGTATCATGTTAACTATATATATATATCCATATATATGTCATCATATAGTTTTTACAAGTTTTAACGTTCGTGAATCACCGGTCAACTTGGGTGGTCAATTGTCTATATGAAACATATTTCAATTAATCAAGTCTTAAAAAGTTTGATTGCTTAACATGTTGGAAACATTTATTCATGTAAATATCAATCTCAATTAATATATATAAACATGGAAAAATTCGGGTCACTACAGTACCTACCCGTTAAATAAATTTCGTCCCGAAATTTTAAGCTGTTGAAGGTGTTGACGAATCTTCTGGAAATAGATGCGGGTATTTCTTCTTCATCTGATCTTCACGCTCCCAGGTGAACTCGGGTCCTCTACGAGCATTCCATCGAACCTTAACAATTGGTATCTTGTTTTGCTTAAGTCTTTTAACCTCACGATCCATTATTTCAACGGGTTCTTCGATGAATTGAAGTTTTTCGTTGATTTGGATTTTATCTAACGGAATAGTGAGATCTTCTTTAGCAAAACATTTCTTCAAATTCGAGACGTGGAAAGTGTTATGTACAGCCGCGAGTTGTTGAGGTAACTCAAGTCGGTAAGCTACTGGTCCGACACGATCAATAATCTTGAATGGTCCAATATACCTTGGATTTAATTTCCCTCGTTTACCAAATCGAACAACGCCTTTCCAAGGTGCAACTTTAAGCATGACCATCTCTCCAATTTCAAATTCTATATCTTTTCTTTTAATGTCAGCGTAGCTCTTTTGTCGACTTTGGGCGGTTTTCAACCGTTGTTGAATTTGGATGATCTTCTCGGTAGTTTCTTGTATAATCTCCGGACCCGTAATCTGTCTATCCCCCACTTCACTCCAACAAATCGGAGACCTGCACTTTCTACCATAAAGTGCTTCAAACGGCGCCATCTCAATGCTTGAATGGTAGCTGTTGTTGTAGGAAAATTCTGCTAACGGTAGATGTCGATCCCAACTGTTTCCGAAATCACTAACACATGCTCGTAGCATGTCTTCAAGCGTTTGTATCGTCCTTTCGCTCTGCCCATCAGTTTGTGGATGATAGGCAGTACTCATGTCTAGACGAGTTCCTAATGCTTGCTGTAATGTCTGCCAGAATCTTGAAATAAATCTGCCATCCCTATCAGAGATAATAGAGATTGGTATTCCATGTCTGGAGACGACTTCCTTCAAATACAGTCGTGCTAACTTCTCCATCTTGTCATCTTCTCTTATTGGTAGGAAGTGTGCTGATTTGGTGAGACGATCAACTATTACCCAAATAGTATCAAAACCACTTGCAGTCCTTGGCAATTTAGTGATGAAATCCATGGTAATGTTTTCCCATTTCCATTCCGGGATTTCGGGTTGTTGAAGTAGACCTGATGGTTTCTGATGCTCAGCTTTGACCTTAGAACACGTCAAACATTCTCCTACGTATTTAGCAACATCGGCTTTCATACCCGGCCACCAAAAATGTTTCTTGAGATCCTTGTACATCTTCCCCGTTCCAGGATGTATTGAGTATCTGGTTTTATGAGCTTCTCTAAGTACCATTTCTCTCATATCTCCAAATTTTGGTACCCAAATCCTTTCAGCCCTATACCGGGTTCCGTCTTCCCGAATATTAAGATGCTTCTCCGATCCTTTGGGTATTTCATCCTTTAAATTTCCCTCTTTTAAAACTCATTGTTGCGCCTCCTTTATTTGAGTAGTAAGGTTATTATGAATCATTATATTCATAGATTTTACTCGAATGGGTTCTCTGTCCTTCCTGCTCAAGGCATCGGCTACCACATTTGCCTTTCCCGGGTGGTAACGAATCTCAAAGTCGTAATCATTCAATAATTCAATCCACCTACGCTGCCTCATATTCAGTTGTTTCTGATTAAATATGTGTTGAAGACTTTTGTGGTCGGTATATATAATACTTTTGACCCCATATAAGTAGTGCCTCCAAGTCTTTAATGCAAAAACAACCGCGCCTAATTCCAAATCATGCGTCGTATAATTTAGTTCGTGAATCTTCAATTGTCTAGACGCATAAGCAATCACCTTCGTTCGTTGCATTAATACACAACCGAGACCTTGTTTTGATGCATCACAATAAATCACAAAATCATCATTCCCTTCAGGCAATGACAATATAGGTGCCGTAGTTAGCTTTTTCTTCAATAACTGAAACGCTTTCTCTTGTTCATCATTCCATTCAAATTTCTTCCCTTTATGCGTTAATGCAGTCAAGGGTTTTGCTATTCTGGAAAAGTCTTGGATGAACCTTCTGTAGTAACCAGCTAGTCCTAAAAACTGGCGTATGTGTTTCGGAGTTTTTGGGGTTTCCCACTTTTCAACAGTTTCTATCTTTGCCGGATCCACCTTAATACCTTCTTTGTTCACTATGTGACCGAGGAATTGAACTTCTTCCAACCAAAATGCACACTTTGAAAACTTAGCATACAATTCTTCCTTCCTCAATACTTTAACACCTTTCTCAAATGTTCACCGTGTTCTTGGTCATTCTTTGAGTAAATAAGTATGTCATCAATGAAAACAATGACAAACTTGTTAAGGTATGGTCCACACACTCGGTTCATAAGGTCCATGAACACAGCTGGTGCATTAGTTAAACCAAACGACATGACCATAAACTCGTAATGACCGTAACGTGTTCTGAAAGCAGTCTTTGGAATATCATCTTCTTTCACCCGCATTTGATGATACCCGGAACGTAAGTCAATCTTTGAATAAACAGACGAGCCTTGTAGTTGATCAAATAAGTCGTCGATTCTCGGTAGTGGGTAGCGGTTCTTGATGGTAAGTTTGTTCAACTCTCGGTAGTCGATACAAAACCTGAATGTACCATCTTTCTTCTTGACAAACAAAACAGGAGCTCCCCACGGTGATGTGCTTGGTCGAATGAAACCACGCTCTAAAAGTTCTTGTAATTGGCTTTGTAGTTCTTTCATCTAGCTGGGTGCGAGTCTGTAAGGAGCACGAGCTATTGGTGCAGCTCCTGGTACAAGATCTATTTGAAATTCAACGGATCGATGTGGGGGTAATCCCGGTAATTCTTTCGGAAATACATCGGGAAATTCTTTTGCAATGGGAACATCATTGATGCTCTTTTCTTCAGTTTGTACTTTCTCGACGTGTGCTAGAACAGCATTGCAACCTTTTCTTATTAGTTTTTGTGCCTTCAAATTACTAATAAGATGTAGCTTCGTGTTGCCCTTTTCTCCGTACACCATTAAGGGTTTTCTTTTTTCTCGTATAATGCGAATTGCATTTTTGTAACAAACGATCTCTGCTTTCACTTCTTTCAACCAGTCCATACCGAATATCACATCAAAACTCCCTAACTCTACTGGTATCAAATCAATCTTAAATATTTCGCTATCCAGTTTATTTTCTCGATTCCGACATATATTATCTGCTGAAATTAATTTACCATTTGCTAATTCGAGTAAAAATTTACTATCCAAAGGCGTCAATGGACAACTTAATTTAGCACAAAAATCTCTAATCATATAGCTTCTATCCGCACCGGAATCAAATAAAACGTAAGCAGATTTATTGTCAATAAGAAATGTACCCGTAACAAGCTCCAGGTCTTCCTGTGCCTCTGCCGCATTAATATTGAAAACTCTTCCGCGGCCTTGTCCATTCATGTTCTCCTGGTTCGGGCAATTTATAATAATGTGGCCCGGTTTTCCACATTTATAATAAAATACAGTGGCATAACTTGCTCCGACACTACTTGCTCTGCCATTACTCGTTCTGACACCATTTGTTCCTTTCGTTCTATTAACCCCTGGTCCGTAGACCTCACACTTCGCCGCGCTATAACCATTTCTTTTACACTTGTTGCAAAATTTGGTGCAGAACCCCGAGTGATACTTTTCACACCTTTGGCATAGCTGAAACTGATTGTTGTTGTTGTTGCGGTTATTATTGTTGTTGGGATGATTGTTGTAGTTGCTGTTGTTGTTGTTGTTGTTGTTGTTGTTGTTGGGCCGTTTGTTGTAGTTGCGATTGATGTTGCGATTGTTGGGATAATTGTTGCGATTATTGTTGTAATTGTTGTTGTTGTTGTATTGGTGATTCTTATCACCGTTTTCCTCCCACTTTCTTTTGACTTGCTTCACATTGGCCTCTTCAGCAGTCTGTTCTTTAATTCTTTCTTCAATCTGGTTCACTAGTTTGTGAGCCATTCTACATGCCTGTTGTATGGAGGCGGGCTCGTGTGAACTTATATCCTCTTGGATTCTTTCCGGTAATCCTTTCACAAACGCGTCGATCTTCTCTTCCTCATCTTCGAATGTTCCCGGACACAATAGGCACAATTCTGTGAATCGTCTTTCGTACGTGGTAATATCAAATCCTTGGGTTCGTAACCCTCTAAGTTCTGTCTTGAGCTTATTGACCTCGGTTCTGGGACGGTACTTCTCGTTCATCAAGTGCTTGAATGCTGACCATGGTAGTGCGTACGCATCGTCTTTTCCCACTTGCTCTAGATAGGTATTCCACCATGTTAACGCAGAACCTGTGAAGGTATGCGTAGCGTACTTCACTTTTTCCTCTTCAGTACAGTTACTTATGGCAAAAACCAATTCGACCTTCTAGGCCCACCGTTTCAATCTGATCGGTCCTTCGGTTCCATCAAATTCCAAAGGTTTGCAGGCAGTGAATTCTTTGTAGGTGCATCCTACACGATTTCATGTACTGCTAGATCCAAGGTTATTGTTGGTATGTAGCGCAGCCTGTACTGCGGCTATGTTTGAAGCTAGAAAAGTACGGAATTCCTCTTCATTCATATTCACGGTGTGTCGAGTAGTCGGTGCCATTTCCTTCAAAATAGTCAAATGGAACAAGTTAATCATACAGAATATTAAGAGTAGTTAATAGTATTTCGTAGCATAATATGAACTCATTTATAAAAGCTTTTTCTTCATATTAGCGTTTTATAAGTTTAAATTCGGGTAGTACCTACCCGTTAAGTTCATACTTAGTAGCTAATATACAATTCAACTACTACAATTCTATATGAAAAACTGATTATAATAATATTTCACGTTCAAACTTTTACACAATATTTTACAAACTTACAATACCGCTTATTTTACATATAGCATGAAATATAGCACACAATAAATTTGATACAAGATGGTTGTGAAGATAATTCTAGCTAGTACACAAGTCGTTCAGCAAAGGCAATAAAGACACGTAATTCATACGTCCAGAAACAAGTCATGCATTCTGGTTTTACTAGGATTACTTCCCATCCTTGGTCTTGTGGAACATAACCGTTATGGCCGTTGATAAGACAGCGTGTTGTAACGTCGTCAAAGGGACGAGAGTTACGTAATGTCCAACAGTCCCGTAACAATCTAAAAACCTCATTTCTTACCCCAATTACCGACTCCGTCACTTGTGGGAACATTTTGTTTAATAGTTGTAGCCCGATGTTCTTGTTCTCACTTTGGTGAGAAGCGAACATTACTAATCCGTAAGCATAACATGCTTCTTTATGTTACATGTTAGCCGCTTTTTCTAAATCACGAAGTCCAATATTCGGATATATTGAGTCAAAATAATTTCTTAACCCATTGCGTAAAATAGCATTTGGGTTCCCCGCAATATATGCGTCAAAGTAA
Organism: Rutidosis leptorrhynchoides; assembly: GCF_046630445.1. Lineage (NCBI taxonomy): Eukaryota > Viridiplantae > Streptophyta > Magnoliopsida > Asterales > Asteraceae > Rutidosis > Rutidosis leptorrhynchoides. Next base: position 120,256,986 of record NC_092341.1, read on the forward strand.
ACACATCGTAACTTATGGATTTCCCAATGTGATATCCCCCATCTTTCGAACGAAAGCCTTTTATAAATCAAGGCATTCTTGGAACGTTCTTCGAATGTCTTACAAACTGATCTCGCCTTAAATAGTTGTGCCAAAGAATTCTGACCGACTCTAGACAAGATTTCATCAATCATGTCTCCGGGTAGGTCTCTTAAAATATTGGGTTGTCTATCCATTTTGTGTTTTTATACTGTAAAATAGAACAAGAGTTAGATTCATAAAAAAAATACTTATTTATACTAGCAATTTTTACATATATCATAAAGCATAAGCACACTATATTACATATATTACACCACACGAATACAACTATCTTATTCCGACTCGCTTGTTTCTTCTTCTTCGGTTTTGGTTCGTTTTGCCAAGTTTCTAGGGATATATGATGTTCCCCTAATACGAGCCGTCGTTTTCCACATTGGTTTAGAAAAACCTGGTGGTTTATGAAATGTCCCATTCTTATTGATTAAAAACGTTCCATATTAATTGATTCCGTTGCGAGGTTTTGACCTCTATATGAGACGTTTTTCAAAGACTGCATTCATTTTAAAACAAACCATAACCTTTATTTTATCAATAAAGTTTTAAAAAGCTTTACGTAGATTATCAAATAATGATAATCTAAAATATCCTGTTTACACACGACCATTACATAATGGTTTACAATACAAATATGTTACAACAAAATAAGTTTCTTGAATGCAGTTTTTACACAATATCATACAAGCATGGACTCCAAATCTCGTCCTTATTTAAGTATGCGACAGCGGAAGCTCTTAATAATCACCTGAGAATAAACATGTTTAAACGTCAACAAAAATGTTGGTGAGTTATAGGTTTAACCTATATATATCAAATCATAATAATAGACCACAAGATTTCATATTTCAATACACATCCCATACATAGAGATAAAAATCATTCATATGGTGAACACCTGGTAACCGACATTAACAAGATGCATATATAAGAATATCCCCATCATTCCGGGACACCCTTCGGATATGATATAAATTTCGAAGTACTAAAGCATCCGGTACTTTGGATGGGGTTTGTTAGGCCCAATAGATCTATCTTTAGGATTCGCGTCAATTAGGGTGTCTGTTCCCTAATTCTTAGATTACCAGACTTAATAAAAAGGGGCATATTCGATTTCGATAATTCAACCATAGAATGTAGTTTCACGTACTTGTGTCTATTTTGTAAATCATTTATAAAACCTGCATGTATTCTCATCCCAAAAATATTAGATTTTAAAAGTGGGACTATAACTCACTTTCACAGATTTTTACTTCGTCGGGAAGTAAGACTTGGCCACTGGTTGATTCACGAACCTATAACAATATATACATATATATCAAAGTATGTTCAAAATATATTTACAACACTTTTAATATATTTTGATGTTTTAAGTTTATTAAGTCAGCTGTCCTCGTTAATAACCTACAACTAGTTGTCCACAGTTAGATGTACAGAAATAAATAGATAAATATTATCTTGAATCAATCCATGACCCAGTGTATACGTATCTCAGTATTGATCATAACTCAAACTATATATATTTTGGAATCAACCTCAACCCTGTATAGCTAACTCTAACATTCACATATAGAGTGTCTATGGTTGTTCCGAAATATATATAGATGTGTCGACATGATAGGTCGAAACATTGTATACGTGTCTATGGTATCTCAAGATTACATAATATACAATACAAGTTGATTAAGTTATGGTTGGAATAGATTTGTTACCAATTTTCACGTAGCTAAAATGAAAAAAATTATCCAATCTTGTTTTACCCATAACTTCTTCATTTTATATCCGTTTTGAGTGAATCAAATTTCTATGGTTTCATATTGAACTCTATTTTATGAATCTAAACAGAAAAAGTATAGGTTTATAGTCGGAAAAATAAGTTACAAGTCGTTTTTGTAAAGGTAGTCATTTCAGTCGAAAGAACGACGTCTAGATGACCATTTTAGAAAACATACTTCCACTTTGAGTTTAACCATAATTTTTGGATATAGTTTCATGTTCGTAATAAAAATCATTTTCTCAGAATAACAACTTTTAAATCAAAGTTTATCATAGTTTTTAATTAACTAACCCAAAACAGCCCGCGGTGTTACTACGACGGCGTAAATTCCGTTTTACGGTGTTTTTCGTGTTTCCAGGTTTTAAATCATTAAGTTAGCATATCATATAGATATAGAACATGTGTTTATTTAATTTTAAAAGTCAAGTTAGAAGGATTAACTTTTGTTTGCGAACAAGTTTAGAATTAACTAAACTATGTTCTAGTGATTACGAGTTTAAACCTTCGAATAAGATAGTTTTATATATATGAATCGAATGATGTTATGAACATCATTACTACCTCAAGTTTAGTAGGTAAACCTACTGGAAGTGACAAGAAATGATCTAGCTTCAAAGGATCTTGGATGGCTTGAAAGTTCTTGAAGTAGGATCATGACACAAAAACAAGTTCAAGTAAGATTTTTACTCGAATTAAGATAGTTTATAGTTATAGAAATTGAATCAAAGTTTGAATATGAATATTACCTTGAATAAGAAAGATAACCTACTGTATATAACAAAGGTTTCTTGATCTTAGATGATTACTTGGAATGGATTAGAAAGCTTGGAAGTAAATTAGTAAACTTGAAGGGATTTTTGAAGTGTTCTTGAAGTGTTCTTCCTATGATGATTATAGCTTGATTCTTGAAGTGATTTTTGATGAAGATGATGATTAACTACTGGAAAAATATGTTCATAATAGTGTGTGTGTGTGTGTGTTGAGAGAGAATTAGAAAGAGAATTGGAAGTGAAATGGAGTGAATGATGAGTGGTAATTGGTGAGTGGTGAGTGGGGTTAAAAGGAGTTCTAGTTAGTTGATTAGCTCATGGTAGAAGTTAAAATTGATTAGTCATACATGACATAATCAAGAGTGGAATCCCATGCTAGTTCCTATTGGTATATACCCATAGTAAGTACGTTTTGAAGCTGTGTATAATACAGGTAAGAATACGACTAGAATTCTTGATGAAAGAAAAGAATGGGAAAGTAACTGTAACCATTTTCGTTAAGTATGAGTGTTTTGATATATGTCTTGAAGTCTTCCAAAAGTATTTTAATACATCTAAATACACTACATGTATATACATTTTAACTGAGTCGTTAAGTGATCGTTAGTCGTTACATGTAAGTGTTGTTTTGAAACCTTTAAGTTAACGATCTCAATTAATGTTGTTAACCCATTGTTTATTATATCTAATGAGATGTTAAATTATTATATTATCATGATATTATGATATATTAATATATCTTAATATGATATATATACATTTAAATGTCGTTACAACGATAATCGTTACATATATGTCTCGTTTCGAAATCCTTAAGTTAGTAGTCTTGTTTATATGTATATAACTCATTGTTAATATACTTATGGAGATACTTACTTATCATAATCTCATGTTAACCATATGTATATCCATATATATATCGTCATGTCGTTTTTACAAGTTTTAACGTTCGTGAATCGCCGGTCAACTTGGCTGGTCAATTGTCTATATGAAACATATTTCAATTAATCAAGTCTTAACAAGTTTGATTGCTTAACATGTTGGAAACATTTAATCATGTAAATATCAATCTCAATTAATATATATAAACATGGAAAAGTTCGGGTCACTACAGTTTAGAGGTTCCCGGGTCATTGTTACAACTTAAGGACTTCGGGGGTTGACGATACATATAAAGTTCATCGGGGTTGGAATTAGATTTCTCTATTTTTATGCCCTTTCCCTTATTATTTTCTTTTGCCGTTCTAAATTCAGTTGGGGTAATTTCTATAACATCATCGGAATTCTCGTCGGAATCCGATTCATCGGAGAATTGGTAATCCTCCCAATATTTTGCTTCCTTGGCGGAAACACCATTGACCATAATTAACCTTGGTCGGTTGGTTGAGGATTTTCTTTTACTTCACCGTTTTATTATTTCCCCCACCGGTTCTATTTCTTCATCCGGTTCCGATTCTTCTTCCGGTTCCGATTCTTCTTCCGGTTCCGACTCTTCTTCCGGTTCCTCTTCGGGAACTTGTGAATCAGTCCACGAATCATTCCAATTTATATTTGACTCTTCATTATTATTAGGCGAGTCAATGGGACTTGTTCTAGAGGTAGACATCTATCACATAATATCAAACGCGTTAAGAGATTAATATATCACATAATATTCACATGTTAAAAATATATAGTTTCCAACAAAATTTGTTAAGCAATCATTTTTCAAGTAAACACGGTCGAAGTCCAGACTCACTAATGCATCCTAACAAACTCGATAAGACACACTAATGCAAAATTCTGGTTCTCTAAGACCAACGCTCGGATACCAACTGAAATGTCCCGTTCTTATTGATTAAAAACGTTCCATATTAATTGATTTCGTTGCGAGGTTTTGACCTCTATATGAGACGTTTTTCAAAGACTGCATTCATTTTAAAATAAACCATAACCTTTATTTCATCAATAAAGGTTTAAAAAGCTTTATGTAGATCATCAAATAATGATAATCTAAAATATCCTGTTTACACACGACCATTACATAATGGTTTACAATACAAATATGTTACAACAAAATAAGTTTCTTGAATGCAGTTTTTACACAATATCATACAAGCATGGACTCCAAATCTCGTCCTTATTTAAGTATGCGACAGTGGAAGCTCTTAATAATCACCTGAGAATAAACATGCTTAAAACGTCAACAAAAATGTTGGTGAGTTATAGGTTTAACCTATATATATCAAATCGTAACAATAGACCACAAGATTTCATATTTCAATACACATCCCATACATAGAGATAAAAATCATTCATATGGTGAACACCTGGTAACCGACATTAACAAGATGCATATATAAGAATATCCCCATCATTCCGGGACACCCTTCGGATATGATATAAATTTCAAAGTACTAAAGCATCCGGTACTTTGGATGGGGTTTGTTAGGCCCAATAGATCTATCTTTAGGATTCGCATCAATTAGGGTGTCTGTTCCCTAATTCTTAGATTACCAGACTTAATAAAAAGGGGCATATTTGATTTCGATAATTCAACCATAGAATGTAGTTTCACGTACTTGTGTCTATTTTGTAAATCATTTATAAAACCTGCATGTATTCTCATCCCAAAAATATTAGATTTTAAAAGTGGGACTATAACTCACTTTCACAGATTTTTACTTCGTCGGGAAGTTAGACTTGGCCACTGGTTGATTCATGAACCTATAACAATATATACATATATATCAAAGTATGTTCAAAATATATTTACAACACTTTTAATATATTTTGATGTTTTAAGTTTATTAAGTCAGCTGTCCTCGTTAGTAATCTACAACTAGTTGTCCACAGTTAGATGTACAGAAATAAATCAATAAATATTATCTTGAATCAATCTACGACCCAGTGTATACGTATCTCAGTATTGATCACAACTCAAACTATATATATTTTGGAATCAACCTCAACCCTGTATAGCTAACTCCAACATTCACATATAGAGTGTCTATGGTTGTTCCGAAATATATATAGATGTGTCGACATGATAGGTCGAAACATTGTATACGTGTCTATGGTATCTCAAGATTACATAATATACAATACAAGTTGATTAAGTTATGGTTGGAATAGATTTGTTACCAATTTTCACGTAGCTAAAATGAGAAAAATTATCCAATCTTGTTTTACCCATAACTTCTTCATTTTAAATCCGTTTTGAGTGAATCAAATTGCTATGGTTCATATTGAACTCTATTTTATGAATCTAAACAGAAAAATTATAGGTTTATAGTCAGAAAAATAAGTTACAAGTCATTTTTGTAAAGGTAGTCATTTCAGTCGAAAGAACGACGTCTAGATGACCATTTTAGAAAACATACTTCCACTTTGAGTTTAACCATAATTTTTGGATATAGTTTCATGTTCATAATAGAAATCATTTTCTCAGAATAACAACTTTTAAATCAAAGTTTATCATAGTTTTTAATTAACTAACCCAAAACAGCCCGCGGTGTTACTACGACGGCGTAAATCCGGTTTTACGGTGTTTTTCGTGTTTTCAGGTTTTAAATCATTAAGTTAGCACATCATATAGATATAGAACATGTGTTTAGTTGATTTTAAAAGTCAAGTTAGAAGGATTAACGTTTGTTTGCGAACAAGTTTAGAATTAACTAAACTATGTTCTAGTGATTACAAGTTTAAACCTTCGAATAAGATAGCTTTATATGTATGAATCGAATGATGTTATGAACATAATTACTACCTTAAGTTCCTTGGATAAACCTACTGGAAAAGAAAAAAATGGATCTAGCTTCAACGGATCCTTGGATGGCTCGAAGTTCTTGAAGCAGAATCATGACACGAAAACAAGTTCAAGTAAGATCATCACTTGAAATAAGATTGTTATAGTTATAGAAATTGAACCAAAGTTTGAATATGATTATTACCTTGTATTAGAATGATAACCTACTGTAATAAACAAAGATTTCTTGAGGTTGGATGATCACCTTACAAGATTGGAAGTGAGCTAGCAAACTTGAAAGTATTCTTGATTTTATGTAACTAGAACTTGTAGAATATATGAAGAACACTTAGAACTTGAAGATAGAACTTGAGAGAGATCAATTAGATGAAGAAAATTGAAGAATTAAAGTGTTTGTAGGTGTTTTTGGTCATTGGTGTATGGATTAGATATAAAGGATATGTAAAATTTGTTTTCATGTAAATAAGTCATGAATGATTACTCATATTTTTGTAATTTTATGAGATATTTCATGCTAGTTGCCAAATGATGGTTCCCACATGTGTTAGGTGACTCACATGGGCTGCTAAGAGCTGATCATTGGAGTGTATATACCAATAGTACATACATCTAAAAGCTGTGTATTGTACGAGTACGAATACGGGTGCATACGAGTAGAATTGTTGATGAAACTGAACGAGGATGTAATTGTAAGCATTTTTGTTAAGTAGAAGTATTTTGATAAGTGTATTGAAGTCTTTCAAAAGTGTATAAATACATATTAAAACACTACATGTATATACATTTTAACTGAGTCGTTAAGTCATTTTTAGTCGTTACATGTAAGTGTTGTTTTGAAACCTTTAGGTTAACGATCTTGTTAAATGTTGTTAACCCAATGTTTATAATATCAAATGAGATTTTAAATTATTATATTATCATGATATTATCATGTATGAATATCTCTTAATATGATATATATACATTAAATGTCTTTACAACGATAATCGTTACATATATGTCTCGTTTAAAAATCATTAAGTTAGTAGTCTTGTTTTTACATATGTAGTTCATTGTTAATATACTTAATGATATGTTTACTTATCATAGTATCATGTTAACTATATATATATCCATATATATGTCATCATATAGTTTTTACAAGTTTTAACGTTCGTGAATCACCGGTCAACTTGGGTGGTCAATTGTCTATATGAAACATATTTCAATTAATCAAGTCTTAACAAGTTTGATTGCTTAACATGTTGGAAACATTTATTCATGAAAATATCAATCTCAATTAATATATATAAACATGGAAAAATTCGGGTCACTACACATCATCGTCGATATCATTATCACAAATAAGCCCACTAGTCCACATACATTAAACTAATACCGGTCCCTTACAATTTATGTCCTCTAGCTTGCAAGTGGGGAACATAAAATAAAAAAATAGTGATAAAAGCCTTATATCATGCTACAACGAAAATCATAACTTAATAACCCAACTAATCAAATAAAATACACGGTTGTTGATTGAACAAGAAACCATGATGTCGAGCTGTAAAGAGACCTCATGTCTCACCATCATTAACTCCATTATGATCGATTATTAAACAAATAACATAAACGTCCCTTTTGTTTTTGGTTGGCCATCAAGATAAGGAGAAGAAACTTGCTAAGTTATTATTAATGACATGTGGGTTACATTGAATATCATATGTGTCGGTGGTGTGTGGGTCACGAACAAACAACGACAACAACAAATATATCGCTGTAAATTCCAAACCATTTGGATGTTGTGTATGCAAGTGGGTTTTCGGTGGGCTGTGGGGTTTGAATAAAAGGAAGATATAAAGACAATTATATATTCGTGTAATATTGTATACGTTCAAGTTCACCTCATTCTTAACAAAACTCCAAAACAGGAAAATGCAGGCGTCTTCGGTTTGCTTGATGCTTTTCGAACAGTAACAGAATTTTAACAAGATTTGTGGTGGTTCTTGATGGGTTGGTTTGGTTTTATCATCGTAACAGACAAGGAAAACAAGTTGTGATTTCATGATAGTTGTGAAAGCTCGTGGTGATTATTGAAGATGGCAGGTGGTGATGTTTGATTATGGGTTTGATGGAAATTATGATGGATGATGGTGACAGTTGGCTCACAGAAAAATAGAAAGCTAATTTAACAAAGAAGGATGGTTCATGATGAATATTAAGAGATATATAGATAGAGAGAGATAATCGTGTTGGATGGCGAGGATATCATGGTGGTTCTATGTGGTGGCAGTCGGTGAGTAAAAGGTGATGGAGTGGTGATGATATCCGATTGTTGATGGTGCTTCAAGGATGGAAGAGGTGACGGTTAGAACTTAGAAGGTAATGGGTGAACCGAGAATTAGGAGATTATGTGGGTTTGCTCTTGATTCAAGTAGACTCAAAAAGAAATGTGGTGAAGTTTGCAGGAAAGTGTTTTATTTAAATCCATTGTATGTGAGGATTAGGTAGAGGTTGAGTGTTATTATTAAATCTGAATCTTGTTTTGTAGTCAATCAGCCTCGACAAGAATTTCAATCAGAAATAGGAATATAAATAAAAACAAAAAAAAACTGATATAGATGGGTAACGGGTTTTGGTCACATTCTGTGTTGGATTCCTTAGTTGAGATAATTCAGGAGGTCAGCAAATCAAATCATATAAAGTCTGAGAGTGATGTCCAATGAATTCTCATCCCCAGCTCATGTTTATATAATATGTACTATTTTTATTATAAAACATAATTTTTATAAAAGTAATTCTATTATTTATTTAAATAATAAAAATACTGATTGTTATTAATAATGATAACCTAATACTAATTTTAATACTAATTACCCTAATAATAACAATATTTAAGATAATAACTTGTTATTTATAATAATGTCCTTAATGATATTATTAATAAAATAATATTATTAATAATTTGTTTTATTGATTCATAATAATAACAGTAATAATAATACTATTAATAATTATCTTTATAATATTAATACTGATCTCCTAATATGTAGTTATATGTATCTGCATTAACATACTTGTTTATATCTACTTCTTAATTTTTAATAATTTACTAGTATAAATATATTAATTCTAATAGTAACACTAATAATAATATTATTACTAATTATGATGTTGATAATGTTAATAATAGTATTAATAATAATAATAATAATAATAATAATTAACAAATTATTTGTATCAAATTTTCTATTTATGTATAATAATAATAACACTGACATTTATATTAGATATTCATTCTAATATTAGTAATGAAAGTAGTAATAATAATACTTATTATTAAAGATAACAAACTACATGTCTTAAATTATATTTTATAGTTTCAAATTAATATACATATACTTACATTTACATATACATATTTATTTACAAACAATTGTTCGTGAATCGTTGGGAATAGTCATGGTTAAATGCTTGTGTGGAAACAGTTCAAACATTTTGAGAATCAACATTACGGACATTGCTTATCGTGTCGAAATCAAATAAGATTCAAGTTTAAATTTGGTCGGAAATTCCCGGGTCGTCATAGTACCTACCCGTTAAAGAAATTTCGTCCCGAAATTTGAGTGACATGGTCATGGCTAACAATAAAAATGTTTTTATGACGAATAAGAGTTGCAGAATAGATTTTTATCACCATTGAGTAATATGAATAAAATGATTCGATTAATCGAAGCTTATGAATGATGCTATCACAAAAGATCGAGATGAAGAAATGGAGATTTTTTTTCATAACTTTTGACGTAGTCGCGATTGAATTCCAGAATTCAAGGAATTTAAAGAAAATCTTCGAAATCTGAGAGATTTGATTCTTCAGCGAGTAAGGAAATTAAGATTTCTATAATTAAATACGATGATCTGCCTCGATTACTCTGTCTGATATTTCCATTATAAATTAAACTCTTTCGTTCCATAATTCTCATCATTTCTATACTTTCTTTCTTAGTTCATACATCCAAAAGATTGTGAAAATACTTAATCCAGTTCTAATCCTTATCCTTATCCTTACTATCACGACAATTATTCTCCTTTTCCAACTTCCACCAGAGGAATCTGCTTACTTCTACTTTGCCCTTGGGTTTATAGTACTTATAATTCTCCCGTGTCTTTATGTTGCGATAAACATTGATATACACGGTTCGTAATTTATGTGTTGTTATCGGACTTTATATCTCCCCTTATATTTCAATGTCCCTATTTCTGTTTCCTATAATCATTGTCATCCACAGTTAATACTCTCTTTTATTTGCTGCGATTTATACCCCAATTTCTATTTCGGAGCTTTGTCCCTTCATTTCTTCTTCTTGCGATTTGGCATCTCTTGTAATGGTCCAGAATTCGTAGATATAAGTTTCAGAATGAACATTGTTAATGTTCTAAGAAAAAAAAAAGGTAATAGCACAATATGACTTGTCAAATTACCAGAATTCAAGGAAAAGATAGGACTATCAAGAATATATTTTCTTGATATGTTCAGAAGTTAATCAGAATGAAAGAGTTATGTAACATGACACATGTTGATGTTATAATCTGTGAATCATCATGTTCCATTTAGAAACTCAGCATGACTTACTGTAATATAATCACGTTGATCAAGTGTCATTATATTATACTAACTCATGCATCAGTTCCCAACATTACTTCAATAACATTCATATTTTAATCTTGAAAGTTTACAGAATATAGAAACTAACAGTTACTATATGATGTAACACTGATAGCACGAAGAGATTAATGATTTCAGATAAGAATAGTTATAAAAATATCTCCAGAAATGTGGAGGATATTTATAATGAAAGATACGATAATATCTCGAAATATCTAAGATCAGAGGATGATAGAAACTATTGTCTGCAAGGGTTTAGAGTAAGGAGCAAAATATTTACTAAAGACTTTAGCAGACATTGAATCATTTGGATTCTTTGAAGTCAAACTTATTCTTTGTGATTTGTCCAAGGCTTTCTTCATAGTTTCGCATAATCTGCTTTTCGGTACTAAATTTTCTATTGAATGTTTCCAATATAATGATACACAGGAAGCACGAAGAGGTATATAATTTCGGACGAGAATATTTATAAAAATATCTTCAGAAATATCGAAGATATTTATGATGATATTTTGGAATTTCTAAGTTCGATGGTTGATGAAGAAAGATTTTCCGCAAGATTTTAACATGGATATGGAGTAAGATATTCGTTGAAGGTTTCATCGGATCCAGAATTACTTGGGTTCTTTGAATATATGGTATGGTCCTTGTATTTGTCCTTGGTCTCATTCGTGGTTAGCTCAATCCATTTTCCAGTTCCAACTTTTCTGAGCTTTTCCAACATACTATTCTTTATCATCAAACTTTCGATGATTAAGGTCATTTACGGTTGTCTATGGTTTCTGCTACTTCATTCAGCTTTTTCAATATTCAGAGTATTGATTCGCAGACTGGGTACTTTTCAAAATTCCATAATGGAAGATCATGATTCTAAGAGATAAGTGTTATATGTATGCATATAACTGTTGATGTAGTAATGGTGTGAGTTTTCAAAGTACTGATTGCTGATTTCCCGGTATTTGGTATGGCAGTTCTCTTTACAAGATGCGGATGGGTATATGATAGGACTTTAATGAACAATTATAATGGTTTTTCGGAGATAAACTTAAGTTAATGAATAATGAATTTGCTAGTAAGTTTACTGCTAATGTGGTGGTATATAAACGGTTCTCCGGTAACGATGATGAAGGGGTAATCTTTATAATAAAGATTATTCGAATGAAAAATTGAAGTGGATTTGTTGGAGCTGTGACAAAATTGGCTAATTGTGAAAAAGAATTGCAATGTTATTTTGGGTGATAATAACACTAAGGAATTAGCACAACTACGTGTTAAACGTTTACTCAGTTTTCGAGAGTTTTTCAGGTGCATAGCTATATGCATAAGTTCTTTCTTTCGTAGGTATCGTGTGGTTGGTTCATCTCCTCGATTGAGGTGTTTTCAAGAATCATGAAAGGTTTGAATGCAAATTTTAATCGTCAAGATACAAATGAGGTTTAGGATGAAATCAAGTGGCAAACTTGAAGAATTGTTTAGTTTCATATATTATAATAAATATTTTAATTCATTTTAATTGTCCAATGTTATTAGTCCACAGTCGATAGTCCACATTTAACAGTCCAATAATTCATATATAGTTTAATATATAATATTCGAATTAATTAATACGTATCATGACCCGTGTACATGTCTCAGACTCGATCACAACTCAAAGTATATATATATTTTTATAGAATCAACCTCAACCCTGTATAGAGAACTCGATCATTACTGCATATAGAGTGTCTATGGTGATTCCAAATAATATATATAGATGCGTCGATATGATATGTCAAAACCTTGTATACGTGTCCCGATATTTAAAGTGCGTAAAATAAATAACAGGAATTAAATAACGATAAATAAAGTGCGTAAAGTAAATAACATAAATTAAATGACAATAAATAAAATTACGAGAATGTAATTTGCGATAAATAGAATGTAATCAGTTAGCTAGGAACAGTTAGCTGGAACAGTTAGCGTGGTTTCTTAACAAAATTTCATATTGTTAATTAGTCTGTTTCTAATCAATTTTTATTGTGTCCATTATTTCTTCATTATGCCACTTGTTGGATTCTGGTAAGTCAAAATCCAAATATGAAATTGAATTTGAATGAAAATGGTTATTCTGTGGTGAATGGATTCGTATATCGATAGATGTAGGTAGGATAGTAATTGACCGTTGAATCAGATTCGAAGAATGTACAGTGTAACTTATTAATGTGAAATCTAAATATTCCTCGGGTATTACCTACCCGTTAAAATATTTTCACCATTAACACTTTGTACAAAAGAATTTTTAATTACAGTTTTTATCAAAATATACTTACATATATATATTTTCTTCAGATGTAATTATGGATTCAATGAGTTAATATGATATTAATCTCATTTGGTTTAACGTCCGAACTAGAATATATAATCTCTAAAATATTAGAGATTACATAATCGCCATGAAGAACGAAGATAATTGATGTAGAACGATACGTAGAACGATGTTTATACATGAGGTATAGGATGAGATGTTGAGTCATGGATTGTTGATGGTATTGACGTTGCTGGTGCTGTTGCTGGTGCTGGTACGTTTTGCACCATATGTTCCAAAGCTATAACTCGAACGCGAAGCTCGTTGACTCATTTCTCCAGGATGATTGTCGGTAAGAACGGGCAAATGAATAAGGTTTAGAATTTGAGATAGTATTTAATCGTGATGAGATACTTTAGAAATGAGAGAGAAAATGGTGTTTCGAATAGGTTCGTCGGTAAGTGCTTCAGGTTCATCGTCAAGAGATGAATTCGGTTGGTGGAGGGGATCGCCTTCTTCGTGTCTCCATTGATTAAGTTGACTATGAACCCATCAGATGAAATGGGGATGGCTGATTGATGGATTCATTCTGGTAACACCGCTTTAGTAGCTTAGGTGAATATCCATGTCAGAATAGCTGTCGGAATAACTATCGGAATAGCTATCGAAATCTGAGGGACTCGAACTGGTTGAGGGATTCATCTCGTACGATCAGATGAAGGATTTTTGATAAGAAATAGGTTATAGGATGTAGATTGGTACTCTGCAATACATAATTTACATATGCATATATAATACTAAAATCCCATAAGTTACAGAGGAATCTACGGAAGTTGTTAGGCAAAGTCTACAGTAACAGATACGCTAAGATATGAATTTTGTCTATACACTATTCATGCAGTCATTGCAGTAAGATGTGTCTAGACTAAGAATGATAAGCAGATAATTTTCTAAGGATGATAAGCAGATGATTTCCGACTAGAAATGATAAGCAAAACTTTTGACATGCAGACACAGTTGAAGTCCAAACTCACTAATGCATCTAAACGACTATCAGTTAGACACACTAATGTATGACCTGGTTCGCTAAGACCACCGCTCTGATACCAACTGTGAAGACCCGTCCTAATCCCTCCGGACGAAGTCCATATCGATTATAAACAATTCACAACAGTTGATTACATCGCGATGTACTTGACCTCTATATGATACATTTTACAAACATCGCATTCGTTTTTGAAAAGACAATCTTTCATTACATCGAAAGTTGACAACATGCATACCATTTCGTAATATATCTTACTATAATTGACTTAATAATAATCTTGATGAACTCAACGACTCGAATGCAACGTCTTTTGAAATATGTCATGAATGACTCCAAATAATATCTTTAAAATGAGCAATTGCACAGCGGAAGATGAAATGTCCCGTTCTTATTGATTAAAAACGTTCCATATTAATTGATTTCGTTGCGAGGTTTTGACCTCTAAATGAGACGTTTTTCAAAGACTGCATTCATTTTTAAAACAAACCATAACCTTTATTTCATAAATAAAGGTTTAAAAAGCTTTACGTAGATTATCAAATAATGATAATCTAAAATATCATGTTTACACACGACCATTACATAATGGTTTACAATACAAATATGTTACAACAAAATAAGTTTCTTGAATGCAGTTTTTACACAATATCATACAAGCATGGACTCCAAATCTCGTCCTTATTTAAGTATGCGACAGCGGAAGCTCTTAATAATCACCTGAGAATAAACATGCTTAAAACGTCAACAAAATTGTTGGTGAGTTATAGGTTTAACCTATATATATCAAATCATAATAATAGACCACAAGATTTCATATTTCAATACACATCCCATACATAGAGATAAAAATCATTCATATGGTGAATACCTGGTAACCGACAATAACAAGATGCATTTTTAAGAATATCCCCATCATTCCGGGACACCCTTCGGATATGATATAAATTTCGAAGTACTAAAGCATCCGGTACTTTGGATGGGGTTTGTTAGGCCCAATAGATCTATCTTTAGGATTCGCGTCAATTAGGGTGTCTGTTCCCTAATTCTTAGATTACCAGACTTAATAAAAAGGGGCATATTCGATTTCGATAATTCAACCATAGAATGTAGTTTCACGTACTTGTGTCTATTTTGTAAATCATTTATAAAACCTGCATGTATTCTCATCCCAAAAATATTAGATTTTAAAAGTGGGACTATAACTCACTTTCACAGATTTTTACTTCGTCGGGAAGTAAGACTTGACCACTGGTTGATTCACGAACCTATAACAATATATACATATATATCAAAGTATGTTCAAAATATATTTACAACACTTTT
Organism: Rutidosis leptorrhynchoides; assembly: GCF_046630445.1. Lineage (NCBI taxonomy): Eukaryota > Viridiplantae > Streptophyta > Magnoliopsida > Asterales > Asteraceae > Rutidosis > Rutidosis leptorrhynchoides. The sequence goes on from NC_092341.1 coordinate 120,272,656, forward strand.
AATATATTTTGATGTTTTAAGTTTATTAAGTCAGCTGTCCTCGTTAGTAACCTACAACTAGTTGTCCACAGTTAGATGTACAGAAATAAATCGATAAATATTATCTTGAATCAATCCACGACCCAGTGTATACGTATCTCAGTATTGATCACAACTCAAACTATATATATTATTTTGGAATCAACCTCAACCCTGTATAGCTAACTCCCACATTAATGCATATAGAGTGTCTATGGTTGTTCCAAAATATATTATATAGATGGGTCGACATGATAGGTCGAAACATTGTATACGTGTCTATGGTATCTCAAGATTACATAATATACAATACAAGTTGATTAAGTTATGGTTGGAATAGATTTGTTACCAATTTTCACGTAGCTAAAATGAGAAAAATTATCCAATCTTGTTTTACCCATAACTTCTTCATTTTAAATCCGTTTTGAGTGAATCAAATTGCTATGGTTTCATATTGAACTCTATTTTATGAATCTAAACAGAAAAAGTATAGGTTTATAGTCGGAAAAATAACTTACAAGTCGTTTTTGTAAAGGTAGTCATTTCAGTCGAAAGAACGACGTCTAGATGACCATTTTAGAAAACATACTTCCACTTTGAGTTTAACCATAATTTTTGGATATAGTTTCATGTTCATAATAAAAATCATTTTCTCAGAATAACAACTTTTAAATCAAAGTTTATCATAGTTTTTAATTAACTAACCCAAAACAGCCCGCGGTGTTACTACGACGGCGTAAATCCGGTTTTACGGTGTTTTTCGTGTTTACAGGTTTTAAATCATTAAGTTAGAATATCATATAGATATAGAACATGTGTTTAGTTAATTTTAAAAGTCAAGTTAGAAGGATTAACTTTTGTTTGCGAACAAGTTTAGAATTAACTAAACTATGTTCTAGTGATTACGAGTTTAAACCTTCGAACAAGATAGTTTTATATATATGAATCGAATGATGTTATGAACATCATTACTACCTCAAGTTTAGTAGGTAAACCTACTGGAAATGACAAGAAATGATCTAGCTTCAAAGGATCTTGGATGGCTTGAAAGTTCTTGAAGTAGGATCATGACACAAAAACAAGTTCAAGTAAGATTTTTACTCGAATTAAGATAGTTTATAGTTATAGAAATTTAATCAAAGTTTAAATATGAATATTACCTTGAATAAGAAAGATAACCTACTGTATATAACAAAGGTTTCTTGATCTTAGATGATTACTTGGAATGGATTAGAAAGCTTGGAAGTAAATTAGTAAACTTGAAGGGATTTTTGAAGTGTTCTTGAAGTGTTCTTCCTATGATGATTATAGCTTGATTCTTGAAGTGATTTTTGATGAAGATGATGATTAACTACTGGAAAAATACGTTCATAATAGTGTGGGTGTGTTGAGAGAGAATTAGAAAGAGAATTGGAAGTGAAATGGAGTGAATGATGAGTGTTAATTGGTGAGTGGTGAGTGGGGTTAAAAGGAGTTCTAGTTAGTTGACTAGCTCATGGTAGAAGTTAAAATTGATTAGTCATACATGACATAATCAAGAGTGGAATCCCATGCTAGTTCCTATTGGTATATACCCATAGTAAGTACGTTTTGAAGCTGTGTATAATACGGGTAAGAATACGACTAGAATTCTTGATGAAAGAAAAGAATGGGAAAGTAACTGTAACCATTTTCGTTAAGTATGAGTGTTTTGATATATGTCTTGAAGTCTTCCAAAAGTATTTTAATACATCTAAATACACTACATGTATATACATTTTAACTGAGTCGTTAAGTCATCGTTAGTCGTTACATGTAAGTGTTGTTTTGAAACCTTTAAGTTAACGATCTCAATTAATGTTGTTAACCCATTGTTTATTATATCTAATGAGATGTTAAATTATTATATTATCATGATATTATGATATATTAATATATCTTAATATGATATATATGCATTTAAATGTCGTTACAACGATAATCGTTACATATATGTCTCGTTTCGAAATCCTTAAGTTAGTAGTCTTGTTTATATGTATATAACTCATTGTTAATATACTTATGGAGATAATTACTTATCATAATCTCATGTTAACCATATGTATATCCATATATATATCATCATGTCGTTTTTACAAGTTTTAACGTTCGTGAATCGCCGGTCAACTTGGGTGGTCAATTGTCTATATGAAACATATTTCAATTAATCAAGTCTTAACAAGTTTGATTGCTTAACATGTTGGAAACATTTAATCATGTAAATATCAATCTCAATTAATATATATAAACATGGAAAAGTTCGGGTCACTACAGTACCTACCCGTTAAATAAATTTCGTCCCGAAATTTTAAGCTGTTGAAGGTGTTGACGAATCTTCTGGAAATAGATGCGGGTATTTCTTCTTCATCTGATCTTCACGCTCCCAGGTGAACTCGGGTCCCCTACGAGCATTCCATCGAACCTTAACAATTGGTATCTTGTTTTTCTTAAGTCTTTTAACCTCACGATCCATTATTTCGACGGGTTCTTCGATGAATTGGAGTTTTTCGTTGATTTGGATTTCATCTAACGGAATAGTGAGATCTTCTTTAGCAAAACATTTCTTCAAATTCGAGACGTGGAAAGTGTTATGTACAGCCGCGAGTTGTTGAGGTAACTCAAGTCGATAAGCTACTGGTCCGACACGATCAATAATCTTGAATGGTCCAATATACCTTGGATTTAATTTCCCTCGTTTACCAAATCGAACAACGCCTTTCCAAGGTGCAACTTTAAGCATGACCATCTCTCCAATTTCAAATTCTATATCTTTTCTTTTAATGTCTGCGTAGCTCTTTTGTCGACTTTGGGCGGTTTTCAACCGTTGTTGAATTTGGATGATCTTCTTGGTAGTTTCTTGTATAATCTCCGGACCCGTAATCTGTCTATCCCCCACTTCACTCCAACAAATTGGAGACCTGCACTTTCTACCATAAAGTGCTTCAAACGGCGCCATCTCAATGCTTGAATGGTAGCTGTTGTTGTAGGAAAATTCTGCTAAGGGTAGATGTCGATCCCAACTGTTTCCGAAATCAACAACACATGCTCGTAGCATGTCTTCAAGCGTTTGTATCGTCCTTTCGCTCTGCCCATCAGTTTGTGGATGATAGGCAGTACTCATGTCTAGACGAGTTCCTAATGCTTGCTGTAATGTCTGCCAGCATCTTGAAATAAATCTGCCATCCCTATCAGAGATAATAGAGATTGGTATTCCATGTCTGGAGATGACTTCCTTCAAATACAGTCGTGCTAACTTCTCCATCTTGTCATCTTCTCTTATTGGCAGGAAATGTGCTGATTTGGTGAGACGATCAACTATTACCCAAATAGTATCAAAACCACTTGCAGTCCTTGGCAATTTAGTGATGAAATCCATGGTAATGTTTTCCCATTTCCATTCTGGGATTTCGGGTTGTTGAAGTAGACCTGATGGTTTCTGATGCTCAGCTTTGACCTTAGAACACGTCAAACATTCTCCTACGTATTTAGCAACATCGGCTTTCATACCCGGCCACCAAAAATGTTTCTTGAGATCCTTGTACATCTTCCCCGTTCCAGGATGTATTGAGTATCTGGTTTTATGAGCTTCTCTAAGTACCATTTCTCTCATATCTCCAAATTTTGGTACCCAAATCCTTTCAGCCCTATACCGGGTTCCGTCTTCCCGAATATTAAGATGCTTCTCCGATCCTTTGGGTATTTCATCCTTTAAATTTCCTTCTTTTAAAACTCCTTGTTGCGCCTCCTTTATTTGAGTAGTAAGGTTATTATGAATCATTATATTCATAGATTTTACTCGAATGGGTTCTCTGTCCTTCCTGCTCAAGGCATCGGCTACCACATTTGCCTTTCCCGGGTGGTAACGAATCTCAAAGTCGTAATCATTCAATAATTCAATCCACCTACGCTGCCTCATATTCAGTTGTTTCTGATTAAATATGTGTTGAAGACTTTTGTGGTCAGTATATATAATACTTTTGACCCCATATAAGTAGTGCCTCCAAGTCTTTAATGCAAAAACAACCGCGCCTAATTCCAAATCATGCGTCGTATAATTTTGCTCGTGAATCTTCAATTGTCTAGATGCATAAGCAATCACCTTCGTTCGTTGCATTAATACACAACCGAGACCTTGCTTTGATGCATCACAATAAATCACAAAATCATCATTCCCTTCAGGCAATGACAATATAGGTGCCGTAGTTAGCTTTTTCTTCAATAACTGAAACGCTTTCTCTTGTTCATCCTTCCATTCAAATTTCTTCCCTTTATGCGTTAATGCAGTCAAGGGTTTTGCTATTCTGGAAAAGTCTTGGATGAACCTTCTGTAGTAACCAGCTAGTCCTAAAAACTGGCGTATGTGTTTCGGAGTTTTCGGGGTTTCCCACTTTTCAACAGTTTCTATCTTTGCCGGATCCACTTTAATACCTTCTTTGTTCACTATGTGACCGAGGAATTGAACTTCTTCCAACCAAAATGCACACTTTGAAAACTTAGCGTACAATTATTCCTTCCTCAATACTTCTAACACTTTTCTCAAATGTTCACCGTGTTCTTGGTCATTCTTTGAGTAAATAAGTATGTCATCAATGAAAACAATGACAAACTTGTCAAGGTATGGTCCACACACTCGGTTCATAAGGTCCATGAACACAGCTGGTGTATTAGTTAAACCAAACGGCATGACCATAAACTCGTAATGACCGTAACGTGTTCTGAAAGCAGTCTTTGGAATATCATCTTCTTTCACCCGCATTTGATGATACCCAGAACGTAAGTCAATCTTTGAATAAACAGATGAGCCTTGTAGTTGATCAAATAAGTCGTCGATTCTCGGTAGTGGGTAGCGGTTCTTGATGGTAATTTTGTTCAACTCTCGGTAGTCGATACACAACCTGAATGTACCATCTTTCTTCTTGACAAACAAAACAGGAGCTCCCCACGGTGATGTGCTTGGTCGAATGAAACCACGCTCTAAAAGTTCTTGTAATTGGTTTTGCAGTTCTTTCATCTCGCTGGGTGCGAGTCTGTAAGGAGCACGAGCTATTGGTGCAGCTCCTGGTACAAGATCTATTTGAAATTCAACGGATCGATGTGGGGGTAATCCCGGTAATTCTTTCGGAAATACATCGGGAAATTCTTTTGCGACGGGAACATCATTGATGCTCTTTTCTTCAGTTTGTACTTTCTCGACGTGTGCTAGAACAGCATAGCAACCTTTTCTTATTAGTTTTTGTGCCTTCAAATTACTAATAAGATGTAGCTTCGCGTTGCCCTTTTCTCCGTACACCATTAAGGGTTTTCCTTTTTCTCGTATAATGCGAATTGCATTTTTGTAACAAACGATCTCTGCTTTCACTTCTTTCAACCAGTCCATACCGATTATCACATCAAAACTCCCTAACTCTACTGGTATCAAATCAATCTTAAATGTTTCGCTAACCAGTTTAATTTCTCGATTCCGACATATATTATCTGCTGAAATTAATTTACCATTTGCTAATTCGAGTAAAAATTTACTATCCAAAGGCATCAATGGACAACTTAATTTAGCACAAAAATCTCTACTCATATAGCTTCTATCCGCACCCGAATCAAATAAAACGTAAGCAGATTTATTGTCAATAAGAAACGTACCCGTAACAAGCTCCGGGTCTTCCTGTGCCTCTGCCGCATTAATATTGAAAACTCTTCCGCGGCCTTGTCCATTCGTGTTCTCCTGGTTCGGGCAATTTCTAATAATGTGGCCCGGTTTTCCACATTTATAACAAACTACATTGGCATAACTTGCTCCGACACTACTTGCTCCGCCATTACTCGTTCCGACACCATTTGTTCCTTTCGTTCTATTAACCCCTGGTCCGTAGACCTCACACTTCGCCGCGCTATGACCATTTCTTTTACACTTGTTGCAAAATTTGGTGCAGAACCCCGAGTGATACTTTTCACACCTTTGGCATAGCTGCTTCTGATTGTTGTTGTTGTTGCGGTTATTATTGTTGTTGGGATGATTGTTGTAGTTGCTATTGTTGTTGTTGTTGTTGTTGGGCCGTTTGTTGTAGTTGCGATTGATGTTGCGATTGTTGGGATAATTGTTACGATTATTGTTGTAATTGCTGTTGTTGTTGTATTGGTGATTCTTATCACCGTTTTCCTCCCACTTTCTTTTGACTTGCTTCACATTGGCCTCTTCAGCAGTCTGTTCTTTAATTCTTTCTTCAATCTGGTTCACTAGTTTGTGAGCCATTCTACATGCCTGTTGTATGGAGGCGGGCTCGTGTGAACTTATATCTTCTTGGATTCTTTCCGGTAATCCTTTCACAAACGCGTCGATCTTCTCTTCCTCATCTTCGAATGCTCCCGGACACAATAGGCACAATTCTGTGAATCGTCTTTCGTACGTGGTAATATCAAATCCTTGGGTTCGTAACCCTCTAAGTTCTGTCTTGAGCTTATTGACCTCGGTTCTGGGACGGTACTTCTCAATCATCAAGTGCTTGAATGCTGACCACGGTAGTGCGTACGCATTATCTTGTCCCACTTGCTCTAGATAGGTATTCCACCATGTTAACGCAGAACCTGTGAAGGTATGCGTAGCGTACTTCACTTTGTCCTCTTCAGTACACTTACTTATGGCAAACACCGATTCGACCTTCTCGGTCCACCGTTTCAATCCGATCGGTCCTTCGGTTCCATCAAATTCCAAAGGTTTGCAGGCAGTGAATTCTTTGTAGGTGCATCCTACACGATTTCCTGTACTGCTAGATCCGAGGTTATTGTTGGTATGTAGCGCAGCCTGTACTGCTGCTATGTTTGAAGCTAGAAAAGTACGGAATTCCTCTTCATTCATATTCACGGTGTGTCGAGTAGTCTGTGCCATTTCCTTCAAAATAGTTAAATGGAACAAGTTAAGCATACAGCATATTAAGAGTAGTTAATAGTATTTCGTAGCATAATATGAACTCATTTATAAAAGCTTTTTCTTCATATTAGCGTTTTATAAGTTTAAATTCGGGTAGTACCTACCCGTTAAGTTCATACTTAGTAGCTAATATACAATTCAACTACTACAATTCTATATGAAAAACTGATTATAATAATATTTCGCGTTCAAACTTTTACACAATATTTTACAAACTTACAATACCGCTTATTTTACATATATCATGAAATATAGCACACAATAAATTTGATATAAGATGGTTGTGAAGATAATTCTAGCTAGTACACAAGTCGTTCAACGAAGGCAATAAAGACACGTAATTCATACGTCCAGAAACAAGTCATGCATTCTGGTTTTACTAGGACTACTTCCCATCCTTGGTCTTGTGGAACATAACCGTTATGGCCGTTGATAAGACAGCGTGTTGTAACGTCGTCAAAGGGACGAGGGTTACGTAATGTCCAACAGTCCCGTAACAATCTAAAAACCTCATTTCTTACCCCAATTACCGACTCCGTCACTTGTGGAAACGTTTTGTTTAATAGTTGTAGCCCGATGTTCTTGTTCTCACTTTGGTGAGAAGCGAACATTACTAATCCGTAAGCATAACATGCTTCTTTATGTTGCATGTTAGCCGCTTTTTCTAAATCACGAAGTCCAATATTCGGATATATTGAGTCAAAATAATTTCTTAACCCATTGCGTAAAATAGCATTTGGGTTCCCCGTAATATATGCGTCAAAGTAAACACATCGTAACTTATGGATTTCCCAATGTGATATCCCCCATCTTTCGAACGAAAGCCTTTTATAAACCAAGGCATTCTTGGAACGTTCTTCGAATGTCTTACAAACTGATCTCGCCTTAAATAGTTGTGCCGAAGAATTCTGACCAACTCTAGACAAGATTTCATCAATCATGTCTCCGGGTAGGTCTCTTAAAATATTGGGTTGTCTATCCATTTTGTGTTTTTATACTGTAAAATAGACAAGAGTTAGATTCATAGAAAAAAATACTTATTAATACAAGCAATTTTTACATATATCATAAAGCATAAGCACCCTATATTACATATATTACACCACACGAATACAACTATCTTATTCCGACTCGCTTGTTTCTTCTTCTTCGGTTTTGGTTCGTTTTGCCAAGTTTCTAGGGATATATGATGTTCCCCTAATACGAGCCGTTATTTTCCACATTGGTTTAGAAAAACCTGGTGGTTTAGAGGTTCCCGGGTCATTGTTACAACTTAAGGACTTCGGGGGTTGACGATACATATAAAGTTCATCGGGGTTGGAATTAGATTTCTCTATTTTTATGCCCTTTCCCTTATTATTTTCTTTTGCCTTTTTAAATTCAGTTGGGGTAATTTCTATAACATCATCGGAATTCTCGTCGGAATCCGATTCATCGGAGAATTGGTAATCCTCCCAATATTTTGCTTCCTTAGCGGAAACACCATTGACCATAATTAACCTTGGTCGGTTGGTTGAGGATTTTCTTTTACTTAACCGTTTTATTATTTCCCCCACCGGTTCTATTTTTTCATCCGGTTCCGATTCTTCTTCCGGTTCCGATTCTTCTTCTGGTTCCGACTCTTCTTCCGGTTCCTCTTCGGGAACTTGTGAATCAGTCCACGAATCATTCCAATTTACATTTGACTCTTCATTATTATTAGGTGAGTCAATGGGACTTGTTCTAGAGGTAGACATCTATCACATAATATCAAACGCGTTAAGAGATTAATATATCACATAATATTCACATGTTAAAAATATATAGTTTCCAACAAAATTTGTTAAGCAATCATTTTTCAAGTAAACACGGTCGAAGTCCAGACTCACTAATGCATCCTAACAAACTCGATAAGACACACTAATGCAAAATTCTGGTTCTCTAAGACCAACGCTCGGATACCAACTGAAATGTCCCGTTCTTATTGATTAAAAACGTTCCATATTAATTGATTTCGTTGCGAGGTTTTGACCTCTATATGAGACGTTTTTCAAAGACTGCATTCATTTTAAAATAAACCATAACCTTTATTTCATCAATAAAGGTTTAAAAAGCTTTACGTAGATTATCAAATAATGATAATCTAAAATATCCTGTTTACACACGACCATTACATAATGGTTTACAATACAAATATGTTACAACAAAATAAGTTTCTTGAATGCAGTTTTTACACAATATCATACAAGCATGGACTCCAAATCTCGTCCTTATTTCAGTATGCGACAGCGGAAGCTCTTAATAATCACCTGAGAATAAACATGCTTAAAACGTCAACAAAATTGTTGGTGAGTTATAGGTTTAACCTATATATATCAAATCATAATAATAGACCACAAGATTTCATATTTCAATACACATCCCATACATAGAGATAAAAATCATTCATATGGTGAATACCTGGTAACCGACAATAACAAGATGCATTTTTAAGAATATCCCCATCATTCCGGGACACCCTTCGGATATGATATAAATTTCGAAGTACTAAAGCATCCGGTACTTTGGATGGGGTTTGTTAGGCCCAATAGATCTATCTTTAGGATTCGCGTCAATTAGGGTGTCTGTTCCCTAATTCTTAGATTACCAGACTTAATAAAAAGGGGCATATTCGTTTTCGATAATTCAACCATAGAATGTAGTTTCACGTACTTGTGTCTATTTTGTAAATCATTTATAAAACCTGCATGTATTCTCATCCCAAAAATATTAGATTTTAAAAGTGGGACTATAACTCACTTTCACAGATTTTTACTTCGTCGGGAAGTAACACTTGGCCACTGGTTGATTCACGAACCTATAACAATATATACATATATATCAAAGTATGTTCAAAATATATTTACAACACTTTTAATATATTTTGATGTTTTAAGTTTATTAAGTCAGCTGTCCTCGTTAGTAACCTACAACTAGTTGTCCACAGTTAGATGTACAGAAATAAATCGATAAATATTATCTTGAATCAATCCACGACCCAGTGTATACGTATCTCAGTATTGATCACAACTCAAACTATATATATTATTTTGGAATCAACCTCAACCCTGTATAGCTAACTCCCACATTACTGCATATAGAGTGTCTATGGTTGTTCCAAAATATATTATATAGATGGGTCGACATGATAGGTCGAAACATTGTATACGTGTCTATGGTATCTCAAGATTACATAATATACAATACAAGTTGATTAAGTTATGGTTGGAATAGATTTGTTACCAATTTTCACGTAGCTAAAATGAGAAAAATTATCCAATCTTGTTTTAGCCATAACTTCTTCATTTTAAATCCGTTTTGAGTGAATCAAATTGCTATGGTTTCATATTGAACTCTATTTTATGAATCTAAACAGAAAAAGTATAGGTTTATAGTCGGAAAAATAAGTTACAAGTTGTTTTTGTAAAGGTAGTCATTTCAGTCGAAAGAACGACGTCTAGATGACCATTTTAGAAAACATACTTCCACTTTGAGTTTAACCATAATTTTTGGATATAGTTTCATGTTCATAATAAAAATCATTTTCTCAGAATAACAACTTTTAAATCAAAGTTTATCATAGTTTTTAATTAACTAACCCAAAACAGCCCGCGGTGTTACTACGACGGCGTAAATCCGGTTTTACGGTGTTTTTCGTGTTTCCAGGTTTTAAATCATTAAGTTAGCATATCATATAGATATAGAACATGTGTTTAGTTAATTTTAAAAGTCAAGTTAGAAGGATTAACTTTTGTTTGCGAACAAGTTTAGAATTAACTAAACTATGTTCTAGTGATTACGAGTTTAAACCTTCGAACAAGATAGTTTTATATATATGAATCGAATGATGTTATGAACATCATTACTACCTCAAGTTTAGTAGGTAAACCTACTGGAAATGACAAGAAATGATCTAGCTTCAAAGGATCTTGGATGGCTTGAAAGTTCTTGAAGTAGGATCATGACACAAAAACAAGTTCAAGTAAGATTTTTACTCGAATTAAGATAGTTTATAGTTATAGAAATTTAATCAAAGTTTAAATATGAATATTACCTTGAATAAGAAAGATAACCTACTGTATATAACAAAGGTTTCTTGATCTTAGATGATTACTTGGAATGGATTAGAAAGCTTGGAAGTAAATTAGTAAACTTGAAGGGATTTTTGAAGTGTTCTTGAAGTGTTCTTCCTATGATGATTATAGATTGATTCTTGAAGTGATTTTTGATGAAGATGATGATTAACTACTGGAAAAATATGTTCATAATAGTGTGGGTGTGTTGAGAGAGAATTAGAAAGAGAATTGGAAGTGAAATGGAGTGAATGATGAGTGTTAATTGGTGAGTGGTGAGTGGGGTTAAAAGGAGTTCTAGTTAGTTGACTAGCTCATGGTAGAAGTTAAAATTGATTAGTCATACATGACATAATCAAGAGTGGAATCCCATGCTAGTTCCTATTGGTATATACCCATAGTAAGTACGTTTTGAAGCTGTGTATAATACGGGTAAGAATACGACTAGAATTCTTGATGAAAGAAAAGAATGGGAAAGTAACTGTAACCATTTTCGTTAAGTATGAGTGTTTTGATATATGTCTTAAAGTCTTCCAAAAGTATTTTAATACATCTAAATACACTACATGTATATACATTTTAACTGAGTCGTTAAGTCATCGTTAGTCGTTACATGTAAGTGTTGTTTTGAAACCTTTAAGTTAACGATCTCAATTAATGTTGTTAACCCATTGTTTATTATATCTAATGAGATGTTAAATTATTATATTATCATGATATTATGATATATTAATATATCTTAATATGATATATATGCATTTAAATGTCGTTACAACGATAATCGTTACATATATGTCTCGTTTCGAAATCCTTAAGTTAGTAGTCTTGTTTATATGTATATAACTCATTGTTAATATACTTATGGAGATACTTACTTATCATAATCTCATGTTAACCATATGTATATCCATATATATATCGTCATGTCGTTTTTACAAGTTTTAACGTTCGTGAATCGCCGGTCAACTTGGGTGGTCAATTGTCTATATGAAACATATTTCAATTAATCAAGTCTTAACAAGTTTGATTGCTTAACATGTTGGAAACATTTAATCATGTAAATATCAATCTCAATTAATATATATAAACATGGAAAAGTTCGGGTCACTACAGAAGACTTCTTTCATACCTGAGAATAAACATGCTTTAAAGTGTCCACCAATAAGGTTACTGAGTTCATTAGTTTAACATAAATGTTCATTTCATCATTTTAATAGACCACAAGATTTCATATTTCCATTGTTCATAAATATACGTCCCATGCATAGAGACAAAAATATCATTCATATGAATTGAACACCTGGTAACCGACATTCACAATATGCATATAAGAATATCCCCATCATTTCGGGATCCTCCTTCGGACATGATATAAATTTCGAAGTACTAAAGCATCCGGTACTTTGGATGGGGCTTGTTGGGCCCGATAGATCTATCTTTAGAGTTCGCGTCAATTAGGGTGTCTATTCCCTAATTCTTAGATTACCAGACTTAATAAAAAAGGGCATATTCGATTTTGATCATTCAACCATATAATGTAGTTCAATTACTTGTGTCTATTTAGTAAAACAGTTATAAAAACATCGCATGTATTCTCACTCCCAAAAATATATATTGCAAAAGCATTTAAAAAGAGATTAATGAAACTCATCATACTGTATTTTGTAGTAAAAATACATATAATGACATTGAACAACTAAACAATGCAGGGTTGACCTTGGATTCACGAACCTATATCATTTGTATATATATTAATACATGTAAATATACTCGAACAAAAATATATAGTATTATTGGTGATGTAATAAATTAATAAGTTTCATATTATATATATTTTCATTTTATATATATATAGCAACATTAATAGAGTTAAGTTTTGTAATTTAAATATATATATTTTTAAATATATAATCTTTATTTATATACATTAAATCTTAACAACGTTATTAAAACTTTTATTTTCATAATCAATATTAATTTTATAGTAATGATATAGATAATACTTATTAGTAATAATAATAATGATTGTTTTTTTTTTAATTATAAAGGCAATCTTGTTAAATATGAAATTTTTAATACAAATTCTAATCTTAATACTAATAATAATAATAATAATAATAATAATAATAATAATAATAATAATAATAATAATAATAATAATAATAATAATAATAATAATAATAATAATAATAATAATAATAATAATAATAATAATAATAATAATAATAATAATGATGATGATGATGATGTAAAAGGAGACTACCTTCAAAGAAATCCTAAAAATAAATGCCATAGCCCGGGTTCGAACCCATGACCTCTCAATAACCCAAAACACCTCTTAACCATTTCTCCATATATGCTTTCTTGATTAATTCCGTATTTATATTTATTTAACATAACGTATCTGTATCATCTTCTACCTCATCTTAATATGCATCGCCTATCTCCTTTCATCCTCATAATCAAACATCTCGGCCCAATTATCTAAGCCTAATCAGAGCCATTTAACAAAACCCGAATAGTTTATTGAACCCATTTAGAATATAAAGGCCCAACTAATATCTGAGAAAAAAAAAATTATAAAGCCGCAGTACAGGAAAGCAAGTTATACGGTTTCCATCTTTTCCCTTTTCAATTGTGGCATCCACTACCAATCCTCATCATTAATAATTGTCACTGTGATGTTAACATCAATTAAAAATCACAATACTCATCATGCTCAATATCATGAAATCATACGAACCATATCATACTCATCATTTAATCGTGATTTCATCATCACCGTTTCATAACCCGTTCGTCATGATTAAACTAGCATCATCGTCGATATCATTATCACAAATAAGCCCACTAGTCCACATACATTAAACTAATATCGGTCCCTCACAATTTATATCCTCTAGCTTGCATGTGGGGAACATAAAATAAAAAAATAGTGATAAAAGCCTTATATCATGCTACAACGAAAATCATAACTTAATAACCCAACTAATCAAATAAAATACACGGTTGTTGATTGAACAAGAAACCATGATGTCGAGCTGTAAAGAGACCTCATGTCTCACCATCATTAACTCCATTATGATCGATTATTAAACAAATAACATAAACGTCCCTTTTGTTTTTGGTTGGCCATCAAGATAAGGAGAAGAAACTTGCTAAGTTATTATTAATGACATGTGGGTTACATTGAATATCATATGTGTCGGTGGTGTGTGGGTCACAAATAAACAACGACAACAAAAAATATATCGCTGTAAATTCGAAACCATTTTGATGTTGTGTATGCAAGTGGGTTTTCGGTGGGCTGTGGGGTTCGAATAAAAGGAAGATATAAAGACAATTATATATTCGTGTAATATTGTATACGTTCAAGTTCACCTCATTCTTAACAAAACTCCAAAACAGGAAAATGCAGGCGTCTTCGGTTTGCTTGATGCTTTTCGAACAGTAACAGAATTTTAACAAGATTTGTGGTGGTTCTTGATGGGTTGGTTTGGTTTTATCATCGTAACAGACAAGGAAAACAAGTTGTGATTTCATGATAGTTGTGAAAGCTCGTGATGATTATTGAAGATGGCAAGTGGTGATGTTTTATTATGGGTTTGATGGAAATTATGATGGATGATGGTGACAGTTGGCTTACAGAAAAATAGAAAGCTAATTTAACAAAAAAGGATGGTTCATGATGAAGATTAAGAGACATATAGATAGAGAGAGATAATCGTGTTGGATGGCGAAGATATCATGGTGGTTCTATGTGGTGGCAGTCGGTGAGTAAAAGGTGATGGAGTGGTGGTGATATCCGATTGTTGATGGTGCTTCAAGGATGGAAGAGGTGACGGTTAGAAGGTAATGGGTGAACCGAGAATTAGGAGATTATGTGGGTTTGCTCTTGATTCAAGTAGACTCAAAAATAAATGTGGTGAAGTTTTCAGGAAAGTGTTTTATTTAAATCCATTGTATGTGAGGATTAGGTAGAGGTTGAGTGTTATTATTAAATCTGAATCTTGTTTTGTAGTCAATCAGCCTCGACAAGAATTTCAATCAGAAATAGGAATATAAATAAATACAAAAAAAACTGATATAGATGGGTAACGGGTTTTGGTCACATTCTGTGTTGGATTCCTTAGTTGAGATAATTCAGGAGGTCAGCAAATCAAATCATATAAAGTCTGAGAGTGATGTCCAACGAATTCTCATCCCCAGCTCATGTTTATGTACTATTTTTATTATAAAACATAATTTTTATAAAAGTAATTCTATTATTTATTTAAATAATAAAAATACTGATTGTTATTAATAATGATAACCTAATACTAATTTTAATACTAATTACCCTAATAATAACAATATTTAAGATAATAACTTGTTATTTATAATAATGTCCTTAATGATATTATTAATAAAATAATATTATTAATAATTTGTTTTATTGATTCATAATAATAACAGTAATAATAATACTATTAATAATTATCTTTATAATATTAATACTGATCTCCTAATATGTAGTTATATGTATCTGCATTAACATACTTGTTTATATCTACTTCTTAATTTTTAATAATTTACTAGTATAAATATATTAATTCTAATAGTAACACTAATAATAATATTATTACTAATTATGATGTTGATAATGTTAATAATAGTATTAATAATAATAATAATAATAATAATAATTAACAAATTATTTGTATCAATTTTTCTATTTATGTATATAATAATAATAACACTGACATTTATATTAGATATTCATTCTAATATTAGTAATGAAAGTAGTAATAATAATACTTATTATTAAAGATAACAAACTACATGTCTTAAATTATATTTTATAGTTTCAAATTAATATACATATACTTACATTTACATATACATATTTATTTACAAACAATTGTTCGTGAATCATTGGGAATAGTCATGGTTAAATGCTTGTGTGGAAACAGTTCAAACATTTTGAGACTCAACATTACGAACTTTGCTTATCGTATCGAAATCAAATAAGATTCAAGTTTAAATTTGGTCGGAAATTCCCGGGTCGTCACAGACTTGGCCTTTGATAAATTCACGAACCTAATAATAATATTCTTGTGTCAAGATATAAATAGAATTAATATTCCATACTTATGATACTTGTGATAATTTTAATTGTCCAATGTTAGTAGTCCAACGTTCGTAGTCCAATAGTCCGATAGTCCAACAGTATAAATATATATATAAATATAAATGCGTATATTGTGTTAGAATTCACTAACACTATAATATATTATCTTAATATAATAAGACACATAATATGTATATTGTCTGAAGCAATCCGCGACCCATTGTATACATGTATCAGGCTCGATCACAACTCAAAGTATATAATATTTTGGAATCCACTTCGACCCACAGCTAACTCGAAATTACTGCCAATGGTGTCTTATAGTTCGTTCCAATAATATATATAGAAGAAATCAAAATGATATGTCAAAACGCTGTATACGGATCCACGGTGATCAAGTTATATATATATATATATATATATATATATATATATATATATATATATATATATATATATATATATATATATATATATATATATATATATATATATATATATATATATATGGTGACTTACGATCTTTATTAAGACTATAATATATTGTCGTAGAACTTAATCACGACTATTATAAATTGTATTTCCATAAGTTCGGGAACAATACATGTATAAATACATGTAGGATACAAGGTAATTTAGCTAGGATAAGGTTAGCATCCATTTTTATGAATCATGTCCGTAGCTAAAAATTAAAAAAAAATATCCAATTTTGTTTTATCCATAATTTCTTCGTTACAAATCCATTTTGAGTGATTCGAGTTGCCATGGTTTCGTATCGAACTCAAAATTATTAATCTTAACATAAAAAGTATAGGTTTATAGTCGAAAATACAGCTTAGGTGTCAAATAAGAGAAGATAGTCATATCCGTCGTAAGAACGACATCTTGATGACCCTTTTGAAAAAAAAACATACTTCCACTTAGAGTTTAACCATGGATTTTGGATATATTTCATATCCATATAAAATAAGATTTTTCACCAAAGGAAATCTTTTAATTCAAAGTTTAAGATAAGTTTTTAAAATTAAACCCAAAACAGCCCCCGTTCAACTAAAACGGCGTATATTCGATTTTAAGGTGTTCTTCGTGTTTACAAGTTTGATATCCTTATGTTAGCTTGACATATAGTCATAATACATGTATTGAATTATTTTAAAAGTCAAGTTAGAAGGATTAAGTTTATTTGCAAACAAGTTTAGAAATAATCTAAACTATGTTCTTGTTGTTATTAGTTATAACTCAAAATAAGATAGCTATATGAATTTGAATCGAACGAGATTTTGAACAAAGCTATTACCTCAACTTACTAGGGTAAAGTTACTGGAAAATATAGTAAATAATCTTTAGCTCAAAGGTAGCTTTGATGGCTTGAAATTCTTGAAGTAGAATCATGGAATCAACAAAAGTGTCAAGTAAGAAATCTATCTTGATTTAAGATAGTTATGATTATATGAATTGAACCAAAGCTTGAATATATTTATTACCTTGATTATAAGAAGGAAAGCTACTGATATTAAAGTAGGATTATGGATTCTAAAGAGTTGTGGAGTTGGATTGAAAGATTGGAAGCAAACTTCTTGGAGTTGGAAGATTATCTTGATATGTTCTTGATCAAGCTTTCTTATGATGATTCTAACTTAGCTTTTGATTCTAAAACTTGCTGAATTGTGTTGTGTTCTTGAGAGAGTGTTTGAGTATGTGTGTTTTTATTTAGAAAAATATGAAGTAGAAATGAAAATGAAATGGATGTATAAGTAGTAAAGATGGCATGAGGTTAAGGTAAGTGTTTAGGATCCTTATGTTGAATTTTAGCTAAATGGTTAATACTAGTTGTCAATCCATGGCTCCCACATGTTTCTTGCTGTTCTAGGGTTGGTAAGATGCAGATTTTTATGTGTATATACCAATAGTATATACATATAGAAACTGGTTACAATACGGGTATAAATACCGTATGAATACGAGTAGAATTCTTGATGGAATTGAATGCGAATATGAATATAGCTATCTTTGTTGAGTATAAGTATATTGATATATGTATTTAAGTCTTTCAAAAGTGTATTAATACATCTTAATACAATACATATATATTGATTTTAACTTAAGAGTTAATACGTCGATAATCGATACATATATGTGTATTGTTTCAAAGTCTTTAAGTTAGTAGTCTCATCTTATATATATAAATCATTGTTATTATACTTAATGAGATACTTAAATATCATTTAATCAAATCATAATATATATATATATATCCAAATATATATTCCTTTAATTAATTATTACGATATATGACGTTCGTGAATCGTCAGACAGACTGGGTGGCCAAACGTTTGCATAAAAATTCATTCCAAATAACCAATTCTTAATAAATTTGATTTCCTAACATGTTGGAAACCTTAATTATGTAAATATTAATTTTCTATATATTAGCGGAAAAATCCTGGTCGTTACATAACCCGAATACTCCCCTAACCAACAGTCTACTTATTGTTTTGCTGTCTCTAATTTACGGATTAATGTATATAACAAATACATCTGGCTGTTTCTTCTGCGTCTTCTTAAAAAAAAATGCCCCCAGCCAGGATTGAACCTGCGACCTCTAGTTCCCCAACAACACTCTTAAACCATTCGGCTAAACCTGTTTCTCTGATTTATATTACGCCCTAAATATATTTAACCTTCCTCTTCTGTTTCCCTTTTCTTCTTCATCAATATACATCGACCAGGATCAAACCATTCATCATAATTAACATCTTATCATAACCAAACCCTAATCATAATCGTAATCATAACATGATCATAATCGTATTATCAGCTAAATCCTTAAACCCCATTTATCATATTAACGCCATCATATATGATCTTCATCATCATTATCTATCATCATATCATCTTATCATCGTGAATCCCGTTTCATTATCCTTATAATTATCACCTAAATCATTATCGTTTTCTAATCATAATTTGTCTTCATCATTCATTGAATCGTTATCCCCGGTCACCATTTAACAACACAGTAATAAGATCACAACCATTTGTTATCATTTATAATAGCTATTATAGGAACAAAAGTAAGAATGTATTCTCGAATGGAAACCGAAACAGAAACGTACGTCTCACTTGATTATTGGACCAAGGTAGCGGTTGTGGCCCAAGTTACATCAAGAGCCCAAATACATGTGTGGATTCTTCAATGAATGTGTTATGTTGGCTAGTATAAGCTTGGCCCATTGATAAGATCAAATACTTAGCAAAACAAGGAACGATTTCCATGATTAAACAAGTGGGGTTACTTGTTGTAAATTGGTCGGCCATCAAGAAGGAAAAGAGGAATCGTGCAATAATAAAAGCGAAAGTAATAAGAATAGCAAGAAGACAGAAGCATGTGGTTTGGGTTTCGATTAAAATAACAAACGGTGCAATATATTAATAAAATATAAAGTCTGATGGTGGCGTAATATATTAATACAAGCAAACGTCTTTATCATGTGTTGTCCAGCAATAAAGAAAAGGAATTTTCGTTGTCCATTTAGTGGGGAATACAAGATAAAAAAATATATTAAATGGTGGTGATTAAGTCTGATTGAAACGGAAAAGATGAACAAAAGTTGCAGTTTACAGCTCACGATGATTGTGGGTTTTTGCAGTGATTATATACAGAAAAAGGAGCGAGAGTGAGATGGATAGAGAGATGGTGGTACGAGGGTTTCATAATCGAATAGAAACATTAACCGTGAGTTGTGATTGAGACAAGAAACAGGAGTGCAACAGATGTAGTAGCGATAGAATAGCATTAGGAAAATGGATTGTTTGTTCTTGGCTGTAAACAGAAACGATAGGCAGCAACAAATAATAAATGGCGAAAGGGTTTGTGGTTTCTATGGAAGTAGGAACAAAGATAACAGCATGTTACCTGGGTTTGGTTGGGTTTATACCGAAGTGGAAATAGAAAGAGTTGAGCTGGGTATCGAACAAGTTTGGAGGCAGGAAACGATCCCGAACTTTTCCATGTTAATATATATTAATTGAAATTTTTATTTACAATATTAAGTGTTTCCAACATGTTAAGCAATCAAACTTGTTAAGACTTGATTAATTGAAATAGGTTTCATATAGTCATTTGACCACCCAAGTTGACCGGTGATTCACGAACGTTAAAACCTGTAAAAACTATATGATGACATATATATGGATATATATATATATATATATATATATATATATATATATATATATATATATATATATATATATATATATATATATATATATATATATATATATATATATATATAATTAACATGATATTATGATAAGTAAGTATCTCATTAGGTATTTTAACAATGAGTTATATACATAAAAATGAGACTATTGAATTAAGAAACTCGAAAACGATATATATAACGATTATCGTTATAACAACGTCTTACTAAATAAATATGAATCATATTAAGATATTGATACACTATGTTTAATCATGATAAATGATAAGTAAAAATATCATTAAGTGTATTAACAATGAACTACATATGTAAAAACAAGACTACTAACTTAAGGGTTTCGAAACGAAACATATATGTAACGATTATCGTTGTAACGACATTTAAATGTATATATATCATATTAAGATATATTAATTCATCATATTTTTATGATAATATAATAATTTAACATATCATTAGATATAATAAACAATGGGTTAACAACATTTAACAAGATCGTTAACTTAAAGGTTTCAAAACAACATTTACATGCAACAACTAACGATGACTTAACGACTCAGTTAAAATGTATATACATGTAGTGTTTTAATATGTATCCATACACTTTTGAAAGACTTCAAGACACTTATCAAAGTACTTCTACTTAACAAAAATTCTTACAATTACATCCTCATTCATTTTCATCAACAATTCTACTCGTAAGCACCCGTATCCGTACTCGTACAATACCTAGCTTTTAAATGTATTTAATATTGGTATATACACTTCAATGATCAGCTCTTAGCAGTCCATGTGAGTCACCTAACCATGTGGGAACCATCATTTAACATCTAGCATGAAATATCTCACAAAATTACAAACTAATGAAGACTATATTGCCACCCCTAATTCACATGAATGAGAGTACTCACAAACATATTTTCATTTCAATTTTCTTGAATCAAATTACTCTCTCTCAAGTGTTCTTCCTTTGTTCTAAGTGTTCTTCATCATCTTCAACAAAATCTAGCTCAATCTACTTCATAAATCCATACATAAACCAAGTTATAAAACAACTTCTCAAGAACACACCAACAACACTTCCAAGTTTGCTAGCTTACTTCCAATCTTGCAAATCCACTTTGAGTGATCATCCAACCTCAAGAAATCTTTCTTATTTACAGTAAGATATCTTTCTAATATAAGGTAATACTCATATTCAAACTTTGATTCAATTTCTATAACTTTAACAATCTTATTTCGAGTGGAAATCTTACTTGAACTTGTTTTTGTGTTATGATTCTACTTCAAGAACTTTCAAGCCATCCAAGGATCCTTTGAAGCTAGATCTATTTTTCTCATTTCCAGTAGGTTTATCCACAAAACCTGAGGTAGTAATGATGTTCATACCATCATTCAATTCATATATATAAAACTACCTTATTCGAAGGTTTAAACTTGTAATCAATAGAACATAGTTTAGTTAATTCTAAACTTGTTCGCAAACAAAAGTTAATCCTTCTAACTTGATTTTTAAAATCAACTAAACACATATTCTATATCTATATGATATGCTAACTTATTGATTTAAAACCTGAAAACACGAAAAACACCGTAAAACCGGATATACGCCGTCGTAGTAACACCGCGGGCTGTTTTGGGTTAGTTAATTAAAAACTATGATAAACTTTGATTTAAAAGTTGTTCTTTTGGGAAAATGATTTTTCTTATTAACATGAAACTATATCCAAAAATCATGGTTAAACTCAAAGTGGAAGTATGTTTTCCAAAATGGTCATCTAGACGTCGTTCTTTCGACTGAAATGACTACCTTTACAAAAATGACTTGTAACATGTATTTACGACTATAAATTTATAATTTTTCTGTTTAGATTCATAAACTTAAGTTCAATATGAAACCATAGTAACTTGAATCACTCAAAACGGATTTAAAACGAAGAAGTTATGGGTAAAACAAGATTGGATAATTTTTCTTGTTGTAGCTACGTGAAAATTGGTAACAAATCTATATTAATCATATCCTAGCTAACTCATATTTTATTATACATGTATTCTAATATATTATGTAATCTTGGGATACCATAGACACGTATGCAAATGTTTTGACATATCATATCGACCCATGTATATATATTATTTGGAACAACCATAGACACTCTATATGCAGTAATGTTGGAGTTAGCTATACAGGGTTGAGGTTGATTCCAAAAATATATATATACTTTGAGTTGTGATCTAGCCTGAGACGTGTATACACTGGGTCGTGGATTGATTCTGTAGTGACCCGAACTTTTCCATGTATATATATATTAATTGAGATTGATATTTACATGATTAAATGTTTCCAACATGTTAATCAATCAAACTTGTTAAGACTTGGTTAATTGAAATATGTTTCATATAGACAATTGACCACCCAAGTTGACCGGTGATTCACGAACGTTAAAACTTGTAAAAACTATATGATGACACATATATGGATATATATATAGTTAACATGATACTATGATAAGTAAACATATCATTAAGTATATTAACAATGAACTACATATGTAAAAACAAGACTACTAACTTAATGATTTTTAAATGAGACATATATGTAACGATTATCGTTGTAAAAACATTTAATGTATATATATCATATTAAGAGATATTCGTACATGCTAATATCATGATAATATATTAATTTAAAATCTCATTTGATATTATAAACATTGGGTTAACAACATTTAACAAGATCTTTAACCTAAAGGTTTCAAAACAACACTTACATGTAACGACTAACGATGACTTAACGACTCAGTTAAAATGTATATACATGTAGTGTTTTAATATGTATTTATACACTTTTGAAAGACTTCAATACACTTATCAAAATACTTCTACTTAACAAAAATGCTTACAATTACATCCTCGTTCAGTTTCATCAACAATTCTACTCGTATGCACCCGTATTCGTACTCGTACAATACACAGCTTTTAGATGTATGTACTATTGGTATATACACTCCAATGATCAGCTCTTAGCAGCCCATGTGAGTCACCTAACACATGTGGGAACCATCATTTGGCAACTAGCATGAAATATCTCATAAAATTACAAAAATATGAGTAATCATTCATGACTTATTTACATGAAAACAAAATTACATATCCTTTATATCTAATCCATACACCAACGACCAAAAACACCTACAAACACTTTCATTCTTCAATTTTCTTCATCTAATTGATCTCTCTCAAGTTCTATCTTCAAGTTCTAAGTGTTCTTCATATATTCTACAAGTTCTAGTTACATAAAATCAAGAATACTTTCAAGTTTGCTAGCTCACTTCCAATCTTGTAAGGTGATCATCCAACCTCAAGAAATCTTTGTTTCTTACAGTAGTTTATCATTCTAATACAAGTTAATAATCATATTCAAACTTTGGTTCAATTTCTATAACTGTAACAATCTTATTTCAAGTGATGATCTTACTTGAACTTGTTTTCGTGTCATGATTCTGCTTCAAGAACTTCGAGCCATCCAAGGATCCGTTGAAGCTAGATCCATTTTTCTCTTTTCCAGTAGGTTTATCCAAGGAACTTAAGGTAGTAATGATGTTCATAACATCATTCGATTCATACATATAAAGCTATCTTATTCGAAGGTTTAAACTTGTAATCACTAGAACATAGTTTAGTTAATTCTAAACTTGT
Organism: Rutidosis leptorrhynchoides; assembly: GCF_046630445.1. NCBI lineage: Eukaryota > Viridiplantae > Streptophyta > Magnoliopsida > Asterales > Asteraceae > Rutidosis > Rutidosis leptorrhynchoides. The sequence continues at coordinate 120,296,740 of NC_092341.1, forward strand.
TCGCAAACAAAAGTTAATCCTTCTAACTTGACTTTTAAAATCAACTAAACACATGTTATATATCTATATGATATGCTAACTTAATGATTTAAAACCTGGAAACACGAAAAACATCGTAAAACCGGATTTACGCCGTCGTAGTAACACCGCGGGCTGTTTTGGGTTAGTTAATTAAAAACTATGATAAACTTTGATTTAAAAGTTGTTATTATGAGAAAATGATTTTTATTATGAACATGAAACTATATCCAAAATTATGGTTAAACTTAAAGTGGAAGTATGTTTTCTAAAATGGTCATCTAGACGTCGTTCTTTCGACTGAAATGACTACCTTTACAAAAACGACTTGTAACTTATTTTTCCGACTCTAAATCTATACTTTTTCTGTTTAGATTCATAAAATAGAGTTCAATATGAAACCATAGCAATTTGATTCACTCAAAACGGATTTAAAATGAAGAAGTTATGGGTAAAACAAGATTGGATAATTTTTCTCATTTTAGCTACGTGAAAATTGGTAACAAATCTATTCCAGCCATAACTTAATCAACTTGTATTGTATATTATGTAATCTTGAGATACCATAGACACGTATACAATGTTTCGACCTATCATGTTGACACATCTATATATATTTCGGAACAACCATAGACACTCTATATGTGAATGTTGGAGTTAGCTATACAGGGTTGAGGTTGATTCCAAAATATATATAGTTTGAGTTGTGATCAATACTGAGATACGTATACACTGGGTCGTGGATTGATTCAAGATAATATTTATCGATTTATTTTTGTACATCTAACTGTGGACAACTAGTTGTAGGTTACTAACGAGGACAGCTGACTTAATAAACTTAAAACATCAAAATATATTAAAAGTGTTGTAAATATATTTTGAACATACTTTGATATATATGTATATATTGTTATAGGTTCGTGAATCAACCAGTGGCCAAGTCTTACTTCCCGACGAAGTAAAAATCTGTGAAAGTGAGTTATAGTCCCACTTTTAAAATCTAATATTTTTGGGATGAGAATACATGCAGGTTTTATAAATGATTTACAAAATAGACACAAGTACGTGAAACTACATTCTATGGTTGAATTATCGAAATCGAATATGCCCCTTTTTATTAAGTCTGGTAATCTAAGAATTAGGGAACAGACACCCTAATTGACGCGAATCCTAAAGATAGATCTATTGGGCCTAACAAACCCCATCCAAAGTACCGGATGCTTTAGTACTTCGAAATTTATATCATATCCGAAGGGTGTCCCGGAATGATGGGGATATTCTTATATATGCATCTTGTTAATGTCGGTTACCAGGTGTTCACCATATGAATGATTTTTATCTCTATGTATGGGATGTGTATTGAAATATGAAATCCTGTGGTCTATTATTATGATTTGATATATATAGGTTAAACCTATAACTCACCAACATTTTTGTTGACGTTTTAAGCATGTTTATTCTCAGGTGATTATTAAGAGCTTCCGCTGTCGCATACTTAAATAAGGACGAGATTTGGAGTCCATGCTTGTATGATATTGTGTAAAAACTGCATTCAAGAAACTTATTTTGTTGTAACATATTTGTATTGTAAACCATTATGTAATGGTCGTGTGTAAACAGGATATTTTAGATTATCATTATTTGATAATCTACGTAAAGCTTTTTAAACCTTTATTGATGAAAGAAAGGTTATGGTTTGTTTTAAAATGAATGCAGTCTTTGAAAAATGTCTCATATAGAGGTCAAAACCTCGCAACGAAATCAATTAATATGGAACGTTTTTAATCAATAAGAACGGGACATTTCAGTTTGTATCAGAGCGTTGGTCTTAGAGAACTAGAATTCTGCATTAGTGTGTCTTATCGAGTTTGTTAGGATGCATTAGTGAGTCTGGACTTCGACCGTGTTTACTTGAAAAATGATTGCTTAACAAATTTTGTTGGAAACTATATATTTTTAACATGTGAATATTATGTGATATATTAATCTCTTAACGCGTTTGATATTATGTGATAGATGTCTACCTCTAGAACAAGTCCCATTGACTCACCTAATAATAATGAAGAGTCAAATGTAAATTGGAATGATTCATGGACTGATTCACAAGTTCCCGAAGAGGAACCGGAAGAAGAGTCGGAACCAGAAGAAGAATCGGAACCGGAAGAAGAATCGGAACCGGATGAAGAAATAGAACCGGTGGGGGAAATAATAAAATGGTTAAGTAAAAGAAAATCCTCAACCAACCGACCAAGGTTAATTATGGTCAATGGTGTTTCCGCTAAGGAAGCAAAATATTGGGAGGATTACCAATTCTCCGATGAATCGGATTCTGACGAGAATTCCGATGATGTTATAGTAATTACCCCAACTGAATTTAAAAAGGCAAAAGAAAATAATAAGGGAAAGGGCATAAAAATAGAGAAATCTAATTCCAACCCCGATGAACTTTATATGTATCGTCAACCCCCGAAGTCCTTAAGTTGTAACAACGACCCGGGAACCTCTAAACCACCAGGTTTTTCTAAACCAATGTGGATAACGGCGGCTCGTATTAGGGGAACATCATATATCCCTAAAAACTTGGCAAAATGAACCAAAACCGAAGAAGAAGAATCAAGCGAGTCGGAATAAGATAGTTGTATTCGTGTGGTGTAATATAAGTAATATAGTGTGCTTATGCTTTATGATATATGTAAAAATTGCTTGTATTAATAAGTATTTTTTTTTATGAATCTAACTCTTGTCTATTTTACAGTATAAAAACACAAAATGGATAGACAACCTAATATTTTAAGAGACCTACCCGGAGACATGATTGATGAAATCTTGTCTAGAGTCGGTCAGAATTCTTCGGCACAACTATTTAAGGCGAGATCAGTTTGTAAGACATTCGAAGAACGTTCCAAGAATGCCTTGGTTTATAAAAGGCTTTCGTTCAAAAGATGGGGGATATCACATTGGGAAATCCATAAGTTACGATGTGTTTACTTTGACGCATATATTGCGGGGAACCCAAATGCTATTTTACGCAATGGGTTAAGAAATTATTTTGACTCAATATATTCGAATATTGGACTTCGTGATTTAGAAAAAGCGGCTAACATGCAACATAAAGAAGCATGTTATGCTTACGGATTAGTAATGTTCGCTTCTCACCAAAGTGAGAACAAGAACATCGGGCTACAACTATTAAACAAAACGTTCCCACAAGTGACGGAGTCGGTAATTGGGGTAAGAAATGAGGTTTTTAGATTGTTACGGGACTGTTGGACATTACGTAACCCTCGTCCCTTTGACGACGTTACAACACGCTGTCTTATCAACGGCCATAACGGTTATGTTCCACAAGACCAAGGATGGGAAGTAATCCTAGTAAAACCAGAATGCATGACTTGTTTCTGGACGTATGAATTACGTGTCTTTATTGCCTTTGCTGAACGACTTGTGTACTAGCTAGAATTATCTACACAACCATCTTGTATCAAATTTATTGTGTGCTATATTTCATGCTATATGTAAAATAAGCGGTATTGTAAGTTTGTAAAATATTGTGTAAAAGTTTGAACGCGAAATATTATTATAATCAGTTTTTCATATAGAATTGTAGTAGTTGAATTGTATATTAGCTACTAAGTATGAACTTAACGGGTAGGTACTACCCGAATTTAAACTTATAAAACGCTAATATGAAGAAAAAGCTTTTATAAATGAGTTCATATTATGCTACGAAATACTATTAACTACTCTTAATATTCTGTATGATTAACTTGTTCCATTTGACTATTTTGAAGGAAATGGCACCGACTACTCGACACACCGTGAATATGAATGAAGATGAATTTTGTACTTTTCTAGCTTCAAACATAGCCGCAGTACAGGTTGCGCTACATACCAACAATAACCTTGGATCTAGCAGTACAGGAAATCGTGTAGGATGCACCTACAAAGAATTCACTGCCTGCAAACCTTTGGAATTTGATGGAACCGAAGGACCGATCGGATTGAAACGGTGGACCGAGAAGGTGGAATCGGTGTTTGCCATAAGTAAGTGTACTGAAGAGGACGAAGTGAAGTACGCTACGCATACCTTCACAGGTTCTGCGTTAACATGGTGGAATACCTATCTAGAGCAAGTGGGACAAGATGATGCGTACGCACTACCGTGGTCAGCATTCAAGCACTTGATGAACGAGAAGTACCGTCCCAGAACCGAGGTCAATAAGCTCAAGACAGAACTTAGAGGGTTACGAACCCAAGGATTTGATATTACCACGTACGAAAGACGATTCACAGAATTGTGCCTATTGTGTCCGGGAGCATTCGAAGATGAGGAAGAGAAGATCGACGCGTTTGTGAAAGGATTACCGGAAAGAATCCAAGAAGATATAAGTTCACATGAGCCCGCCTCCATACAACAGGCATGTAGAATGGCTCACAAACTAGTGAACCAGATTGAAGAAAGAATTAAAGAACAGACTGCTGAAGAGGCCAATGTGAAGCAAGTCAAAAGAAAGTGGGAGGAAAACGGTGATAAGAATCACCAATACAACAACAACAGCAATTACAACAATAATCGCAACAATTATCCCAACAATCGCAACATCAATAGCAACTACAACAAACGGCCCAACAACAACAACAACAACAACAACAGCAACTACAACAATCATCCCAACAACAATAATAACCGCAACAACAACAACAATCAGAAGCAGCTATGCCAAATGTGTGAAAAGTATCACTCGGGGTTCTGCACCAAATTTTGCAACAAGTGTAAAAGAAATGGTCATAGCGCGGCGAAGTGTGAGGTCTACAGACCAGGGGTTAATAGAACGAAAGGAACAAATGGTGTCGGAACGAGTAATGGCGGAGCAAGTAGTGTCGGAGCAAGTTATGCCAATGTAGTTTGTTATAAATGTGGAAAACCGAGCCACATTATTAGAAATTGTCCGAACCAGGAGAACACGAATGGACAAGGCCGCGGAAGTGTTTTCAATATTAATGCGGCAGAGGCACAGGAAGACCCGGAGCTTGTTACGGGTACGTTTCTTATTGACAATAAATCTGCTTACGTTTTATTTGATTCGGGTGCGGATAGAAGCTATATGAGTAGAGATTTTTGTGCTAAATTAAGTTGTCCATTGACGCCTTTGGATAGTAAATTTTTACTCAAATTAGCAAATGGTAAATTAATTTCAGCAGATAATATATGTCGGAATCGAGAAATTAAACTGGTTAGCGAAACATTTAAGATTGATTTGATACTAGTAGAGTTAGGGAGTTTTGATGTGATAATCGGTATGGACTGGTTGAAAGAAGTGAAAGCAGAGATCGTTTGTTAAAAAAATACAATTCGCATTATACGAGAAAAAGGAAAACCCTTAATGGTGTACGGAGAAAAGGGCAACACGAAGCTACATCTTATTAGTAATTTGAAGGCACAAAAACTAATAAGAAAAGGTTGCTATGCTGTTCTAGCACACGTCGAGAAAGTACAAACTGAAGAAAAGAGCATCAATGATGTTCCCATTGCAAAAGAATTTCCCGATGTATTTCCGAAAGAATTACCGGGATTACCCCCACATCAATCCGTTGAATTTCAAATAGATCTTGTACCAGGAGCTGCACCAATAGCTCGTGCTCCTTACAGACTCGCACCCAGCGAGATGAAAGAACTGCAAAGCCAATTACAAGAACTTTTAGAGCGTGGTTTCATTCGACCAAGCACATCACCGTGGGGAGCTCCTGTTTTGTTTGTCAAGAAGAAAGATGGTACATTCAGGTTGTGTATCGACTACCGAGAGTTGAACAAACTTACCATCAAGAACCGCTACCCACTACCGAGAATCGACAACTTATTTGATCAACTACAAGGCTCGTCTGTTTATTCAAAGATTGACTTACGTTCCGGGTATCATCAAATGCGGGTGAAAGAAGATGATAATCCAAAGACTGCTTTCAGAACACGTTACGGTCATTACGAGTTTATGGTCATGCCGTTTGGTTTAACTAATGCACCAGCTGTGTTCATGGACCTTATGAACCAAGTGTGTGGACCATACCTTGACAATTTTGTCATTGTTTTCATTGATGACATACTTATTTACTCAAAGAATGACCAAGAACACGGTGAACATTTGATAAAGGTGTTAGAAGTATTGAGGAAGGAAGAATTGTACGCTAAGTTTTCAAAGTGTGCATTTTGGTTGGAAGAAGTTCAATTCCTCGGTCACATAGTGAACAAAGAAGGTATTAAGGTGGATCCGGCAAAGATAGAAACTGTTGAAAAGTGGGAAACCCCGAAAACTCCGAAACGCAAACGCCAGTTTTTAGGACTAGCTGGTTACTACAGAAGGTTCATCCAAGACTTTTCCAGAATAGCAAAACCCTTGACTGCATTAACGCATAAAGGGAAGAAATTTGAATGGAATGATGAACAAGAGAAAGCGTTTCAGTTATTAAATAAAAAGCTAACTACGGCACCTATATTGTCATTGCCTGAAGGGAATGATGATTTTGTGATTTATTGTGATGCATCAAAGCAAGGTCTCGGTTGTGTATTAATGCAACGAACAAAGGTGATTGCTTATGCGTCTAGACAATTGAAGATTCACGAACAAAATTATACGACGCATGATTTGGAATTAGGCGCGGTTGTTTTTGCATTAAAGACTTGGAGGCACTACTTATATGGGGTCAAAAGTATTATATATACCGACCACAAAAGTCTTCAACACATATTTAATCAGAAACAACTGAATATGAGGCAGCGTAGGTGGATTGAATTATTGAATGATTACGACTTTGAGATTCGTTACCACCCGGGGAAGGCAAATGTGGTAGCCAATGCCTTGAGCAGGAAGGACAGAGAACCCATTCGAGTAAAATCTATGAATATAATGATTCATAATAACATTACTACTCAAATAAAGGAGGCACAACAAGGAGTTTTAAAAGAGGGAAATTTAAAGGATGAGATACCCAAAGGATCGGAGAAGCATCTTAATATTAGGGAAGACGGAACCCGATATAGGGCTGAAAGGATTTGGGTACCAAAATTTAGAGATATGAGAGAAATGGTACTTAGAGAAGCTCATAAAACCAGATACTCAATACATCCTGGAACGGGGAAGATGTACAAGGATCCCAAGAAACATTTTTGGTGGCCGGGTATGAAAGTCGATGTTGCTAAATACGTAGGAGAATGTTTGATGTGTTCTAAGGTCAAAGCTGAGCATCAGAAACCATCAGGTCTACTTCAACAACTCGAAATCCCAGAATGGAAATGGGAAAACATTACCATGGATTTCATCACTAAATTGCCAAGGACTGCAAGTGGTTTTGATACTATTTGGGTAATAGTTGATCGTCTCACCAAATCAGCATACTTCCTGCCAATAAGAGAAGATGACAAGATGGAGAAGTTAGCACGACTGTATTTGAAGGAAGTCGTCTCTAGACATGGAATACCAATCTCTATTATCTCTGATAGGGATGCTAGATTTATTTCAAGATTCTGGCAGACATTACAGCAAGCATTAGGAACTCGTCTAGACATGAGTACTGCCTATCATCTACAAACTGATGAGCAGAGCGAAAGGATGATACAAACGCTTGAAGACATGCTACGAGCATGTGTTATTGATTTCGGAAACAGTTGGGATCGACATCTACCGTTAGCAGAATTTTCCTACAACAACAGCTACTATTCAAGCATTGAGATGGCGCCGTTTGAAGCACTTTATGGTAGAAAGTGCAGGTCTCCGATTTGCTGGAGTGAAGTGGGGGATAGACAGATTACGGGTCCGGATATTATACAAGAAACTCCCGAGAAGATCATCCAAATTCAACAACGGTTGAAAACCACCCAAAGTCAACAAAAGAGCTACGCTGACATTAAAAGAAAAGATATAGAATTTGAAATTGGAGAGATGGTCATGCTTAAAGTTGCACCTTGGAAAGGCGTTTTTTGATTTGGTAAACGAGGGAAATTAAATCCAAGGTATATTGGACCATTCAAGATTATTGATCGTGTCGGACCAGTAGCTTACTGACTTGAGTTACCTCAACAACTCACGGCTGTACATAACACTTTCCACGTCTCGAATTTGAAGAAATGTTTTGCTAAAGAAGATCTCACTATTCCGTTAGATGAAATCCAAATCAACGAAAAACTTCAATTCATCGAAGAACCCGTCGAAATAATGGATCGTGAGGTTAAAAGACTTAAGCAAAACAAGATACCAATTGTTAAGGTTCGATGGAATGCTCGTAGAGGACCCGAGTTCACCTGGGAGCATGAAGATCAGATGAAGAAGAAATACCCGCATCTATTTCCAGAAGATTCGTCAACACCTTCAACAGCTTAAAATTTCGGGACGAAATTTATTTAACGGGTAGGTACTGTAGTGACCCGAACTTTTCCATGTATATATATATATATATTAATTGAGATTGATATTTACATGATTAAATGTTTCCAACATGTTAAGCAATCAAACTTGTTAAGACTTGGTTAATTGAAATATGTTTCATATAGACAATTGACCACCCAAGTTGACCGGTGATTCACGAACGTTAAAACTTGTAAAAACTATATGATGACATATATATGGATATATATATAGTTAACATGATACTATGATAAGTAAACATATCATTAAGTATATTAACAATGAAATACATATGTAAAAACAAGACTACTAACTTAATGATTTTTAAACGAGACATATATGTAACGATTATCGTTGTAAAAACATTTAATGTATATATATCATATTAAGAGATATTCATACATGATAATATCATGATAATATAATAATTTAAAATCTCATTTGATATTATAAACATTGGGTTAACAACATTTAACAAGATCGTTAACCTAAAGGTTTCAAAACAACACTTACATGTAACGACTAACGATGACTTAACGACTCAGTTAAAATGTATATACATGTAGTGTTTTAATATGTATTTATACACTTTTGAAAGACTTAAATACACTTATCAAAATACTTCTACTTAACAAAAATGCTTACAATTACATCCTCGTTCAGTTTCATCAACAATTCTACTCGTATGCACCCGTATTCGTACTCGTACAATACACAGCTTTTAGATGTATGTACTATTGGTATATACACTCCAATGATCAGCTCTTAGCAGCCCATGTGAGTCACTTAACACATGTGGGAACCATCATTTGGCAACTAGCATGAAATATCTCATAAAATTACAAAAATATGAGTAATCATTCATGACTTATTTACATGAAAACAAAATTACATATCCTTTATATCTAATCCATACACCAACGACCAAAAACACCTACAAACACTTTCATTATTCAATTTTATTCATCTAATTGATCTCTCTCAAGTTCTATCTTCAAGTTCTAAGTGTTCTTCATATATTCTACAAGTTCTAGTTACATAAAATCAAGAATACTTTCAAGTTTGCTAGCTCACTTCCAATCTTGTAAGGTGATCATCTAACCTCAAGAAATCTTTGTTTCTTACAGTAGGTTATCATTCTAATACAAGGTAATAATCATATTCAAACTTTGGTTCAATTTCTATAACTGTAACAATCTTATTTCAAGTGATGATCTTACTTGAACTTGTTTTCGTGTCATGATTCTGCTTCAAGAACTTCGAGCCATCCAAGGATCCGTTGAAGCTAGATCCATTTTTCTCTTTTCCAGTAGGTTTATCCAAGGAACTTAAGGTAGTAATGATGTTCATAACATCATTCGATTCATACATATAAAGCTATCTTATTCGAAGGTTTAAACTTGTAATCACTAGAACATAGTTTAGTTAATTCTAAACTTGTTCGCAAACAAAAGTTAATCCTTCTAACTTGACTTTTAAAATCAACTAAACACATGTTCTATATCTATATGATATGCTAACTTAATGATTTAAAACCTGGAAACACGAAAAACATCGTAAAACCGGATTTACACCGTCGTAGTAACACCGCGGGCTGTTTTGGGTTAGTTAATTAAAAACTATGATAAACTTTGATTTAAAAGTTGTTATTATGAGAAAATGATTTTTATTATGAACATGAAACTATATCCAAAAATTATGGTTAAACTCAAAGTGGAAGTATGTTTTCTAAAATGGTCATCTAGACGTCGTTCTTTCGACTGAAATGACTACCTTTACAAAAACAACTTGTAACTTATTTTTCCGACTATAAATCTATACTTTTTCTGTTTAGATTCATAAAATAGAGTTCAATATGAAATCATAGCAATTTGATTCACTCAAAACGGATTTAAAATGAAGAAGTTATGGGTAAAACAAGATTGGATAATTTTTCTCATTTTAGCTACGTGAAAATTGGTAAAAAATCTATTCCAACCATAACTTAATCAACTTGTATTGTATATTATGTAATCTTGAGATACCATAGACACGTATACAATGTTTCGACCTATCATGTCGACACATTTATATATATTTCGGAACAACCATAGACACTCTATATGTGAATGTTGGAGTTAGCTATACAGGGTTGAGGTTGATTCCAAAATATATATAGTTTGAGTTGTGATCAATACTGAGATACGTATACACTGGGTCGTGGATTGATTCAAGATAATATTTATCGATTTATTTTTGTACATCTAACTGTGGACAACTAGTTGTAGGTTACTAAAGAGGACAGCTGACTTAATAAACTTAAAACATCAAAATATATTAAAAGTGTTGTAAATATATTTTGAACATACTTTGATATATATGTATATATTGTTATAGGTTCGTGAATCAACCAGTGGCCAAGACTTACTTCCCGACGAAGTAAAAATCTGTGAAAGTGAGTTATAGTCCCACTTTTAAAATCTAATATTTTTGGGATGAGAATACATGCAGGTTTTATAAATGATTTACAAAATAGACACAAGTACGTGAAACTACATTCTATGGTTGAATTATCGAAATCGAATATGCCCCTTTTTATTAAGTCTGGTAATCTAAGAATTAGGGAACAGACACCCTAATTGACGCGAATCCTAAAGATAGATCTATTGGGCCTAACAAACCCCATCCAAAGTACCGGATGCTTTAGTACTTCGAAATTTATATCATATCCGAAGGGTGTCCCGGAATGATGGGGATATTCTTATATATGCATCTTGTTAATGTCGGTTACCAGGTGTTCACCATATGAATGATTTTTATCTCTATGTATGGGATGTGTATTGAAATATGAAATCCTGTGGTCTATTATTATGATTTGATATATATAGGTTAAACCTATAACTCACCAACATTTTTGTTGACGTTTTAAGCATGTTTATTCTCAGGTGATTATTAAGAGCTTCCGCTGTCGCATACTTAAATAAGGACGAGATTTGGAGTCCATGCTTGTATGATATTGTGTAAAAACTGCATTCAAGAAACTTATTTTGTTGTAACATATTTGTATTGTAAACCATTATGTAATGGTCGTGTGTAAACAGGATATTTTAGATTATCATTATTTGATAATCTACGTAAAGCTTTTTAAACCTTTATTGATGAAAGAAAGGTTATGGTTTGTTTTAAAATGAATGCAGTCTTTGAAAAACGTCTCATATAGAGGTCAAAACCTCGCATAGAAATCAATTAATATGGAACGTTTTTAATCAATAAGAACGGGACATTTCAGATTCAAGATATATATATATATATATATATATATATATATATATATATATATATATATATATATATCAATTTATTTCTGTACATCTAACTGTGGACAACTAGTTGTAGGTTACTAACGAGGACAGCTGACTTAATAAACTTAAAATATTAAAACGTATTAAAAATGTTGTAAATATATTTTGAACATACTTTGATATATATGTACATATTTTTTATAGGTTCGTGAATTGACCCGTGGCCAAGTCTTATTTTCCGACGAAGTGAAAATCTGTGAAAGTGAGTTATAGTCCCACTTTTAAAATCTAATATTTTTGGGATGAGAATACATGCAACTTTATAAATGTTTTACAAAATAGACACAAGTACATGAAACTACTTTCTATGGTTGAACGATCGAAGCCGAATATGCCCCTTTTTACTTGGTAACCTAAGAATTAGTAAACCAGTCTACTAATTGACGCGAATCCTAAAGATAGATCTATTGGGCTCAACAAACCCCATCCATTGTAGCGGATGCTTTAGTACTTCAAGTTTTTATATCATGTCCGATGGATGTTCCAGAATGATGGGGATATTCTTATATGCATCTTGTTAATGTCGGTTACCAGGTGTTCACCATATGAATGATTTTTATCTTTATGTATGGGATGTATATTGAAATATGAAATCTTGTGGTCTATTATTACGATTTGATAAATATATAGGTTAAATCTATTACTCACCAACATTTTTGTTGACATTTAAAGCATGTTTATTCTCAGGTGATTACTAAGAGCTTCCGCTGTTGCATGCTAAAATAAGGACAAGATTTGGTGTCAGCATGCTTGCATAAAATTGTTTAAAACTGCATTCGAGATTTACTTTGTTGTAACATATTAATATTGTAAACCAATATGTATTGGTAGTGTGTAAGTGTGATGTTTTTTTTTAGATTATCATTTCTAGATAATCTAGGAGATGTCCTTTTAACCTTGTCGATAAAATAAAGGTTATGGTTTGTTTTTAAAAACGAATGCAGTCTTTGAAAAACGTCTCATATAGAGGTCAAAACCTCGCAACGAAATCAATTAATATGGAAAGTTTATAATCAATATGAACGGGACATTTCAGTTGGTATCCGAGCGTTGGTCTTAGAGAACCAGAAATTTGCATTAGTGTGTCTTATCGAGTTTGTTAGGATACATTAGTGAGTCTGGACTTCGACCGTGTTTTCTTTAAAAACGATTGCTTAACACTATTGTTGAAAACTATATATTATTAACATGTAAATATTATGTGATATATTAACCTCTTAATATATTTGATATTGTGTGATAGATGTCTACCACTAGTACAAATCCCATCTACTCACCTAATAATAATGAAGAGTCGAATATACTTTCAGAAGATTCACAAATTCTCGAAGAGGAACCGGAAGAGGAGGAATCGGAATAGGAGGAACCGGAAGAAGAAGAACCGGAAGAGGAGGAACCGGAAGAGGAAGAACCGGAAGAAGAAGAAGAGGTTCCGGAGGAAGAAATATTGATACCTACAATAAATCGGTTAAATAAAAGAAAATCCTCAACCAATGAACCAAAGTCAATAATGGTCAATGGTGTTTCCGCCGAGGAAGCAAAATATTGGGAAAATTACCAATTTTCTGATGAATCGGATCCCGATGAGGATTCCGATGATGTTATAGAAATTACCTTGACCCAATTTAATAAAGCAAAAGAAAATAATAAGAAAAAAGGTATAAAAATAGAGAAACCTGATTTCAACCCCGATGAACTTTATATGTATCGACAACACCCGTATTTCCTAAAATGTAACAATGACCCGGGAACCTCTAAACCACCAGGTTTTTCTAAACCATTATGGAAAACGACGGCTCGTATTAGAGGAACACCATATATTCCTAGAAAATTAGGAAAATGAACCAAGTCCGAAGAAGAAGAAACCAGTGATTCAGATTAGAGGGTTGTAATCATGTTGTGTATTATATGTATTGTAGTGTGCTTGTACTTTTATGTTATATGTAAAAATTGCTTGTATTGTTTGTTAATTATCTTTTACGAATCTAATCCTTGTCTATTTTATAGTATAAAAACAAAATGGATGTTAAGGGTAGACAACCGAATATTTTAGAAGACCTACCAGAGGATATGATTGAGGAAATCTTGTCTAGAGTCGGTCAGAATTCATCAGCACATTTAGTTATGGTGAAATTAACTTGTCAAACATTTGAAAGACTTTCCAGAAATGCCTTAGTTTATAAAAGGTTTTCCTTTGATAGGTGGGGTATATCACATTGGGGAGACCGTAGGTTACGCCGTGTTTTCTTTAAAGCATTAAATCGGGGAACCCAAATGCAATTTTACGCTACGGGTCAAGAACCTATTTTGACTCAACATATCCCAACATAGGATTTCGTGAGTTAGAAAGAGCTTCTAACATGCAACATAAAGAAGCATGTTATACTTACGGGTTAGTGATGTTCGCTTCTTACCAAAGTGAGAAAAAGGACATCGGATTACAACTTTTAAATAAAACCTTCCCACAAGTGACGGATTCAGTAGTTGGGGTGAGAAACAAGGTTTTTAGATTATTACGGGGCTGTTGGACATTACGAAATCCTCGTTCTTTTGACGACATTACAACATGCTACCTAGCCAATGGTCATAACGGTTACTTTCCACAAGACCAAGGATGGGAAATCGTCTTAGTAAAACCATAATGCATGACTTGTTTCTGGACTTATGAATTATGTGTCTTTATTTCTTTTACTGAACAACTTGCGTATTAACTAGAAATGCATTTATAGCTGCCGAGTAGCAATGTTATTATGTGCTATATTTCATCCTATATGTATAATAGTGGTATTGTAAGTTTGTAAAATATTGTATAAGTTTGTACGCGAAATATTATTGTAATAAGTTTTTCATATAGAATCGTAGTAGTTGAATTGTATAATAGTTGCTAAGTATGAACTTAACGGATAGGTACTACCCGAAAAAAACAATAAAATGCTAATATGAAGAAAAAGCTTTTATTAATAAGTTCATATTATGCTACGAAATACTATTGACTACTCTGAAATTCTATATGATTAACTCAATTCTTTTGGCTATTTTTGAAGGAAATGGCACCAACGACTCGTCGGAACTTGAACATGAGTGAGAAAGACTTTCGTGTTTTCCTTGCTGCGAACATAGCCGCAGTGTAGGCCGCAATGCAAAATAACAACAATAACTCTGGTTCTAGCAGTGGAACAAATTCCACAAGAAATCGTGTAGGATGTTCCTTCAAAGAATTCATTGCCTGCAAACCTTTGGAATTTGATGGAACCGAGGGTCCAATCGGATTGAAAAGGTGGACCGAGAAGGTTGAATCGGTGTTTCCCATAAGTAAATGTACTGAAGAAAATAAAGTAAAGTACGCTACGCATACCTTCACAGGTACGGCGTTAACATGGTGGAATACCTATCTCGAGCAGGTAGGACAAGATGCTGCTTACGCACTACCGTGGTCAGCATTCAATCGATTGATGAACGAGCAGTATCGTCCCAGAAACGAGGTCAATAAGCTCAAGATAGAGCTTAGAGGATTACGAAAGCAAGGTTTCGATATCACCACGTACGAACGACGATTCATAGAATTGTGCCTATTGTGTCCCAGAACGTTCGAAGACGAAGAAGAGAAGATCAACGCATTTGTAAAAGGGTTACCGGAAAGGATTCAAGAAGATGTGAGTTCACACGAGCCCGCCTCCATACAAAAGGCAAGTCGAATGGCTCACAAATTAGTGAACCAGATTGAAGGAAGGATTAAAGAGTAGGCGATCGAAGAGGCTAACATGAAACAAGGCAAGAGAAAGTGGGAAGAAACCAATGACAAGAGTCATCAATACAACAACAACAATCACAACCAAAATCGCAATAACTATCCCAATAACCGCAACGTCAATTGCAACAACAACTTCAACAAACGTCCCAACAACAACAACAATAACCGTCCCAACAACAATAACAATAACAACAACAACAACAACAACAACAATAACAATCCCAACAACAATCTCAATAACAACAATGGCAACAAAAACCAAAAACAGCCATGCCAAAGATGTGAAGAGCATCTCCTAGGGTTCTGCACGACATTTTGCAACAAGTGTAAAAGAAATGGTCGTAGCGCGAAGAAGTGCAAAATCTACGGACCAATGCATAACAGAACTAAAAGAACAAATAATGTCGGAACAAATAACACCGCCATAGTTTGGTTTGGATGTGGAAAATGTGACGACCCGAAAATTTCCGACCAAATTTAAACTTAATCTTAATATGAAGTCGACATGATAAGCAAAGTCTGTAATGTTGAGTCTCATAATTTTTGAACTATTTACATGGATAACAATTACCCTTCGACTGTTACCGAAGATTCACGAATAATTGCTTGTAAATAAATATGTATATATATGATATAAATATAAATATAAGTATATATTTAATGTTTTGAATTAATAAAGTATACTTTAATTAATTTGAATTTAAAATGTAAAATAATAATTAGAATAATTAAACTATTATTAAAACAAATATATATATATATATATATATATATATATATATATATATATATATATATATATATATATAAATATATATATATATATATATATGATTTCTATTAAAGATATATAAAATATATAAATACTAACAATTCAGTAAATGTCATCACATACTATAATATTACATAAATGGTATCATATTTAATTACAAGTTTGAAATATAATTATTATAATAATATTATTATCATTAATATACAATATATATAATTGTTATTAGTATTAATACATGTATATACTTAATAATACAAATTATAATCAACTACATATACATGTATATATGTAAAATACAGTTAGGTATATAATTAAATACATACACAGATTTATATGTATACAAAAACAGTAATTACATATATAAACAAAGATGAATACGTTTTCTGTTTTCCTATCACTATCTTACTATTCTAAAATTGTGATTTCTATCTCTAAAAGCGAATCCCATCGATCTCAAATCATAGATACAATCCAAAATTTGTTAAATGTCAATTTCACTTTTACATTTTATATTTTTGACAGAATATTGAATTGTCTAGAAATCAAGTTGTAGTACAATTGATAATTGAATTAATCCAGCTGTATTAATATCTGTCGAGGAATCAAAGTTTAAATTAAAGAACGCAGCTCCCTTTCTCTGTCTTGCTCTATTAACCGAACTAACACCACCTTTGATCATCCTTAATCCATTACCTTCTTGTTCAACCTACCATCACCACTGAGATAAACACATGAAACCGTTTATGCTTCTATTATTTTTGCTCGCTTCCGTTTAACAACAAATAACCCACACCTCGATCATCAAGAAACCACCACTAAACCACTACAGGCTGTTGCTAATTCTTCCTATTATGATTCAAAAACTACCACTATTTCTTTTGGTTATCTTCCTTTTACAAGTAAACGTTAATTCTTATCGTTTGAATTACGATTTGAACAAGACCCACTTGTTGTTGGAACAGGTGATACATCAAGGGGAAATAATGGTGACCATAGCCGATTGGATGAGACCAGAAGATATTAAATACCTGTCGTTTGCTCCTGTCGAACCCATTTAACAAATCCTATCGTATTAAAAGAGTAAGGAAGCATGCAAAATAAGTGATGTGTATATATATTCTTGATAGCCGACACTTTGAATAAAAGGTTATCCCACTTGCATCTTCTTCTCGTTAGTGGGATACAAAAGAACCAAAAGTTTTTCTTTTATTTGTTAATTAATACAACTGGTTGATTTATCTATTTGGATTGATCTGTATACGTAATTATTCTGATGGGGACTAATATAATAGATTATAAAGCCATCAAATTTTTATGGCTCCTTATTCTATATAACCTGAATCATCGAACCATAGCTTGGGCCGATTACTATTACCATTTATCAATTGGGCCAGACGATTGGGCTTGTGAAAGTTTAGACTTAAGAGATATGTTGTTGGGCCACTCCTTGCAAACTTGTCATTTCTTGTTTGCTGTCAAGAGCTGCAGCCCGTTTCTGCTCTCTGCTATCTATCTCTACTTCTGTTAAGGTATTAATCAAGATGATGATGATGATAAGTGTTAATAAAGATGTTAAACGTTGATGATGATCACGAAGATGATGAATCTGTAAGTTAACGAGATGATGATGATACAAGTTAAGGAAGATAATAATAGATTTGTATATATTAAGTATTTAATCGCGAGAGTAATTTCAAAAAGCTCTGAACAGTTCAGTGGTTGGAAGGTTAGTTGTTGAGCGAGAGGTCGCGGGTTCGAGTCCCGTCTTGGGCTTTTCTTTTTAGAAGAAGTTTTAAAAGGGTATATATTTCTATTTCCATTTCCATTATCATTATTATTTATTATTATTAGTATTATTATTATTATTTTGATTATCATTTATATGATTATTATTATTATTAATTTTATTACTATGATTATTATTATTGTTATTGTTATTATTAATATTATAACACTTATTATTATTATTATCAAAGTTATAAGTATTAAAACCATTATTATTATTATTATTATTGACATTACTGATGTATTTATTATTATAAATTTTGTCATACAAGTATTAGTTATCATTATTATTATTATGATTATAGTTATAAATAAGAATATTATTCTTATTATTAGTAACATAAGTAGTATTATAAATATTATCATTATTATTATTAATATAATCATTAGTAATATTATTATTAAACTTATTATCATTATTTTCATTATTATTTTGTTATCACTAAAACTATCAATATTATCATAAATAGATACTTTT
Source organism: Rutidosis leptorrhynchoides (assembly GCF_046630445.1). NCBI lineage: Eukaryota > Viridiplantae > Streptophyta > Magnoliopsida > Asterales > Asteraceae > Rutidosis > Rutidosis leptorrhynchoides. The sequence goes on from NC_092341.1 coordinate 120,315,278, forward strand.
ATATAAAAAATTCATTACGCTGTACTATTATTACTAAAAAGATATTAGTTAAGCTATATAAATTAATATATAGATATATACTAAACCTTAATATATAGTTTTTATTATTAATGATAAATAATAGTTATATAAAACATATAAACTAAATATATTAAATTTATCTAAATAACGTATAGTATAACAAGTATATTATTAATAACAAAAATATATATACAATTGATCGATTACGATTACGTGTATTAATATATCCACAACTGATATAGGTTCGTGAATCCGAGGCCAACTCTGCATTGTTCATTATAGTCATATGTATTTTTACTACAAAATACATTAGGTGAGTTCATTTGATTCCCTTTTACTCTTTACATTTTTGGGACTGAGAATACATGCGCTACTTTTACAACTGCTTTATTAAATGCTTTTGAAATACATTTTGAACTGCGAATAAATGAAATGCTTTTATAAATGTTTGACGAGATAGACACAAGCAAAACATTCCTCGAATGAATTATGTGGATGTGATAATTGCCACCATTGAATTATGTGGATGTGATAATTGCCACAATTGATATGAATATTTTTCCCCTGATAATTATTGCTTGGTAACCTAAGAATTATGGAACATCACTAATTTTGAGAATTAGTGCACGCCTAATTGACGCGAATCCTAAAGGTAGCTACCGGGTTTAACACCCCCACCCAGAATGTTTACTAGACGGAAGGGCTAGTGGGCGTGGTGTTTAGTACTTCAAATTTTATATGATTATTATACAGACGAGATGTTCTATTTTGAGGATATTATTATGCGCATTATATGTTAAGGTCGGTTACCAAGCCAAGCTATGAAAGCAATGAAAAGTGAATGTTATGTATCGAGAGAATGATTTTATACACAGGTTAGGTGTATGTTATTTTGTGCACAAGATATGTGTACGGTTACTAAGATTTATGAAAGATGATTTGTACACGAGAAAGGTGTACTGTATTTAAAAAGATATCGCATGTACATTACAAGTGGGTATAGGATTCGGGCCCATTTTTACCATGCAGGATTTAAATCTTGTGTTCTATCAAAATGATGAATTTTATTATTTTATGATAAACGTATGAACTCACCAACCTTTTGGTTGACACTTGAAAGCATGTTTATTCTCAAGTATGAAAGAAATCTTCCCCTGTGCATTTGCTCATATTAGAGATATTACTTGGAGTCATTCATGACATATTTCAAAAGACGTTGCATTCGAGTCGTCGAGTTCATCAAGATTATTATTAAGTCAATTATAGTTGGATATATTATGAAATGGTATGCATACCGTCAACTTTTGATGTAATGAAAGTTTGTCTTTTAAAATGAATGCAATGTTTGTAAAATGTATCATATAGAGGTCAAGTACCTCGCGATGTAACCAAATGTAATGTATTCGTCCAGATGGATTAGGACGGGTCCTTTCAGTTGGTATCAGAGATGGTTTAAGCTGTGTCGTCGACTTAATCATAGAGGGGGTTCTCACAGTGTTACCTGTGACGAAGCATTGGCTCTTACTCCTCGCGGTCCGAATATGGTTGGTTTTGCCGAGAGGCAGGACCGTAAAATCAGTGTCTGAGGTACACTCAGTGGTCACCAGGCGGTTAGCTGGGAAGGCACTGGGTGGGACGTGTGTCCCCAACTGAGTTAAAGTTGGTATCAGAGCTGTGATCTTAGCGAACCAGGTCTTGCATTAGTGTGTCTAACTGATAGTTGTTTGGATGCATTAGTGAGTCTGGACTTCGACCGTGTCTGCATGTCAAAAATTTTGCTTATCATTTTGTGTCGAAAATTACCTGCTTATCATCCTTAGGAAATTACCTGCTTATCATTCTTAGTCTAGATACTTTTTACTGCATTGACTGCATGAATAGTGTATAGACAAAATTCATATCTTAGCGTATCTGTTACTGTAAAACTTTGCCTGACATATTATGTGAATCCCTCCGTAATCTACGAAATCCTTTGTTCTATATATATAGATATTTTATGTAATTAGAATCTCATCCGATATCCAAAAATCATCTCATATCGAAAATCCTTTATCTAACCGTGCAAGATGAATTCTGCAACCAGTTCAAGTTCCTCGGATTCTGATATGGATTTCCACTCGAGCTCTGAAAGCAGTGTAACCGGAATGGATCAACCAATCAGCCATCATCAATTCTGGATGAATTGGGGATGAGTTCGTAGTCGACTTAATCAATGGAGAAGAGAAGAAGGCGATCCTTTCCACCCACCAACCTGCACTATTGATGATGAACCTGAAGCACTTACCGGCGAACCTATCCGAAACACCATTTTCAGCCTCATTTCCAGAGTAGCTCGACACGATTATATTCTATCCACAATTCTAAACCTTATTCATTCGCACGTTCCGACCGACAATCATCCCGGAATAATGAAAGAAGTCAACGAGCTTCGCGCTCGAGTAGTGGCCTTGGAGAATATGGTGCAAAGGTTGCAAACACCAGCAGCAGCACCAGCAGCATAATCAGTACCACCATCATCAATGCCAACAGTACCATCGCCACTGCCAACAGCAACATCCGCATCACACGTCTCGACATCACAATCTATACCTCGAACATCAATATCATACGCACCATAGATACCAAGGAGTACCAACAAAAATGAACGATGAAGTATTGATCCATAACTTCATTAAATATTCTGCGAAGAATATGTGGTTTCTAAAAGTTTTAGAGATTATTTATTCTAGCTCAAACCGAAAATCATATGAGTTTAATATCATATTAACTCATTAAATCCATGATTGCATCTGAAGAAAATATGTATGTATATATATTTTCATAAAGATTGTAATTAAAAGTTCTTTTATGCCAACTGTTAATGATGAAAATATTTTAACGGGTAGGTAATACCCGAGGGATATTTAGATTTCACCTTAATAAGTTACACTGTACATTCTTAGAAAGCTGATTCAACAATCATTTACTATCCTACTTACCACCAAAGATATACGTATCCGTTCACCAAAGAATAACCATTTTCATTCAAATTTAATTTCATATTCGGATTTTGACCGATCAAAATTCAATTCAAGATTTAATATAAGACATCACTTTTAGATTCCTACATCTTTCAAAGCCATACTTTGAATTCAAAACTGTGCCAGATCCATTGGCGTGTTATTACCGAAAATAACTTTACAATACCTTTCCAAAATTAGCCAATTTTGTCACAGCTCCAGCAAATCAACTTCGACTTTCATTCGGATTAGCCTTATTATAACTTTGATATATAAGTTGGCCACTTGATTTCATCCTAAACAATCATTCGCATCTTGACGATTACCATCAACGTTTAATCATCTAAAAACACAATTCACTTGAAACCACCTCGAATTTATAACCGATGATTCAGGTATGGTAGCATTAAATGCAGAGGAAACAGAAAAATTGTAGATGGTCTAAACGGCCAAAAGTTTGATGATAAAGAAGGGAGTGTTAGGAACGCTCGATAGAAAATTTGGTACCGAAAAACAGATTGAGCAAACCATAAAGGAGGCCAAGGCCAAATACAAGGACCATATCATATATTCAAAGAATCCAGGTAATTCTGGATCCGATGAAACCTTCAACGAATATCTTGCTCCTTACTCATGTTAAAATCTTACGGAAAATCTTTATTCATCAGCCATCGAACTTAGAAATTCCAATATATCATCATAAATATCTTCGATATTTCTGAAGATATTTTCATAAATATTCTCGTCCGAAATTATTTATGTCTTCGTGCTATCCATATTACATCATAAAGGAAACTACTTTAGTTTCTAAATTTCATTAAAATTCGAGTTGAATTATGAATGATTTTGAAGTAGTGTTGGAAATTGATGCATGAGTTAGTATAATATAATGACACTTGATCAACGTGATTATATCACAGTAAGTCATACTGATTTTCTAATGGAACGTGATAAAGAATCACAGATCATAACTTTATCATGAACCATGTTACATAACTCTTTCATTCTAATTAACCACTGAACATATCAAGAAAATATATTCTTGATAGTTCCATCCTCAGATATTCTGGTAATTTGACAAATCAAATCGTGCTACTACATTCCTTTCTACTTAAGAATAATATAATCATTCGAAACTCCATACCTACAAATTTTGGACCATTACATGCGGTACTTAATGGATAGAAGAGAAAACAGAGCATGAAGCTCCGAAATAGAAATAGGGGTATAAATCGCAGCAAATAGGAGAGAGTATTAACTGTGGATGACAATGATTATAGGAGACAGAAGCAGGGACATCGAAATATAAGGGAAGATATATAACCCAACAACAACGCAGAAATTACAAAGCATAGATATTAATACGAATAGCAATATAAAGACACAGTATAATTAAGAATAGTATCTCCCCAAGGTAATAGTAGAAGTAAACTGATTTTTCTGGTGGAAGATTGAAGAGAAGAATGATAGAAATGATAATTAGGAAAACATCAAGGATTAGAATTGGATTAAGCATTTTCACAATCTTTTGGATGTATGATCTAAGAAAAAAAGTATATGAATGGTGAGAATAATGGAACGGAAGAGCTTAATTTATAATGGAAATATCAGACAGAGTAATCAAGGCAGATCATCGTATTTAATTATAGAGATCTTAATTCCCTTATTCACCGAAGAATCAAATCTTATAGATTTCGAAGATTTTATTTTAAATCCCTTGAATTTCGGAATTCAAACCAGACTACGACAAAAGTTAAGACGCACCTTATTTTCTAAATTCAATCGTGACTACGTCAAAAGTTAAGACGAAACTTTTCACTCTTTTGTGATAGCTTCATTCGTACGCTTCACATAATCGAATCATTTTATATATATTAATCAATAATGATAAAACTCTACTTATCAACAAATATTTGACATGAAAACATTTTTATTGTTAGCCATGACGACCTCACTCAAATTTTGGGACGAAATTTCTTTAACGGGTAGGTACTGTGACGACCCGGAAATTTCCGACCAAATTTAAACTTAATCTTAATATGAAGTCGACATGATAAGCAAAGTCTGTAATGTTGAGTCTCATAATTTTTGAACTATTTACATGGATAACAATTACCCTTCGACTGTTACCGATGATTCATGAATAATTGCTTGTAAATAAATATGTATATATATGATATAAATATAAATATAAGTATATATTTAATGTTTTGAATTAATAAAGTATACTTTAATTAATTTGAATTTAAAATGTAAAATAATACTTAGAATAGTTAAACTATTATTAAAACAAATATATATATATATATATATATATATATATATATATATATATATATATATATATATATATATATATATATATATATATATATTAAAGATATATAAAATATATAAATACTAACAATTAAGTAAATGTCATCACATACTATAATATTACATAAACGGTATCATATTTAATTACAAGTTTGAAATATAATTGTTATATTAATATTATTATCATTAATATACAATATATATAATTGTTATTAGTATTAATACATGTATATACTTAATAATACAAATTATAATCAACTACATATACATGTATATATGTAAAATACAGTTAGGAATATAATTAAATACATACACAGATTTATATGTATACAAAAACAGTAATTACATATATAAACAAAGATGAATACGTATTATGTTTTCCTATCACTATCTTACTATTCTAAAATTGTGATTTCTATCTCTAAAAGCGAATCCCATCGATCTCAAATCATAGATACAATCCAAAATTTGTTAAATGTCAATTTCACTTTTACATTTTATATTTCTGACAGAATATTGAATTGTCGAGAAATCAAGCTGTAGTACAATTGATAATTGAATTAATCCAGCTGTATTAATATCTGTCGAGGAATCAAAGTTTAAATTAAAGAACGCAGCTCCCTTTCTCTGTCTTGCTCTATTAATCGAACTAACACCACCTTTGATCACCCTTAATCCATCACCTTCTTGTTCAACCTACCATCACCACTGAGATAAACACATGAAACCGTTTATGCTTCTATTATTTTCGCTCGCTTCCGTTTAACAACAAACAACCCACACCTCGATCATCAAGAAACCACCACTAAACCACTACAGGCTGTTGTTACTTCTTCCTGTTATGATTCAAAAACTACCACTATTTCTTTTGGTTATCTTCCTCTTACAAGCAAACGTTAATTCTTATCGTTTGAATTACGATTTGAACAAAAACCACTTGTTGTTGGAACAGGTGATACATCAAGGGGAAATAATGGTGACCATAGCCGATTGGATGAGACCAGAAAATATTAAATACATGTCATTTACTCCTGTCGAACCCATTTAACAAATCCTATCGTATTAAAAGAGTAAGGAAGCATGCAAAATAAGTGATGTGTATATATATTCTTGATAGCCCACACTTTGAATAAAGGGTTATCCCACTTGCATCTTCTTCTCGTTAGTGGGATACAAAAGAACCGAAAGTTTTTATTTTATTTGTTAATTAATACAACTGGTTGATTTATCTATTTGGATTGATCTGTATACGTAATTATTCTGATGGGGACGTATAATAGATTACAAAGCCATCAAATTTTTATGGCTCCTTATTCTATATAACCTGAATCATCGAACCACAGCTTGGGCCGATTACTGTTACCATTTATCAATTGGGCCAGACGATTGGGCTTGTGAAAGTTTAGACTTAAGAGATTTGTTGTTGGGCCACTCCTTGCAAACTTGTCATTTCCTGTTTGCTGTCAAGAGCTGCAGCCCGTTGCTACTCTCTGCTATCTATCTCTACTTCTGTTAAGGTATTAATCAAGATGATGATGATGATGATGATAAGTGTTAATAAGATGTTAAACGTTGATGATGATGGTAACTTAAATCACGAAGATGATGAATCTGTAAGTTAACGAGATGATGATGATACAAGTTAAGGAAGATAATAATAGATTTGTATATATTAAGTATTTAATCGCGAGAGTAATTTCAAAAAAGCTATGAACGGTTCAGTGGTTGGAAGGTTAGTTGTTGAGCGAGAGGTCGCGGTTTCGAGTCCCTTCTTGGGCTTTTCTTTTTAGAAGAAGTTTTAAAAGGGTATATATTTCTATTTCCATTTCCATTATCATTATTATTTATTATTAGTATTATTATTATTATTTTGATTATCATTTATATGATTATTATTATTATTATTAATTATATTACTATGATTATTATTATTGTTATTGATATTATTGTTATTATTAGTATTATAACACTTATTATTATTATCAAAGTTATAAGTATTAAAACCATTATTATTATTATTGACATTAGTGATGTATTTATTATTATAAATTTTGTCATACAAGTATTAGTTATCATTATTATTATTATGATTATAGTTATAAATAAGAATATTATTCTTATTATTAGTAACATAAGTAGTATTATAAATATTATCATTATTATTATTAATATAATCATTAGTAATATTATTATTAAACTTATTATCATTATTTTCATTATTATTTTGTTATCACTAAAACTATCAATATTATCATAAACAGATACTTTTATATAAAAATACATTACGCTGTACTGTTATTACTAAAAAGATATTAGTTAAGCTATATCAATTAATATATAGATATATACTAAACCTTAATATATAGTTTTTATTATTAATGATAAATAATATTTATATAAAACATATAAACTAAATATATTAAATTTATCTAAATAACGTATAGTATAACAAGTATATTATTAATAACAAAAATATATATACAATTGATCGATTACGATTACGTGTATTAATATATCCACAACTGATATAGGTTCGTGAATCCGAGGCCAACTCTGCATTGTTCATTATAGTCATATGTATTTTTACTACAAAATACATTAGGTGAGTTCATTTGATTCCCTTTTACTCTTTACATTTTTGGGACTGAGAATACATGCGCTACTTTTACAACTGCTTTATTAAATACTTTTGAAATACATTTTGAACTGCGAATAAATGAAATACTTTTATAAATATTTGACGAGATAGACACAAGCATTAGGGAACATCACTAATTTTGAGATAAATATTCCACGAATGAATAATGTGGACGTGATAATTGCCACCATTGAATTATGTGGACGTGATAATTGCCACAATTAATATGAATATTTTTCCCGTGATTATTATTGCTTGGTCACCAAAGAATTAGGGAACATCACTAATTTTGAGAATTAGTGCACGCCTAATTGACGCAAATCCTAAAGGTAGCTACCGGGTTTAAGACCCCCACCCAGAATGTTCAACTAGAAGGAAAGGCTAGTGGGCGTGGTGTTTAGTACTTTGAAGTTTATATGATTATTATACAGACGAGATGTTCTGTTTTAGAGATATTATTATGCGCATTATATGTTAAGGTCGGTTACCAAGCCAAGCTATGAAAGCAATGAAAAGTGAATGTTATGTATCGAGAGAATAATTTTATACACAAGTTATGTGTATGTTATTTTTGTGCACAAGATATGTGTACGGTTACTAAGATTTATGAAAGATGATTTCGTACACGAGAAAGGTGTACTGTATTTAAAAGATATCGCATGTACATTACAGGTGGGTATAGGATTCGGGCCCATTTGTACCATGCATGATTTAAATCTTGTGGTCTATCAAAATGATGAATTTTATTGTTTTATGATAAACCTATGAACTCACCAACATTTTGGTTGACACTTGAAAGCATGTTTATTCTCAAGTATGAAAGAAATCTTCCCCTGTGCATTTGCTCATATTAGAGATATTACTTGGAGTCATTCATGACATATTTCAAAAGACGTTGCATTCGAGTCGTCGAGTTCATCAAAATTATTATTAAGTCAATTATAGTTGGATATATTATGAAATAGTATGCATGTCGTTAACTTTCGATGTAATGAAAGTTTGTCTTTTAAAAACAAATGCAATGTTTGTAAAATGTATCATATAGAGGTCAAGAACCTCGCGATGTAGCCAAATGCAATGTATTCGTCCAGATGGATTAGGAAGGGTCCTTTCAGTTGGTATCAGAGCTAGTTTAAGCTGTGTCATCGGCTTAATCGTAGAGGGGGTTCTCACAGTGTTACCTGTGACGAAGCATTGGCTCTTACTCCTCGCGGTCCGAATATGGTTGGTTTTGCCGAGAGGTAGGGCCGTAAAATTAGTGTCTGAGGTACACTCAGTGGTCACCAGGCAGTTAGCTGGGAAGGCACTGGGTGGGACGTGTGTCCCTAACTGATTTAAAGTTGGTATCAGAGCGGTGGTCTTAGCGAACCAGGTTTTGCATTAGTGTGTCTAACTGATAGTTATTTAGATGCATTAGTGAGTCTGGACTGCGACCGTGTCTGCATGTGAAAAATTTTGCTTATCATTTTGTGTCGAAAATTACCTGCTTATCATCCTTAGGAAATTACCTGCTTATCATTCTTAGTCTAGACACTTTTTACTGCATTGACTGCATGAATAATGTATAGACAAAATTCATATCTTAGCGTATCTGTTACTGTAAAACTTTGCCTGACATATTCTGTAAATCCCTTCGTAATCTACGAAATCCTTTATTCTATATATATATATAGATATTTTATGTAATTAGAATCTCATCCGATATCCGAAAATCATCTCATATCCCTCCGCGGAAGAGTTTTCAATATTAATACGGCAGAAGCGCAGGAAGACCCGGAGCTTGTTACGGGTACGTTTCTCATTGACAATAAATCTGCTTATGTTTTATTTGATTCGAGTGCGGATAGAAGCTATATGAGTAGAGGTTTTTATGCTAAACTAAGTTGCTCACCGACGCCCTTGGATAATAAATTTTTACTCGAATTAGCAAACGGTAAATTAATTACAGCAGATAATATATTTCGGAATCGAGAAATTAAACTGGTTAGCGAAACATTTAAGATTGACTTGATACTAGTAGAGTTAGGGAGTTTTTATATGATAATCGGTATGGACTGGTTGAAAGAAGTGAAAGCAGAGATCGTTTGTTACAAAAATGCAATTCGCATTATACGAGAAAAAGGAAAACCCTTAATGGTGTACGGAGAAAAGAGCAATGCGAAGTTAATTCTTATTAGTAACCTGAAGGCACAAAAACTAATAAGAAAAGGTTGCTATGCTATGCTAGCACACGTCGAGAAAGTCAATTCCGAATAAAAGAACATCAATGATGTTCCCGTCGCAAAAAAAATTTTCGATGTATTTTTGAAAGAATTACCGGGACTACCTCCACACTGATCCGTTGAATTTCAAATAAACCTTGTACTGGGAGCTGCACCAATAGCTCGTGCTCCATACAGACTCGCACCCAGCGAAATGAAGGAACTTCAGAGCCAATTACAAGAACTTTTAGAGCGTGGTTTCATTCGACCAAGCACATCACCGTGGGGAGCTCCTGTTATGTTTGTCAAGAAGAAGGATGGTACATTTAGGTTGTGTATCGACTACCGAGAGTTGAAAAAATTTACCATCAAGAACCGCTACCCACTACCGAGAATCGAAGACTTATTTGATCAACTACAAGGCTCGTCGATTTATTCGAAGATTGATTTACGTTCTGGGTATCATCAAATGCGGGTGAAGGAGGATGATATTCCAAAGACTGCTTTTAAGACGCGTTACGTCATTACGAGTTTATGGTTATTCCGTTTGGATTGACTAATGCACCAGCTGTATTCATGGACCTCATGAACCGAGTGTGTGGGCCATATCTTGACAAGTTTGTCATTGTTTTCGTCAATGATAGTGCTCCAAATGAACATATATTTAGACACAATATCCTTCCAATATGTAAAGCTTTTAGTTGTAATCGTTCTATTTTTATGCACTATTCGTTTAAATAAATAAGTGCGAAGACAAAAGAAGAAAATGACGATTTGAAGACACAAATGATCAAAAATCTCAAATGTACAAGATATAATTCAAGTGGTTCAATTTATTGATGATAAACGTCCAAAAATGATAAGAGTACAAGCCGCAAAATGCAAAGTACAAGATATTAAATAGTACGCAAGGACGTTCGAAAATCCGGAATCGGGACATAAACCAACTTACAACGCGCGACGCAACGGAGATAAAATTACAAGTCAACTATGCACAAGAATATAATATAATATATATAAATTATATAAATTATATATAAATTATATATATAATAATATGTCGACAAGCAAGAAAACAAAAAATATGTGAGCTGGTTCTGACGACCATGCGATCGCATGGGAAATAGGAATAAAACCTATGCGAGTGCATGAGCCCATGCGAGTGCATGGGAAATACACTGAAAACTCATGCACTCGCATGAGTTACTGTAGCAGGCCAAGTTCTATAAAAAGTCAGTTTTTCGGACGAATTACTTACACCTTTATCAATCTCTCTTCTCTATATGTAATATATTTATTATAATTATAATTTTAATTTAAGATTAATAATAAATTATGGTTTAGTGGGGTTATTGTAAGAAATGTTTTACGGGTTTTAAGTCGGAACTCTGCCCGTGTAACGCTACGCGATAAATAATCACTGTAAGCTATGTTCTTCCTTTTTAAATTAATGTCTTGTAACTAAGTTATTATTATGCTTATTTAAGCCGAAGTAATCGTGATGTTGGACTAAAAATTAAGATTGGGTTATTGAATTTTGTACCATAATTAAGGTTTGGACAAAAGACCGACACTTGTGGACATTGGACTATTGACTATTAATAGATAGGGGGTATTGTCTAATCGAATGACAACTCATTAGAATCTGTCGAACCTATCTTCAAATTAATTAATCTAATAATTATTAAAATGATTATGTATGTTCTATTTAGTGACGTTTATACGAAATCTTTTACGATCATTTAATTAATTATTCGGGTTGGGTAATTGATTATTCATTCTGATCAAGTGGGTAAATTAATATTCATATCTCATTAAAACAGGGGTGGATTACATACAATGATAATTGGTGTAATTGTTAACAAAGTATTAAAACCTTGGATTACACGCAGTCGATAACCTGGTGTAATTATTAACAAAGTATTAAAACCTTATTACAGTTCGAATCCCTAATTAGTTGGAATATTTGACTTCGGGAATAAGGTTAATTTGACGAGCATTTTATAATTATGACCGATGAACTATTATGGACAAAAACCAGATAGGTATCAAATAAACCAGGACAAAGGATAATTAACCCGGGTAACAATTAATCAAAACGTCAAACATCATGATTACGGAAGTTTAAATAAGCATAATACTTTTATTTCATATTTCATCGTACCTTTATTTACTGTCATTTTAATTACTGCAATTTACTTTATCGCAATTTAAATTCTGTCATTTATACTATTGTCATTTATCTTTACGCTTTAATTAAAATCGACAAACCGGTCATTAAACGGTAAAAACCCTCTTTTATAATAATATTAATATATATAATTATATATATTTTATATAAATATAGTTGTTAAAAAATATAGCGTTAAACTCAGCTAGCTCCTTGTGGAATGAACCGGACTTACTAAAAACTACACTACTCTACGATTAGGTACACTACCTATAAGTGTTGTAGCAAGGTTTAGATATATCTCATCTATAAATAAATAATAAAACTTGTGTAAAATTGTATCGTATTTAATAGTATTTCGTAGTAAAAATATAGCTATTTTGTACCCCTTCACTTTAACATCAATTTTTTGGCGCCGCTGCCGGGGATCAAAAAGCGAAACGCTATATAAAAAAAATTATTTTTTAAGTTATTTTTGTAAAAATATTTTTCATATAAATATTGAAATACAAAAATATAAAGAAAAGTATATATATCTATTTAAGTGTTTAGATAAAAAGAAAATATATTTTTATAAAGTATACAAGTATTTTTCTTTAGTTTTTTAAAAAATTTAAGTTTACTTTAATAAATTTTACTTGTATTAATTTGTAAAGAATATAAGGTAAAAAGGTAAAAAAGTAAAAAAAAAAGTAAAACGTAAAAGAAAAAAAATAATAATAAAATAGAAACTGAACATGTCGATCTGAACCTGCATGTGAACTGAACCTGACCCTCATGCGATCGCATGAGGATTCAGTTACAAAGTCATGCGACCGCATGACCCTGTCTGACAGGTCTGAAACATTGGATCCGTTGAATTAGGGTTGTAATTAATAATAATTATTATTATTAATTAAGATTAGGGTTTAATTATTTAATATTTAGTTTTAGTTTTTAATTAATTTGTAATTTAAGTGTTAATTAGTTTTATTAATATATATAAATTAATACTTTTATAAAATAATAATATAAAAATAATATTTTTGTAAAATTGCTTTTTTATAACTTTAAGCCTATTTTTATATTTTTTGTATATTTTTAATCGTTTAATAGTTTAAATTTTATATTTATCGTTCGTAATTAACTTTAAGACTAGTATTTTGCCGCAGTTATTTTTATTTCTAGAATTTTAAGACTTTGCCGTAAAATCCCTTAAGTACTTTTTCTTTAGACTAAGATTTAGGTGCTTTAGAATTGTACGACGTCGCTTATCGCTTAAATATTTAATAGATTTTAGTGCCTATTTAAGTTATTACCGTTTTGGATATAGAATTCCTTTTAAGTTTTAATACCTTTAGACGCAAGTTTTAATATTTATTTTTTAGACTTTTAAGTCTCGACGCTCTACTTTCTTTTTATTATTTTTCGACTTTTTATTTTTCGACGTTTTTCGACGCATTCTTTTTCTTTCTTATTTCTCGACGCTCTAGTTTTTAGGACATAGAATTTTTTTATCTTCTTTAAACTTCGACGAAAAATTATTTTAAGTGATTAAATTGATAGACATCCAAAATTTTCTGGTTCGTAGTAATAGTTGGATTTGTTAGTGGCGAGTTGTGGGCTTCCGATTTAAAGGGTTCTGGCTACCTGCTGCATCTATTGGCTATTCGAGACGTGGGAAAAATTAGAAAAGTCTATTAATTTGATAACTTATATAATTTTTTTTTTTATAACTAATAGGATATTCAGTGAATGCACCAAGCAAAACGTTCACCACCTTTCATACGTTCACCACCTGTAACTCGATCAAGACATCTAGCCAATATTGTCGCCGTTGATTTTTCTTTAGAATCGTCATCAAGTTGACCAAGTACCCCAATTCAAATTTCCGATAATCCATTTTTTGAACCCGACCTCACAATTGAGAATCTGGAGGATATTCAAGGACAATTCAGAGATCCTGAACCACTAATCATTCCTCTGGAACTACAAATTACTCATCCAGAGATTGTCGAGGAAGAAACCATTAAATCAGAATCCTCGAGTGATTCAGATTCAACAAATTCAATTATGGAAGTAACAGAACCTCTAAGTATAGAAGACCGAATGAGAGCCACACGCACTGGCCAAGGTCACACCATTATTAAGCCAGACATTAATGCGCCAGATAATGAAATCAAAGGACAAATCCTACACATGGTAACTAATCAATGGCAATATAGTGGTACGCCAAAAGAAGATCCAAACGAACATCTTCAAACCTTTAATAGGATATGTACTCTATTCAAAATCAGAGAAGTTGAGGATGAACAGATCTATCTCATGTTGTTTCCCCGGACTTTAAAGGGAGAAGCCAAAGATTGGTTAGAATCGTTACCTGAAGGGGCGATTGATACATGGGATGTTTTAGTTGAAAATTTTCTTAAACAATTCTTTCCGGCATCTAAAGCTGTGAGACTTCAAGGAGAAATTGTTACATTCACGCAAAAGCCAAATGAAACTCTATATGAGGCGTGAACAAGATTTGGAAAGTTGTTGAGTGGATGTCCTCAGCACGGTTTAGACACTTATCAAATAGTACAAATATTCTACCAAGGATTCAACGTTGCTACACGAAAAGACATCGACATAACAGCTGGTGGTTCCATTATGAAGAAAACCGCAACTGAAGCTTACAAAATTATTGATAACACATCATCCCACTCACATGAGTGGCACCAGGAAAAAGATATTTTTCGTTCATCTAAAGTGGCTAGAGCCGATTCTAGCCATGACTTTGATTCCGTTTCCGCAAAAATAGATGCTTTCGAGAGACGAATGGAAAAGATGACTAAAGATATTCACGTAATACAAATTAGTTATGAGCAATGCGGTGGACCACACTTAATGAAAGATTGTCACATTGAACAAACCATGGAACAACGTGAGAATGTTTCCTCTATGAACCAAAGGTCGGGAAATAATTATCAAAATAATTATCAATCGCTAAGGCCAAACTTCAATCGAAATCAAAACATTCTTTACAATCCAAATGGACCTAACAATAACTCGTACAACCAACAAGGTCTGAATAACCAACCAACTCAAAACAACACTTTCAATCAACAAAGACCTAGCTTATATAAACCACCACAACAAACCGAAGAGAAAAAGTCAAATCTAGAAGAATTGATGGCAAAGCTAATGGAATCTCAAACACAATTTATTACATCTCAAACCCAAACAAATGAGAGGTTTGATCAGTCATTAAGAACTCAACAAGCTTCCATTTTGAATCTAGAAAAACACGTAGGTACTCTTGCTAACATGATGAGTGAGAGGGAACAAGGAAAGCTACCAAGTAATACTGAAGTAACTCCTCGGAATGAGAATGTTAATATGGTGTCAACAAATTCTAAAAAACCAGCTCCAGAAGATGGGAAGGTTTTAGATGTGAGTAACAATGAAGAAGTTACAACACCACCACCACCACCCAAGTATGTAAAGCCAGTGGTGACACCATAAAGACCAACCATCCCGTTTCCAAGAAAAGGAGTTAAGTATGAGCAATTAATAGGTAATAAAATTTGTGATACCTCTAGAAAGAAGAAGAAGAATAAGAAAGTACAAGAAACAAAAACCGTAAAGATAAACCCGGTGAAGACAGTTCCACCAAAACCTCCACCAAGGTTGGGTGATTCGGGTGAATTTATTGTTCCTTATCTACTTAGTGATTGTGTCATGTATGATGCACTAGCAGATTTAGGTGCAAGTGTGAGTGTTATGCCTCTTTCATTATATAAGAGATTAGGAGTAGGTGAATTAAGTCCAACAGAGATGAGTGTTCGACTCTTTGATCAAACCATTAGGCACCCAGTTAGAATTGCTGATAATCTACCCATTCAAGTAGGAAATTTAACCTTTCTAGTCGAATTTATTGTCATTGACATAGAAGAGGACTCAAACATTCCTCTAATTTTAGGTCGACCATTCTTAGCGTCCACCGGGGCGTTATTTGATGTAAGAGAGGGTAGAATGACACTTAGTGCTGGTGACAAATCGATCACCTTTGTGATTCGAAAGAGTAAATCTCCACCAACCAAAACCGTTGAACAAACAAAAACGATTGGTAAGAACCATGTTATTTTACCAACTCCAACGGTAGTGCTTAACAATAATAAAATGCCTAAGTGTGGGGAAAATGAAGTAACACCTAATGATAACCTGATAACAAAGAACCCCGTTGTTGATACGAAATTAAATGACCCCGTTATTAATAGTTCAATGAAGAAACTTATTAAACGGATTCGCGATGCTAGAACCAAGGGGAACTTTAAGTTATGTAACCGGTTAGTATCCAATCTATCGCCTAAAGAAAAGGCAAAACTAGTTGAATTTGTGGAAATTACACAGGAATCCGACCAATGGCTAAAAGCAAAAGTTACAGAAATGCAAGTTGATTATGGTCCAAGAGAAATTGACAATGAAGTTAATCACAATTTCGACACCACAGATACCTAAGTGTGGGGAGATTCAAATGTTCTAAGAAATAATGCTATCTAGGGTTAGTTGTTCTGTTCTCGTGTAGTTCTGAGAATGAAATCCGATTGGTCTTTTCCACTAGCAGACACTAAAGAACTAGTTTTCTTCCCCCATTCTGAATTTTATTTTGTTTTGTAGGTTTTGTATGAAATTAATATGCATTTTTAAATTTAATTATTGTGTGATTTTAAACAAACAAAAATTACTTTATTTCATTAAGTTTAAAAAAATGATTTCTAAAATTCATCGTAAGTTAAAGACTAGGTCATGGAACCAAAATTGCTTTACCCGAGGGCGGGGCGACAAATTTTGTTATCATTATTTTTAATATTATTGATCAAAAGTATACCAAAAAAATTAAAAAAAAAACCCCAAAAATCTTTGCTTTTAAAACAATCGCTTTAAAAATGACAAATTTTAAATTTTGTCGAGGGACGGACTAGGTAAACATACCGAAACTACCTAAAGTAAAAGGAAACAAAATTTTAAAAATTATTCATTTAAATTGTTTTAATAAATAAAGGTTTTATATAAAAAATATATATATATATATATATATATATATATATATATATATATATATATATATATATATATATATATATATATATATATATATATATATATATATATATATATATATATATATGTTTGTAGTTTATCTTATATACAAAACAGGGTAAAACAGCGCACTTTCAAAGACTGACCTTAAGTTCAGCAAAAGCTACTAATTTTGACGACAAGACGCAAAATATCAAATGTGATATAAAATAATATGTTTGCAAACTCGGTATTTTTAATCACTTTTCTACACTAATTACCCTCATGAATTTATAATTATAGTCTGATTTCATGCAAATGAGGGCATTGCATGATCTCAAGTGTGGGGAAGGGTTATAAATTCTCTCGGGTTTACACTTAGTTTAATTGCCAAATTTTGTGAAAATTTGAAAAAATTTCAACTAAATGAATTCAAAATCATGTTTATACATATTTATGAACGATAAAACTAGGTGTTAATGCCAAAATTATTGTTACCTCGGAGAGAACATAAATGGAGAAACAACCCAAAATGTTAGAATTCATTTAAAATGGAATAGAGGAGAATAAAAAGGCAAAGAAAAAAATAAACAAAAGCTAAGTGTGAGAAGAATTTACCAAGTTCTTAAAACATATATCACATATTTTTGTACAAGATTATTGCAGGTACTTTTGTTTTGGACTAAACTAATCAGTTTTACCCAATTTACTGTAATATATTTGAAAGAATAGATGGATCTACACGATGAATCAATTCCATCATTAAAAGGAAGTAAAGTCTTCCGAAAAAGACACGCGCTTCTTGATTTAGGTTAGGAAGTTGTCGTCCAGACCAGCTGTAGGTTGACAAAAAATCTAGAAAAGTCATCTCTAAAATCAGCAGGAAATCCACGGACCTCAGCATCAAACAGGGTCGCCAAGTGGTCAGACTTATCCTAACCATGAGAGGATCTGTCTCGTAAAATGGGGAGGGCGCCGTGCAAATTAGCTTGATAAGACTAATGAATCAGACCCCCAGAAAGGATAATCTCCTTAAAGATTAAAAATCAACTTTTAAGACTGATATTACTCAATCCTTGATATTGACTTTAAAGATTGAGAACTACAAACTCATGGAATTCGATGATATCTAAACTCGAGCTTGAACGAGAAAATATTTTGATCAAATTAAAACCGATTTGTTTTCTGAAAACCTATTTTCAATGCGTTCATTACCATTGAACGTAAAATCCTAGGAATTCACCTGGAATTCATTAGGTCACCTGAACCAAATCGGGTGTCAACCGTAAGAACGGTGGTTGCATAGCATGGTCAAAGATAAGACCTTGTGCCAGACCGAAAAATTATAGGGTGATCTTTACTATTGCTCCTACAAAGGATAGTAATTGCATCCGACACATTTTAGACCATCAACATCTGCATGTCATTAGATATTGCCTTAACAGTTGCTTGTTCAACGCTTTCCTTTACAACCGGACGGTAGTTTACCGAAAGGTAATATACGGAGCAAGTATACTGGACGTGTACTTTCCTAATGCAAGGTTAGCAAGTGGGTGACACAAAACCGTAAGTTTTGAGCTAAAATTTGAAAATATGAAACCCACGCAACCCACAAAAACATTTTGCAACACCGGTGAAGGGTTATTCCAGAAAACTTATCTAGGGTAAAAGCTAGAATGAATTTTCAAAAGATCAAATGTTTTCATAAAGATCCAATTTCCTTAAAGGATCTAAATTTTCATAGTCATGTGGGACTGTAAACCACATCGTTACTATCATTGTTCATACCGCCGTATCAAAATCACTGATGTATAAAGTGTGAGAATAAAAAAAAGTGATTCGAGTGGAGTGTGATTTAATTTCAAGTTCTGTATTGCTTGAGGACAAGCAACGCTCAAGTGTGAGGATATTTGATAGTGCTCCAAATGAACATATATTTAGACACAATATCCTTCCAATATGTAAAGCTTTTAGTTATAATCGTTCTATTTTTATATAATATTCGTTTAAATAAATAAGTGCGAAGACAAAAGAAGAAAACGATGATTTGAAGACGCAAATGATCAAAAAGCTCAAATGTACAAGATATAATTCAAGTGGTTCAATTTATTGATGAGAAACGTCGAAAATGATAAGAGTACAAGCCGCAAAACGCAAAGTACAAGATATTAAATAGTACGCAAGGACGTTCGAAAATCCGGAACCGGGACATAAACCAACTTTCAACGCGCGACGGAACGGAGCTAAAACTACAAGTCAACTATGCACAAGAATATAATATAATATATATATAATTAATATAAATTATATATATATATAATAATATGTCGACAAGCAAGAAAACAAAAAATATGTGAGCTGGATCTGACGGCCATGCGATCGCATGGGAAATAGGCATAAAACCCATTCGAGTGCATGAGCCCATGCGAGTGCATGGGAAATACACTGAAAACTCATGCACTCGCATGAGTTACTGTAGCAGGCCAAGTTCTATAAAAAGTCAGTTTTTCGGACGAATTACTTACACCTTTATCAATCTCTCTTCTCTATATGTAATATATTTATTATAATTATAATTTTAATTTAAGATTAATAATAAATTATGGTTTAGTGGGGTTATTATAAGAAATGTTTTACGGATTTTAAGTCGGAACTCTGCCCGTGTAACGCTACGCGATAAATAATCACTGTAAGCTATGTTCTTCCTTTTTAAATTAATGTCTTGTAACTAAGTTATTATTATGCTTATTTAAGCCGAAGTAATCGTGATGTTGGACTAAAAATTAAGATTGGGTTATTGAATTTTGTACCATAATTGAGGTTTGGACAAAAGACCGACACTTGTGGACATTGGACTATTGACTATTAATAGATAGGGGGTATTGTCTAATCGAATGACAACTCATTAGAATCTGTCGAACCTATCTTCAAATTAGTTAATCTAATAATTATTAAAATGATTATGTATGTTCTATTTAGTGACGTTTATACGACATCTTTTACGATCATTTAATTAATTATTCGGGTTAGGTAATTGATTATTCATTCTGATCAAGTGGGTAAATTAATATTCATATCTCATTAAAACAGGGGTGGATTACATACAATGATAATTGGTGTAATTGTTAACAAAGTATTAAAACCTTGGATTACACGCAGTCGATAACCTGGTGTAATTATTAACAAAGTATTAAAACCTTGTTACAGTTCGAATCCCTAATTAGTTGGAATATTTGACTTCGGGAATAAGGTTAATTTGACGAGCATTTTATAATTATGACCGATGGACTATTATGGACAAAAACCATATAGGTATCAAATAAACCAGGACAAAGGACAATTAACCCGGGTAACAATTAATCAAAACGTCAAACATCATGATTACGGAAGTTTAAATAAGCATAATACTTTTATTTCATATTTCATCGTACCTTTATTTACTGTCATTTTAATTACTGCAATTTACTTTATCGCAATTTAAATTCTGTCATTTATACTATTGTCATTTATCTTTATGCTCTAATTAAAATCGACAAACCGATCATTAAACGGTAAAAACCCCCTTTTATAATAATATTAAAATATATAATTATATATATTTTATATAAATATAGTTGTTAAAAAATATAGCGTTAAACTCAGCTAGCTCCCTGTGGAACGAACCAGACTTACTAAAAACTACACTACTCTACGATTAGGTACACTGCCTATAAGTGTTGTAGCAAGGTTTAGATATATCCCATCTATAAATAAATAATAAAACTTGTGTAAAATTGTATCGTATTTAATAGTATTTCGTAGTAAAAATATAGCTATTTTGTACCCCTTCGCTTTAACATCAGTCGATGACATACTTATTTACTCGAAGAATGATCAAGAGCACGAAGAACATTTAAGAAAAGTGCTAGAGTTGCTGAGAAAAGAAAAACTGTACACTAAGTTTTCAAAGTGTGCATTTTGGTTGAAAGAAGTTCAATTCCTCGGTCACATAGTGAACAAAGAAGGTATTCAGGTGGATCCAGCAAAGATTGAAACCGTTGAAAAATGGGAAATCCCAAAAACTCCGAAGCATATACGCCAATTTTTAGGACTAGCTGGTTACTACAGAAGGTTCATCCAAGATTTTTCTAGAATAGCAAAACCCTTGACTGCATTAACGCATAAAGGGAGGAAATTTGAATGGAAGGATGAACAAGAGAAAGCGTTTCAATTGTTAAAGAAAAAGTTAACTACGGCACCTATATTGTCATTACCTGAAGGGAATGATGATTTTGTGATATATTGTGACGCTTCAAAGCAAGGTCTCGGTTGTGTATTAATGCAACGAACGAAGGTAATTGCTTATGCGTCTAGACAATTGAAGATTCACGAGCAGAATTATATGACGCATGGTTTGGAATTAGGCGCGGTTGTTTTTGCATTAAAGACTTGGAGGCACTACTTATATGGGGTCAAAAGTATTATATATACCGACCACAAAAGTCTTCAACACATATTTAATCAGAGACAACTGAATATGAGGTAGCGCAGGTGGATTGAATTGTTGAATGATTACGACTTTGAGATTCGTTACCACCCGAGGAAGGCGAATGTGGTAGCCGACGCTTTGAGCAGAAAGGACAGAGAACCGATTCGAGTAAAAGCTATGAATATAATGATTCACAATAACCTTACTACTCAAATAAAGGAGGCGCAACAAGGAGTTTTAAAAGAGGGAAATTTAAAGGATGAAATACCCAAAGGATCGGAGAAACATCTTAATATTCGGGAAGACGGAACCCAGTATAGGGCTGAAAGAATTTGGGTACCAAAACTTGGAGATATGAGAGAAATGGTACTTAGAGAAGCTCATAAAACCAGATACTCAATACATCCTGTAACGGGAAAGATGTACAAGGATCTCAAGAAACATTTTTGGTGGTCGGGTATGAAAGCCGATGTTGCTAAATACGTAGGAGAATGTTTGACATGTTCTAAGGTTAAAGTGGAGCATCAGAAACCATCAGGTCTACTTCAACAACCCGAATTCCCGGAATGGAAATGGGAAAACATTACCATGGATTTCATCACTAAATTGTCAAGGACTGCAAGTGGTTTTGATACTATTTGGGTAATAGTTGATCGTCTCACCAAATCAGCCCACTTCCTGCCAATAAGAGAAGATGACAAGATGGAGAAGTTAGCACGATTGTATTTGAAGGAAGTCGTCTCCAGACATGTAATACCAATCTCTATTATCTCTGATAGGGATGGCAGATTTATTTCAAGATTCTGACAGACATTACAGCAAGCATTAGGAACTCGTCTAGACATTAGTACTGCTTATCATACACAAATTGATGGGAAAAGCGAAAGGACGATACAAACACTTGAAGAAATGCTACGAGCATGTGTTTTTCAGAAACAGTTGGGATCGACACCTTCCGTTAGCAGAATTTTCCTACAACAATAGCTACCATTCAAGCATTGAGATGGCGCCGTTTGAAGCACTCTATGGTAGAAAGTGCATGTCTCTGATTTGTTGGAGTGAAGTGGGGGATAGAGCGGGTCCGGAGATAATACAAGAAACTACCGAGAAGATCATCCAAATTCAACAACGGTTGAAAACCGCCCAAAGTCGACAAAAGAGCTACGCTGACATTAAAAGAAAAGATATAGAATTTTAAAATTGGAGAGATGGTCATGCTTAAAGTTGCACCTTGGAAAGGTGTTGGTCGATTTTGTAACGACCCTGGATTTTCCAACGTTTATTTATTAATAATTATTATTATTAATACGTATGATTAAACGAATGTATGTTATATCATTTACATGTCGCCATGATTGCCCGAACTTGACTTTAATTGCCCGAAACATCTTTGTGACACACGAAACTTTCACGAATAATATTTTTAGAGTATTATTTACATTCATGATTGATTTTATTAATCATTTTAATTAACTATGGTGATTAGTTAGTTACTTGGGCTTTAATTGGATTTACTTGTTAATTAATTGAACGTGGGCTTTATTAGTGTAATGGACTCTTGATATTGGGCTTATAAGCCCACCCTACCTTTTAAGTGGACTAAATAGCCCACTCTTCCTTGTAAGTATTATTTAGAACATGTAACTAGTTAGTTAAAGCAATTGGAATCTTGTTAGCTCTTAATCCCCATGTAAACCCATCTTTTATCCAACTTTTGAAGGCTTTACTTGCAATTACCTTGTAAACACTTCCCTTTCCCCTCTTTGAGCTGCTGACCGTCGGTTGGGATAGCTACAAGGAGTGTTTTTGTTTTCATTTTTGCATTACTTCATTCCTTGTTTACTCTCTCAAAAACACACATACAAAATACTTGTAATTTCTCTCAAACATTCTCTCTTTTCTCTCTAGTTGTTGTAAGTAACTTGGACTCTTTTTCTCTTCTTCATTTCTTGTAAAAACCGAATACTAATTGTAGCGACCCGACCAAATCGTCATTGACGGCGCCGACTACTTAGGTCCCGTTAGGTGGTCGTAGTCCCTATATGAGACTCGTTTGACCAAAATTATGTCGCGTCCTTTTGAAACGTAGCATGCTTGCAAAGTTTAGTTTACAAAACCGTTCGACAACAAGTCTAAGTTTACAAAAGTCATAAAGTATAAATGAAATAACTTGCGACATAATTAGTTTAAAAACACAGTTGCTATAAATAGCGTAAGTATGTAAACAAAAGTTTGAATCCAAAAGTGCTATCCCTAGCGTATGCATGCATGGTTGACTCCAATCAAGTAATCAAAGAGTGCGGAAGCATGTATCAAGTAGCCAAGTATGAACCTGAGAAAACATGTAGAAAACTGTCAACGAAAAACGTTGGTGAGATCATAAATGTATTTGTAAAAGTATGTTTTTGAATCACAAGGTTTAGTATCAAGCGTATACATCTCTAAAGATGTGTTTGTATCAAAAAGTATACATCTCAAAAGATGTTATTTGTAAACCATAAGATTTTGTATAAAGTGAATATCAAGCGTATACATCCCAAAAGATGTTGTCTGTATCACGAGCACCCAATTACCAAAACTTAACTGAATCTTACCTCTGCATAATAGTGTTAGAACCTACACTATATACCGAAAATACGTTTCATCCGTCAGATGAGGGTTCGTCAAACCCGCATGACCACACAACATAATTTCTCGCTCACACCCTACAAGTGTAACTAATGGTAATTGAACTTGAGGATTTTCGTTCTAACTCGTATGTATCTTTGCTCTTGTATTCGCATTTGTATTCAAAGTATGAAAGTATAAACCGTATAAATGTATATAAAGTATATGTTTCTCAGCCCACGATTTAAAAGTATAAAAGTATTTGCAAAGGTGGGACTATGATCTCACCTCGAGTGCACGAGTATAAAAGTACTTCACAAAGTAACGTATGCATGAAAGTTGCTTAGCCTTGACCTAAACAAGTAAGTTGTGTCAATTAACCGGTTACGATACAAGGTCGGGTGAAATGTGTTCAATTAGTCCTATGGCTCATTACGACTCGATTATATAGCATGTGAATCACGTTGTCAAGTTTCATGCAAGAATCAATTATAAAATAAGATTAGAACGATTGTATAAGTGTTTTGTTAAGTTTGACTAAAAGTCAAACTTGGTCAAAGTCAACGAAAAAGTCAACGGGATCGGGTCGGGTCCCGAACTATTTTTCTGAGGTTTTTATTCATATATAAGCATGTTAGAACAAGTTACATGTGAATCGGAGGTGCGTAGCATAGCAAACATTTTTCGAAATTTGACAAAGTAGGTCAGAACCCAAACACGGCTATTGCCGCGCCGCGACATTAGGCGTGGCCTGGTACCTGGTCAGTCTCAAAAGTTCAAGTCTTGATCAAAAATTCAATTTAGCACAAAACGCAAACCGTAAACACTTAGAATACGCATCTTATATCATTGGAAAGCTCTTTTGACAAGGAATACAATTAACTACCTTTCACAAGCAAAAACATCAATTACAATAACCGAAAACTCGTCAATTGATCAAGAAAGGTTTATTTTCAAAGTTTCAAGTTCGTAAAACGTATTTTATGATTCGGGAATCCAATTTACACATACGATATGCCGTTTCAAAGGTAATTAAGCATACATTGCATCTAAACACTTACTAACAACATTAACAAGCATTCAACGCATCAAAAGTTCATTTCAAAGTCTATCAAACCCTAACCAAAATTCACAAAAATCAATAATCATGTGTTTGAAGTTTTTCTTAATCAACCTATGCATCAAAACGAAGCTAGTGATACTAGTAACACAATTAAAACATGAACTTTAACAATCAAACAACATTTAATCTTCCAAAATGCAAGATTAAGCAAACCCATTTCAAATGTTCAAACTAGTTACTCAAAACAACGAATCGAGCAAACAAAACATATATTCATGTTATACACGAGCCATAGACACTAACTAACACCATTTCAAGTATATAAAACGAATTTAGAGAAATTTAGTGTTTTAGAAATGTTACCCAAACGAGATGAAATTGGTACCAAAATGTAGAGGATGAAGAGAGGATTCCAAATATGTAATTTGTTTTGATGTTTGCCTCTTGATCCGGATTTAGATGATGATTTTTGTGAGTTGGATGTTTAAGTTCAAAAATGGAAGATGAGAAAGGAGAGAAAGAGATGAGGAGGTGAGTGGAAGTGAATGGGTGGATGAGGTGGGTTGACTAGTTGACCTAGTCAACTAGTTTACCCACTTGGCAACCTCGGTCCCTCAAGTTTCAAAGCGGGTGCGGGAATTAACCAAACGAATATTTTAAAAACGCTCAAGTAAACGAGTGATGTTATAATTAAATAACGAGAATATTATGAACGTTTGTCAACGGAATCTATGAATATAAATAACGAAAGATATTATTTAAAAAAAAAAGATAGTGTTAAAAATAAATTTAACGGAAAAACGCGGGATGTTACATTACCTACACCTTAAAAGAAATTTCGTCCCGAAATTTAGTTGGAAGTAGTAGTTGTTGTTTCTTCTTCGAAACCTTGCGTTGCAAATTCTACGGATATGTGAAGGTACTTCCTTGGGCATTTCAACGAACTTTGACAGTCGGGATTTTTTTTTTTTTACATTGGTTTAAAGTTTGGTTTCACGATTTACAGTTTCAACCGGTCCTCCTAGGAAGTGAAGTTTATCGTTGATAGTTAGTTCGTCGAAGAGGATAACAAGTTCTTGTTTCGCAAGACACGCCTTTAAGTTTGATACACAGAATGTAGGATGAACGGTATTTGTTTGAGTCGGAAGTTTGAAGTGGTAAGCAACGGGCACAACACGCCCCAAGATTTCAAAAGGACTAAAAATATCACGGATTTAGCTTTCTACGTTTCCGAATGGACTACACCTTTTCAAGGTGCGATTTTAACGTTACGCGGTTTCCCATGGAATTCGAAAGGTTTACGTGTAACATCGGCATAGTTCCTGGTGATTACGAGTCGCGTTGGGTCTTGCTTGAATATGAATAAATCCTCTCGATTGCTCATGAATAAGCTCGGCCCCGGTGAATTGATCATCGTTTACTTGGTTTCGACAAAAAGGAGGATGACGTTTCCGGTCACATGTGGTTTCAATGTGATGTTAAAACTCGAATGAAAATCATTGTAGTACGAGGATTAAGCTAAAGGAAAATACTTTTCTCAAGTAAATTTGAAGTTAGTAATACAAGCTCGTATTACGGTTTCCAAGGTTTGAATCGTACATTTGCTTTGTTCGTCGGTTTATGGTTGATGTGCGGTACTCATGTCTAAACGTGGTCCCGAGACTTTTTGTGAGGCACTCCAAAATCTAGAAGTGAAACGAGGATCTCGATCTGAAACGAGGTACATCTCTTTAAGGTATATTTGAAAGAGTTTGTTAGGACGTGAAAACGTTTGTTGGAACAAGTTTCTGTTTCTCAAGAATTTCGCGCCGCGGAAGATTTATCGGTTTCCGAAAATGTTCGATAGGACTATTCACCCTCGAGGCGAATACTAGTATAGTGTGAAGAGTCTCTCTCTCCATTGAGAATTTAGATAAAATATTTCCTTAAACGGAAGTACGAGTGTAAGGCGAGAGAAGTTTTCGCCTCGATGTGAGCATACCAAGCATTTTGTAGTTCGTCTACAAAAACTATAAGAAAACGAGATAGTACATACGTGTAACATATGGTTGAAGTCGAAAGAATTTGTCATTCATTCGGAAGCATCAATATGGTTCGACAATAATCGAAGATGTGTCCCGGGTATGGTTGTTATCAGTATTTTCGGAGTTTTCGGATGTTCAAACAAGAAAAATAAAGTCATGTACATGGCACATGGTGGTGATTAGGTTGATCGAGTCCAATCACCATCACGAATCATTAGAACTTTGGTATGGCTTACCGTAATATAACCACGTTGATCGAGTGTCGTTATATTATGCTAACTCATACCTCCATTCCCACATCACTCCATAACATCAAGTTCGTGTAACTGTGAAGATCTAGAATGAACAAAGTGTAACGACGTCTCAAACGTGACTCGTATTAAATCGAAAGAATTTCTGCAACTCTAAAGAAGCGTTCCCCGAGGGAAGTGTATAAATGATTGTTCACGTCATTGCGGTTCAAGTCAAGCGATAATGCCCTTAGGCACGAAAAGAGTAACGAATCATGATAACAAAAAGTACGCAACCGTAGTGATAATTAGCGATGACGATACTCACCTAGAGTAGTGATGGTAGTAACAAGAAGTGGTAGATAGTAAGGAACACCGGTGTGACACCGATAGTAAGTTGAAATGGTGGCAAATAACAATCTGGGAGACAGGGTTCCCGAACAAGTGTGACTAATGAAGTCGTCGTCATCCTTACGCGTATGAATCTTGAATTTACGTGTGTTACCAGAAAGTGGCAGAATACGGATTCGTATGACGAAAGTTTGGTACCATTATGGAGTTCACCTAAGAAAGATTCAAGTATATATGCACAAGTAGTCAAGTAAGTGCTATCTATAGCAAATGTAAGTCAGGATGCGATGATTAACTATCCGGTTGTAGTCTAGATTCACTAATGCGTCCCAACGACTCTGTCAGACACACTAATGCACATCCTAGTTCCCTACAACCAATTCTCTGATACCATCTGTAGTGACCCGACCAAATCGTCATTGACGGCGCCGACTACTTAGGTCCCGTTACGTGGTCATAGTCCCTATATGAGACTCGTTTGACCAAAATTATGTCGCGTCCTTTTGAAACGTAGCATGCTTGCAAAGTTTAGTTTACAAAACCGTTCGACAACAAGTCTAAGTTTACAAAAGTCATAAAGTATAAATGAAATAACTTGCGACATAATTAGTTTAAAAACACAGTTGCTATAAATAGCTTAAGTATGTAAACAAAAGTTTGAATCCAAAAGTGCTATCCCTAGCGTATGCATGCATGGTTGACTCCAATCAAGTAATCAAAGAGTGCGGAAGCATGTATCAAGTAGCCAAGTATGAACCTGAGAAAACATGTAGAAAACTGTCAACAAAAAACGTTGGTGAGATCATAAATGTATTTGTAAAAGTATGTTTTTGAATCACAAGGTTTAGTATCAAGCGTATACATCTCTAAAGATGTGTTTGTATCAAAAAGTATACATCTCAAAAGATGTTATTTGTAAACCATAAGATTTTGTATAAAGTGAATATCAAGCGTATACATCCCAAAAGATGTTGTCTGTATCACGAGCACCCAATTACCAAAACTTAACTGAATCTTACCTCAGCATAATAGTGTTAGAACCTACACTATATACCGAAAATACGTTTCATCCGTCAGATGAGGGTTCGTCAAACCCGCATGGCCACACAACATAATTTCTCTCTCACACCCTACAGGTGTAACTAATGGTAATTGAACTTGAGGATTTTCGTTCTAACTCGTATGTATATTTGCTCTTGTATTCGCATTTGTATTCAAAGTATGAAAGTATAAACCGTATAAATGTATATAAAGTATATGTTTCTCAGCCCACGATTTAAAAGTATAAAAGTATTTGTAAAGGTGGGACTATGATCTCACCTCGAGTGCACGAGTATAAAAGTACTTCACAAAGTAACGTATGCATGAAAGTTGCTTAGCCTTGACCTAAACAAGTAAGTTGTGTCAATTAACCGGTTACGATACAAGGTCGGGTGAAATGTGTTCAATTAGTCCTATGGCTCATTACGACTCGATTATATAGCATGTGAATCACGTTGTCAAGTTTCATGCAAGAATCAAGTATAAAATAAGATTAGAACGATTGTATAAGTGTTTTGTTAAGTTTGACTAAAAGTCAAACTTGGTCAAAGTCAACGAAAAAGTCAACGGGGTCGGGTCGGGTCCCGAACTATTTTTCTGAGGTTTTTATTCATATATAAGCATGTTAGAACAAGTTACATGTGAATCGGAGGTGCGTAGCATAGCAAACATTTTTCGAAATTTGACAAAGTAGGTCAGAACCCAAACACGGCTATTGCCGCGCCGCGGCCAGAGGTGTCGCGCCGCGACATTAGGCGTGGCCTGGTACCTGGTCAGTCTCAAAAGTTCAAGTCTTGATCAAAAATTCAATTTAGCACAAAACGCAAACCGTAAACACTTAGAATACGCATCTTATATCATTGGAAAGCTCTTTTGACAAGGAATACAATTAACTACCTTTCACAAGCAAAAACATCAATTACAATAACCGAAAACTCGTCAATTGATCAAGAAAGGTTTATTTTCAAAGTTTCAAGTTCGTAAAACGTATTTTATGATTCGGGAATCCAATTTACACATACGATATGCCGTTTCGAAGGTAATTAAGCATACATTGAATCTAAACACTTACTAACAACATTAACAAGCATTCAACGCATCAAAAGTTCATTTCAAAGTCTATCAAACCCTAACCAAAATTCACAAAACTCAATAATCATGTGTTTGAAGTTTTTCTTAATCAACCTATGCATCAAAACGAAGCTAGTGATACTAGTAACACAATTAAAACTTGAACTTTAACAATCAAACAACATTTAATCTTCCAAAATGCAAGATTAAGCAAACCCATTTTAAATGTTCAAACTAGTTACTCAAAACAACGAATCGAGCAAACAAAACATATATTCATGTTATACACGAGCCATAGACACTAACTAACACCATTTCAAGTATATAAAACGAATTTAGAGAAATTTAGTGTTTTAGAAATGTTACCCAAACGAGATGAAATTGGTACCAAAATGTAGAGGATGAAGAGAGGATTCCAAATATGTAATTTGTTTTGATGTTTGACTCTTGATCCGGATTTAGATGATGATTTTTGTGAGTTGGGTGTTTAAGTTCAAAAATGGAAGATGAGAAAGGAGAGAAAGAGATGAGGAGGTGAGTGGAAGTGAATGGGTGGATGAGGTGGGTTGACTAGTTGACCTAGTCAACTAGTTTACCCACTTGGCAACCTCGGTCCCTCAAGTTTCAAAGCGGGTGCGGGAATTAACCAAACGAATATTTTAAAAACGCTCAAGTAAACGAGTGATGATATAATTAAATAACGAGAATATTATGAACGTTTGTCAACGGAATCTACGAATATAAATAACGAAAGATATTATTTAAAAAAAAGATAGTGTTAAAAATAAATTTAACGGAAAAACGCGGGATGTTACACTAATCACTCTTAATCATCATCATCATTTGTTGTTTGCTACTTGTTCTTGATTATTATTTAGTTACATGTATTTGTTAGTTACTTTACTTACTAGTTTCCAAGAACCAAACTTTATAGTTTGATTCTTCATGTTATCTTGTATTTTCAAGAACAACAAGAACATAAACTTACTAGTTATGTTCTACATATACTTTCTTAAAGGATTGTAAGTTCATGTGTTGAAATCATACTTGTAGTTCTTGAAGTAAACTTAAAGTTTAATTTACTTAAAGATCAAACTTTGGTTGAATCTTTAAAAGTATGAACAACCATGAACCTTTTACTTGTTTATTTAGTTTATCTCTTTATATCATGCACTTTAATTTCATGTTTGTTAGTTAAATGGTCAAGTACTACAAGTTAGTCTTGATCTCATTAATCTTGAACTAAAAGTTAACTTTAAAAGTTCAAGAACATATAAATGAAACTTTTTAATTATAACTTTGTACACTTATGTTAGATCTATACTTTTGAGTCTTGGATCTTCAAGATCAAACTAAGAACTATGTTCTACAACTTAAGATCTTGATTTCATAAGTTCACTTTCAAGTTTGTAACTTATTATTAGTTTTAAAGTTCATGTATGTGTTAGATCTAAGACTTTGATGTAACTTTGGTTCATCAAACTTCATACAACTCTTAATTGAGTTGTGCTTCATGTCTTAGACTTACACTTGGGTTATGATGGTCAAACCATGGTAAAGATGAGGTAAACACATCAATGAGTTGTACACTTGAAGCTATAGGCCTCAAGGATGAGAACCATGATGAACATCAAGCACCAAACTCACCGGAACCCATTATTTTTCTGCTTTCTGTCTTCTACCTACTATTTTCTGGTTTCTGTAACAGAACAGTAGACCTGGACTGTTGTGATTATGATTTTCAAATAGCTCTGTTCGATTAGATAACTTTTCATATAGGACTCATCTCAATCCGAGTTACGGTTTAGGATTTATGGCCCTCCGATCGTCACTATGTCCTTTAACGTTGTGCAGAAATTTCTGACCTACTCGCACTTAGACCGTCGCCACGGTCAAACGAAGACGAGTTTGCTTCTGTAAATTTTACCACACTTAAAGGACTCATATATGGAGCCATGGCCACTGGTATCACCTTAATTCAGTAAGGTTAGAGGCCGTGGTTACTGATCGAAGTCAGCCTTTATTTTAAACTCTTTTCACGAACGAAGCTCACTTTACACCTTTTGTTAAATGATGAATGATGATGACCTTTAAGACCTTATTTACATACTTTTAAACCTTTTTAGACGATTTACTGACTTAGTACTATTTGACTTAGGTTGAGGACTTTCGGACCGATTACTTGCACACTTTTCCCGACTCGACTTCACGACTACATTATCATTGTGAGTTAAAGCATTCCCTTTTTACTTTAACTTATTTTGGGAACTGAGAATACATGCGGATTTTATGTTTTACATACTAGGCACGAGTACTTAAACTTATATATGTGTGGGTTATATAACGGCAGAAACATTCCCTTTAGCTCGGTAACGTTTAGTCATTGGTTTTTGAACCGGTGAACGCGAATCTTAGATATGGATCCATAGGGTTTGACATCCCCACTCGGGCTAGTAGCGCTAGCATTTAATGAGTGTTTAATACTTCGTAAACATACGCACTTGCCAAGTGTACTTTCAGGGGGTATAAACGTTAAGTTAGTTACCAAGTGCCCACGGTTAACGTATACTTTATCATACTATTTTGAAACGCTCTTTGTAGCACTGAAATCTCGTGGCCTACCTTACTTACTGTTATACTTAAACTATAGCTCACCAACCTTTGTGTTGACGTTTTTAAGCATGTTTTTCTCAGGTGCTTAAGGTTATTTGCTTCCGCTGTCGTGCTAGTCTTGCCGTAGACACCCGCTGCTCTAGTGTTATCACCACATGAACTGTTTACCTTGCATTCAAACTTTAATACATTTGAAACTATGTTTTGTAACGACCTAAGGGTCACATACATTTATTCATGCTTGCTATTCGTAGAAGCATACTGTTGGTGTAAAACAATTGACGTCGGTTATGATGTCATCTTTTTATCATGAATGCAACTTCTTTTATTACAGCATGTAGTACTTAACCTTGTAATGATCCTGTTGTTGATGATTCGTACACGATGGCTTTGTAAGGGGCATCACATTTGATATCAGAGCATTGGTTGTAGGGAATTAGGTTGCATTGGTGAGTCTAAGATCGACCCGAGTAGGATTCACTAATAGGACTAATCTACAACTTGCTAGTTTACTTGTGTCCGCTGAACTTACTGCATGCTGCTGCTTACTTTTACTGATATATGTGAAATGACCCGTTCATATACATTATAAATGATTCACAATAGTTGATTACATCGCGAGGTATTTGACCTCTATATGATACGTTTTACAAACATTGCATTCGTTTTCAAAAGACAAACTTTCTTTACATCAAAAATTGACGGCATGCATACCATTTCATATTACATCCAACTATAATTGACTTAATATTAATCTTGATGAACTCAATGACTCGAATGCAACGTCTTTCAAAGTATGTCATGAATGACTCCAGGTAATATCCTTAAAATGAGCTAATGCACAGCGGAAGATTTCTTTAATACCTGAGAATAAACATGCTTTAAAGTGTCAACCAAAAGGTTGGTGAGTTCATTAGTTTATCATAATCAATCATTTCCATAATAGTAATAGACCACAAGATTTCAGTTTCCATAAATATCCATACACTCGCAAGTGTTTAAAAGTATTCTATAAGTTGTAGGCACCCGGTAACAAGCCTTAACGTTCATGTTTTACCCTCTGAAGTACACCAGATCAGGTGTGTTTAAAATAACCTCGAAGTACTAAAGCATCCCATAGTCAGGATGGGGTTTGTCAGGCCCAATAGATCTATCTTTAGGATTCGCGCCTACCGTACATAGACAAGTAGTTTAATGTTACCAAGCTAAGGGTCAACCCACATAGAATTAGTTTTAGTACTTGTGCCTACTTCGTAAAACATTTATAAAACAGCGCATGTATTCTCAGCCCAAAAATATATATTACAAAAGCATTAAAAAGGGAGCAAATGAAACTCACAATACTGTATTTCGTAGCAATTATGTATATGACGGCACTGAACAAGTGCAGGGTTTGTCTCGGATTCACGAACGTATCAATATTGTGATTCAATATTGCAGGAAAGTACGTAGACGCAACGAAAATGATAAACGTTAGGTTGACCTCACGAGCAATACCCTCGATTAATACCCATAACCTCCATAGCTATAACCCATAATTTCCTTAGCTCTATCCCGTTTGAAAACTTATTTTGAAATCGTCTGAGTATAACTCTGTCGTTGTATTTTATGTATACTAATAATATCTTGAAATAATACAAAGAAAATATATATATGTAATTCGATTGAGAGAGTTTAGAGAAATATATTTTCAAGTTTCTATGAAAAAATGAAGCCTATTGAATTCTATTTATAATGGATTTTTGAATTATTAAAGTGAATTATTAAAGTATGAATTATTAAAGTGAATTATTAAAGTGAATTATTAAAGTATGAATTATTAAAGTGAATTATTAAATTATGAATTATTAAAGTTAAAGTAAAGTAAAAGTAAAGGAAAGGTAAAGTTAAAGTATAGTAAAAGTATAAAAACTATGTATGTATAATACGCGTATAAATATATATAATATTAATTTAAATCGTTATATATATTTAATAAAATAAAATATAAATATCGTTATCTTTATCATACTGGTTAAGTAATGAGTTGTCAAAAGTGATTCTAGATATTTATAAAAGTTATATACGTTTTAATAATAAAGTTCTTTTTAAATTGAAAACGTCTTTGTACGTTTGAAAATAGATTAATAGAATATTATGGAAACCAATTCTCCACTAACTTTTGTCTAACTTTCGTAAATGACACTTTATGTTTTTATTTATAAATAGCTTTACAAATTATTCTGAATATCGTTAAGAGGAATAGATTTTCTCAAATCATAGTGGACCTCTCAATAGAGACTTGTAATCATAATTCAATGTTTCTGATAATTCAATCATTTAATATATATTTTTTAATTTCATCAAAAAATCATATTGAAACAAATACGTTCGGGTAAAGTATTATACGTTTAATACTTTATTAATATTCTCAAGTTATAATATATATATACATATACATATCTATTTATATATAACGGTTCGTGAATCGTCAGAATTTGGTCGAGGTTATAATGAATGTATGAACACAGTTTAAAATTCTTGAGATTTAACTTAACAAACTTTGCTTATCGTGTCGGAATAATATAAAGATTAAAGTTTAAATTTGGTCGAAAATTTTCGGGTCGTCACAGTACCTACCCGTTAAAGAAATTTCATCCCGAAATTTGATCGAGGTCGTCATGGCTAACAATAAGAATGTTATTATGATGAATATAAGTTGATTCATAGGGTTTTATCATGATTGAGAAATATGGATAAAATAATTCGATTACTCGAAACGTATGAGTGAAGCTATCGTAAAAGAGTGAAATGAGAAAATAGGGATTCGTCTTATATTTTGACATCATTACGGTTGATCTCCGGATTAAAGAAAATCTTTGTAATCTATATAGGATTTGATTCTTCGGTGATTAAGGAAATTATGATCCTCTTCGATTTAATGCGATGATTCATCTCGATTTTTCTGTCGGATATTTCACTATAAATCCACCTCTTTCATTTCCTTTTAATTCACACCTTCTATTCTTTCTCCCTCAATTCTTACTTTAAAATTATTTGTCAATACGCTTCATCCAGTGCTGATTCTTGATATACTCCTCACTTTCATATCTGTCGCTCTTCTTTTTCATCTGCCTCTGGAAGAATCTATTTACTTCTACTATACTCTTGGTTTTATAGTATTTTTAGTTCTCCCGTGTCTTTATATTGCTATATGCATTGATATATATGGTTTGTGATTTCTGGGTTGTTGTTGGGTTTTATATCTTCCCTTATATTTCAAAGTCCTTGCTTCTTCTATAATCATTGTCATCCACAGTTAATGCTCTCTTCTATTTGCTATGATTTATACTCCCATTTCTAGTTCGGAGCTTTGTCCTTTCGTTTCTTCTTCTTGCGATTAAGCACCGCTTGTAATGGTCCAGAATTCGCAGATATAAATTTCGGAATGAACATTGTTAATGTTCTAGGAAGGAAATTGTAATGGCACGATCTTGACTTGTCAAATTACCAGAATACCTCGGAAAAGGCCGAATCATCAAGAAATATTTTCTTGATATTTAGAGATCAAAGAGAATACAAGAGTCATGTAACATATCACATGATGACGTTATGATCTGTGAATCATCATGTTCCATTTAGAAACTCAGCATGAATTACTGTAATATAATCACGTTGATCAAGTGTCATTATATTATACTAGTTCATGCTTCAGTTCCCAACACTACTTCAAAAATATTCCTTTTTTAAATTCGAAAGTTACAGAATTTAGAAACTAAAATAGTTTCTTTTATGATGTAATACAGACAGCACGAAGAGGTAAATGATTTCAGATAAGAATAATTATGGAAATATCTTCAGAAATATGGAGGATATTTATAATGAAAGATACGATGATATCTTAGAATGTCTAATATCAGAAGATGATGAAGGATATTGTCCGCAGGGGTTTAGAGTCAGGAGCAAGGTATTCGTTAATGACTTCAGCAAGTACTGAATCATTTGGATTCTTTGAAGGCAGGTTCAGCCTTTGTGATTTGTCCACAGCCTCCTTCATACTTTGCTCAATCCGTTTTCCAGTTCCAAAGCTTCTCTTTTTCTGAGCTTTGCCAATATACTATCCTTTATCATCCAACTTTTTACTGTTAAGGTCATTTACAGTTTTTGCTGCTTCATCAGCATTTTTCAAAATTTCGAGAACTGGTTCGCAGTTTAGGGTGTTTTTCAGAAACTTCACATTCAAAGTATATAAGTCCAGAAGATAGACACATATAATTGTTGGCGTAGACATGCTGCGAGACTTCAAAATACTGATTGCTAATTTCCGATGATTCGTATGGCAATTCTCGTTACAAGATGCAGATGAGTAAATGATGGGGTTTTGATAAATATAAAGATTTTTCGAAAATTCAAAGATCAATGAAGTTGTTAATAAGTTTACTGCTAATGTGGCGAGATATGAAAGGTTCCCCGGTAATAATGATGAAGGGGTAATCATTATAATAAGACTTATTCGAATGAACAATTGAAGTTGGTTTGCTGGAGCTGTGACAAAACTGTCTATTTTGAAACGGAATTAAAAAGTTATTTTAGCTAGTAAATGCCAAAGGGTCTAACACGGATACGTGTCGAACTATGACTTGGGTTTTGAGAGTTTTTCAGGTGTATAACTGTGGGTAACATGTGGTTGGATCATCATCTCAATTGTTCCTTAGTTGAAGTGTCTTCGGGAATTTCGAAGGGTTTGAGCACATATTGTAATCGTTAATACATATGATGTTCTAACACAGTTTTGAAGTCAAAGTATAGCTTTGAAAGATATAGGAATCTAAGAGTGATGATACTGGTTATATTTCGAATTGAATTATGCGATTTCAAAATCAGAATATGTAATTGAATTTGAATGAGTATGATTGTTTTGATTTATATGAAAGAATGGATATTGTTGTGAAAGTAGGGAGTATAGTTGATGATTTGCTGAATCAGATTCGAAGAATGTAATGTATTAATTGTGAATTTATATATCTCTCGGGAATTACCTACCCGTTAAAAAAAATATCACAATTAATATTTTGTACAAAAGAATTTTATTGCAGTCTTTATGGAAATATATGTGTATATTTCTTCAGATGTAATATAGATTTAATGAGTTAATATTAAATTAAACTCACTTGATTTATGGTTAAGGCTAGGATAGATAATTTCTAAACTTTAGAAATTACATAATCGTCGTAGAATGTTTTCCCAATGAAGTTATGAATCAATACTTCATCGTTGTGGTATTCCTTAGTATCTACAGGGCGTATGACGTCGATGCTCATGGGACAGATTGTGAAGTTGAGGTTTGCGATGCGGTTGTTGTTGGTGGTGGTAATGGTACTGTTGATGTTGTTGATGGTGGTACTGGTTATGTTGCTGGTGCTGCT
This sequence comes from Rutidosis leptorrhynchoides, assembly GCF_046630445.1. NCBI lineage: Eukaryota > Viridiplantae > Streptophyta > Magnoliopsida > Asterales > Asteraceae > Rutidosis > Rutidosis leptorrhynchoides. Next base: position 120,353,539 of record NC_092341.1, read on the forward strand.
GCTGGTGTTTGTAACCTTTGCACCATATTCTCCAAAGCCACTACCCGAGTGCGAAGCTCGTTGACTTCTTCTATTACACCGGGGTGATTGTCGGTTCGGACGAGCGGATAAATAAGATCTAGAATTTGGTGTAGTATATAATCATGACGAGATACTCTGGAAATGAGAGAGAAAATGGTGTTTCGAACAGGTTTGCCGGTAAGTGCTTCAGGTTCTTCGCCAAGAGGGCAATGTGGTGGATGGAAAGGATCACCTTCTTCTTGTCTCCAATGATTAAGGAAGCTACGAACCCATCCCCAATTCATCCAGAATAGATGATGACTAATTGGTTGATCCATTCCGGTCACACTGCTTTCGAAACTTGAGTGGGATTCCATTTTGAAATCCGAGGAACTTGAACTGATGACGAATTCCATTTCGTACGATTTGATAAAGGATTTTTCGATATGAAATGATTTTCCGGCTATCGGGTGGTATTCTAATTATATAGAGCAAAAGGTTTCGTAGATTACGGAGGAATTTACGGAATATGTCAGGCAAAGTTTACGGTAATAGATACGATAAGATATGATTTAGCAGATACGCTAAGATATGAATTTTGTCTATACACTATTCATGCAATCAATGCAGCAAGATGTGTCTAGACTAAGAATGATAAGCAGGTAATTTTCTAAGGATGGTAAGTAGATGATTTCCGACTAAAAATGATAAACAAAACTTTTGACATGCAGACACGGTCGAAGTCCAGACTCACTAATGTATCTTATAAACTATCAGTTAGACACACTAATGCAAGACCTGGTTCGCTAAGACCACTGCTCTGATACCAACTGAAATGACCCGTTCATATACATTATAAACGATTCACAATAGTTGATTACATCGTGAGGTATTTGACCTCTATATGATACGTTTTACAAACATTGCATTCGTTTTCAAAAGACAAACTTTCTTTACATCAAAAATTGACGGCATGCATACCATTTCATATTACATCCAACTATAATTGACTTAATATTAATCTTGATGAACTCAATGACTCGAATGCAACGTCTTTCAAAGTATGTCATGAATGACTCCAGGTAATATCCTTAAAATGAGCTAATGCACAGCGAAAGATTTCTTTAATACCTGAGAATAAACATGCTTTAAAGTGTCAACCAAAAGGTTGGTGAGTTCATTAGTTTATCATAATCAATCATTTCCGTAATAGTAATAGACCACAAGATTTCAGTTTCCATAAATATCCATACACTCGCAAGTGTTTAAAAGTATTCTATAAGTTGTAGGCACCCGGTAACAAGCCTTAACGTTCATGTTTTACCCTCTGAAGTACACCAGATCAGGTGTGTTTAAAATAACCTCGAAGTACTAAAGCATCCCATAGTCAGGATGGGGTTTTTCAGGCCCAATAGATCTATCTTTAGGATTCGCGCCTACCGTACATAGACAAGTAGTTTAATGTTACCAAGCTAAGGGTAAACCCACATAGAATTAGTTTTAGTACTTGTGCCTACTTCGTAAAACATTTATAAAACAGCGCATGTATTCTCAGCCCAAAAATATATATTACAAAAGCATTAAAAAGGGAGCAAATGAAACTCACAATACTGTATTTCGTAGCAATTATGTATATGACGGCACTGAACAAGTGCAGGGTTTGTCTCGGATTCACGAACGTATCAATATTGTGATTCAATATTGCAGGAAAGTACGTAGACGCAACGAAAATGATAAACGTTAGGTTGACCTCACGAGCAATACCCTCGATTAATACCCATAACCTCCATAGCTATAACCCATAATTTCCTTAGCTCTATCCCGTTTGAAAACTTATTTTGAAATCGTCTGAGTATAACTCTGTCGTTGTATTTTATGTATACTAATAATATCTTGAAATAATACAAAGAAAATATATATATGTAATTTGATTGAGAGAGTTTAGAGAAATATATTTTCAAGTTTCTATGAAAAAATGAAGCCTATTGAATTCTATTTATAATGGATTTTTGAATTATTAAAGTGAATTATTAAAGTATGAATTATTAAAGTGAATTATTAAAGTGAATTATTAAAGTGTGAATTATTAAAGTGAATTATTAAATTATGAATTATTAAAGTTAAAGTAAAGTAAAAGTAAAGGAAAGGTAAAGTTAAAGTATAGTAAAAGTATAAAAACTATGTATGTATAATACGCGTATAAATATATATAATATTAATTTAAATCGTTATATATATTTAATAAAATAAAATATAAATATCGTTATCTTTATCATACTGGTTAAGTAATGAGTTGTCAAAAGTGATTCTAGATATTTATAAAAGTTATATACGTTTTAATAATAAAGTTCTTTTTAAATTGAAAACGTCTTTGTACGTTTGAAAATAGATTAATAGAATATTATGGAAACCAATTCTCCACTAACTTTTGTCTAACTTTCGTAAATGACACTTTATGTTTTTATTTATAAATAGCTTTACAAATTATTCTGAATATCGTTAAGAGGAATAGATTTTCTCAAATCATAGTGGACCTCTCAATAGAGACTTGTAATCATAATTCAATGTTTCTGATAATTCAATCATTTAATATATATTTTTTAATTTCGTCAAAAATCATATTGAAACAAATACGTTCGGGTAAAGTATTATACGTTTAATACTTTATTAATATTCTCAAGTTATAATATATATATATACATATACATATCTATTTATATATAACGGTTCGTGAATCGTCAGAATTTGGTCGAGGTTATAATGAATGTATGAACACAGTTTAAAATTCTTGAGATTTAACTTAACAAACTTTGCTTATCGTGTCGGAATAATATAAAGATTAAAGTTTAAATTTAGTCGAAAATTTTCGGGTCGTCACAATATGCCATATGCTATTACATGATTTCACTACTGTATGATATTACTTGCTTTCGATTGCATGCTACAGAGATTGCAGCTCCGTCTGCTCCCGGACCCTCGGAGCCACAGCCCCGCATCGGTGGTGTTGTGATTCCCGCGGAGTTCGGGGAAGGGCCATTCCGTAACCATATGCGCATGCCGTGCCGACGCGCTCCTAATGGACGTTTAGTGTCGATTCTGCCATTCAGATACAGACAGATGATGGCCGCTCATGGATGACCAGTTCAGCCACCCGTGTCACCACCACATGATTCTGATGATCCTTCCTCCGATGACTCCTCTACAGATGACTCCAGTGACTCCGACGAAGAGAACCTTGATGACGTACCTATACAGGCACCCTCCACCCCGTCGAAGAAGCGGTACCGTCCTGATGGCACCGTCATTCCAGGGGTGAATGGAGGTTGTGCTTTCACTGATGCTTTTGGTTGGCGTCGGAGGGTTACTGCCCGTAAACGGCTTGTGCCGTACCCTGCCGACCCACAGATATGTAAGGTTCCCCGTTACGTACTGACTATTTCTGGAGCCGGGACATCTGCACCCCGTTTCGTGTGGTCTGCACCATCCGCTCCACCGGCCCTACCTGCATCACCAGCACCGCCTGCCCCACCATCTCCCACTATCGAGGAATTGACAAGGGAGGTGGGAATCCTCCGAGCTCGGGTTACTGAGCTCGAGGAGCAGTTGGCTCAGGTTTTAGACATCCTACACCCACCTTCACCGTAGGACCTTTTGTATTAGATTTCATGATGTAATCTAGTTGTAGTTTCATATTTCACATATGTATTGTATGAATCTATCATGATGTATGAAACTTATTATTAATGAATGGAAACTTTGTGATGTTACTTTTTGCACAAGTGTTCTATTTACATTACTGTATGGTGTTTTGCGGTACTTGTATCAACTTGCGTTACTTAATTAACATGTGTTGTGCTGTTTACATGTTGGTTGTTATATACTATATTATTACATATTGAATGCTGGATTTTGACTTGAGTCAAAATGTTTGTATAGAACACCATGGCTAATGGTCAATCCACACCTACTGCTGCTCAAATTGAAGAGATGATCCAAGAACGTGTAGCCGCAGCCAATGCAAAAATGCAACCCCAAGCTCCACCGCCACCGCCACCACCACCGGTTATTCAACCCGTTCGAAATGGGTGTAACTCCAAGGAATTCCAGAGCTGTAAACCACATAACTTCAGCGGCACTGAGGGACCGGTTGGTCTCACCAGATGGTTCGAGAAACTTGAATCAGTATTTTGAGTTAGCAACTGTTCGGAGGACAACAAGACCAAATTTGCTTCTTGCACGCTGTCTGACAGCGCGCTCACGTGGTGGAACACAATGGCATAGGCACAAGGTATCGATGAGGCGTATGCTATGCCATGGGAATAATTTAAATGTGCCATGATTGAGGAGTATTGTCCGAGAACCGAAATTTAAAAGATGGAAATGGAATTCATGTAGTTAAACGCCGTTGGGAACGACCTTGATGGTTACAACAGGAGATTTTTGGAACTAGCCCTGATGTGTCCGACAATGGTCACCCCAGAATTCAAGCGAATGGAGAGATACTTCTAGGGACTCCCTAAGAGCATTAAGGGAAACGTCACCTCATCCAAACCACCAAATGTCCCAGAGGCGATGCGCATGGTGCATACTTTAATGAATCAGATAACCATCGATGAACCGGAGAAAACTAACTCTGAAGCGGGTACTAGTGAGAAGCACAAATGGGATAACCACAATAACAACAACAGGGGAAGAAACTATGAACAGAACTCGGCGAAACGACATGAGGGTTTCAGAGGAAACAATAACGGTGGAAACCCCAACTCCAACAACAACACCAACTCCAACCCGAACTACAAAGGAACCTTACCACAATGCAAGAGGTGTTACAAACACCACACTGGGTATTGCAATGTTGTCTGCGAGAAGTGCCAACGGTCTGGGCATGTTCGAAAAGACTGCAAGGTCACCACTTTGAATGGGAAGCCGAACCCCACAGGGCCAAGGAAGTGTTACGAATGCGGACAGACGGGCCATTTCAGAAATGCGTGTCCAAACAAGCGAAAAGACGGCGGACCACCCCGTGGTAGAGCTTTTAATGTTAATGCAAGGGATGCACGCGATAACCCCGACTTGGTGACAGGTATATTCACAATCAACAATCTTTTAGCTTCTGTCTTATTTGATACTGGTGCGGATAGAAGTTATGTATGTAGACATTTTTGCAATAAGATTAATTGGTCATTAGTCCCGTTAAAAGAGAGTATGCTTGTCGAGGTCGCCAATGGAAAACTTGAAAAGGTTGACCATATTAGTCGTGGAGCTATTATCAACATAGCTGGTGCAGATTTCGAAATTGACTTGATACCTATCAAACTTGGAAGTTTTGACGTGATCGTCGGTATGGATTAGTTGAGCAAGATAAAGGCTGATATTATCTGTGGAGATAAAGCACTTCGTATACCACAAGGAAATGGCAAACCACTGGTTATCTATGGAGAGAGATGTACCTCGAAGTTGAACCTCATTAGTTGCGTGAAAGCGCAAAAGATTATGAAGAAGGGACATTTTGCTATCCTAGCACATGTGAAAGCGGTAGAAACTGAGGTGAAGAGCGTGAAGGACGTTCGAATTGTGAACGAATTTTCCGATATCTTCCCAGAGGAATTGTCTGGATTGCTGCCGCAGAGAGCAGTGGAGTTTCAGATTGATTTAGTGCCAGGAACTGCACCTGTAGCTCGCGCACCTTATAGACTCGCACCTTCCGAGATGCAAGAATTACAGAGTCAACTACAAGAGCTGTTAGATCGAGGGTTTATCCAACCAAGTTTCTCGCCTTGGGGCGCACTGTTCTATTTGTGAAGAAGAAGGACGGATCCTTCCGTATGTGTATCGACTACCGTGAGCTCAACAAATTGACAATCAAGAATCGGTATCCTCTTCCACGAATTGATGATCTTTTTGATCAACTACAAGGATCGAGCGTTTACTCAAAGATCGATTTGCAATCCGGTTATCACCAGTTGAGGGTGAAGGAAAGTGACGTGATGAAAACTACATTCAGGACCCGTTATGGTCATTATGAGTTTCTCGTAATGCCATTCGGTTTGACAAATTCACCTGCCATGTTCATGGACCTCATGAATCGTGTCTGCAAGCCTTACTTGGATAAGTTTGTTATCGTCTTCATAGATGATATCCTCATCTACTCTAAGAGCGAAGAAGAACATGAGCAACACCTCCAACTAGTGCTTGAACTCTTGAGACAAGAACAACTTTACGCCAAATTCTCCAAGTGTGAATTTTGGTTGAAGGAAGTTCAATTTCTGGGTCATGTTGTGAGCGACCAGGGTATCAAAGTTGACCCCACCAAGATTGAAGCCATCAGCAAGTGGGAGACCCCCACTACTCCGACGCATATTCGCCAATTCCTAGGTGTCGCAGGTTACTACCGAAGGTTCATTGAAGGATTTTCCCTGATTGCGCGTCCTTTGACAGCGCTGACTCACAAGGGCAAGAAGTTCATTTAGGAACACGCACACGAATCAGCATTTCAAACTTTGAAGAAGAAGTTGACCACCGCACCTATCCTATCACTTCCTGAGGGCAGTGACGACTTTGTTGTTTATTGTGATGCATCGAAGAGTGGTTTTGGTTGCGTACTGATGCAACGCTCAAAAGTTATTGCCTATGCCTTCCGCCAATTGAAGATTCACGAGCGGAACTACACTACTCACGATCTTGAACTTGGAGATGTTGTCTTTGTGCTTAAATTGTGGAGAAATTATTTGTATGGAACTAAGAGCACTATCTTCACTGATCACAAGAGTCTCCAACACATATTCGATCAGAAGCAACTGAATATGAGACAGCGTCGATGGATCGAGACGCTCAACGACTACGATTATGAACTCCATTATCACCCTGGCAAGGCCAATGTTGTAGCTGACGCTTTAAGCCGAAAGGAGAGGACGGCACCTCTTCGTGTTAGGGCTCTAAACATCACCATCCATTCGAACCTCAACAGCCAGATCAGAGTAGCCCAAGATGAGGCTTTCAAGGGGGAGAACATATCTCACGAACATTTGAACATACTTATCTCTCGATTCGAGGTTAGGGAGTCTGGACTTCGATGTTATACCGGAAGAATTTGGGTACCTCTTTATGGAGATCTACGGAACCTTATACTTGATGAAGTACACAAATCGAGGTATTCAATTCACCCTGGAGCGGGCAAGATGTACCATGATCTTAAGGAACAGTATTGGTGGCCGAATCTTAAGAAGGACGTTGCGACTTATGTTGGTAAGTGTTTGACTTGCTCGAAGGTTAAAGCCGAGCATCAGAGACCTTCTAGTTTACTTCAACAACTGGAAATCCCACAATGGAAGTGGGAAAGGATAACGATGGATTTTATCACCAAGCTACCAAAGACGGTGGGCGGATACGATACCATCTGGGTTATCGTTGACCGTCTTACCAAATCTGCACACTTTCTAGCGATGAAGGAAACAGATACAATGGAAAGACTTGCTCATCTATACATTAAAGAGGTTGTATCTCGTCATGGTGTACCTTTATCGATCATCTCAGATCGCGATCCCCGTTTTGCTTCTAGATTCTGGCGTTCTTTTCAAGAAGCCATGGGAACTCGTCTTGACATGAGTACTGCTTATCACCCTCAGACTGACGGGCAAAGTGAACGAACGATTCAGACCTTGGAAGACATGTTGCGTGCATGTGTCATTGATTTCGGAAAGGCCTGGGAAAGGCATTTGCCACTCGCCGAATTCTCGTACAACAACAGTTATCACTCGAGCATTAATGCTGCACCTTTTGAAGCGTTGTATGGCCGTAAGTGCTGATCTCCTATTTGTTGGGCCGAAGTGGGCGAAAAGCAAATCACCGGACCCGAGGTAGTCCACGAAACGACGGAGAAGATTGCTCAGATTCAAGCTAGACTTAAGACTGCCCGCGATCGTCAAAAGAGTTATGCCGATTTTAAACGTAAAGACTTTGAATTCAACGTTGGTAATCGTGTTATATTGAAGGTGGCACCTTGGAAAGGTGTGATCCGTTTTGGAAAACGTGGAAAGTTAAACCCACGATACATTGGTCCTTTTGAAATCTTGGAACGTGTTGGACCCGTTGCTTATCATTTGAATCTACCAGCACAGTTGAGCTCAGTTCATCCTACCTTCCACGTGTCAAACTTGAAGAAGTGTCTTGCTGCACCTGAACTTATCATACCACTTGAGGAACTTACAATTGATGACAAACTCCACTTTGTGGAGGAACCTGTTGAAATTATGGATCGCGAGATCAAAACTTTGAAACGCAACAAGATTCCGATCGTCCGAGTACAATGGAATGCCAAACGAGGACCTGAGTTTACTTGGGAGCGAGAGGATCAAATGATGCGGAAGTATCCTCACCTTTTCCCGACTCCTCCATCTACCTCAGCTTAAAATTTCAGGACGAAATTTTCTTTAACAGGTGGGTAATGTAACGACCCTGGATTTTCCAACGTTTATTTATTAATAATTATTATTATTAATACGTATGATTAAACGAATGTATGTTATTACATTTACATGTCGCCATGATTGCTCGAACTTGACTTTAATTGCCCGAAACGTCTTTGTGACACACAAAACTTTCACGAATAATATTTTTAGAGAATTATTTACATTCATGATTGATTTTATTAATCATTTTAATTAACTATGGTGATTAGTTAGTTACTTGGGCTTTAATTGGATTTACTTGTTAATTAATTGAACTTAGGCTTTATTAATGTAATGGACTCTTGATATTGGGCTTATAAGCCCACCCTACCTTTTAAGTAGACTAAATAGCCCACTCTTCCTTGTAAGTATTATTTAGAACATGTAACTAGTTAGTTAAAGCAATTGGAATCTTGTTAGCTCTTAATCCCCATGTAAACCCATCTTTTATCCAACTTTTCAAGGCTTTACTTGCAATTACCTTGTGAACACTTCCCTTTCCCCTCTTTGAGCTGCTGACCGTCGGTTGGGATGGCTACAAGGAGTGTTTTTGTTTTCATTTTTGTATTACTTCATTCCTTGTTTACTCTCTCAAAAACACACACACAAAATACTTGTAATTTCTCTCAAACATTCTCTCTTTTCTCTCTAGTTGTTGTAAGTAACTTGGAGTCTTTTTCTCTTCTTCATTTCTTGTAAAAACCGAATACTAATCACTCTTAATCATCATCATCATTTGTTGTTTGCTACTTGTTCTTGATTATTATTTAGTTACATGTATTTGTTAGTTACTTTACTTACTAGTTTCCAAGAACCAAACTTTCTAGTTTGATTCTTCATGTTATCTTGTATTTTCAAGAACAACAAGAACATAAACTTACTAGTTATGTTCTACATATACTTTCTTAAAGGATTGTAAGTTCATGTGTTGAAATCATACTTGTAGTTCTTGAAGTAAACTTAAAGTTTACTTTACTTAAAGATCAAACTTTGGTTGAATCTTTAAAAGTATGAACAACCATGAACCTTTTACTTGTTTATTTAGTATATCTCTTTATATCATGCACTTTAATTTCATGTTTGTTAGTTAAATGGTCAAGTACTACAAGTTAGTCTTGATCTCATTAATCTTGAACTAAAAGTTAACTTTAAAAGTTCAAGAACATATAAATGAAACTTTTTAATTATAACTTTGTACACTTATGTTAGATCTAGACTTTTGAGTCTTGGATCTTCAAGATCAAACTAAGAACTATGTTCTACAACTTAAGATCTTGATTTCATAAGTTCACTTTCAAGTTTGTAACTTATTATTAGTTTTAAAGTTCATGTATGTGTTAGATCTAAGACTTTGATGTAACTTTGGTTCATCAAACTTCATACAACTCTTAAGTGAGTTGTGCTTCATGTCTTAGACTTACACTTGGGTTATGATGGTCAAACCATGGTAAAGATGATGTAAACACATCAATGAGTTGTACACTTGAAGCTATAGGCATCAAGGATGAGAACCATGATGAACATCAAGCACCAAACTCACCGGAACCCATTATTTTTCTGCTTTCTGTCTTCTACCTACTGTTTTCTGGTTTCTGTAACAGACCATTAGACCTGGGCTGTTGTGATTATGATTTTCAAATAGATCTGTTCGAGTAGATAACTTTTCATATAGGACTCATCTCAATCCGAGTTACGGTTTAGGATTTATGGCCCTCCGATCGTCACTATGTCCTTTAACGTTGTGCAGAAATTTTTGACCTACTCGCACTTAGACCATCGCCACGGTCAAACGAAGAAGATTTTGCTTCTGTAAATTTTACCACACTTAAAGGACTCATATACGGAGCCATGGTCACTGGTCTCACATTAATTCAGTAATGGTAGAGGCCGTGGTGACTGATCGAAGTCAGCCTTTGTTTTAAACTCTTTTCACGAACGAAACTTACTTTACACCTTTTGTTAAATGATGAATGATGATGACCTTTAAGACCTTATTTACATAATTTTAAACCTTTTCAGATGATTTACTGACTTAGTACTATTTGACTTAGGTTGAGGACTTTCGGACCGATTACTTGCACACTTTTCCCGACTCGACTTCACGACTACATTATCATTGTGAGTTATAGCATTCCCTTTTTACTTTAACTTATTTTGGGAACTGAGAATACATGCGGATTTTATGTTTTACATACTAGGTACGAGTACTTAAACTTATATATGTGTGGGTTATATAACGGCAGAAACATTCCCTTTAGCTCGGTAACGTTTAGTCATTGGTTTTTGAACCGGTGAACGCGAATCTTAGATATGGATCCATAGGGTTTGACATCCCCACTCGGGCTAGTAGCGCTAGCATTTAACGAGTGTTTAATACTTCGTAAACATACGCACTTGCCAAGTGTACTTTCAGGGGGTATAAACGTTAAGTTAGTTACCAAGTGCCCACGGTTAACGTATACTTTATCATACTATTTTGAAACGCTCTTTGTAGCACTGAAATCTCGTGGCCTACCTTACTTACTGTTATACTTAAACTATAGCTCACCAACCTTTGTGTTGACGTTTTTAAGCATGTTTTTCTCAGGTGCTTAAGGTTATTTGCTTCCGCTGTCGTGCTAGTCTTGCCGTAGACACCCGCTGCTCTAGTGTTATCACCACATGAACTATTTACCTTGCATTCAAACTTTAATACATTTGAAACTATGTTTTGTAACGACCTAAGGGTCACATACATTTATTCATGCTTGCTATTCGTAGAAGCATACTGTTGGTGTAAAACAATTGATGTCGGTTATGATGTCATCTTTTTATCATGAATGCAACTTCTTTTATTACAGCATGTAGTACTTAACCTTGTAATGATCCTGTTGTTGATGATTCGTACACGATGGTTTTGTACGGGGCATCACAGATTTGGTAAACGAGGGAAATTAAATCCAAGGTATATTGGACCATTCAAGATTATTGATCATGTCGGACCAGTAGCTTACCGACTTGAGTTACCTCAAAAACTCGCGGTTGTACATAACACTTTCCACGTCTCGAATTTAAAGAAATGTTTTGCTAAAGAAGATCTCACTATTTCGTTAGATGAAATCCAAATCAACGAAAAACTTCAATTCATCGAAGAACCCGTCGAAATAATGGATCGTGAGGTTAAAAGACTTAAGCAAAACAAGATACCAATTGTTAAGGTTCGATGGAATGCTCATAGAGGACCTGAGTTCACTTGGGAACGATAAGATCAGATGAAGAAGAAATACCCGCACCTATTTCCAGAAGATACGTCAACACCTCCAACTGCTTAAAATTTCGGGACGAAATTTATTTAACGGGTCGGTACTATAGTGACCCGAACTTTTCCATGCTAATATATATTAAATGAAATTGTTATTTACATGATTAAGTGTTTCTAACATGTTAAGCAATCAAACTTGTTAAGACTTGATTAATTGAAATAGGTTTCATATAGTCATTTTACCACCCAAGTTGACCGGTGATTCACGAACGTTAATACCTGTAAAAACTATATGATGACATATATATGGAAATATATATAGTTAACATGATATTATGATAAGTAAGTATCTCATTAGGTATTTTGAAAATGAGTTATATACATAAAAATGAGACTATTGAATTAAGAAACTCGAAAACGATATATATAACGATTATCGTTATAACAACGTCTTACTAAATACATATGAATCATATTAAGATATTGATACACTATGTTTAATCATGATAAATGATAAGTAAACATATCATTAAGTGTATTAACAATGAACTACATATGTAAAAACAAGACTACTAACTTAAGGGTTTCGAAAAGAAACATATATGTAACGATTATCGTTGTAACGACATTTAAATGTATATATATTATATTAAGATATATTAATTCATCATATTTTTATGATAATATAATAATTTAACATATCATTAGATATAATAAACAATGGGTTAACAACATTTAACAAGATCGTTAACTTAAAGGTTTCAAAACAACACTTACATGTAACAACTAACGATGACTTAACGACTCAGTTAAAATGTATATACATGTAGTGTTTTAATATGTATTCATACACTTTTAAAAGACTTCAAGAAACTTATCAAAGTACTTCTACTTAACAAAAATACTTACAATTACATCCTCATTCATTTTCATCAACAATTCTACTTGTATGCACCAGTATCTGTACTCGTACAATACCCAACTTCTAAATGTATTTACTATTGGTATATACACTTCAATGATCAGCTCTTAGCAGCCCATGTGAGTCACCTAACCATGTGGGAACCATCATTTAACATCTAGCATGAAATATCTCACAAAATTACAAACTAATGAAGACTATATTGCCACCCCTAATTCACATGAATGAGAGTACTCACAAACACATTTTCATTTCAATTTTATTGAATCAAATTACTCTCTTTCAAGTGTTCTTCCTTTGTTCTAAGTGTTCTTCATCATCTTCAATAAAATCTAGCTCAATCTAGTTCATAAATCCATACATAAACCAAGTTATAAAACAACTTCTCAAGAACACACCAACAACACTTCCAAGTTTGCTAGCTTACTTCCAATCTTGCAAATCCATTTGAGTGATCATCCAACCTCAAGAAATCTTTCTTATTTTCAGTAAGATATCTTTCTAATATAAGGTAATACTCATATTCAAACTTTGATTCAATTTCTATAACTTTAACAATCTTATTTCGAGTGGAAATCTTACTTGAACTTGTTTTCGTGTCATGATTCTACTTCAAGAACTTTCAAGCCATCCAAGGATCCTTTGAAGCTAGATCTATTTTTCTCATTTCCAGTAGGTTTATGGACAAAACCTGAGGTAGTAATGATGTTCATAACATCATTCCATTCATATATATAAAACTACCTTATTCGAAGGTTTAAACTTGTAATCAATAGAACATAGTTTAGTTAATTCTAAACTTGTTCGCAAACAAAAGTTAATCCATCTAACTTGACTTTTAAAATCAACTAAACACATGTTCTATATCTATATGATATGCTAACTTAATGATTTAAAACCTGAAAACACGAAAAACACCTTAAAACCGGATATACGCCGTCGTAGTAACACCGCGGGCTGTTTTGGGTTAGTTAATTAAAAACTATGATAAACTTTGATTTAAAATTTGTTCTTCTCGGAAAATGATTTTTCTTATGAACATGAAACTATATCCAAAAATCATGGTTAAACTCAAAGTGAAAGTATGTTTTCCAAAATGGTCATCTAGACGTCGTTCTTTCGACTGAAATGACTACCTTTACAAAAATGACTTGTAACCTGTATTTACGACTATAAACTTATACTTTTTCTGTTTAGATTCATAAACTTAAGTTCAATATGAAACCATAGCAACTTGAAATCACTCAAAACGGATTTAAAACGAAGAAGTTATGGGTAAAACAAGATTGGATAATTTTTCTTGTTGTAGCTACGTGAAAATTGGTAACAAATCTATATTAATCATATCGTAGCTAACTCATATTGTATTATACATGTATTCTAATATATTATGTAATCTTGGGATACCATAGACACGTATGCAAATGTTTTGACATATCATGTCGACCCATGTATATATATTATTTGGAACAACCATAGACACTCTATATGCAGTAATGTTGGAGTTAGCTATACAGGGTTGAGGTTGATTCTAAAAATATATATACTTTGAGTTGTGATCTAGCCTGAGACGTGTATACACTGGGTCGTGGATTGATTCAATATATATATATATCAATTTATTTCTGTACATCTAACTGTGGACAACTAGTTGTAGGTTACTAACGAGGACAGCTGACTTAATAAACTTAAAACATTAAAACATATTAAAAATATTGTAAATATATTTTGAACATACTTTGATATATATGTACATATTTTTTATAGGTTCGTGAATCGACCCGTGGCCAAGTCTTATTTTTCGACGAAGTAAAAATCTGTGAAAGTGAGTTATAGTCTCACTTTTAAAATCTAATATTTTTGGGATGAGAATACATGCAGCTTTATAAATGTTTTACAAAATAGACAAAAGTACATGAAACTACTTTCTATGGTTGAACGATCGAAGCCGAATATGCCCCTTTTTACTTGGTAACCTAAGAATTAGTAAACCAGTCTACTAATTAACGCGAATCCTAAAGATAGATCTATTGGGCCCAACAAACCTCATCCGTTGTAGCGGATGCTTTAGTACTTCGAGTTTTTATATCATGTCCGATGGATGTCCCGGAATGATGGGGATATTCTTATATGGATCTTGTTAATGTCGGTTACCAGGTGTTCATCATATGAATGATTTTTATCTCTATGTATGGGTTGTATATTGAAATATGAAATCTTGTGGTCTATTATTACGATTTGATAAATATATAGGTTAAACCTATAACTCACCAACATTTTTGTTGACGTTTAAAGCATGTTTATTCTCAGGTGATTATTAAGAGCTTTCGCTGTTGCATGCTAAAATAAGGACAAGATTTGGTGTCAGCATGCTTGTATAATATTGTTTAAAACTGCATTCGAGATTTACTTTGTTGTAACATATTAATATTGTAAACCAATATGTATTGGTAGTGTGTAAGTGTGATATTTTTTTAGATTATCATTTCTCGATAATCTAGGTGATGTCCTTTTAACCTTGTCGATAAAATAAAGGTTATGGTTTGTTTTTAAAAACGAATACAGTCTTTGAAAAACGTCTCATATAGAGGTCAAAACCTCGCAACGAAATCAATTAATATGGAACGTTTTTAATCAATATGAACGGGACATTTCAATAACTTGATTTAATTGTTTAATTATTTAATTATTGTGTATATATATATATGGATTTATATATATTTAACTTGAAAATATGATAATTAAATATCTCATTAAGTATATTAACAAAGTATTATATATATATATATTTTATCATACTACTAATTTAAAGAGTTTTTGAACAATATATATGTGATAATGCTAAAAATGAACATATATTTCATAGCATTATCCCTCAAGAAAGACAAGCTTTTAGTTGCAATTGTTCTATTTACAAGTGATATTCGTTTAAATAATAAAAGGTGAAGATAAAAGACAGATTCGACAAATTGAAGACGCAAACGACCAAAAAGCTCAAAAGTACAAAATACAATCAAAGAGGTTCCAATTATTGATAAAGAACGTCTCGAAATTACAAGAGTACAAGATTCAAAACGCAAAGTACAAGATATTAAATTGTACGCAAGGACGTTCAAAAATCCAGAACCGAGACCAGAGTCAACTCTCAACGCTCGACGCAACGGACTAAAAATTACAAGTCAACTATGCACATAAATATAATATAATATTTAAATAATTCTTATAATTATTTATATATTATATTTATTTAATTAAAACGTCGACAAACAAGAAAACAAGAATTTTGAGCTGTCACCTACCACCATGCGATCGCGTGGCCTGGAGGCACAAAAGCCATGCGATCGCATGGCCAACTTTTTCAGTTACAGGCCTATAAATTTCGAGCTTTGGTGCACCATATATCCATCCTTTAATCTCTCTCTCAATATATACGTAATATATATATATATATTTTAATTTTAATTTTAATTTTAATTTTAATTTCTAATAATAAGGGTATGTTAGCGAATGTTGTAAGGGTGTAAGTCGAAATTCTGTCCGTGTAACGCTACGCTATTTTTAATCATTGTAAGTTATGTTCAACCTTTTTAATTTAATGTCTCGTAGCTAAGTTATTATTATGCTTATTTAATCCGAAGTAATCATGATATTGGGCTAAAAATATTAAAATTGGGTAATTGGGCTTTGTACCACAATTGGGGTTTGGACAAAAGAACGACACTTGTGGAAATTAGACTATGGGCTACTAATGGGCTTTATATTTGTTTAACTAAATGATAGTTTGTTAATTTTAATATAAAGATTTACAATTGAACGTCCCTATAAATAACCATATACACTCAATCGGACACGATGGGCGGGATATTTATATGTACGAATAATCGTTCATTTAACCGGACACGGGAATGGATTAATAGCCACTAGAATTATTAAAACAGGGGTGAAATTATGTACAAGGACACTTGGCATAATTGTTAACAAAGTATTAAAACCTTGGGTTACACGCAGTCGATAACCTGGTGTAATTATTAAACAAAGTATTAAAATCTTGTTACAGTTTATGTCCCTAATTAGTTGGAATATTTCACTTCGGGTATAAGGATAATTTGACGAGGATACTCGCACTTTATATTTATGACTGATGGACTGTTATGGACAAAAACCAGACGGACATATTAAATAATCCAGGACAAAGGACAATTAACCCATGGGCATAAAACTAAAATCAACACGTCAAACATCATGATTACGGAAGTTTAAATAAGCATAATTCTTTTATTTCATATTTAATTTCCTTTATTTTATATTTAAATGCACTTCTAATTATCGCACTTTTATTTATTGTTATTATATTTAATTGCACTTTTAATTATCGTACTTTTTAATTATCGCAATTTTATTTTATCGCACTTTTATTTATCGCAATTTCATTATCGTTATTTACTTTACGCTTTAAATTAAGTCTTGTATTTATTTTTAATATTTTACATTTGGTTTTAACTGCGACTTAAGTTTTTTAAAATCGACAAACCGGTCATTAAACGGTAAAAACCCCCCCTTTATAATAATAATATTACTTATATATATATATTTGTATTTTTATAAAATAAAACTAATATAGCGTTAAGCTTTGTTTAAAGATTTTTTTCACTGTGGAACGAACCGGACTTACTAAAAACTATACTACTGTATGATTAGGTACACTGCCTATAAGTGTTGTAGCAAGGTTTAAGTATATCCATTCAATAAATAAATAAATATCTTGTGTAAAATTGTATCGTATTTAATAGTATTTCCTACTAAAATTTAAGCTATTTTATATACACCTCGCATAACATCAAGTATTTTTGGCGCCGCTGCCGGGGATCGAAATCTAGCTTAAAAGCCGGAAGCACAACGCTAAATATAAAAAAAAAAAATTAGTTTACTTTTATAAAAAAATTACACTTTTGTAAAAATACGTTTTAAATATTCGAAAATATAAAAAGAAAAACAAAAATATAAATATTTTTAAGAGTTTGTAAGTTATATAAAAATTTTCTTTATCTTTATTTTATAAAAAAATAAGTTTTATTTAATTTATATGAATATATTACATAATTTTTTTATTAAAACAGCAAAACAGAAAAAAATAAATAAATAAAAAAAACACTCGAGTCCAAGTACTGTAGCAGCCCAGTGTCTGGCCCGAAACCCTAGCCCATGCGATCGCATGGCCGGGTAGCTTAGAACTCATACGATCGCATGAGCCCTGCAGACAAGCCAGAATTGACTGAAAACTGCAATCATTACGGTTTTATTATTAATTATTTATATAAACCCTAATTAGGTTATTCTTAATTTATTAATTAGTTATTAGTTTTATTTAATTTGTATTATTTAGTTAAATTAGTTTAATTAAATTATAAATTTAATACTTTTATAAAATAAATAATATAAAAATAATATTTTTATAAAAATTGTACTTTTTACAACTTTTAGTATATTTTTATAATTTGACCCTTTTTAATTGTTTTAGCATAATTTTTGTATTTTTCGCTCGTATTTAGTTTTAAGATATAATTTTTGCCATAGTTATTTTTATATCTAGAATTTTAGACTTTGCCGTAAAATCCCTTAAGTGATTTTTCTTTAGACTAAGATTTAGGCGCTTTAGAATTTTGCGACGCCTTTTTATGTTTTAGTTTCTTTTTAAGATATTGCCATTTGGGATATAGACTTACTTGTAAGCTTTAATAGTTTTAGACGCAATTTTTAGTTTTTAGTTTTTAGTTCCTTTTTAAGTTTCAACGCGCTACTTTCTTATTTTTATTTTTCGACGCCTTTTACCTATGTATCAATTATCACTCCAATTAGTAATCTCAATTTGCAATTTTAATTTTAAGTTAGTGATAGTAATAAGGTTGGGTTAGTCGAGTGTTTTTAAGTTCTATAAGTCACTCTTTTTCTTTCTTATTTTTCGACGCCTTTTATTTTTCAACCGTTTTCTTTTTTGACCTTTTTCGACGCGCTCTTTTTCTTTCTTATTTCTCGCAATTCTAGTTTTAGGACATATATTTTTATTCTACTTCTTATCTAAATTTCTTAAAATTACGAAAATTTATTTTAAGTGGTTAAATTGATAGACATCAAAATTTTCTGGTTCGTAGTAATAGTTGGATTTGTACGTGGACCGTGTTATTGGAGCCAAACAGTACTCAATTATATTGAGACCAAACGAATCCTGCCCCTCTGCTGCATCTTTTGGCTATTCGAAACGTTGGCAAAATCAGAAAAGTCTATTAATTGGATAACTTATATAATTTTTCTTTCCTTTTAAAAACTAATAGGATATTCAGTGAATGCACCGAGCAAGACGTTCACCACCTTTTGTACGTTCACCACCTGTAACTAGATCAAGACATCTAGCAAATATTACCGCCGTTGATTTTTCTTTAGAATCGTCATCCAGTCGACCAAGTACTCCAGTTCAAATTTCCGATAATCCATTTTTTGAACCCGACCTCACAATTGAGAATCCGGAGAATATTCAGGGACAATTCATAGATCCTGAACCATTAATTTTTCCTCCGGAACCACCAATCATTCAAACAGAGATTGTTGAGGAACGAACCATTAAATCAGAATCCTCTAGTGATTCCGATTCAACAAATTCAATTATGGAGAATCTGGAACCTTTAAGTATGGAAGACCGAATGAGAGCTAAACGCACTGCCCAAGGTAACGCAATTACTCATCCAGACATTAATGCGCCAGATTATGAAATCAAAGGACAAATTCTACATATGGTGACTAATCAATGCCAATTTAGTGGTGCGCCGAAGGAAGATCCAAACGAACATCTTCGTACCTTTAATAGGATCTGCACACTATTTAAAATAAGAGAAGTTGAGGATGAACAGATATATCTCATGTTATTTCCCTGGACTTTAAAGGGAGAAGCCAAAGATTGGTTGGAATCGTTACCTGAAGGGGCGATTGATACATGGGATGTTTTAGTTGAAAATTTTCTTAAACAATTCTTTCCTGCATCTAAAGCCGTAAGACTTCAAGGAGAAATTGTTACGTTCACACAGAAACCGAATGAAACTCTATATGAGGCGTGGACTAGATTTGGAAAGTTATTAAGAGGATGTCCACAACATGGTTTAGACACCTGTCAAATAGTACAAATATTCTACCAAGGATGCGACATCACTACAAGGAAAGACATCGATATAGCAGCTGGTGGTTCCATTATAAAGAAAACCGAAACTGATGCTTATAAAATTATTGATAACACTGCTTCCCACTCACATGAGTGGCACCAAGAAAAAGATATCGTTAGATCATCTAAAGCAGCTAGAGCCGATTCTAGCCATGACTTAGATTCCATTTCCGCAAAGATAGATGCTGTCGAGAGACGAATGGAAAAGATGACTAAAGATATCCACTCAATACGAATTAGTTGTGAGCAGTGTGGAGGACCACATTTGACAAAAGATTGTCTCGGTATTGAACTAACAATGGAACAAAGAGAGAATATTTCATACATAAACCAAAGGCCTGGAAATAATTATCAGAATAATTATCAACCGCCAAGACCGATCTACAATCAAAACCAGAACTATAACTGAAATATTTCATACAATAACCAACAAGGTCCTAGCAATCAACAAGTATCCAATAATACTTAAAACCAGCAAAGATCTAATTTTCAAAACAAACCACCACAAACCGATGATAAAAAGCCGAATTTAGAAGATATGATGACAAAGCTAGTTGAAACTCAAACGCAGTTTTTCACATCTCAGAAACAAACGAATGAACAAAATGCTCAAGCATTTAGAAATCAACAAGCTTCTATTCAAAACTTGGAACAAGAAGTAAGTAACCTAGCAAGGTTAATAGGTGAAAGAAAACCGGAAAGTTTACCTAGTGATACAAATGCTAACCCCCGGAATGAAACAGCTAAAGCCATTACCACAAGAAGTGGTACAACACTTAAACCACTTGAAATACATGTAACTTCTGATGAAACTATTCCTACTCCACAAGAACCACAACCTGATCAAGATAAGGAAAAAGAACCGGTAGTTGAAAAGGTTAATGAAGATAACACAGTTAAGGCTAAACCTTATGTTAAACCATACCAACCACCACTTCCTTACCCGAGTAAAATGAAAAAAGAAAAACTTGAAGCCGAGCAATCCAAATTCTTGGATATGTTTAAACAGATAAATGTAAATCTTCCTTTCATTGATGTGATTTCAGGAATGCCTAGATATGCTAAATTTCTGAAAGATCTAATCTCAAATAGAAAGAAAATGAAAGAACTCTCGGCTGTTACTATGAATGCTAATTGTTCAGCAGTGCTGTTGAATAAGATACCAGAAAAACTATCTGATCCAGGAAGTTTCACAATTCCATGTTTTCTGGGTAGTCTTAGTTCAATAGAAGCATTAGCAGACTTAGGTGCTAGTATAAATCTAATGCCGTATTCACTATACACTAAACTAGACCTTGGAGAATTGAAACCAACAAGAATAAGTATACAACTAGCCGATAGATCAATAAAATATCCTAGAGGGATAATGGAAAACATGCTAGTTAAAGTTGGTACTTTAGTATTTCCAGTAGATTTTGTTGTTCTGGACATGGAAGAAGATTCTCAAGTTCCTCTCATATTAGGAAGACCATTCTTAAACACGGCTAAAGCAATGATAGACGTGTTTAGTAAGAAACTGACCCTAAGTATGGAGGACGAGAGTGTTACCTTTTCAGTTGATAGAGCAATGCAACAACCGCAATCTGCAGATGATACATGTTATTATATTCAAACTATAGATTCACATGCAGAATTGTTAGAAGAATTTCCAGAATTACAAGGAACAGGAGAATGTTCTTTAGGAGAAGGAACTGAACCAATTGATGAAGCTGAAATGTTAGCTACACTAATGGCTAATGGATATGAACCAACAACAGAAGAAATTCAAATGCTAAAAGAAGAAGACGGATATCGATATAAATCATCGATAGAAGAACCACCGACATTAGAGTTAAAGCCACTTCCAAACCATTTGGAATACACTTATTTACATGGTGAATCTGAATTACCTGTAATAATATCGTCTTCTCTTACTGAAAATGAAAAATCACAACTCATTTCTGTGTTGAAAGCTCATAAACCAGCTATTGCATGGAAGATTCATGATATTAAAGGAATAAGTCCTTCGTATTGCACACATAAAATCCTTATGGAAGAAGGTCATAAAACGTATGTGCAACGCCAACGAAGACTAAATCCTAATATGCAAGATGTTGTTAAAAAAGAAATAATTAAACTGCTAGATGCAGGTTTAATTTATCCAATTTCTGATAGTCCATGGGTAAGCCCAGTTCAATGCGTGCCTAAGAAGGGTGGCATGACTGTTATCACAAATGAGAAAAATGAGCATATTCCTACTAGGACTGTAACAGGATGACGTGTATGTATTGATTATAGAAAATTAAATGACGCCACCAGAAAAGATCACTTTCCCTTACCTTTCATTGATCAAATGTTGGAAAGATTAGCCGGAAATAGTTACTATTGTTTTCTTGATGGTTTTTCCGGATATTTTCAAATTCCAATAGCACCCGAGGACCAAGAGAAAACCACGTTCACGTGCCCTTATGGTACTTTTGCTTACAAACGCATGTCACTTGGACTTTGCAACGCCCCTGCAACCTTTCAAAGGTGCATGATGGCGATTTTTCACGACATGATAGAAGAATGCATGGAAGTTTTCATGGATGACTTTTCAGTCTTCGGTGATACATTTGAAACATGTCTAGCTAATCTTGAATGAATGCTTATTAGATGTGAACAATCAAATCTAGTACTTAATTGGGAGAAATGCCATTTCATGGTTAAAGAAGGCATCGTTCTTGGACATAAAATTTCAAAAGAAGGAATTGAAGTGGATAGAGCTAAAGTAGATGTAATTGCTAAACTTCCACATCCCACCAATGTTAGAGGAGTTAGGAGTTTTCTAGGGTATGCCGGTTTTTACCGACGTTTCATAAAAGTTTTTTCTAAAATTGCCACTCCTATGAATAAACTCCTAGAAAAGGATGCTCCATTCATCTTTTCAGATGAATGTATCAAATCTTTTAATATTCTTAAAGAGAAACTTACTAATGCGCCGATCATGATAACACCAAATTGGAATCTACCGTTTGAACTAATGTGCGATGCAAGTGATTTTGCAATGGGAGCTGTTTTAGGACAAAGGATTGAAAAACGATTTCAACCTATATATTATGCTAGTAAGATGTTACAAGGAGCACAAACGAATTACACAACTACCGAAAAAGAACTCCTTGCTATTGTCTTTGCTTTTGACAAATTTCGTTCATATCTCGTTCTAGCAAAAACGGTGGTCTATACCGACCATTCTGCTCTCAGATACCTATTTTCGAAACAAGATGCCAAACTAAGATTAATCCGTTGGATCTTACTCTTACAAGAGTTCGATATTGAAATCCGAGATAAAAGAGGAGCAGAAAATCTCGCCGTTGATCATCTTTCTCGTCTTGAAAATCCCGAATTAGAAGTTCTAAATGAATCGGCCATACAAGACAACTTTCCCGATGAATATCTATTGAAGATAGATTATAATGAAATTCCATGGTTTGCAGACTATGCAAACTACTTAGTTTGTGGATTCCTTAAAAAAGGATTGTCATACCAAAAACGAAAGAAATTCTTTAGTGATATAAAACACTATTTCTGGGAAGATCCACATCTGTTTAAAAGTTGTCCAGATGGAATAATACGCCGATGTGTATTCGGAGATGAAGCTAGTAAAATCTTAAACCATTGTCACACAGGACTAACAGGAGGGCATTATGGGCCTCAACTAACAGCAAGAAAAGTTTATGATGCTGGATTCTATTGGCCTACAATTTACAAAGACGCACACCTTCTTTGCAAATCCTGTGATGCTTGTCAAAGGGCCGGAAAAATAAGTCAACGTGATGAAATGCCACAAAATGTCATTCAAGTATGTGAAGTATTTGACATTTGGGGTATTGACTTTATGGGTCCATTTCCAAAATCTCATAATAATCTCTATATTCTCGTAGCCATTGATTATGTATCTAAATGGGCGGAAGCACAAGCTCTCCCAACTAACGATGCACGAGTTGTAATCAACTTTTTAAAACGTCTTTTTGCAAGGTTTGGAACACCGAAAGCTTTAATAAGTGATCGGGGAACTCATTTCTGTAATAATCAACTTGAGAAAGTTCTTAAAAGATATGGAGTAACTCATAAAATCTCCACCGCATATCATCCACAAACTAGTGGACAAGTTAAAAATACCAACCGAGCTTTAAAACGTATTCTAGAAAAAACCGTAGGATCAAATCCGAAGGAATGGTCCATTAAATTGGAGGATGCACTCTGGGCTTTTAGAACAGCCTACAAAACTCCAATTGGAACCACACCTTTCAGACTCGTTTATGGAAAAGCATGTCATCTTCCAGTAGAAATTGAACACAAAACATTTTGGGCTTTGAAGACACGTAATCTTGATTTACATGAAGCCAGACGTCTACGATTAAGTCAATTAAACGAATTAGAAGAATTAAGACAAGAAGCATGTAGTGACCCGAACTTTTCCATGTTTATATATATTAATTGAGATTGATATTTACATGATTAAATATTTCCAACATGTTAAGCAATCAAACTTGTTAAGACTTGATTAATTGAAATATGTTTCATATAGACAATTGACCACCCAAGTTGACCGGCGATTCACGAACGTTAAAACTTGTAAAAACGACATGACGATATATATATGGATATACATATGGTTAACATGAGATTATGATAAGTAAGTATCTCCATAATTATATTAACAATGAGTTATATACATATAAATAAGACTACTAACTTAATGATTTTTAAACGAGACATATATGTAACGATTATCGTTGTAAAGACATTTAATGTATATATATCATATTAAGAGATATTCATACATGAAAATATCATGATAATATAATAATTTAAAATCTCATTTGATATTATAAACATTGGGTTAACAACATTTAACAAGATCGTTAACCTAAAGGTTTCAAAACAACACTTACATGTAACGACTAACGATGACTTAACGACTCAGTTAAAATGTATATACATGTAGTGTTTTAATATGTATTTATACACTTTTGAAAGACTTCAATACACTTATCAAAATACTTCTACTTAACAAAAATTCTTACAATTACATCCTCGTTCAGTTTCATCAACAATTCTACTCGTATGCACCCGTATTCGTACTCGTACAATACACAGCTTTTAGATGTATGTACTATTGGTATATACACTCCAATGATCAGCTCTTATCAGCCCATGTGAGTCACCTAACACATGTGGGAACCATCATTTGGCAACTAGCATGAAATATCTCATAAAATTACAAAAATATGAGTAATCATTCATGACTTATTTACATGAAAACAAAATTACATATCCTTTATATCTAATCCATACACCAACGACCAAAAATACCTACAAACACTTTCATTCTTCAATTTTCTTCATCTAATTGATCTCTCTCAAGTTTTATCTTCAAGTTCTAAGTGTTCTTCATAAATTCTACAAGTTCTAGTTACATAAAATCAAGAATACTTTCAAGTTTGCTAGCTCACTTCCAATCTTGTAAGGTGATCATCCAACCTCAAGAAATCTTTGTTTCTTACAGTAGGTTATCATTCTAATACAAGGTAATAATCATATTCAAACTTTGGTTCAATTTCTATAACTATAACAATCTTATTTCAAGTGATGATCTTACTTGAACTTGTTTTCGTGTCATGATTCTGCTTCAAGAACTTCGAGCCATCCAAGGATCCGTTGAAGCTAGATCCATTTTTCTCTTTTCCAGTAGGTTTATCCAAGGAACTTAAGGTAGTAATGATGTTCATAACATCATTCGATTCATATATATAAAACTATCTTATTCGAAGGTTTAAACTTGTAATCACTAGAACATAGTTTAGTTAATTCTAAACTTGTTCGCAAACAAAAGTTAATCCTTCTAACTTGACTTTTAAAATCAACTAAACATATGTTCTATATCTATATGATATGCTAACTTAATGATTTAAAACCTGGAAACACGAAAAACACCGTAAAACCGGATTTACGCCGTCGTAGTAACACCGCGGGCTGTTTTGGGTTAGTTAATTAAAAACTATGATAAACTTTGATTTAAAAGTTGTTATTCTGAGAAAATGATTTTTATTATGAACATGAAACTATATCCAAAAATTATGGTTAAACTCAAAGTGGAAGTATGTTTTCTAAAATGGTCATCTAGACGTCGTTCTTTCGACTGAAATGACTACCTTTACAAAAACGACTTGTAACTTATTTTTCCGACTATAAACCTATACTTTTTCTGTTTAGATTCATAAAATAGAGTTTAATATGAAACCATAGCAATTTTATTCACTTAAAACGGATTTAAAATGAAGAAGTTATGGGTAAAACAAGATTGGATAATTTTTCTCATTTTAGCTACGTGAAAATTGGTAACAAATCTATTCCAACCATAACTTAATCAACTTGTATTGTATATTATGTAATCTTGAGATACCATAGACACGTATACAATGTTTTGACCTATCATGTCGACACATCTATATATATTTCGGAACAACCATAGACACTCTATATGTGAATGTTGGAGTTAGCTATACAGGGTTGAGGTTGATTCCAAAATATATATAGTTTGAGTTGTGATCAATACTGAGATACGTATACACTGGGTCGTGGATTGATTCAAGATAATATTTATCGATTTATTTCTGTATATCTAACTGTGAACAACTAGTTGTAGGTTACTAACGAGGACAGCTGACTTAATAAACTTAAAACATCAAAATATATTAAAAGTGTTGTAAATATATTTTGAACATACTTTGATATATATGTATATATTGTTATAGGTTCGTGAATCAACCAGTGGCCAAGTCTTACTTCCCGACGAAGTAAAAATCTGTGAAAGTGAGTTATAGTCCCACTTTTAAAATCTAATATTTTTGGGATGAGAATACATGCAGGTTTTATAAATGATTTACAAAATAGACACAAGTACGTGAAACTACATTCTATGGTTGAATTATCAAAATCGAATATGCCCCTTTTTATTAAGTCTGGTAATCTAAGAATTATGGAACAGGCACCCTAATTGACGCGAATCCTAAAGATAGATCTATTGGGCCCAACAAGCCCCATCCAAAGTACCGGATGCTTTAGTACTTCAAAATTTATATCATATCCGAAGGGTGTCCCGGAATGATGGGGATATTCTTATATATGCATCTTGTTAATGTCGGTTACCAGGTGTTCACCATATGAATGATTTTTATCTCTATGTATGGGATGTATATTGAAATATGAAATCTTGTGGTCTATTGTTACGATTTGATATATATAGGTTAAACCTATAACTCACCAACATTTTTGTTGACGTTTAAAGCATGTTTATTCTCAGGTGAATACTAAGAGCTTCCGCTGTTGCATACTAAAATAAGGACAAGATTTGGAGTCCATGTTTGTGTGATATTGTGTAAAAACTGCATTCAAGAAACTGATTTCGATGTAACATATTTGTATTGTAAACCATTATGTAATGGTCGTGTGTAAACAGGATATTTTATATTATCATTATTTGATACTCTACGTAAAGCTTTTAAACCTTTATTTATGAAATAAAGGTTATGGTTTATTTTAAAAATGAATGCAGTCTTTGAAAAACGTCTCATATAGAGGTCAAAATCTCGCAACGAAATCAATTAATATGGAACGTTTTTAATCAATAAGAACGGGACATTTCAGTTGGTATCCGAGCGTTGGTCTTAGAGAACCAGAATTTTGCATTAGTGTGTCTTATCTAGTTTGTTAGGATGCATTAGTGAGTCTGGACTTCGACCGTGTTTACTTGAAAAATGATTGCTTAACAAATTTTGTTGGAAACTATATATTTTTAACATGTGAATATTATGTGATATATAAATCTCTTAACGCGTTTGATATTATGTGATAGATGTCTACCTCTAGAACAAGTCCCATTGACTCACCTAATAATAATGAAGAGTCAAATATAAATTGGAATGATTCGTGGACTGATTCACAAGTTCCCGAAGAGGAACCAGAAGAAGAGTCGGAACCAGAAGAAGAATCGGAACCGGAAGAAGAATCGGAGCCGGATGAAGAAATAGAACCGGTGGGGGAAATAATAAAATGGTTAAGTAAAAGAAAATCCTCAACCAACCGACCAAGGTTAATTATGGTCAATGGTGTTTCCGCTAAGGAAGCAAAATATTGGGAGGATTACCAATTCTCCGATGAATCGGATTCCGACGAGAATTCCGATGATGTTATAGAAATTACCCCAACTGAATTTAAAAAGGCAGAAGAAAATAATAAGGGAAAGGGCATAAAAATAGAGAAATCTAATTCCAACCCCGATGAACTTTATATGTATCGTCAACCCCCGAAGTCCTTAAGTTGTAACAATGACCCGGGAACCTCTAAACCACCAGGTTTTTCTAAACCAATGTGGATAACGACGGCTCGTATTAGGGGAACATCATATATCCCTAGAAACTTGGCAAAACGAACCAAAACCGAAGAAGAAGAAACAAGCGAGTCGGAATAAGATAGTTGTATTCGTGTGGTGTAATATAAGTAATATAGTGTGCTTATGCTTTATGATATATGTAAAAATTGCTTGTATTAATAAGTATTTTTTTTATGAATCTAACTCTTGTCTATTTTACAGTATAAAAACACAAAATGGATAGACAACCCAATATTTTAAAAGACCTACCCGGAGACATGATTGATGAAATCTTGTCTAGAGTCGGTCAGAATTCTTCGGCACAACTATTTAAGGCGAGATCAGTTTGTAAGACATTCGAAGAACGTTCCAAGAATGCCTTGGTTTATAAAAGGCTTTCATTCAAAAGATGGGGGATATCACATTGGGAAATCCATAAGTTACGATGTGTTTACTTTGACGCATATATTGCGGGGAACCCAAATGCTATTTTACGCAATGGGTTAAGAAATTATTTTGACTCAATATATCCGAATATTGGACTTCGTGATTTAGAAAAAGCGGCTAACATGCAACATAAAGAAGCATGTTATGCTTACGGATTAGTAATGTTCGCTTCTCACCAAAGTTAGAACAAGAACATCGGCCTACAACTATTAAACAAAACGTTCCCACAAGTGACGGAGTCGGTAATTGGGGTAAGAAATGAGGTTTTTAGATTGTTACGGGACTGTTGGACATTACGTAACCCTCGTCCCTTTGACGACGTTACAACACGCTGTCTTATCAACGGCCATAACGGTTATGTTCCACAAGACCAAGGATGGGAAGTAGTCCTAGTAAAACCAGAATGCATGACTTGTTTCTGGACGTATGAATTACGTGTCTTTATTGCCTTTGCTGAACGACTTGTGTACTAGCTATAATTATCATCACAACTATCTTGTATCAAAGTTATTGTGTGCTATATTTCATGCTTTATGTAAAATAAGCGGTATTGTAAGTTTGTAAAATATTGTATAAAAGTTTGAACGCGAAATATTATTATAATCAGTTTTTCATATAGAATTGTAGTAGTTGAATTGTATATTAGCTACTAAGTATGAACTTAACGGGTACGTACTACCCGAATTTAAACTTATAAAACGCTAATATGAAGAAAAAGCTTTTATAAATGAGTTCATATTATGCTACTAAATACTATTAACTACTCTAAATATTCTGTATGATTAACTTGTTCCATTTGACTATTTTGAAGGAAATGGCACCGACTACTCGACACACCGTGAATATGAATGAAGAGGAATTCCGTACTTTTCTAGCTTCAAACATAGCCGCAGTACAGGCTGCGCTACATACCAACAATAACCTTGGATCTAGCAGTACAGGAAATCGTGTAGGATGTACCTACAAAGAATTCACTGCCTGCAAACCTTTGGAATTTGATGGAACCGAAGGACCGATCGGATTGAAACGGTGGACCGAGAAGGTCAAATCGGTGTTTGCCATAAGTAAGTGTACTGAAGAGGACAAAGTGAAGTACGCTACACATACCTTCACAGGTTCTGCGTTAACATGGTGGAATACCTATCTAGAGCAAGTGGGACAAGACGATGCGTACGCACTACCGTGGTCAGCATTCAAGCACTTGATGAACGAGAAGTACCGTCCCAGAACCGAGGTCAATAAGCTCAAGACAGAACTTAGAGGGTTACAAACTCAAGGATTTGATATTACCACGTACGAAAGACGATTCACAGAATTGTGCCTATTGTGTCCGGGAGCATTCGAAGATGAGGAAGAGAAGATCGACGCGTTTGTGAAAGGATTACCGGAAAGAATCCAAGAATATATAAGTTCACATGAGCCCGCCTCCATACAACAGGCATGTAGAATGGCTCACAAACTAGTGAACCAGATTGAAGAAAGAATTAAAGAACAGACTGCTGAAGAGGCCAATGTGAAGCAAGTCAAAAGAAAGTGGGAGGAAAACGGTGATAAGAATCACCAATACAACAACAACAGCAATTACAACAATAATCGCAACAATTATCCCAACAATCGCAACATCAATCACAACTACAACAAACGGCCCAACAACAACAACAACAACAACAACAACAACAACAACAACAACAACTACAACAATCATTCCAACAACAATAATAACCGCAACAACAACAACAATCAGAAGCAGCTATGCCAAAGGTGTGAAAAGCATCACTCGGGGTTCTGCACCAAATTTTGCAACAAGTGTAAAAGAAATGGTCATAGCGCGGCGAAGTGTGAGGTCTACGGACCAGGGGTTAATAGAACGAAAGGAACAAATGGTGTCGGAACGAGTAATGGCGGAGCAAGTAGTGTCGGAGCAAGTTATGCCAATGTAGTTTGTTATAAATGTGGAAAACCGGGCCACATTATTAGAAATTGCCCGAACCAGGAGAACACGAATGGACAAGGTCGCGGAAGAGTTTTCAATATTAATGCGGCAAAGGCACAGGAAGACCCGGAGCTTGTTACGGGTACGTTTCTTATTGACAATAAATCTGCTTACGTTTTATTTGATTCGGGTGCGGATAGAAGCTATATGAGTAGAGATTTTTGTGCTAAATTAAGTTGTCCATTGACGCCTTTGGATAGTAAATTTTTACTCGAATTAGCAAATGGTAAATTAATTTCAGCAGATAATATATGTCAGAATCGAGAAATTAAACTGGTTAGCGAAACATTTAAGATTGACTTGATACCAGTAGAGTTAGGGAGTTTTGATGTGATAATCGGTATGGACTGGTTGAAAGAAGTGAAAGCAGAGATCGTTTGTTACAAAAATGCAATTCGCATTATACGAGAAAAAGGAAAACCCTTAATGGTGTACGGAGAAAAGGGCAACACGAAGCTACATCTTATTAGTAATTTGAAGGCACAAAAACTAATAAGAAAAGGTTGCTATGCTGTTCTAGCACACGTCGAGAAAGTACAAATTGAAGAAAAGAGCATCAATGATGTTCCCGTCGCAAAAGAATTTCCCGATGTATTTCCGAAAGAATTACCGGGATTACCCCCACATCGATCCGTTGAATTTCAAATAGATCTTGTACCAGGAGCTGCACCAATAGCTCGTGCTCCTTACAGACTCGCACCCAGCGAGATGAAAGAACTGCAAAGCCAATTACAAGAACTTTTAGAGCATGGTTTCATTCGACCAAGCACATCACCGTGGGGAGCTCCTGTTTTGTTTGTCAAGAAGAAAGATGGTACATTCAGGTTGTGTATCGACTACCGAGAGTTGAACAAACTTACCATCAAGAACCGCTACCCACTACCGAGAATCGATGACTTATTTGATCAACTACAAGGCTCGTCTGTTTATTCAAAGATTGACTTACGTTCCAGGTATCATCAAATGCGGGTGAAAGAAGATGATATTCCAAAGACTGCTTTCAAAATACGTTACGGTCATTACGAGTTTATGGTCATGCCGTTTGGTTTAACTAATGCACCAGCTGTGTTCATGGACCTTATGAACCGAGTGTGTGGACCATACCTTGACAAGTTTGTCATTGTTTTCATTGATGACATACTTATTTACTCAAAGAATGACCAAGAACACGGTGAACATTTGAGAAAGGTGTTAGAAGTATTGAGGAAGGAAGAATTGTACGCTAAGTTTTCAAAGTGTGCATTTTGGTTGGAAGAAGTTCAATTCCTCGGTCACATAGTGAACAAAGAAGGTATTAAGGTGGATCCGGCAAAGATAGAAACTATTGAAAAGTGGGAAATCCCGAAAACTCTGAAACACATACGCCAGTTTTTAGGACTAGCTGGTTACTACAGAAGGTTCATCCAAGACTTTTCCAGAATAGCAAAACCCTTGACTGCATTAACGCATAAAGGGAAGAAATTTGAATGGAATGATGAACAAGAGAAAGCGTTTCAGTTATTGAAGAAAAAGCTAACTACGGCACCTATATTGTCATTGCCTGAAGGGAATGATGATTTTGTGATTTATTGTGACGCATCAAAGCAAGGTCTCGGTTGTGTATTAATGCAACAAACGAAGGTGATTGCTTATGCGTCTAGACAATTGAAGATTCACGAACAAAATTATACGACGCATGATTTGGAATTAGGCGCGGTTGTTTTTGCATTAAAGACTTGGAGGCACTACTTATATGGGGTCAAAAGTATTATATATACCGACCACAAAAGTCTTCAACACATATTTAATCAGAAACAACTGAATAT
This sequence comes from Rutidosis leptorrhynchoides, assembly GCF_046630445.1. Classification (NCBI taxonomy): domain Eukaryota; kingdom Viridiplantae; phylum Streptophyta; class Magnoliopsida; order Asterales; family Asteraceae; genus Rutidosis; species Rutidosis leptorrhynchoides. The sequence goes on from NC_092341.1 coordinate 120,385,996, forward strand.
ATGAGGCAGCGTAGGTGGATTGAATTGTTGAATGATTACGACTTTGAGATTCGTTACCACCCGGGAAAGGCAAATGTGGTAGCCGATGCCTTGAGCAGGAAGGACAGAGAACCCATTCGAGTAAAATCTATGAATATAATGATTCATAATAACCTTACTACTCAAATAAAGGAGGCGCAACAAGGAGTTTTAAAAGAGGGAAATTTAAAGGATGAAATACCCAAGGGATCGGAGAAGCATCTTAATATTCAGGAAGACGGAACCCGGTATAGGGCTGAAAGGATTTGGGTACCAAAATTTGGAGATATGAGAGAAATGGTACTTAGAGAAGCTCATAAAACCAGATACTCAATACATCCTGGAACGGGGAAGATGTACAAGGATCTCAAGAAACATTTTTGGTGGCCGGGTATGAAAGTCGATGTTGCTAAATACGTAGGAGAATGTTTGACGCGTTCTAAGGTCAAAGCTGAGCATCAAAAACCATCAGGTCTACTTCAACAACCCGAAATCCCGGAATGGAAATGGGAAAACATTACCATGGATTTCATCACTAAATTGCCAAGGACTGCAAGTGGTTTTGATACTATTTGGGTAATAGTTGATCGTCTCACCAAATCAGCACACTTCCTACCAATAAGAGAAGATGACAAGATGGAGAAGTTAGCACGACTGTATTTGAAGGAAGTCGTCTCCAGACATGGAATACCAATCTCTATTATCTCTGATGGGGATGGCAGATTTATTTCAAGATTCTGGCAAACATTACAGCAAGCATTAGGAACTCGTCTAGACATGAGTACTGCCTATCATCCACAAACTGATGGGCAGAGCAAAAGGACGATACAAACGCTTGAAGACATGCTACGAGCATGTGTTATTGATTTCGTAAATAGTTGGGATCGACATCTACCGTTAGCAGAATTTTCCTACAACAACAGCTACCATTCAAGCATTGAGATGGCGCCGTTTAAAGCACTTTATGGTAGAAAGTGCAGGTCTCCGATTTGTTGGAGTGAAGTGGGGGATAGACAAATTACGGGTCCGGAGATTATACAAGAAACTACCGAGAAGATCATCCAAATTCAACAACGGTTGAAAACCGCCCAAAGTCGACAAAAGAGCTACGCTGACATTAAAAGAAAAGATATAAAATTTGAAATTGGAGAGATGGTCATGCTTAAAGTTGCACCTTGGAAAGGCGTTGTTCGATTTGGTAAATGAGGGAAATTAAATCCAAGGTATATTGGACCATTCAAGATTATTGATCGTGTCGGACCAGTAGCTTACCGACTTGAATTACCTCAACAACTCGCGGCTGTACATAACACTTTCCACGTCTCGAATTTGAAGAAATGTTTTGTTAAAGAAGATCTCACTATTCCATTAGATGAAATCCAAATCAACGAAAAACTTCAATTCATCGAAGAACCCGTCGAAATAATGGATCGTGAGGTTAAAAGACTTAAGCAAAACAAGATACCAATTGTTAAGGTTCGATGGAATGCTCGTAGAGGACCCGAGTTCACCTGGGAGCGTGAAGATCAGATGAAGAAGAAATACCCGCATCTATTTCCAGAAGATTCGTCAACACCTTCAACAGCTTAAAATTTCGGGACGAAATTTATTTAACGGGTAGGTACTGTAGTGACCCGAACTTTTCCATGTTTATATATATTAATTGAGATTGATATTTACATGATTAAATGTTTCCAACATGTTAAGCAATCAAACTTGTTAAGACTTGATTAATTGAAATATGTTTCATATAGACAATTGACCACCCAAGTTGACCGGCGATTCACGAACGTTAAAACTTGTAAAAACGACATGACGATATATATATGGATATACATATGGTTAACATGAGATTATGATAAGTAAGTATCTCCATAAGTATATTAACAATGAGTTATATACATATAAATAAGACTACTAACTTAACGATTTTTAAACGAGACATATATGTAACGATTATCGTTGTAAAGACATTTAATGTATATATATCATATTAAGAGATATTCATACATGATAATATCATGATAATATAATAATTTAAAATCTCATTTGATATTATAAACGTTGGGTTAACAGCATTTAACAAGATCGTTAACCTAAAGGTTTCAAAACAACACTTACATGTAACGACTAACGATGACTTAACGACTCAGTTAAAATGTATATACATGTAGTGTTTTAATATGTATTTATACACTTTTGAAAGACTTCAATACACTTATCAAAATACTTCTACTTAACAAAAATGCTTACAATTACATCCTCGTTCAGTTTCATCAACAATTCTACTCGTATGCACCCGTATTCGTACTCGTACAATACACAGCTTTTAGATGTATGTACTATTGGTATATACACTCCAATGATCAGCTCTTAGCAGCCTATGTGAGTCACCTAACACATGTGGGAACCATCATTTGGCAACTAGCATGAAATATCTCATAAAATTACAAAAATATGAGTAATCATTCATGACTTATTTACATGAAAACAAAATTACATATCCTTTATATCTAATCCATACACCAACGACCAAAAAACACCTACAAACACTTTCATTCTTCAATTTTCTTCATCTAATTGATCTCTCTCAAGTTCTATCTTCAAGTTCTAAGTGTTCTTCATAAATTCTACAAGTTCTAGTTACATAAAATCAAGAATACTTTCAAGTTTGCTAGCTCACTTCCAATCTTGTAAGGTGATCATCCAACCTCAAGAAATCTTTGTTTCTTACAGTATTTTATCATTCTAATACAAGGTAATAATCATATTCAAACTTTGGTTTAATTTCTATAACTATAACAATCTTATTTCAAGTGATGATCTTACTTGAACTTGTTTTCGTGTCATGATTCTTCTTCAAGAACTTCGAGCCATCCAAGGATCCGTTGAAGCTAGATCCATTTTTCACTTTTCCAGTAGGTTTATCCAAGGAACTTAAGGTAGTAATGATGTTCATAACATCATTCGATTCATATATATAAAATTATCTTATTCGAAGGTTTAAACTCGTAATCACTAGAACATAGTTTAGTTAATTCTAAACTTGTTCGCAAACAAAAGTTAATCCTTTTAACTTGACTTTTAAAATAAACTAAACACATGTTCTATATCTATATGATATGCTAACTTAATGATTTAAAACCTGGAAACACGAAAAACACCGTAAAACCGGATTTACGCCGTCGTAGTAACACCGCGGGCTGTTTTGGGTTAGTTAATTAAAAACTATGATAAACTTTGATTTAAAAGTTGTTATTCTGAGAAAATTATTTTTATTATGAACATGAAACTATATCCAAAAATTATGGTTAAACTCAAAGTGGAAGTATGTTTTCTAAAATGGTCATCTAGACGTCGTTCTTTCGACTGAAATGACTACCTTTACAAAAATGACTTGTAACTTATTTTTCCGACTATAAACCTATACTTTTTCTGTTTAGATTCATAAAATAGAGTTCAATATGAAACCATAGCAATTTGATTCACTCAAAACAGATTTAAAATGAAGAAGTTATGGGTAAAACAAGATTGGATAATTTTTCTCATTTTAGCTACGTGAAAATTGGTAATAAATCTATTCCAACCATAACTTAATCAACTTGTATTGTATATTATGTAATCTTGAGATACCATAGACACGTATACAATGTTTCGACCTATCATGTCGACACATCTATATATATTTCGGAACAACCATAGACACTCTATATGTGAATGTTGGAGTTAGCTATACAGGGTTGAGGTTGATTCCAAAATATATATAGTTTGAGTTGTGATCAATACTGAGATACGTATACACTGGGTCGTGGATTGATTCAAGATAATATTTATCGATTTATTTCTGTATATCTAACTGTGGACAACTAGTTGTAGGTTACTAACGAGGACAGCTGACTTAATAAACTTAAAACATCAAAATATATTAAAAGTGTTGTAAATATATTTTGAACATACTTTGATATATATGTATATATTGTTATAGGTTCGTGAATCAACCAGTGGCCAAGTCTTACTTCCCGATGAAGTAAAAATCTGTGAAAGTGAGTTATAGTCCCACTTTTAAAATCTAATATTTTTGGGATGAGAATACATGCAGGTTTTATAAATGATTTACAAAATAGACACAAGTACGTGAAACTACATTCTATGGTTGAATTATCAAAATCGAATATGCCCCTTTTTATTAAGTCTGGTAATCTAAGAATTATGGAACAGGCACCCTAATTGACGCGAATCCTAAAGATAGATCTATTGGGCCCAACAAGCCCCATCCAAAGTACCGGATGCTTTAGTACTTCGAAATTTATATCATATCCGAAGGGTGTCCCGGAATGATGGGGATATTCTTATATATGCATCTTGTTAATGTCGGTTACCAGGTGTTCACCATATGAATGATTTTTATCTCTATGTATGGGATTTATATTGAAATATGAAATCTTGTGGTCTATTGTTACGATTTGATATATATAGGTTAAACCTATAACTCACCAACATTTTTGTTGACGTTTAAAGCATGTTTATTTTCAGGTGAATACTAAGAGCTTCCGCTGTTGCATACTAAAATAAGGACAAGATTTGGAGTCCATGTTTGTGTGATATTGTGTAAAACCTGCATTCAAGAAACTGATTTCGATGTAACATATTTGTATTGTAAACCATTATGTAATGGTCGTGTGTAAACAGGATATTTTATATTATCATTATTTGATAATCTACGTAAAGCTTTTAAACCTTTATTTATGAAATAAAGGTTATGGTTTATTTTAAAAATGAATGCAGTCTTTGAAAAACGTCTCATATAGAGGTCAAAACCTCGCAACGAAATCAATTAATATGGAACGTTTTTAATCAATAAGAACGGGACATTTCAAAGCATACGAAAATTCGTTAATCTATAAGGAAAGAACGGAGAAATGGCATGATAAAAGAATCAGAAGTTCAAAAGAATGAGACAGAGTTCTTCTTTTTAATTCACGATTCAAGCTATTTCCTGGAAAATTGAAATCAAGATGGTCTGGACCATTCATAGTCAAAAGAGTTTTCCCATACGGAACAGTAGAATTAATAAATTCAAATGGGATTGAATTTAAAGTTAATAGTCACAGAATTAAACATTACATAGATAGTCCGATGGAAGTCAACAACGAAGTTAATCACAATTTCGATACCACAGCTAACTAAGTGTGGGGAGAATCAAGTCTTTAAAGGATAATATGTATTTCTGTTAGAGT